>NW_025334041.1:115012260-116402765 GCF_019186645.2 Phyllostomus hastatus | reverse complement strand
GGCAGGAAAATCACAGATATTTCATGCAGAAACATTTTTACTGATATGTCCCCCAGAGCAAGGGACATAAAGGAAAGAATAAACAAGTGGGATCTCATCAAAATAAAAGGCTTCTGCATGGCTAAAGAAAACAGTATTAAAATCAAGAGAGCCAACTGTATGGGAAAAGATATTTGCCAATGATACCTCAGGTTTCAAAGGTTTAATCTCCAAAATATATAAAGAAGTTACATGATTCCACTCTAAAAAGACTAGCAACCCAATTGAAAAATGGGCAAAAGACTTGAACAAACACTTCCCCAAGGAGGACATACAGAGGATCCAGAGACATTAGAAAAGATGCTCAATATCGGTAGGTATCAGAGAGATGTAAATTAAAACCACAATGAGATTCCACTTCACACCAGTCACAATAGCCATCATAAACAAAGCAACAAACAACAAGTGTTGGAGAGGCTGTGGACAGAATGGGCCCCTAGTGCACTGTTGATGGGATTGCAGACTGGTACAACCCCTGTGGAAAAGAGTATGGAATTTTCTCAGAAAACTAAAAATGGAACTGCCTTTTGACCTGGCAATGTCACTAATAGGATTATATCCTAAGAACCATGAAACACCAATCTGAAAGAACCTAGACATCCCCATGTTCATAGCAGCACAATTTACAATAGCCAAGTGCTGAAAGCAACCTAGGTGCCCATCAGTAAATGAATGGAACTCTATGCAGTAGACAGAAAGGAGTAGCTCCTATCCTCTGCAACAGCATGGATAGAACTGGAAAGCATTATAGTGAGTGAAGTAAGCCAGGCAGTAAAAGACAAATACCATATGATCTCACCTTTAACAGGAACCTGAACAACAAAACAAACAAACAAGCAAAATATAACGGAAGACACTGAAATAGAGATCAGGATGACAGTGACCAGAGGGGAGAGGGGATGGAATTTCACAGGGAAAGAGAAAGTGTTTACAAGAACAAGAATAAAGGACACATGGAAAAATCTGGGGGGGGGTTGGAAATGGGAGGGAGGTGGGGAGGGCTCGAGGTGTGGGCTGTGATGGTAGTAAAGGACTGAAAACTGTACTGGAACAACAATCAAAATAATGGAAAGAAAAGAAAAGAAGGAAAAGGAAAGAAAAGAAAAGAAAAAAGAAAAGAAAAGAAAAGAAAAGAAAAGAAAGAGGCCACTTTCACAGCTCTTTAATGACAGAAAAGAGAGTCAAAGCTGATTGAGCTCTTAGATGGACCTTCTCCCAAAAGATACATACCCTGTTACTCTTGCACATATCTGATTTCTGCATAACATAACATGTTTCTTCCTTCCTTTTAAGACCAAAGGGTTCAAATCCAAGATGTTTTAAATAACATTTTTCTCTATAATAAAGTATGTTTTCTAAGTGTCCACTGTTGGGGAGAAGTGAACAGAATCCAACCATTCTGGAAGGAAAAATAATTTCTTACAGAAAGATATGTTACCATTATCATCAACAAAATTAAACTGCTGTAGAAAAACCTCACTTAGAGGAATTTGAATTAGGAGGAAATTTAGTACCTCTTTTTCTTTACCAAAAGGTACATTTCATGGAAAGTATTCAATTACTACCAGTTGATTAGAACAACCTGTAGAGGGAATCCTTGCACTGAGATTCATAGAGGTTAGAGCAATACTTAGGGAAAATTTTTCAATTAAAACCACATTTTCTGCAGTGAAAGAAAATGTCTGTTGTGTTTTGAAATTATCTTTAACTTGGAGACAATTGGCATTACAATGCCCAAGTGCTTTAAAGATATCCCAGTGTATATGAATACATTAAATATACAAATAATCTCTGAAATATAAACTAACAAAATATTTGAAAAGAGGTAAACTATTTTTTGAAGATTTTATTTACTTTATTGAAAGGGGAAGAGAGGGAGAAAGAGAGAGAGCGACACATTGGTGTGTGGTTGCCTCTCATGTACCCCCAACTGGGGACCTGGCCCACACCCCAGGCATGCGCTTTGACTGGGAATCAAACTGGTGACCCTTTGGCTCGCAGGCCAGTGCTCAATCCACTGAGCCACAGCAGCCAGAGCTAACTATTTTTATTTTAAAGGGAGACTGGTTGTGATGCTTTGAATTCAAACTGACTTTATTATGATTTATTTATAGCAGCATAGAGTGTGTGGTTTGGAATCAGAGTGACTGGGATTTGAACCCTAATCCTATCACTTACTAACCACAATCAACTTACAGGACTTTTTCTGAGCCTTGTTTCCCAGTTGATAAAATGGAAATAATTATTGCACCTACTTAAAAGCATTGTAAGAATTAAGTAAGCATTTGAAATAAAAATAATTTTAAAATTAAGACACTGCAAGTTCAAATCCTCATAGACAGCTATTTCTCTTCAAAGATCAACAATTGTACAGCTGAAAATATTTTGTAATTGGAACCACATTCTCTGTTCATTTTAGTAACTTCTAATGACTTAACATTTATTTGGTTCAATGTAGACACATGTTCAAATTCCCCTCTGTTGCTTTTGGTTGTTTTTCCCTCTGAAGTGTCCACTACGCTAGCAAGCACTGAGTGAAACACCACCCCAGCTTAGACACTCAGTCCTTGAGGCATTTGTCTCACTCAGCATGTGGGTGCTAAACAACAAAGAGAAGTAAACACTGTTCTGATTCTGAAATGTTTCATAATAAACAAACAAACAAATAAATAAATAAACAACCCAGTCCCCAAAAAAAAGAATTTGAAGAAGGTACAAAAAATGAAACCATACATTGTATTTATAGATGGGAAGAATTAACATCATTAAAATGTTCATACTACCCCAAGCAATCTATAGACACAATGCAATCCTTTTCTATAGTGTTCTTCACAGAACTTAAACAGCGATCCAAAAACTTATATGGAAGCACAAAAGACACCAAATAGACACAGCAATCTTGAGAAACAAGAAGAAATTTGTAGAAATCACATTACCTGATATCAAAATATTCTATAAGGCCATAGTAATGAAAACAGCATGATATTGGCATAAGAACAGGCATATATCAATGAATCAAAATAGAGAGCTCAGAAATAAAGTGATATCCCCTGGCTGGCATAGCTCAGTGGATTGAGCATGGGCTGTGAATCAAAGCATCGCAGGTTCGATTCCCAGTCAGGGCACATGCCTGGGTTGCAGGCCACAGCGCCCAGCAACCACACATTGATGTTTCTTTCTCTCTTTCTCCCTGCCTTCCCTCTTTAAAAACAAAGTAAATAAAATCTTAAAAAAAAAGAATGGAATCTCTCAATTCCCTCACCAAAGCAAAACAAACAAACAAACAAACAAACAAACAAACAAACAAACTGATATCAATACAGTGAACTAATATTTGACAAAAAAGCAAGGATATAGAATGAGGTAAAGGCAGTCTACTTACAAAATGGTGTTGGGCCCTGGCTGGTGTGAGTCAGTAGACTGAGTGCCAGGCCATGAACCAAAGGGTCGTCAGTTTGATTCTCAGCCAGGGCACATGCCTGGCTTGCAGGCCAGTGGGGGGTGTGCAAGAAGCACCCACACATTGATGTTTCTCTCCCTCTCTTTCTCCTTTCCCTCCCCTCTCTCTAACAATAGATAAATAACGTCTTTAAAAAATAAAAAAAAATTGTGTTGTTATAATTGGACAGATACATGCCAAAAATGAAACTAGACCATTGTCTTACACCATATACAAGAATAAACTCAAAATGGATTCAAGATGGAAATGTAAGAGCTGAAATCATAAAACTCCTAGAAGAAAACATAACCAGTAAACATTGTCACCTTTCTGTTACCAATATTTTTTTCTGATACATCTCCTCAGGCAAAAGAAACAAAAAATATAAACAAATGAGAACAAATGCTTTGTTTTAGCATCAAACTAAAACATTTTTCCATAGCAAAGGAAACCATCAACACAACTGAAAGTCAACCTGCTGAATGGGAGAAAATATTCACTATTAATACATCTGATAGAACTTCCGGCCAAGATGGAGGTATAGGTAGATGCACTGTGCCTCCTCACACAACCAAAACTAAGGACAACAAAAATTTAGAAAAAAAAAAAAAAAACCAGAACAGAGGGAAATGAACTGAAGGGAAGTCTGACAACCATTCATCCAGACCGGTAAGGAGGGGCGGAATCGGAGGCCTACGGAGAGGGGTCAAGAGTTCCCAGTAGGAAAAAGCGGTGGCTAGCAGACACCAGTGCGCAGGGCGCAGGTGGCAGTTGGTGGATCCCAGAAGCACAGGGGCAGCTGACGGACTGGGTAGCAGATCCTGAGCACAGGAGGCAATGGGCAGACCCAGTGAGGGGTGCAAGGCAGCAGGCTGTTCACAGTCACACATTCCCACGCAGATAAACTAGACAAAAATGGGCAGTGACATAGGCCGTGCAACCCAGGGACCCAGTGCTGGGAAACAAAGCCTAAAAGCACCAATTGAAAACACCTGTGGGGGTTGAGACCAGGAGGATCTCTCAGCCTCACAGGAGAGCTCCTTGGGGAGACCCACAGAGTCCTAGAAAGTACACAAGCCCACCCACCCAGGAGCCAGCACCAGAAGGGCCCAATCTGCTTGTGGGAAGTGGCAGAGGGGACTGAAGTCCTAGAGAGAGCAGAGCAGGCGCCATTGTTCCCTCTTGGACCCTGCCCCCACATACAACCTCACAACCCAGCAACTGAGGTGCCCCACCCTGGTGAACACCTAAGGCTCCACCCCTCATATGCAACAGGTGTGACCAGACCAAAGGGGGGAAGGAAGATGGCTCAAATAGAATTAAAATGCCCTCAGCCAGTACTTTTAAGCAAATGAGAGATTGCCAACCTATCAGATGCACAGTTCAAAGCACTGGTGATCAGGATGTTCACAGAATTGGTTGATTTTGGTCGCAAATTACATGAACAAATGAAGGCTACAATAAGTGAAATGAAGGAAAATGCACACGGAACAAATAGTGATGGAAAGAAAACTGGGTTTCAAATCAATGGAATGGACCGGAAGGAAGACAGGAACAACCAAACAGAAACGAATTAAGCAACAAGAATTCAAAAAAATGAGGAGAGGCTTAGGAACCTCCAGGACACCTTTAAACGTGCCAGCATCTGAATTATAGGGGTACCAGAAGGAGAAGAGGAAAAACAGCAAGTGGAAAAGTTATTTGAACAAATAATAAAGGAGAACTTCCCCAATCTGGCAAGGTAAATAGACTTCCAGAAAGTCCAGGAAGCTCAGAGAGTCCCAAAGAGGTTGGACCCAAGGAAGAACACCCCAAGGCACATCATAATTACATTACCCAAGGTGAAAATGAAGGAGAGAATTTTAGAAGCAGCAAGAGATAAGGAGACCATCACCTACAAAGGAGTTCCCATCAGAATGTCAGCTGATTTCTCAAAAGAGACCTTACAGGGAAGAAGGGGCTGGAAAGAAGTACTCCAAGTCATGAAAAGCAAGGACCTACATCCAAGATTGCTCTATCCAGAAAAGCTTTCATTTAGAATGGAAGGGCAGATAAAGTGCTTCTCAGATAAGGTCAAGTTAAAGGAGTTCATCATCACCAAGCCCTTATTATATGAAATGCTAAAGGGACTTATCTAAGGAAAAGAGGATAAAAAATATGAACAGTAAAAAAAAGACATCAAACTCACAGTAACAAGCACACCTAAAACAAAAGCAAACTAAGCAAACAAATACAACAAGAACAGAACCACAGAAATGGAAATCACATGGAGGGTTAGCAACAGGGGAGTGGGAGGAGGAGAGAGGGGGAAAAGGTATAGAGAGTAAGTAGCATAGGCAATAGGTAGAAAATAGACAGGGGGAGGGCAAGAATAGTATGGGAAATGTAGAAGCTAAAGAACTTATGACACATGGACATGAACTAAAGGGGGAGAATGTGGGTGGGAGGGTATGAGTAGGATTGAGGAGAGTAAAGGGGGAAAATGGGGCAACTGTAATAGCATAATCAATAAAATATATTAATAAAAACACCAAAAAGGACTCAAGGACATGGACACCAGTGTGTTGACAGCTGGGGGGAATGGGTAATAAGGGGACTAAATGGTAATGGAAAAAATATATAATAAACATTAAGTAAACAAAATAAATAATTTTTAAAGTTTAATAAAATACATCTGATAGAGAATATTCAAAATTTATAAAGGAACTCATAAAATTAAATACCAATTGAACCCAAACAATTTAATTAAAATATGAGCAGAAGACCAAAATAGACATTTCTCCAAAGAGGACATAGAGATGGCCAATAGACATATGAAAAGATGCTCAGTGTCACTAATTATCAGAGAAAGGCAAATTAAAACTGCAGTGAGATATCACCTCACAGTTGTCAGAATGGCTATCATCAATAAATTGAGAAACAAGTGTTGGTGAGGATGTGGAGAAAGGGGAACCCTCATGCACTATTGGTCGGAATGCAGATGGGTGCAGCCACTGTGGAAAGCAGTATGGAGATACCTCAAAAAATTTAAAATGGCACTGTCTTATGATCCAGCAGTCTCACTTCTGGGAATATATTTCAAGAAATCCTAAACACTAATTTGAAAGACTATATGCACCCATTGTATCATTGTTCAATGATACAATGTTCATTGTACCATTAATAACTATAGCAAAGATTTGGAAACAGTCCAAGTGCCCACCAGTACACGAGCGCATAAAAAAGCAATGACACATTTACACAATGAAATACTACTCAGCAATAAAAAGGAAGGAACTCTTTTACCATTTGTTACAGCATGGATGGACCTGGAGAAAAGAAGCAGGCAGAGAAAGACAAATATCATATGATTTACCTCATATGTGGAATCCAATGAACAAACTAACAAAACACCCATGCACACATAGACACATAACACTGTCAGAGGGGAGGGGGCTGTAGAACTGGCTGATAAGGTGAAGGGATTAAGCAAAAAAAAAAAACTATAGAAACAGACAACACCATGGTGATAACTGTAGAGGAGGGTGGGGGGAGGTAGAAGGGGGTATAAAGGGAATAAATGATGGTGGAAGAAGACTTGACTTGGGATGGTGAACACAACATAGAGTACACAAATGTGTTATAGAACTGTATGCCTGAAACCTATATAGTTGTATTAACCAATGTTATACCAATAAATTCAGTAAGAAGGTTTAAGAAAAAGTACAAAGACATTTGCCTTCTTTTGAACTTGATTGACAAACTCCAAGGATTTTTTAAGAGTATTGCTGTGAATTTCTTCTTATATTTAGTTTGGAGGCTAATGAAAATCCCCTCCAGATCACAAATATAAGGTGATCCAAGGTCCAGAAGTTGTCACTCCTGGCTCAGATGTGGGAACATTTGTGTCCAAACTTCTCTGTCCACCTCTGTACTGTCCTCTCTCGCTCCTTCCACATATAAACCCCTAGTGTTGTGAAACATCTTTTGACCTTAGATGTGATGGTTGGACACATTTATCAATCACATTGCCCCATGTAGGTGATACAAATCTTTGATTAGCAAGTAGTCTGCTCCTAAGACTGTGGAAATGTCACTGTAACCAAAAAAACCTAATGACAGTGACTGGCAGGAGACCTCATCAACTCAGTGTGGCTGTTGTTGGATATGTCCAGTGAGGGAGAGATCATCGTTCACTGCATTTATTAAGTAATAGAAGAGCCCACAATGATGGTTCCTACTGGGTGCACAGCATGTCTCAGAGTGACCCATGCTGGGTGCACAGCATGTCTCAGACTTTGCCTATTGTCCTTTCCCAGTGGAGAGGTGACTGAAACCAGTTTTACGCAGCTGTTTGCTTGCAGATCCCAGCCAAGGTCTTAGAGAAACAACAGCTTTTTGATGTTCTGCAAACAAGAGAAAATGCTACAGTCCTGGGTCACTGGCCAGTGGTCCCTGGATTCTTTGACTCTTCTTTCCCACAGCATTGAAACCATGTCAACAAAACCTTTTTGAAATATTTTACAACTACTTTTTAAGGTCGCTCAGGTTGTTTAAATTCAAGGCATTGGGTTGACTTCAAATTCTGAAAAGTGTTCTTAGGTCTGGGTTGTAGAAAATGAGGAGAATACTATCATACAGTGGAAGACTCTGGGCTGAGAATCAGTGACACTGAGAGTGGACATTAAATACCCCTTAGAATCCCAACATATAAGCAAAACTAAGACACAGTTACTCATTCCCTATCACTGCCCAAAGACCGACCTTCACTGTCTCACCCTCTGGGAAGTGGGCCTGTCAGTGATGAGCCATGAAGTCCCAAAGGCAAAAAGTCTGTGATAGTCACTGAGAGTGAGTGAGGACAAGAGTGGCTCTGCTATGCCCACCTGTGGGACATCAGGTGACAGTGCAGAACAGGCCCGATAGCCTCTCTCCCTCTACCCCACTCCAGCGCCATCACATGGCTGCTCCCAAAGGGAAACACCAGGAAAGATGGAAACTTCTTAGCAATGGCAATTCATCTTGGTAAAAAAATCCAGGGTGTATTCTGTTCTCATTTCATTTTAATCCTACTTTTCATAATAAACACTGGTTATCATTGTCCCCATGTTTCAAAAGTATTCCTATTAATTCATACCCTTGTGTTAAAGGCCATTATCTGATTTTCATATTCTCACAGCATGCCTGTGAGAAATCTTGAAACACTGCCTATGCAGGAATGAAAAGATTTCCAAGGTGTCTTGAAGACCCGGGCACTTTCCTACCGTGGCCAGCTCTCATGTAATAATGTTAAATGTGGTCCCTATCCCAAGGTCATGCAAATGTTAATCTAAGGGCATGATTCTGGCCACAGAAGCTTTGATCCTTATGGATTTCCCCTCCAATGCAAATTTGTATATTTTTCTTTCTTTTTTTAAAGATTTTATTTATTTATTTTTAGAGAGGGAAGGAAAGGGGGCAGAGAGAGAGGGGGGGAGAGAGAGAGAGAGAGAGAGAGAGAAACATCAATGTGCGGTTGCTGGGGGCTGTAGCCTGCAACCTAGGCATGTGCCCTGACTGGGAATCGAACTTGCAATGCCTGGTTCACAGCCCGCGCTCAATCCATTGAGCTATGCCAGCCAGAGCAAATTTGTATATTTTTCTTAACACCAAAGGACAGTCAGTGTCCCCATCCATTACGTGGCCAGACACAAAAAGCCTCGGGTGCTCTCATGTAACGTCCATGAGAAGCCACAGTGGGAACATCCTGACCACCTGTGGGGACATCAGGTGACATGTCTCTGTGGATACAGAGACAGGGAGAGATCCGGGTGTGCCCAGGGAGAGTGGGGTGCGGGGAAGGAGGAGCGAGGCAGCGCAGGTCCTGGGTTGGTCTGGTGGAGCTTGGAGCTCGTTCTGGAATGAGGGAGTGCTTGGGACATGATGGATGGTTTGGAAAAGTTGTGAATGTAGCGAGGACTTCTTGGATGTACACGCTGGAGGATCACACAGATCAAGTTCAGTTGCCTTAACTTAAATTTTATTTGCTTTTCACATTTCAATAGAGTTTATGAAAAATACATTTTAATTTAATGGAGTACTATACTAACACACGAGAATTAAGAGTAAAAGTAAGAGACTGGGAACTGTAGAAATTGGCGTCAGAGGGCAGAGGGTCGCTCTGTGCCCGGGGCAGTCGGCAACGCCAGGGGCTGAGCCCCTGGGTCTGTGGGCCTCCCAGCAGCAAAGACCAGTGGCTCTGGAGCCTTGAGGGGTTGTGCTTCTTGCAGTTGAGTCACAGCTGTGCCTGGGGCCGGCTCGGGCCCTGGAGAAGGCCCAGCACTTGGCATTTCCTCTTCAGGCATCTCTTGCTCTTGCTCTGCAGCGGGTTCTGTAGTAGCGACAAGAGGACCACTTACCACCAAGGCCCCTCTCAGGTGTCTTGTGAGAGCAGGAAACTTCCCATGCCCATGCGTGAAGTCTCAGCTCAAGTCCCCAGCTGAGCAAGTCTTCCCAGACTGCAGGCCATGGGGACAGCGACCTGGGCTGACGCTCTGCTCCCACTCATCCCAGCCTCTGGAAGCCCTATTCTGTGTGGCCCTGCCTCACCCCTGCAGACGAGCCCACCCCATTCCCATTCCTATTGCTCCTCCTCACCCTGGGTGTCTGCCTGAGAGGGCTCAAGGTGCTGCAGCTCTGAAAGGAGAAGCTGGGCCCGGTGCTCCAGGTCTGAGCCTGGAAAGTTGAGCTCTAGGTAGGCCAGCAGCATCATCAGGCACAGAAATTCAGGGGGCTGGAAGAAATCCTCAAGGTGCTGGTCCAGCCAGATGTCCAGGATGGATGAGATGGCCCTGGGGCAGACCAGAGCAGCTGAGTCTCAGGCCTGGCTTTGCCTTTTCCAAAGCTCTCCCCGAGCTTTCCCATGGGGTGTGGGTCCCTGCGCCTCTTTCTGCTGCCCAGGGGGAGCCAGTCCCACTCCAGGTCTCCCTTTAGTTGGGCACTCCTGGCAGAGATGGGCCTGGTCACCTGCGAAGGGCTCGCACAAGTCCTCTGTCACTGAGAGCTCTTGCTCAATGACGTGGGTGTGGGTCAGTCCGCTCCAAGGAAGGCCTGCACGCTCTGCCATGGTCCCTGGCCCCTGCTCCCACAATTGCCAGCCCCCATGAGGGGGACGGCGGGTGGCGCGTGCTCTCTACTCGGCACTCCTTGGCCCACAGCAGGTACTCCAGGAATATCTGACCCGTCGGAGAAGAAACACTCTCTGTGTCCAGCCCTGGCTTCCCAGGGCCCACCTAACACCTCCCACGCTAGTTCTTGCAGCTTCTTGGTTTCTGATTGCAAACGTGCCCCGGGAGGTGCTTCTCTTTCCACTGACACTCACTGCCCACAGGGCAGAACCGTCAACTGAGCCCCCGTGAGCTGAGTTTCGTGAGCAGAGTGTTTCTCACAGCCCCCATTTGGGACCCAGCACAGAGTGGGAGAAAGTGCTCTCTCACACCACCAAGTCTACATGCATAGCTGTCTTGACTCCGTTTCTGGTTCTAGGAGAAGCCTTCCCACCTCTGCCCTCTGCAGAAATCCCACAATGGGCAGGAGGCAGGGTCCTTCCTGCTCCACAAAGGCTCAGCGCCCATGCTCCCCCCGACATTTGCATCCAAATCCCACTCACTGTCTCTGCCGGTCTTGAGGTCCCCGGTCCTCTTCACAGTACGGGAAGATGCAGCCATACCTAGAGGGGGTCAGGAGGACATCACGTCGACCCTCCCGTGGACATTTCCTGTGCCTGTGACATGTCGCGTGAGAGTCCCCCTCCCCAAAGGAGAACAGGTCTGGCGTGTGGCTCCATGGTCTGCTCTGTGCACTGGATTAGGGTCGGTGCCCAGAAACGTGACTGTATGTGTCGTGCCTTCTAGCATGCTTGCTGCGTGAAGGAGCCCCAAGCAACCGGGTCCCAGCCATGGGAGTGAGCACGGGGCCCCTTGCTCACCCTGGCATGTCCTGTCTGACTTCACCAAGGACAGGCAACCTTAAGGGAAGCTGCAGTCTCCTTTGCAAAAGAGAAAAGGGCTCAGCCCGAGGCCTGGGGCACAGTCTCAAATGAGGCAGAGGCTTACTCATGAGCAAGGGAGAAGCAACAAGTTGCACAAGCCAATCCCCTCCAGCAGACCTCTCCACTGCCAGGCACCCAGAGAGGACTTTGCAGGGAGGAGCCCAGCGAAGCCCTGCAAGAACCCAGTGAGGCGGGTCCTCGGTTCAGCCCACAGGTGGACGCTTGGATCTGAAGCCTCCCAGCAGGGAGGTGGCCGGATAAGGATGGCGATGTGGAGGGGCAGGGTGCTCACCTCAGGAACAGCTGGTCGAACACCTGTTGGGTGGTAGCAAATGTCCTGTAACGATGCAGAAATGTGGAGACGAAGGTGAGGTTTTTGCCCAGGAAGGCGGTCACCAGGTATTCCAGCAGTCTGTTCAGCCAGTGTACTTCGCTGGGCTGCAGCATACAGGACTTCTTTCCATGCGGGGTGGGAGGTGTCTCGCCTTGGCATGGGACAGAGGAGGGACAGGCAGTGAGAGGCCGCATTCTGAGCTGTTGGGTGGGTCGGGGTGTGTAGCCCAGAAGGAATCCAAGCCCTGAGGGCTTTGCGGGCTGGGGTGACACACGAGGCCTCTCAGGAGTGGGAAGGTTCACAGTGGGGAAAAGAGCAGGTGAGGAGTGACGAAACACGTGAGTGTGCAAGGTCATTTTCCTAGTGGGAGATGGGCGTCCCCGCCTGTACCAGGTTTCATCCTGGTGGTTTTGGACACAATGCCCGCCCCATGTGGGAGGGGAACACAGAGGCTTTTGCTGGGTGAGATGGGTCAGGGGAGGAGGACTCTGGGGATGTTCAGGGCAGCACTGCTGTAGTGGCAACAGAAGGGGATCCTGTCCTGGTCCCCCACAGGGGAGAATTGGATTACTTTGGTCACTGATCAGCATCCTGGCATGTTCCTCAATACAGGGACGCAGTCACATTCAACCCATAGGGGCCACTAAGATATGTTTTCCCTGAGGAGCACAGTCGGAGGAACAGACTTGGCGGCGCCTTTGTTGTGTCCTTTTGCAGAAGACATTCCCTCATCAGTTGTCACCATGATGAGTGAAACTCGACGTAGGCCTGCAAGGAGTGTTGTGCCCACGTGGACATGTGAGAATGGGCATTCAAAGAAGAAAGCATTGAAGTTTGGCCAAAATGGAGGTGGAGGTAGATACACAGTGTCTATTCCCACACCCAACACAAGGACAACAGGAATGTGAGAAACAAAAAAGAACCAGAACTGCCAGGAACCTGAACTGTATGGAAGGCTGACAGCCAAGGAGTTACAGAAGAAACATTCATCCAGAAGGGTAGAAGGGAAGGAGACAGGCAGCCGGGACAGAGAGGACTGGCGGCAAGGCAGCCGCTGGAGGAGCAGCAGTCCCACATTTGCCTGCGATTCAAATTGGGAGGGACAGTTGAGGAATGAGAGACACCAAGCAACCAAGGGTTCCAGTGCGGGGAAAGAAACCTCAAAAAGTCCAGCTAAATATACACCTGTGTGTGTAGTTGCCGAGATAGAAACTGTCAGCTTCACAGGAGAGTTCTTTGGAGAGACCCACACGATCCTGGAATGTACACAGAGACAGTCATCCTGGAATCAGTGCCAGAAATGCCCTCTGTGCTGTGGTTAGCTGCAGAAGTGACTGAAAGCTGGCCGAGAGCTGAGCAAGCCGCAGTGTTCCCTTACGGACCCATCCCGCACATATGGCACCATAACGCAGAGACCTAGGTGGCCATGAGCTGGTGAATACTTAAGGTTTCCCCCTTTAATATGTACTAGGTGAACCGAGATGAACAAAAGGCCCAATTAAAGAACAGATGAAAGCTTCAGGAAAAAAAAATTGTCTAAGTCATGAAGAAATATCCAACCTATCAGATGCAGAGTCCAAAGCACTGCTAATCAGGAGGCTCAAACAATTGGACCACTATGGTGGAAAAAGAGTGGAAAAAAGCAAGACTCCAAAAAGTGAAATAAAAGCAAATGCACAGGGAACCAACAGTGACAGGAAGGAAACCAGGATTCATATCGACGGTTTGGAGCAGAGAGAACTAAACATTCATGCAAAGCAGAATAAAGAAATAGGAATTCAAGAAAATTAAAAATGAGGAGAGGGTTATGAACCCGGGGGACACCTTGTAAGGCTCCACCATCTGATCTCTAGGGTTGCAGAAGTAGAAGAGGTAGAGCAAGAAAAGGAAAGTATATTTGAAGGAATAATGAAGGAGCACTTCCCATATCTGGCAAAAAAAAGTGGACTTCCAGCAAGGCCAGGAAGCTCAAAGAGTTCCAAGGAAGGCGGAGCCAAGGAAGCACAGAACACAGCATATCTTACTTAAATGACACATGATTAGAGAGAAGGAGAGAATCTTAAAAGTAGAAAGTGAAAAAAAGACATTTTCCTAAAAAGGAAGTTCCCATGAGACAATCAGCTGATTTCTCAAAAGAAACCATAGAGGCAGGAAGGCACTGGAAAGAGATATTTCAAGTCATCAAAGGCCAGGACCTGAATCCAAGATTTCTCTATCCAGCAAAGCTATCATTTAGTATGGAAGGGCACATAAAGTGCTTCCCAGATGAGGTCAGGTTAAAGGAGTTCATCATGGCCAAAACCTTGTTCTAGGAAGTGTTCGAGGGTCTTATCTAAGAAAAAGAAGATGGTCAAAACTATGGACAGTAAAATGACAGCAAACTCATGGCTATCCACAACCCAACCTAAAAAAAAAGGCAAATTAAAACCAAACTAAGCAAATGAGTAGAAAAGGAAAAGAATCACAGAAATGATGATCACGTGGAGGGTTATTAGCTGGGAGGGGGAGGAGAAGGGGGTGAATGTGGAAAGTTACAAGGAATAAGAAACATAAATGGCAGGTAGAAAAGAGACAGGGGTTGGTTAAAAATAGTATAGGAAATGTAAAAGCCAAAGAGCGTATATGTATGCCCAGGGCCCATGAATGAAGGGGGTAGAACACAGGTGGGATGTGGGTGCCAGGCACATGGGGGGGAAAGGGTAGAATATGGGACAACTGGAACAGCATAATCAATAAAACATATTTAAGAGAAAACAATCAAGGAAAGACCTTAGAAAAATGCCCAAGTGCTCTTGACTGCACACGAGGTGAATTGGCAGGCAAGCCTGCTTCCTGGTGTTCTTCCAGATATGCGCTCAGTGACTTTGCCTGTGAGCCCTTAGAGGCTAGACAGTGAGGGCGGGTTGGGGAACAGACATGGACCCATGTTTCTTTGGGGACAGGCCTCTAGGATGGAGCTCAGGAGAGTAGCCAAGAGGCTTCAGGCCCCCGTGGGCCCTTTCCAATGCATGGGATCCTGGAGTTTGAGTCCAATGGACCCCTACACTCACCTGCAGACCTGACTGCACCCTGGCGGACGTGTGGTACCCTTGAACCTCTTGCACGGGGATGGAGTTGAAGTCCCCATCCCTGGGCTCCTGTCCATTCTCCTGAGTGGAGCTCTGTGAAGATAGTACCAGCCATGAGGCACAAAACTCAGAGCCCTGTGTTTCCTGGTTTTCAGACTGTTGTTACTCTCCACAGTAGAAGCTGTAGGGTCCACGTACATGCACACATTCTCTCTCTCTCCATCTCTCTCTCTCTCTCACACACACACCCAGACACACACACACAGATACACACAAACATAGACACTGACACACCATGGTCTGCTGCTCAGGACCAGGACTCTCAGCCAGCCCCTCACCCCCTACCTTCCCTGTCCTGTTGTGTCATCATGACAGGACCCCTGTGTTATCTGCTGTCCAGCATCTTGTTCCTGCCCAGGGGAGTCCTCCTTCCATGTGCCCTTTTACCCCACAGAAAAAGGAAGTGATGTGGCCCTCCCGAGAAAGGCTCCCAGGGGTGGCTTGACCTGGAGTGGATTGACTGAGGCCGACTTTCGTTACCTTAGTGAATCTTCTGGGAAAGGGCCATAGCTGTCCCAGAAGGGGCCGAGGGTTGAACCAATGTCTGCCGAATCTGGAAAATCTCTCAGTGAGGGGTGTCCGGAAGCAAGAACTCCCATGTGAGGGGGAAAAGCAGGAGAACATCTTGCACGGTCAAGGGACTCTTGACCAGTGAGCCAGCTGTGGGGCTGTTGTTAGTCCCTGGCTGCCTGGATACAGGGTTCCAAGTTCTACAGGGAAGTGACCTCACTTCCGGGTATAGCTTTCCCCTATTTCCTTTGTTGAATAACAGCTATCCCAACCGTCCTCTGGGCCTCTACCTGCTCCTCTGCCTTCTCCAGGGGGCACCCTGTGCTTTCCCCAGTACCTGCAGCTCAGCCTCTCCACAGAACCCCAGAAGGTCTGGGCGTAGCTAAGGTTGAAGAGCTGAGGAGATAGACCTGGCTTCTGCCTCAATTCCTCATCCTGACCTCTTCTTCATCCCCTGTGAGCCCCTAGGGGCCTCAGGGCCCATCTCTCTCCTGCCTGTACAGTAGGAGGGAACCTTCTCTTAGGGATTTGTTGCACCTGGGGCATCATAGCTCTCAAGTTGGCTCCAGTCTCTCATATGGGTGTAGTGCCTTTCTTTTCCTTTTCTTTCACCTGACTGTGTTTGCTTTTCTTGTCATGTCACTGGTCATCATCTCACGGAGGGACAGAGGCACAGAGATTTGACTGTGTGTGCCCATGCCTGCCAGTGCTCTTCTTCTAGCCGAAGTTCTGAAAAGTGTTCTCGGTCTTAGGGTATGAATATGCTCTCAGCTATAGAGCAAGAGACTGCAGGCTTTCAATACGGGGACAGTTTGGTAGCTAACTTGGACATATGTCTCTGAATACCCACATTCATTGAAAGCTAAGATGTGGTTAGTCATTGCTTTCACTTTCCCAAATGCCACCCTCCCCTATTTCACACTCTTTGCCGTTCATCGGATTGTAGGAACATTGGAGATCCTTAGTTGTTAATGTAAAATCTAAGGTAGTCTGTGATTGTCTATAAGTATTAGTCCATTAGCCTTAATTCCAGATTCTGTAAATTTTGTGGTGGCAGTAAACTGTTAAGGTTAAATATATATATAGAATCTTATGTGAAAAGTAATAGAAATAGGGATATTAGAAATAATAATGGTTGTTTCATCTACAAATGTATAAACAATGATATTTATAAAATATTAATAGCAAGGATATTAATGATATTAATATATATGATTGGCCCCATACACAAACAGAATTTTGCCACATACACAAAGAGAAAAGGAGATATCAGAGGGAATGAAAATTTAAAGAGGTGTTGTTTACAAATTTAAAACATTGTTAGAATGCATTATCCCATGAATTTTCTGAGAAGTCAAAGAATGTCTCAGGACCTCTTGGTGGATTTTCACAACCATACTTAGACAACATTTTAAGCTTCCAGAGAAAGAGACAAGATCCCTGACAAGGCAGCATCAGTAACACTGTAGTCTGATTTCTCCACAACATACTAGATGTAAGAGGATAATGAAAAGGACTAGATGTAAGAGGACATATGTGTGGAGCAAGAGAGAAAATAACTTTAAATATACAAATTAATGTTCAGTTTAAGAGTCACTTAAATTTGATGCCATCATGAAACTATTCTCAATTATGCATGGCTTAAGACGTTCTCCTGAGAAATATTTGCCTTGAATACTCTTTCGAAAAATATACTCATGTTAGAAGCCAAATGTAATCAAGACAATGGTACCAGTGTTACGATAAGTCGTGAGAAAAAATAAGTTAGTCATGCTTCCTCTTGATGAAAAGAATCCACACAAAGTCTGAAATAAAATTGTAAAATACTTGGTAATGTCAACACTGTCGAGTGGATGAGGGTCTGGGGCGATGGGACATGAGACCATGTTAACGCACTTGTCGTGCTGGGAGAAAAGAGAGATGTGTTGAAGAAATCCTTGGGAGTAAATTTCAATGCATGCATTTTAATTTAAGAGAGGGCATCCTGACTTGTAAAATAGAATGGGTAAACTAAACCATCCTCGTGGAAACGGACCTATTTAATGAGCAACAGTAAACCATGAGAAAACATCAGAAGAAAATTTGGCCCATGGAAGTTATTGTTTGCTCTGTCATACACATTATGTCAGTACCTAACAGATAACACCCAGCCTTTTAAGCAAAATGAAATGCTAGCATGTACTATGTCACATAGAAAGTCTCAATAAATTCTGAAGAAGAAATACATGTTTGTTCCCCGGTGAGACAACAGATAATGCATAGTGCAAATATGTTTTCTAACCATCATGCACTAAGGTAAGAAGTTAATAATAAAAGGATATCTCTCAAATGACCAAATATCTGAAAATTTAAGAAGGCATTACTAAGTATGAAGTGAAATGTATACTACATAAACGTTGTGTTCAAGAAGAAATTGTTTGCAAAATTATGGAATATTTTCAGTTAAAAAATAAAGATTGGTGTGTTTACACAATGGAATTCTATGCAGCAGAAAGAAAGAAGGAGCTCCTGCCCTTTGTAACAGCATGGATGGAACTAGAAAGCATTATGCTAAGCGAAATAAGCCAGGCGGTGAATGGCAAATACCATATGAACTCACCTTTAACAGGAACCTAATCAACAAGACAAAGAAACAAGCAAAATATAACCAAAGACAATGAAATAGAGAACAGGCTGACAGTGACCAGAGGGGAGAGGGGAGGGAATTTCAGGGGAAAGGGGGAAGGGTTTACAGGAACAAGTATAAAGGACACAGGGACAAAAAGTAGGGGCGGGTGGAAATGGGACGGAGGTGGGGAGGGCTGGGTCGGTCAGCTGGGATGGGAGTAAAAGATAGAAAATTGTACTTGATCAACAATTAAAATAAAATTTTAAAAATAAAAAGTAAAGAAAAGCTACAAATCAAAAGCAGTAAAAAATATATATAGAGAGAGAGTCTTAGTTTTAAAAAGGAAATAACAATGAAGAAAGAACTGTATTTGGGAGAAAGATCTAAGTATCCAAATTATAAATTAGATTGAGACCCGGAGTGTCCTTAAAAAACAAAGAGGGGAAAAGGTTTTGGCAGAAACCAGTAAAAGAAAGAACTATGAAATGGCCTTTAACAATCTAAAATACTGGTTCTGTGAAAAGATGGGTAAAATAAACAGATTTCTAGCCACACTGACCAAGAAAAAGGAGAAGGATCCTGTGTACATATTTCCAACAAATGAGGTGGAAAGAACTAGTTCCTTGAAAGATACTATAATACCTTACTCAAAAGAAAGATATAACTGAAGAGATTTCTTTTCTCTTAAAGAAATTGAACTTGTAGTTAAGACGTTCTAATGAAGAATATCCAGTCCCAGATGGTTTCTTTGGAGATTTAAACAGAAGAAATAAACAGACATTTCACTGAGGAGGCTATACCAATGTCAAATACACATTGACAAGTTCAACATAGTAAGCCATTAGGGAAAGGTTAATTAAACCACAATGAGATATATTGCTACACATTTGTCTGAATAACTAAATAAAAAACAGTGACAACACTAAATGCTGGTGAGGAAGTGGAGAAACTGTATCACTCATAGAGTGCTGTTGAGAAGGTAAAATATAGCAAGTCTGGAAAGTAGTCTGGTCATTTCTTATAAAACTAAATGTGCAACCCAGAAGTTGTTCTTGTGGCATTTATTCCAGAATAATAAAACTTATGTTCACTCAAAAACCTGTTCACAAATGCCTATGGAATCTTTATGTTAAAACTAACAAGCTATATCTTAAATCCCTTGCTGGGATTAATGTGTAGAATTTGTAAGAAACATGTGTGAAATGAAGACAGGAAGAAAACTCAGAATGAAAATGTGTAAAGTATACGAAAAGGGAATTTCATAAAGGGAAACTCAAATTGTTAGTCTGTTGTGAATAGATGTTAATTCTCACCTCTAGTCAGAGAAATAATGGGTGCTCTTTATACCAATCAGAATGCCAATGGAGTCTGAAGTACCTAGGGTTGGTGAGAATATGGAGAAAATGGGAGTATTGTGTAGTGTGATGAGACTGTTAAGTAGTGTAGGCGATCAGGAGGGCCCTCTGCAAGTACTGAGCAAAATTAAGATTAAATATATGTATATTTGGCTCTGGCTGGTGTGGCTCAGTGGATTGAACGCCGGCCTGCAAACCAAAGGGTTACTTGTTGGATTCCCAGTTGGGGCACATGCCTGGGTCACAGGCCAGGTCCCCAGTAGGGGGCACATGAAAGGCAATCACACATTAATTTTTGTCTTCCTCTTTTTCTCCCTCCCTTCCCTCTGTCTAAACATTAATAAATAAAATATTTTAAAAAATATATGCATACTTGAATACACACACACACACACACACACACAATTTTGCTAAGTACCAGTCATTTTTGATGGTTTATATTAGGATATATACTATATATGCATATAGTCCTCACCAGGTGGCTAAGTTATTTGAAGCATCATCCAATCCGTACACTAAAGGTTTGGGATTCAATCCCTAGTAAGGGCATGTACAGAAGGCAACTGTTTGATATTCCTCTCTCACACTGATGGTTCTCTCTCTCTCTCTCTCTCTGTATCTCTGTCTGTCCCCCTTCCTCTCTAAAATCAATTTAAAAATCTCATCTTTGGGAGAAGATTAAATTTTTTTAAAATTATATATATATATATACACATATATCTACCTATCTCTCTTCCTATATATAGGAGTATCATCTATCTCCTGTTACCTAGAATTCTGTTTCTGGGCATACACCTCACATAAAATTTCTTAAGATCCATAGAGAAACATGCACAGGATGGTCATCACAATGTTGTTTGTAACAAGTTAGGTGTTCATTAACTGTAGAAATGGATAAATAAAGCTGTCAGGTTCATACATTTCTTAAAAGCAGCATCACTCTCCCTGGGGTCCACAGTTCTCTAGACATGGGCACATAAGAGGAAGCTAAGACATGGTCAGGAAAATATTTTCACCATGCATATGGTCCCATTATTATCATTCAAAGTCCGAATGCTCCACTGAAATCGAGCACTGCCTCATGTGGCAGGCTCTGTGCCATGCCTTCTCATGTAATCCCACTGAGTAAAAAAAAAAGTAGATGATCCCTCCTGTACACTGTCCTGCAGGAAACACACCGAAGAGCTTTAAGAATCACCATCGAAGAACCTATAGCATGGGCTTCTCATTCTCAGGCTTGAATTGATCATTTTTTGAGTAACATTTGCACAGCTGAGACACATGGGAAAAGGCAGGTCTTCTGAGTCAAAAGATATCCCCTAAGAGTTTAAGAGCATAAACCCAGCTGTTCAAGTCAGCATCACTGGGTGGAAATGGACCACTGGAAATATTTGCTCAAACAGAGAGAAAAAAAAAACCCAGCTGGAATAAGGGGGTTCCAAAGACTTACATTAGCCTTTTTTATGAGTAGTTTTCCACTGACAAAAACATTCCCCTGTGATGTTAATTGTGTTGTATATTAACAGCATAGCTAATGAATTCATGTGACATCATGAAATGTTGCAAAGTTTCCATTTCTCCACATCCTCTCCAGCACTTGTTGATTTCTTTATGATGGCCATTCTGACCAGTATGAAGTGGTATCTCATCGTGGTTTTAATTTGCATCTCTCTGATGGCTAGTGATGCTGAGCATCTTTTCATGTCTCTGGGCCCTCTGTAAGTCCTCTTTGGAGAAGTGTCTGTTCAAGTCTTTTGCCCATTTTTTAATTGGGTTGTTTGTCTTCATGGTGTGGAGTCATCTGAGTTCTTTATATATTTGGGGGATCAAACCCTTGTCAAATGAAAAGGTATCATTGGCAAATATGTTTTCCCATATAGTTGGTTCTCTTTTCCTTTTAATACTGTCTTCTTAGTCACACAGAAGCTTTCTAATTTGATGAGGTCCCATTTGTTTATTGTTTCCTTTATGTCCCTTGCTTTAGGGGACATATCAGTGAAAATATTGCTACCTGGAATGTCTGAGAGTTCCATGTTGATGTTTTCTTCTAGGACTTATGGTGTCACTACTTATATTTAAGTCTTTTATCCACCTTGAATTTATTTTTGTGTGTGGTATAAGTTGGCGATCGAGTTTCATTTTTTTTGAATGTAGCTGTCCAGGTCTACCAACACCATTTGTTGAAAAGGCTCTTTTTTCTCCATTTTATGCTGCTGCCCCCTTTGTCAAATATTAGTTGACCATAGAGACTTGGGTTTACTTCTGGACTCTCTATTCTGTTCCATTGGTCTATGTGTCCGTTCTTATGCCAGAACCAGGCTGTTTTGATTACAGTGGCCTTGTAATACACTTTGATATCAGGTATTGTGATCCTTCCTGCTTTGTTCTTTCTCAAAATTGCTGTAGCTATTTAGGGTCATTTATGGTTCCATATAAATTTCTTAAATGTTTGTTCCATATCTGTAAAACATGTCATTGGTACTTTAATAGGGATTGCATTGAATCTGTAAATTACTTTGGGTAGTATGGACATTTTAATGATGTGAATTCTTCCAATCCATGAACATGGTACATGCTTCCATTTGTTTGTGTCTTCTTTAATTTCTTTCTTCAGTGTTGTGTAGTTTTCTGAGTACAGGCCTTTTACATCCTTGGTTAGGTTTATTCCTAGGTACTTTATTTTTCTTGTTGCTATATCAAATGGGATTTTTTTTCTGATTTAAGTTTCTGATATTTCATTGTTGGTGTACAAAAATGCCTTTGAATTCTGAATGTTTTCTTTGTATCCCCCTGTTTTGGTAAATTCATTTATTAGTTTAAATAGTTTTTTGGTAGAGTCTATAGAATTTTCTATGTACACTATCAGGTCATCTGCAAACAATGACAGTTCTGTTTCCTCCTTTCCAATTTGGATGCCTTTATTTCCTTTCTTGTCTGATTGTTGTGGCTAGGACTTCCAATACTATGTTGCATAGGATTGGACAGCATGGATGTAACTGGAGAGCATTATGCTAAGTGAAATAAGCCAAACAGTGAGGGACAAATACCATATGATGTCACTTTTAACTGGAATCTAATCAACAAAGAAAAAAGCAAGCAAAAATAACCAGAGACATTGAAATTAAGAATAATCTGAGAGTAACCAGAGAGGAGGTGGGAGGGGATAAGGGGGGGAAGGGCTTTCAGGAATAACTATAAAGGACACATGGACAAAACCAAGGTGAGGAGGTGGAAGCAAGGGGGGGAGGTGGGTTTGGCTGGGGTGGTGGGGGGTTAATGCAGACAACTGTAATTTGACAACAATAAAATAATTTAAAAATAAATGAAGAACTTAGGTAAATTATAGATTAATTCAGGAATATATGTGCCTTTATAATATGTTACATTTCTGCCTAGAAATTAGTAAGTCTATCACTTATTATTAAATGGAGAAATGGAGAATTGAAATGTCCTGCCCATTTCCTGTTATCTTCATGTTTTAAATCATCTCATTGATAATGTTGTACATAGTAATTTCACCTAATGATTATTTACATATATAAATATTTGTAATAATAGGCAATATTTATTGAGTGCCCACCACATACCAACTATTTGTGTTAAGCACTTTATTAATTAGTTTTATCCTTGCTACTAATTTCTCACATAAAAAAGTCTTGTTTTCTCTTTTTAAAAAATTGTTCTTCAAGTACAATTGTCTCCACTTTCTCCCCACAACTCCCCCAATTCCAGCCATCCCTACCCCCCACCCTCAATCCTACCCCCTTTGGCTTTGTTCATGTGACCTTTATACATGTTCCTTGACAACCCTTCCTCCTTTCCCCCCCATTATCCCTTCTCACCTCCCCTCTGGTTACTGTCAGTTTGTTCTTAATGTCACTGTCTCTGGTTATATTTTGATGCTTGATTGTTTTGTTGATTAGGTTCCACTTATAGGTGAGATCATATGGTATTTGTCTTTCACTGTTTGGCTTATTTTACTTAACATAATGCTCTCCAGATTTATCTATGCTGGAAAAAAGCAAGTCTTAAAGAACTTGAGTAACTTGCCTGAGGTTTAATAGCAAATGGCAGAGCTCAGACATGAATCCCAGCATCTGATTGCACAATCTTACCCATTGCATTGTAAAGCCAGTGGGGAACACCATTACTTTTGGTCTATTCACTGAGTAAATGGCCACTTTATGGCAGTCATTTTTTATTTCAGCAGATTATGTTTGGTTTCCCAGATAGATCATCTATCAGCAAATAATAATAATTGTCCTTCTCCTTTCCAATATTTTTACTTCCTCTCCTTTGTCAAACCGACAATAGCCATTTCTTATAATGCTTACACCCTGTTTAAAATACCATTTAAAATCTATTCAATATCTTAATATAGTAACCATTAAGTAGTTCAGGAGTATTGTAAAATGATGGGTTTGAAATAAAACATAGACATTATGGCTGTAATACTGAGTATGCCAGATTAGAGTTGCTGGAATGACTGAGTTGCAAAAAGATGTTTCATGTTATGATTTTGTTTCTGTTTTTATTTTGTTGCTAGCCTAAAAATATTATAAAATTTAGTCTAAACTATGTGAATGCTAGGAACATGGTTGATTTTGTTTATATGAATGCCCTTATTTGATTGAGGACATATAGTAAATGTCTGTTGGTGCTGATAAGGCAGATAGGTGGGGAAATGCATGGAGACAACCAGAGTGGGGTCTCAGACTTCATACTCCTGGGGTTCTCCGAGAGTCCTGAAGACCAGCAGGTCCTGTTCTGGATGTTTCTGGTCATGGTGGTGGGAAATGTGCTCATCATCCTGGCCATAGGCACTGACTCACGCCTGCACACTCCCATGTACTTCTTCCTGGCCAATCTCTCCTTTACCGACCTCTTCTTTGTCACCAACACAGTCCCCAAGGTGCTGGTGAACCTTCAGTTCCAGAGCAAAGCCATTTCTTATGCAGGGTGTCTGGCACGGCTCTTCTACTTCCTGGTTTCCTTGGAGACCCTGGACAGCCTCATCCTGGCCACAATGACATATGACTGCTATGTCATCGATGGCCCAGTAGGGATGCCAGGAATGAACACTTAGTCCTAATAGGGAGGCTAGAAGGGAAATTCAGCTAAATATTTACTGAACAAAAGGCTGGTAAGCAGATAAGGCAATGGGTATGTAAATTAATGTTAGGTCAGGAGATAAGACCTAGCATTAATTTCCACCAGATAAGATAGTGTTGTAGGTAATAGACACACTTTCCCACTGAAAACAGAAACTTAAGGTGAGACATCACCAAATACAACAGACTTATATTTACTGATATGGGTTGTCTTAGCTAATAGGTTAGGGGACTGAGAGTAAGAATTTAGAGGGGAAATTCATATGGAGTGTTATGGAGAAGAGTTAGTGTTGAAATAATATTCAGATTATAAATGCTTAGCTTTTCTCTCTTTTTTAAAAATATTTTATTTATTTAATTTTAGAGAGGGAAGGGAGGGAGAAAGAGAGAGAGAGAGAAACAGCAATGTGCGGTTGCTGGGGGCCGTGGCCTGCAACCCAGGCATGTGCCCTGACTGGGAATTGAACTTGCGACACTTTGGTTTGCAGCCTGAGCTCAATCCACTGAGCTACTCCAGCCAGGGTGCTTTTCTCTTTTTTAAAAGATTTATTTAAATTGTTGTTCAAGTGCAGTTTTCTGTCTTTTACTCCCATCCCCCAGCCCTCCCCACCTCCCTCTCATTTCCACCCCCTCCCCTAGTTTTTGTCCATGTGTTCTTTATAATTGTTCCTATAAAGCCTTCCCCTTTCCCCCTGAAATTCCCTCCCCTCTCCCCTGTGGTCACTGTCAGCCTGCTCTCTATTTCAGTGTCTTTGGTTATATTTTGCTTGTTTCTTTGTTTTGTTGTTTAGGTTCCTGTTAAAGGTGAGATCGTATGGTATTTGTCTTTCACCACCTGGCTTATTTTGCTTATCTATAAATGCTTAGCTTTTCAAAGATTTGAAACATATGAGGCAGAAAAGATGAGGAAAATTCATCATGATGTTATAAGGGTATCATATCTGTTAATGGAGTTTCAAAGTTGTGCACATGGCAATCATGCTCTCAGGAGTTACCAGAGAACACATGATGGCACAGCTCCCCATCTGTCTCCTCTGTCTGCCAGGGCATCTCTGTGATGGGAAAGAGATGAGCTGCACTTTCAGTCTTGTAGCAGCCTCATGAGAGAGAGAAAACCCTAAGTTCTAGACCTAAGTTTTATAAACAGACCACCCGTACCTGGACCTGAGGGAATCAGATGACCCCCTGGTGGGGAAATCTGCAGGGATACTTTTGGAAACCCAAAATCTAACCAACCAAAAAGCCATTCCCTGTGGGATATGAACCTGTAAGCATTCCTAGGTTTCACTTCTACCCAGCAGAGGGAGCAGTTGGTGACTGAAGTTGTAATTTGTCAACTGACCTGACCTAGCATTAATTTACATTCCCATTGCCTATAACTAGGCAGGGCTTCTTTGAAAAACAATAACTATTATCACCTCCAAAAAAAACTGTCATGTTCAGAGAGACTGAAGCAGTTCTGGATCATTTGTTCTAGCTATTAGCTCCAGAGGATTTGTCCTTATTCCAAAGGATTTCTTATTCCAAAAAGAAAAGGAGGAAGTGACACTGCACCGCTTATCAAGTCAGTGACCGCTTCCCTGTGATCACCCGCCAGAGGGCACCCTGCACGTGAGGGTTCCGGAGGCTGTAGATGACTGGGTTCAGCATGGGGTTGATGACAGTGCTAAAAATTCCAACAGCTTTATCCTTATCTGAAAGCTTGGCTGAACCTAGTCGCATGTAGTTAAAGATACTTGAGCCATAGAATAGAGCAACCACAGTGAGGTGGGAACCACATGTGGAGAAGGTTTTCTTCCTGCCCTCCACTGAGCGGATTCGTAAAACGGCAGCTGCCACGTGGGCATAGGAGGTAACAATGAGAGCCATGGGTGTAACTGCCACTATGAAACCAAGAGCAAAGACCAACTGCTCATTGAGTTGGGTGCTGGAACAGGACAGCTGGAAGAGCTGCGGGAGGTCACAGTAGAAGTGATGGATCACATTGGGACCACAGAAGTTGAGAGTGGATATGGCCACAGTGTGGGTCAATGCATTGGTAAAGGCACAGGCCCAGGACACAGCCACCAAAATCCTCTGGACCATCAGACTCATGCGGGTGCTATAGGTGAGGGGCCGGCAGATGGCCAGGAATCGGTCATAGGCCATGGCTGTCAACAGGAAGCTGTCCACACCAACCAGGAGATCGAAGAAGAAGAGCTGTGTGAGGCAAGGTCCATAAGGAATAGCACACTTGTGGGTCAACAGACGACCCAACATTGAGGGGACCGTGACAGTAATGCACCCAACATCCACAACTGACAGGTTACCCAAGAAGAAGTACATGGGGGTGTGGAGTTTGGGATCCACTAAGATGGCTGCCAGGATGCTCAGGTTGCCCCCGACTGTGACCAGGTAGGCAAAGAGGAAGAGCACAAAGAGAAGAGGCCACAGCTCTGACGTTTCCACCAAGCCCAGTAGAATGAACTCAGTAACAGCAGTTCTGTTTGTACCAGATTCTGGATCCATCAGTACTTGTAAGGAAACGTCCTGCTGTGGAAGTATCAGTCAACTCAAAGTATGTACACAACATAAGCGTTTTATAGCACCTGTGTCCAGAACTCCCTGAATAGTCCCCAGCTCTCCAGCTGATGATGTTCCCCTACCCCTGACCACATCTCACTCACTGACCTCCCATCACCCCAAAGCCTATATTCTACTCTCAGCTGAGATGCCCCAAACCAACATCACCTTCTCCCTTCCATACTGTCCCTATTGTAAGGGTCAGAATACTTGGGAAAAATAAGTTAAGATAGAAGCTGACTTCCTCTTTGACTGCAGTAAGATTGAGAGGATTTCCCCATTTTTCTCTGAGAGCTTAGCTCAAAGCAACAAACAGAATTCAAAATAAAAATTAATGATATTTCCAGAAAAACTACAAGGCATTAAAAAAACTAACCTTGTTTCAAGACTCTCAGGAATATTGAAGATGAAAAAGGTGTGGCAAGAATTAGGGAAAAGATCTCCATGACTGTGGATATCAGACACTCTAGTCAAGTTCATTCCTCCTAGGTGAGGGACATACTCTCAAATGCAAATGCAAAATCCCTTGGTCAGTAAATTCCCAGTGTTGTTCCTGTTAATGAAGCCTTTACACTGGACTTTGAATGACAGTTTTATAAAATAATGTTTCTTTTCATAGTATCTGCTACTGCATTGCAAGTTAAAAATGTAACATGACCTGTGGGTGGCTTCCTGCTAGGGACAGTCCCTTTTTTGCATTACAAAGTCACTAGCCTTGCACTTGTCCTTGACTTGGGCACAGTAGGTGGAGAGGAGAGGTTCCTCCAACGCTCTAAGGAGAGGTTCTCCAATGAAGCAAGTGCATACATACAGAGCCAGACTGAGCTAAGATTTTCACATCTTATAATAAACTCTTGGTCAAAATAAATTACTGTACACTTATCTTTATTGTCCATGGAATAAGCAGAGCTACATGTTCACTAAGAGTAATGATATTTCCCTGCAGGCAATACACTGGCTTCAGAAGATGGGATGCAGCTGGAGTCCCGTGACTCTAACAAACGGGAACAGTGATGAGAGTCTGTGCTCAGTGCATAAAAAGGTGGACCTGGTGATCTCTAAAAGGGCCTTAACATTCCAAGAGCACCTGATTGCTGAGATGGTGGAAGGATCCTCCTCAGGCCTGGTCATCACTGAAAAGAGATAAATGCCTTGCCAATTGACAAGTCAATGGATAGACATCAGCTCTTTATATATATTATTATATTAAAGAGCAATTAACTACTTTCTGTTTTCCCTTTAGGGTCCATTTGCACACAAGCATTAGATGGTGACCCCTGAACTTTTACCCCTTTATTCATGCTGTTTTCTCTTCCTGCACAGGCCTCCTTCCAACTCCTAGACACCAATTGACTCAAATACTAGCTGCTGAATGACTTCTTTGTGGAAATATTCCATCTCAAGAGGATCTCTCTCTCTCTTTCTCTCTACCCTCCCACCCTCCTCCTTCACTTCTCCCTCCCTCCCTCTGCTACAACTACACATTATTTCAGGGAACTTATCACTGTCTACCTTCTAACTAAGTCACTACTCTAAAAAAGACATATTTCCTCTATGTCTTTGTAAGACTGATTCAGTTTTCCAATAGAAGTGCTTACCATAAAACTTCACACATAGTAGGTAGTCAATATTTCTCAAACAAATAAATGATGGTTTAAGTGTCCATAGGATATCAGAAAGGGAAAGCTCTATCTAGTATGAACTGGAGTAGTCATGGAAGACTTTGTGAACATAATGAATTAGAGCTAGACTTTTATGAATCACTATGACTTAGTAGAGGGATAAAGGCAAGTGCAAGGCTGCTGCAAGGACTACAGCTCTCCTGTTTCTGAAGGAACAGGCAAGGCATGTAACAATCCACACACTGGTATGTTTCTTTCTGTGTAAAGCACCCAGAGAATAAGGCCCTCAGGAGGAGTACACCCTCCAGACAAATGAGTTATACCCTGACAGAGAAGCCAGTCCTAGCATGGCCAGAAGCACAGCTTGCTTGAAATCAATGGGATTCTGGGATGACCCCTGATTGACCAGAGACATCCAGAGTGTTGACAGGGTCACCGTGATGCTATCATCAGGAGCCCTTTTGTATCACCATTCTTGGGGCTTTGTAATGAGCCCAGGTTTTCCTCATAGAGCTAGGGCGGTTCCCTGCTCTGGAACTGCACCCCAGTCCTCTCTGCTCCAGAGATGAAAAAGCTCAGCAAGGCTTGCGACTACAGTGCAGGCCCCAGGCTGCCTGATGAAGTCAGTGTCAGGAACCAGCAGTGAACTAGGCTCAGCAAATCCCCTTGCATTCTCTCCTAAGTGTACCAGAGGGCAGTATGGCTTCATCTGGGAAGGGGAGCATGGGCACAGGGGCCAGAGAGGATGCAAACCTCTGTGTTATCACCCCACAAGTTTCCCCCAAAAGCTCTCTTTTACAGAGGCATAAGCTGCACCCTGTGTGGAGGTGAGTGTGAGCCGATGGCAGCAGGAGGGCAGTGGATGGGCCCCTGAGAATACTCACCCTGTCAAGGGTGGAGAAGCCAGGGAGTCCTCTTCAGGAAAGAAGACAAGGAGCTGTGCAGACTCAATTATCTACTCAGAAAGAATGCAGTTGTATAGAGGAAAATGAGGAAAAACAAGTTGATTTCATCTTTAGCCCAGGGCCCTAGTCACTAGGTGTTGTCCCCTGGGGGGTGTCTCAGAAATTATCCTTCCCAGGAAAGAAGAGACAGGCAGGAGTCATCCAAGATGTTTTGTAAACAGCTCCAGCCCTTCATGAATATAGCAAACAATGTCTTACATCTGCTGGTATTTGGACTTTCTTTAAAGAGGCCTTACCTCTCCCCCAGGCTTTATGACAGGTAGTAGTTCTGGCAGATGATGTAAGTTTCCCTTAATCATGGGTTGCTGAGGCCTATAGGACTTGTCCTCATTCCCCAAGTCCCTCAGGAAGCCAGAAGGGCAATTGAGACCAGAGACAGGTTCCCTAAAGGAGGAGTTTGCTTTGGCAAAGGCCAGCCCCATGCAGGGCCTTCCCACAGGAACAAGCTAATTTCCAGACTTGCCTTAGGCCTGAGAATGAGGTGGAGTCAGGGAGATGCCAGGAGAGAGACCAGAGGGAGAAGCCTTCCTCAAGCCCAGGTCCCTATGGGTTTTCAGGGACGTGGTGCCTACCCTTCAGGGCCTTGTTAGTTGGGGTGTTGTGGGACTGTGTCTCCAGGGCTCCTTTGATGATGCCTGAAGGAGCAGTAAAGAGTTCTATGGAGCTAGAAGGCCACCTAGGGGCTGCCTACCAATACGCTTCTCTAGGTCAGTCCCTTCGAGATGGAGAGGTCTCATCAAGGCTTTAGATTCAAAAACAGAGGATGGGGAAAGGTGGAGGAGTGTGTTCACCCAAGTCCTGTACCCACCAGGAGTTCCACATCCCCCATGCCCTAAGAGACAGTGCCCTCTCCTCTCCCACCAGAGAAGCCTAATGCAGTCAGAAATGCACTGTAGACAGACTTGATTGTCTGATTATGAGTTGTTTGAATTTGTACAAGCTGCTGCACCCTTCTGGGCCTCCATTTCCTCATCTGTGAAATAAATATGACTTCTATCACAGAACATTGCTGTGAAGATTATTAATGAACTAGGATTCATTAAGATGCTAATAGAAGTTCAACAAGACATCAAGGTACCAACTGGTCACATTTTTATGAGTGCTTGTTACAGACACAGGGATGTGCTAAGAACCTTGCAGCTCAGAGTCCCCATCCATCCTCACAACAACTCTGTAAAGTAGATTACAGCAGACAGAGCCAATGTGCAGACTTATTTCCTGCTCCACCATTCTTCTGATTTCAGCTGTGGGCTGGGTGGAAATTTCCCTCCACGTTTCTGTTCATTGTGTAATGACAGTGTTGCCACTGGCCTGAGATCCTCTGATGCCATGAACAATGGGGTTTGGAGGCTTCACGAGGCCTGAGCAGAGGTGAAATTCACAGAATCAGGGAGCAGAATGGTGGTTACCAGGGCAGGGAGGTGAGGGAAACAGGCAGATATTGCTCAAAGATTTCAAAATTCCAGCTTTGTAAGTTCTAGGGATCTAACATATAGCACGAGGACTGCAGTTAGTAATACTGTGCTGTAAACTGGTAATTTGCTAAGAGAATAGATTTCACATGCCCACACCAGAGGAAAAAAAGGTAATTATGTGAGATTGATATGTTAATTAACTTGCCTGTGGTGATGACTTTACTTTGCCCATATCTATTAGTTATCATGTTTTACACCTTAAATACATATAATTTTTATGAAAAAGAGACAATGGTTCTTCATATTTGAGATGAGGACACTGTATACTTCATTTACAAATGTCTCTATTTTTAAATCCTCTGGTGAGTGAGTAGTAATAATATAGAAAATTTGTTGTAACCCTAGATGATGGAAATAATTTTCAGTTTTCAATGCTTATGGGAAAATTACCACCCTTACCAATAATTATTTTGTGTGATTATATACTTATGAAGTAAATATAGTGAAATGCTAGTAAATTTGCTGCTAGTAAACTGAGAAACAGAATGAAACAGTTGATGCAACCTTGGGGAGATACTTACGTTTTGATAACAATTTGGTAGTATAGAACATGAGCTGTAAACTCTCCATAAGTACACATAACATTTATTTTTAGGAATGTAGGCTAGGAGAACAAATCAGATAAAAAGTAATGGTTGATGGAATGGTTATTTTTAATATTCAAAAATTGGAATTAAATCTTAGGCAGTATAGTCAGGCAATCTCTGACAAAACTATGAAGTAAGGGAGTGTTGGCACATCTCAGAAAGTACAATAATGACAAATGTGTAAATTGTGTCATTACAGGGAAACTCAGATATAAAATGTAAATACTGTTTAAGTTAAAAAGTAAAACTAAAATGATCGTTGAATATTAATTTCAATAGTGAAAAATGCATATGGGATGGTGCAAACCTGTGCATTTTAAGTGAAGTGGACAATTTTTACTTTAAATTTAAGTGTGCAGTAAGCATGGTTTCAAAGGTAGACTGAAATCTTCCCAGTACATGGATCCTGGAAAGTGAATGATCCTATCTTAAGCCCCAACATGTTCTCCAAAAGAATGATTTAAGCACAGGATCCTTTCTGGTTTCAAAGTGCAGGAATAGGCAATTCCTTATCAGCAGTTTTGAGAGTGAATTCACATGATCTGCTCTGTTCAGCTTTAATTTTAACAAGGACTACCACTACAATAGCTGACATTTATTGAAGGTATACTACATACTAGGAATAAACCATTTACCTGCTTACATGCATATTTCAATCATCACAAGAATATTTTACATATTTTACTCAAAGTCTACTTCCTGACAACATGATAAGGTAGGTTATACTTGCTTTGAAAGGTTAAGTAATTTCTTAGGTTCATGCAGCTTGAAAGTGGTAAAGCCAAGATTTGAACTTGCTTCAGTGTAACTCTGGAGCCAGTGCTGTCTACTGCTTTGCTACACTACTTGTTATTGTCAGAAGGAGTGTGTGAGCTTACTTTAAGGTAAGTAGGGAGCAGGTGAGTTGGCTATCCACAGCTGACTTCCACTGGTGAGATATTATGTGCAGTAATCACAACCTATGTCACTGTAGTGTGCAACCAGATTCTTAAAGGGAAATAGACAAGAATGAAAAATAGCACTCAGTAGTAGCCTTTCATTTTCTTATAGAATCTAGTTGGTCGTGGTATACCTTATTATATATACATTCCCCCCAACTTTTACTGACTCATCTTTCCAACAACTTCTGATGTAGCTTTTTGGTAACCATCAATAATAATCAATGCATTGTGAAAATATTGGCCTGAGTTGATCTTGGGAGGAATATAGGACAGAGTGGGTTAACTGTGGACACAAAAGTTGTGAACTGGAGATGGTGGACCTAAACAATAGGGAGAATAGTTTGAATTTTATTCTGCCAGCAGTAGAGAGCTCCTGAAGTCTTCTTTTTTTTTTAATTTTTAAAAGATTTTATTTGTTTATTTTTAGAGGGGAAGGGAGGGAGATAGACAGAGAGAGAGAGAAACATCAATGTGCAGTTGCTGGGGGTTATGGCCTGCAACCCAGGCATGTACCCTGGCTGGGAATCGAACCTGGGACACTCTGGTTCCCAGTCCGCACTCAATCCACTGAGCTATGCCAGCCAAGGGCGAAGTTTTCTAATAGTATGGGAGTCATGGTGCTATAAGCAACCATATTCATTGGAAATCAGTCTGATTGTGGTGTGTAGAATAGGTGAAATGGGGAGAGCCTGGGGACTGGAGAACTTCTAGGAGGGGGTGTCAATCACTGAAGTAAGAAATTATGAACTATCTATAAAACCATTCTTTCTTGGTCCCTAAATGTATGATTGCAATCATGCCAGTGGTGTATAGAACATATTAAGGGTACCAGGCCTAATGCCAAGTGGTAAGTATTGGGGAGGCAAAGGTAAAATTGACTCGGAAAAGTTTCCTCAAAAGTAAAAATGAAAATTTTCACATGACATTGAAAATGTTAATAGTGATGGGGTTCTCAGATCGTTGGTCAAATATGGCAGCAGGCCTATCTAAATATTCCATCAAAGTGATGAAAGACAAATACCATATGATCTCACCTTTAACAGGAACCTAATCAACAAAAGAAAGAAACAAACAAAATATAACCAAAGACACTGACATAGAGAACAGGCTGACCATGTTCAGAGGGGAGAGGAGAGGGAATTTCAGGGGAATATCAGGGGTGAAGGGGAAGGGTTTACAGGAACAAATATAAAGGACACATGGACAAAAACTAGGGGTGGGTGGAAATGGGAGGGAGAAGGGGAGGGCTGGGTTGCTGGGCCGGGATGGGAGTAAAAGATAGAAAATTGTACTTGAAAAATAATTAAAATAAAAAAAAATACTCCATCAAAGCCCTCCCAGACTTAGCTTCTGTTCTTTCGGCATTGGGGTGGCACACACATGGAGTCCAGGTATGAAAGGCACAATTGATAGGGATCCAAGTAACAAACGTCACAGTGATGGGGGGTCGGGGAAGCTATCTTTCCCTAAACTTTATTCTTGGCCACATACAACAGCACAACCAGATGTTCCTGATGGTCATGAATTGTTCCCTATTGTTATAAAACTTTTCAATCACCTCTTTTATTACATTACATACCAGGATAGCTATGACTTTAAAACATTATGGTTTTAAGAACTTCAGCTAAAGATATTGATGTGAAAATGGGTTTGTTCTGATGCACTCTTACAGCTTAGACATGAAAATTTCAAGTTCAGATCACAAGTCCTAGAAGTAGGTTTCCACTTTCTCTCCCCCTCTTGCTCCTCACTGCTTACTGGTGGGGAGCACACCTGAGGGGACACCCCCATACTGGATGTGAAGTCAGTATAATCGAGGGAAATAATTTTTCTTAACCCAAATTAGCTTTTTCAGGGAAGTCTTGATGTCTCTATTCCTCAAGCTGTAGATAAAAGGGTTCAGCATTGGGGTTACTGCTCCATACATCACTGATGCAACAGCACTCTTTGCTGCAGAGTGGGTCAAGGGTGGACTGAAATAAACACAAGAGGTAGTCCCGAAGAATAGAGAGACCACAGAGAGATGAGAGCTGCAGGTAGAAAGGGCTTTCTGCTTCCCCTGAGTGGAGGGGATCTTCCAGATTGTGGAGAAAATGTATGCGTAAGAGATAATCAGGCTAAGCACACACACCAGGCCTGTGAGACCTCCGATGCTGAAGATCACCAGTTCATTGATGAAAGGGTCTGTGCAGGACAGTCTTAGAAGAGGGTTGATGTCACAAAAGAAGTGTGGGATCTTGTGCTCTGCACAGAAGGACAGGCTGTTCATCAACAGTGTGTGTAGGAGGGAACAGAAGGCACTCATGATCCAGGATGCAGACACTAGGAGGACACAGAGCCCATGGCTCATGACCATTGTGTAATGGAGTGGGTGGCATATGGCCACATAGCGGTCATAGGCCATGACTACTAAGAGCAATGCCTCCAGAATCCCAAACAGTATAAAAAAATATAGTTGTGATAGACACCCTGCATATGGGATGACCTGATTCTGGATCCATATGTTTGTTAGCATGTTGGGGACTGTAGTGGACACAAGACCAGTGTCAGTGAGGGAGAGGTTGACCAGGAAGAAGTACATAGGTGTGTGAAGTTGAGCATCAGTGATGATGGCCAGGATGATGAGGAGGTTGCCTGCCACTGTGACCATGTACATGGACAGGAAGAACCCAAAGAGGACCCCCTGTTGCTCTGGTTGCTCTGAGAGTCCCAGGAGGAAAAATTCAGAGATGCTGCTCAGGTTTTCCCATCCCATTTATCTGTAAGTCGAAAGTGAAGATAACTGAATGAGATTGGCAAGCCCTGGATTGTGAACTCTGAAACTTACTCAACATGGCAATGTTGATCTACTTGTATGAGGTGGAATCATATGAAATATTGAATATTTAACTGCTTGGGACCTATAAAAATGACAGTTTCACGTAGTTCAATGGAATATTTGCAAGTGCCTGTGTTTGATGCCATGGGAAGCCAAAGATTTGTTTTTAATAGGAGAGAGACTTTTGTTTTCATTTATTATATAAGCATCAACCTAATGCACACATATCAGAGATAGGCTGGAGGTTTTTGTTGGCATAACTCTTGTGGTATGCATGTGTACATTTTGACATTAATCCATCCTAAGACTCTGCCCATCTTGTTTCCTTCAGATGAAATAGTCTTCCTTCTCTCATTCATCCATCTAGCTAAACTTGGGTCATTAGCTTAGATGCTACTTCTTTTAGGAAGCCTTCTCAGACTCATCCTCTTACAACAAACTCAGGTTCATGCCCCTCATACCCTTGTGCTTTCCTAATCACAGCAGGTGTCCCTCTGAATGGTGACTATTGACTTATTTGTTTGTTCCTCCACACTGTCACTGGAGTGAGCACCTTGAAAGTAGGCAGAGAAATTGTCTGTCTTGTTCATCTTTGAAATGAAGCATTAACCATGAGCCTGATACAACATAGATACTTTGTGAGTGTCCAGTATGTGAATAAAAACTCTATTGGAATAGAAAGAAAAGACAGTCAAGTTGGATAGAGGTAACATTGGGCATAGGAACAGCCTGAAGCTTTTTATTAGTAGGCTCACATGTAGCTTTGATTTAATGGAGTCCTGGACATAGGAATATGTAGAAAACATGGTTACAGAGACATAAAGGTGTCAAAAAACCAAATGTACTCTTTGTAGGTCAAATTCTCGGAATGGAACAGTGATTCAGCTGAGGAATTGACCCACAGATTCAGTCCCCCATCCTGAGCTAATTGTTCTCCTCCAAAGTAAAATATGTCCTATGAATCTGTCAGCCCTAGTTGCACCCCCTGAAATGACCACTCCCTAGTGACAATGGCATCTTGTGTCATATTCACTCACTGACCACAGATATCTCTTGCCAAACTGTCTTCCTCTTGTCTGTATACACTCCAGGGCATGTTGCATGCTGCTCCCCTCTCATTAAAAACTTCACCAAAGGCAAAAATAGGAAACCCGGAAACAGAGCACAGTACACATCAGGTTTTGTTCTGCTGAAGGCAGCATTGCCAAATGGTAGGAGGGGGAGGGGGATTGAACAAATGGTGCTGGGACAAGCTAGTTCATTTTTTGCAGAAAATTAATTTAGGTTCATTCCTCATAGTGTTTGCTGAATAAATTTCAGGTAATTAAGCATTATATCTGCAGATATAACTGTAAAATGACCAAGAGAAATTAAAGCACAATAGTTACTTGATATCAGGACAAGGGTGGCCTTTCTAATTAAAAATCATGGAAAGAACAATAATGGAAAAGAAATACGGCATCATCAAATTAAATTAAAATTTTCTCTTTTCAATGGGAAAGGTCACACACAAAGTAAAAAAAGCAGGCAAAAAAAGGTGAAAAGCTAAGTTTAACATACATTATAGGAAGAATGAATTTTCTTAAAGGAGTAATTAATAATTTAAGTAAATTATTAATAATTAATAAATCATCAATTTATTAATTATTTAATAATAAGTAAAGAACTTTACCCACAATAGAAAAATGGATGATCACTAACCCTAAGTCACATCCAGCATGGGCAGAAGTGGATCTAGTCTCAGTCATTTAGTTCCAAGACCCATGCTCTCCACCCTCCACATGGTCTCCATAAATCTCCATACCTTGTGTTCTGGCAGCTAAAATCCCCAAGATCACCCACTTGTGTGCAACTGGATCAGATATGATCATAATAGATGGTGTCTCTTCCATGTTCTCCCAAGGGTCTCCACACTACTCAGGGCCTGTGTTCATTAGACTTTGTATTCTCCAACCCCATAGAACTAGCTCTTGGTGTAGTGGATGGATTAGTGGGGTTCAGTACATGGCTGCATTGGTTAACCTCTCACAATGGACCTTATGAGTACAATCACTTTTGTAGTTTCCTGGCCTCAAGAGATGTTGTCTTTTCCACTGCCCAAACCTGACCCTGACCTTTCCCTCACTCAGGACAGAAGGTCTATTGACTAAGGCAGATCAAAAGGCTTCAGAATCTCCACTCTCCTCAACCTTGCCTCTTGACCACTTCTGGCTCAGCAGACACAGAAACCTCGGCCCTCATTCCCCCACCAGCTTTCTTCTTAGCTCCCTGAGTCACAGAACAGAGACCTCATGTCTTCCTTTCTTTCTCTGTTTGATACAGTTTAGTCCCAACTTTTAGGCCATTTTTTGTTTTATGAATACAAAGTACTTTATCAAAACACCAAACTCATCCAATGCACTGTCCTTCCTTTTCCTATGGGGACAGGGGACATTTCCCAGGCTTCTCATAAACTATAACTCTTACCACTCAAAATAAATTTTCTCTTACATGTTATATTAGCTGTGTGCTGTTTTAACACATAAATTTTATGTGCTTGATTGTAATTTTTGGTGAACTACATTTGGATGCTTCCTAGATTTAGGTTCAGTTTGAAAATGGAAATGAAATTTAGAGGACCTGTGTTTCCCACTGCTGAGGAAAGAATCATCCAGAGGGAAGAAGTGAAAGTTACCAGGGTAAAAACAGAGGGAAGAAGGTGTTGGTGGGGAACTGAGTGATCAGGACATTCCCATATTTGGAAATATTTGTTCCTGTTCCTATTCCATACTTGTTTCAAACATAAACATTTTAATGGCACCTCCCAAACTAACATATATTTTGTTGATTAGTATGTTTGTTAACAATTAGTCAAAGAACATGTATGCAGGACTCATGGACATGAACAATGGTGTGGTGATGGCCTAGGGTGGGGAGACAAGAAGCTGGATAGAAGTGGACAAATAGAGAAAAAGTGGGGACAACTGTAACAAAGTAAGCAATAAAAGTTTTTGAGAGTAAACAGGAAGTCAGTAACAGTGATTACTTGTTAGATGTATTGTGACTGGGTGGATGAGACGTGGTAGAGGGAGGGAGATTTTCATGTGTAGTTTTTAGTACATTTTTTCTCACATTGTGTTTTTCTAAAAAGTAGGTTGGTATATACCATCTTATATTGTTTATATTAGTTTCAGGTGTACAATATAGTGAGAAGTTTCAACTATGTGAGTATACTACTTATTGAAAAATAAATTTAAAATGTACAAATAAAAGACAATGCAGAATAAAGCAGCCTCTGTCTTCCAGAGATTCCATAAATAGCAGAGAAATTTGTTTGGTTGCAGTCACATCCTTTTAATCTCTTAATGCAGTGTGAGGCCATGAGTGTGCTGTTCACGTTTTGTGCATCTGTGTGAGTGCATGTGTGTCTCTTGCAAAGGCTGGAGGTCGAAAGGAATCACTGTGGAATTATTTGAAGAGAAGTCACTGTTGATTCCTGAACTCTGTTCTCCTGATAGCACGTGTCTCTCATTGCCTATAAGATTTTATGGACATGGGCCTCTGCCTCTTTTGGTCACTCAAGCAGCACAGTATCATCACTGTTGGAATAGGACTATTTGTGAAAGATAGGATCCCAGTTGACTATAGGGTAGGATGGGCAAAGAAAAAAGAGGGAGAAAAAAGAGGCAGAATGAAGTCATACATCATGTACCCTAGTCCTTACCTGGTTGTTCTTGCCAGTTGCTGAGGGTGTTTCTGTTTACTTCATACACATCTCTCTGTCAGTGGATGGCCAGAAGGTGATGGGAACTCTGTTTAAAGGCACCAAAAGGAAATAGGCATCATGCTCTGAATACGTTGAATAATGGATCTTGCCATCACTGCACCTGTTCAAATTCCACCTTTGGCCTCATAGTATTAGACAACTTCTTATTTTTGTCTATTCTGAGCAAAAAGGACAAGAGCTCTGGGTTAAGATTGTGTTCATGCCAGTAGATGTCAATCTGGGAAGCTAAATTCACAGAACACCAAACAGAGCTGAGTAATAGCCAGGTAGCATTCCATTTCTATGTATGTCAGAATATGCTGTTAGTGTCTGCCTCTTTTATTTGCTCATACAACCCATGACAAAAGGCATTCTTGTAATTTCATCAACGTCTTGGGAATGAAAATTCTGTTATACTTAGATGTATGTTGGGCCATTTTCAAGATCTATTAAATCAAAGATAATTAATTCTGTGAGGTACCCAAAACCCAAGGGGATAGAGAGCACAGTGTAGTGTCCCTGCTGTGAGCTGGTCCAAGAGAGGCTAATGACTTAGGGACCTATGACACTTCTCTGGTCCCAGCAGGATGCTAGCAGTTCATTCACCAGAAAAGCAGCCAAATTTCTTTGGTCGATTCATTTAGCCTTTGTAGTATCTTCCGGGGACTTTTCAGGGAGGCACAGAGAGAGGCCTGCAGCACATGAAAAGGGCCAGATGAAGTGAGCCACACTGTTGGCTCAGACAGTACTTTACCATCTTGTCTCCTTGACATAATAATCCTAGTCCAGGTTGAAGCTTTGTTGATACAGCCCCATTTGTACAATATGTAGCCTTTTGGTCTGGGGAGATCAGGAGTAGGATCAGGCTGTTCCTCATCATGGCAGGTGTCAGCAAGCTGACTCTTGTCCTTGCAGGTTTTTCATGGACAGATCAGTGGGGCATGTGAAAGCTAAAAGACACCCAGCAAATGAAATCCCTTTTTTAGTCTTGGAGGAATGGTCGCGTAAGTGCCCTTCTACTCCAAGTTCATCTAACCAAGGACACAGAGAATAAAGAAGCACAGAATGTGGGACCCACTGACTTGGGAATGTGGGTTATTCTGGGGTCCCCTCAGGACACTGGCCACTTCCTTATGTGTTCTAGAAGTGCTAGCATGATATACCCTTAAATCAGTAATCTAAGGGTTAAAATATATTATTGCATTTTATTCAACACAATAACCACATAATTCCATGCTAAAAGAAGTCTAAATTAGTATCTTTTTTTCTACCATGAGCAAAAGGAAAAGAGTGAACTGGTCCTATAAGAACATGTAATGTGACTTGGAACATTGGTGTTTGATACTCAGAATTCACTCCCCAAAGTGGAATGGCAACTGGGACAGCTGAATGGACAGAAACTGGGAAGAGAGTAATGCAGGTGTTGGAATGAGAAAAATGGTCTGTGCCAAGTCCTTTCCATACCACTTCCTCTTTGCTTAGAATCTGCAGAAATAAAACATAAAGAGAGCTCAAATTCAATCATGTTTCCACAGTTTGATCATACTGGCCTCTCCAAGGCCCATTTATCTTTGTTTTTCAGTCCTATATCTGGAGAGGTATAGCGTGGTGACAAAAGATCCTAAGTTATCTAACACCTGGAGTCAGGAAGTTGGGATTGAATTCTAGCTGGGTGAACCTGTGCAAGTTTCTTAAATTCTTCCAGCCCAAGTTTCCTCACTTAATGACCCCTGAATCACTCATGTATGAAATGGGGTCCAGCTAAGGATAAAGAATTAAACTGAGATTTCAGTAATTGCCACAGAGTTTTTAGTTTGATTTCAGCCAAGTTTTATGCCTGCTGATATGTACAAGTATACCAACAAAACCCCAACATTTTTTGAAGAAAAAAAAACAAAATCCAAAGTTTCCATAATACAATATTCAAATGTCTAGGAATCAATAAAAATTATTAGACATCAAAAAATAAGTAAGTAAATAAAAATTACTAGACATGTAAAGAAACTAGAATAAAAGAGCCATTCTTAAGAAAAAAGAAATTATCTTTTCTTTTTGTCTTCTTTCATTGTTGTTCAAGTACAGAGAGCACCCTCCACCACCTCCCCACAACTGCAGCCATCCCCACTATGGACCCCTGATCCCACCCTCTCTTGGTTCTGTCCATGTGTCCTTTATAGTTATTCCTGAAAACCCTTCTCCCCACCACTACTTTATCCCCTCACACACCCCTCTGGTTACTTTCAGATTGTTCTTAATTTCAATGTCTCTGGTAATATATCTATATATATTTGAGTTTCCAGTTTTTATTTTATTTTATTTAATTAAATACTTTTGAATTTAATTGTTTTTCAAGTACAGTTTTCTGCCATTTCCCCCCACTCCTCCCCACCACCCCAGCCATACCCACCTCACTCTTCTGTTTCCACCCAACCTTGTTTTGGTCCATGTGTCCTTTTTTAAAAAATTTTATTTTAATCATAGTTCAAGTACAGTTTTCTCCCTTTTACTCCCATTCCAGCCTGCCCACCCATCCCTCCCCACTTGCCTCCAATTACCACCCTCCCCCTAGTTTTTGTCCATGTGTCCTTTATACTTGTTCCTGTAAACCCTTCATCCTTTCCCCGCCCCCATTACCCCCTCCCCTCTCCCCTCTGGTCTGTAAGTTTGTTTTTTAATTTCAATGTTTCTGGTGATATTTTGCTTGCTTGTTTGTTTCATTGATTAGGTTCCACTTAAAGGTGAGTATTTGTCTTTTACTGCCTGGCTTACTTCACTTAGCATACTGCTCTCCAGTTCCATCCATGCTGTCACAAATGGCAGGTGCTCCTTTTTTCTTCCTGCTGCATTTCATTCCATTGTGTAAATGTACCATATTTTTTTGATCCACTCATTTACTGAGGGGCACTTAGGTTGCTTCCTGCACTTAGGTATTGTAAATTGTGCTGCTATGAACATTGGGGTTCAGAGGTTCTTTTGGATTAGTGTTTCAGGGTTCTTAGGGTATAATCCCAGCAGTGGAACTGCCAGGTCAAGAGGCAGTTCTATTTTTAGTTTTCTGAGGAAATTCCACACGATTTTCCACAGTGGCTGCACCAGTCTGCATTTCCACCAACACTGTACTAGGGTTCCCTTATCTGTACATCCTCTCCAGCACTTGCTGTTTGTTGATTTGTTTATGTTGGCCATTCTCACTGGTGTGAAGTGCTATCTCATTGTGGTTTATCTCAATTTGCATCTCTCTGATGGCTAGTGATGCTGAGCATCTTTACATATGACTCTGTGCCTTCTGTATTACCTCCTTGAACAGAAGTGTCTGTTCAAGTCCTCCACCCATTTTTTTCCTAAGATTGTTTGTCTTCTTGGAGTTGAGTCCTGTGAGTTCCTTATATATTTTGGAGATCATACACTTGTCTGAGGTATCATTGGTAAATACATTTGCCTCTAAGATTGTTTCTCTTTTTCATTTTAATGCTGTTTTCTTTGGCCCTACAGAAGCTTTTTATTTGGTGAGATCCCATTTGCTTATTCCTTCCTTAATGTCCCTGGCTCTAGGGGAAATATCAGTGAAAATATTGCTGCATGGAATATGTGAGATTTGTGTGCTGATGTTTTCCTGCAGGACGTTTATGGTGTCACAACTGATACTTAAGGTTTTAACCACCTTGAATTTGTATTTGCATATGGTATAAGTTGGTGATCCAGTTTCATTTTTTTTTTTTTGCATGTAGCTGTACAGATCTCCGAAGACCATTTGGTGAAGAGGTGGTTTTCACTCCATTTTATGCTTTTGCCCTCTTTGTTAAATATTAATTTACCATAAAGACTTGGGTTTGTTTCTGGGCTCTCTGTTCTGTTCCATTGGCCTATGTGTCTGCTCTTATGCCAGTACGTGCTGTGATTACATTGGCATCATAATACTGTTTAATATCAAGCATAGTGACCCCTCCTACTTTATTCTTCTTTCTCAAAATTTCTGTAGCTATTTGGGGTCATTTATGGTTCCATATAAATTTTGGAAATATTTGTTCAACATCTGTGAAATATGTCATTGGTACTTTAATAGGGATTTCATTGAATCTATAAGTTACTTTGGGTAGTATGGACATTTTGTTTATGTGAATTCTTCCAATCCATGAACATGGTACATGCTTCCATTTGTTTGTATCTTCCTTAATGTCTTTCTTCAGTGAAGCATGTTTTCTGAGTACATGTCTTTTCCCTCCTTGGTTAGGTTTATTCCTAGGTACTTTATTTTTCTTGTTACTGTATCAAATGTATTTTTTTCCTGATTTCTCTTTCTGATATTTCATTTTTGGTGTACAAAAATGCCTTTGATTTCTGAATATTGACTTTGTAACCTGCTGTTTTGCCAAATCCATTTATTAGGTTGAGGAGTTTTTTAGTGGAGTCTATAGGATTTTCTATGTACACTATAATGTCATCTGCAATGACAGTTTGCTTGTTCCTTTTGAGATTGGATGTATGTTATTTCTTTTTCTTGTCTTATAGCAGTGGCTAGGACTTCCAATAGTATATTGAATAGAAGTGCTGAAAGTGGGTATTCTTGTCTTGTTCCTGCTCTTAGTGAGAAAGCTTTTAGTTTTTGCCCATTGAGTATGATGTTGGCTGTAGGTCTCTCATATATGGCCTTTATTACATTGAGGAATGTTCTCTCTATTCCCACGTTTTCAAGAGTTTTCATCATAAATGGGTGCTGTACCTTATCAAATGCTTTTTCTGAATCTACTGATACGATCGCATGATTTTTGCCTTTGTTTTTGTTTATGTTTATGTGAGGTATTACATTTATTGCTTTGCGAATATTGCAGCATCCTTGCATCCCTGGGATGAATCCCACTTGGTCTTGGTATATGATCTTTTTGATGTATTGTTGGATGTGGTTTGCCAATATTTTGTTGAGGATTTTAGCATCTATGCTCATGAGTGATACTGGCCTGAGGTTTTCTTTCTTTGTTGTGTCTTTATCTGGTTTTGGGATTGGGGTGATGCTGGCCTCATAAAAAGAGTTTGGGAGTCTTCCATCATTTTCGATTTTTTGGAATAGTCTGTGAAGTGTTGGGGTTAGCTCTCTTTTACATGCTTTGTAGAATTTTCCTGTGAAACCATCTGGTTCAAGGCTTTTGTGTGTTGGGTGTTTTTTGATTACTGCTTCAATTTTGTACTGAAACAGCTCAGGACTGTTCAGGCTTTCTGCTTGTTCTTCATTGAGTTTTGGAAGATTATATTTTTCTAGAAATTTGTCCATTTCACCTAGGTTTTCAAATTTCTTGGTATACAGTTCTAGTCTTTGTAGTAATTTCTTATAGTTCTTTGTATTTCTGTGGTATCAGTTGTAATCTCTCCTCTTTCATTTCTGATTGTGTTATTTCGGTCCTCTCTCTTTTTTTCTTGATCAGTCTGCTTAAAGGCTTATTGATTTCATTTATCTTTTCAAAGAATCAACTTCTGTATTTATTGATATTTGGAATTGTTCTTTTAGAGTCTATGTCATTTAATTCTGCTCTGATTTTGGTCATTTCATTCCTTCTACTTGTTCTGTGTTGTCTTTGTTGTTGTTCCTCCAGTCCATGTAGGCATAGGGTTAGGTTGTTTATTTGAAATGTATCTATCTTTTTTAGGTAGGCTTGTATTGCTATACACTTCCCTCTCAGGACTGCCTTTGGTGTGTCACATAATTTCTGGGTTGTTGTGTGTTTATTTTCATTTGTTTCCAGAAACTTCTTGATTTCTTCCCTGATCCCATTCTTGATCCATTCATTGTTCAACAGCATGCCATTCAATCTCCATGAGTTTCAGCATTTTGATTTTTTTTCCTTGATGTTGGTTTCTAGTTTCAGTCCCTTGTGGTTGGAGAAAATGCTTGATATGATTTCACTTTTTTTGAACTTGTTGAGGCTTGTTTTGTGTCCTATCATTTGGTCTATGTCTGAAAATGTTCTGTGTGATTTGAAAAGTATGTGTATTTTGCTTCTTTGGGATGAAAGTTCTATATATATCAATTAAGTCCATTTGATCTTGGACATTGTTCAATGAGTAATATCTTTGTTGATATTTTGTTTGGAAGATCTGTCCATTTTTGACAGTGGGGTGTTAAAATCCCCTGCTATCATTGTGTTGCTATCTATATCTTTCTTGAAGTCTTCCAGGATTTCCCTTATATATTTGGGTGCTCCTATGTTGGGTGCATATATATTTATAGCGTTTATGTCTTCTTGATGGATTCTTCCCTGGAGTATTATGAAGTGTCCTTCTGGGTCTCTTTATGGCCCTTGTTTTGAAGTCTATTTTGTGTGATATGGGTATCGCTACCTGAGGTTTTTTCCCTGTCTATTTGTTTGGAATATTTTTTTCCAACCCTCTACTTTCTGTTTGTGGAAGTCTTTTGTTCTGAGGTGGGTCTCTTGTAGGCAGCATATGTGTGGGTCATGTTTTCTTATTCATTCATCTACTCTATTTCTTTTGATTGCAGCATTTAAACCATTTACATTTAAAATTATTATTGATAGGTACTTGCTCATTTCCATTTTACTCCGTTTGTATCTTTGTTCTTTTCTCTCTCACTGTTCTTCTTCCTCTTCTTAAAGCATGCACTTTAGCATCTCTTGCAGAGCTGATTTGGAAGAGGTGTATTCTCTGAGCCTTCTTTTGTCTGGGAAACTCCTTCTTTCACCTTCCATTGTAATTGAGAGCCTTGCTGGTAGAGTGGTCCCAGTTGCAGGCCTTTGTTTTTCATTACTTGGAATAATTCTTGCCAATCCCTTCTGGCTTGTAGTGTTTCCTTTCACAATCACCTGCTAGCCTTATCAGGCCTCCCTTGTATGTTACTTCCTGTTTCTCCCTTGCTGCCTTTAAGATTCTCTCTTTGTCTTGGAATTTGTTATTTTAATTATGGTGTAAGAAAAAGGACATTTAATGGAGACCAACCATGAGGTGACCCAGATATTAGAATTACCAGAGAAGGGGTTTAAAACAGTAAGAAGGTGTGTTCTAGGTTTTGAAGTTGAGCTGCTGAAAGAAAAATAAGTTTGAGCTTTTAATGAAAATAATGAACAAGAGTGTAGGTTTAGAAAAACCAGTTCCTCCTGGTCATTTATTAAAGAAAATATCCAAATAAATAGACGAATGAGAGCTATGAAACTTTGGAATAACATTAAGAGAGCATGGATGTGAGAGTGGAGTTGGTAGGCAAAGTTATGGAAATAGATGAAATCATCTAGAATTATGAGACTCAAACCTGAGACTCATAGAAGGACTGAATTTTGATTCAAAATGAGGGTTCTAGTGGGGGAAGTGAGACACTTGAACAATATAGAATTGATATCAAGCTATATGTTTGTGTCCTTTTTCGATTAGCTGAAGAGCACTGCAGAGTGTATTGTTACAGTAATTTGGAGTGGGTATGCAATTGAACTGCAGTACATAAATTACATAATATAAAACATGTAAGTTAAAATATATGCAGATGCCATATAAAATATATTTAAGAAAGAAATTTTTTCTTTCTTAAGAAAGAAATTTTTTTGTATCTGCCTATTTTTATATGTTTGAAATATTGTATCGATATAATTATGTTTTTAAAAATATTAAAATAAGGGGAAAATGATGGTCTTCTAGAGTAATCAATAAAATTGCTCTGGACTTCAGGTATCACCCTTGATACTCTTAGCTCTCTCTCATCCATAACCACTCAATAACTCAGTAACTTTTCTGAAGGAAGTCTACTCAATACCCTGGAAAAAAGATAATAATAGTGCAGTATAAGAGAGCAAATACTATAGTAATAAATACATTTCAAAATGTGAAAGAGGTTAAACAGAGTAAAAGCTTATGCCTTCTTCTCTGTAACAGTGCCTGTGGGGACCCTGGGTGCGGGTGGCTCCTTTCACCACAAGGCTCTAGTGCCCCATTCAGCCTCTGGGCCAGTTTCATCCAGCTTGCACAAAGGAAAAATGAGTGAGGAGAAAGCTCACATTCTATTGTTTCTCTTTTCACCTTACCTTGGCATCTAGACCCTTTATCTATATGTTCCTTGTTTGTTTAGATTGCTGTAAACTCTTTGGAGCTCTTTAGTTCTTTACAGCTGCCTAATTAAACTCCTGCTCTCACCACCCCTTCCTGCTCCTGTACTTCTCTCTCTCTCTATCCAGTCCTACTTCAAGACAGACTGTCATCCTTGCTCCGTGCAGAGAGCTTTTATCAACTATCATCTATCTATCTATCTATCTATCTATCTATCTATCTATCTATCATCTGTCTTCCTATTTATCCATCTGAATAATATCATAAATTCCTTTAGACCAGTGGTCCCTAACCTTTTTGCCACCAGGGACCATTTTCATGGAAGACACTATTCCATGGGGGGATGGTTTCAGACTCAAGCCCATTACATGTGAGCTTACCTCCTATTATGTGGCCCAGTTTCTAACAGGCCTGGACCAGTAGTGGTCCATGGTCTGGTGGGTGGGGACCCCTGCCCTAGACCCACTATGCAACTTGAAACTTGAGTCTTTACTAATAACTTATATCTAACTACACTCTATCCTTAGTTGCACTGTCCTAACTCTCCCTTCTTTAATTTCCTTATATTCTCAATCCTATGCTCTTCTTCACTTGACTTTGATTTTCATGCAATTTTTCATCTACAGCTATTCTAAGAAAATTTCTTTTTTGGGTTACTTTAGCTGTTTATAACCTTATAAAAGTGTATCCACAACAATCTTTTGGGATTTACATTTTATAATACTACTGTTATGTTGCTAAGAGTCAGTCAAATTGCCACACGTCTCTGTGGGCCATTTGGGAAATGAGATTTGTCTTCTGGCTGGAGCACTCACCCAGTTACCAAGGCATCATGTGGCTGAGACTCAGTGAAGGGGCAGGGGGGCCCACATCTGAAGTTATATTTGTGATGCCTTTTGTATTCCTTCCCCACCAGCAAAGGTTAGTGGCAAGTACAGCACCCACCCCCTAGAAAGAGAAGCACTATTGAGAACTCAGTTCCCACCTCAGGAATAAGAATTTGGGTCACCTCAGCAGGAGAAGCCCAAGTGGCAGCTGTTCAGCAGCTCCCCTCAAAGAATCAGATAAGTCGTCATTCCTCTTCTCAGCTCCTAGGTTCTGGTACCACCAGCTTTCCCTTTTGTAATTAGGGGAGGTACATATTCCCTGCAGTTAGTTAATTCTGGGTTACCTTGGTATTCATCTTTTCCATCCTCTAGTCTCTTTCAGGACACACCTATGCATCTACTTCCCTGTTTTATACCTTCTTGTTTTAAACATACCAGATGTGACTTCTGTTTCTTGAATGGACCTACACTGACCCAAACAGACATACTAGCTATTTAGTCTTTTCCAGACTTGATCAATCTCTGGACATTGGTACAGGAAGTAATTTCAATGATAGTGTCAAAATTACTCCAGGACAGCATGTTTGATAGAACCAATTGGAGAAGGCTGCCACAATGACTTTACATATAGGAACAATGATTTTTATTTTCATTTAAATGTATAAGCATACATATAGATTTTTGTAATTACTGTAGGAAATACAGTTTGGGAGCTCAACTTCCTGTGTTGAAATTAAAACAGAAATATAATGTCAGATTGACAGAGTAGTTTGCTGGTATGAAATTCTTCTAAGAGTTTACATCCTCAGTTTTTCTTTTATACCATCCTCTTGGCACTTAATATTTTACTATGAAAAATATTTGAGATATTTCAAAGTATTTGACTTTTTTTAGTTTAACCACAACAGGAAACTAGTTTTGTTGCATTCATTATTTAAACATAGTATTACAAGATTCATTTATTAATTTAATACCAATGCACTAAATAGTTACTGTATGAGGGGAGACCCCCCAAAATGGAAAAATATCTTCTGGGTGGTGGGCCTTCTGTAGTACAGGTTTCTCATGCTATGTGAGTTTTCTAGGAACCCATCTGTGTCAGTGTACCAGTTGTGAGAAGTTGTGTTCGGCCCCAGTGCATTTTTTTTTGGAAGAGTCTTTCAACACATTTGCCATTTCCCTATGGGTGATTTGTTAGTGCACCTGCCCATATCGCCCAGCATGTTTTTGACCAAAAACCCCAAATGGCATGACCCTTGTTCCCCACCCTCACTGTATACCTGATCTCTCCCTGAGCAAAAAATTTTTTGTTTGTTTCACTGGATGAAAATGTCCTCAAAGGAAAATCCTTTACTGCTGTGTAAGAGGGAAAGAAAAAATGGCAGAAAAACTAGAAGGCATCAGAATCAATGAATTCAAGACTGTTTTGGGTAGTGGGACAAAACATCTTGATAAATTCCATTTTGGGGGTCCATCCTCATATGTTAGCCTCAAGTGCTGAAGCTACAGCAGAACAAAACAGATCTCCAGTTTTCACATTCTCATATGGACAAAGAGACCATACATGTGTGTAACATTTTCAATAGCTAACTTTGAAGATGCCCTCCATGCTTTGGTCATGCATTCACACACAGATTCATATGCATTTGTAACCAAATCATTTTTAGTTAAAAAGAGGATAATTGAGATAGTTCTTACCCTTGGTACCTTAGAGGCTCAGAAAGCATTAGAGGTGAATAATATCATCTTCTAATATTCATGGACAATTCTTGGCAATGTGAGTTATCTGTAGAGCGTAATAATTTTATGTTTTTACTGGTAGAAATAGTAGATAATAAAACAACCTGTACTCTGTTCTAAGATACACTCAATCCATCTCTTCAAAGTGCTATTCCCTTTGACAGTATGATATTTAAGGATGATCATTTATATTTTTTGTTAATATTTTGAAAAAGCTTTATAATTTTCTCATGATTAGAATCAAATCATAGTTAGTGAAGTTCCTGAGTGGGTATTTACTGACCTGCTGGGTTAACCACCTCTGTTTTGGGGATATCACCCACATAATCAGTGCAGGTCATTCGGAAGAAAAGCCTCACCTAGCCTGAGCCACTCTGAGGAAACATGGTCACATCATTTATTTTTTATTGTTTTTCAAGTACATTTTTCTGCCTTTTCCCCTTACTCCTCCCCATCACCCAGCCCTCCCCACCTCCCTCCATTTTTTATACTTCCCCTTTTCTTCACTTATTATTTGGCACCTGAATTTTTGTCACTGTAGCTTTATTTCATTTTATATTTAATTAAATCAGTGCTTTTTAAACATTATTTACATTAGAATAATTATTACTTGAAAATCAAACTATTGATGAGTGTCATTTTAGAAAGATTTTTGAGAAAGTATTATGCTCTTTAGAAACAGTCTAGTTTAATCCACAATAGAGCATGAACAAAAATATCTCCCCAGGTGTGCTTATTTAAAGATTATATGGATGTGCTGGTATGACATTATGGTAATAATGTCTGGTATGATTATATCTGATCATTATCACATTACATTCCAGGGACTGATATTTTCATTTGTTCATTCCACTTTCCACCAGCAGTTATTGGATACACTTTATATGACCAAAGTCATGAAAGGTACAGTGATGTATTAAGACCTGCCCTCAGTACATGATAAGTCTAGTGGAGATGATTAACCATCATACCTTGATAAAAATGGACATTTGATTAGTGATCTATATCCTTCAAATAAAGAAGTCTCTTACTCACAACCTGATGGTCACATCCTGTGACAGTGGCAGGCAGAGATTATTTTCATAAATGTGGATGTAGAAGCAGAGCTTCAGACCTTTTCCACTTTCTTCTGAGAGTCAGTGCAACAGCTGAGACATGAACCCAATATCCTGTGCTGCGACTCCACTGAAGGACATTGTGGGCAAAGTGACAATTTCAGTAAGATGAATCACAAAGTGTTAAAAATATTTGAGAAAAAGAATTTTTAGCTGGAAAGAGCGGACGTGGCTTTTTGAAATGGGAGTATACTAGGGTTGGATTTCCAACTGCATTTTAATTGGTGACTGCAGTCTCCAATGTATAAACTCTCATTGCTTACACGGAGATTCTCTTACTGAAGAGTTTCATGTCCTGATTTATCAGACTACAGATGAAAGGATTTAACACTGGGGTCACTGGGATATACATCACAGTTATCACAGCATCTTTTAAGCTGTAACTGGTCAGAGGGTGGAAGTACATGCCCATGACTGTCCCATAATACAAAGAAACCACTGTGAGGTGGGAGCCACAGGTAGAGAAGGCTCTGAACACACCCTTGGTGGCTGGGACATGTAAGACTGTGGAGAAGACCTGAACATAGGAGATGATGATGCATAGCAATGGCATAGAGAAAACAGCAACCCCGAGGTACATCATCTTCACATTAAAGTGGATGTCAGAACAGGACAGCTTGAGCAAAGGGGTAATGTCACAGTAGAAATTGGCCACTTCCTGGTTGCCACAGAAGGACAGACTAGCTGTGAGCAGAGTGTTGGGGAGAGCATTGAGATTTCCAACCACCCAATTGTTTTTTTTTTTTTTATATTTTATTTATTTATTTTTTAGAGAGGGAAGGGAGGGAGATAGAGAGAGAGAGAAACATCAATGTGCGGTTGCTGGGGGTTATGGCCTGCAACCCAGGAATGTACCCTGGCTGGGAATCGAACCTGGGACACTTTGGTTCCCAGCCCGCGCTCCATCCACTGAGCTACGCCAGCCAGGGCCCAACCACCCAATTGTTGTTGGCCCAACAACTAGCAGGACACAAGTTCGTGGGCTCATAATTGTTATGTAATGAAGTGGGCGGCTGATGGCCGCTGCACGGTCATATGCCATCGCAGCCAGGATACAGCTATCTGTGTTACCCAAGGCAATCATGAAATACATCTGTGTTAGACAGCCCCCAAAGGAGATGGCTTTGGTGCCCAAGAGGTGGTTGGCCAGCATCTTAGGGATGGTTACAGAAGAAAAGAAGATGTCAACAAAGGAGAGGTTAGAAGGAGAAAATACATGGGGTTGTGAAGTCTAATGTCAGAGAGAATGGCTAAGATGATCAGCAAGTTTCCAATCAGTGTGATGGGGTAAATGGAGGGGGAGAGGATGAAAAAGAAGTCTTCCTGTTCCTGCTCCCTGCTGACTCCCAGGTGGATGACCTCCAGGGCAGATGACTTGTTGTGTTCTCTCATGGCTCTTATTTAGAAAGGGGAGAGGAATCCAGAATTACTGGTGAAGTTACTATGTGTCATGATTTTCTTTATCCACCAGTTTTGACTCAAGTGATTAGTCAACTCATTCTACAGGTGAGTTTACTAAATCTGGAGAGAGCCAACACTTTGGGAAAATATTCTTGTTGATCAGTGGGACTAATTGACAGTTGGCCCTGGACACTCTTGTCTAAGAAGTGAGTAACCTTTGAATCAGAAGTGCCCGTCCTCTCTAATTCCAGTACCACCACACAAACACCTAGGATTTAATCAATTAACAAGTACTTCATTTTCATATTGCATGCACTGGATACGTTTTTAAGCTTATGTAAAAATAAAAAATATGTGAAAAATGCAATTTATTAATCTTTTTATTTAAACTGTAAGGCATATTCTGTCCTCCCAGGGACCCAACAACTTAATGGAAAAGCCAGAATCAAAGGCTAATTTTATTACATATGATTTGGAAATGACAACATTTTGGAGTTTTTGACAAAATACTCCAGTGTAAAACATATGTTAGTGCAAGAACAAGCTTGGAAATTAAGAATTTTTCCAATGACCAAAGTCATAATGATGCCAGAGCCCAGGAAGTAACAGGTATCTACACTGCCATTGAAAGACTATTAATCACAAAGACCAGTGGGCCGAAGTCTTAGCAAACACAAGCCTAGTGAATTTCCTCCCTAAGATTCTCACTTTCAGATAAGACTTTCACCCCCTCCTTGATACGTTTTACCTCTTTGGAAACTCTAATGTAGAACATTGCAAAGTTTTTCTCTTTGGCCTTCTCTTTTCTTTCTTTATTATTTCTTTTGGTGGCTCATCCAACTCAATAGCTACCTCCAGGACTGCAGAGTAAACTCTCAGGTCTGTATCTGTAGCCTTGATGTCTGTTTCCTGTATTCCTATGTTCAGCCACCCTGTCAACATGTCTGTTCAGATCTCCTACTTCACACATCCAATCTAAGTAGTTTGCAACCTTTTTTTTTTCTTATGGAGGACAACCATACTTTGTTTATTTTAATCACCCCCGGAGAATTTATTGTGAAATATTGTTCAGTTTATGAACAAATAAGTTTTCACTCAATATTTCTAGAGTTAAATCAAGGTTTATTGCTTTGGTTTCCTACATGTGGGATGCTCACAGGCACACACACTCAGTTTATCTTTCAATTCAACATCTGACCTTGTTGATTCTCCATTTGAAAGAATTCTTACATAATTTAACTTTTCTACCTATTGTCTCAGAGCTTCAGCTTAGATAATCACCATTTTCTACCTGCAATATTATAATGTTTCCTTAATTTCTTGACTATAGATTCTGTCCTTTCTGGTCCTCTTTTACTCTTAGGCATACTAATAATGGCTGAAACTTCTAGCTACTCATCCAAACCCACTTAGTTCTCCTCTCTCTGGATGTACAATCAGACTAGATTTCCCAGGCTCCCTTGCACTGAGGTGTGATTGTGTGGCTGAGTTTTAGTCTACCAGTTCATCCATGTGTTTCCTTTCTGGGCTTCTTGTGAACTAGACAGAACTGGCCCAGAGGCTGAACAGGGTAGTGGAGCCACATGGTGAAATGAGCTGGTTCCCCTAGATCTCCACATCCAGCGGAACCACCCACCACTAAGGATACCTGCTGGCACTGTTACATAGGAGAGACATAAATTTTCATTCTGTTTAAACTATTACACATTTTGAGATCTGTTTATACTGCAGTATTAATTATCCTGTGTTCATTATTATCCTCTTTTAAGGTATCCCGAATAATTCACTAATTTTTCCAAAGAGAATTCTACTCAATAATTAATTTGATATATAATTGATTCAATCACTAATTCTCAATATCTCCTATAGTGCTTGTGTGAATGATATGCTAAGCACAGGGGATGCAGATCTAAGTATGTTTCCCTAAATATGATATCCTTTCCAGTATCTGAACCTAAAAGTATTTAGACTTCTTTCTTAAAGTGCCTTTCCTTGTCCTTGCACAGAATTATAATATCTTAGGGTTTAGAGGGTTCAATAAAGCAAAAGGGTTAAGACATTATGCTTAGTTCATTTGGTGTGGAAGTGTATTATTTTAGAGGTGTGGTTCTTAGCAATATAACAGACTAAGCTGATGTCAACAGATCCTGTTCCAATTTAAACACATAGAAATTCTAGAGAATTTTTAAAAATAATAAAATATGTATAGCCAAACCTATAAGTAAGAAACAGGAATGCAACTGTAAGACAGAGATGATGATGCCGTGGTCCCTTGAGATTTCCAACTATGAACAAGGCCCTAAAAGCAGGGGTCTGGTTTGTAATTTCCCTTTGGTTCAAGAGATGTGGCCACAGATCTGTATGAAGTAAAGAGCTAATTTGAGTCTTCTGTGTAAAAGGGTTGAAGCCTTGCTCTGTTTATGAAATAACACTATAAGTTTTTGGTATGTGAGAATTGGGAAGGAAAGAACAAAAGAATAATACAATTGTCTACGAAGAAAACCCAAGAAAATCTAAATCCATCATGAATTCACAAGGGAATCTCTAGAAGTACCAGCAAATTTGTCTGATACAGATCAATATTTAAAACAGTCAACACTGTTCTTATACTTAAATAATAACAAATTATAAAATACAAGTTTTAAAAAGACTCCTCATTCACAATGGCAACAGAAAACATTAAGGAATATAGAAATAATTCTAACAAAAGAGGTCCAGCTGGTTTCAAAAATTATAAAACTTTACTGAAGGACAAAAATAGGATACCTAGAAAATTGAAGAGGTAAGTAATGTTAATGGCAAGATTCAGGGTGGTAAAATTGTCAGTCTCTTCCAAATAATCTATGAATTTGATGTAATCCCAATCAATAAATTTCTTTTAAACCTAGAATTTAGCATGCAAAGAATGAGGAAACATAAAGACCTAAGATGATTTGATGATAGAGAATAAAGAGAAAGAAATGGTCTCACTAAGTATCAATATGATTTACTATAGTAATTCAAACAGCAGAGTAGTACTGATGTCAGAAGTGAAGAACATGCCTATTGGCAGACTGACGAGTTCAGACACAGATCAAGCATTTACTAGCTGCAGGTGTGTGACATGCGTTGGTTTGGAAATGAGCAGGGAAAGGATGGAGTGACCATAGTAAACAGTGTTGGAACAATTGGATACCCATGTATGAGAAATAATCCCTAAAGGATAATTGTGAAAAGCAAAGCTTCAAACAATTTAGAGGAGCATACCATAAGCATATCAAATCAACACAGTGTACTCCTTAAACTCATACAATAGTCTATATCAACTGTATCTCCACAACACTGAAAAAAATTTTAGGGGAAAATATGTTTATGATATCAGGAAAGTAGTTAATTTCTTAAACCAGCACAAAACACACAAAATATATGAAAAATGTCTTACATTTTGACTATTTTAAATTTAAAACATTTGTATGGAAAAGCACTATAAAGGAAGGGGAAAGACAAGTCATAGACGGGAAAGAAGTGCTTGCTACACAGGTAATCAACAAAGCACTAGTATTCAGAATACATGCGAATTTCACACACTGATAATAAGAGGACTGAAAATACAGTAGGAAATAATGGGCAAAGGCTTAGATTAGACAAGTCATAGGGGAGGAAATGTGCATGGCCAATAAATGATAGAAAAGCTGTTAAATTAAAACAAAATTGAATAAGGAATAGTGGAGAAAACACACAGAGTGGGAAATTAGCCTGAAAAAGAATTTTGTGGTTATTGTGGAAAATTTATAGTTTGAGCTCCATTCATAACATACTAAAAATTAGTATAGTGGGTATAAATTCAACTACCTATTTTTTGGTGACAGAAATAAGCAACTTTTTGTTTAATGCAAACATAGGTATTTGGATGTATGAAATGACTGATGAATAAAGCAACATTTGGCTGACAACTGGGTGCAAGGACAACCACAAGTTGATTTTAAAAAGAGTCAATAAATGTAAGAATAATCTGCACCAGGTGAGAAATGGTTGGTATAATCCATGTGGCAACTAAAAGCAGGGGGAACCAGAGCAGAGAAGTTTCTGAGCACAAGGACTTCACAATTGGCAGTGTTAGTGGCTAAGATGTCACCACGGGAAAGAGTACTTCTGCTGAAACGTTGAAACATAAGAAACTTATGCTATGGGGATAGGAGCCAGGAAATGCATTTGCACAAATGCTAGACACAATGGGAGCTTTGTGTTCACTGGAATTAACCAGAGCTTCAGGCAATGGTGAGCTACTAAAATCCTTGTTCCTGGAAAGTGTTTGTGCTCTGAGTGTGACAGGGCAGAGGTCAGTTTTTCAGGAATAAAAGAGGCCAAATACTTCCCCTTGACATCGTGGGTAGCAGACAAAGTCAAAGAAATGTCATCCGAGTGCTTTGAGCCATCAGTGGTTTGATAATAAGATAAACATAATTTTCCATAGGGGCCTGTTAGCATGCACTGTTGAATGTGGGAGTGGGAGGACCAGGTGGGTTTGCAGCTCCTCTCTAAGAACTGCAGGCTTGTACTAGTGCACATGCACAAGCACTCATGCGCACACACACCATTTCTTTAGGAGGTGGAGAGCTCAGGACTGAGATCACCAAATCAAAACTACCCCTTCCTCAATCTGTTCTTATGGATAAGGGTCTCAAAATAACCAAGGACCATCATCAGAAGGGGAGGTCTCTCTCTCTCTCTCTCTCTTTTTCTCTCTCCCCCCTCCCCTTTCTCTCTCTCCCCTGCTTCTCTCTCGGTTTTGTCCATCCAATCTGGATACCTTGGGTTCTGGAACCAAGGTCTGAGTCCTAGTGGTGCCAGTCCATCTCTGTGTGACCAAAAGCAATTCAATTCACCATTTTTTAATCTTTTAAAATGACCAAATAATTCAAAATAATTCTATTTACCTCTTAGGATTTGGGAGGGTTAAAGAAGATAATGTATATTTATAGTTGCTGGCTACCTGTCCCTTGATATCACTGTCTTAGAGACTTTGTTCTTCAGTGTCCACAGCCCCTGCGGGAGGAGGGAGGAGTCAGCTCAGATGCTGTCAGAAATGGTCCTGATCCTGCCTCCACTTCTCTTCCACAAATGGGAAGTTTACAGCCAGCTGTCTAGCACCTGTTAGCATTCCTCCTGGGTGGCAGACATGCTGGAGGAAGTTCTAGTAGTAGGCTTATAGCATGGGTCTTTTGATCCTATGGCAAAGGAGATAAGATTAGGATGGTTTAGAAAGAGGAACCCCACGTTTCCCAACCCCACAATTGGGGTGGAGCAGAAAGGGTGGAAAGAGCTGTCCTGGACAAAGCCTGCCAGTGTGAATTTCAGTTTCCTCCTCAAGGAACTGTGGTCACAGCATAGAGGAGATTTGGAATTGTTCACCAGGTTATAAAGCCTCCTGAACCCTGACTCCAACAGGTCTTTTTTTCTGGCCATAGAGTAATTGCTGAAACTCATACACCTATAGCTTACACACACCTATAGCTGTCCCAGGGGGCACACAGTGGTTCTTAAGAGTAATAGTTTCCAGAGTTCTCTTCTAGAAGGAAGGATGGGCAAGAGGGTTTCTGAGGTAGTGTGTCTCCAGGGCTCAAGCTCCAGGCTGACCCATTCTAGCCTCTTTGCTGGAATGTGGGTCCCTCTCCTGTGCTGTTCAGTACAAACTGGAACCACCCCATGGGATACAAGGTCTGTGGTACAATTTTGTTCCCGGTCATACTTGCAGCCTTCACTGAAGCCTTTGTAGTGTTAAGTGTCACGATTCTTCCTGAGAAGTTTTGCCCATGAGTTGCTTGGGACACCTCATCTATGGACACCCACTCCAAAATGATCCATAGGCATCCCTTGAACTCATCCACTTTCCAGTAACCAACTCCATGCATGCTACCTTATGGAAGGTGAGTCTGAACCTTTGCAAATGATGTGTGAGAATGTGTGGAAAGCCTACCCAACTCTGCAAGTTTCAGAGAAAGCAGACATTTTAGAGCATTGCCTAGGGAAAAAAAACCCTGGATACTCTCAGCACCTGCTCTGACTTTGCAGGATTGAGAGAAGGCATGCAATCTTTGATTATGCTATTACAGTTGTCACATTTCCCTGCCTTCATTCCCCTCCGCCCTGCACACCCCCTCCCGCCCACATTCCCCCCATTTAGTTCATGTCCACGGATCATACATATAAGTCCTTTGGCTTCTACATTTCCTATACTATTCTTAACCTCCCCCTGTCTATTTTGTACCTACCATTTATGCTACTTATTCTCTGCACCTTTTCCCTCTCTCTCCCCCTGCCCCACTGATAACCCTCTATGTGATCTTCATTCCTGTGATTCTGTTCCTATTCTAGCTGTTTGCTTAGTTTGCTTTTGGTTTTGTTTTTAGGTTCAGTTGTTGATAGTTGTGAGTCTGTGGTCATTTCACTATTCATATTTTTGATCATCTTTCTCTTAGATAAGTCTCTTGAACATTTCATATAATAAAGGCTTGGCAATGATGAGCTTCTTTACCTTAACCTTATCTGGAAAGCACTTTTTCTACCCTTCCATTCTAAATGAAAGCTTTGCTGGATAGAGTCATCTTGGATGTAGGTCCTTGCCTTTGATGACTTGGAATACTTCTTTTTAGCCCCTTCTTGCCTGCAAGGTTTCTTTTGAGAAATCACCTGATGATCTTATGGGCAGTCCTTTGTAAGTAACTGTCTCCTTTTCTCTTGCTGCTTTTAAGATTCTTTCCTTATCTTTAATCTTGAGTAATTTAAGTAGGATGTGTCTTGGTGTGTTCCTCCTTGGGTCCAACTTCTTTGGTACTCTTTGAGCTTCCTGGCCTTCCTGGAAGTCTATTTCCTTTGCCAGTTTGGGGAAGTTCTCCTTCATTATTTTTTCAAATAAGGTTTCCATTTCCTGCTCTTCCCCTTCTCCTTCTGGCTCCCCTAGGATTTGGATGATGGAACTTTTCACGTTGTCCCACAGGTTCCTAACACTCTCCTCATTTTTTTGAATTCTTGTTTCTTCATTCTGTTCTAGTTGATTGTTTGTTTTTTTCATTCTGGTCCAAACCATCGATTTGAGTCCAGATATCCTTCCTGTCACTGTTGGTTCCCTGTGCATTTGCCTTTATTACACTTTTCATAGCCTTCACTTTTTCCTCTGTTTTGTGACCATACTCAACCAATTCTTTGAGCATCCTGATTACCAGTGTTTTGAACTGTGCATCTGACAGGTTGCTAGTTTCTTTGTTGCATAGCTGTAATTTTTCTGGAGCTTTGATCTGTTCTTTCATTTGGGTCATATATTTTTTTTTGTCTTGGCTCACCTGTTATGTAGTAAGGGGTGGAGCCTTAGGTGTTCACCAGAATGGGTCAACTATGTCACTGGGTTGTGATTCTGAATGTGGGGGAGGGGTTTGAGAGGGAAAAATGAAGCTTGCTCTGCTCTATGCCAGTTTTCAGTCACTTCCTCTGCTACTCACAATCAATTTGGGTCCTTTTGGTGCCAATTCCCTGATGGGTGAGCTTGTGTATGTTCTAGGACCCTGTTGGTCTCTCCAAGGAATTCTCCTGTGAAACTGGGAGTTTCTCCCATTGCTGCCTCAACCCCACAGGTGTTTTTAATCAGAGGTTGAGGCTTTATTTCCCTGAATTGAAACTCTGGGTTGCATGGTCTGTCTCACTCCCCAGTTGTTTCCCCTGGTTTATCTGCACATGAACATGGGACCACCCAGTCCACAATCCACTGCCTCACCTGGTCTGCCAGCCAACACCTTGCCCTCCAGCTGCAAGAAGGCATACAATCTTAAGAAGTCACTCCCCACAAGGGAACAAGAATCATGAAGTGGCTGTATCTATAGAAAAGGTCCAAGGGAGCTTTAGAGTTGCTAGTGGACTAAGTAATGGATGTATTTCTCTCTCAAAGCCAGTCAGTAAAAACTGGAGAAGCTGACTCCATTTTGAAATGTGAAGACAGCAACTCAAAAATTCAAGAACACAAAAACTAAGGAAGCATGATGCCACCAAAGGAATATAATAATTTTCTAGTGACTGATCCCAGAGAAATGGAGATCTAGGCACTGCCTGATAAAGCATTCAAAATAATTATTTTAAGACACTCAGCAAGCTACAATAGAAAACAGGCAAAAAAACCCAAAATTAGGAAACAATCTGTGAACAAAACAAGTTCAACAGTGATAGAAATCATAGAAAAGAATAAGGCAGAAGTTCTGGAGCTCAAGCATACGAAGGCTGAAATGATAAATGCACTAGACTTTTAACAAAGCCTATAGGGAGTTAGTCAAGTTGAAAGAAAAGGATGTTAGTTTGTAACATGAAAGTATAAAACTGGTGAAGGTGGGTGTAAAGACAAATTCAGAACACTCGAATTTTGTAATAGCTGTGTGTATAAGTCATTTTAATTCTAATATAATGTTCAAAAGACAAAGGTATTAAAATAACTATAGCTACAGTAATTTGTTACTGAATGAATGATATAAAGAGATGCAAATTGTGACATAAATTGTCAATTGTTGGATGGGGGATGAAGTATAGTGTTTTTGTGTGCAATCAAAGTTATGCTATTAGCTTAAACTAAATTGTAATAACTATAAGACTTATGTAAGCTTCACGATAACCACAAAGCAAACTCAAAACATAAAAGACAAAAAGAAAGGAATCAAAGCGTACCTTTGCAAAAATAATCATCAGATCACAAAGGAAGACTATAAAAATGAAAGAAAAGAGCAAAGGAACTACCAAACATCTAAGACAACAATGAACAACATGACTCTAATCCTTAGTTATCAATTACTTTGTGTAATGAATTAAATTCTCTTATTAAAAAACATAAGCTAGTCAATACTATTGTATTTAATACCTTTGTATGGTGACATATGGTTACTAGACATATGAGGGTGATCACATTGTAAAGTATATAAATGTAGGATCACTGTGTTGTATACCTGAAACTAATACAATGTTACATGTCAACTATAATTTAGTAATAATTACAAAGACAGAATGACTGAATGGTAAAAAAATTAACCAACACCCAACAATATGCTCCCTGCAAGAGACTCACTTCAACATTAAGGACATAGATCAGCTCAAAGTGAAGGGATGAGAAAAAATATTTCATGCAAGTGAAGCTCAAGAGAGTAGGAGTTCAACATATACAAGTCAATAAATGTGATACACCACATTAATAGAATAAAAGAAAAATTATATGATCATCTCAGTGTATGCATAAAAAACATTTGGCAAAATAGAACAGTATTTTTCCTAATATTTATCTAGCTATGCATTCCTGTAATAATCCCCATGAGGTAAAGGTAGAGGGCCTTTTAATGTTTTGTTGGTGTCTGCTTATCCATTTCTGGGAATTTTTGCAGCAATACTCACAAGTGAGATTCCTTTGTGGTTTTAGTTCTGTGAAATATTTATCAGGCTTTAAAATCAATATATAATTACTTTATCAAATTATTTTTGAAGTTTTTCTTTTCCATCTATAGTTTGAGTAACTGTCCGCAGAGGACATCTGGTTTTAATCTTCAGGGTAGGGAAGGCATGGTTTTAGAGAAAAAAAATATTTCTTCTACTTTGGTTTCTGCCAAAGCCTATGGCCCAGTGACACATCACTTAACCATTTCTATGACTTCTTGGGAAACCAGAGACATGAATGGAGTCTGACAGCTGTGATTTATGTCACTGTCATTTCCTCCTCGTGAAGTTCCCTGGCATCTTCTTTGGTGGGACTGGCTATATTTGGGTGGACCCCATGATGATGATGAGAATGGGAACTGAGGCTGGAAGTTGTTAGTTCATTTTCCTGCTTTACAGTTTGATAGCTTTCTATGGGAGTCCATGTTTCCCACCTCTGTCCTGTGTGACTCAACTATTATCACGGCTGGAGTGTCCTCTTTGCCTCTCAAAATTCTAGCCATGTCTCCCGCCAGTGCACACTTTCTGACTGACTTAGACATTGTTGCTCATTCCTTTACATCTCCTCCATGGGCCTGCTGTCGAATCAGGAGAATGCTGTTGGTATGAAGGAAACTGGACTCAAATACTCATGTATTTTCTAATGCAAGTCATTGAATAAGTCACTTCAACTTTGGGGGATTTGGTTTCCTCATCTGTAACAGAGGGCTATTATTATCTATATTATAAGGCTATTTTGGAAATTTAAAAAGACAATGATACATGTGATAGAATAAAAGTACATATGCACTTGTGGATATTTGACATTTAATGAAATGCTTTCTCTGGAACTATATGGCACATTTTGAACTATGTGGCATTTGGCACTTTTCCTTTAAGTTCACTATTGCTGCATTTATGTTTTAATTATTTAATTTATTTTAATATTTAAAATTATTTCAATTACAGTTTACATTCAATATCATTTTGTATGTGTTTTGGGTGTATAGTATAGTGGTTAGACACTCATATACTTTACAAAGTGGTCCCCCCAATATTTCCAGCATCCACCTGGTACTGTACATACTTATCACAATATTATTGACTGCATTCCCTATGCTGTACTTTTTGTCCCTGTGACTATTCTGCAACTACAAATCTACTTATTAATCACTTCATTTTTTCATTTAGCCTCTCAAACTCTCCTCCCTTCTGGCAGCCATCACTCTGTTCTCTATGTCTATTAAGCCTGTTTATTGTTTCATTAAAAAAATAGTATTGCTTTTTCGCAACGGGTTTGCCGCCAGAACACAGGTGTCAAGAAAACCACCACTAAATCAAAGCCAAAATGGGAAAGGAAAAGGCTAACATCAACATTGTGGTTATTGGACACATAGATTCCGGCAAGTCTACCACTACTGCCCATCTGATCTACAAATGTGGCGGATCGACAAAATAACCATCGAAAAATTTGAGAAGGGGGCTGCTGAGATGGGAAAGGGCTCCTTCAAGTATGCCTGGGTCTTGGATAAATTGAAAGCTGAACGTGGGTGTACTATCACCATTGATATTTCCCTGTGGAAATTTAAAACCAGCAAATATTACATGACCATCATTGATGCCCCAGGACACAGAGACTTTATCAAGAACATGATTACAGGAACATCTCAGGCTGATTGTGTTGTCCTGATCGTTGCTGCTGGTGTTGGTGAGTTTGAAGCAGGTGTCTCCAAGAATGGGCAGACCTGTGAGCATGCCCTTCTGGCTTACACGCTGGGTGTGAAACAGCTGATTGTTGGTGTTAACAAAATGGGTTCCACTGAGCCGCCCTACAGCCGGAAGAGATATGAAGAAATTGTTAAAGAAGTCAGCACCTACATTAAGAAGATTGGCTACAACCCTGACACAGTAGCATTTGTGCCAATTTCTGGTTGGAATGGCGACAACATGCAGGAACCAAGTGCTAATATGCCTTGGTTCAAGGGATGGAAAGTCACCCGGAAAGATAGCAGTGCCAGTGGAACCACACTGCTTGAAGCTCTGGATTGCATCCTGCCACCAACTCATCCAACTGACAAGCCCCTGCATCTGCCTCTCCAGGATGTCTACAAAATTGGTGGCATTGGTACTGTCCCTGTGGGCTGAGTGGAAACTGGTGTTCTCAAACCTGGCATGGTGGTCACCTTTGCTCCAGTCAATGTTACAACTGAAGTAAAGTCTGTTGAAATGCAACATGAAACTTTGAGTGAAGCTCTTCCTAGGGACAATGTGGGCTTCAATGTCAAGAACATGTCTGTTAAAGATGTTCGTCATGGCAATGTGGCTGGTGACAGCAAAAATGACCCACCAATGGAAGCTGCTGGCTTCACAGCTCAGGTGATTATCCTCAACCATCCAGGCCAAATCAGTGCTGGATATGTACCTGTTCTGGATTGTCACACAGCTCATATTGCTTGCAAATTTGCTGAGCTGAAGAAAATTGATCATCACTCTGGGAAAAAGCTGGAAGATGGCCCAACGTTTTTGAAATCTGGTGATGCTGCCATTGTTGATATGGTTCCTGGAAAGCTCATGTGTGTTGAGAGCTTCTCTGACTATCCTCCTCTGGGCCACTTTGCTGTTCGTGACATGAGGCAGACAGTTGCTGTTGGTGTCATCAAAGCAGTGGACAAGAAGGCAGCTGGAGCTGGCAAAGTCACCAAGTCTGCCAAGAAAGCTCAGAAGGCTAAATGAATATTATCCCCAACAACTGCCACCCCAGTCTTAATCAGTGGTGGAAGAACGGTCTCAGAACTCTTTGTCTCAATTGGCCACTTAAGTTTAATAATAGAGGACTGGTTAATGATTACAATGCATCATAAAACCTTCAGAAGGAAAGGAGAATGTTTTGTGGACCATTTGTGTGTGTGTGTGTGTGTGTGTGTGTGTGTGTGGCAGTTTTTAAGTTATTAGTTTTAAAAATCAGTACTTTTTAATGGAAACAACTTGACCAAAATCTGTCACAGGATTTTGAGACCCATTAAAACAAAGTTTAATGAGAAAAAAAATAGTGTTTGTGTGCATACTTAGTAGTAGTATGACAATACACCAAAAGAACCCTGGGCCATGTGCTTTGAGTGACAGAAAAATAAAAAAGACTCATAGGTTGATTTGTGTGGACATCAAGTTGAGTTTGTATAAGTTTCTTTCTTCCCCAATTGGTATTTTTATTCTCCACTGTAACCCCCTTTCTTGTTTGGTCATTATATCAGAGTCTTTTACCCAATTTCATCTATTTCTGAATTTTTTCAACTACAGTCTGATTTATGCTCTGTTAATTTTTTAAATCCTCACCTGAGGATATGTTTATTCACATTAGAGTCAGAGGAAGGGAAAGAGAGAGAGAAAGAAACATTGATCGGTTGTCTCCTGTATGCCCCCTGACAAGGATGGAACCCACAACCTTGGTATGTGCTCTGACCAGGAGCACACAGGTTGAACCCACAACCTTCTTTTTTTTTTGGTGTTCAGGATGACAGTCCAACCAACTGAGCCACCAGGCCAAGACTACTCTGCTAATTTTGCTGCAAAGTTTCATATATTCCTTGGACAATGTATTGAATACTTCCATTAGTGTGTTCCACAAGACTCCTTTAAAATTGGCCCCAAATGGAACTAATTTCTCTTAAATTACTCTCTTCTTACTAATTTCAATAAAGGTATTCTTTATTATCCTAAAAATAACTACATTATATTATTTCTATTTCCACATTACTTTTACATCTAGATTCTTTGTCCATATCTTCACTCTTGCACTCCTGATTGCTCTGAAATTTCTAATTAAACTCCTGGTCTCATCACTCCCTTCACTTCCCTTACTGCTCTCTTTCTTACCTAGCCCTTATTAAAGAAAAACTCTCATCAGTGTTTCATGCAGAGCCCTGTATCTTGTTATTTACTGGTTAATAGGCTTCTGTCTATTTTACCTGTCTAATATCTATTTGTTTATTCATTTATAATGGAAAGTTTTATAAACATTATTGATCCACTACCCAACCTTAAAATCAAGACTTTAGTCATGGCCTACATGGTGCTGCACCTCCATTACCTTGAGTCCCCACTCTTGAATATCCTCTTGTCCTGAGTTCTGTACTGATGTTTTGTTTTTGTTTTTAATGCTTTTATTGCATCCACGTTTATTCCCACAAAGTGAATTTTTGGTTATTTTACTTGCATATAATCTTGTGAAAAGTTTATCTATAGTAGCACTTTGAAACTTACATATTTTCAGCATATATTATTATGATAAGAGCAATCAAATTATAGCATGACTCAATCAAATTACCTTGGACCATTCAAAAAATAAAATATTTCTCTATTGGCTGCAGTCACTGATCCCAATTAGATGGGCATTGTGTTGATATTACACAAAGGGGTGTCAGGAGGACCGTGTCTGCAATGATGTCTGGGGTCATTTGTATGTCTATGCCCAGCAGTAAAGATGAATAGAAACCACATCAACAACAACAATAACAAAAAGAAGCAGTACTATGTGGCCTCCCCTCTTCTGAACTCCATGGTTATGGTAATGCCACCTTTTCTCTTGAGTTCTCCCAGTCCCAGTGAAAGTAAGTTCTTCCCGAAGTTAGTAACTTTTAAGTTACAACAGTGTTCATCTTTATCTCCTTTAGTTGCATTCAGAGTACACCTATGTGTCTAACTTTCTGTTTTAAGTCTTCTTTGTTTAAACATTATGCATATGGAAGAAGGAAAATGGTGGCTTTCTTGGAGGGAGTGTAATCTCAGTGGTGCAATCTCCTTCGTGTATCCTGGTGGTCACAGCTTCCCCCTACTCTTTTTTGGGATCAGTTGGAGGAGTAAGGCAAAATGGTTTAAAACAGCAAGATAGTATAGTATGATATTTACTTTAGCAGCCAGTAGTGAAGAGATGGGTTATCCTTTGGCTCCTTATAGTGTAGCCGTGATCCTCCACCCCACTATCCACGTTTTTAGAAAGGATGGAAAGAAGGTAAGACTCTTACTGGGGATGAGAGGATTGTTAGTTGGATCTAGAAAGCTGTGAGGCTGTGGGAGGTCAGCTTCTAAGGTAGGGTTGGACTAAAGATTAGTATATAGGAGTAGTGAGTAACAGAATAGAGACAACCCCCCACAATAGTATAGTTCAGAAAATTGCAAAGTGGGCTGAGATCAGGTAGGGGTATTGAGAAGCATTTACAATTGTATAGACTAGGTCTTACTAGCAGTAATAGTAAAGTGACAGTCTTGTGGCAGAATCGATGAGGTCTAGATAACAAGAATAAAGAGTATAGAACCTTGAGAAGTGTATTAATGGAACACAGATGAAGGATAGTAACTTATCAACATCTTGTGACTGAGATACCAGGGGGAACCTATCAAATGACAGTATAACCAGCCAAGCAAAGAAGATTATACAGAAAGAAAAAGAATACCAAAATATTATTAAAATAAAAAATGTCGTAAAAAGTGAGAAAAAGATAATACAAATTTACAGTAAACTTGCTAGATTAAAACAAAAGGAAAGAAAAGCAGAAGATGTGGTGCAGGAGAGCTAAATTTGGGAGTGGAAAGAATAATATTAGGTTGAATGGAAGAGAAACATAAGGGTTTGCGAGATATAAAAATAATGAGAATTGAAAAAAAAAGTCACATAAAACACAAGATAAAATCAGTCAACCAACAACAGCCAGAGAAACCAATAAAAACCAAACAAAACCAAAAAACAAACAAACAAACAAACAACAAACAAACAAAAAACCTCTTGTTGGTTTCTAACTGGCCAGACCAGTTTTTCTGATCTTGCTAGCTTCAGCTGGCTGAGGGGCCTTTGAAATGCTTCTCTCTCTCACAACCAGAACTCAGCAAGTCTGTCAGGTACCGGGGGCACTCCAAGACACACTGGTGCGAGAGAGTCAGTCTTCCCGATGAAGGTGCGGGAGCCCAGCCGTTTCCAGCTCAGTGTTCCCCGCCAAAGCGCACTCTGACCGGGAATGTTGGCGCCTTTCCCTGACTCTCCCAGTCGGGCTGGCTGGAAATCTCTGAGCCACCACTGAAGGAATGCGCCCCAGCCCCTCGTCCCTCCTGGGATCGCAGCACGCGATTCCTGCCTCCCTATGGGGCGCGAGCCGAGCACTGCCGGCTTGTGCTCTCCACTGATCTGCACTTTCGACTGGGGGTAGAGATGCCCCTGGTCCTGTTGGCTAGAGGCTCTCACTTCTCGGCCTCTGGGCGGGATTTCATATTCCCTGGGCAATTTTTTCTCAGTCCAACTGGCCAATCTGTTCCTTCTAGCAACCCGTTCTCTCCTGGAGTTGCTCACCCCCGTATTCGGGGGAGGGAGGGAGCAGCAGGAGGGAGTGTAATCTCCTTCCTCTATGCAGGGGAGAGAAACTTTCTGATGTCCTGCTTTCAAAAGTGATTCGGCAACCCAGCCCACTTGCTCTGCCTCTCCACTGATCCGCGAGTTTCCCCCCTCTTCACAGAAGCAGAGAAAAACGCTGCCTACAGTAAAGCCACCATCTTCCTCTCCCCTCTTTATTTTAAAAATATATGTTTTATTTAGGGATATATATATATATATATCCCTAATGAAAGGTTAGATCAAAGTTCCAGAAAAAACTACAACCAAGTGATTAAGAGATAGCCAACCTATCAGATGCAGAGTTCAAAACACTGGTAGTCAGGATGTTCACAGAAATAGTTGAGTATGGTCACAAAATAAAGGACAAAGTGAAGGCTATGAAAAGTGAAATAAAGAAAAATGTACAGGGAACCAACACAAAGGGAAGGAAACTGGTACTCAGATCAATGATTTGGAACAAAGGAAGAAATAAACCTTCAACTGGAACAGAATGAAGAAACAAAAATTCAGAAAAATGAGGAGATGCTTAGGAACCTCTGGGACAACTTTAAACATTCCAATATCCAAATCATAGGGGTATCAGAAGAAGAAGAGGAAGAATAAGAAATTGAAAACTTATTTGAAAACATAATGAAAGAGAACTTCCCCAATCTGGCAAAGGAAATAGAATTCCAGGAAGTTCAGAAAGTTCAGAGAGTTCCAAAAAAGTTGGACCCAAGGAAGCACACACCAAGACACATTCTAATTATATTACCCAATATTAAAGATAAGGAGAGAGTCTTAAAAGCAGCAAGAGAATAGTATAGAAAATGGAGAAGCCAAAGAACTTATATGTATGACCCATGGACGTGAACTAAGGTGGGGAATGCTGGTGGGAGTGTTGGTACAGGGCAGAGGGAAATAAAGGGGAAAAAAATGGGACAACTGAAATAGCATATAAATAAAATATGTATAAAATTTTTAAATACTACAAGATACCACTTCTAAGCCATTGGAATAGTTAATATCAAAAAGGCTGACAATACAAATTTTGTGAGTATATGAAACAATTAAAACTCTCATATGTTGTTATGTGAGTATAAAATGATAACTTCACTTTGGACAACTCTTTGGCAGTTTTGAATAATGATAAACATAGAGCTATCCTATTATCTAGCAATTCTACTTACATGTATATACCTAAGAGAATGCAGACATATGTCCACAAAAAAACCCTTTTTCAAAAATGTCTGTAGCAGCCTTCTTTACAATAGCCAAAAATGAAAACAACCCAAATGTCCATCAACAAGTGAAAAGAGCTAAATAAATTGGGGTGTACTCATTACATGAAATACTACTGATTTTAAAAAAATAATGCTTTCCTGGTACATGCAAGTTCACGGATGAACCTGTATGTATGTCTGTGTCACGTGTGGATCCGTGTTAGCAGGTGCAACTGCTTGGTCACACGTGCAACAGCTAGAATACTAGGTGTCTATTTCTACCCATCTCTCTTCAGTTTTAGTATCTATTGTCTGCGAGTTGTTTTTGGATGGATTGTGAAATCATCTGATATTTCCTCTTATTGGAAATACACTGCTCTCTCCCCTGACCAGCCGGGAAGCTTCGAACACCATGGTGACAGTCACTTGTCTGTTGACTTAAGATGACCTCTTGGCCAGACCTGATCCGGAAAACCCGTTCCTCCATTAGTGGATGAACTTCTCCTTGATTTCACTTCTCTTCATTTTTCCTCACCTGGGAGGCTGAGGACAGGGGGTGGCCCAGAGCAAAGGAATCAAAAGACCTCTCTGCCTGTTTTTGGTGTCAACATCAGCCCAGTGTGAAGGCAGCTGGCCAGCTAGCTCAGCAAGTATTTAATGGAAAAAAAAACGCAATAATGCAGTGTTTTGCTTGAGGTTTTGCCTCTGTGTAGCTCCCATGTGGCCACAGCAACTAATCTTGCAGGGCTCTGGGAAGTTACATAAGGTCAGCCCAGTTGCGTAAACAGCCGACAGAGGAATTCTCGCTTTCATAACAATACAGGCACCATGCGGACAAAAATGGCATGACAAGCATCGAAGAGCAATCCAACCTTCCCCAAGTGCTTTCTTCTCTTCCAGGAGGCATCAGCTTTGGCTGCCTGTTGCCCATTCAAAAGGATTGATTAGTCAGTGGCAAACCAGCCACTCATTAATAAAATGGATCATCAAAAGAAAGATTCAGAGAATCAATGAGCTGTCCTATGGAGTAGGTTAGCTCATACAGACTCTGTTTCCACTAGGAAAGACCAACTTCATGGAAAGAAGCCAGAGGGAAATTACCACAGATTTCCCTTTAATAGAACTCTTGGTTCCAGAGAGCCCTTTGCTCTCTGTCTAAACTTCAGATGTTTGTTTGCTGGAGAAAACCTTCAGGGAGCCACAAAGAGCCCTTTAATCACGATTCACTCCCAGTTACAACATTCCTTTTTTTTTTTCTTTATGGTTATAACATTCTATGCACATAAGGCAGCAAGTTACTCAGTACAGAGATAAGCCAGAGGGGCTGGAGGCCTGGCATAGTTTTAGACTTTCAGTAAAGGGTAGGAAGCAACTGACAGCTTGTAGAATAGAGACTCAGGCCACTGTTCTGTCAGAGGCAGCCTTGATCGGACACCTCGGAAGGAGAAGTTCTGCTGTTTACATCTGTGGCAGGCAGATTGGGACCCAGTCTGCTATAGACGTTAGATCCACACATGGTGAGTTGAGGAGTGTTTGCATGAAAAATGTCCATGAACTTGCATATCCTGGGGGGAATTCCCTCCAAACTTTGTCTTGCGTTGACACCTAGAATTTAGAGTTGAGTTCAAAGCTGATGGGTACAGGTTTAGCCTGAAACCAAGTGAGCCCGAGATCATGTATCTTCAGGGATTTGTGGGTGAGAAAAAGAGAAGAAGAAAGAGCCGCAAAGGGAGCAGAGGGGAGTTGAGGGGACTGTGAAGCAAGCTATCAAATCAACAGCAGTTACTGAGCCCTGTGTGGCTGCACCATGCTTTGTGCTAAATGGTACAAGGTTGAGTGAGACATGGGCTCTGGACCACAGAGGGGACAAGACATAAACCCATACAATGATTAAGAAACCATCCTAGGCAGCACGTATTCTGGACCATGTTGTGTAGGACCGCTGGAAATTGCACGAACAGCAAAGCGGCAAGGGGAGAGAGTCTGGCCTCCCTCCAGGGATCAGGGGTGCTGGTAAGACAGACGTGAGACTTGATGAGGATGCTGAAAAAGGGTTTGGATTCCCTAAAAAAATACACAGGGAAGGGGAGCCAGTCCTGGTTTGGGTGGAAGAGGAACAAAGCTCACAGGGGGGAAATGAGTACAGAATATTCATGTGCCAGGAAGAAAGTAAAGTAGAGAAAGAGAGGAGATGGGTGTTCATACTGATAAGAACTAAGCCATAAAGGGTCTTGGAAGCTGATGAGTTTGTTGGGCTCCATGCTTTAGGAAACGCAAAGCTGTGGTAGTAAATCTATCAGCTCAGGGGCCAGGAGTGAGGAAAAGGAGGTGAATAAGGTTCTTGCAAAATTTAAGGGGACACCAAGAAACTCAATAATCAAGATAAATAATATTCCAGTGTAGCACTTATAAGACAAATTGATGTAAAAAATCTATGATGAATAAAGTATCAAGCTTCTGAATAAAGACGGGATCGGTTACAGTGGCATGCTGGGCCATATTAAAGCCTGCGACAAAAGCCGAACTAAAGTCATGCTGATCTTGTCCTCTTTGGAAATTCATAACATATACTAGCATGTTAAAGGCTTTGAAAAATACTGCAGAAAAGAACCCCACATAACTTTGTTTAATCCTGCAGATCCCAAATGCATTTATCTACCCAACTTTTTTGCAAGCAGTATCTCATATCAGTGCAGAGACACAGGTGTCCAACACATGGTCCACGGGCGGCATGCGGCCCAGGAAGGCTATGAATGCAGCCCGACACAAAATCTTACATCTACTCAAAACCTTTTTTCTGCTTCCAAGTTTTTGTTAGTGCTTGTGTATTTGATGTGTGGCCCAAGGCAACTCTTCTTCTTCCATTGTGACCCAGAGATGCCAAAAAGTTGGACACTCCTGCTAAAATATCTTTCAGGACAGACTAATATAGTCTAACTTTTTTTCTTTTACTGATAAAGAAACCAAGGCACTGAAAGTCAGCAAGATTTTTCTAGCTAACTGAAAGCAAATCATTGAAAAATGTGGTAAACGTATGAGTTATTTTCGTCATTAAAAAGTATAATGACCAGTTTTTAACCTTTCTTTAATTCTTTTTACATTAATGCATTAAGAACTTCCTTAAATATGATCGTATGAATTGTAAGGAAGTAAGTAAAATCTGTGCTGACTTCAAGGTAGAATGATACCCTTCGTCTCTACTTACCCTGTTGGGAAATGAACACCCAAAACCCTGATCTCGCTACAGTACAAGTTGTAATATCTAGACAAAACCCAGAAACAACTATCTGAGGCTCTCTACAGATAAAACGAAGTAGAAAGTTTTTCTTGGGGTGGGGGGAGTTGAAATTCGCAGCAAGGAACATGATGAGCTTCTAGGTTTTGTGGCTTTCCTCTGAAGGTGGTCACTCAGACACGGGTCAACCAAAGGTGTGCACCCTGAAGCACAGGGAGAATACGACCACAGCCTTGTGGTTACGCGGAACAAGTTCAAAAGGTCTGACATATATGCACATGTAGTTAAAGGAAAGAAAAGGGCAGAAAAAGTATTTGAAGAAATAATGGCCTTGAACTTCTGAAACGTGGTTAATGACTTAAATGTACAGATTTCATAGTTTCATAAGCCCTAAGCAGAATACATTTGAAGAGAATTATTCCTAGAAACATCACGCTGAGACAGCTGAAAACCAAACACAAAGAGAAAACTGTGAAATCATGATTTCTTAGAAAATGACGCATTATATTCAACAACTATTTGAAGGATCACAGTCCCTCCTCAGAAACCAAGGAGGCAAGCATACAGTGAAACGTCTTTAAAGCACTGACAGAAAAAGAAAGTAATGAATTTTGTGTCTTGCAAAACTGTCTTTCAAAAATGAAGGTGGAGTGAAGATACTTTCAAATAATGGAAAACTAAGGGGATTCACAGCCACCGCACTTGCACTGCAAGAAATGTTACAGTGAGTTCTTTAGACTGGAGGCGAATGACAGCACAGAAAACTCAGAGTAAATATAGAGATACCGACATAAGGCTGTTACTTCTCGTAATTTCTTTGTAACACTGTTAAACGACAGTGTCTACGCCAGCCTCTCCTTGAACACTCCAGGGATGGGGAACTCACGGCCAGGTTTATTGTCTTCCTTAGGGTTAATCAGATCTTTCTCCCTTGAAGTCTACTTTTTATTTCCTGTTTGGGTCCTCTCCCCAGTCCCTGGGGTCACCAGAGTTCTCATCCCATCCCTGTTTCCCACCACCCTTTCTACACATCTACACAGTGACCACCAGAGGGCACTCCAAGCACGGCTCAGTCACTCACCTCTGCGTTCATTTCTTCCATGCACACTGTGCATTGTGGCAAGGGGTCCACTGGACAAATTAATCCCTGCCAAGAGATACAGTCATACCCTGGTAATTGCCGGCTTTAGAACTCGTCAAACCACGTACTCACGGCATTTTGATGAGGAAAAAAAAAGTTCCAGCACTCGGCGCTTGCTCCAGACTTGTCAGACTTGCTAGAAATTGTGTGAGTCAGGACTCCACCCCAGCAGGAAAAAAAAGCTTCATCGCTGGGTACTCGTCGGTTTCGGCACTCGACACGAGTTCCGGCAAGAATTAACGATGAGTGCCAAGGTATCACTGTATTTCATTGTTATTTCAAGTCTCTTGGGGCTTTAACCCAACCAGAGAAGATAGACAGGTAGGAGTAGAACTGCCAGGTTGTATGATAAGCCTGTATCCCGCCAGTGATGGACGAGGGTTCTGATTTCTGCACATTGTCATTACCCCTTGCCACTGTCTCTGTGATTACAGCCCTTCTGGTGGGTGCAAAGTGGTAGTTCATTGAGGTTTTGCTTTACCTTTCCCTAACAATTAATGACGTTGAGCATCTTTTTATATTTCTTTTTAAAGATTTTATTTATTTATTTTTAGAGGTGGGAAGGAGGGAGAAAGAGGGAGAGAAACATGGATGTGTGGTTGCCTCTTGCATGCCCCCTACTGGGGACCTGGCCCGAAACCCAGGCATGTGCCCTGACTGGGAATGGAACTGGTGACCCTTTGGTTCGCAGGCCAGCACTCAATCCACTGAACTACACCAGCCAGGTCTTTTTATGTTGTTATTGGACATTTGTGTATATAATTTGAAGAAATATTTTCAAATCTTTTGTCCATTTTTATTGGGTTATTTGTCTATTATTGAGTTATAAGAGTTCTTTGTAAATTCTGTATATAAACTCCATATCAGATATTCTCACAGTCTGTGGGTTGCCATTTTACTTTTCTTGGTGGTGTCCTTTGAAGTACAAAGTTTTCTATTTTAATAAAGACTAAATTGCCAATCATTCTTTTATTGCTTGTGCTTATGGTGTTGTATCTTAAGAAATCATTGCCTAACACAACATCACAAAGATTTATTTCTATGTTTGCTTCTACAAGTTTTATAATTTTAGTTCTTACATTTAGCTTTATGATTCACTGTGAGCTAATTTTTGTGTATTTTGTTAGCAGAGGCTCACATCCATTCTCCCGCAAGTGACTAGCCAATGATCTCCATATAGGTTTGCTTAATGAATGAATGAAAGTTTGATACAACTTGTGTTCAGAGATCACCAGCCGTCTAGGTTTTTCCTACTGTCTTATGGGCTAAAAAAAATAATCTATGAAACTGTCACAGGACAGAACAAATCTGCTTTGACCTATCCTATTTCTGAGACTCTCAGAATGGAGAAGAGAGTGCACTAGAACTGTTGAGAAAGTGTAACGGCATTTCAGCCACCTTGTGCTCTGCTAATAATTCTGCTAGCAACCCAGTGGGGGATGGGAGGGTTAGAGTATTCCTAGCACCTGTAAATTTGGGAAAACAAATGCTTCATTGCAAGGAGAGTAGGCATCAGCTGAATTGCAAAGACCAGATAAAGATTATGCAGAATCGACAAAGTTGAAAGGACTACTATATAAAAGGCTTCAGGGCTTGCTTTCAACTTCTGACATTTTTCTATCCCAAATTTTCAATTTACTACATTGAGAGTTTTGTCCATCCTGAAAAGTTCATAATGGACATAACGAGGGCCCAGGTGATGAGACTGCCTCTCGGAACCCTTCCGCGCACCTCCGCACACCTCTGCCCTCCGCACCGCAGCGTTCCCGGCTTTCTCAAGCCCTCAGTTCTGTCTTTCCAGCTCAGGGAGGCCAACAGCTCTGTCTGCGTTTCCCTTCCCTGTGCTGCGTCTCGGAAACTCTCTGGTCAATAAATTGAGGAAATTGTGGGCTCGTGTTTTTGTTTCCCTTTGCTCAGAAGCCTTTGTCACACACCGTCCATCCATCCTTCAGCCTCTGAACTTCGCATCACTGATGTTTACGGCGTCTCCGCTGTGAGTGCAGCAGGCCCGATCGCTGCGTCACGACCGGCGGTCCACATCCCGAGTCACACATTTTGGTAAGTCGTGTAGTTTATTTTCATTTGAATCAAAATACTTCCTGATTTATCTTGTAACTTCTTTGACATACTAGTTATTTGAACGTGTATAGATAGTATCTACAGACAGGAGTATTGATGTTTCATGCAGTTACAAACTTGTTTATCTCGTCTTTCAACTATATAAGTTGTTGCCTAGTATGTTTTGAAGCTCTGGGATGTGGTGCACACAAATTTAGGTTTGTCTCCTTGAGAACTGGCTTCTTCATCACGATGTCATTAATGTCTCTCTGTACCACTTTTGGTCCTCACTCTAAAACCTACTTTGCCTGATACTAATATAGCTGTCCCAGACTTTTAACTGTTTTCATAGTATATATTTTTCCACCCACTTACCTTTAATCTGAGTTTGTAGTCATAGCACATTTCTTGTGTATAGCATGAAGTTGGATCTTGCTTTTTTATCAAGTCTGAAAACTTCTGCCTTTTAATTGCAACACTCATGCCATTAACATTTCAAGTCATTACTGATATAATTGGATTTACATTTACCACCTCACTATTTTCTATTTTCCCATCCTTTTTATGTTCATTTCTGCTGCTTTCCCTGCATTATTTCTAGATTGAGTAGTTTTTTATAATTCTTCTTCTTTTCCACTGTTAGTTTATTACTTCATCTTTTTTAAGTTGTTGCTCCAGAATTCATACAATATGCATCTTAACATATTTCCACATTGAAGTTTACATCTCTATATATCACATGAGAATCTTTAATGAATTAAGTAAATGAATTCATGTGTTAATACACTAATGTATTAATTAATGAAACTTAATTGATCTTGTAGTTTTGCTTTCTAGTCGATGCTAAAAGAAAATGCATCCCTATAAGGAAGAATCCTTACAGGACAAAGGCCGTGAAAAGGGAAACCCTGACAGATGCTTATGCTCTGGACGCTCTCACTCCCCATTGGCCTCCCCAAACCTGCACATGGCACACACTTCTCAGAACGATTCCTTGAACTCTTTCTCGCATGTGTTACTGCTGCAGAGACTTAAAACCATCTTTATGAGGTGAGAGGACATAAATAAAATTAAATTATTTATTCTGAGGCACAGCCATCTGGCTTGTGTTTGAAGAAACCCAGCTCCTTCCCTTATGAAAAAGGAGCTTGAAGAAGAGCTCTCTCCCTGTCTCTCTCTCTCTCTCTCTCTCTCTCTCTCTCTCTCTCTCTCTGGGACTTCTTTCCTTTGGATGATAAGGAAGGCGTCTGACTTATCCAGCCTGCACACGTGGGAATGGGAAGAAACCCACTGTGTCAGGGAGGAGCCCTCTCTCCCAAGGCCCTCTGCCTCACCCCCCCACTCCACCCCTCCCACTTCAGTCCCCTCTTCTTCCACTTTCTCCCTCTGCTCTCCTCCTCCTCCCAGCAAGCCTGCCAGGTGGGAGAGGACATTGGGTATCCTTCACCTAGACTCCGACCATACTGAGCAAAGCCAAACCTTGAACTCAAGAAGATTGGGACAGAAGGAATCAACACAGTTTAGTACATATTTTAACCTTCCCCAACAATGTATTTCATTCATCCAAATCCCACACTATAGTAGGTGGGGAGAAATTAAGTCACAGCTCAGTGAACTTATAGAGAGAAGAACATCTCTTTCTTATGTATTAAGTGCACCCCATGGCTATTAAATCGTCCAAGCACCCACATTACCATCTGGCGCCATGCTTCTCCTTTTATCATGGGGTCGTGTGGAGCCTATAAAACAATCAACAGCTTTCCCTAGAAGGTTTTGCTTTACATTTTGGTTTCACCCTGCTTATTTGCCATGACTGGGTCTCAGCTCACAGCCTGTAAAGAATTAAAAGTCCAGGCAAGGAAGTGACTCTTTTTTTATTTGATTTATTGAGGTGACATTGGTTAATAAAATTTCATAGGTTTCAAGTGAAAAGTTCTATAATACATACTGTGTGTTCACCACCCCAAGCCAAGTCTCCTTCCATTAACATTCCCTGCCCCCCGCCCCTTCCCCTCTCCTACCTTCCCCACCCTCTTTCCCTCTGGTAATCACCACACTGTTTGTATCCATGAGTTTTTTTTTTCCTATGCTTAATCCCATCCCTTCATGAGTCCATTCCTCCAAGTGCCAGGAGCTTTCTCTCTTGCTTCTCAGTGAGATAACCTTAGGGTTACCACGCAAAGTTGGGATGGCTATTGCACAGCTACAGGGCAGTGAAATCACAGGTTCAAATCACCTCAATCGCTGTTCAGTTGCAACTCGTTCATCTGAGGTCTTCTCTCCTTCAGAATAGAGTGGAGCTCACGTTGCTCATTGCATTGGGGATAAGAGAGAGATGGCGTAAAACCTCTGACAAACTGAACACAAATGTCGTCTCGACCACACCGAGATCTCGACCACCCCTGCATTGCCTCCAGCACGTTTCTCGGGGAGACAGGACCGTCGGCAAGCACCTGACCGTGGCTTGGCACTTCCACTCCGGCTGTCCCTCTCCTGCGTGAGCTCTACAGACCCTAAACGACAGCCCCTGAAGGGCAAGAATTACATCTAATCCGACAATATCCTCCCACCCCTTACCACAAGCACTCAGTAAATGGTTGCTGAGTGAATAAATGTGCTCAGGCCTTAAATTCACACCGATCTGTGTAAGCTCTGTGGGGTCTCTCTTCTGAGAGGAGGAAGAAGAAGAAAGAAGAAGAAAGGAGAAAGAAGAAGAGGAAAAGGCTTCTGACCCTAACACGTACATGATAGGACAGCTGCTCTGACCAGCTAGGGGACCCGGTGGGAGGAGTGGCATTTTAACACCGTGGCTCTCAGTGTCTCCCTCTGTAATACAAAGGGGTGGGACTGGCTGCTGTCTAAAGGTGCTTCAGACCTTCAAATTCCGGGAAACAAACACAAGCCCACAACGTCTCTGACAAAGCCAGCAGGAAAACATTCCCTCCGTGAAAGTCTCAGCAAGAGCAAGACAAAGCATCTTGTTACTTAATAAGACCCGTGTATTCTTTTAACCAAGAACCACTCCACAGAAGCCTAAACTAGCCATGTTGTTGTTGCACTCTATTTTTAGGAGAAATAAGACATATATTTAGGGATGAGCACACATTCAGACTTTGTATTCAGTCTGTGTATATACTCTAACCCTAAGCAAAGAAAAACAGGATTGAAAACAATGGGTTTTGAGCACTAAGAATACCTCAGTTATTGAGGGAAGATTTAAGATCACACAGAGTTCATTCTACACTATATTTAAATTTATTGTATTTATTTTTTAAAGTTTTTAAAAAGATTTTATTTATTTTTAGAGATAGGGGAAGGGAGGGAGAAAGAGAGGGCTGACTGGGAATTGAACTGACGATCCTTTGGTTCACAGGCCAGCACTCAGTCAATCCACTGAACTGCACCAGCCAGGGCCACTCTACATTATATTTAAAGGTTTGTGATAATATTAACTCAAAATGACAATGGGTTTTTAAAAAATTTCTAAATATGTAAGTTACCTTATCAAATTAGGATTAACCAAAATAAAATTCTAGAGAACACCTTTTAGTAGCAAAAAAAAAAAGTGCAATTGCTAAGTAGCATTTTAGTCTTGAGATTACAAGTCCTGGCCAAAGAATACTGCCATTTATTGAGCACCTAATACATGGCAAGAACTGGCATGGATGTTTTCTATGGTTATAAGATAGTGTCATGGAGAGACTTTCGGTCAAGGTGGTGATGTAGGCAGACATGGCTCACCTCTTTGCACAACAACTAAATCACAGCTAAACTATAGGACAGCCATCGCTCAGAACTGACAGAAATTGAGTTGAATGGAAGTCTGACAACTATGGAATTAAAGAAACCACATCCATCCAGACTGGTAGGAGGGGCACAGATGTGGAGTGGACTGCTCCCACATCCACATGTGGTGGGTGGAAACTCAGAAGGGATGTTTCAGGAGCGAGAAGCTCCAGACCCACACCAGGCCCCCCATCCCAGGGCTCCAGCACCAGGAAAATGAGTCTCCACAACTTCTGGCTGCTAAAACCAGCAGGGATTGAATTGGTGGAAGCCCCAAGCAGTTTCCCTTAAAGAACCCACATACAGACTCACCTACTCAGATTCACTCACTCTAAGCTCCAGCAACAGGGTAGCAGCTTGAAAGGCACCAGTGGTATACAGGGAGAAACTGCAGTGTCTGGCAACAAGGTGAGCAGAGGCTTTTTCTAAGATGAAGGCCTCTGCTCCCACAGAGCCAGCAGACTGGTACTGTATCTAAGATTCCATCAACCTGGCTAACACTGACCCACCTTAGAGATCCCCAGAGACTCCGCCCCACCCAATTTACAGGTCCCCACAAGCTGCTTTTCCATATGAATGGTCTTAGCTTATGCTATGCTTAGTTTATGCTTCACAACTTCCTAAATCCTCTCAAAGTAGCAGCAGCTGGCCTCAGTGAGAACCAGGCCCAGAATTAGCAGCCTAGATTCATTGCTTGGCTTCTTCTGAAAAATCTCCAAGCCCAGCACAAGTAGTAGCAGCCATCTTAGACTGCTTTATAACTCAGGCAGAGTGGCCCGGGCAAAACACAGGTGGGGGCTGATCTTGACCTGCACCATCTGGGAAACCCCAGGGACCAGCACACCCAGTGGACAGCTACAGACCACACAGAAGCACCTCCACCCTGCCCCTGCACAGCTGATCTTCCACAGTGGGGTGGAGGTTGGTGGAAAGTGGTCACACACAATCCTTGCAGCTGACTGGCCTGGATGAATCCCTCCCATTGGTCTGCCAACAGAAACCAATGCTCAACTACAAGAGAAGGGTATACTCAGCCCACACAGAGGGTGAACCTAGAGTACCCAGCTTGGGTGATAGGGGAGGCTGTGCCACTGGACCCTACAAGACACCTACTACATGAGGCCACACTACCAAGACACGGAGTCAAAGCAGCTCTATGTAATACATAGAAACAAACACAGGGAGACTGCCAAAATGAGAAGGAAAAGAAACATGGCCCAAATGAAAGAACGGATCAAAACTCCAGAAAAAGAACTAAATAAAGTGGAGATAAGCAATCTATCAGATGCAGAGTTCAAAACACTGTTTATAAGGATGCCCAAGAAACTTACTGAGGACCTTAAGATCATAAAAAAGACCCAGTCAGATTTGAAGGATACAATCATTGAAATAAATAACAATTTACAGGGAAACAACAACAGAGTGGACGAAGCCAAGAATTAAATCAATGATTTGGGACATAAGGAAGAACAACCAATCAGAACAACAAGAAGAAAAGAGAATCAAAAACAAACAAGGAGAGTGTGAGCAGCCTGTGGGACAACTTTAAGCAATCCAACATTTGCTTCATAGGGGTGCCAGAAGGAGAAGAGAACAAGCAAAAATTTGGAAATATATTTGAAAAAATAATGAAAGAAATCTTCTCTAATTTGTTGAAGGAAATAGACATGCAAATCCAGGAAGCACAGAGTCCCAAACAAGATTAATGCAAAGAGGCCCACTCCAAGACACATCATAATTACAATGCCAAAAGTTAAAGGCAAAGAGATGGGAGGGTGGGTATGGGAGGATGGGTGAAGAGGTGAGGGAATTAAGAAGTACAAACAGGTATTATAAAACAGCCATGGGGGTGTAAAGTACAGTGTAGGAAATGGAGCAGCCAAAGAACTTACACGCATGACCCTGGGACATAAACAAGGGTTGGGGGTTGCCAGAGGGGATGGGGAGGGTATTGGGTGGAGGGGGGCTAAGGGAGAAAAATCAGGACAACTGTAATAGCATAATCAATAAAATATAATTTAAAAAATAAGACAGTGTCATGGAGGGAACTGGAAGTCTTGTGTCACAGAGCTCCAGCCACACTTTCCGATCCGTTCCTAGCAGAGTGTCCTCCCTGTCCCTGTGCACTCCTCAACATGAAGGGTGGCGTCCAACCTTAGCACATTGCCCTGCGCCTTCATTGCGCCTGCTTGGAGTTCTGAACTGTGGTGGAAAAGCTCTGTAAGTCATTCCTCTTTTTTAGTTTCAGATCAAAACCCTTCATTTCAAGTTAGCAAAATGAAAAGAGAAGAAGTGACACTATAAAAACTTGAAAAAAGAGAAAATAGAAAAAAGAATAAATAAAAAAAAGAGAAAATAAACACAGCTCAGTACCTTATAAAAATCTTCATGAGTCCAGGAGTGTTTTGATTCAAAGGAAGTTACTTAACCTCCACGATTCAGGAAGCATTTAATGAATAGCAAAAACACTATTTATATGGTAATGATTTGTGCTTTTTAGAAATCTAACATCATCCTCAGATCCTTCAAAAATCCTGTGTAACCATCTTCCATAGGCGATGCCTGTATTTAGAACTGTGTCTGACAACACTGGTGCTCATTTCTCAAGAGCTTGCTCAGTATTACCAATGCTTGCTATAGGCCTCTGTCAGAGGAGACACGTGCCTTCACATGTTCTGATTACAAGTTTCCAGCCCCTTCCTCCCAGAGCGCAATGTCTCAGCACTCGTGCTAGGGTGACCCCCTCCACAGAGGTTGCAAATTCTAGTGCATATTAGCTGATCAGTCCCAGCTCTTAGCAGGTTCCGTGAGCAGATCCTCCAAAAAATTTTTAAGGAAAGTAGAATGTAGAAACTACCACATTTTTAATTTTTGGAAACACTGAATATAGTAAAATAGTAATAAAGAAAATCAAACTATGTGTGAATCACTGTCTGAGCTCCCAAAAGCCAGTTTTCTGCCCAGATTCCTCCTTCGAGTTGCAGCTCCAGCTTCCATTCTGGGGTCCTTCGAGGCCTGGTGTTCAAGATGCACCTTCTTGATGAGATCCTGGGGACTGTAGTGAAGAAATCCAGGAGGAAAGTCACTGGGTCCTTCTGCCTCACCGTCACTGTAGGTGTGTCACAGGTGAGCAGCGTCTGATCTTATTCAGTCAGCTCCTTATTTGACGCTCACTCATTATGCAGATATTTCCACTGGTTTCCAAGGGCAGGAGAGTTTGCCGTAGCTCCTCTAAAACACTTCTTTACTCCCTCAGTAGCCATCCACTATCATGTCTTCTTTGCGGTCATTAAAACCTTCAGTAAAACCCACACCAGTTCTCGGGGTTTGGCTCTGATATCTCTAATAGGGGTTCTGAAATCGCCAAGGCAACAGAGGCACTAAGCCAAGGCATGCACTTGAAATGGGGTCAAGGGATGGTTGCACTTTCAGCAATATGAAGAGAGGGCTCCTCTGTTAAAAGTCTGCTAATCAGTTCCCATCTTTCATGATGAACTAAGGAAAAGAAAGAAGTGACTGAATTTTCACTGGGCAGAAAATTTGCTGTGGGGCCATGCAGAAGTAAATCTGTGCTAATTTGTATGGGTATGGAATATGTATCTTTATAATTAACTCTATAAGCATCTCCCTCAACCCAAAACTTTCTTGACTACAGAGTCCCATTGCATTGAGACAGAGCAGGTATAAAGCCTCATGTACGTGGATCACACAGAGTAGTAGGTAGGGAAGCTGCACCCTTTCTAGGAGGAATAGCTAAGGGCCTCGTTGACGCTTCCACGGGAGAGCAGGATGGAGACCTCTGCGAGGGTGAGAGTACACAGGAAGTGGCCCCGCACAGGTGACTCTCCAGGCCAGCTGGAGGACCACGGGAGGCCTACTCCTACACATATCATATATATATGAACGATTATATCATATATATGTGAACGTGAAAGGTTACAGGTTAAGCAGCTTGGTGATTTTCAATAGCATTGTGGGAGCCTTGTTTCTTTTTTTTTCTTTAATGTGGTTTCTTTAAAAGATAAATGGAATGAGGGCTTTCCGAAATTTGGGGTAGTCCTCAAAGATCTTGAGGTAGAACCTAAAAGATAAGAAACAAAAAATTGTAAATATAAACAATGTTTGGGGGTTGCTGGGTCTAAAATCCTACTTGTAAGTCAACCTACATTTATTCAGGGCCTGACTCTTGCTGATGGCCATTTGTCCACCTTCTGTCTCCCTCCTGCATCCTCCTCCTATAAATGTTAGAGCTTCATGTGTTGGGAAATATGAACAATGAGAGGGCAGCAGGGATGGTTGCACAAGATCATGAATGTGCAACCACTGAATTGTATACCACTGAACCACTGCACCACTGCAACCACTGAATTGTGCAACCACTGAATTGAAAATGGTCAATTTTGTCAAGTATGTTTTACCACAATAAAAGAAAATGTAATAGCCAGAAAGAAGTACTCCACTAACTCAGCTGGGAAATGTAGGAAACAAGAGACCCCAAAGGCTATGGACAAGGTTAACCCTAGAAACATATTCCCAGGGAAATATCCCTTCATAAGGCCTGGGATGCCAAGAAAATGCTACCTTGCATTATGGGTTGAATCGTGTTCCCACAAAATGTATGCTGAAGTCCTAACCCCCAGTATGTGAGACTGTGACCTTATTCTGGAAATAGGGCCATTGCAGGCATAACTTATTAAGTTAAAATGTGGTCATCCTGGAGCACGGCTGGCCCTTAATCCAAATAACTAGTGTCTCAGGAGAAGGGGAGAAGAGACACAGAGACAGAGACACAGGAAAAAGGCCATGTGAACGCAGAGGTGGGGAGTGGAGTGATGCAGCTATGAGCCATGGAAGACCAAGGTGGCTGGCCTCCACCAAAAGCCAGGAAGAGGCGAGGGGGGATTCTTCCCCACACCATCGTAGGGGACGTGCATGGAGATCAGATAGCATGATTCCTCCAACTTCGCTCTTCTTTCTCGAGATTGCTGTGGATATTCAGGGTGTTTTGTGGTTCCGTATAAATTTGTGGATTATTTGTTTTAGTGCTGTGAAAAACGTCATTGGTATTTTGATAGGAATTGTGTTGAATCTACAAATTGCTTTGGGCAGTATAAACATTGTAACAATGTTAATTCCTTCTATACACAAGAACAGTATATGCTTTCATTTATTTGTATCTTCAATTTCTTTCCTCAGTGTCTTATAATTTTCTGAGTATAGGTCTTTTACCACCAAGGTTGGAGGAATCACACTACCGATATCAAGCTATTCTATAAGGCCATAGTAATCAAAACAGCATAGTACTGGCATAAAAATAAACATATAGATCAATGGATCAGAATAGAGAACCCAAAAATAAACCCACATCTATATGGTCAATGAAGGTTTGGCCAAGGAAGCAAGAACATACAGTAGGGTAAAGACAGTTTATTCAATAAATGGTGTTGGCAAAATTGGACAGATACATAAAAAAGTGAAACTAGACCATCTTCTTACACCACATAAAAGAATAAACTCAAAATGGATTAAAGACTTAAATGTGAGACTCAAAATCATAAGAATCCTAGACGAAAACATAGGCAGTAAAATCTCGGGCATTTCCCTTAGTAATATTTTTTCTTGATATATCTCCTTGGGCAAGGGCAACAAAAGCAAAAATAAGCAAATGGGACCACATCAAACTGAAAAGTTTTTGCACAGCAGAGGAAACCATCAACAATATGAAAACACAACCCACTGAACAGGACATATTCATCAATGCTAACTATGAGAGAATCAAGCCACTCAGTTTGTTGGCATCTGTGTCGGCCACCCGGGGAGACTAATACATCTTGTAAAAAGGCTTTCTACTTAGGTGGCCTGGCTCTCCTCTTGAAACTGGTCGCTCTCAAGTTATGATCACAATACGGTCTGTTAAAGCTCCTTAGTCTGAAGTGGGGGACTGCTAGTAACAATACATTACAAGGCGTGGCTGGACTTGGGTGCTGCGGTGAGAGGGATGTGGCGAGCTGCCTCCCGCAGAGCCCAGTTAGCCCCATAAAAAAAGACACCCTCTTGCTCTCCCTCTGGAAGTGCTGGCAAAAAAGGATAGGGGCTCAGTCTGGATTTCGTCGTTGCACAAGCTGGAACCCTTGGGTGCAACTGCTGTCCCTCCCGTGACCAAGTCTGGCTAAGTCCGTGTTTCTCAGGGCCCCTCCCTCAAACACCTTGCCAATGCCCTTCCTCCCACTCCCTCTCGGCCTCTGGGGCATGGCGACAGACCCAATCTGAGGCAGGGGAACTGCTACCCTGACTCTCAAGCCCCCACCACAAGTCTAGGAGGCAGCAAGAACAGGTCATGAGGAGAGCTGCTGTCTCACTCATTTCTGCAGGGCTCTGCATACATTCCACACTGGGGAGAAGAATCCATTCTCAGTGTAACCTTCAAGACTCTGCAATTAATCAGTAGCTGCACTAAAACACCTCTGCAGGAGCTTACAGGGTTCCCCTGGGTCCTGGTTCCAAGTCTGTTTCCCTCCCCTCCAAATTCTCTCTCTCTCCTTCCCACTCTCCCTCTCCCTCCTTTCCCCCATCCCCAATAATCACAGGCATTCTCTTTCCTCCAACTACAAAAGCCATTTTAGAGAAAGGACCAGAAATTTGCATTTAAAGCCTGATAACAACTTGGTATCTTACCCTTTCCCTGCCAGTGATACTTCTGGTTAACCCTCTTGTCCCCCTCATCCCAGGTGCAGGGGCTGGGAAGCAGGTGGGGGCTGGGAAAGCTTCAGGCTAGACCTACAGAGGAAAGGTTCTAAACCCCAGCAAATCTCCCAGCATTTCCCAGGTGATCAGACTGTCCTGAAATTGTGTCACACAAGTAATTGCTTCCTGTGCCTTCCAGGAAGCCAGCAATGACCTTGGCTATGGTTTATGGAGGGTGGGGAGAGAGGCAGGAGGAGAGCACCAAAATAAGCCCTGGTATTACATGGATTCCAAGGAAATGGTCCTGCAGTTTCCAGGAATCTGTGATGACCTGAACTGTTAGCACCAAACCTAGAATTAAAAATAGCAGCCACACTGGGCCCAGGGCTGGTGCTTTTCCCTGGGGGCTCTCTATCCTGGCTATAGCTCAGAATTATCTGTGAAGCTTTAGGAAGAGCTGAGCATGGTCCCATGCATGGAACACACATTGAGAAACGTGACCGAAGCGAACTGAATTAAAGCATGGAAATGGAAGCTGTTTCTTACACCTCCTGACTCTTGCCAACCCGTGGCCATCACCAGCGAAGCCTGCTGGAAGGGGACAAAGACTGAGCCCACTGACCTGTGTGGACACAAGGCACTTTTCTCTGGGAAGTCTTCTTTGACAAGGTGGCCCAGTGGCTTCCCAAGTCACCTGGAGGGCCTTTGTCTACCTGGGTTCATTTTTGCTCATAGGAAAACAGTTGTTATTGCTCTCCCACCTGAATTCCAACTTCAGGGAAAGCCCAAGAAGTCAGAATCCACCACTACAGATTACAATAAAACAAATGTCTTAGGTTTCTACGTCTGACCCGGTGTGCTAAGAGCCCGTTTGCAGTGGGAAGCTATTTGGATACTGCCACCTTGATTGGAAAGTTTACCTATGGTGGTGAAAAGCTCGCAGCCCAAGGAAACAAAGCGAGAAAAATGCAAATGCAAGTCCTGGGAGGGACCAGGTGGCCAGGGCAAAGCCGATCCATTCGATGATCTCACCGAGGAAATTGGCTCCTGAAACGTATGTGAACAAGCCACCTGTGTGCACAAGAATGCAAAGTCAATCGTCAGAACGGGATCGTCGGGACATTAAAACCCCTATGCATGCATGTGCATATGATGAACGTGGGGCCGGTCACCCTCTTTCCAGTCATCACCATCTAGTGCAATCCACTTGGGAACAAAGGAAAACAAAGTGACAGCAGCCTGCTGTCCGCGGAATATCCTGGAACGTGAGGATGGCCCCAGCTGCCTGACAGGCTCCCTCCAGATCTCTAACAACTGCAGGAGCCCCGACTCTGAACAGGACAAGGATGAGGGGCGGGAGGCCTAGGCTTTGTCCCATTCTATTAAGTAACGTTTCCAGGCCACCTCTCACCGTTTCTCTGTCTCCTGGACACCCACACTGCTGGTCAGCATAGTTCACGGTCATGGTCACACGGGGTAAAACAACAGACCAGGTGAAAACTGTAATGCCGATGTGAGAAGTAATTCGCTTCTCCTTTGGCATTGGCCCTCCCACAGTGGCACACTCCGCTGGAGTTTAACGGAGGGTGGGAGCCGCGGGGTTTGGGCCTCCTGGAGCCCCGTGAGCTCTGCTGCAACCGATTCTTTCAAGGTTTCTTCCTATCTAGCCACATATTCTGACAACAGAGCTCTCTTAGAAATCACCGTATTTCTAATCAAAGTAAATGTATCTGCACTCGGAATTTCTGCCCCACACCAAACTGGCAAAGTGTCACCTAAAACAAATATTTTTCTTTCCGTGGTTATATAAAGAGTATTTTGTGTTTTTTTTAAAGCATTCTCTAATATAAGCCTATAGTCGGAAACTAACCTTGGCAATCTAGCTTTTAAGAGCTTTCCGTGCCCCTCTTTGTCTAGTGACGGAGTGGAGATTTAAACTCGGAAACCCCTGAAAGTCGCCCTCCTTAAGGATGGCGCTGCCTCAGCGGGTTCCAGGCCGCGCTTCCCCAGGTGCTGAGAGGAACCGCTGACCTGCTGAAAGGAGTCTATAAACTGTCCATGAAGAGACCAAATGATACATCTCAACCCACGCTATTATTTTTGTTCGATGCACGTACTGGTGGGGTGTTAGCAACACTTACATTCATTTAAATGTGCTATTAAATTCATAGGAGCTTTGTCATTATTTTCTAATCAATGACTATTAATCTGCACTAACACCATTTCATAATTTATAAAAATTTTTTTAGAGAAAGAGAAGGGGAGGGAGGGAGAAAGACAGGGAGGCAGACACTGATGTGACAGAGAAACATCGATGATTTGCTTCTCGTATGAGCCCCAGCAGGGGACCAAACCCATGAGCCAGGCGCGTGTCCTGCCAGGAAACTGCACTGGCGACCTTTCACTTTGCAGAATGATGCCCAACCAACTGAGCCGTGCCAACCAGGGCCGGGAAAATGTTTAGTGTACTGGGTTCTGTTTACATAAAAAATGACGGGGCCCACAATCTACACAAATACATACCCAATGATATTGGACTGCTTGCACTGATTCGCTCCCACTTGCTTATATTAGCTCACACCCCGATTTCTTGGGAGCAGTTAGGATTTGTTTCTGAAAATGCACTTGTGAGACAGTGCATCCCAATTTCTGATTAAGTAAATATGGTTCTTTGTACCTTTGAGAACATAATACAAGTGGCTGGAAATACACAAGGACTACCCCGACTACTCATTAGATAAATCTAGTGAGACGGATGGAGAGGACAGGTTTGCTGGGCGTGCATGATTCAGCTCTATTTGCTAACCTAGGAAATACCGACTCTCTTTTCAAACACGATGGTTAATGTTTGTGTCACTTACATGGGCCACGGAGTGCCCACATATCTATCTGGGTAAAACCTTAGTTTTGGGTATGTTCATGAGGATATTTCTGGATGAGATTAATATTTGAATTGGCGGACTGAGTAAAGCAAATTGCCTCCCCCAAGGCGGGTGGGCCTCAGCCAGCCCACGGAAGCCTGGATAGAACAGACAGCGGAGCAAGGAAGAACTCACTCTCACTGCCTGACTGTCTTCAAGCTGCGGCATCGGTTGGTTTTCTCCCGCGCTCTGCCAGGAACTTACCCCACCTGCCGTCCTGGGCCTGCGGCTTACGCATGGCAGATCATGTGGCTTCTCAGCCTCCAAAATCATGTAAGCCAATTCCTTATGATAAACAATACAGATCTATATTCCTATCTATGTCTTATTGGTTCTGTTTCTCCTAAGAACTCCAGTACAGCACACGATAGTCTCACCAACTTCAACGAGGCAGCAGTCAATTTCCACCCCACACAAGCCTCACTCTCCCCACCCGTATCTTCAGGGCTCTGTGACCTGGCACCTTCTGAGAACCCTTGTACCTCTCTTGAACTTCAGGGTTCAGATCTGAAACATAAATGTGTTGTGGGTTGGGATGGGACGTGGAGAAGTCTCTAGAGAGTCCCCAAGTTGGGATACATTGTGTCATTTGCACCCTCACTGCACACTCTTCGTTTGTCACTCACATCATAATCCCTGGGACGGGCTCAGGGGGAAGGGTGGGAACTGGAGGGCAGGGGAGGCATTACCTTGTGGAATCTTATAGATGATTTCTCCAGGCTTCCGGAGCTGGTACAATATATAGTCACTGTGAATGTTGATGCCCATGCCAAAGATAAATAGGAAGACACCTAAGCAAAGAAGAGAGAGGGAAATGAAAAAAATGCATCCTGATTTTGATGTTTTTCTCACAAGCTAAGTTTTTTTTCGTCCTAAAAATGAAAGGAAGAACATTACATTTCAAATGCTAAGAATGGCACTAAGATGTGGCAAATAAAAGAGGGAGATGTAGCTGTCCCCACGTGAGCACACACAGAACTTGCTTTTGTTCATTTTCCTTTGCTCGTGTGGCTTTTTGTTTATTTTCCTTTGTTCGTGTGGCTCCAGAGCATGCCACTGTGTACATGTACCTGCATTTGCACAATGAGACCTCTGGTTGTGCGTGTTCTCAAATGTTTGCTGCGGCTGCTGCATGGAGAGGTGTCACTGAAGACCAGGTTCGTGTGAAGGTCACCGGAGCAGCTCTGGCAAGAGGTCATGTGACTTGGACTAGGATGAACTCAGTGCATTTCAGGAGAAATGAGCCTCGTTGGCACAAATGAGCCTCATTGGGAGCTAGGGGCAGCAGCTCTTCGCTGGTAGAGAGAATCTGACGTGTGATGTGAAGAGAACGATTGAAGGAAATCCCGAGATTTTGGGTCTGAGCCAAACTAATACGTAAACAAGTTGAACCTTCCTGGATTTTAGTTCCTCTTGCAGATAACGAAACAAAGTCAATGATCAGGTTTTTCAACAGTTTTAGAAAGGTGCTCAGGAAAACTCCATGAGAGGATGCGTGAATTGAAAAAGACCTAGATAAAGTGAGGGACAAAGCTGCGTGACAATATAGGGTCAGGGCAGTCTAGGCGGAGGGCGTGGTCTGCACAGAAAAAGCTCTGGAGCAGGACACACTTGGCCATTTAAAGCTCAGCGGGAAGGCCACTGAGGCTACAGCACAGCCAATGAAGTGGATGAGACAGGAAATAAGGTCGGGAAACCGGGCTGAACCAAGGACATGTATGTGGGTTTCACAGGCAGTGGTAAGGAATTTGCATTTTATCCTGCAGTCTCACTGGGGAGTTCTGAGATGAGGAATGACAGGATGTTTTACACAGCTCTCTCAGGCTGCTGTATGGAGAAAAGACTGGGGTGGGGGTCGGAGAAGGGGAGAATGGGATCACTGAGAGGTCACTGTAATAGGGTGGGGCGAGGTGATGGTGATTTCGACTGGGCGGAGCCATGCTAGGTGTAGAGTGGTCAGGTCTGCTTACCCAGGATAAACCGTATGTCTGTGTACCACTCAGCAGGGTAGTCAGCGCAGTAAATCAGGTAGTAGCTTTGCAGGAATCCATTTCCCATGCAGAAGACAAAGCCTTTGATAAGTATCCCAATTGGAAAAGGCCTCCCTCTACTGAGGAGGGCATAAATAAATGTCCTGGGATATACAGGGGACAAAGGTCAGGATCGTCATTACAAATATATATATCAATGAGAGGCAAAGGTTTCATATAGATAATCACATCAAATCACATCAAATCAGGATCGTCATTACAAATATATATATCAATGAGAGGCAAAGGTTTCATATAGATAATCTAAAAACGATTTTCCCCTAAATCTGTGCAATGAATAAACATTATCCCGCTCTAAAACAAGCATTTATATTTGTCTTGTTTCATTAAAATCCATTGTAGTCACCATTCATTATCTTATTTTAGTCTTAGAATAGTCTTGACCTGGCTGGTGTAGCTCAGTGGATTGAGCGCAGGCTGCGAACCAAAGTGTCGCAGGTTCGATTCCCAGTCAGGGTACATGCCAGGGTTGCAGGCCATGACCCCCAGCAACCGCACATTGATGTTTCTCTCTCTCACTCTCTTTCTCCCTCCCTTCCTTCTCTAAAAATAAATAAATAAAATCTTAAAAATAAAAAAGAATAGTCTTGAAAGGTCAATGTCATGACCATCTAGTACTTAGTAAATTCAATCCTAGGAGCCCAGGGTTGGATGCTGTGCTCTCTGTAAAGCAGAGAAGCTCTGATGATATGGGAAGAAAGGTAAAGCCAGGTGCTCCTCATCTGCTGGGGGAGTGGCATTGTGGCAGCAGCCCCTGGGCTGTGTGGTTTTGCATCGTGTCTCTCCTGTGTGATTTAATGACTGATGTTGTAGCCTTCCCTCCAGAGTGGCTGCAGAATCCCTTGAGGGAGCAGAAACTTCCCTAAATGGTAGGAATTATAAATCTAGAGGAGTCTAGGAAGAAGGGCCTAAAAATATCAATAGCTTAGCCCTGGCTGGCGTAGCTCAGTGGATTGAGGGCGGGCTGCAAACCAAAGCATCGCAGGTTCGATTCCCAGTCAAGGCACATGCTTGGGTTGCAGGCCACGGCCCCCAGCAACCACACATTGATGTTTCTCTCTCTCTCTCTTTCTCCCTCCCTTCCCTCTCTAAAAAAAAATAATAATAAATAAAATCTTTTAAAATTTTTTAAAAAATAGCCTCAAAATAAAATATTGCCCAAGGTATGCGCTAAATTCTATACTTCAGATTATAAATTATCTTTATAATTTGTCTTCTCTATGGTGCAATGTAACAGGAAAGTTTATAAGCCTATACACATAGTTTAATAAATAACTATCAAATAAGTACCCAAATAGTCACTGAGTCAAGAAGTAGAACACTGTCATCACCTAGGAAGCCTTCCACGGGTCCCTCTCTGTTCACAGTACTACCATCACCCCAGAAGTAACTATCGTCCTGATTTTTATGACAATCATTTCTTTTTGCCTCTGTGTAATTTTACCACATTGGTATGCATCCCTGAAAAAAATAGTTTATTTTACTCATTCTTAATTCCATATGAATTGAACAATATTCTATGATTCTTAATATAGCCTTATTTATTTATTTTATTTGTTTATTTATTTTTTAGAGAGGGGAGGGGAGGGAGAAAACGAGGAAGGGAAACACCAATGTGTAGTTGCCTCTCCCGTGCCTCCTACTGGGGACCAGGCCTGCAACCCAGGCATGCGCCCTGACTGGGAATTGAACCAACGATCCTTTGGTTCGCAGGCTGGCACTCAATCCACTGAGTCACACCAGCCAGGGCTCTTAACATATTCTTTAATGTCTTAGTTCTTTAACTCAGCATTATGTTTCTGAGACTCAAAAATACATATTGTTGCATATAGTTATACTTCACTTACTTTCATTGTTATATATCATTCTCATATAAGAATATACCATGTGTTTATCTGTTTTAGTTTGATGGATATTTAGGTTGCTTCTAGGGTGTAATTGTGTTAGGCCTCCCAAATTTTCCCATTATTTCAATGGATTTTTTATATTTAAAGCTTTAATACATCTGGAACTTACTTTGTTGTAATAACTTGAATAAGAATCCAACTTATTGTTCCCTAACACCAGTAAATTTACTAAATATCTTTCTCATGCCAGGCATTGTCATTGGTGCTGTGCACTAAATGATCACACATGCACATTGGTTCTTCTTCTGGACTCTCGGTTCTGTCCCACCAATCTCACTGTTACCATAACTGCACTGCTTTAGTAACTGTACTTTCAGGTAGGTCTGAATCCTGGGTGGGGCTATTCTTACATCGTCATACTCTCTGAGGATTGTTCAATTTATTCGTGACTCGTTATTTATTCATGTAAACTTAAAAGCAACTTGTGAAACACACTCTCCCAAACTTTAGAATTTTCTTAAATTTAAAAGTTAGTTGAGAGAACGCAATGGCAGAAGGACGATGTGTTGCCACCCTTCAAGGCCAGGCAGGTCCATGGTATTTGTGCAGATGGAAAAATATTCACGGAGCCGCTGGGATGTCTGGCGTGCCTTTATTCACGGGTGGGCGAGCCACGCACGCTGCAAGCTGCATGTCTATCTTCCTGTCTCATGTCCTGGCCCCGGCTCCTCAGCATGGCACCCATTGTGGCCCCTGTCCCCTTGTGTGTGTCTCATCATCATCGCCCCCAGCAGGGAGTCCCTACCTGTTTAAGTACCAGAGGGGAACAAAGCTGGAACACTGCCAGAACATTACGTAATATAACATAATTCTGTGCATGCGAGCCTACTTCATGTTATGGGAACAGTTTATGGGACCCAGTCTCAAGGCTATGAGAACGCTAGTTATCAGGCCCCTCCAAGGCTATGGGAACGCTGCTCCTCTCAGTTACCCAGACACCTGGGCGAGGAAGCCAGACTGCCTCCACTTACCCTACAGGTGACCTCTGAGAATTCACCCCTTCATAAAAGCAAAGAAAAAACTGGCAAAACTATATTCAGAACCCTGGATATTAACCAAAGGCTTGCAGCAACCTGGGGAGAATATCCATGGGCAAGAAAATGGCTGAATCTCAGTAAAGACAACAAATTTTGTGGCATTTTAAACTCACCCTATTCCATCTCCTATTTCCCGCTCTTCCCAGCCTTGAAAAGTAGTAGCCCACACTCCTAGAACGGGGAGGATCAAAACAGGGCCGGGACCCTTTCAGAGCTCCATTGCCAAAGAGAAACCATTCTTTCACGAGCCTGGTGGTTCCCCAGAAGGCTCCACTCAAAAGGCTTGTGTTCAGTCCACCCCACACTTACCCAGTGCTTAACGTTTCTGTGAAGCAGGGATATTCTTTTAGTGCCTTAACAGCAAAGTGGCCTGAGGCAATGGATAACAGGCGAGGCATATTGTAGAATAATCAAAAAGCATGAAAGGAATGGCTGGGGAATGAGCCACCCATAGGAGCTTTGCAATGCTCAGATGTATTCCTGGGAATCTAGACAGCCACCCCTATGCATAAGGGCCATGAACATACTCGAAAAGGACCTGAAAATGTCCTAGGCTCTCACCTCTACTTGACCTCAAGGTCTGTACAAGTAGCAGCTGAGGCTACAACAGAGACACAAACTACCAGGTGGTTGGTGAAGGAGTCTCCTAACACACACAGGGAAGCCCTTGGCCAAGACAGGGAGACTTACTGGTGCCAGGCTTTTCAGGAAGTCTCTGTCCAGTCATTGACTGATCACCAAGCTGGCGAGTACAAACTGCAGTGGCCACAACAGCCAAGATCAAGACTTCACTCATTCAGAATGAGTTCAGAAGTCACTAAGCAAACAACGACGACAAGAGGCAGAAACGACAAACCTAAGAAGTGGGGAGAATGGGATTCCCCGAGTTGCCATATAGTATTATTTGAAATACTTAGCTGTCAACAACTACGAGACAGACGAAGGAACAGGAGAGCACGTCCTAAACGTCGGAAAGAGGCAATCAATAGACACTCTGTGTCTGAGAAGTTGAGACAATTGGACTCACGAGACAAAACACTTTGCATTAACTTACCTTAAACATGTTCAAAGAGCTCAAGGAAGCCATGTCTAAAGAACTAAAGGAAAGAATAGGAACGATGTCTCATCAAACAGAGAACAGCAATGAAGAGACAGAGGTCATAAAAAGGCTGGCGTGGTGGAGCCACGGCAGAGTGCAGCTGGGCGGCCGCTGCCGAGGGGATGCTCGCCCATCTCCCTGCTCAGCCCCTTGGAATGTCTGAACGGGGCAAAAGAACCTTCCCACTGGGCAACACCAACGTTGTATTCCTACCATGGCAAATATTGTTTTTGTATTTGTGAATTAACTGCGAAACTAACAGGAAAGCAGACAACCTGACTACTCAACTGAAAATTAAAGACATTGTCTAGGATTAACGTTATCACATACAGGTAAAGAATAACCTAGCTTATCTGCATCTCTAGAAAGTCCTTCCTTGACTTCTTAACACCAACAGAAGTTTCTTCCTTCTATTCATGTAATTATGCCCCCTCCCTTTCTCATTAAAAACAAAACAAAACAAAACAAAAACAAAAACAAAAAAAACCACAACCCTGCCTTATGCCCTAATCAGAATATAATTTGGGTTTCTGTTTGAATCAGTACTTCCTAAGGAGCTATTTTTGAATCTCAACTAAACACCTGTTGCTTCTCACTGCGCTTTTTATTTTTTGGTTAACAGCACCAAATAGAAATCTGGAGTGGGAAAGTACAACTGAAATGAAAAATTCGTTGGAGGGACTCCCTCAAAAGTTAAGGAGAGGTGGTTGCCAGAGAGGAGAGGGGTTAGGGGACTGGGTGAAAAAGGTGAAGGGATTAAGAAGTACAAAATAGTAGTTACGAAACGGTCACAGGGATGTAAAGGACAGCTTAGGGAATATAGTCCATAATATTATAACAACGATGTATGGTGCCAGGTGGGTACTGGAAATATCAGGGGGGAAACTCTTTGTAAAATATGTTGCTGTCTAAACAGTATGCTGTACACCTGAGACTGATACAAAATGATATTGAATGTAAACCGTAATTGAGAAATAAAATTTTTATATGTTAAAGAGAGAAATATAGAGATATATTGAACTTTATCAAAACTAGGAACTTTCACACAATGAAGAACATTATCAAGAAAGTAAATAGACAATCTACAGAGTGAGAGGGAATGTTTGCAAATTGTTTGTGGTAACAATTTAGTGTCCAGATATAGAAAACATTCCTACAATTCAACGACAAAGAAACAAACAACCCAATTAAAAGAGCACTGGGCTTGAAAAGATATTACTCCGAAAGACATAATGAAAATGTCCAGTAAGCCCATGAAAAGATGCTCAACATCATTAGGGTAATGTCACTCAAAACTACAATGACATACTACTCAAACCAGCTAGAAGGCTATAATAAAAAATAAAGCAGAAAACAAGTGTTGGTGAAGATGTGGAAACATTACAATCCTATGCATTGCTAGTGGGAATGTAAAAAAATTAATTGAGATAAAACCCAAATGCATAAAATTCTCCCTTTTTGCCCTGGCAGCATGGTTCAGTTGCTCGGTCGCAGATTGGATTCCTGGTCGGGGCACATGCCTAGGCTGCAGGTTCAGCCCCCCGGCCAGGGCACATGCTATAGTGTGGGGGCGGAGGGCAGGGCGGGAAGCCAGTCCATATTTCTCTCCCTCCCTCTCTCCCTTTTTTAAAATCAGTAAGCATGTCCTCAGATGAGGATTAAAAAAAAATTCCCCCTTTAAAAGTCATGACACACCAGCAATAACAAGCACACAATAAGCAGGTCTTTGTAAATACTTTTCCCTAAATGAACTGAGCACCATCGAGAAACAGCATGTTTTGGACCTGTGGCAGGAAAAGTACGAGGTGAGTCCGTGTGCTGTGTTGGAAAGCAAGGAAACAGCTGAAGGTTAAAGGGGACACAGGAGCTTTCAAAATTATTCAGATGCCAACTGGAAGGCGTTCCACTGCCCAAATCTGTGACACACTAGGTATCCAAAAGGACAATGAGTGTAGTTGATTATTAACTTCTATGAACTGAGGTTAATTATAACTATTTCACTGGGGTTTTGTAAAAATTAAATAAGATGATGCAAGAAAAAAAAATGCCTGACACAGGACAGCTGCCACCAAGTAATTCGTTTCTCCTTCCTCTTATACCCCATGAGAACTTTGCGGCCTTAAAAGTGGCTTGAGTTCTTAGAGGGAAAGAAAGTGTCCTGGACGACTACAGAAAGGCTCTTTAAAAAGCGTTGTTTGCCTCCCATTGTGGTCCTGTTCATGCCAACAGTGCCACCCAGATAGGCCCAAAGACAAAGTCCTTGCCTTTCTAATAGCCAGAACGTGGTGCACGGAGCCACGCTTCCCTCCCGCCCCCACCGTCCGGACCTTCTAAGTCGGAAGACAAGTCAATACTGACCGCATCTCAGCCAAAGCAGTATGTATTAACCAGGGCAGCCTGACTCCTATGATAAACAATTCCAGAGTCTCAGAGGCTCCACGTAATAAAAGCTCATTTCTTACTCAGGCCACAGTGCAAACCTCTTCAGGGGTGACGCCCGTTCCACAATCCGGAGCCAGGCTCTTCCAGCGCATCTTCCTCCTCCAGCAGACAAAGGAAGAGTGAGAGCATGGAGGGTGGTGCACCAATTATCTAAAGCGCCAGGCTGCAGACTGGAAGTACCGTGTACTGTATTACTCCCACCCAACTTTCACTGCTTCGGCCCCACCCAACTGCAGGGGAGCCTGGGAAATGCAGCCCAGCTGGGAAAGGAAAGGGGTTCCGTGAACACACAGCGCAGGCGAGAGGCTCTGGACCGCCAGGAGTCCTGGAGAGCAAATACAGTTCTGATCTGAGTGATTACGATGTTGGAAACCTGGAAGCGGTTCAAAATAAATGTTTCACTATAGAAAGCGATAGAAACGATGAGGAAGGGGGCAGGAATCAAGCAGCTCAGGAGGCTGAAATTAGTGCCGTGGCGGGTTGCAGGTGAGTTTCACCTTCAGATCCCACGGCCTGCATTCGGCCCGAGACTCAGTTTCTCTGATTTGAGGCCACTTCACTTTAATTCCCTTAAACTTCTAATGTAAATTTTCATCCTCTTGTGTTGGTTCTGATGCAGAAACTAATAAGTACTCTGTAAATATGAAATTTTCTATCACTGCTAAGTAAATATTCATTTGGGGGGACTCTTATTGGAAAGGGTTAACTGAAATTGCAAATCTAATTTAAACCAAAGAAACAACCTTTGAAATTATACATCTTGCATAGACCAATTCATATTTAACTAAGTCTTCTTCAAATATGAATGCTATAGCTAAGATTACCAACCCGATGGAAGACTTTTCACTATATGAAATTTTAGACTTCATTGTCAATCAAAATAAATTTAAGTTCTATATCTAAATACAAGGTCTATATACATATATATTTACTTGTTACATATAGTAATAACTCTTTCCTCAGCCCCATCCCCCCTTCAACCACCACCCCTTCTTGGTTTTCTTTCACAGCAAAACTCACCCCAAGAGTTGTTGACGCTCACCATCGGTCTTCTCCTCTTCTTCCCCCACTTCCTCCCCCAGAAGGACACTCCTCTTGGTGAGACTACCAGAGACTTCTACATTTCCAAATCCAAAAGCCAATTTTCAGCTCTTCTTATTTGACAAGGTGATCACTCCATCCTTCTGGAAACACTTCTTCAGCCAGCTTCCAGCACACCTCTCCCCCTTGGTTCTTCCCCCACATCACTGATTTCTCTTCATTTTCCTTTCCTAGTTTCTCTTCACCTCCTTGACCTCCAGATATTGGAGTGTGCCAGGGCTCACTGAGGACTATTTTCTTCTCTATCTACAGCCACCGTATATAATCATGTCTAGTCTCATATCTTTAAATATCATCTATATAATGACCACTCCCAAATTCATGTCTCTACACAGGGTGGCTGCAGTCCTTGAACTTAGACTCATCTGACCAGCTTCCTACTAGACATCCACAATAAAGAGTACGTTATACATCCAAACTCAAACCCTGGATTCTCACCCTTCCCAAAACCCATGCCTCCCTGTGTCTACCCCATCTCAGAAAATGGCAACTTCATTCTTCTAATTGCTCAGACCAAGGACCATAAACCATCATTGACTTCTCTCTCTCTCATCCCCCACATAAAATCTATTAGCAAAACCTATCAGCTCTATCTTCAAAATGTTTCCAGAATTTGGCCACATCTTACCTACTCTATCTGACTTCAGCTCATCATTGAACCCTCTTGGACACTTGCAAAAGCCTCCTCACTTGACCTGTACTTCCTTCATCAGAGTCTCTCCTCCATGGCGCAGACAAAGCAAAACTGTAAGCTGGGTCATACTGTTTCCCTCTGACCAAAAAAAAAAAACCCTCATTGCAAAGGAAAAGCTCAAACCCTATGATCGCCTTCAAGGTCCTACACCACAGGTGGCAAACACAAGGCCCACAGGATGAATCCGGCCCTCCACCTTGTTTTATCCAGCCCAGCACCTTGTTTCTACCCAGCAGCAGTGCCGAGCTCTCACTTAACTGTTGAGGAGTAGTTATATTTACACAGTCCTAAAATTACATTCGGCCTTTTGAAGGCAACCGCAAGGCTGATGTGGCCCCCAATGAAAATGAGTTTGAAGCCCCTGCTCTACACAGTCTGGTTCCCTAACAAGGTCTCTGACCTCATCTGCAACTTTTCCCCTTGCCCAGCTCACTCTAGCCACTCTGGCCTCCCTGCGGTTACCCGAACAGGACCAGCATGTGCCACCTCAGACCTTTGTCTCTTACCTGGAGAGCTCTTCCCCAGATGTCCACAGGACTCACTTTTTTTTCATGTCTCTCCCTCCAGTGTTATTTTTGCTGACCACCCCGTATAAATACGAAACCTCCACTGCCTGCAGCACTCGTTGTCTTCCTAATCCTGCTTCCCTTATTCCAGTAGCACTTTTCACAATGGAATACACTATGTTTTGTTTGCTGACTGTCCGTGTCCTCTCACAGGAATGTATGGTCTGTAAGGAGAACATTATCTCTTCTGTTCACCACTGTATCTGCAATACCTTGAACGTGTGCCTATTCGAGGCACATGGTAGGCCTAGAATAAATGTTGAATGAATGAAAGAGTCTATCACAATCTTTAAACATCATATATTACATGCATACTAATCTTTAAATAATACCCATGCATATCGAATATGTATCATAACTTTCACTTCCAGGAAGGTAAAGTCAATATACTTTGCACTATCCCTTCTACTAAGTTTACTAATTCTCCGCACATTATACATAAAAACAAACGTAAGAAGACTCTAAAGTGTAAAAGAAGTCACACAAGCTAGAGACCTTGGGCTTTAAAGAACAACTTAGCATTCAGTTCTCTGGGTTTTCTTTTAGCCCCATACATCCTAGAGCTGGAGCTAAACAAGCTAACAACCACTAAGCACCAATGGGCACAGACACAAAAGCCCCAACAAAAGCTTCCTCTTCTCTGTCCAAGTGATCAGGAAAAGAAGCAATCGAGCAAGACGAAACTTTTAAGAAAATAACTACTCTACTACAGTCAAACACAACAGAAAAAAATGAGATAAGTCAATTCTCAAATTTCCTAGGCCTAGCACCAGCAGCAGCCATCTGCAGAGTGCTTTATAGGAGGGGTGTCAAACTCATTTTCACCGGGGGCTGTATCAGCTTCTCCATTGCCTTCGAAGGGCCAAATGTAGTTTTAGGACTGTAGAAATGTAACTACTCCTTAACTGTTGAGGAACTGAAATTACATTCAGTCCTTTGAAGGCAACCACGAGGCTGATGTGGCCCCCGGTGATAATGAGTTTGACACCCCTGCTCTAGTCAGTGCAGTAAGGCAAGAAAAATACTAAAACCATACAGATCAGAAATGAAGAAATAAAAATATCTTTGTTTTCAAATGACATGATTATCTCTACAGAAAATCACAAAGAATATACTAAGAAAAAAACCTCCTAATAAGTGAACTTAGCAAGTTTGCAGGATACACTATTATACAATGACATTTCTATATATTAATGAACATATAGACACTGAAATTAGAAATACAAAGTAACATTTACAATAACCCCAAACATAAAATACTTAAATACAAATCTAAACAAATATGTACAGAACTTGTATGGTGAAAACTAAAAAGAATGGATGAGAAAAATCAAAGAGCTAAATAAATGAAGACATGCTATGTTCATGGCTTGAAAGGCTCAACATAGTAAAAATGTTAATTCTCCCCAAATTGATCATGAAATTCCTATTAAATTCTAGCAAGGTTTTTCACAAATATAGACAACATAATTCTAAAATGTATCTGGAAAAGCAAAGGAACTTGAAGAAAGCAGGAGGAATTAGCCTACCGGATTTCAAGATCTATTGTATAGTTCTAGTGACCAAGACAGTGCCAAGATATTGGCAGAGGGACAGACACATAGGTCAATGGGACAGAGAGCCAGAAATGGACCCACACAAATAGGTCCAAGTAATTTTTTTATAAAGATGGAAAGAAAGTTAAATGGAGAAAAAGACACCTTTCGAGAAGGAGGAAAACTCTCAGACCTAGAGCTAAGCAAAGAGGTCTTAGACCTGACACCAAATTTTTGCATAAATTGGACCTCATCAAAATTTTTTAACTTTTGCTCTTCATAAGACCTTGTTAAGAGGATGAAAACACAAGTTACATGTTGGGGAAAATATTTGCAAACTACCTACCCATCAAAAGATGGAACTTCAAATATATAAAGAACTCTCAAAACTCATTAAAAATAAAAAATTTGATTAGTAAGTGGGCTAAAGATATAGACATTTTACCTATGAGTATACACAGATGGTAAAATATGCATGTGGAAAATTTTTCAACTGCGTTAGCTGTTGGAAAGTGCTAATTAAAACCACAATAAGGTATTATTGCACACCTATAGGAATGGCTAAAATAAAAACAGACAACACCAAATACTGACAAGGATATGAAGAAACTGGATCATTCATACATTGCTGGTGAGAATGTATGTCCACTCTGAAATACAGTTTGCCAATTTCTTCAAAACCTAAACAGAAAACTATCATGTGACTGAAAAAGTACATTTTTAAAAACCTGTATACAAATGTCTATAGCAACTTTATTCATAACAGTGAAAAACTGAAAACAACTCACATGCCCCACCAACTCAAGTTGGTGGGTGATTAAACAAACTGAGATATGTTCATACCATGGAATACTATTCAGCAATAAAATAGAATGAACTAGCAATACATGAAGCAACCTGGAGGAATCTCCAGATAATTATGCTGAGTGAAAAAAAAACAACCCAGTTCCAAAAGTTTTATGCAATATGCTGCTATTTATATAACATTGTTGAAATCACAACAATGAAGAATGAAATGAAGAAGAGATTAAGAGTTGCCAAGGATTCAGTTTGGAGTGGGAGCAGGAGCAAAGTGAGTTAGGCAACAACGAGAATTCTCCCTGTGACAAAAATGTTCTGTCTCCTAACTGAACCCAAGTTCCAATATCCTAGTTATAATACTGTAGTATAGTATCACAAGATGATACCTTTGAAGGAAACTGGGTAAAGGTTACATGAAATATTTATATATATTATTTTTAACAATCACATGTAAATATATAATTATCTTAAAATTAAAAAATTTAAGAAATGGGCACTGTCTGAATGTATACATGAGTAATGGTGGTTGACTTGGGGAATCAGTTTTCAGCGGTAACAGCTGTGTTTGTGGACATCTAGAGAGACATTCTCTCTGGCTTAGGTCCCTGGCAGATATAACTGAATATCAAAACTACCATACCTACTAAATGAAACACTCTCAGGGACTTACCAAAGCTCTCCAGATGATTTTGATGCCACCAGCCTGACACTCATCCACAAATCAGTTCTAGGAGCTAGGCGCAAGAGATGATCAGTTGTATAAAAGCTAACCTGGAACCTAGAATATTTTACTGGGGAAGGGCGGTGGGTCGGGGGGAAGTACTCAATAAATAAATATGCAAAAAATTTTAAAAGTACTTGACATATAAGTAATGAATTACTTAAAGTTTTATTTACCACCTTTCTTTTGGTTGTTTCCATTTAGGTAACTAAATTTAGGTAAGAAGAGTGAAAATGGTACATGAACTACTTCCTAAACATGTGACTGTATTATTTATTTATTTCTGCGTAATAAATCACCCCCAAAACTTAGTGGTTACAAACACCAGCAAACATGTACTTTCACTCACAGTTCCTGTGTGTCCGGGATTCAGGAGTGGCTTGGCTGAGCAGTGCTGACTCAGGGCCCTCATGAGACTGCAGGTAAGGTGTCGGCCAGACCTGCAATCATCTGAAGGCTTGACTGGGGCTGGAGGCTCACTCATATGGCTGGACATTTGGTGCCAGGTGTGGGCAGGAGGTCTCACCTTCTCCTCACGTGGGCCTTAACCACACTGGGTTCAACCAAGGGCACCTTGGGTATCCTCAAGTCACAGTGGCAGGCTTCCCCCAGAACAAGCAATCCAAGAGAGAGCGCCAACAAAAGCTATCTTTTTTATGACCTGGTCTCAAAAGTCACATACCATCACTTTTCCACATTGTGTTTGTTACATGCAAGTCACAAATTCTGGTCCCCATTGGGTACCATCTTTTCAAAGAAGTCATATAAAAAAAATCGTGGACATAGTTTTAAACTCCTACATGACCTTAGCTGCTTAACTTCTCTGAACCTCAGTTTCCTATTGGCAAAGGGATAATAATGGTACCCACTTCGCAGAAGGTTGTTGAAAGAATTAGATGGTATAATTAATTTAATGGAACTGAAACATATGAGAACTTAATGACTAAGTATTTCCTCCTTTCCCCAACCAAGGAAATATATCATTCGAATTTCTCTGCAGAAAGCCTGTGGACAGCCTGAGACCAGTGGTGACACTGGTCTTTGTGTCCGCTCACAGCATATCCCCAGTGGGGCCCACTCTTCCTTTCACCTCTTCTCCCTACTTCCTCAGGACGCCAGTCACGCATGACAATGACATGGATGCTCACACTCGAAAAGGTTTATTTTCCTGGAAATGTCCCACTCTTTGAATCTTTCCAATTCTTTTCTGGAAACCTACCACTCCCTTCTCCTTGTCCTACTTACTTGTTCTACTTCCTATTGTCATCTCAGTGACAGCTAAAACCTGTGACCAATAAGATTTCGTAAGTGGAGCTAGCACCTGTTACAGACACATTTGCAACTGATCATAGGAGGCTAGGAAAGAGACCCAGTCTCCTCAAAAAATCTCTTACATCAAAATACAAGATTGAAGATATTCCTTGAAAGAAAGTCGAGCCTGTCGCTCACTCATGGCTCACAGGATTGCTTTAATCAAACAGTGGTCAGGTGGCATTCACCCTACCGAATACCCACTTCACTGCGAACTTGAGAGTGGTGGCTAAGGAGGCGAGGTGTCATTTTGCGAGTGGAGATCCTTGGGGAAAGAAGAACTAGGCATAGTTTTTCAATGTAGAGATTCCCTGTGGCATTGGGTATCTCTAGGGAACACGAAGGCCGTGCCTGGGTGACAGAAGTAGTGAGAGAAGAATCCTAAAACACATGTGGAAGGATGGAGAGATGGTTTGCCTTGATGGTTGCCTTGCATGTGACAACAAAAATCATCTCACAAGATGCTTTTGTCTGGCTCATCCCCTCCAAGATGGCATAGGAGGAGTAGTCAGCGATGGAGGATTTCGTGCTGCCTCTCCATGGGATCTACTTACATTTTTTTTTACCTGGCTCTCTAGAAACACATTGCTTTAAACCAAAACAGTTGAATGGTAAGGATTTCAGACATGTTTTAGGACCATAAAAAAAAAAGAGTTCTAATGCATTTTTGCTATCAACCAGATCGTTTTCAGGTAGGCCTATTCTGTTTCCACATCCTAATAAGAAGACATCTGTCCTGAGTTTGTGTGACTGTTTATGTGTGTATCTTAATTCTGGGCCAGTACAGAAATGAAGCTCACAATAGCGTGGTAATTTTCCTAAGGCCATGGGGCAGCGGAGATGGGATTTAAACAAGGGTCCTCTGCTTCCAAAACACTCACTGATTTCCAAATGGAAAGTGGAAGTTGAGATCAAAATATAAAATTAGGGAAAAAATCCCATATGCTCTTCAAGACAATCCAATTTTGGTTTTCAGTCACTTCAGTCCAAAGGTCTGGGTGCCTCTGCAGTAGTCGTTTGCTATTATTTGCCACCCAACATTCTTTCTTCCTTCTTATGGCAGCTCCCCCATCTCTCCACTGGGGACCCGCCTCCTTCCCTAGTCTTAGCTCAAGAGAGGGTTCATCCTCCCCAGGCTCCTCAGCCAAGCAGAACAGTGGTTGTTTTAAGGATGGGCATGTGACCCAACCAACCCCAATAAGGTTTTTTTAATTTTTCACATTTTTTATAGAACTGGCCTTTTCCACATGCCTCAGATCTGAGAAGATGCAAGCTCCTGGATTCTACAGTCGTCTTGGCACCCCCGAAGCACAACCCATCTGAGAACAGAGCCAGCCAAAGAAGCAGAGCTAAGAGCTGGAGGGAGAAACCAGATCCCGATAGTATCTTTGGAACCACAGCGTAAATCTGGATCTGAAATCGGAATTTTTCAGTTATGACAGTTAAGAAGTTCAGGTTTTACTTAAGCCTATCTGAATTGATTTTCCTGTCACTTGGAACTGGGTGTCCTGATTAATGGACCATCATACTGTTCTCTTTTGAAATAAGCACCAAACTTTTCCAAGTTTAAAGCCAGAATTGGTGAGGGTTTTAGGTTGCATTTAACCATAAAATAAAGTTTCCCTCAAAGTATTCCCTTTGGAGCAGAACCCACCAAGATGTCTTTCCTTGTTGGAGCCTCTCTGTATGCCAAAGGGCGTAGGGCCAACCAGGCCTCTGAACCCTTGGCCCACTTCCCTGAGTCCTTCCCAGGAAATAACAAACACTGACAATGAACACTCACTCATCTGTATACTTGTCTGTATACCTGTCACTGTACATAATGGTTTTGGACATATTAGAGTGTGGGGTGCATAGGCCGAAGCAAAGGCGACTAAATGCAGAATGAACCAGTGATGCATCCCATTCACTTACAGTTGATTACGGCCTTGTGTACCGGGCTGAGTGGCGGTCCTCACACAAAGTGTGCCCACTCCCTCATCCCAAGAACTTCTGAAGATTACTTTATTATAACAAAAAAAAAATAAATAGTATCTCCTATAGCAAATGATGTGATTAAGTTAAGGATCTTGAGAAGTGGTGATCCTAAATAACCTAGACGCAGCCTAGATGCAATCCCATGTATCCTTACACAGGAAAGGGTCAGGAGAAGAGAAGAAGGATGCGCAGAGGAAAGGGATGGGAAGACGGCACAGAGATGCAACCACAAGACAAGGAATGCTGACAGCCACAGAGGCTGACGAAGGCAAGGAATGGATTTTCCTTTAGAGCCTCCAAAGGGAGCACAGTCTTACCGACGCCCTGATTTCAGAATTCTGGCCTCCAGAATAGTGAGAGAAAATTTTCTGTTGTTTTAAGACACCCAAGTTGTGGCAATGTGTTACAGCAGCCACAGGGAACTGAAACACCTTGTTAGAGAAATATTAGACCATTGAAATTCATTTCAGTTCAGACATCCAGCAGAGGAAACACCAGCAAAGGACCACAGACAGCTAATATTTTTACAGTGCCTACTCTGTTCTAAGTATTTTGCACACATTGTCATTTAATATTTACAGTAACCCTAGGAGAGCGGTATTCCTGTTGTTCCCATTTTACAGAAAAAGAAACTGAGGCACAGTGAGGCTAACTTAGCCTCAGCTCATACAGCTAGGAAATATCCAAGCTGGGATTCAAGTCCAGTTGAAGCTAGTTCCAGGGTTTATGTTATTGAGCATTTTGCTCTCCCACAGTCAATGTGTTTTTAAAAATTCAGTCAGTTGCATGAGCACTTGTTACATCAGAGGCTCTTGCCAGTTGCATAATGAAATCGCCTGAGGGGTTTTAGGAACTAAAAGGAAAGCAGCACTCTGAAGACCAGTCCCTCGGAACCTTCGGCATGGGGCCCTGAGCATTAGCAGCTTTGGAAAACTTCCCTGGATGACCCAAATGTGCAGTCAGGATTGAAAACCACTGACATAATAACTTCCAATGACTGATTTAACTAACTTTTTTCAAACTGACACTGACCAGATATTTTGGCTCCTCCAAATTCTGAGTCCACACAGAGAAACCAGATTGCCAAATCCAGTAGAGGAAAGGCTCAGTTCCACAAAACCGTGTTTCTTCTCCTCTGCAGTAGAGTGGTTAACCATTTTCTACCAAAAGCTGCACCGTGGGAAAAATTCAATGTGAAGTTTCTCCCAAAGCTCCTGGGACTTCTTCGCATCTTGTTCTGATACCCTGGAAGCGAGGATAGCCAGGTCTCCTGGTCCTCCCCCTGCGACATCCTCTGGTCATAATTCAGTAGAGTTATTTAAACGATAAAAAACATCGAGAGCATTAGCTCATGAAGACCTGTAATACAGTACACCATTTTTAAGTTTTCTGGTTTGTGTGTTTTACATTTTTTATATTTGTGCCTGGTACTATTGGGAGACCCTGGAACTGTTCATTCACCTATTTTTCCTTTCTTCCTGCCTCTTATCTCAAATGAAAGTTCAGTATAAACAAGTAATGACTTTCCAAGATTTTGAGAAACTTTGAGGATTTCTCTGAGCAATGGAAAGGTAACATCATTAAGACACAACTTCCTACAAGAAACTGGCTACTGCCTGCTGACTTGATTCATTCATTCATTCATTCATTCCTTCAAACCCCAGAAGATCAAAATCTAAGTACAGAGAGAGACTGGGTTCAACCTCTTGGCCTGAGTAATACCAATTCATCTGAGTAACTAGTTTATCTTTTCTTTTTAAGTTGATAGATTTGGAATGGGTTTTGGCATGGCGTATAGATAGATACACCTGCTCAGCCACTCATGCTAACTGGTCATGACCAAATTAATAAATGATAAATGGAGACATGGGATAGTTTACAGCTTGAAATGCAAAGTTCAGCAAACCAAAGGACAAGGCACATCCGCTGCTGAACACAAATACATCATTTCTCTAGGATGGATTTTGCCTTCTTTCTTATCATCTGAAAACAGAAAGTCATGGTTTTCTAATCCCAACTATTTAGCTTCATACAAACTGATACAAAACTATGAGTAAAATGACTAACAGACAGAAGCAGAAAATTGCAACCCTATTACAGAATACAGTATTATACACGTAAATATAACATAAAGGTTAAAGGAGGTGAAAACATTTCTTAAAAAGAGGAAGACAATAGCTTCTCAATTTGGAAATGAACTCAGCATAAGTAGCGATAATTCATGACAAAAACATAAAAGGGGTGGGGGTAAAGGTCTTTATATTCCAACCTTTATTGGTGGAATAATGGTTGGAATATTGATTCATACATGTTGATGTGAATTTATTCAGGGTGTATTCTCCATGTGCCATTTTTTTTCACCAAATGACTATATACTTATTTCCATCCTAGACATAGCCCAAGAGGCTAATATTTTTAAGTATGTGATATTTAATCATATTGATTATAATCAGCCCTCAGTTACAGAGCATTTAAGTAACTTCTAAGTGTTTCATAGTTGTGAATAAAAACACTATAACTTTGTGTAAACTGATTTCTTTCTTTTGGATTATTTCTCTTGAGTATTTCCTCCAAGTGAAATATCTAGACCAAAAAAAAGTGGGGCAGGGATGTTTTCAGCTATTGTTAAACTGGAAGTTTCAACAATTCTCAGTGACACAGGGCCACCCATTCATACAGTTTTCTCACAGGCCTAACTATATTATTTTTAAATCTTTACTGAGGTATAATGAACAACCAACTGCACATACTAGCAGTATGAGATCTGATCAATTTTGAAACCACTTTGATATCAAAATAAAGAACATATCCATCACCACCAAAAGTTTGCTCCTACCCTTTGTCACCCCACTCTGCTGTCCCTCCCTCCTTCTGTCCCCAGGAAGCTACTAATGCACTCTTTGTACTATAGATTAGTCTGAGGTTCATGGAACTTTATATAAAGGGAATCATAAAGCATATACTCTTTTTTCTTGGCTCCTTTTAGCCAGAATAATAATTTTTGTGTTATCTACATTGTTACACACATCAATAGTTCATTATTTTTATTGCTGAGTAGTTATTTTCATGCATGGTTATACCACAGTCTGTTTCCTCACTCACCTGTTGATGGATACTGGAGTTGGTTCCAGTTTGTTTTGTCTCTACGAATGAAGCTGCTACAAACATTTGTATGCAACTCTTTGTATGAACATGTGCTCTTCTTTTTCTTGGGAAAATAGCTAGCAATGGAAAGGTTATGTGGTACATTGATGTTTAAATGTTTAAGAGACTGTCAAAATATTTTCCAAGTTTTTGCCATTTTATTTCCCCATCAACAATGTATGAGAGTTCTGGTTCTTCCACTTCCTCACCAGCACTTGGTGTGGTCAGTCTGTTTCATTTCAGTCATTCTCGTGGCTGCATAGTGCTATCCCATGTGGTTCAGTTTGCATTTCTCTAATGACTAATGGTGTTACGTATCTTTTCATGTTGCGTAACATGAAATCTTATTTGCCATTCATAAGATTTCTTTGGTGAAATACCTATTCATATCATGAGATACAGCAGAAATTTATTACAGAAACAAAAGTATTTTTGATAAATATTACTAGAATAACTGAACATGTATAAGCAGAAAAAAACTCTGATTCATACTTCTAATCCTATATAAAAAAAATAACTCAAGGTGGACCATAGACATAAATGTAAAACTTCAAACTGTATATCTTCTCTAAGGACACATAAGAGAAAACCCTTGTGACCTCAGATTAGGCAAAGATTTCTTAGATATGATACCAGAAGCACAAGAACAAAGAAAAATTGGACTTCATCAAAATATAAAACTTCTATTTTTCACTCCAATCAGCTGAGCTACACTGGTCAGAGCCTAAAACTTCTATTTTCCAAAAGACACTGTTAAGAGAATGAAAAAGATAAGCCACACATACTGGAAGAAAATATTTACAAAGTATATATCTGGTAAAAGGCTTGTATCCAGAATATAAAAAGAACTTTTAAAACTCAGTAATCAGAAAAGGAAGGACCCGATTCTCTAGCAGTTAGATATGTTCATCAGATGTGCAACTCCGGGCAAACAAAGAACACGCACTGAGAGACGGAAGTGAGACCACGTGCCACCGTCAAAAGAGGGCGGATGGAGGCGGGATGCAAAAACAGAGACTGTACACAGCGATGGACGCCGGGGTGTTTCGTGGTCAGATGCGGAAAATGTCAAAACCAAATTGTCACACTTTCTGCACAGTGACTTCTAGGGTCAGCCTTGATAACATGAAGCAAGCATAACAAAAGCATTTTGAAAATGGCCCAGAGCCTGATTTGAGGCTTGGGTAGTGTAACTGGCTATTGTGGCATAGATACAAAAGATATTTGGGAATTAAAAAGAAGACAGAAATTCAAACACAAAGCACATGGAGGGTAATTTTTAGTCGTTGGTCACCAAACAGGCCCCTTTTCCAGACTGAACCTCACATTTCCACCCACAAATCTGGGAATAGACCTTCTTTTGAGGACCAGCTCCACCACTTGCTCATCACTCCCACCAATCACATCAATCAGGTAGCGTGCACTCACCTGCAAAACAGGATCAGTAATAGTGATTGTCCCAAGGACAAAATGAAATAACTAATGCAAAACACGTAACATAATTCTTGGCGCACCCAGACCTCCATAAATATTGGTTTCCCCTTCTCTTATCCCCCTTCTATAACCAAATGTAAGGCAAATTGCATCGCTGGCCCCAGTTCAGAGGGTTTTAAAATTTAGAGCCTCTATGCTGAGCTGACTCTCGTTAAAGGCTCCTGGGTTGAGCAGAGTAACTTTATAAGCAACTTGAGTCCAGACTTTGATGTCCCCATTGCCATACATGGCAGGGAGTCAAAAAGCAGAAGGGGAACTCGCCAGAATCAAGTTGCCAGGCTCTGATAAAAATCAATAAGTAGACAACGTTTATATTCTAATAACAGAATACAGTCATGCTCCCTCCTCCTGCTTGCCAAGGGCTCTTCACTAAAGCATCCTTCTTGGCCTTTCCACTCACTGTCCCTCACGCGTTCCTTCCCTGGGAAGAAGTGAATCACTTGATTGGCAAATCTGAAGGCATGCCCTCTCAAAAGTAAGCTCAGCCTTTCTCTCCTTCTGCTGTCTTTTCACAACAGGTTCCCCTGGGAAAAGTCTGTGGTCGTTCAGCCATGGTTGTTGATGAGTATTTTTGAAGTACAGAGTTAGGAGGCCCTCGTGACCCAAAATGTAATCCACATTTTATCCCAAACCAGCTTCACCACTACTAAGGGAGGTCATCTGTCTCTAATGATCTAATTCCTAGGTCTATCTCTCTCAGTTGATTCTGAACTTGGGTGAAGAAGTATGACACTTATTGGGCTCCCTCAAAACCCACTCACCTGTCCGTCTTCTATTCCATGCACACTCACACCCAGACAGGCACCAGAGACCTCGGTGGCATGGCTATGGCCCCCATTAGGTCCCTATCTCCATCAATTTACTTTTCCCTACCTGTTCTGGACCTCTCAGACTGACATTACTGCCACCGGACTTCCACACCAGAAAGAGCGAGAGACACGCAAGGATGGCTCTTTCCTGCCTTCCTCCTGCAGTACTTCTGTGTGTCTCCCAAAGGACTTGACACAGTTCCGAACAGGTGGACCTCATGAAGGTGGAATCACGAAACCGGGGTTTAAGCCCCTGTGAACTCTGCTCCTTTCTCACCAGGTGACTTTGTACACATCACTTTGCCAATTTGGGTCACTGTTTCCTTATCTAATCTTTTTAAGTGATATTAAGCTAAATTTTAAAGGGCAAAAGGTTGAACACTTCTTTAACATGGTAAAAGTGAAATGGTCAAGATCTCTAAAGCTTGTTCTCATTTTTGGCAAACATAGCTATTTGTTTTAGATGGGCTTATGATGTCACCCCATTTACAATGTAAACTCCTGGACTCTTACACTTCCCACAAGCGTTCAGATAAAGGAGATGGAACCCATGAAGTCTCAGAGAATTATATTCACTACTGAATTCCTACCTAAATGTAGCAGAAATTTTCTAAAACATGCCCACTGCTTTGCTATAGAATATAACAAAAGGTTATTATAGAATTATCAAGGCACTAAATATAAAGATCTGTCACTTATGGTTTTCTTAAGGAGGGGCTGGCAAAATATAGCCCACAGGCCAAACAAAGCTCACTGCCTGGTTTTGTAAACAAAGTTTTATTGGAACACAACCATATTCACTTGTTTACATATTATCTGTGTTTTCTTTCATGCTACAACAGCAGATTTTAGTAGTTACAATGGAAATTATATGGCTGCAAAGCCTAAAATGGTTACTATTTGGCTTTTTATAAAAAAGTTTCCTGCCCCCTCCCCATTCTAAAGAACCCCTCAGTTCACCTTAATTGACCCAAATTATGTCTCATGAATGTCCTTAACACATGACTAAGTGACCACAAAAATGTGGCTTATACTGCCCGTGCCTTCCTTCCTTCTCAGTCTCCAAGAGGAGAAATTTGTCTTGTTGATCTCCAGTGCAGGCCTTAGTCATCATTCTGGTTCCCAGCCAATGAGCAGTTTCCTCTATGATGCTTGATTACCTCTAGATACTTGAGGCATCTGCACCTCTTATGAGATGGAGAAACACTGACAGGCAACATCAGGAGCCTCAAGCTGCAGTCCCCTCTTTGCCCCTAATTGACTAAACCTCTTGGTGCTTTGCTTCTATCAATTGAGGAGGCGGGACAGATGAAGATGAAGTTTCCTTAAAACAGATCATGATGATCCAGTGAGTGAAGTGCCTCATGGAAGGCCTCACTAGCTGCTATGAAAGCCCAAGGACGGGCATCACACCTGGATTTGCAAAGGAGAAGGGCCTCGGGGAAGGCTTCTTGGAGGAAGTGGTGCCTGATCTGAGTCTTGAAGGATGAGGATGAAGAATTTGTGCTGCTGGAAAATGAAGAGACCAATAAAGCAAAAGGCATTTTATTGAAGCCATGAATTTTTTTTTGGCTGATTAGAAAATGTCATTTGTTTCAGCATCTAGACCCAAGGAAAGCTCTCTCCAAATTCACTCCAATGTGCACATTCCACTCTGCTCCTAGATGTGCATTATGGAAGGTCGCACTGCCCAGCAGCTTTTCACAACATAGTCACCTTTTTGTGAAAAGAAGTTTCTTTTTCTTTGTCATCCAGATACTGAGGTCACATCCAAGGCTTGAATATGACATCAGCTTCTATGGGCATAAGCAATGGGACAAACATTGCATGGGACACCAAGTTTGCTGGAGAAAATGGAGACAATCTCAGAGAGTTGGGCAAAGGATCATCCCAGAGCTGTAGGCAAGGCCAACGAGAGCTGAGCTAAGTGCAACTTCAAACAATCTTGGCAGTGGGAGTAGACAACGTGCTTGTGCAACAGCTACTTTCATGTGATTAAACCATCCAAACATCTGCAACAGTAGATCCAAAAGGAGAGGAGTTATCTGAGTCCACCTAACTTACACCATCTCAGCAACGACGATTTGGAAGCACCCGCTGGCTCTCTCACAGTTCTAACTGCCTGCACTGTTGTCAGAAGTAAGATCATTCACACATTCAACAGATTTTAGTACCAGCTATGTGTGAGCAGTTCTCTGTATACTGATGACACGGCCATTAGAAAAGTGAGACAAACATCCTTTTCCCTTTTGGAACTCACATTCTAGGGTGTCACCCTTGGATGGAGAAAAGTGCAAAGAGTTTAACTTCTAGCCACCTGGACATAGCACTGTTCTGAACACTCCCTGGGGGACATTTTGCAAAAGAGTCCAAGCCACACCTGAGTCAGCTGTCTTCCTGAGTCCTTGTCCCTCTGTCTTACTCATCCTGTCATAGCTATGTGCAGGACAGAGTAAAGCACGGCAGCCTGATGCTTTTTCCTCATGTGTCCTCACTATCAAGCCACAGGACTCCTAAAGCCTCAAAACGAAAGTGCTCATAGACTTTGAACCACTCCTGGGAATGTTGACTAAGACTAGAGTCCTGAGTTCTGAAAATAATGTAGATGCAAAAATGTGCATCACAGCTTTATTTAACCTAGCTCCTCCTCTTCATATCAAAAAAAGGGAGGGAGGAAATTAAATGTCCAACTATAAATTCATGGATAGACAAGTGATCATTTTTACATGACATAAAATCACAAGCAGCCATTTAGATGATATTTCAAATGATTCTATAATGTGTGAAAATTCTTAGTTTAAAATTTTAGGTCATCAGGCAGCAGAAAAGCCTCTATATATAGTCAACATAACAAGTATAAACATAACAAGTGTAAACATCTACAAAAAAATAAAAGCCTTGACTGCCAGTCAAGATGGTGGAGTAGGTAAACTCTGCTCATCTTCTCTCACATCACATCAAAATCACAAGTAAATTATAAAACAACCATGGCTGAGAACCACCGGAAGACTAGCTGAGCAAAAGTCCTGTAACTGAGGATATAAAGAAGAAACCACAATGAGACTGGTAGCAGGGCAGAGATATGGAACAGGCAGGCCCCACACCCACAATGTGGTGATCAAGAATCACGAGGGATATCTTGGCTGCAGAGGTGCCCCCTAAGGAGCAAGAGGTCCCAGCCCCACACTAGGCTCCCCAGCCCGAACACCACTGCCAGGAAAAGGAGTCCCTGTAACATCTGGCTGTGAAACCAGTGGGGATTTTGTCTAAGAGAAACAAAGGGCTACAGGAGACCAAGGCACCCTGATCTTTTTTTAAATTTAGTTTTATTTTTCATTGCACTTGACTTTCAATATTATATAAGTTTCAAGTGTACAGCATAGTAATTAGACATGTATATAACTTGAAAACTAGTACACATCTAATATGGAATATTACTCGGCCATAAAAAAGGATGAAATCTTACCATTTGGGACAACATGCATAGACCTAGAGGGTAGTAGGCTAAGTGAAGTAAATCAGAAGAAAAAATACCATATGATTTCACTTACATGTGGAATCTCAAAAACAAAATAAAAGACAAACAAAACAGAAACAAACTCATCAATAAGAGAACAAGTTGATAGTCACCAGATGCAAAGGGGGTTAGGTAGCTGGGTGAAAAATGTGAAGGGATTCAAAAGTACAAATGGGTAGTTACAAAACAGTCACGGGAGTGTGACGCACAGCATTGGAAACACAGTCAATAGCATTGTCATAACTGTGTACAGTGCCAGGTGGTCTCCAGACTTATGGGGGGATCGCTTTGTAAGTTAGATGCCCAGCCACTATCCTGTCCATCTGAATTTTAGATAATATTGAATGTCAACTGTAGTTGAAAATTTTAAAAATGCTTTTTAAAGATGAAAGGGGTTGAGAAGCAGAAATTGCCAGTTGTAAAAGGAGTCACAGGGGTGTACAGTAAAACAGTGATACAGTCAGTACTATTGTTAACCCTGTATGGTGTCAGATGGGCTGCTTGGGGTGATCACTTTGTAAGGTGTAAAATCCAGTCTCTATGGCATACACCTGAAACGAATATAACATTGTATGTCAAAGCTAATTGAAAACTAAATGTTTTTAAAAGGCCTTGATGGAATAGTTCTAAAACTAACCATTGATATACTTAGGTGTTAAAATTATGGATGTTTTTCTACTTTTTGTATTTTCTACTTTTTCTTTACTGCATATTCATTATTTTTTAAGTTAAAAAAATTAAGCCTCAGTCTAGTTTTTAAAAGGCAAGGACAAGGCAGCAAAGTACAAATATAAAATAGCTTCTCATGGTGGCTAAGAGCCTGAATTCTGTTTACAAACTCTCTGGGTCTGAACCTGGCTCCCAAGTTACTGTATGACCTTCACTTGCCTCAGTTTCCAGGGGGTGACATTGGTGCCTGCCTAGATGGGTTAACATGGGGATCAGTAGACAATACATGCAGAGTTTAGCACGGAGCAGGATACCTGTGAGCACTCAAAACGATGACAGACCCAATACTGCAGTGGCTTCAAAGAAACAGCTGACACAAGGGGACAGGTGGACACTCATCACATCTTCATGCCTCAGGGACAACAAATCCAGAGTTGGCCAACAGACTTATGAAACGATTCTCAGTATCACTGATCATCAGGGCCATTGAAACTAAAACCACAATTAGATATAACCCCACACTTGTCAGAATGGCTCTCATTCAAAAACCAAGTGGGGCAAAGATATTTCTTCTAAGAATGGGAATTTGGTTAAGATCTCATACACATTAAATCTTGACCAATAAAAAAGATCCAGAGGATAAGAAAGAATTATAAGGAAAAACAGGTTGAAATTAGTTCCTCTATATTTCCTTCTCCTGAAACAAGGAGAGAATTATGCCTTTTGGCTTCCAGAGACATTCTTTATCCTGATTTCTACTCTAGATTTCCTTGATCTTTATTTTTTTATCATATCTTATTATGATATTACTGTTGTCCTGATTTTTCCCCATTTCCTTCCCTCCACCCAGCATACCCCACTCCCTCAAGCAATTCCCCCACCATTGTTCATGGGTTATGCATGTAAGTTCTTTGGCTACTCCATTTCCTTCCTATACTGTACTTTACATCCCTGTGGCTATTCTGTAACTGCCTATTTGTACTTCTTAATCCCTGACCCCTTCACCCTTTCTGCCATCTCCCCCTCCCATCTGGCAACCATCAAAATGCTCTCCGTATTCATGATTCTGTCTCTGTTTTTCTTGTTTGCTTAATTTGTCTTTTAAATTCAATTGTTGATAGATATATATTTATTGTCATTTTATTGTTCATAGTTTTGATCTTCTTTTTCTTCAATAAGTCATTTAACATTTCATATAATAATGGTTTGGTGATGACGAACTCCTTTAGCTTTTTCTGGTCTGGGAAGCTCTTTATCTTTCGATTCTAAATGATAGCTTTGCTGGAGAGTGATCTTGGCTATAGGTCCCTGCTTTTCATGACTTTGAATTTTTCTTCCCAATCCCTTCTAGCCTGCAAAGTTTCTTTTCAGAAATCAGCTGACAGTCTTGTGGTGAAACACCTGTAGGTAACTAACTTCTTTTCTCTGCTGCTTTTAAGATTCTCTCTTTATTTTTAAACTTTGGCATTTTAATTATGATGTGTCTTGGTGTGGTCCTCTTTGTATCCATCTTGTCTGGGACTCTCTGTGCTTCATGGACTTGCATGTCCATTTCCTTCACCAAATTAGGGAAGTTTTCATTCCTTATTTTTTCAAATATCTTTCCAATTTCTTGCCCTTTCTCTTCTCTTTCTGGTAGCCCTACAATGTGAATGTTGGACCTGTTGAAGTTGTCCCAGAGGCTGTATACTATCCTCATGTTTTTAGATTCTTTTTTCTTCTTGTTCTGATTGCTTGTTTTTGATTCCTTATGTTCCAAACCATTGATTTGATTCTCAGCTTTATCCACTCTACTGTTGTTTCCCTGTAAATTGTTCTTCATTTCAGTTAGTGTATCCTACATTTCTGACTGGATGTTTTTTATGCTGCTGAGGTCCTTACTAAGTTCCTTGAGCATTCTTATAAACAGTGTTTTGAATTCTGCATCTGATTGATTGGCTTATCTCTATTTTGTTTACCTCTTCTTCTAAAATTTTGATCTGTCCTTTCATTTGGGCCATGTTTCTTTTCTCCTTGTTTTGGCAGCCTCCCTGTGTCTGTTTCTATGTATTAGGTAGAGCTGCTTTGACTCCATGTCTTGCATGGCCTCATATAGTAGGTATCCTGTAGAGTCCAGTGGCACAGCCTCCCCTATCACCAATGCTGGGTACTCAAGGTGCACCCTCTGTGTGGACTGTGTACACCCTCCTCTTGTACTTGAACCTTGGTTGCTGTTGACAGATCAATGGGAAGAATTCACCCAGGCCAGTTAGCTGCAAGGGCCAGCTGTGACCACTGACCACCAACCTCTGCCTTCCATGGAGAGTTGGCTATGCAAAGGCAGGGTGGTGGTTCTCTGACATAGTTTTTAGCTGTCCACTGGGTGCACTGGCTCTGGGATATCCTGGGTGAAGCAGGTCAAGATCAATCTGCACCTGTGTTTTGCCTGGGGCCACCCTGTCTGAGCTATTAAGCAATTTGAGATGGCTGTGACCTTTGTTGAACTTGGAGATTCCCAGGTGAAGCCAAGCCTTGAGTCTAGGCTGCCTGCTGCTAGTGCAAGGCCTGGGGCTAATTGAGGCCCACTGCTGCTTGTTTGATGGGATTTAGGAAGTTGTGCAGCATGAGCCAAGACAGCCATTCATACAGAAAAACAGCTTGGGTGGGCCCATAAGTTGGGTGGGGTGGAGTCTCTGCTCCAAGGGGGGGGGGGGGTCAAACAGTGTTAGCCAAGTTAATGGATTCTCAGATATGGCACCAGCTTGCTGACTAAGTGGCTCTGTGAGGGTAGGATTTAGAAAAGGGACAGGATCCTCTGTTGCATTGATGCCAGACACTTTAGTTTCTCCCAGTATGTCACTGGTGCCTTTCAAGCTCCTATCCCTGTGCTGGAACTCCGAGGGAGTGAGTCCAAGTAGGTGAGTCCATGTGTGGTTTCTTTAAGAGGAACCTCTTGGACCTCCAGAAGTTTCTTCCACCAATTCAATCCCTGCTAGATTTTGTAGCCAGAAGTTGTGAGGACTTATCTTCTTGGCACCGGAACCCCAGGCTGGGTCCTGGTGTGGGGCTGGGACTCCTCACTCCCTGGATATCCCCCCCAAATTTTTATCCACCACACATGGGTGTGAGACCAACCCATTCTGGGTCTGTCCCCCTCCTACTAGTCTGGGTGGAAGTTGTTTCTTTAATTCCATAATTGTCAGACTTCCATTCAGTTCAATTTCTGATGGTTCTGGGTGATGGTTGCTCTATGTTATAGTTGTAATTTTGATGTGGTTGTGCAAAAAGGCAAGCCATGTCTGCCTACATGGCCATTTTGATTAGAAGTTCCTTGACCTTTGGGTCCTAGAAATTTTCTACTCAATTATAAGGCTGTGCTTCTATTCAAGTTCTTGGCCCGTTCTGATATCTTTCTCTGTCCATGGACTGCTTTCTCCTTGCATAGAGTATCTGACTACTTATCATGGTGAAAAGGTCTAAGCCTTGATAGGGTGGAGTGGCCTGCCATACACCAAAAAGGTGGCAGGTTTGATCCTTGGTCAGGACACATGCCTGGGTCTGGTTCATTCTCAGTTGAGGTGTCTATGGGAGGCAGTGATAGAGGTCTCTCGCTCTCTCCTTCTCTTTCCCTTCCTCTCTCTCTAAAATCAATAAACAGCCCTGCCTGGTGTGGCTCAGTGCACTGAGTGCTGCCCTATAAACTAAAAATTCACCAGTTCGATTCCCAGTTAGGAAACATGCCTGAGTTTCAGGCCCGGTCCCCAGTTGGGAGTGTGCGAGAGGCAACCGATCCATATATCTCTTACACACTGATGTTTCTCTCCCTCATTTTCTCCCTTTCTTCCCTGGTCTCTAAAAATAAATAAATAACACCTTTTTAAAATAAAATCAATAAATATATTTTCACATGAGGATTAAAGGAAAAGAAAAAGGAAAGGAAAGGAAATGTCTTGAACCATTGAGTTGCTCAGTTGAATCTAGCTGGACACAAGATGTATCATCTTCATTCAGTCACTTAACCTTATTTAGCCTCACTTTCTTTGTCTGCAAATGTATATCTCAAGAAAAGTTAAGGTGGTAGCCTAGGTGGATACAGCTTGCCTCTCCACACAACCACATCAAAATTACAACTAAACTACAGAACAACCATCATTCAGAACTGCCAGAAATTGACCTGAATGGAAATCCTACCACTATGGTATTAAAGATGAAACTACATTACAACTGGTAGGAGCGGTAAAGATGCAGAATGGGCTAGTCACACACCCACATGTGGTCGATAAAAATTGGGAGAGATATCTCAGGAACAAGGGATCCCAGCCCTGAACAAGGCCCCCCAGCCCAGGGTTTTAGTGCCAGGAAAAAAGGTCACCATAATATCTGCTGGAAAAAAAAAAAAAAAAAACAGTGGGGATTGTGGCTGTGGAAGATAGAAATTGCTAGACTCCCTGAAAGTTCCTCTTAAAGGGCCCATGAACAGATTTGTTCAGACTCGCTTGCTCTGAGCTCTAGCACCAGAGCAGCAGCTTGAAAGGTACCAGAGGCAGAGGGGGAGGAGCTGAAGTATCTGGCATCAGAACAAGCAGTGGGGGACAGCTTTCTCCCATACAGAAATGTTGGCTAAGCTGGCAGGTGGATGCCATATCTGAGACTTCATCAACCAGACTCACAACTTTTGCCTTACCCTGGTGATTCCCTGTGGTTCCACCCCATTCAACTTTCAGGCCCACTGAAGCTCTTTCCAGGGGCTTTTCCATACAAATGGCTCATCTTGACTAATGTTTCAGATTTTCTGAAATTCTCTCAACAAGGAGCACCGGGCCTCAGCAAGCCCATGCCTCTTGCTAAGTGGCCCCAGACCCAGTTCTAGCAGCAGCTGACCTTGGTTCACAGCTTGGCTTCTGTTGCTCACTTCCAAGCCCAGCACAAGTAGTAGCAGCTATCTACTGATTGCTTTATAGCTTATGCCAGGTAGCTTTAGACAGAACACAGGTGGCGGCTTACCTTAGCCTGCACCTCCCAGGAAGCCCCAGATATGGCAAACCCAGTGGACAGCTATAGACCATATCAAAGTACCACCACCCAATCACCTCTGCAAGTGACACAATCAAAAGGCAGACTAGCAGGCACCAAAGCCCTGCTCTGCGGATTGGGTCCCTTATAGCTTATCCTTCATGGTTGTCAGAGGTTGGTGGTCAATGGTCATAGCCACTCCTTGCAGCAGATCAGCCTGGGTAAATCACTCCAATTTACTGCCAATAGCAACCAAGGCTCAACTACAAGAAGAAAATATACACATCCCACACAGTAGGTACACTTCGAATACCTAATTGTATGATAGAAGAGGCTTTGCCACTAGACCCTACAGTACACCTACTACATTAGACCACTCTACCAAGACAGGGGGTCATAGCAGCTCCACCTAGTACATAGAAACACACACAGGGAGGCTGCTAAAATAAGAAGACAAAGAAACATGGACCAAATGAAAGAGTAGATCATAAATCCAGAAGAAAAAAAAACTAAACAAAATGGAGACAAGCAATATATCAGATGCAGAGTTCAAAACACTGGTTATAAGGATGCTCAAGGAACTTAATGAGGACCTGAACAGCATAAAAAATATCCAGTGAGAAATGAAGGGTACACTAAGTGAAAAGAAGAACAATTTACAGGGAACCAACAGTAGGGAGGATGAAGCTGAGAATCAAATCAGCAATCTGGAATATGAAAAAGCAAAAAACAACCAATCAGAACAGCAAATAAGAAAAAACAATCAAAAACAATGAAGATAGTGTGCATAGCCTCTGGGACAACTTCAAGTGTGCCAACATTCACATCATAGGGGTGCTGAAAGGAAAAGAGAAAGGACAAGAAATTGGAAACCTATTTGAAAAAATAATGAAAGAAAACTTTCCTGATTTGGTGAAGGAAATAGATATACAAGTCCAGGAAGCACAGAGATTCCCAACAAGATGGATGCAAAGAGGCCCACTCCAAGACACATCATAATGAAAATGCCAAAGTTTAAATACAAAGAGAGAATTCTTAAAAGCAGCAAGAGAAAAACAGTTAGTTACCTACCAGGGAGCCTCTGTAAGAGTATGAGCTGATTTCTCAAAAGAAACTTGGTGGGCTAGAAGGGCTTGGCAAGAAATATTTATAGTGATGAAAAGCAAGGACCTACAATCAAGATTACTCTACTGAGCAAAGCTATCATTTAGAATCAAAAGACAAATAAAGAGCTTCCCAGACAAGAAAAACGCTAGAGTTCATCATCACCAAACCAGTATTATATGAAATGTTAAAGGGTCTTCTAGAAGAAGAAGAAGAAGAAGAAGAAGAGGAAGATAAACAATATGCATGATAAATGGCAATAAATACATATTTATCAACAACTGAATCTAAAAAACAAAATAAGCAAAAAAGTATAACAGAAACAGAATCATAGATACAAAAAACAATTTGATGGCTGTCAGATGGGTGGGGGATTGGTAGGGTGGGCAAAAAAGTGAAGGGATTAAGAAGTACAAATTGGGACTTCCAGCCAAGATGGAGACATAGATAGATATGTTTTGCTTCCTCACACAACCAAAAGAAGGACAACAACCAATTTAAAAACAAAAGACAACCAGAATTACCAAAAAACAAACTGTATGGAAGTCCAACAACCAAGGAGTTAAAGAAGGAACATTCATCCAGACTAGTAGGAGGGTAGAAACAGGCAGCTGGGGTGGAGAGAACACATGGCAAAGTGGTGGCTGGTGGACTGGGTGAGCAAGGTGGCTGCTGGTAGACCAGGCAGTCCCACATTTGCGTGCAGTGAAACTGGGGGGAACAACTAGAGAACAAGACACTGTACAACCCAGGGTTCCAGCATGGGGAAATAAAGCCTCAAAACCTCTGACTATAAAAACCTGTAAGGGTTTAAGTGGCAGGAGAAATTCCCAGTCTCATAGGAGAGTCTGCTGGAGCAGCCCAAGGGCCCTAGAATATACACAAATCCACCCACCCAGGAATCAGCACCAGGAGGGCCCAATTCCCTTGTGGGTAGCAGTGGAAGTGACTGAAAGCAGGGCAAGAGCTAAGCAAGTGGCATTATTTCCTCTCTGACACCTCCCCAACACACAGTGCCACAACACAGCAACACGGGTTGCCCCACCCTGGCGAATACTTAAGGCTCTGCCCCTTACTACATAACAGGTGTGGCAAGGCAAAGAAATATGGCCCAAATGAAAGAACAGACCAAAACTCCAGAAAAAGAACTAAGCAATGAGGAGATAGACAGCCTATCAGATGCAGAGTTCAAAACACTGGTAATCAGCATACTCACAGAAATAATTGAGTATGAACACAAAATAGAGGAAGAAGTGAAGGCTATGCAAAGTGAAATAAACAAAAATGTACAGGGAACAAACAGTGAAGGGAAGGAAACCAGGACTCAAATCAATGATTTGGAACAGAAGGAAGAAATAAACATTCAACTGAAACAGAATGAAGAAATAAGAATTCAAAAACACAAGGAGAAGCTTAGGAATCTCCAGGACAACTTTAAATGTTTCAACATCTGAATCACAGAGGTGCCAGAAGAGGAAGAACAAGAAATTGAAAACGTATTTGAAGAAATAATGAGGGAGAACATCCCCAATCTGGCAAAGGAAATAGATGTCCAGGAAGTCCAAGAAGCTCAGAAAGTCCCAAAGAAGTTTGGCTCAAGGAAGTACACACCAAGACACATCATAATTACATTAGCCAAGATTAAAGATAAGGGGAGAATCTTAAAAGCAGCAAGAGAAAAGGAGATAGTTACCTGCAAAGCAGTTCTCATAAGACTATCAGCTGATTTCTCTAAAGAAACCTTGCTGGCAATAAGGGGCTGGAAGGAAGCATTCCAAGTCATGAAAGGCAAGGACCTACATCCAAGATCACTCTAGCCAGCAAAGCTATCATTTGGTATGGAAGGGCAGATAAAGTGCTTCCCAGATAAGGTCAAGTTAAAGGAGTTCATCATCACCAAGCCCTTATTGTATGAAATGTTAAAGGGACTTATCTAAGAAAAAGAAGATAAAAAATATGAACAGTAAAATGACAACAAACTCACAACTATCAACAATGTACCCTAAAAAAAAAAAAAAAAACGAACTAAGCAAAGGGTTGCAGAAATGGAGATCACATGGAGGGTTAGCAGCTGGGAGGGGGAAGGGGAGAAAAGGGGGGAAAGGTACAGGGAATAAGAAGTATAATTGCTAGGAACAAAATAGACAGGGGGAGGTTAAGAACAGTATAGGAAATGAAGAGGCCAAAGAACTTATATGTATAACCCATGGACATGAACACAGGTGGGAGGGGAGGTGGAGGGGGATAAAGGGGAGAAAAAGATGGGACAACTGTAATAGCATAATCAATAAAATATAATTAAAATAGATAAATGTATATCTCACGAGGTTACAATAGGGTTAGATGAGACAATAGATGCTAAATGATTGCGCACAGTAGGCAACTTGAAAGAGTGTTCCCTCCTTGCTCTGTCCTTTTTGGAAGTTAGCAGTCATTTGAATCCTAAAAGGATCGGTTGCCTTTCTGACTTTCTCAGACCATAAGGCAAAGTTTTTCTGCATCTGGAATGTTTAACTTAGTGAACATTGCAGCTCTAAGTTAACTTCGACCCATTCGTATCTATGTCGCTGGGGAACTGGAAAGGTAGACCAGTAGGTGGTGAGAGTGGTCCCTTCTGGGCGGAGCCTAGGAAGCGGGGCTCTCACTGCTCGGGTCAGTAGATTCCCGTCATTTCTCTCCCACAACTGAAGTCCAGGTCTGGCTCTACCCAGTTCCCTCCTCAGACTCCCGAAGATAAGTTCCTCCATCCCTCTGAGCTGCTTCCTTCTGGAGACGTCAGCGCTTAGAGTCTCCGCAGAATCCCTAAACCAACCCACCCCTGCCCTGCAAACGAAAGAGGGAGAGAGGACAGGAGGGAAAGAGGGGAGGGAAAGGGAAGGGAAAGGGAAGGGGAAGCGGAAGGGGAAGGGAAAAGTAAGGGGTTAGACACCACGGGCGACGCTGAACCTCGAGGATGTGGAGAAAGTCCCTGTCAAAAGCTCTGCCCAGCCTGAGTTTTCAGGCTTCCCTCCCGCCCTCTCAACCTCCTTCCCCAAAGGAGCCAGAGGACTTGGACTGGAACCCGGAGGCGAGGCGCGGGGCCAGGGGCAGGGAAGGCGGCGTCTGCCCCATGACAGCCTCTCCACTCGCCCCGGCGGGCCGGCAGCCCCAGCCCATACAGGTGCTCCCGGTGAGCCCGGCTCTGCGCTCCTGGCAGTTGCCCCCGCAGGCCCTCGGCAGTGCTCGGTGCGTGCCGCAGGCTGCGCTCCCGGACCCCGCAAGCCCGGCCGTGCACCGCACGCCACTGCGCCCCGCACGGTGGCACGGGGAGAACGCGAGAACGCTACCTGTGGAAGTAATGCGCGCAAAAGAGGCCCAGAAGCACAGTCCCGGGCGGGCCAAGGAGAGCGCGGGTCTGACCGAGGAGCATCCACGCCGGGACCGCGAAGGAGGGCAGCTCCTGCAGGAACCAGGCGGCGCGGGCGGACAGGTGGGTAGCTGCGGTCACACTCCCCGTGTACTTCCCGTAGCCGGAGGGCTCCCTTAAGTACAGTATCAGGGCCCCCATCGTGGCTAAAGCGGCGCAGCCCGCCAGCACCGGGCTCTGCAGACAGTGAACGGGCATCGCGTTGGGTTCTCCGCCAGTGGCCGCCGCCAGCGTAGAGGAGAGTGCGGCCCCGCCGCTTCTTTATGGAGCGCCAGACACCTCTGTGTATCCGCCCCTTTAAGCTTTGGCTCCCGCCTTCTAGTCTACCTCCCACTTGGGCGCGGCCAGCCAGGTCTCTGCGCGGCGTCCCTGCCCCGTTTGGGGGGCGGGCGCTCTGGGAGGCAGGTAGAGTGGGAGGAGGGACGAAGGCTTTTGCGGGCCAGAGAACGTGTCTTGGGGTCCTGACCCTTGGACTAGCCCATACCCGCGCTTGCACGCAAGTGGCCCCTTGCCTCACCGCCTGCCACTGGTCTCCCCGCTTAGACTGCCTGCCCTTGGAAACCTCGTTCCTCGCCCGACAGCCTCTGAAGCTGCAACTTCTGGGACTAGGAAACGGAGAAACAGCAGGAACGATTCGGCAGGGGAGGTTCTCCCATCCGCGCACACAACCCCAGTGCCGTAGCCCCGAAGCCCCTACCCTCGAGCCACCCCAAGCCGGGAGGGATCTCCCGACCCCTCTGATTCCCTACCTCCTTCAGCCCCCGCCCGCTCCCATCCATCCCTGCCTCCTTCCCCCGACCCTGGGACCTGCGTCCAGGTCCTTCCCGCGCCTGCCAGCCCTTCTGTGTTGGGACCGCGCACTCCTTCGCCACTCTCAGCATCAGTGTCCCCTCTGCACCACCACACCCGCACTCAGGCCCAGCCTCTCCCAGCCCTAATTCCTCGGCAGCTTGTCTCTGGACCTCCAGGGGCGTCCCGAGGCCTCCTGCCTCCGTCGGAGTCGAATCCACTGAGCGCGGGTGTGGCTGCACGGACTGAGGCCGGAGAGGAGTGACCCTGTCGGTCCTCCCTAGCCTCCCCTTCCCGGGCCCGCGAGGGTGGCCGGGTCTAGGCTGACGTCTAGGGCTTCTCCTGCCAGGCTCCCTCTCTCAGCTCCGCCAGCGGACGCGAGGGGTTCCATACGGAGGTGCCACTGGAGATGCTACTGCGCTCTAAACACACCCAGACGCGGTTGTTTCTCCCACTTGCTGCCCTTCGCTCACCCTCCACCTTCGCTCATTACCTATTTCCTCTTCTCTGGTTCGGCATCCAGACTTTCTTGGCTGCCCTCCTCCTTTCTTTTGAGACCCTTTACCTCTCTTCCCTTCTTTGACCTAGCTTTCCTCCTTCCCGGTTGGCCGCCTCTCCCCACCTGCTGCTGTACACCCTTTGGTCCCGCCCTCCTTGGTAACTGTATCCCTACTAATTTTCTCCTCTGGTCCCTACCTCGGGCTCCACCTCAGTGCCCACCCCCTCTCTCCTGGCTCCCCCTGCCCCTCTTTCCTGGGGGCTTTGTCATTCTAACCCCCTTAGCTCCAACTCACTGCCTCTCAGAAGCCTCAGGTGGCAGTTCCACCGAAAGGCACACTGTCTCATCTGCCCGATATGGCGGGGGTGCTTTCGGATTCCTGGTGCTAGGGGACTCAAGACTTGGAGAATTTTAGCTTAAGGTAAAAAGTTATAAATCTAGCAGGTAACGTGTATGTTAAGCTTTTGTTTCAGAAACTACAGATAAGGCCCATCCTGGCTCCTGGGAAAAACAGCTGACCTCCTGGGGCACTGGATAGAGATTACCACCTGGGGACCTGTTGGAGGCATCCGGGCCTTTTGTGTGACCACCCTCCACCCCTCTTGGGAACAGCTCACTGCAGAGAACAGGAATGCTGCAGCTTCCCTCACCTCATCCTCCCTGAATTTCAAAGCCCTCACCGCAGGGTGTTTGTCCTCCCCCACCTGCTTATAAAAGATCTGGCCAGGAAAGAGAAAGGAAGATGGTTTGTTAGGGTATGAACCCGCTATCTTCTCGGATCGCCGGCCATCTGAATAAAGCGCCCATAAAAGGTTCAGTCGTTGTCATTGCTTATTGGATTTGGTAGTGACAGGCAGCCCGTTTTGGTTTTTTTTCCAGTTACACTGGGTGTCTTTTCCAGTTACACTGGGTGTCTTTTCCAGTTACACTGGGACAGATAGTATACTGCTACAGGGCACCCTCTGCTTGTTGACCAAGAGGCACTTATCTTCTCCCTGTTAGGTAATAGATTAAGCAGTAATCGTACTTCAGTTTCCGACTGATCACCGTGTAAGGATCACCCAGGCAGACTGGAGCGCTTCGCAGGGAGCAATGGGGTGTTGGCTGGCACAGCTTCTTGGAGCTGTTTTTGCACAGGCTTTACAGCGCAGATCCAGTCTGCGCTTCCTCAGTCACCACCTGCCAGTGGAGGACACCCACATCTCCACCTCCAGCAAAGACCTGAGCTTCTGATCTGCATTCCCCCCCTGCTGAGCAACTCCACTCGCCTGTCCTTCGGAGATCTCAAAGTCAGCCCTACCCAAGGCTGAACCAGTTTATCATTCCCTCTATGCCCCATCCATACCCAGATCCTCCTCCTGCCATTCCTAATTGTTACACCTTCTCCGTCCTCAGTACCTATAGCCTCCCTGGGAGGCTGGCACGTAGACACAGAAACCTATAGATTACTTGATGCCACACTGTATCAGGAGAATAAGCAGTGACTTTTCAAACCCACCTCAGTGGAAGAACTTTTTTAAGTGACATTTCTCCCATCTCAATTCCCTTCTTTCTTTTTCCTAACTTTGCCCTATTTTGGTCCTCACTAGTTTTTTTCACTGTACCAGTTAGCTTTTACAGTGAAGTCAGTGGCTTAACAAAGTCAATTATTTTCTGTTTATGATCTGTAAGTCAGGTGGAGGTCCGCTGACCTAGGCTGGGTTTGGCTGATCTTGACTGTGCTCCTTCATTCATCTGTGGAGCAACTGAGAGCCCTGCTCCAGGCTGGGCTTGGCTGGGAAGCCTTAGCTGGGGCATCTCTAGTTCACAGGACTCTCATCCTAGGATAAGTGTGCTAGTCCCAACATATCTACATAATCTCAATAGGAGAAGCACAAGAGTATAAGAAACCCACAAAACCTCTCAAGGCTCAGGCTAAGAACTACAACACTCAAATCAAATCACATGTTAGATTCCAGAGTCAGAGAGGGAAGAGTATTGCAAAGCTAAATGGCAAAAAAAAATAAAAAAAAAAACAGGGATACAGGGACAAATAGAGAATCAGAACCAACAATGCAACCAACTGTTCAGTATTACATACATAGGGAAAGTATCCGAAGTATAATATACTGCTTGATTGATTTGCACAAACTGAACACCTCGTTATAACCAGCACGTAGGTCAAGAAACAAATTATTAGCATCCTAAAAGCTCCCCTCATGCACCTCCTTATATTCCTCCCAGAATAACCACTACTCTGACTACTAACACCATTATTTTTCAGGCTCACTTTTTAAAAATTTTATTTTTCAATTACAGTTGACATTCAATGTTATTTTATATTACTGGCAGGTATATAGCACAGTGGTTAGACAATCATATAATTTACAAAGTGATCCCTCCAATATTTCAAGTTTGAACTTTACATAAATATAATCATATAGTATTTACTCTTTGTGTGTGTTTTCGTGGTACCTGAGAGTTGTTTTAATCAGCTGTGGTGAGATACACAGACACAGAAATGACTGTCATGAACGAAGCTTATACTCACAGATCCCTAGAAACAAGAAGCATATAGCAAGCCACACCAACCACATGGGGAAGAACCAGGGTAAGGCAAATGGCAGAGAGAATGAGAGGAAAATATGGACAAGAGCTTTTATTGTGGTTTATGCAGGAAGGAATGGACAAGGCAGGGTAATCAGGCTTAAGATTGTCTGGTTTAATTGCCTAGTTTGAATAATTTCAGTGTGCTCTTGGTTTTAAGAACAATCTTGAGGGTTGGGTGGGTGGGCTGGAATGGGAGTAAAAGGGAGAAAACTACTTGAACAATGACTAAAATAAAATAAAATAAAAAACAATCTCTAGTTTTCTGGTATCTGTCTCTGGGGTGATTAGAGCAGGTGAATAACAATCCAGGGTGAGCTTGATGCAAGGGGAGGTTGTGGTGTGGTGAGTGTATGTGTGCGCGGGGGGAGAGAGAGAGAAAATTCATCTCAGAAGTAGTGATCCCAGAAGGTCCTGCTTTAGTGGCAGGAATTTTTAGAGTGAAGGCATCCTTTCTAACAAAATGTCAAATCAATGCCCCAAAGGGATCAAGATGATTCCCAAGTAATTTAACAAAGCCTGACCCTCTTGAAAGGAAAACAATTAAATCTAGACAAGTAACAATGTGACTTTCACAATATCCAACATCCATCTTAGAGATCCAAGAACATTGATAAACCCCAAGCAAAATGAACACAAACAAACCATACCGAGGCATATCATAATCAAATGGTTAAATGTGTTGCATTGACTTGTGAGACCAACCACTGGAGTTGAGCCAACTTTCACAGGTTCAGGACACCGTCCTGCACCAGACTACACTGACTTCAGATACCAGCAAGTTCAGGGGTCGTCAGATCACACACACTTCTGAACAACTGTCTATAAATCTGAGTGTCCCCACAGACCCCTCAGGTTCAATAATGTGCTGGAACAACTCACGGAACTCATGAAAGCTCTATGATTATGATTAGTTTTATTATAGCAGAAAAAGTCAGAAACAGCCAAAAGACAAGATGCATAAGGTGAGATCTTAGAGGGTCCCAGACATGAAGCTTCCCTGTCCTCTCCCCCTGGAGTCAGGATCCACTCACTCACTACCTTCCCACCATATTATGTGTGACAATATGCAGTTCATTGTCTACCAGAAAAGCTCACCCAAGCTTTAGCATCCAGAGTTTTTATTAAGTTCCCATTGTATAAGCACAATTGATTGAATCATTGGCCATGTAGATTAAGACATTAATTTAAAGGAATATATGAGAGAGGACACCAAAAAACTGGAATTATCTTCTGGAGGGTGGGTCCCTTATAGTACATGCTTCCCTTGCTAGGTGGGTTTTCTAGGAACCCGTCTGTATTGGTGCACCACCTGGCATTGTCGTGGGAGGCTGCATTTGGCTTCAGTGAATTTTTCTGAAGACTCTTTCAGTGCATTTGCCCATTTCACGATGGGTGATTTACAAGTGCACCTGCCCACACCGCACTGAGTTTTTGACCAAAAACAGCATGACCCCCATACCCTACCCTCCCTATTCACCTGACCTCAACCCAAACTACTTTTCTTTTGTTTCCCCAGATAAAATAAGTCCTCAAAGGAAAATATTTTGCCCACGTGGAAGAGGTGAAACAAACAAACAAAAAAACATTAGAAGCACTAAAAGGCATCAACATAGACAAGTTCAAAACCATTTTGACCAGTGGAAAAAAACATCTCAGTGGGTGTATTACATCAAATGGAGAGTCTTGGAAAGTGACTGAAGTTTAAACATGTAAGAATATAAGAATAAATACACAATTTATTATAAATAAATTCCATTTTGGGGGTCCCCCCATATGCACTCATATGTTCCTTGCAGTATTATTCACAGTAGCCAACATATGGAGGCAACCCAAGTGCCCATCAATAGACGAGTGGATAAAAAAATGTTGTTGCACACGTTTACAATGGAATTATTACTCGGCCATAAAAAAGAATGAAATCTTACCATTTGTGACAGCATCAATGGACCTAGAGAGGATTATGCTAATTGAAATAAGTCAGTCAGAGAAAGGCAAATACCATATGATTGCACTCACATGTGGAATCTAAAGAACAGAATAAACAAACAAAATATAAACAGACTCAAAGATACAAAGAATAGACTAATAGTTGCCAGAGGGAGGCTCGAGGAATTGGGTGAAAAGGGTGAAGGGATTAAGAAGTAGAAACTGGTAGTTACAAATAGACACCAGGAAGTAAAGTGCAACATAGGAAATGCAGTCCATAACATTGCAATAACTGGGTATGGTGCCAGGTGAGCACAGGAAATACCAGGGGAACACTTTGTAAAGTATATGAGTGTCTAATTATTATGCCGAACACCTGAAACTAATACAAAATAACAGGGAATATTAAGTAAGTAAATAAATAAATGCAGATGGATTAAGTACTCCCATCAAAGGACTTAGGATAGCTGAATAGATAATAAAATAAGACCCTTACATATGCTGTCTGCAGGAGGCTAACTTCAAACTGAAAGACATACAGGGACTGAAATAAAGGAATAGAAAAAGACTTTTCATCAAAATGGAAACAAACAAACAAGCTGGGATAGCAACGCTCATACCAGACAAAACAGACTTCAACACAAAGGCTGTAACAAGAGACAATGAAGTACCCGGCAATTCTACTTTTGTGTATTTATCTGAAGAAATCCAAAACACTTAATTAAAAAGACACACGTATCAATATATTATTGCAGGATCATTTGCAATCACTAAGATAAGGAAGCAACCTAAGTTTCCATCAATGGATGAATGGATTAAGAAGTGGTGTGTATATACAATGAAATATGTATCAGCTGTAAGAAAACAATGGAATCTTGCCATCTGCAATAGTATGGATGGACCTAAAGGACATTGTGCTGAGTGAAATAAGTCAGGAAGAAAAATGCCATATAATTTCACTTATATGTGGAATCTAAAAAAAAAAAAACCAAAATAAATGAACAAGCAGAACAGAAACAGGCTCATAGATACAGAAAACAGTCTAATGGTTGCCAGAGGGGAGGTGGGTTGGAGGGATGCATGAAAAAGGTAAAGGGATTAAGAAGTACAAATCGGTAGTTACTGAATATTCTTTGGGATGTAAAGTACAGCATAGGGAATATAGTTAATACTATCATAATAACTGTACGGTGTCAGATGGGTACCAGATTTACTGGGGTGATCACTTTGTAAGTTATATAAATGTATAATCGCTGAGTTGTATACCTAAAACTAATATAATATTGTACATCAACTATAACTAAAATTAAGAAATTTTTAAAGTATTTCTTCAAAGAAAAATAAAATTATTTTAAAAACTATGCAAAAGAAATACACAGAGAATAAAATAAATGAAGGAGAGAAGGGAAAGAATGAAGACGCCATGACCTGTATCAGTAGCAATGTCAAGAACTATAATATATACGTAATAGAATGCCTGAAAAGGAGATAAAGGAGGCAGAAAAAAATAAAGAAACAGTATTTGGAAACTTCAAATTTGGTGACAATTCCATCTTATAGATTCAAGAACCTTGATAAACCCCAAGCAAAATTAACACACACACATAAATCACACCAGGGCATATCATAATCAAGTTGCTGAGAATCAGTCAAAAAGGGGAAAATTTTTAAAGCAGCCAGGAGATGGGGGGAGGAATGACATAGAAGAACAAAGGTACCAAGTGCAACAGATTTCTCAGAAACTATGCAAGCTGGAAGAGAACAGGATGATAGAATTAAAGTGCTAAAAGAAAATTTTTTTCAACCAAGGATTTTATATCCAATGAAAATATCCTTCAAAATTAAACATGAGTTTGCTTCAGGCATGATGGACTAAGGTCCTGCCACACACACCCACACATAAACACACACTCACATACACATCATGACCTTCAGCAACCTCCTCTGCTCAGAACGGAAAACCTAAGCTCGTTAGAAAACTCTGAAGCGCATTCCATCTCAACCCTACATCTAAACCCACCTGCCCCTGTCCTATTCCCTCAGGGCCCTATGATATTCTAGAGAATGAAAATCTTGATCGAACAAATTCTTTACGATAGCAGGCTAGTCAGCTCTCTTCCACTATGCCAATGTGCTACTATTTCCAGGTGATATCAAAAGTCAGCAAAATTTAACTTTGTTTCTGGAAGACTTGTAAACGATGACATGGTGAGGAGTGTTAGACTTGATAGCAGGTCTTCCCGGAAGGTATTTGTTGGTTACACAGAGCTTTCAAATCATATCATCATATTAGACTCTGTTTCATGGGACACTTAATGTATTAATGTGATCCTTTTCCCTAGTACTTAGCCAAAAATATCATTAGATAGAACAGGAGACATCCCCTTCTGTGTCCTGAAGGAGAATTGACAGGCCATTAGTCAAGGAAGTACAAACATCAAAGGATATAAGCTCTGGGGGTGGACACAGATCACAGCTCTGCTGGGCCAAGTTCATTCTGTTCTTGGAGAAAGAGGTCCACACGAGGAAAAAATTGGGTCAAGACTAAGGGCAGATCAGGTCTAATAAAGGAACAGTGCATGTGGGGAGTAGGAGTTGAATGAATCTAAAAGCAAAAAGCTTTAAATCAACCTCTCCTAAAAAACAAAAACAAACAAAAACAACCACTCCTAGTCCCAACCCTCTAGAGAATTTTTCCTTGGAAAACCAAAAAGAGTGGTTCCTATGCTTTGAAATTTCACAGACTACAAGAATTAACAACTTTTACTTTGCTAGTTGAATACAATTGTTAAACTAACATTCACCATTATGATTATTTCATAGGAGAAAATAATATTTTAACATCAAAAAAAGAAAAGGTCTTGAGCTCTCTGGAAACACAGACGAAACCATATTTCTTGCCCTACAAGACTACCAACCATTTGCCCCATCAAGACATGGCCTGAAGGCTCAGCCAGCCTTGCCCTGAGCCTTTTCCCAGCAGCGCTCATTACTCCTGTCCCCTCTCCATATGCTGCCCTATGTTACAAGTGCCGTGACTCTCCCAGTTTTGCAAGAGAAGCACAATTTGGTCCTTTAAATGTTCATCTAAGTAGGCTGCACAGTGCCAGAGGGAAGAACCTCCTGAAGAACTTCTTGTAGCACCAGGGAAGGATTTGGTTGGAGGCAAAGAATTTGGAGCAACTGAGTGGGAAGTGTGATAACTTGATAAGAGTTCAAATTCAGAATGAAGAGACCTGAGTTCTAGCCACAGCTCTAGCATTAACAAACTCCTGGTTTCTCTGCACCTCATTATCTTTATCTGTAAATGAAAGGATCGCCTAAATTTTTTCACAATATACTACGGTGAATCTGTACACAATCCTCTGAGGTTAAAAATTAGAGTGTCAACTGTTTAAACAACAGTCTCTATTCTTCTCAAATCTGGTGTTTGCAGTGAAAGGTAGAGTGATTTAGCTGTATAGAAGGGTTTCATGCTTTCTCCTAAGCTCCAAGCTTCTACTGGGCCAGAGACACAAGTATGTGAAGATAAATGACTCTTAGGGCTAGAGGTTAACAGACAAATAATTGATCAGTTGAACCTCCCTAATGGGGTAGAGGAGAGGCCACAGCTGTGAAATGCTGTCTGAATGACTGTTCCACTGCTTAAGCGACTCTTTTCTGGACCGTTTGGCCCCTAGCAGGGCAGAACTTGAAGCCTCAGGGCAGAATGGAACTCTGGAAGGAATCCTTTGGACATGTGGTCACACCCTGTGAGCTTCGTCCTGGTCAGGATGTCCTACTGGCTTATTTCCAACCTCGTTATCAAGGGCCTTGAAATGCACAGCCAGTGATGGAAGAATCCTACCACTCCAGCCAGTAACTTCCAGTTTGCTCCCCACTGATCTCAAAGACAAACCAGGAGCATGTGTAGGCAGCCAGACATTTCAGCTGCCAGACATCTTTAGCTATAAAATGTTTTTTTAATTTTTATTATTGCAACATTCAAACATATAGAAGAGTAGAGAAAATGCTATGATGAACTATCATGTACTCATCACCTTGCTTTTTGATATATTTGCTGAATGCATCTCTGAAGTCTCCAAGTGAGGGCAGCCACCCCTTTATTTTCTGCCACTGAACAGACCAAAGTAATTGTCTTGCAGAACAGCCACATTCTAGATTCGTCTATTTGTTCCATTGTGTTTTTATTTAATTCTGTCCTGTATCCTCTGTATATTTATGAGCTGAAGTAGGTCCAAAGCTTTATTAGAGTAAACACTTTATGCAAGAACACTTCATAGGTGATGCTGTGTGCATCATCCTGCATCACAGCCGGAGACCACACAGAGCCTCTGGCCACCCCTCCCACCACTGGGATGCCAACTGGATCACTGGGGCAAGGTGCTGATCACCAGGACCCTCCACTCTAAGTTCATACTTTTCCCCCTAGGACCAGCTCTGGGTCTGGGCACTGACACTTTGTGACTATCCAGTTCCCCAACTCTTTCTGTTGCTTAGCAGTCATTCTTCAGTAAGGAAGACCTTCCCTTAAAGCTCACAATCAATGTAGTTGTCCTGCCCTAAGTCCCTACTCTGTGCTTGATTCTTTCCCTTTAATTACTAGTATCCAGAGTAAGAAGATACTGTCGTAGTAAGGCAAGTGGTTAGTGGGCACAGTTTTGCTTTGTTTGAGATTTTTCTCAGCATGATTAGACCTTCATTGATTTTTTTTATGTTTAATATGTTTTAATCATTTGTACTCATCATTCTTTTTGATCTTCAAACATGCCAACTCTGGCCAGTGAGAGCCCTCCGGGCTGCTTCCTGTGTCCCTTTGACATGATTTCATTGTTCTTTGAGGGCTTACTCACTTTCTGAAGAAGAAGTTATTTTAGGCCCATCCTGGACATTCTCTGCCCCAGGCCTGAAACCAACAATCTCCCCAAGGTGTCCTATGCCATTTTGCGGGAAATGGCATTTATAAACCAAAATCTGGCCACTAGGGATACTCTGCTACTGGAATGCCACTGAATAATATGTATTTTTAGTACATATCTTAGCAAGTTTAACATTATTTTGGCTTCCTCTATTGAATTTGACAGGTTTACATTATATCCTGTAATTAAACCTCCGTGGCAATCATTTAGCTTGTTTTATTTCCCCCCTCCTTTTCTCTTCCCTTCCTATTTTTATAGTTTTAGTTTTCTAACACTTTATCAGACACAGAAATGTATCTCACAGCTGTGAGGGCTGGAGGTCTGAGATCACGGTGCAGGCGGGACCGATCCCTTCCGTGGTCTGCGAGGGAGAATCTCTTCCGTTTCTCTGTCCTAGCTCCTGGTGGTCCTCTGGCCCTTGGGCGTTTCTTGGCTTAGAGATGCATCAGCCTGATCTCTGCCTTCATCTCCACATTGCATTTTCTTGGTGTGTTTCTGTCTCTGTGTCCAAATTTCCCCTTTGTATAAGGACACGGCCATATTGGAATAGGGCCACCCGATGACCTCATATTGACTTGGTCGTCTGCAAAAACCCTTTCTCCAAATAAGGTCACATTCACAGGTAGTGAGGATTATGACCCCAACATCTTTGGGGAGGCGCAATTCAACTGGGAACAGCAAGCCTCAACAAAATTTGAAAGGACAGGAGTTACTCAGCACACTAATCACAGTGAAATTAAGCTACACATCATTGTGAAAATACTAACTAGCAAATCTGCACATGCTTGGAAATTAATCAGTAATAATTAAATAACCCATGGGTGAAAGCAGAAATCATATATGAAATTAGAAAGTTTTTGAGCTACATGGTAATAAAATCAGGACATCAAAATTTGCAAACAGCTAAAATGTCACTTTACAGAGACTCTAACATTAAATGTATACATTACATAATTGGAAATCAATTATTAAAGTATCAGACTCAAAAGTTTAGAAAAATAGACAAAATTAAACCCAAAAGAATAAAAAAGAATGTCTAAAGATTAGAGTAGAATCAATATGAATTAAATAAAAAACAATTCTACAAAAGAAAACAAAGCCAAAAAATTATTTTGAAAAACTTAGTAAAAATTGATAGAACTCTAGCAACACTTATGAAAAACCAGAAGACATATATTATCAATATCATGAATGTCATGAATATAAAAGAAGATACCTCTGTAGTTCCTACAAATATCAAAATAATAGTAAGAGAATATTGTCAAAGAACTTATATCAATAAATTTAACTTTTAGATGACATGAAAAATTCCTAGAAAAACAAAACGTATCAAAATTAAAACAAGGAGAGAAAATCTAGTATTTATTAATGAAGCTGAACTGTTAATTCTAAACGTCCTTGCAAAGAAATCTCTAGGAAAAGTTTGTACTTTATGCAATTCCTCACTGTTCCTGTACTGCGGTAGCCAGAATTTGAACTGTGTTGTTGTGAGACTGATTTAACTAAACCATGTTCGTGGAAATCCGTGCATGCTGGAACCGTGCCTGTGTGTTATAATTGTATGGATTCTACATGTCTGACAGAAAGGAAGAAAGGAGAAAACTCCACAGGGGGTGCCATGCTGCATCGGGCACCCAAGGTCAGTCAGATGTCTCTAGATTCCGCAGGCCCAGCACAGCCCTTCTTTTCACCGCGTTCTCCAAGACACCAAGAAAGTCACCACAGGACACTGGGGACTCTGGCAACGGAAGGAATCCAGTGTCCAATCCATCATCAAATATAGGGTGTGGCTTCCAATTCTCATTAGTGTCTTAGCAAAACACACTTTTCTCCTCTCGTGTCTGATTTTCTTAAAGGGCATACTTTTGGAAAATGCAGTTTGTACTATTTGGGGATTAAAGTTTCTGCAGAAAAATCATCTTCCGTTTAATTATACTGTTAACTAGAAAATATTTTCAATTCCAAATGTTTGTTTTGGGGCCAACTTTTCATAAGCACACCTTCATACTCCTTTCAATAAACTAATAAAACAATCCCATCTACTCCCCCCTCCATCGTTACCTCTGTCACTCCCTACTCATGGAAATAACTGTGCTTTCCTCTGTTCTCCCAGAAGGCTGTGCGAGGCCACAGGACTAATCTGATTGCAACCTGAGTTGGGGCGTCCCTCACAGAGCACTGTGCGGTCTGAAACAAGTGCTGGGTGCTGTCAGATGCTGCTAAGGGAAAAAAAGCACAAGTAGTGTCCAACTACTTAAAAAGTATTTTTTCTATTTAACCGTGGAAAATCTCTAAAAGAACATTTTAGCATAAGATAAGAAGTTATGAGTCTAGCAAGTAACGTGTATGTTAAAGCATTTGTTTCAGAAGCTACAGATAAGGCCCATCCTGGCTTCTAGGAAAAACAGCCGACCTCCTGGAACACTGATAGAAGATCACCACCAGGGGACATCCGAACCTTTGTTCCAGGAAAAGCAGATGACCACCCCGCCCCCTTGGGAACAGCTAACTGCCCAGGACAGGAATGTTGCAGCTTCTGAATCTCCAGGCCCTCACCCCCTTATATAAGATCTGGCCAGGAAAGAGGAGGGAAGATGGTTTGTTAGGGTATGAACTTGCCATCTTCTCGGATCACCAGCCATCTGAATAAAGCGCCCATAAAAGATTCAATCGCTGTCATTGATTATTGGATTTGGTAGTGACAGGCAGCCTGGACACGGGTGTCTTTTCTGGTTACAAAACCATAATCCTGCTCTTCAAAATTAGATTGACAGTTTCAGATGGTCCTAAGGGACATGGTAAAACACAGGACAGTGGTGGGCTATAACACAGCCGGACAGTTCCAGACCAAATCCCCCACGTCTGGGAACCCCGCTTCACTGAGAGCTGCTAGATCTTCTCTCCCTCAGTTCTCTCTTCACTTCACAGCAGTCCACTGTTTAGTCCAGAACTTACTTTATAGCTTTGTTAGGAAATTACTGGGTCTAAAACTGACTTTGACATTCAATAAATTCAGGGTTATAACCTTATGCGGTATGTCCCTTTCCCAGGTCACACTTTTATCCAAAGCCATAAGCGTTTCGATTAGTCCCCTCGGTCTGTTGGAAAGTCAAGGCCTTTCTGCCTGAGTCCTATTGACTGCCCTTGAAGCCACTGGAGTCCACGCTCAGGGGCAGCACCGTTTCCCACTCTAAGAACTAGCAATGTGCGAGTTCTCAGCCTCTGGTTTTGATTGCCCTGAACTGTCCCTGCTCTGAAAGCCACTTCTGGTGTCAGCTCCTTCAGCCTAGTCTGCCCCCTGGAATTTCTCTTCAAGTCCCTTCAGTTTCTTCACAGCCCAGTGCAACTGTCTCTCTGAGGACTTCGGGAAGGAGCCCCAGGCAAGCCCTAGCCCTCCTCCCACAGGCCTTCCTTCCCCTCTCCCCTAGGGCTTCATTCTGTTGTCTTTGCTTCCTCTTCAAGTTGGCCAATCCCACATCTTAGGGCACAGAAGTCCACAGTTATCCTTCAAGCCCATCGAAAACCAAGTCCCAGGCCCCTGAAGTCGACAGAGATCAGTAGTTACTCTTTCAGAATTTTAGAAGAACCTTGGTCAAGAAAGAAACAAGATTTCTTTAGGCCCCAGCACCCAGCCATGTGCTCTAAAATGACCCCTAGATGAAAGGGTTGTCTTCCAAGCAGAGCTGCAGAAAGAAGGGGAAAAAATGAGGGCTGTGCATAGAGTAAGAAGGGCTCTTCAGATGGAAGGCACTCTGAATTCAGGTGGTGGAAGGCTGTCTAAGTGTGTCTGGTGCTGGGCCCCATGTTTGGAGATCCAGTTGTTGGGGTTCAGTATGATGCTCCTTAATCATAGATGTTGCCCTGGAAAGCACTGTGCTGGGCACTAGGGACTGGCGAGATGAGAAAGGCAGGATCCCCTGCCCTTAAGAAATTTCTTTTTTTTTAAAGATTTTATTTATTTATTTTTAGAGACAGAAGGGAGGGAGAAGGAGAGAGAGAGAGAAACATCAATGTGTGGTTGCTGGTGGCCGTGGCCTGCAACTCAGGAATGTACCCTGACTGGGAATCGAACCTGCAATGCTTTGGTTTGCAGCCCACGCTCAATCCACTGAGCTATGCCAGCCAGGGCCCCTTAAGAAATTTCTGATCCTGCCCTGGCTGGTGTGGCTCAGTGGACTGAGTGGCAGCCTGCTAACCAAAGGGTTGCCGGTTGGATTCCCAGTCAGGGCACCTGCTTGGGTTGTGGGCCAGGTCCCCATTAGGGGGTGCTCACAAGGCAACCACACATTGATGTTTCTCTCCCTCTTTTTCTCCCTCCCTGCCCCCTCTCTAAAAATAAATAAAATCTTTTAAAAAAAGAAAGAACTTTCTGATCCTGTACTAAGACAGAAGCAGAAGTCAAGCAAAATGGGGCGACATTTAGCAGGACAGTGTATGGGACACCAAGCCCCGGGTCTGAGGTGGGAGAGCAGTTTTCACCATGTGAGGGGTGAAAGTTGTTTGTGAAGGAGAGAGAATTTGCACTTGACATTAGAGGACTATAAATTGATTCGAGAAAGAATCAGGAAGAGCATCCCTGGCAGAGAGGATTCATGAGAAGGTGTGGAAAGAAGAGAGCTCAGTGCATATTCCAGGGACACTCTGAGGCTGTAGCGTAGGATGAAGGGGGGTGGATGTGCTTCCTGCCAGAGCCCTGAGGCTGCCGGGCACCAGCCGTGACTCAGAGGAAGCTGCCTTGGTTCACCAGGTCAAAGAACACAGCCTGCTGACCATTGAATCATTTGTCATCTGTGGTCACCTCTCCACATCCCCTGCCCCCACCAGGCAACCTTCCCTTTATTAATGAGTACAAGGTAAGTTTTCGCAAGCAACCATTAAAGCAAAACCCCTGACTTCCATTTCAAGGGAAACGTTCTTTAAAGTCTCGTCTAAAAGGGCTGACTCATAAACATTTGCTTTGATGTAGTTGTCTTAGTTATTCTCAGGTATGGGGAAGAGCCAACGAGAGATGGATAATATAAAAGTCTGAGATCACCGCAGAGAAACTCAGGCTTCGGTTTGGTCACAGAGGCTAGCCAAGAAGTGCATGACATGGTCCAGGGTGCACACCTCCGCAGGGGGCACTTCACCAGGAAAAACTGGGTGCAGGAGACTGGATGGGCTGGCAGTTTTCTACCACAGTCAAGCACGTGCATGGCTTGAAAGAAGGAGCCCCAGAGCAGGACCCAAGGGTCATGGGATCCATCCTGGCTCCACTGTCACTCTCTATGTGACTCTCAGCAACACTTTACACCTCTGTGCTTCAGTGTCCTCCCCCCCACCCCCCCCCCCAGGTGAAGTGTCTTGCAGATTTCAAAAGCAATGTAACCATTCTTTTCTCAAAGGAAGTCTAAGGGCTTTCAAGTCAACCAAGATAGTTCAAAGAAATCTTAGCTTCCCCCTGTTAAATGCAGGATTTGGGGCAAGTTGCTTAACCTAGGTGAGCCTCATTTCCCACCTGTGTGAGAGGAAATATAACCTACCTGAGGTTGCAGTGAGAAATGAATGAAATAATACATGCAAAAAAATGCCTGGTCCGGTGTCTAGAAAGCAGTTGGTACTTGACCCCTTTCTTAACTTTTGAAAGGGTTCTTTTGAGGCAGGAAAAGTTAGAACATGGAACAAAGGTCTCAAGCTCTACTCCTCCCTTTTCTGCCTTGGCTGGAACATCACAGACAGACGTGACTTTCACCGACTACCTGTTCCCCCACTCCCACCTCTCCGACATCCTATAACTGACAGGACCAAAAAGAAATCGCTATCTGGAGAGCAGGGACAAGGACAAGCTGTGTTGGCAGTTGCCTCACCAGCACTGGAAGCAGAGGACCACCCTATCCTCCTCTTGCCCACGTTTAATAAAAACCTTCCACCCAGACACCTTTTGCACTGTTGGTGGGAATGCAGATTGGTGCAGTCACTGTGGAAAGCAGTATGGAGATACCTCAAGAAATTAAAAACAGAACTGCCTTATGACCCAGTGATTCCACTTCTGGGAATTTATCTGAAGAAACTTAAAACACTAATTCAAAAGAACATAGGTACCCCTATGTTCAATTTGGCATCATTTTAATCACCAAGATATGAAAGCAGCCCAAGTATCCATCAATAGATGAGTGGATAAAACAACTATGATACATTTACACAGTGGAATTCTACTCAGCCATAAAAAGGAGAAAATTTTACTCTTTGTGACGGTATGGATGGACCTGGAGAACATTATGCTGAGTGAAATAAGCCAGTCAGAGAAAGACAAATACCATATGATTTCACTCATATGTGGCATCTAATAAACAAAATGAACTAACAAGCAAAAGAGAGGCAGACTCATAGACAGAGAGCAGGCTGACAGCTCTGGAGGCAAGTGGTGGGGGCTCGGGGTAGAGAGACGGAGCAAAAAGGGAAAAGGACTCATGGGCATGGACAACAGGGTGGTGATTACAAGGCGGGGAAAGAGGTACAAGAGGGATAAGTGGTCATGTAAAAACTGCAATAAAATATAAATTTTTAAAAAATTAAAAGAACTGCACTCCTGAAAACTATATAATTTTATTAACCAATGTCACCCCCATAAATTCAATTTTTTAAAATGTCACAAAATTAATTTATTTCATCTTAATTAAATCAGTTAATTTAACAAGATTCTTTTTAGTAAATTTAATTTGTTTTATTTAATTTGAACTTGCCAGTACCACAATATTAAAGTGAGGTGCTGGGAGTTGTGGCGATGATGTGTAAGGTAGGGCTGCTCCCTCATGCCCGGCTTGAGTTGAGGAGCTCCTCTCAGGAAGAAATGGGCAGGGAAGACGAGAGGAAATACCCCAAAGCAGCCCTTTCTCAGCAGGACACAGGCTTGGGGACACAGGTCAAAGCAGTTTTGTAACTGGAAAAGACACTGGTGTCCGGGCTGCCTGTCACTACCAAATCCAATAAGCAATGACAGCAATTGAATCTTTTATGGGCGCTTTATTCAGATGGCCAGTGATTTGAGAAGATGGCACGTTCATACCCTAACAAACCATCTTCCCTTCTCTTTCCCGGCCAGATCTTTTATGAGGGGGGTGGACGAGGACAAACAAGGTGGGTGAGGGCTTTGAGATTCAGGAGCTGCAACATTCCTGTCCTGGGCAATTAGCTGTTCCCAAGGGGGCGGGGTGGTCATCTGCTTTTCCTGGAACAAAAGTTCGGATGTCCCCAGGTGGTGATCTTCTATGAGATGATCTATCGGTTGTTTTTCCCAGGAACTAGGATGGGCCTTATCTGTAGCTACTGAAACAAAAACTTCAACATACACATTATTTGCTAGACTCATAACTTTTTACCGTAAGCTAAAATTTTCCAAGTCTTGAGTCCCCTATCAGTTTGAATGCAAAAACCCCCCTTGGCACCCCCGGAGCTCTGCTCTGGTAAGGTGCCCACACTGTGCTCGCCTTGATGGTGCTGACCGGAGGAGGCGAGAGGCTGGTGGAACTTGCCCGTCAGGGGACACTGCAAGTCCATCCCCATAGCCGCCTCAGGAAGAGGAGTAAGAGCTGTGCATCAGATGCAACAACAAAAGTAGTGTAAGGCCCCTTCAACAGCACCATCTGCCACGAATGTACAACAAATGGCGCTGAAACCCTTCAAATGACAAGGGCTATGTGTCTGCCTTTTGGATGACGAAGCACCAAGATCCACATTGCACTTGTCACAAAGAGAAAAGCACCCCCCACCCCGCCCCCGTTAGAGACACTCTAAGAGAGAGGCAGCTAAGCACTGGCACCTGCTACAGTTCCAAAAAGCAGAACCCAAAGCCCAGAAGGCTGATCTCGGGCTGAAAAGTGGGCCTGACACCTGATGGGAAGAACGCCCTTTCCCGGCGCCTTCCCTGAGAAAGGAGGACTGGAGCTGGCCCGTCCTTAAGGGTCGTGTAAGTGTCTATTTGCCCTTCACTAGGTGGGAAATCAGAGCAGCCTCACGAGCCGAGGCGTGCGTATGAGGAAGCACACAGACCGGCTGACCTGGAGCTGGGGCACCTGTGCAGGGCACGGGAAGTCAGGCTGGAATGCAGGCTGGAGCAGAATGGGGGCAACGCGTCCCTCCCAAGTCAGGGACCAGGGAGTGAGTGAGGAATGTCTGCCAGGGCAGCTGTGCCAACCCACCCAACTGTGCCCGGCCGTCTTGCGATGCAGGGATAAAGAAGTCCCCACTGAAATGCATTTTCCCTTCATCTCAGGAAACTCCATCTTTACCAAATTGTATTTGTCTTGGCCAAAGTAAGGAAAAGAAGGGTAATTCACAGGGTATAGCATAGTGACACAGATGATGCTTTCTGTAGTTGAACTCCCTGGGTTCGAATCCAGGCTCACCAGTGACTGTGTGACCTGAAACAAGTTGCTTATTTTCCCTGTGCCTCAAGTTTGGCTTCTGTAAAAATTCTGGAAATAACAATGTAACCAGAAAAGACACCGGCATTCGGGCTGCCTGTCACTACCAAACCCAATAAGCAATGACAGCGATTGAATCTTTTATGAGCACTTTATTCAGATGGCCGGGGATCTGAGAAGATGGCAGGTTCATACCCTAACAAACCATCTTCCCTTCTCTTTCCTGGCCAGATCTTTTATGAGGGGGGTGGGGGAGGACAAGCAAGGTGTGGTGAGGGCTTTGAGAGTCAGAAGCTGCAACATTCCTGTCCTGGGCAGTTAGCTGTTCCCAAAGAGGAGGGGTGGTCATTTGTTCTCCCTGGAACAAAGGTTCAGATGTCCCAGATGGTAATCTTCTATCAGTGTCCCAGGAGGTCGGCTGTTTTTCTCAGAATCCAGGATGGGCCTTATCTGTAGTTTCTGAAACAAAAGATCAACATACCTATTACCTGCTAGATTTATAACTTCTTACCTTAAGCTAAAATTTTCCAAGTCTTGAGTCCCCTATCAATAATAGCTTTTACCTTGGGTAACAGAGTCAAGATTAAATAAAATAATGTAGATAAAGCTCTTAGAATAGCATATGGTACATAATCAGCATTCAAGAGATGCTAACTGTACTACTGAGTGACAAAGAGAAGCTTCTGCAAAACTAGGTCTCAACTTTAATGTGGAAGAAACCCCAGGGAAGCTTTTGTAAACACAGATATCAGGGGAGTCTGGATTAGATATCCGGAATCTGCCTTTCTAGTGCCACTCCAGGTGACACTGATGCAGGTGATCCAAGAGTGCCCTGTACGGAAACCCTGCCCCGAGGGCTACAGCAGTGCTGGCAACTCCAACCCAGTTGAAAACCCAGGGGTAATATGTAAGCACAAACCCCAGAAGTAGGGGAGGTAGAGGCAGGAGTGGGTGCTGCTCTCTTCCTACCCAGAACATTAACTCTTTTAAGTTTCTGAGCACCTAAAAATGTGCAAAAGACCTGAATAAACACTTCTCCAAGAGAACATACAGATGGCCCATAGACATACGAAAAGATGCTCCATGTCACTTATCACCAGAAAAATGAATATGAAAACTACAGTGAGATATCATCACACACCGATCAGAATGGTGATCATCAATAAATCAACAAGCAACAAATGTTGGTGAGGATGTGGAGAAAGGAGAAGACTCATGCACTGTTGGTAGGAATGAAGAGTGGTGCAGCCACTGTGGAAAATAGTATGGAAGTTTCTCAAAATATTAAAAATGGAACTACCTTGACCCAGCAATTCTACTTCTGAGTATACATCCAAAGAAACCCAAAACACCAATTCAGAAGAACATATGCACCCCTATGTTCACTTTAGTGTTATTTACAATAGCCAAGCTACGGAAGCAACACAAGTGCCCATCAATAGTAGAGTGGATATAAAAGCTGTGGTACATACATACAATAGAATATTAATCAGCCATAAAAAAGAATGAAATTTTACCATTTGCAGCAGCATGAATGGACCTAGAAAAAATTATGCTAAGTGAAATAAGTCAGAGAGACACATACCATATGATTTCACTTATATGTGCAATCTAAAGAACAAAATTAACAAAACAGAAACAGAGTCACAGATACAGACAACAGAGGGGAGGGGGTTGGAGGACTTAGTGAAAAAGGTAAAGGGATTGAAAAGTACAGATGGGTAGTTACAAAACTGTCACAGCGATGTAAAGTACAGCACAGGAAATACAGTCAATAACACTGTAATAACTACGTATGGTGCCAGTTGGGTACTGGAAATATCATGAGGAATGCTTTGTAAAATATATGGTTGTCTAACCATTATGCTGAACACCTAAAACTAATACAAAATAACACTGAATGTAAACTGTAACAGAAAAAACAACTTCTTTAAGTTTTCCCAGCACCTGCTAAAACATGGCCGTGCACCGAGCAACAGAAGTTTGACAAGGACACCTCAGTAGTGTTCATATCCAGTGTCTCCCATTCTCACAGAGGCTTTTTGTGAAGACTTCCCTCCCGTTTTAAAACTTTTATGTTTCTTCACTCTGAATCCTCTGCTCTTAAAGAAGGCTCAAAGGTGTCAGCTGTCCCAAAGGGACAAAGTCTGGAACGGACACTCCATTCGCGAGCTTGGGAAATTCTTCTGCAGCACTTTGGGGAGACATAACAGCAAAGCTTCCTTGGGCATCTGAGCATCCAGGCAACACCCCCAGATGTGCCCTCCAGCTCCTCCAGAACAGCAGGAGCGGCCCTGATCCCAAACAACAGTAGGCCGAGCCCAAAAATGCTCTTTGCGGTCTTGGGTCCTTTTGTGCACCATCCCAGACTGAAGAGAATTCAAAACTGTGCCTAACAGATTCCCTTGAAGTCTCACCCCACAGTGTCCCAAGTGAGCATTTAGCTTCCCACTCACATCGCAATGGCATGACACTTGAGAACTGCAGATGCATGAAAGACACAAGGCTTTGCTGTTCCTTATGCCAAAATCATTCTACTGAGTTTTGTCTTGGTTTTTCCTGAGTAACTGAAACTCGACGTGAACCATCTTCCTTATGCCATCATTTCTTTACACCGACCATTTACCTACCTTCTTCCAGATTACATCCCTGCTTTTACTTCTGTGGAATATAATTGACGAAATGTAGGCTTTGGAGTCTGATAGATCTGGTTAGAGCCTGACCCTGACACCTGGTAGCTCAGTGAACCTAGGCAAGTTATTGACTTCTGTTCACCTTGGTCTCCATATCTGTGAAATGAAACTGACATGGAAGCTACTTTGGAGGGTCTTCAGAAGAAAGTCTCCATAGCTACTGGAGACCTAGTTGCTACAACTGGTCCATGATAGGTATTCTTAACTTCCTCCTTCCGCAATCCATTCCATGTTCCAATTGCCCTCAGCCAGGTCCTCAGCTAGAAATGTTTCTTGATCTAATGGGGTAATTCAAAATTTCATTCCTGAAAAGTCTAAGTCACTAGTCTGCATTGATTTGCTGTTGTCTACCTTTAACTTTTACCACAGCTCATGGAGGCTCGAGGAGATGCCCTAGAGAACCTCTCAAGTTCCTAGCATACTCCTCCCTATCCACATTGCATAGCAACAGCCCTATCTCCTCTTAAAAACCAGGACCATCAACTCAGTACAGTACAGTAATCCCCTTCTTTGCCTGTTGTTTCAGTTCCATGAGGAATCCAAAGTGACCAAGTAGCCTTTTCAACCTCCAGGCTAATTGAGCAATTTTGTGTCCTCTGGTAGAACTAAACCTCTGTTGGAAACTAAGACTTCTCAATCAACGGAGAGCCCAAAGTGGCAGAACTAGGAAGCAAAATGCATGTGAGTGGGTTATTAGGCACGATGGGGAGAGGAGCCAGGTCACTTCTTCCCCTTGGTGAACTATGGCGTGTGGAAGAAAGAAAAAGCAGCAGCACATTATATAGCATGCTGGCTCCGAGAATACACCATGTCTTGTAGGACAGCACCCCGACCCACCAGGCGTTGTCTTCCGGGGGCCTGTACCTGAGAAAGCAATAGATCGTTCTCCCCTTACTGCCCTTCAGGGCCACCCATTGAGTGGGGCCATGATGCTGGGCTGATGCCAGGCTATTACGTGGAATGACTCTTGAAGCCACTTCTTTCTCCTTTATTAATAGGTCAAAGGGAGCTTCCCAGGAATCTGAGCTACTTGGTCACACAGCTTATGTGTACATTTACTATCTGCGCAAGCCTGATTTGATATATGTGCACATATATATACACACACATATTTATATGTGTATATATACATTATACACATATGTGTATATAATGTGTATATTATAATGTACATAGTATAATGTGATATAACATACCATTATTAAGCAGTGTAATATTTAACATCATATATTATAATGCAGCATAGTATATATATGAGTATATGTATTTTTTTAAAGACTTTATTTATTTATTTTTAGAGAGGGAAGGGAGGGAGAAAGAGAGAGAGAGAGAGAGAGAGAGAGAGAAACATCAATGTGCGGTTGCTGGGGGCCATGGCCTACAACCCTGGTATGTGGCCTGACTGGGAATCGAACCTGCGACACTTTGGTTCACAGCCCGCACTCAATCCACTGAGCTACGCCAGCCAGGGCTATGAGTATATGTATTGTACGTGGGTGTGTGTGTTTAATGTTTTTACCTGGAAAAATAAATGACATCTGTGATAGATATCAGGGGTGTCTAATTCTTTTTCTTTCCTGCCTATTGGGGAATAGCCCTTCCTTGAGTTCCTTAAGATGAGATGTGGCTTACTTTAGCTGAAATTTAGAACAGAAGCAGCACGTGTTCATTCCAGATGGAAGCCTTCAATTCCACACGGACGCAGAGGCTCAACACTGCCCTGCTGTTCCCCTGCTGGGTAGTTGGAGGAGCAAATACTGATATGGAGGTGAGATGCAAAACCATCATATGGAAGACAGATTTCCTGGATGGTTCCCAACCCATAATGGACTTGACTAGAATGAGAAATAAATTTTATTGGTTTGAGTTGCCGACATTTGGGGGTTGTTTAGTACTGTAACATAATCTAACCTATTCTGACTGATGCAGATACTGACAACAGAAGGGGTAAGGAATATTACTAAAAATTATAACAATACAAAAATCTGTGACCTTGACTAAAAGACCATGCAATGGGAAGTGAGGAAACCGACATGGGAGTCTGGAAGAGTGGCGGCAGTTCAGGTACCTGGTGGCCAAACGTTTGGCAAAGCTCTAGCTCACAGTGACATGGGAGACAGCCGTGAGCATCATGAACTTGTACACAGAATCTGAAAACAGAACGGGAGCTGAATGTGTTTATTGCTCGTTCAGCAAAGCATTGAAAAACAAACAGATGAGCTCATAAAAGAATTGGCTTTCTTTTTTCAAACGGCAACACAAAGAAACATGGAAAATCTAGCAGGACTGAAAGAGGTAATTGCTTCCCAACTCCAACAGTAAAGATAAATGTGAGAAACAAAACTTCATTAAAATTAGGCTTGAAGAAAAAAAATCACATCAAGAGCCATTTTATTGAGAAGATTTTACCTTGTGATGCTCTACCAAGGAAAGTCTTTTACTTAGATAAGATAATTCAGGGAAATTGTGCTAAAAGTGTGATTCTCCCACTGAGGTCCAATAAACTCAAAATATATGCAATTTAATTAAGTCAGAAAAAGAGATCAGGATGAGGAAGTAAAGAAAATCTGAGAACTATGTCTTAAAAAGAACTGTGGATATGACTATTTGGCACACGGGATTGATTTTAATCAAATTGATAAGGAGAGTACTACATTTCTGAGATATCTGAACTACCAGAGGAAGCATGGGCTTAGATGAAAAAAGTCTCTGATGGTTCAAAACATAACAACAACCCTTGGGACTCCAAATATCTACAGACAGCAAGTGGTCCAAAAGGCTCACACGCTTTCCCAATGCTCATTTGTGTCCAATGACACAATGTCAAGGGAAGAAACTTCCTTGAGTGTGGGACCAAGGGCCACAGAGACTGAACCATACACCCTCTTAGAGAGCCTTAATGGGAGCTAATCTAGGAATGTTCTACTTGAAATCATCTCACAAAACAAATCTCTAAGTCTTTCCTAAATTTCTCACTGCGATTTAACCACCACTCCTTGATGTTGTCCAAACACTATTTTTAAACCTCTTGAATTGCAGACATCTACCTTCCCATCTAAACTGAGTTCATGGAGGTTAAATGCAAATGTTCGTTCATCCACGTGTCTTTAGGGGCCATCATTGGGTAAAGGGCTCTCAAAAATATTTACCAAGGTGGATTTCAGAACTGCTACAGGTCAATATCTACTGTGCCCATTTTTCTCCCTTTTTGAATGGAAATGTTTATTGTGGTGACCTCATTCCTGTTCCACCATTGGACACAGGTCGTGTTGCAGGGGGCATGGAAGATAACCTGTCTTCTTAGCTCATAAATCTCACAGTCAAGAGCCCCATGTGGACTACATGTGGAGATTCTAGTCTTCACCCAGAGATCCTTGGTTTGGGGGTCAACTCCCCTGTGGAAACAGTGGAGGCATTCTATGTGTGGGAAGGGGAGTAAACCAAATATTTAGTATCCAGAAAGTGGGCTTCCATGGGCATTAGTTTTATTCACCTATTTTCTAGTTCTCCTTCTTCAAGATATGTGGTAGGGTTGACCATGTGACTAGTCTGGGCAATACTTTGGGGAATATGTAACATAGGGCAATGACTTAGAGCTGGAGTGTTTAACTGCTTGCCAATGTGAGACACTGTAGAACTCCCTGCCTTGCTTTAGCAAACAGCAACATTTCAAATGAAGTTGCTCTCATCTTGGGTTTGTGAATGGGGACAATATAAGACAAGGCCTCTATCAACCTGAAATGGATATGTAGCATGAGCAAGAAATAAACCTATCTTGTGGTGTTTTTGTTACCATAGCATCATATAGCACATCATGACTGATTTAGTATTCCTATGAGTTATCCAAGTTAGTTTGAAATCTTCTTGATCTTGATAGGGGACTCAAGACTTGGAAAATTTTAGCTTGCGGTAAAAAGTATGAGTCTAGCAAATAATGTGTATGTTGATCTTTTGTTTCAGAAACTACAGATAAGGCCCATCCTGGATTCTGAGAAAAACAGCCGACCTCCTGGGACACTGATAGAAGATTACCATCTGGGACATCTGAACCTTTGTTCCAGGGAGAACAAATGACCACCCCTCCTCTTTGGGAACAGCTAACTGCCCAGGACAGGAATGTTGCAGCTTCTGACTCTCAAAGCCCTCACCACACCTTGCTTGTCCTCCCCCACCCCCCTCATAAAAGATCTGGCCAGGAAAGAGAAGGGAAGATGGTTTGTTAGGGTATGAACCTGCCATCTTCTCAGATCCCCGGCCATCTGAATAAAGCACCCATAAAAGATTCTATCGCTGTCATTGCTTATTGGATTTGGTAGTGACAGGCAGCCCAGACACCAATGTCTTTTCCAGTTACAATCTGTGCAATTCAGCAATCTTTTCGGAGGATGTCTATTTTTCTTGAAAAATAGAAATGCGGCCTGCCCCAGACCCAGCAGACAACCATCCTCTCCTGCCTATCGGCTCTCAGTAATGGGCATACTCTACCTTGGGAGGAAGTATCGAGAAGTACTTTCTTGCATGGAGCGAAATCTGCTTCCCCAGTGTTTCTACCCAGTAATCTTAGCTCTTCTCTCTGATGCAACTGAAAGTAAGAATAATTCTTCTTCCATAAGTAGCCTCTAACAAATTTTCTTATCTCTAGGTTATTTCATTGTTCCTCAGATGGATAATCTCTAAGGCTTTCCCAGTTTCTCACTGAGAATTAACCATCCCTCCTTGATTTTGTGAAAACCCTATTGATAAAGCTCTCTGGTGGTGCCTCTGCATTACGGTCATTATATGCGCACACGTCTCCCCATCTAAGCTAACTTTCTTGAGGGCAGAGGTAAACTTCCATTGATCTACATGTCTTTAGGGACCATAACAACATTGGACACATTATAGGCACTCAAGGAAAAGGACAAAAAGAGGATTCATGCATGCAGTAGGCTGGTGAATAGCCTCAAAGAAATGCAGGTCCCAGTCCTTTGAATTTATGAGTGTTACCTTACATGCAAACAGGGACTTTGCAGATGTGACTAAGTTAAAAAACAAAAGAAAACAAAGCATAATCTGACATGAGGAAATTATCCTGGATTATCCAGGTAGGCTGTAAATGTAATAACATGTATCCTTATAAGAAACAAGCAGCCCTGGCTGGTGTGGCTCAGTGGCTTGAGTGCCAACCTGCAAACCAAAGGGTCACTGGTTCGATTCCCAGTCAGGGCACATGCCTGGGTTGCAGGCCAGGTCCCCAGTAGGGAGCGTGTGAGAGACAACCACACATTGATGTTTCTCTCCCTTTCCTTCTCCTTTCCTTCCCCCATCTCTAAAAATAAATAAAATCTTTAAAAAAAGAGAGAGAGAGACAGGCAGAGGGAGATTCTACTACAAAATAGAGAAGGCAAAGTGATGGTCTCAGCAGAGAGAAGATTTGAAGATGTTACCCTGTGGCTTTGAAGACAGAGGAGGACCGCGAGCCCAGGAGTGCAAACAAAGCCACTCTAGGAGCCCAAAAACAGTCAAGGAGATGGATTTCATGAGCCTCCGGAGGGAGAGCAGCCCTGTCAACACCTCGGTTTGGGCCAGTGAAACTGATTTAAGACTTCTGATTCCAAAAATGTAAGAGGATAAGCATGTGTTGGTTTAAGCCACCAAGCTTGTGGTCATGTGTCACAATGACAATGGTCATAATACATAATACAATGGTCAAAAGCATTTCCTGTGTTTGACCTTCTGGAACAAACCAGAGCTACACTTGACATTCACCAGATAGCCTACACCACCCCCCCCCATAGCGGCTGGGGACCACCACATCTTCCAAGGGTAGGCAGGGCATCCCTTTTCCTTTACTGGACAACACAAGCAGTCATTCCATCCTCAGAGGAATAAACCTTCAATTAAAAATTGGTTATCTTAAATCCACATCATTTCTCTGGCTTTTTCATAGCTCTAGCATGATTTAAAGAATTGACTAGCTATCAACATTTCCTTTTGGTCAAACGATATACAGTTTAGTAAGATAAAAATTCTCACACTTTTATTTCAGCAAATTGTATTTGAAATGGACACTTGCACCCAAGACTCCTGATCTTCGCACAAAAGACAGTAGTGAGTACCATCTGCTAGAGTCTCAGTTAAGACAGTAACAAGACCCAGCAGGCCTGTTGGACTCTTTTTTAGATTTTCTTTTTCTAAATTTCAGTATATTAGCAAGAAAAAGAACCAAAATGTACGAGAGGCAACTCTAATGTCAAGATGAGACACCAGTAGAATTTGGACTGCTCAGCAATAGGATTTAGAAGCCACAGAGAGAGACATTTGAGGACCTATTTTCCCAAAGTTAATAACAATCATTGATTTTTTTCTAAGCTGAATCTCAGAAGTGAAGTCATGAAGATTTAGATCTTTGCCATCTTGATGGCTAGGTCTTTGGAACACTTTGTCCACCTTTGTGATATTAATACTATAAAATGAAGCTCTACTTAAAAGTGAGCACATTACGTACTTCAACGAGGCCGTCAAGATCCCATTTTAATTGATATTCCATCTTCTCATAAAACTTAGCTATAGCCTAGGTCCTCTGCCTCTTAAAAACTACTTGTGCAATCCTCACCCTAGAGCATCTGACTTGACAATTTTGAGATTCATTTCTCTGTTTGCTTAGATTTGTTTATGGAGAGCACGTAATTAAAGAGAAAGTTTGGTGGCATAACAAGATTAGTTCTGAACAAGTACATCAAATATATGAAAAATTAAGATGCTGCCTTTACATTCACATACATGTGGGTGAACTAAGCAGCAAACTCTCAGCTGCTGAAACGACTTGCCTACCTGAGACTGAGGATCCATTTCTTGTGGTGTAACTGCAAAGCAATGACGAGGCAATGAAGAGCTCGGAGACTGAACGATTCTCAAGGTCAGAGCGTGAAACTGCAGCAGTGCAAAGGTGTCGTGTCTAAACGTTCACTAGTGAGAATCATACGTGAATCTGAAGAGTTTGTAAATGAACTTTAATCCTCATTGGGTTGCTTTTTATGAGGGGAAAAAATGTTGCCACGTTTTATATTGACTTTTTTAAGAAAAGACTTCACTTGCTTAACCAAGCTAATGGGAAAGCGTCCACTTCCCTCCAAGGGTGGGAGACTGGATGCTACAAACTCTCCCCAGTAACATACATTTCACCCACTGTAACTCCTTCCGGAACATAAGAGAGCCTAATGCAAACAGACCTTAACACCCTTGGCCACGTGACACCTCCCTTTATCAGTCCAAAGGTCACATTTAAAAAAGAATTTTTTTTCTCCTCCCTTATTCTCACTATTCCCATGAAAAATGCCAAATGTCACTTGGTTGGTATAATTCTAAGTCTCTGTTAGCAGACCCACTATAGATGAGCGATTTCTCTTTCCTGACTTTTTAGTTTTTCCTTTCACTTTTTTAATAAGCAGTGAATTTATTAACATTACCTCTCTGGAAGAACCCTTTATCTTCAAGGAATGATTTATACACAGGCTTTTGAGCCACACAAAACAACCCTGTAAGCACTCACAGAGTAATCAGAGCCATGACTATAGCTGGAAATCAAAATTGACTCGCGTTCTTGGAGAAGACATTAATGACTTGTGAATAATCACCAAGTATAGCTTGCAAGGAAATAATCCTTTCCTTTTGGCCCTATTTCAATGGTTGTGCACCAATTTTTAATATTAAGATCTGCCTTTTGGGACTTATTCTAAAATTACTTTTATTCGACATCCCCTGCTTATCTCTCCTGGAGTCTGAGCACGCGAAATAAACGCTAGCTCCGATAAAGGGGAAAGATAGGTCAGCGTCTGGAGCTGCCCTCGCGCTCCTGGGCGGGTCACCTGTCCCTGAGTGCTCTCGCACCCTCGCAGCCTTCCCCTCTCAGCCCCCTGCACTCTCTCTCCAGCCGAAGTAGCACCAGCCTTCCCAGCAGCGGTCCTCCAAGGACTCTCCTTCGCCTGAAACTCCAGCTTCAACTCGCTGCCCCCTTCGCTTGCCTTTGTTCAGGACCTGGCCTTTTCCTCTTTGTCACCTGACCATCTCCCTTCTGAGTACGCTTGCCTTTGTTCAGGACCTGGCCTTTTCCTCTTTGTCACCTGACCATCTCCCTTCTGAGTACGTATGGGTCCGCACACGCTTCCTGCTTCCGAGGTGAGTCCCTGCAAGCCGTGCTCCCCACTGCAGCCAGGTGAAGCCTTCTGAAGCCCAGAAGGGTTCATCACTTATGCCTCCGTCTTAAAGGAGCCTCCCATGGCTGGCTCCCTGCTGCCTCCAGGGTCAAGTCCCAGTTTCTTAGCAAGACTTACGTGGCCCTTTGAGATCTGGAGCCTGCCTACCCTCTCTCCCCACTCAGCATCTCCCTGCTTCTCTTTGCATTCTTTGTCCCTTTGAAAGACTTGCCTCTCGAACTCCCCATCTCCATTGCTCTCCCCTTTTTTCTACCACAACTGTGTTGAGGAGAACAAGAGCTAAGAATGTGTCTGAAGTTTCTAGAGTGACCCACGGGGGATGGTGCCATTCGGGAAAGGAGAATACGCTGATTTAGGGGATGTGAGTAATTGTGCTTCAGACACTTTAGTTTCAAGATGCCCGAGGGACAAAACAAACCAGGTGGGGATGTTGAGCAGTCAGGTGGAAAGCAGTGAGAGACCTTTTCAGAGGGAGATCAGGCTGAAGATAAAGATCTATGAGTCATCCGTCTATAAATGGAATTTCAAGCCACAGGGACAACCAGAAAGTCTGGAGCAGGAAGGGAAGATGTTGATGGTAGAACACTTAGGAGGTGGGCAGGAACCACGAACCAGAGGATTGAGGAAAATCAACCAAGACACAGGAACATAGCAGGAACATATAAGACACAAGAGGAGGTCTTTCCCGTTCTTGACATTTTTACCAGTTGAGTTTCTCTATACACCACATGTGCACATACTCACACACACTCACACACACACACCATGTAAAGACTGCTTTTCAATCGCACCTTCTTTCTATTAGTTCTGAAAGTGCTGGGTGTCTGAGAGCCCTAGATTGTTGAAGTCAACCAGGGTCAGACAGCCAGAACCACCTCTGCAACGGAGCGCCCTGGTGGAAGGAGGGAATGAACTTAGCCCCTTGTCATCTTGTTCCAACACACAGAGAGGGCCACGCCTCAGAATTCCCTAAACGCCTGTCCCTTCACAACCCCACCCCATCCCGCCCACCCACAGTGTCAGAAAGGCAGCCCAGGAAAGACGAATAAAATATTCAAGTGAAAGTCTGCCCTCGCCTAGATCCTCACTGCAGAGGCACCGGGCACACAGGGGGCCTGAATAGTTGGTTAAAAGCAGTTCTCCTCTTGTCTCTCAAATACGCTGCCCTGTCTTCCTCTCTACTGCCAGCAATAGTCATTTATTGATCATGATGAGGAGACTCCTCCATGCTAAAAGAAGATTTCTGTCTTGACCCTATATTCCTTCCAAATTTCTGTTCGATCTTTTTTCTTCACTTACCAAAAGACACTAATGATCATGTCTTGGCCCTGCCCAATACATCTTTAATAATATCATAAAGAATAAAACTGTCATTGAACACTAAAAAAATTTTTAAAAATCAAAATGTCTTCACCTACCACAACCTACCTCAGAAGAATGTCTCGTGTACCCCCTTGTTTTGGCCATACTAAAGGCCATACCATTTTGGGGGGACTCTCCCTGTCCCCTCCCTCCTCCATATCATGCTTATATGATTGCCTTTTCTTCACTCTCCCCCTCGAAACTCCGTGCCTACTGTTAAAGTCTTGTTCCTCAGCCAGAGCCCAGCTCTTTCACACCCCTGCCCTGGGGCTTCTCCAGATGTTCCCAGTCAGCGCCAGCCTCTCCTTCTCCCCTCTCCCAGCCCACTTTATGATTCTTCAGGAGCACCTCTCTTAGTGTGTCTTTTTTCCATGTTTCTTGTGAGTAGATCTGTCTCTGTCCCCCCTCTGCACCCATCCTCATCGCTCCCACATTCGTACTCATACATGATTATGAGCCCCTGGGAATCCAGGCTCTGTGTCATCCACCTTTGCACTCCCCACAGGGCTTAGCACAGATTTGCATACAGAGCCTCAAGAACATTTGGTACATTGACAGGCATTGCAATTGATATGCAGAAAAGGACATTTATGTAAAGAAACTAGCAAACTATAGACTGTTATGGTTGAGAGGAAACTTAAATAATCCCCTCCACTGATGGCTTCATTTCATAGCAGAGCTGTGGGAATGCAAGAACGTAACCTATGTCAAGGATCACATAAATAATTTGTGTCCCACCAGTATGGAGCCAAGGAAGTATTATTTGAGAAGGTAGGACCTAACTGGATCACAGATGGAAGAGTATGGATAGGGCATGCCAAGAGAGAAGCAGGGATTCGCAAAGTATGGCAATCAAAGGGAATGAGGCATGCTGGGGAAAAAAGCAGTGTTCAGGGAGCAGAAGTTTCTCTCACGGAAGGAGTGAGAGATAAAGCTGGAAGGGTAGGTTGGGGTCAGAACTCTGGGGTCCTTCCTGATCAGAGTTCAGATTCTATCCTGACACACTGGGATGTTCTTATAAGTGTTTTAACATTGGGATAATTTGAACAAGATGGTGATTTTGAAAGATAAATCAGATGCCAGGAAAGCGAGGGACAGAATCGGAACCAGATAGACAGATTAGAAAGTCGAAAGTGATGACATCTGGACTAGGGAGACTACAAAATAAGTCAAAATGAGAAATCGGACTGAGTCACCATTAAAATGTAGGGAGGGCTGAGGGGCGAGAGAAAAACATCAAGAATGAGTTACAGGTTTCCAGTTTACATGACTGGGCAGATGAAGGGCTGAGGAGAAAAGGAAGGCAGACAAAACAAATGGTTAGATGCAGAAAATTCCTTACAGATGATCCCATCCAAGAAGTGTGTTTTGCAGATGATGACTCCAGGCAAAGGCCACTGGGTGCCGGGGAAAACAGGAGGACCGGGCATCTAGTCAGCGTGCCCAGAACGCTCAGAACGCCGCACTCATCACCACGGATGGAAAACAGCCCCGGTCCCAGGCAGAGTCACCTCTCACCCCAAGGTCAGGTCACCCTGCTTCTTTGTCCCTCTGGCCCTGCCCAGGTTCTGCCCTCTGGGGCTCTTCTTCGGTGGGGTCTCCACTGTCGCCTGAAATCACCTCTCCCTACCCCATTTTGCTGTGTATAATAAACAACTTTTGTCCAAATTTTTGAGGGAGGAATAAGGATGCACATGATACACAGAAAGTACTAATTTGATACAGGCCCATAAAATGTCTTGTACCTTGTATCCATTCTTGTGTTTTGTAATTATTTGTTACATGAAATTTCTTGTACCATAATATGTTCAAAAACAAATGCTAAAATTCCTTTATAATACAAAAAAACACACAAGTATCTACATATAAATAAATAAATAAATAATTGAATTAAAAATTAAAATGAAAGATTTTTCTCCTGAAAGTTTGGGCCAAAAACATGGGCACGTGTATACACGGTGAAATACGGTAAGTCCAGGCCTTTCACTTTGGCCCCAGGCTCAGGGCCCCAGCTTAGACCTGCCCTGAGCTGATGCAGGCTGGCTCTGCAGCCTCCCTTTATCCATTCTCCATTCAACCCTTCATATTTATTCATTCATTTAACATTTTCGTAAGTCCTGGAAGTAGAATAGTAAGTAAGATGCAGTTACTGCCCTTACAGGAGTTACATTCTAGACCTGAAGTCAGGCTCTTCCCCTAAAACCTGGAAAAGAGGAAACAAATAATTACAATGAAGTAATTTAAAATTATAATAAGTGCCAGCAGGAAAAAGGGGGCTGGGACAGAAAGTGATAGGAGGTCTGCTATCAACGCTGGGCGTCACCGAGTAGGCAGGCAGAAGGTGCTCTGGGAAGGTGCCACTTGAGACGAGGCCTCCCTCGAGGATGAGGAGGCCCTGAATCATTCACTGAAGGAATTGCAAGGAGGTCAGAGAGACTGAAGCACAGTGAGGAAGGGGGAGATTTACACAACAGGAAACTTGGTGGTGAGAACACCAACAAAGCTAATGCACATTAATCAATGCACCCCAATAAATTCAATTAAAAAAAAAAGACAGAATACAAAATTTTTCATACAATATTAGGTACCAAAGTGAGTTTATTTAGAATGAGAAAGAAATCACACAAATCACAAATCTGTAAAAGCTTACATACAGCAGGGGCGTCAAACTCATTTTCACCAGGGGCCACATCAGCCTCACAGTTGCCTTCAAAGGGCCAAAATAATTTTAGGACTGTATAAGTGTGACTACTCCTTCACTGTTAAGGACTTGGAATTACATTCGTCCCTCTGAAGGCAACCGCAAGGCTGATGTGCCCCCGGTGAAAATGAGTTTGACGTCCCTGGCTTACAGGAAATCCTGCCTAGCGGTTTGGATCTTTTGTCACTAAGTGGTGACCCACTCTAACACTGCTTTCTCTCTTCAGGTCGGTTTATCTGATACTAACTATACTAGTCTTCCCTTAGTTTTTCCCATGGGATCTTTTGAAACCTTAAATTTTCATCTTTCTCTTATAAGCAGCCTATAACGGGTATTTCCTAAATTCTATCTAAAAAAAAAAACAAAAAAAACTTGGCCTTTTAACTGGAACACTTGGTCCATTTACGTTTAATGACATGACTGATATATTTGAATTTAAATCTATCATCTTATTCTTTCTACTTAATCCACCCATTCCATGTTCCCTTTCCTCCCCTTTCGTGCCTGCCTTTGAATTGTTCTCTTACATTCTATCTTTCTGTCCATCAGTTTGGAAGGTGCGTATGTTCTTTCCACTCTCTCACTGATTACCCAAGTGCAGCCTTGCCATATCAGCCTGATGCTTACCTTCGCTTTTACCTTCCCCTGGAAAAGTCAAGGACCTTATAGTACTTTAACTATGAGGGGGGCCCCGAAACACCCAGAATTTATTTATTAAAAAACTGTGTATTTATTCTTACAGATATAAATTTCAGTCACCTTCAAAGCACTCTCCACTGGATATGCCTATTGAGATGTTTTCCCCACTGCTCTAAGGAGTTTTTGAGCTCATCCATTTTGATGCCTTTCAGTGATTCTGCTGTTTTTTTGTTTCATCTTTTCCACATCGGCAAAATGTTTCCCTTTGAGGACTTTTTTCATCAAGGGGGACAAAAAATAGTCACTCAGAGCAAGGTTCGGTGAATAGGGAGGGTGGGTCATGGGGGTCATGCTACATTTGGTCAGAACTGCTGAAAACTCAGCGCAGTGTGGGCAGGTGTGCTCATAAACCACCCATCGTGAAACGGGCAGACTTGTTGAAACAGTCTTGAAAAAACATTTGCTGATGCTGAATGCAGCCTCTCACAACAACGCCAGCTAGTACACTCATACCAATGGGTTCCTAGAACACTCATCTAGCGGGGGAAGGCTGTACTACAAGGGGCCCACCCTCTAGAAGGTAATTCCTAGTTTTCCGGGGGGTCTCCCTTTGTACCTCCTATTATATGTAATGTTGTCAATCTATTTTGATTGAATATAGTTCATTATTACTGCTTTGTAGAGTTAACGGTCATTTAGATGCACCTATATATTTACCACCTCTTTCCACTCTTTTTTGCTACATCGCAGAACTTCCATCTGACATCACTTTCCTTCTTAATGAACATTTTAAATTTTCTGTATTGTAGGTCTGTTGAAAGAAATTTTACATTTCTATCAGCAGTTTACGAGCATTCCAGTCTCTCCTCATCCTCACTAACACTTATTGTTCATCTTTTTAATTATATCCATTCTAGTAAGTGTGAAATAGAATCTCATTGTACTTTTAATTTGTATTTCCCTAAGGACTAATGATGGTGAGCATTTTTTATGTGTTTATTGGTTATTTGCGTATCTTCTTTAGGGAAATGTCTACTCAAATCCTACTCAAATCTTTTGACAGGTTTTTTTTAAGATTTTATTTATTTATTTATTTTTAGAGAGAGGGGAAGGAAGGAGAAAGAGAAAGAGAGAGAAACTGATATGTGAGAGAAACATTGACCAGTTGCCTCCTGCACACCCCCAACTGGGGACCAGGCCTGCAACCAGGCATGTGCCCTGACCAGGAATCGAACCAGTGACCCTTCAGTTCATAGGCCTATGCTCAGTCCACTGAGCCCCACCAGCCAGGGCCTTTGACTGCTTTTAAATGGGAATATTTGTCTTTTTATTATTGAATTAAGAGTTCTTTTAATATTTTGGATTCCAATCCTTTGTCAGATATATAAACTGCAAATATTTTCTCCAGTTCTGTGACTCGTCTTTTCACTTTTATGATGAGATCACACTTAGCAGGAAAGTTTATAATTTTGATGAAGTCCAATTGATTTTTCTTTTGTTGCTTGTGCTTTTGGTGTCACATCTAAAAAAACTGCTTGATTCCAGACCATGAAGATTACTCCTATTAATTCTAAGAGTTGTATGGTTTTAACCCTTACATTGAGTTTTATGATCCATTCTACATTAAATTTTGTGTATGGTGTGAGGTGAGGGTTCAGATTCATTCTTTGGCATGTGGATATCCAATTGTCCCAAAAACATTTTTGTAAAGACTTGAAACCCATGTCAAAAATCAATTTACCATAATTTAAGGTATTACTTTTGTATTTTTAATTCTACTCCATTGATCTATATGACTGTCCTTGCCAGGACCACATTTCCTTGATTGCTATAGCTTTGCAGTAAGTTTGGAAATCAGAAGCTGTGAATCTTACGGCTTTGTTCTTGTTCAAGGATGTTTTTGGCTGTTCTGAGTCCCATGTGAACTTTAAGATTGGCTTCTCCATCTCTGGGAAAAAAAAGTCAGCTGGCATTTTGATAGGGAATGTGTTCAATTTATGAATAAATTTGGAGGAAATGTATAGATAAATTTGGGCACTATCACCATCTTGACAATATTCCATCACAGGAACTTGGAATATTTTTCTATTTATTTTGATTTTCTTTCATTTTTTTCAGCAATGTTTTGTAGTTTTCAGCATACAAGTCCTGCACTTGTTTTGTTAAATTTATATCCAAGTATTTCATTCTTTTTTGATGCCACTGTAAATTGAATTGTTTTTTTCAATTTCATTGTATAAAATGAAATTTTATACAATTTCATTGTATAAAAACACAATTGATTTTAGTGTATTGATCTTACAGCTTTCAACCTTGCTGAATTGTTTATTAGTCATAGTAGTTTTTAGCAGATTGTTTAGTATTTTCTATATGTACAAAATCATGTCATTTCTGAATAGAGAAAGTTTTGCTTCTTCCTTTCCAATCTGAATGCCTATTTTTTTTTTATTTTTCCTAACTGCCCTTGCTAGAATCTCTAGTACAATGATACGTAGGAGTGATGACAGCAAATATCCTTTTCTTGTCCCTGATGTTAAGGGGGAAACATTCAGTGCCACTCTTTACAGCAGCTAGTTCCCTGCTGAAATTTTTATGCTCCAAATCTATCTCACTGAATTTAGTAAGCACTGTAGTTCTACAGTCTACATCTGATAATTTTCAATATTTGATGTCTTTGTGGAGCTACTTTTTCTGCTGGTTCTGTATTATGTTTTATCTCTGGGTATATCTCATTGTGTCTGACAGTTTTCTCATCATTCCCTTTTAAAAGTACTTATAAGGGAAATAAGTTGAGGCCTCAGATGGTGTCACCTTCCTTCAGAGAGGGTTTTTATTTCCCCTTCTATTAGGTACTTGAGAGTCTTAGCTATTAGAAACCAAGGTTTTCTCTTTTTAAAAACATTTTTTAAAGATTTTCTTTATTTTTAGAGAGAGGGGAAGGGAAGAAAAGGGAGAGAGAGAGAAACATCAATGCGAGAGAGATACATCAGTCTGTTGCCTCTCCCACGCCCCCAACTGGGAACCTGGTACGCAACCCACTGAGCCACACCAGCCAGGGTCAAACCAGGATCTTCTGATTTGCCAAGATGACCTACCAAAGTACAGTCATACCTCCAATCTCAGTGCATATCCTGTTGAGGTTTTAGTCCTAAGCAGTAAGTGGTTCGACAGAATTTTCCTCCCTGCAACTGTGCTGGACTCCAATCCTTGTCTCTGCCAAGGTAATGTACAGTTCTATCTTTCACCCTGCCCCCACCAGTGGGCATGCTCCTAGGGCAAAAGTATTTTTGAATAGTGCAGTTCGTCAAGGTTTCCATCTCCTGACTCCACATCTTGTCTCCTTCCTACACTACCCTACCCAAAGTGTCTGCCTCAATCACTGAGCATTCCGGGGCAGAAGCAGCTGAAACTCATCTCTCTGAACTATCTTTCTCCCACTGGCCACAACCTCATCATAATTCACTATCATTTTTCCTTACTGTTACTTCTAAGACTATTTTTTTCTGTCGTTTTTTTTTTTTTAGTTGTCATCAGAGCAATGGTTATGCCAGAAGATTCCTTTCTGTTTTAGTAATACTGCTTTCCAAATAGTAGATGGGAGGGTCCTGCTTTTTACAGATGTGAGCCATCTAATTAATGAAGGAAGAGTAACCAAACTTCAACATCATTGTTCTGTAACACCTAATAAAATAATGAATCTAAGCATGAATAGCTGCTAACAGCACTAAAAGAGGGACCACCAGACATCGCACGCCTCCTGGCAGAAAGATACAATGCCACCATGAGGTAGTCATCTCAAAGGGAAAAAATTAAATCTCAATCTAATCAAGGCTTTAAATCGATCTACCAATCTAGAAGAAATACTAAGGGCAACGGGACATGTTAAAATATACCATGAAGATGCAATAGGCAAAATCCAGGCTGAGACACTCACGAGAAATGACTTAATTTCTTTAACAAACAAATTGCAAGGGGGGGAAAAAAAAACAGGGTCGGGAGGCCCTAGAGAGTAAAATAAAATTTAAATAGATTTATGAAACATGTCAAAGAATCACAAACATTTTTCTAGGATCCTGATATTTTAAAAACTGTTAAACTATGAAATGTATGACATAGCCGAGGATTTGAATGCTGACTCAAAAGAATTTGATGATGTTTTAAAATATTATTACATTTTTAAGTACAAGAATACTGTTGTGACTATGTTTACCAAAAAGGAGTGTGTACACATATACATAGACATATGCATAGATACATATTCACATGCATGTACTACACACACACACAGTAAAACAGTTATAGATGAAGATATCAAGATACCTGAGATTTGCTTAAAGCGAACACAGGAAGATAAGAGTGGATGGGGGTGTAGACACGGGGAGGGGGGAAGACTACGGTGTACAGAATGGGTCGGTGGGGACAAGAATGCGGACAAGGAGACAATTTTGAGCCTACTGTTGTGTCCAGGTGAGAGGTGACGGTGACCCTGACTAGGGCAATGAGGCAAAGTGGAAGAATTTTTGAGATGTATTTGGGAGGTGGCCTGGAAGAACCAAAGGTGACTTCTCAGTTTCCGGTTTGAATCACTGAGTAGAAGGGGTGTCACTTTCCAAGACGGGGAAAACTTGAAGGTGAGTGTCGGGAAGGGCAGGTTGGTGGGGACTGCATTTCTGCTGACATTTTTCACCTTTTGACTTTGAGATTTCGATGGCAGACCCATGAATATGTCAAGTAAAAAATTGCCAAGGAGAGACTATATACTTTGGGATGAAATTATGTCAATGCAGAGACCATTTTAAGCCTAGAGAAATGAGTAAGCTTGGTCAGGCAGAGAGTATAAAGGCAAACACTTCCTGCCATCAGAGGGATGACAGGAAACAGATTTGCAGTCTGGATGGAGGAGACAAGCCGGGGGTAAATGCTGTGATAAAATGCGGGCAGAGCAATGTTGCATGGTGGTGGGAGGCGGGATCCCTCTCCCTCCTGGTTCCCTTTCCAGTCACAGGGGGAGGGACTGTGAGGAAAACTCAACACAGGAAAACTGAAGGTGTCTGAAACATGGTCACCATCTGGACTTCTCAACTTCCTCCAAAGGAAATCACCATTTTTACTGATAACATCATTCTTCCAGCCTTTTCTTCTCAAAGACTGAATTTAAAGGGCTTTAGGTATAGGGTAGGAAGCTACGCCCAGACTTTTGGATGCCCTTCGTTTCAGGAACAGGCGGGGCCCAAAGCCGCAGGTCAGAGCAGCCACAAACAAACAAGGCTCCAGCTTCCCCTGGCAGGAGGGCACTGGAAGAGCCAAGGAGGATAAGGGGAGAAGGTGGCCCCAGAGTACATTATCGCTGGCTCGCAATCCCGGTTTATGCAACCCACTCATGCCCTTCCAATCTTCTCCTACCATGAATGCCCTGGCTGAGTGAGCCCTGGTTTATAGGCCTGGCTGATTCCAATCTCTCATTGTCATGTCCTAATGCTTTATGGTGTGTTGAGAAGACCCCTGGCAAAAAAAAAAGACTGTGTTTAAATGCCTTTTATTATTTTCTTGTTTGTGATGTATCAGGCCAGAGGATGTGTGTAACCTGATCAACCTAGTAAAAAATTTTAATCCCTTCTATTTTTATGGCCTTCCAGGAAAAGTTCCATTTCGGGAAAACGTAATGACCTTCAGAACTGATTTTCAAACTTCCTGGCAACACGTTACCGAAAATGGGGCCCTGTCCCGGCAGGGTTCTCAGCTCCTCTGAAAGAGTTCCTGAGAGTTCGTGTTTGGCAAGGGCGTGTCTGAGCGCCCGGGAAGCAGAGGTGTGGGCAGTGGAGGGCGGAGGGGTCGCTGCCTGTGCATGTGTCTGTGTGCGGGAGGATGAAGGAGAAGATGTAGGAGTTAACGGCTTTCCCATAGGCGGTTAGGATGCCATTTTCCTGGGCCTTTAGCCCACTAGACCCGAAGGCCTTGCTTGCCACCAGATCTCTCAAAATAGTAATCACAGCGAAACTCCCAATCTCCTTTGGTTCTCACAATAAGCCTGTGAAGTGCATGTACCACACGTTACAACACCCACTTTACAGAGAGGGGAACTAAAGCGGAGAAAAGCTAGGTGACTTGCCCAGGGCCAGACAGCTCAGTGTGCAGCAGCTTTAACTAGGTGCTTGTAACCACCGTGTCTACTTTGGTCCTTATCCTGTACATGAGCCAGGCCAAGCTAGCTTCTGCCTAGATGTTGGCTCCCAGATCTAAACATCCCCCACCTCCCCATTCACAGAGCCTGGGAACAAAAGGAGAGGAGAGTTGAGAGTAAAATATACAAGATGTGCAGCATCCTTCTGCTTAGAGCATCTTACCTTGTTTCCACCCCACTCCCACGAGAGTTAGTGTACACCTAGGATCTTTTCACCAGTGTAGAGACACAACCATCTCAAACGCCACTTCTTTCTCTCTCCCTAAGGAGAAGCACAGCAAAATCCAGGTAAGAGTGTGGTATTAAGAGTGATATTTAAATCTCTAATTTATTTTCGTGGAAGTCATTCAGTACATTCCACTATTGGTAATAACAAATGATTAGTGGCATGAATTACTTGCACAATAGCATCAAACTGTCACCAGAAGTAATACCTGTTATTCCATCCCGGTGATGACCACACTCTTCTCCACACCTACCTACTGTGGCCTATTCACAACCCCCACACTCACTTTCATCCACCAGCCTCTCAGCATCTCATACAAGTAATGAGCATAGGATTTGGAGTTAGACAGACCTGGAGTTGCATCCTGGTTCTGACACTTACTGTATTTTTCGGACTATAAGACACACTCCCCCCAAATTTGGGACGAAATGGGGGTGCATCTTATAGTCCAAATGTAGCTTACCTGGCTCGCTGTAGGGGAGGGGGGTGGTGCAGCGGGGTCACAGGAGGCAGGAGGCAGGTTGCTGCTGCATTTTCCTCCCCAATTGCCCCCCACCCACAGTGCGTCTTATAGTCTGAAAAACACGGCACTAACTGTGTGACCTGGCCAGGTGACTACGTTTTTCTAAGACTCAGTTTTCTCGTATGTAAAAGGGAGATAATAAGAGTATCTATCTGCCTTGTGTGCCACTGTGAAAATTAAATGGAAATGATAAATAGATAGATGAGAGATGAATGATAGACAGAAAGAATGCAAGTTTCACAAAGTCTGGCACACGTTAACCACCGAATACATCTTAACTGTGTTTTTATGATGCTGTTCTATATCTATCTAATCCACTTCCTTCACTCTCCTTTTCTGTCAGGTTTTCACAGTACTGTGTTTACTGTGGAGAGTAGCTTATGTTCTGAACTGTCCAGTAAAGGAAATAGTAAGATATAAACAGAATTAGAATGGAAACCTAATCAAATTAAGCAATATTTATATAATTTACCCTCAACCCAGCCATTCTAAATTAGCTGGGTTTATCTTAACAAGAGATGAATTAGTAATGGGGATGGATTATGAGTTCAGTCATCGGTCTTCATTGCATTGTTAGAGGAGTAGCTTCCCTCTGCATTTCAAACACCACTTACCCACTTGGCCATCCACTGGCTTAGTTTCCTAGGCTTTGGGAAGGACTTCCTCGGTGCGAAGGCCAGGCTGCACTGTCTCCTCTCTACCCACCTGCATCAGCACTTCAGGTCTCGTTCCAAACACTTGATGAGAAGCTGTCCATGCTGAGAGAAGCTGCCCCAGCGATCGAGATTGTTTCAAGAACACTAATAGAGGTCAGACCACACGTCTGCTTTCAGATCATCCCAAGAGAGGAAAGAGCCCTATTCCCACGGAGCAGGCTCTGCACAGATGTGTGGCAGAGGAACTGCAATGGGCAATGGCTCACACGCTGTGAGTCCCATCATCGTAAGGGCAGGTGTGTCAAAAAGAGATGAATTAGTGATGGGCAAGGCAAAAGACCAATGAAAAGTGAGACATTCTCAAGATCACAATGTCAGTGAGTCATCAAAGGACTCACCAGATTCTGCCAGAGGAGTTGGCAGTAGTCATTCTGTCAGCTGTCAGAGCCCTTTCTGAAACCTTCACTCTGACACAGCCCTTCCTGCTCACCCAGGATCTATAATGGCACCACATCGTTTCACGAGGGATTCTCCAGGTCAAAAATGTTCTCCATTGTCAAAAATGAAGATACGCTCTCCAGCCCCAGGGCAGCTCTCCCAACCCTTCACCCTCCTCCTTGGTGGACTCTCCAGCCCCGCTCTGCAATAACCACCCCAGACTTTTCCCACCCTCCGTGAGCCCTCACACAGAAACTCACGTCCCGCTTTCCCACCTCCCGCCTCCAAATGCACAGACGGGCTCGCCTCCTCCTGGGAGGTTGTGTGAGGCCTGAAACTTACACAGTTTGGACAGAAGGATTCTTTAAGGGAAGGACTATAAAATTATAAGTATCATATTGGGTATTCATAGGAAATAACCCAAAGCACAAATTTTTAAAGCTGGAAAATAATACTATGCCACAATACACAGAAATATTACACAACATTTTAAGTAATTATTCACCTACTATACCACTATAATTTTTTCTTATAATTTTTTGCCTACATACTCTTTAATCATCTCTTCACATGACAATGTCTTATAATATTGTTTTCTACAGAGAAAACAGAAAGATAATTCAGTCTCTCCCTTAGCATGATGGGTCAAAATTTGTGGTGATTCCTTATTGATATTTTAGAAAACTTTCTTTCAATTTCCCAATTTTGGTACTGGTTATGTCACATAAATTTTTAGGATCATTGTCAAATTTAGGAAAACTTCCATTAAGTTTCTTTCATATATAAGACATGATATGGAAGAAATTTTTACAGATTAGCTTATGAATCCTTATTTTTCCAACTTTGCCTCTCCTCTGTTATCCCCACACGTCTGATGACAAGCACCGTAGGAAATATTTGTGGGGGGTTATGACTTTTGGCCAGGGCCTCCAGGTTAAGTCAGCTCTGGGCAGTAGAATATTCCTGGAAGGCATTTCTATGCCAAGTTTGTTAGAAATGACTCGGCTACACACAGAAGCAACTGATAACAAAATAAACATAACCCACTAAACTCAAGTTAAATATGCCCCGAACACAACTTCACCTTAGCCACATCTCAGAAATGCCCTCCCCGCTCCATGGCGATCCACAAGAGGGAAAAGTAGGACAACAAGGAAGCTGAAGTGAAAAGAGGCAGCAATCGTAACCAACTGCAGCTTCAATGTCATACTTTTGCAAGTTCTATAAAAACATGTGATCTCATTGCTAGGAATGAGAAGGGCCCATGCAAGGAAGGGGTTGTGAGGCTTTGAACTCTGTCTGTATGTCTATGTGTCTGAAATGCAGAAGGCCTGTTGTAGCCCTCTTTGCGAGTGTACAATGTTTTCCTGTCTCCCAAGGGCATTAATAAATGCGATCATAGAATCTTTTAAATTAAAGGAGCTCAGTTCTGATTAATGTACACAACAGACAAATAAGGCCAGGCGCTTCAGGCTATTTGAAGGACCTCGAGGAAAGAGAATTCACTCTAATTTATAGATCTCACAGGTGAAATCTGGAGAGCACAGACTGAAACAGCAGCCTTTTACTTTTAAGCTACTTGTGTTTTTATGGTTCAGGTGCATTGCTTGAGGCAGCATATAACTGAGTTCTTTTTTTATTCAATGTGGCCATCTCCAACTTTTAATTGGGGTAATTAGAACATTTACATCATTGTTAGTGTAGGTATGATTGGGCTTAAGGTTGTCATTTTGCTATTCGTTTTCTATTTGTTCCCATTGTTCTTTGTTTCCTCTTTTGATGATTGATAGATAGAAAGATAGATAGATAGATAGATAGACAGACAGACAGATAGATGATAGGTACATACAGACAGAGGGAGAGGTATTTATCCTAGAAAACTGACTCCCATGAACATGGGAGATGACAAGTCAGTCATCTGTCGGGCAGACCAGCAGGCTGGGAATTTGGGTTACAGTTTATCAACCTCCAGTTTATCCCAGCCTCGAGTCGGAAATTCATAGGGCATGCCAGCAGGCTAGAAACTCAGACAGGATTTCTGTTAGTGTTGTGGTGGAATTCCTTCTTCTCCAGGAAACCTCAGTTTTGGCTCTTAAGGTGTTCAACTGTTAGCTGGGGCCTGCACATATTATGGAGGAAAATCTGCTTTACTGAAAGTCAACTGATTATAAATCTCAAATGCTTCTATAAAATACCTTCACATGAACATCTAGACTAGTGTTTGACCAAACATCTGAGCACTATAGACCAGGCAAGCTGATCTATAATCAGCTAAAATTAATCTCACAAGTAGAAACAAATACACCACACTAACACAGGTCAAATAAAGTCCAAATGGCTATGCTAATATAGGACAAAGTAGATTTCAGAGCAAAGGATACTGTCAGGATAAAGGACAACTATAAATGTGTCCTTGGCTAACTATAAAGGTGTCCATTTTTTAGTAGTGCGTAGTAATCTAAATATGCACATCCTACTAACAGAGCTTCCAAATATGCTAAGCAAAAACTGAAAGACCTGCAGAGACAAATAGACAAATACACAATTATGGTTAGATATTTCAATACCCATCTCTCAAGTGAAAAAATAGGTAGAAAGATAATCAGTAAGGATATAGATTTGAACAACACTATCAACCAACTTGAGCTAATTGACATTTATGAAACACCTCACTCCCCCCAAAACAGCAAACTACATATTACATTCAATTATATACATCACACTTACCAAAAAAGACCATGTGTGGGGACATGAAATAAGTCTCAATAAATTTAAAATGATTCAAGTCATGCAAAATAGTGTTTTGTAACCATGTTGAATCAAAACAGAAACTTATCTGGAAAATCCTCAAATATTTGAAAAGTAAAAAACACTTATAAATAACCCATGAGTCAAAGTAAAAAATCAAAAAGGCAAATAAAGAGTATTTTGAACAAAATGAACATTAAAACCCCAAATATCAGAATTTGAGAGATGCTGTTAACACAGTATTTAGGTGAATTTTTACAGTATTAAATTTCTGTACTAGAATAAAGAACATTCTCAGATCCACGACCTCAGCTTCCAGCACAAGAAACCAGGAAAAGAAGAGCAAGCTAAACAATGAGAAGTAATGAAATAAAGATCAAATAAGAAATCAAAGGAACAGAGAACAGAACTAATAAATGAACAAAACCAAACTTGTTCTTAGAGAAGTCCAATAAAAGTGATAAACCTCTAGTGGTACTAATTAGGAAAAAAGAGAGAAGCCAGTAATTATTCATTGCAGGAATGAAAGATGTGACACCACACAGATTCCATAGAATTAAAAGGACTAAGAGTAAATATTACGAACATATTTTCAAAAAATTCAGTGAGGCTGGCATACCAAAATCAGACAATCACAAGGAAAGCTGTAGATCAACATCCTTCATAGACATATATGGAAAAAATTCTAAATAAAACTTAATAAATACAATCCAGCAATATATAAGAGTGATAATGTACCATGACCAAGTGCAGCTTCTCCCAGGAAAGAAACTGATTTGAAAGTCAATGAAAATAATTCATCATACTAACGATCTAAAAAAAGAAAAATGACGGGAGGGGATAATGGGGGGAAGGGGTGGGGGTTCCAGGAACAACTATAAAGGACACATGGACAAAACCAAGGGTGGGTGGAAACAGGGGAGGGAGGTGGGGATGGCTGGGGAGGGGTGATGGGAGGTAAATGCAGACAACTGTAATCGAATAACAATAAAATAATTAAAAAAGAAAAATGATATGATCATCTTAATTGACCCCAAAAAGCTTTTGACAAAACACAGTATCAATTCCTTTTTTAAAAAAAAACTCTCAGCAAACTGGAATAAGAAGGAAATTTTCTCACTTATTAAAGGGCATCTACCAAAAAACCTGCAACTAATGGCATCCTTAGTGGTGGGAGGCTGAATGTACGCTCCGTAATATAAGGAAAAGACAAGTCCATCTGCTGTCACAGCTTTTATTCAACATGGTACTGGAGTTTCTAGCCAGTGGAACCGGGCAAGAAAGAAATTAAAGATACACAGATAGGCTAGCAAGAAGAAAGACCATCTTTACCTGACATGACATTATCATCTCTGTAGAAAACCCAATTGAATCTACAAAAAAGATATGAAAACTAATAGGTTAGTTTAGCAAGGTTTCAGTATACAAGAGTAATAAACAAAAATGAACTTAATTTCTATACACTAGCAACAAACAATTAAAATTTAAATTTAACCCTGGTTGATGTGGCACAGTGGATTGAGCGCTGGCCTGTTAATAAGAGGGTTGCTAGTTCAATTCCCAGTCAGGGCACATGCCTGGGTTGTGGGCCAGGTCCCCTTGGGGTATGTGTAACCACACAAGATGTTTCTCTCCCATTTTCTCCCTCCCTTCCCCTCTCTCTAAAAACAAATAAATATTGTAAATTGTGCAACAGCGTGGATGGAGCTGGAAAGCATTATGCTAAGCGAAATAAGCCAGACAGTGAAAGACAAATACCATATGATCTCACTTTTAACAGGAACCTAAACAACAAAACAAAAAAACAAGCAAAATATAGTCAAAGACACTGAAATAGAGGACAGGCTGACAGTGACCAGAGGGGAGAGGGGAGGGAATTTCAGGGGAGAATGGGGATGGTTTACAGGAACAAGTATAAAGGACACATGGACAAAAACTGGGGGCTGGAGGGGTGGAAATGAGAAGGAGGTGGGAAGGGCTGGGGGGTGGGCTGGGATGGGAGTAAAGGACAGAAAACTGTACTTGAACAATGATTAAAATGAAATAATAAATAAATAAATAAATAAAATCTTTTAAAAAACAAGTTTTATAAAATAAAATAAATAAAATTTAAATTTAAAAATATTGAAACACTTAAAAAATAAATCTGAACAAAGACGTGGAAAACCCATACACTAAAAAATAAAGAACAGAGCTGAGAGAAATTAAAGGAGGCCCAAATAAATGGAGAAACACTCTGTTTCTGAGTTAGACCATTCAATACTGCTAAGGTGTCAGGTCCTCCCAGTTCCCAGCATGCTTTTTTGTAAAAATTGACACGCTCAGACTTCCAGTCAAGATAGAGGCATAAGTAAATGTGGTATTCACCTCCTCCCACAACTAAACTAAATAACAACTGAACTGCAAAACAACCATCATTCAGAACTACCCGAGTCTGACTGAATGGAAGTCCTACAACCAGGGAATTAAAGAAGCAGCCACACGAAGACTGGGGATGAAGAGGCACAGTGGGCTGGTCCCACACCCATGCGTGGTGGATGAAAACGGAGAGGGATATCTTGGCCGCAGATGTCCCCTGTGTGGAGAGAGGGGTCCCAGCCTAGGGTTCCGGTGCCAGGAAGAGAGGTCCCCATAACTTCTGGCTGCAAAAAACAGTGGGGATTGAGGCTGAATGAGATGCAGGACTTCTGGAGTCCCAGGCAGTTCCTCTTTAAGGAATTAGTTCATCACCACCAAACCAGCATGATATGAAATATTAAAGGGCCTTATTGAAGAAGGAGGAGGAGGGGGAGGGGGAGGAGAAAAGATTCAAAATTTGAACAATAAAATGGCAATAAGTACATATTTACCAACAATTGAATCTAAAAAACAAAATGAATGAAGAAGCAGCACAGAAATAGACTCCCAGATACAGAGAACATTTTGATGATTGCCACATGGGAGGGGGGTTGGGAGAACAGGTAAAAAAAGGTGAAGGAACTAAGAAGTACAGATTAGCAGTTACAAAACAGTCATGGGGACATGAAGCACAGCAAAGGAAATACAGTCAGTAATGTTCTAATAACTATGTGCGGTGCGAGATTTATTGGGATGATCACTTAGCCTAGTGTCTAATCAATGGGGTGTACACCTGAAACTGATATAACTTATGTCGACTACAATTGAAACCTAAAAATAATTTTAAATGGAAAAAAGTAACATATAATTACTCAACTGAAAATTTAAGAAAATAAAATTGGCAAGCTGATACTAAAATTCTTGTGAGAACACAGAATAGCCAAAATGACTTTGAAAAAGAAGAACAAAGTGGGGGCGGGGGGCTAGTACTACCTCATTTTAAGGTTTAGTAAACAGCTACAATAATTAAGAAAAGTGTGACACTGGAAGAGAAGGATTCAAGGAAAAGGTAAAGTAAAAAATATTAGAGCTACTCTAAATAAAACTAATGATGAAATGCTAAATACTTACTTTCTGAGTTTAGTTTCCAGCCCTATGGTCCCAGTGAAGGTCAGAGAAATCCCTCTTTGTATTGTGCATCTAAAAAATACTGTAATATATATAATGCAAAGCTGAACTGAAGAAAGGGTGAAAAATATTGAAAAAGCAAAAATAACATGGTGAAGAAGCTCTAGAATTTTGCTTATCTTGCAAAGAAAAAAGACCTGGAACAGCCTTCCAATTTTAGACCAGAAATAAAGTTTCTAAGTTATCACCCTTAATCTTTTTTTTAAGATTTTATTTACTTATTTTTAGAGAACGGGAGGGAGAGAAAAATCAATGTGTGGTTGCCTTTTACATACCCGCAACTGGGGAACTGGCCCGCAACCCAGGCATGTGCCCTGACTGGGAATTGTATCAGTGCCCCTTTGATTTGCAGGCCAGTGCTCAGTCCACTGAGCCATACCAGCCAGGGCAATCACCCTTATCTTTAAGGAAGTCTTTCAAGGGGAAATTTTTAAACTAGGAGCGAAGTCATGGAGGTAATGTTAATTGTCCATAGAGGTCATATCTTGTTCTCACCCAAGAGATTTTCATAAATGCAACCAAGTTAAAACAGCCCAAAAAGAGATCACACAAATTAACATTATATCTTAGTTTGGGCTGCTGTAACAATAATAACATAAACTGGGTAGCATAAAAAAGAAATATTTATTTCTCACAGTTCTGGAGTCTGGGAACTCCAAGACCAAGGTAACGGTAGATCTGGTGGTGCCCAGACATCCTAGTGGGTATCTCACTGTGGTTTTGATTTACATTTCCCTAATAGGTAAAGATGTTGAGCATCTTTTCACATGCTTATTGGTTATTTGTACATGCTCTTTTGAAGAGTACTCAAACCATTTGTCCATTTTTAATTGGGTTGTAAGACTTTTATTGTTGGGCTGCAAGAATTATTTATATGTAGCAGATACCAGTCCTTTATCAGATACATAACATGAAAATATTTTCTCCCATCCTATAAGTTGTCTTTTCACATTTTTGAGGGTGTCTTTTGAAGCACAAAAGTTCTTCATTTTAATGAAGTCCAACTTATCAACCTTCTCTTTTATCATTTGTGTTTTTGGTATCTTATCTAAGAAATCCTCGCCTAACCCAAGGTCATGAAGATTTCTGCCTGTGTTTTATTCTAAGAGTTTTACAGTTTTAACTTTTATATTTTGATCTGTCAATCATTTTGAGTTAATTCTTATGGATGGTATAAGGTAGGGATATAAATTCAGACTATAGTTTGTACATATCTAGTTTCTCCAACACCATTTGTTGAAAGACTATTATTTCCCCCATTGAATTGTCTTGGACCCTTTTTGAAAAATCAATTGACTATAAAAGTTAGGGTTTACTTCTGGACTTTAAATTCTATTCCATTGATGTTTAATTCTAACTTTTTGGAAGTACCATACTGTCTTTATTATGGTAGCTTTGTAGTAATTTTTAAAATTGCAAGTTTGAATCCGATGATTGTTTTGTTCTTTTCCAGATTGTCTTAACTATTCTAGGTCACCTGCATTTCCACGTGAATTTTAGGGTCAGCTTATCAATTTCCAGAATTTTGATAGAGACTATATTGAACTTATAGATCAATCTAGAGATCACTGCCATTTTAACACTATCCATGAACATGAAATGTCTCTTTATTCACTTACATCTTATTTCATTTCTTTCCACAAATGTTTTATAATCCTCAAGATACATCTTACACTTTTAAAATTATTCCTATTTATACTTTTTGATACCACTATAAAATGTTTTTTATTTCATTTTTAGATTATTTATGGCTAATCTATGAAATGTAGATGATTCTTCATATTGATCTTATATTCTGCAACCTTGCTAATAATTTATTAGGTCTTTCATAGGTTCCTAGAGACTTTCTGTAAACAATGTTCTGAGGCAATAAAAATTTGCCATGTTGAACAGTCTGAAATTCCAAAACCATATTAAGCCCCAAAGGCTGAGATATATATGATTTACAGTTGTTGCCATAAGAACTAAGCTTATTTCTGAGCGATGCTAACACCTCTGTGCACACTGCAAGACCATCCAAGTTTCTGTGTCCAATCAGGCTGGAAAGAGAACCCTACTGCGCCCATCACTCAACTCAAACACGGACAACAAAGGAAAGTCTTTCATGGAATGTTCTAATAATGTGTCTAGACCTGGGCCTACACCCTTTAAGTGAATGAAAGTTAAAACAGATTGAATTCACACCAAGTTCAAATTCTGAATAAAAGTTACAAAATCCAAAATTGTCCTTTTTACCCTTTTTCTCAGACTCTTCCTTATTGACCTTCATTTTTTCTATCTTAAAGGAAAGATTGTTTATTTTTGGTTTTGTTTAGCTAGGGGAAAAAAAAGTTGATGCAGTTTGGATCTAGCCCTGGTACTCCGAGATAGGCCAGCTTGCTCTTTGAGCTTAAAGAACCTTTTAAAGAGAAAAATTATAAAATAATTCAGTACCATAACTGCTCCCAATGAGACCTCCTTACTTGTGAAGACTGGGTCATCTGCCTCAGAGAACATTGCATACTGTACTCTTCTTGCTTCCTTTGGAATTTTAGAACTGAGGACCACTTCAGAATAAGGTTTATAGATAATTAATGCAGCTCCATTTGTTTGGTTGCAAAAATTACCCTCAATGTTTGGTTATCTAATTCTCTGGGTAAAGTGTGGCCATTTTTAAAGCACCAGTTTTATGAGGACACACTGTACTTATTGATGCTATGGGGTCCTTTGCATCTTTTCCCAGCTGGCAAACTCTGTATACTGACCCCTAGGGATGAGACAATGAGAAGAAGAGATCACATCTCAATATTTACATGGAAAATAAATCCTTTCAGTTAGTACTTGCCCCAGACCAGGATGCCTTTTTGGGACTGGGTGAGGGTGGTGAAGAATCATGTAAATATGATTAAGAGACAAAAGGGTTAACATCTCTTAATCATATCTGGGCTGTAATACTGCTGTCACTAACTGTGTTGCTTTGCAATTTTCTCAGTGTCTAAACCTCAATTTTCTCATCTGTAAAATGGGACTTGTGAGTTGCATCTTGCTGAGATCTTGCTGAGTTGTGAGAATTAAGCGAGTTAATGGATATAAAGCCTGTGACAGGTAACATGGTGATTATTACTGTAAGCTCGTTTAAAACCATCCTTAAAAAGAAAGCCTAAAGTTTAAAGACAAAATAATAACTCCAAGCCAGGGCAGAAGCCTCCCCCACTTTGGAACAGGACCTTTCCTTTCCTTTGGTGCTGCAGCCACAGACCACTCCCTTCCGATACAGTGTGGGGCGCCCAGAATGTGTGAGGAGACGCCTGACTGTTGTAGAGTCTGCTTGAACCAGGTCAGAGTCCTGTCTGGGGTCCTTCAGGACATTGTGGAAACGCCAGCTCCGAGCTCCCCACAGAGCCTGCCACCTCCCCTCCCACTCTCTCAGTGATGACGACTCAACCCTGGAGCTGGCTTGACCAGAGCACAGAGGCCACAGCCTAGTGGAAACACAACCAAGGACATGGGGCGGTGGGGGGAAAGCCAGACAGGTCACTTTCCCAGCTAACTCTCCCCAAACCTGTATATCAAAAGGAGGGAAACTCTCATTCAGACTCCAAAAGAGGGCAGAGGAGCAGAAGCAGCCATGAAGGGGAAACTGGAGTCGGTTTCCACTCTGCAGCAAACTACCTGCCTGCCTGCACCCAAAACTGTCAGCGCCTGTTATTCTGGGAGAAAGAGGAGGGAATAACTTGGGCTTGGCACTCTTTCCTAGATGCCTTCTCTCACTCCTCATCACCTTCTGTTGGCGAGGTAGGTGGTGCACACCCCCTTACAGAGGAGCAGGCGCTCAGAGAGACTGGTAATCTGTCCAATCTCTAGTCGGCTGATCAGACAGAGACTGGGACACAGGTCTGTGTGACATCTTACAGGCCAGCTAGCACAGAGCACTGCATTGGGTATACAGAGCATTTCTGGTTCTGTGAGTTTGGGTTTTGTTGGTTGATTCCTCTTTGGTTCATTCTCCTGTGAACACTGTTACCTTAAGCCACTCGTATGAAATCCGATCCACTTCTTTCTAAAGACTTTGGATAAAATATTTTAAGTGACCTTAACATTAAATCTTTCCTGGGAGGTCTTAAGTTGTCAATAGTCATTTCTGTATTACTATAAGAAATTTAAAGAGTATAAGAAAGTAGAAATTCTACCCCTATGGGGTTCTTTTTCACAAGTGCCTGTGCTTTCTCTGAAATAGTTGACTCCTTTATCCTTAGTGCATTCGTACATGACAAATCTAAGAACTGAGACCTTTTAGAAATTATCTTCAGGACTTTTCAGGCAGAGGGAGCAGGAAAGGCTGAACAGCACCCCAAAGAGTCTGCCCCGGGGAACCCCACTTACAGACCTCACATATGTTTCTATATAATTCGCTCTTTTCCTATCCTTATTCTATAAAAATTTTTTCCACTCACTTTATGCCATATTTCAGAGGATAAATTACTACCCCTCTTTAAAAGCTCTAAGCATTTCATGTGATCTGAATTATACAAATAGAAGATGCAGATTCCAAGCAAACACTGTTTGCTTGGTTGAGCTAGCTGAAGGGTTGCATGTGCAAGGACTACCATCTGCTAAGGATATCAGTCTCATTAGGGTTTGGTTTTGTGCTTTTTCTTTTTTCTTTTTGACAACATAGTGCTCCGCCATAAATAACAGGGCATTAACTAGCATAGTCCCATAGGCTTGTTTGTCCTTGAGCCCAATGGACATGTTCTTGAGCCCTGGAAAGATCAATCAGCATTCACAGAAAAAGACCACGCTAAACAAAAACACAATGTAGTCCATCCATTCCCTTCTACTAATTGTTTTCCTACGTGCCCACCATCCTTCTGATCATGCTGGTTTCTCTAATTCTTAAGTATCCCCTTTCAAACACTCCCCCATGTGTTTCTGAAGTTTCTTTCCTCAATAACCTTTATTTGTACCTGTTCCTTGATGTGACAGGCCTTTCCCATACCTTCAACTACTGACTCTATAAAAGTAATGCTCACCACGTCAAATCTTTATGGCAGTCAGACGGAGAGAAGAAGGAGAAAAGTCAGAAGGGAAGGAGGGAAAGAGAAGGGGCAACTAACCCCTAAAACCTTTTTTCCCAGCTTCTCCCCCATATTTCAGACCCCCTTTTTCAACCCCAAGTTGGACATGCCCAGCTGAATAACCCACCTCAAACACTGAAACAGATGTTAAAACCACCTTTTAAAGAAGTTATTGAAATATCATTGATATCAACTAAAGTGCACATACAAGTATTTTAAGTATTTTAAGTGACACATGTATACACCTATGAAGAAAACCACTGCATTAAAGAGAGTAGACATAGGGATCATCGCCCACAGTTTCATGTCCCTTTGTGATCCCTTCTTTTTTTTAAGATTTTATTTATTTATTTTTAGAGAGGGAAGGGAGGGAAATAGAGAGAGAGAGAGAAACATCAATGTGCGGTTGCTGGGGGTCATGGCCTGCAACCCAGGCATGTACCCTGACTGGGAATCGAACCTGCGACACTTTGGTTCGCAGCCTGCGCTCAATCCACTGAGCTTCACCAGGCAGGTGTGATCCCTTCTTCACGCATTCTTCTCTCTGCACCTCCACTCCTCTCTGTGCCTCCCTCTTCCAACAGACAAATCTCCTTTCTGTCACTATAGACTTTCCATGGAGTTTTATATGAATGGAACCATATAGCATATACTTCTTTCAGCCTGGCTTCTTTCACTCAGCATTGATTCAGAAGGCATTCTTGTTGTTGACTGTATCCACTGTATGTTCCTGTTTATTACTGAACAGTCATGCATTGTAGAGATATACTTCATTTGTTTATCTATCCACTCACCTGTTGATGGAAATTTGGGTTGCTTACACTTTGGGGCCATAAAGAAAGCTGTGATAAACATTTGTGCACAAATATTTTACAGACATATATTTCCTTTTATCTTGGATAAAGAAATATCTTGGAATGGAATATCTGGTTCATGTAGTAAATGTATATTTCACATCTTAAGAAACTGCCAAACTGGTTTCCAAATGGATCATACCATTCAGTTTTGAGTATTCTTCATGTATTCCGAAATCAAGTCCTTCATCAAATACATACTTTTTTTTATTTTTAAGGATTTTATTTATTTATTTTTAGAGAGGGAAGGGAGGGAGAAAAAGAGAGAGAGATAAACATCAATGTGCGGTTGCTGGGGGCCATGACTGCAACCCAGGCATGTGCCCTGACTGGGAATCGAACCTATGTGCTTTGGTTCGCAGCCCACACTCAATCCACTGAACTATGTCAGCCAGGGCAAATACATACTTTTCAAAGATTTTCTCCCCCTCTGTGCCTTGTCCTTTCCGTCTCTTTCACCAGTGTCCTTTGAAGAATGGAAGTATTAAGTTGTGATAAAGTCTAATGTATCCATTTGTCCTTAAATTGTGATTGTGGTGTCTTTTTAAAAATTGATGCTGGGAAAACTGCACAACTGCATGCAGCAAAATGAAATTGGACCTCTATCTTACACCAACAAAATCAGCATGAGGTGGATTAAATACTTAAAATAAGACCTAAAGCCAAAAAAAATTGCTAGAAACAAACATGGGGGTAAGTGCTTTGACATTACTCTTGGCAATGACTTTTTGGGTGTGTAACCCAGAGTACAAGCTACAAAAGCAAAAATCAACCAGTGGGATTACATCAAACTAAAAAGTTTCTGCACAACAAAAGAAGCAACGAACAAAATGAAGAGATATCTACGCAACTGGAGAAAATATATGCAAACCACATATCAGATAAGGATATAATGTAGAAAATATATAAAGAACTCATAAACTCAATAACAACAAAAAAACAAGTCACTTAAAATAGTCAGAATAACTGAATAGATATTTCTCCAAAGCAGATAGACAAATGGCCAGCGAGTACGTGAAAAGATACTCAGCATCACTAATCTTCAGGAAAATGCAAATCAAAACCACACTGAGACATCACTTAACAGCAGTTAGAACCGCCATCATCAAAAGGACAAAGATAACACGAGGGGGTGAGGATGTAGAGCAAAGGGAATTTTTGTGCACTGTGGGTGGGAATGTAAATTGGTTCAGCCAATATGAAAACCAGTGTGGGAGTTCATTAAAAAATTAAAAATAAAACAATCACATAATCCAGCAATCCTACTTCTGGGTATACACCCAAAGGAAATGAGAACAGAATACCAAATGTCTGCACTCCCAAGTTCACTGCAGCATGATTGGCAATAGCTAAGACATGGAAACAACCCACTTCTATAGAGGATGAAAGGATGTGGCATTTTGTACATATATTCCATCATATATATAATGGAATCTTATTCACCCATGAGAAAGGAGGAAATCCTGCCATTTGTGACAACATGGATGCACCTTGAGGCCATTATGCTCACGAAACAAGACAGACAGAGAATGACAAAAAGTGTATGACATCCTTTATATGTGGAAAGGTAAAAAGCCAAAATCCTAGAAAGAGAGAGTAAACTGGTGGTTATTAGTGGTTGTGGGGGGAGGGAACTGGAGAGATTTGGGACAAAGGGTACACGTCGGCAATCAGAAGTTAAATCAGTTCTAGAGCTCTAATGCACAGCAATTACAGTCAATAATACCCTATTACATACTTCAAAGCTGCTCAGGGCCTGGATCGTAAATGCCCTCACCACAGAAAGAAATCATGAGGTGACATGATTGGAGTGTCGGCTAACACCACAGCGGCAATCATACTGCAGCATATAAACAACAAACCAACCCTCTGCATGCCTTCAGACTTACACAATGTCACGTATCAATGACATCACAACAAAGAATAATTCTGGGTCAAGTCTTCTACCATCTCTCCTTTCACTTGTCTCAATACTTTCTAAATATACAGAATAATAAGAGCATCATACAGTTCAGTAAGCCCTTTTAAAATTACTTATTTTTCAAGTGTCATCCTGATAGCTTTGTGTAAGACAGGTGTTATATTACCTACATGGCTAATAAGTAGGAAAGGCAGGATTCAAACACAGTAGTTCTTCCTTGAAAATGACTCCAACACTCAAAGCCTGGAGATGTGAAAAATGCAAGTATCCTGGACATAGATAAGATTGTTCTTAATGTTTTTCCTTTTTCTTTACTATACATAATATTTTTTTCTTGTATTTTTCATTGAAAAAATATAGATCTTCAAGGTCATTCCCTAACATATGTAAAGTGCTTTCTAATTTTCCAGCTACATAATATTCCATGGCATGAATGTATCATAAATTACCAATTTCCTATTCTTTTCTTTTCTTTTTTAAATTTTTAAACGTTTTAAATAGAATGTGGGGGTGACAGTTAATAAAACCATACAGATTTCAAGTGTACGACTCTATAACCCGTCATCTGCTCACTGTATCAAGCGTTCACCACACAAAGTCAAGTCTCTGCTGACCACCACCGTTTACCCCCACCCTTTCCCCTCTTCCACTCCACCCACCCTCACCCCCACCCCGCTCAGGCAAACACCCAGCTGTTGTCTATGTTCTGTTTTTCCGCTTAATCCCTTCACTGTTTTCACCCAGCCCCCAACCACCCTCCGCTCTGATGGTTGGCAGTCTATTCTCTGTGTCTGTGATAAAAAAAGAAGGAAACCTTACCCTTTGTGACAACACGGTTGGACCTGTACAGCAGTATGCTAAGAGAAATAAGCCAGTCAGAGAAAGACAAATATCATATGATCACACCTACAGGTGGAATCTAACAAACAAAAAAACTAACAAAATAGAAATAGACTTAATTTCTGATATGTTGAGTTTCTGGAGGTGGCAGGAGTCAGGTGAGACAGGCAGCTCTCTAACTTTGAACAGCTTGCCAGTTTGAAGGACAATCGGACACGGTGGCCTAAGGTAGTATACTGGCATATCCTTCTATTGCAGTTTTAGATCTGAATTTCCCAGGTCTGCTTAAACACCTTTCTAGTCCAAGCCAGTTCAACTTGGATAACATCTAAATAAAATCAGAGTAGGCTCTTTGTGTACCTGACTATCCAAAGCACAATGCTGACACCTAGTGGACTGACTGAACTTTTTCTTTCTTTCACTTCTGTCCCTCCCTTCCCTGCCTCTCTTTCATCCCTCCTCCCGTCTTTCTCTCCCTCTGTTTCTCTCCCTCCTCCCCTCTGTCTTTTCTTCCTTTCAAGAATGGCCGTTAGGATATAGCAAACAATAATTGGGAAGTTACAACGCGTTAAGCATTGTGCTAAGCACTTGAAACATATTTACCTTCTTTAATGATGAATAATTCTTTATCATTATCCCCATTTCACAAAAGAAGAAAAAAGCCTAATCAAATATTATTGCAAAAGTTAGTGTTCAAATCCAGATGTCTGGCTGTAGAACTAGAGCACTCAATCACTATTTTTAAAGGAATGAAGTAGAATTGTTTTACTGGACGGTTAAATTTGTTTATACATATTCACTTCAAGTTCATGTTCACACAGGCTTTGTTCAAGACTATTCGTAAGAGTTAATGAGGATATGATGAGAAATCTGAGGTCCACCACTTTGAGCCAGCCCTCTTCTTGATTTAATCTCTCTCTATGGCAGAAGGTCAACCCCAGAGTCATCCAAGTTTGCTCTCACTCGCTCTCTCTGTGGCCAGGGACAACTCTCCAGTCTCTGGGTAGGTCCTGGTTATCTCCAGTGTTTCAAAGAGGAGGACACTTAGCCTATGAGCAATATACATTATAGCATAGTTCTTTGTGGGGTGAGTGTACCTTAAGTTTGCTAGTTTCTTCTTTGAGACCGAGTGCTCCAAAAACCCAAAGCATGCGCCCATCTCATTTTTGAAGCAAAGACTTAGCATATAGTGGGTATTCAGTAACATGCTACACACATTATGAAAGACTGGGAATCTGTTATTCCTTTTCTAAAGTTAATTTCTTTGCCCCTGTAATTTGGAATATACAGGTATTTGAGTTCCGTTGCTTAGCACCTGGTGCTGAGACTATGGTTGTGAGTACAATCCCCAAGTGGCTGCTTCGCTTCTTTCTCAGAAAACATGGTCCCCACAGTGTTACGGTGCCTCCACCCCAGGATTTTCAAGAGGAAATTTTATTTTCCTTTCTCTTCTTCTTCCCTCACTGTTCCATTGTTCCAAATCTGACATTAAGATGTATCTACTGTTTTAACACCGTGTCGTGCTTTTCAGTTAGTTTGATCGAGCACCAACTTGTCTGCTTCCCTTTGGGATCCGCCTGATTTTAAACCCTTAAATCTTTATAATTAAACCTGAAAAGAACCTGTCAAAATACTTTAAAACTGCTTCTTCGAGACTAGTGCTTATTCCCCATTTCCAGAATCTAGTATATAATGGATTCTCAATGAGACTTTAATATTATAGAGTATTAAAATATAAGCTAACGTTGATCGAACCGTTGGCATATGCTATTTCTTTACTGAATACAACACACAATAGCTTATGTCACAATACTGTGACTGTTACTATTTCAGTTTTATAGCTTAGGAAACATTATCAGAAATATTAAGTAATTCATCCAAGGGCAGGCTCCAGATTAACATTTGACTCTAAAACCAACACTTTACAACTATGAATCCCAAGTTAAAAACTGAGCTTTCTAGCCCTGGCTGGCATAGCTCAGTGGATTGAGCGCGGGCTGCAAACCAAAGTGTCGCAGGTTCGATTCCCAGTCAGGGTACATGCCTGGGTTGCAGGCCATGACCCCCAGCAACCGCACATTGATGTTTCTCTCTCTCTCTCTCTCTCTCTCTCTCTCTCTCTCTCTCCCTCCCTTCCCTCTCTAGAGATAAATAAATAAAAAATCTTAAAAACGAAACAAAACCCTGAGCTTTGTTTTACCTCTGTTAGATGAGAGAGAAGCAAATCTTCCCTACATGTCGGGCCTGGACTTCAGTTTGAAACTGAATGTATATATGAAACTGGTAGTATTGCCTTTTTAGACTCTACTCAAAAAATATCCTCAACTCGGGATGTAAAGTGCCCTGCAAACCCTTTTCTGGGAAACTCTGTAACAAATTAATTAAAACTTATGTGAACAGACTTCCAGTCAAGATGGAGGCATAAGTATATGCAGCTCGCCTCTTCGCACAACCACGGCAAAAATTACAGCTGAACTACAAAACAACTGTCACCCAGAATCATCAGAAAATCAAGCCATATGGAAGTCCGACAACCAAGGAATGAAAGAAGTCACATTCATCCAGACAGGTAGGAGGGGACAGAGACATGGAGACGCACAGAGACTCGGAGATGCAGAAGGGACAGTCCCACACCCACGTGTGGTGAATAAAAATCAGGAGGGATACCTCAGGAGCAAGAGATCCCAGCCCCACACCAGACCACCCACCCAGGATTCCAGTCCAAGGTGAGTCCCCATAACTTCTGTATATAAAAACCAGCGGGGGTCGGGGTGGAGAAGCTGTGGGATTCTCAGGTGTCTCCTCTTAAAGGGCCCACGACAGACTTAGGACTTACATAGACTCACTCCCTCTGGGCTCCAGCACCAGGGGGCAGTACCTGGAAGGTCACCCACCAGTGGCATATAGGGAGAATCTGAAGTGCCTGGCATCAGGGTGAGTGCCAGGGGACAGCTTCCTCCTGAACAAAACTCTAGAGGCCAGGCAGCAGCCATGGTCCCCTATCTGAGCCCTTCCCCACACGAGCCTCAGGGGGCGACACCATATCGGAGACTCTATCAACCTGGTTCTCACCAGTTGCCCTGTCCTGGAGATGACCTAAGGTTCTGCCCCATCCAACTTACTGGAGCACTTTTCTACTAAGACAAGGAGTCAAAGCAGCTCCACCTAATACATAGAAATAAACATAGGGAAGCTGCCAAAATGAGGAGACAAAGAAATATGGCCCAAATGAAACAACAGAATGAAACTCCAGAAAAGGAACAAACGAAATGGAGATAGGCAATCCGTCAGAAGTGGAGGGGGGCAAAAGGGGGAAAAGGGGACAAGTGAAGTAGCTTAATCAATAAAATATATTTTTAAAAAGTTATGTGAACAATGACTGTTATTTTTTAAAAGGTTTTATTATTTACTCTTAGAGAGAGGTGGAGGGACAAAAAAAAAAAACAGAGGAGAGAAACATCGATTGGCTGCCTCTCATGTGCACCCCAACTGGGGACTAAACCCACAACCCAGGCATATGCCGACTGGGAATCGTACCTGCAATCTTTTGCTCTGCGGGACAATGCCCAAGCAACTGAGCTACACCAGTCAGGACAACTGTGTTTTTTATTTTCTTTTCTTGATTTAGGGGCTTTATAGGTGAGGTAGAAATTTGATGTTGAGTTAATACCATATTATTTCTACAAAAATTGGACTAGTCCCTGGTCAGCAATATGGCCTCTTTTTACAGAAAATCCAATTCAATCATATCAATGACTTACTATCTGTTCCAGGAAAGTAGACTTCTCTGTCTGAAAACTGCTAATACTAAAGCTATCTAATATTTCAGAGTAACATTAATTTTGTCGCACTACCAATTATATACACTTTGTAATCGCTTCAGTAGACCTCAGACTTCAATTTTTACATTTAGATGGCTGATTGCTAAGAGCTGGGATTCCCAGACCATCCTCAGAGAACTCTGATTCAATGGCTCTGGTATGAAGCCTAGGAGGATATATTTGGAATAAACACTCAGAGTAATTGTAAAGCAAGTGGTCCTTAAACCACATTTCAAAAATTTCAGTTTGAAATTAAAAATCCAGGTAACTATTTGAAAATTATTCCACATACGATTAAAAGAATATGATCAAGAAGATGTGAATATTTAGGAAAACTAGGTGCATCACTGCCCTATGCAATAAGGTTTCAGGTCACCTTATCCAGTCTCTTGAAAGACTTGTCTTTTTTTTTTTTACTTAGCCAGACAGCCAAGAGTTTGTATGTTCCCAAAGGGTTGGCAGAAACATTGGCCTAATTATTTATTATGAACATACTGGTCAAATGGTAAAACTTCCAGTTATAAGATGAATAAGGTCTAGGGTCTAGTGTACAGCATGAGGACTATAGTTAACAATACTATATTGTATACTGTATACTTGAAAGTTGCTAAGGATTTAGATCTTAAATGTTCTCACCACACACAGAAAAAAGGTAATTATGTGAGATGACGGATTATTTTGCCACCATGTATATCAAATCACCACATTTTACACCTTACATTTACACAATGTAATATGTCAATTATAGAGAGAAAAAGCTTAAAAGAAAACACAAACTATGTTTGACCATCCACTGAAAATTCAGTAACCCAATATGTAATTTTGGTTATAATTAACATCTTAATAATACTCAGAATTCTAATTCAATACTATGGTATATACTTCCATTAATTTGTCTTATTTTCACTCAGCAATTTTTGGAGTTTCCAGTGTATAGGTATTGAAGTATTTTATTTATTAGTTTTACTTCTAAGTATTTTATATTTTAATATTAATTTAAATTATATTAATTTCCAATGATTCATTTCAAGTACATAGAAATAAAATTGAATATTGACTGAATCCTGCAAGCTTACTAAATTCAATTATTCCCAGTGGAATTTTTTTTTCAAGATTTTTGAGGATTTTCTAGACAATCATGCCATTTTTTTAAAGATTTTATTTATTTATTTTTAGAGAGAGAAGGAAGGAGAGAGAAAGAGAGAAACATCAATGTGTGGTTGTCTCTCACACAACCCCTACTGGGAACCTGGCCTGCAACCCAGGCACACATGACTGGGTTGCAGGGAATCAAACTAGCAACACTTTAGATCGCAGGCCGGCACTCAATCCACTGAGCCACACTAACCAGGGCCAATCATGCCATCTACATAGACGATTTCACTCCCTTGAAGTCTGTATGCTTTTTATTTGGGGTGGGCATGTATGTGTGGGCAGGTGCCTTACTGTATTATTGAAAACCTCCACTATGAAGATACACAAAAGTAATTAGAGTAGACATCCTTGCATTATTCCCAATCTTGGGGGCAAAGCATTCCTCTTTCACCAGTAAGTATGACATTAGTTATATTATTTTACTGTAGACATGCTTTATCAGACTGAGGAAGTTGTCTTCTTTTTCTAGTTCACAGAGGATTTTTCTTAAATGTTGTCAAATTGTTTCTCACATCTGTTGAGACGTTTATGATTTTTTTGTGTGCTATTAATATGGCAAAATACATTGGTTCTTTTTTAATACACTTTATTGATTATGCTATTACAGTTGTCCTATATTCCCCCTTTAGTTCATGTCCATGTGTCATAAGTTCTTTAGCTTCTACATTTCCATACTATTCTTGCCCTCCCCCTGTCTATCTTCTACCTACCATCTATGCGACTTATTCTCTGTACCTTTTCCCCTTCTCTCCCCCTCACACTCCCCTGTTGCTAACCCTCATGTGATTTCCATTTCTGTGGTTCTGTTCCTGTTCTACTTGTTTGCTTAGTTTGCTTTTGTTTTAGATGTGGTTGTTAATAATTGTGAGTTTGCTGTCATTTTACTATACATGTTTTTTATCTTCTTTTTCTTAGATGAGTCCCTTTAACATTTCATAAAATAAGGGCTTGGTGATGATGAACTCCTTTAACTTGACCTTATCTGAGAAGCACTTTATCTGCCCTTCCATTCTAAATGAAAGCTTTGCTGGATAGAGCAATCTGGGATGTACATCCTTGCCTTTCATGACTTGGAATACTTCTTTCCAGCCCCTTCTTGCCTGTAAGGTCTCTTTGGAGAAATCAGCTGACAGTCTGATGGGAACTCCTTTGTAGGTGACTGTCCCCTTATCTCTTGCTGCTTCTAAGATTCTCTCCTTCATTTTTACCTTGGCTAATGTAATGATGATGTGCCTTGGTGTGTTCCTCCTTGGGTCCAACTTCTTTGGGACTCTCTGAGCTTCCTGGACTTCCTGGAAGTCTATTTCCTTTGCCAGAATGGGGAAGTTCTCCTTTATTATTTGTTCAAATAAGTTTTCCATTTGTTGCTCTTTCTCCTTCTCCTTCTGGTACCCCTATAATTCAGATGTTGGATCGTTTCAAGATGTCCTGGAGGTTCCTAAGCCTCTCCTCATTTTTTTAAATTCTTATTTCTTCATTCTTTTCTGATTGTAAGTTTTTTTTCTTCCTTCTGGTCCACTCCATTGATGTGAGACCCAGCTTTCTTTTCATCACTATTGGTTCCCTGTGCATTTTTCTTAATTTCACTTATTGTAGCCTTCATTTTTTTCAATCTAATTTGCAACCAAAATCAACCAATTCTGTGAGCTTCCTGATCACCAGTGTTTTGAGCTGTGCATCTGATAGGTTGGCTATCTCTCAGTCACTTAAAAGGATCGGTTTTGAGGCTTTCATTTCTTCTTCTGTTTGAGTCATTTTTTTTATTTTGTTTTGTTTTGTTCTGATGGCGCCTATTACGTATGAGGGGCAGAGCCTTAAGTGTTCACCAGGGCAGGGCACCCCAGTCGCTGGGTTATGATGCTGTATGTGGGGGAGGGGTCCAAGAATGAACAAGGGCACTTGCTCCGCTCTCCGTCAGACCTCAGTCCCTTCCACCACCTCCCCCAAACAAACTGAGCCCCTCTGGTGCTGATTCTCATGTGGGTGGGCTTGTGCACCCTGTGGGTCTTTCCAACGACCAATCCTATGAGGCTGGAAGTCTCTCCCTGAGCCTCAACCCCCACAGGTGTTTTCAATCAGTGCCCCAAGGCTCTGTTTCCCAGCGCTGGAACTCAGGGTAGCACACAGTGCCTCACCTCACAATCATCACCTCGCTGGGTCTGCCAGTTGCCACACCTCATCCGGGGTTTGCCAGCAGCCCGCATGCGCGCCCAGGGTCTTATGAACCTGGTCCCAATGCTCTCTGTGTTCCACGATCCCTCTCCACCTGGCTGCCTGACTCCGCCCCTCCTACCGGTCTGGATGAACAGGTCTATTTTAACTCCTTGGTTGTCCGACTTCCATACAGTTCAATTTTCTGTCAGTTCTGGTTATTATTCTGTTTCTAAGTTGTTGTTGCCCCCATTTGGCTATGCGAGGAGGCACAGTGTGTCCACCTATGCCTCCATCTTGGCCGGAAGTCCTGGTTGATTCTTAAATGTTAACTAAGTTTGCATTCTTGAAATAAAATACACTTGGTCACCATAATATTATCCTTTTGATATGTGGTTGAATTCAATTTGCTAAAATTTTCTTAAGAAAAATTGCATCACTGTTCATGAGGGATCTTGGTTTATATTTATTCTTGTAATGGGTTTTTCTGAGTCTTTATTTGGCTTTGTTCTGTTTTGGTTGGTTTGGTATCAGGGTTATGCTGGACTCATATAACTTGGGAAATGTTTCCTCCTGTTCTATTTTTTATGAGTTTGTGTAAAACTGATAGTTTCTTTCTGAAATGTTTGTTATAATCTGTTAGTGTAGTCATCTAAGCCAAGAATTTTCTTCAACTGAAGTTATTGAGTTCCTTGAAATGATATCACTAATTTCCACTTACCTAATTTGTTAAGTGAGCTTAGCAATTGGGCCTTCCCCCCAAAATTGGCCATTTGACCTAACTTGTCCAATTTAGTGACATAAAACTACTCATGATATTTCCTTATTATTTTGCTATCTATAAGATCTGTAGTGATAGCCCCTCTTTCATTCTTGTTATGTCTTCACTCTTCCTTTTCCTGATTTACTTGGCTAGGAATTTATTAATTTTATTGATCTTCCATAAAATCAGTTATGGTTCCATTTATTTGGAAACAGTATAATTACAAATTATTTAGAATCAGTTATGATTTTAACTTGTTTATTTCTGCTGCCTTTCTTTGCTTTCCATATTTACACTTTAAGTTACTTTGCTCTTCTTTTTCTGATTTCTGAAAGTGGAAGATTAGATTATTAACTTGACATGTTTTCTATTTTCTAAAATAAGAATATAAATTTCCCTCTAAGCACTGCTTTAGATAAATCTCATAAATTTTGTTTTCATCTTCATTCAGTCCAAAATATATTTTCCTTGACCCACTGATTATTCAAAAGTATGTTGTGTAATTTTCAAATATTTGAAGTTGGTCCAGGTAACTTAATTTTAGTTTAATTCTGTGATCAGAGAAAAATACTTTAAATAATTTCAACCATCTTAATTTTATTGAGGCTTGCTTTATTGCCTGGTCCAAGGTGAATCTCGGTGATTGTTCCATATAGGCTTAGAAGACAGTACATCCTGCTGTTGTTGGTAGAGCAATCTATAAATGCCAGTTAGGTTAATTTGGTTAATAATATTGTTCAAGGCTTCTATGGAGTTTCTCTCAACTCATTCCATCGTTTATGAAAAAGTTCTTCTCAAATAGCCAACTGTGCTTGTGGATTTGTCTACTTCCTCCTTCCATTTTATCAGTTTTTGACTTTTGTATTTTGACACTCTGTTATTAAGCACAACAGAATTAAGATTCCTTATTTCCTCTTGATAAATTAACCAGATCGTCATAATGAAATGCTCCTTGTTATCCATGGTAACATTTGTTGACTAGAAGTATTTTTTAGCCCCGACTGGTGTGGCTCAGTGAATTGAGTGCAGCCTGTGAACCGAAGGGTCACTGGTTCAATTCCCAGTCAGGGCACATGCCTGGTTGCCGGCTCCAGTATGGGGGGTGCATGAGAGGCAACCATACATTGATATTTCTCTCCCTCTCTTTCTCCTTCTCTTTCCCTCTCTCTAAAAAAATGAATAAAATCTTTTTTAAAAAAGTATTTTTATGTGTCTAATACAGCCACTCCAGCTTCCTCTGAATTACTTACTGTTTACATAAAATTGGGTCTTGCTTTTTTATCCAATCTGACAATATCTACCTTTTGATTATGGTGTTTGGACCATTTTCATTTAATATAGTTATTCATGTAAACAGCTTTTTTCACACTTGTTTCTATTTGCCTCATGTGCTCTTTGTTCCTTTTCTCTTTTCCTGACTTCTTTTGGGCTCACTGCTGGGGTTTTTTAAACAATGATTCCATTGTATTTCCATTATTGGCTAATTACTATGCCTATCTGTTTTGTTATTTTGCCTTAGTAATTGCTGGAGTTTATGATATACAGTCTCTCTTCAAATAACATTATACCACTTCACATATACTGTAAGAACCTTACAAATGCACACTTCCCAATCTCCACTCACACGCTTTAACATTTCTTCCATTTTACTTCTACATATGCTATAAACCCCAAACACATTATTAATATTTTTGCTCCAAACAATAAATTATTTTTTAAGACTTAACAGTGAGGAAAATGCCCTTCTTATTTACCCACATATTTACCATTTCCCACATTCTCTTCTTTGTTTGGATCCAAGTTTCCATCTGGCATTTTTGTTTTCTGCAAGGAAAACTTATTTTTCTTGTAGTATTGGTTTACTAACGATGGATTATCTCTTTTTTTTTTGGCTGAAAAGGTGTTTATTTCAAAAAGTGTGTTTTGGGTCAAACACTATTTTTACACTGTTTTCTCCTTCGGCACTTTAAAGACACCCTTCCATTGTGTTACAGCCGGCGTAGCTCCTGGTAAGTCGGTTGTCACTTCCATCTTTGTTTCTCTGTACTTACTGTCTTTTTCCCCCTCTGGTCTAAGATTGTCTTTGCATCGATGGCTTTTAACAATTTGATCATATGTGCCTTACTGTGGCTTTTTAACATTTATTCTGTTTAATGTGTTTCTTGGATATGGCTTCTAGTTTTTAGAAAATCTTGGCAATGTTTGGACATTATTTCTTCAGACATTTTTCCTGTCCCTTTCCCTTCCCCTCACCCTCTTCTGTTCTGGGATCCAATTACACCTATGTTAAAATGTTTAATGTCATCCCATACGTCACTGATGCATTGTTTATGCTTTCTTTCCTCCTTTTTTCTATTTTTGTTTCATTATGGTTAGTCCCATATTTAAATTAATTTAGGGTTAATTTGGTGTTAATCCCATTTTTTATTCCAGATAAATTATTTTTCATTTCTAGAAGTTCCAGTTTGGCCTTTTTTACATCTCCCAGTTCTTTCAACCATGACATTATTTTCTTCTGCCTCCTTGACTACATGGAGCATTGTTTATGAGCAGTTGTCACGTCCTTATCTGCTAGTTCTAGCACCTCTGGCATTTCTGGGTTTCCTAGTGATTGCTTTTCCCTGCCTGGTTGTGAGTCATATTTTTCTGCTATTTTGCATACCTGATTTTTTATTTTATTGAATGCTGGACATTATGAATCTTGCATTGCTAAACACTGGTTTTTTTAAATCCCCTAAATATGGTTGTTTACTCTGGCATGGTGGACTCTGGGTTCAGGTGGACTTTGAGTCTCACTCTTAAAACGTTTTACAGACAGGAATAAGAGCAAATCCCTAATCTAGGATTAATTTAACCATTTCTGAGGATTCTCCCATCCATTACAATGTCTGTCTACTCTGATTGGTGGGAACAAACTACTCCCAGTTCTGTCAAGAAGTTTATAATCGAGCTGAGAAAATAACACACAAAAATAAAGTAGAGCTAGAACCGCACGGGAAGTGGGCTGCAGGATCTGATGGATGGGAATGTCAGTGAAAGGGACAGCGTCGGGAGAACTGGCTGGGAGACAACCAGTACGCTCCTGGGAAGGTAAGACAGCAGAGATGGAAAGCAGAGAAGAAAAAGTGATGTCTCCCTGGATACGGAATCACAAAGTATTAAACAGGAAATTTACACCACATTAAAAAAGAACAAATTCCAAAAAATTCAGTGAAAATCAGGTATGATCTAAAAGAGCATTGGCTTTGGAGCAAGACAGGCCTAGGCTCACATCCTAACCCTGCTCTCGACAGATGCGTGACCTTGGATAAGCTTATTTGGCCTGAAACTGTTTTCTATCCTGTTATCTGCCTTAAGATGCAATTGTTGTGAAAATTTGGTAATATAAGCTTGAATGTTAGATTGAATCACACAAAATTGCAGTTTTGTCAGGATATGGCTGAGTATCAGGGTTTCACATAGTTGATTATGAACCTATACTGTCTGTCCTGTGGTAGGTACACAGTAAACATGCTGAACTGCACAGCCTTACTTCTAAAGAAAATAAACATTTAAAAAAGAAGAATCTAACAAAAGGGCAACATGTTTTTTGCACAGTACTTAAAGGTTTGCATTCATGTCCTAGTTCAGCTATTTTTTAGCTAGGTGGCCTCAAATTAGTTACCTTTCTAAAGTATGTAAAATAAGGACACCTATCCACTCTTTATGATGATTTTTAAGATTAAAACACTCTGGTAGAAAGCAAGTTACCAGTAGACTGTGGATAATGTAGAGTTTTGTAAGGGGTATCTTACAGAAACCAATGAGAAGAGACTCGGGAAGGCGAAACCCATTCTAAGCTACAACCTGAGAAAGGTAGAGGTCAGCAAGACAGAAGGAACAAAGGCATAGATCTTAAGTTTGAAAGAGATGGCTTATATTTAGTATACATAATTAATATCGTATATAGTTATAATTTATATATTTAGATGTATTGCTATGTATGTACTAGAGAGTGCATGTAGTACCTACACACACACAAACCACACACCTACCTCTCTCTACCTACCCGCCTATGTAGAGTGTTTCTCAGTATTGTACCAGGGACTCTTTTTCTCAAAACAATGCTGTTCAAACTAAAGGGTACACCGCACATTTTAGAAAAGGCACTGAAAAAATTAGGATGTTACAAGAACACATCTTGCTGCTTTAGCGTAGGTGGTTGTAGTGAAAAGAAAAACAACTTGCTCTCACCCCCTGGCCCTGCAACGCCATTCATCTTCTGCAACGCCTCTGAGTCAAAACTGACAAGACAGGGAACATGAGGACAGGGGTTGGAGGGTCTTCCAGGCAACAGGAATGGCAAATCTAAAGACACAGAAGTACACCCTGGCTGGCGTAGCTCAGTGGATTGAGCGCGGGCTGGGAACCAAGTGTCCCAGGTTCAATTCCCAGCCAGGGTACATGCCTGGGTTGCAGGCCATAACCCCCAGCAACCGCACATTGATGTTTCTCTCTCTGTCTCTCTATCTCCCTCCCTTCCCTCTCTAAAAATAAATAAATAAAATCTAAAAAAAATAAAAAAAAAAAAGACACAGAAGTACTAAAGCATAATTTGAATGGTTAGAGAAAAGGATGAAAGAGGTCAGGATGAGGCTGAACAAGATAGCTCTTTTTAGAACCTTGAAAGGAATTTAGATTTTATCCCACAGACAATGAAATGGCATTAAAGAATTTAAACAGAGGAGAAGCAGTCAGATTTTCCTGTTACTAAGCCTGGGGCCAGTGTGCATGACATTGGAGACAGGAGGAGACTAGAGGCAGGAAGCCTGGTGAAAAAGAAGCCTTATCTAGGAAATGTGGAAATACCTGCTTTGCCTGTTTCACTTGGGGTATTGGGAAATGATCAAATGAGAATATATGTGAAAGTGTTTTTGAAAACATTTAAGTACTAAATACTTACTATGTACAGAAGGTAAACCAACTGTCCATAAGCTCTGAGAACTGGTACTACTTATAATCATAAAAAGTGGAAGAGATGACAAAAGACCACAAATTGGTAACCATTCAATTTTTCGTAAGTATAAAAAGGTGCACTTCCAAGAATTTAAGACTGATAAGCCTCACCTCGAGCCCCATTCCCACCAAGAATCATCCCTATATATTTGAGACATTCAGGGCCAACACACAAGACAGTCCATGTTCCCTCAGCCCACTGCTCAGAGGTGTGAAAAGGATGCCCCTTCAATGCTGTGATAGGCTTCCTTTAAGATGACCCCAATGATCTCTGCTTCTGGGTATTTATGATATGCAGCCCCTTCCCCTCGAGCAACTTGCTTCTAACCAACACTGAGAGGGTGTCACTTCCATCATTAGACTTGTCATGCTGGCACACTCTCTTCCTTGCTGGCTTTGATTAAGGTGCCATGTTGGGGAGGCCCTGGTGGCAAGAAACTGAGGGCAACTTCTGGCCAGCACCCAGCCAAAGACCTGCGCCTCAGTCCAACAACCCAAAAAGAACACAGTCGCACCAGCAACCACATAAGTGAACTTAGAAGCAGAACTTTATCCAGGCAAGCCTTCAGATAAGACTCCAGCACTGGCTGACATTTTGAGGCCACATGAGACACCCATGTGACAGACAATCCCCTAAACTGTGCCAAATCACTGACCCACATACTGAAACTGTATGATCATAAATGTGTGGTTTTAAACTGCTACTTTTGTTGTAGTTTGTTACGCAGCAGCAACAGGTAACTCACACATAGCTATGGTAGGATGACTTTGCACAAACACAATGGCCGAAGAACATTCCATTGAACCAGTACTTTCCCAACCAACAAAAACTAAGTATAAGCAGGATCCTCTAGCATTCTCCTGAGTGGACAGGTGTTACTGTACTATCAGGGCAACCTGATTAAGTGGCCTTATTTTGGGAGGCAGAAGGTAAAAGATGGAAGCAGCATGGCCCAGGACTTCATTACAAGATCATGCTCCCATGTTATCAGAGGGTGATAACCCAGAAAAGAGCATTGAAGGTGATTACACGGAAATAAACAATGAGGAAAGATTCAAGGACAAGGAAAAATGAAGGCAGGGAAGGGTGGTCTGGAGTGGTCGGGTAAGGAAGTTGGAAGTGCTTTCAAGCACATCAGGGGAAAATTTGAACGCATGACTGCTGTTGGGTAAAGTGTGGGAGGGTTACCCTGGAGAGCTGAAAGAAAGAAGGGCAGGTCTGAGATCATTTCTGTGTCACAGCCAAGGCAAAAGACAAGTTGGTTTCTCAAGGTCTAGAATCTACTACCTAAGAAATGTCACGGTGGTGATTAGACAAGTATCCTTAACACTCTGAAGATGGCACAATTCAGCTGACCTCGGCAGTCAGTCTGTGTTTATAGAACACTTTGAACATCACCACTCGAAAGTTCTTGACTATTATAGTCTCTTCCACAATGAGGAAGTCTTTGAGACCCATTAATATTTATTCTCTAGTTTTCCCCCAATGCCAAGTGATAACTTTGGGATCAAATTAACTGGGAATAATAAGGAATGTTGAAATTCTGTGTATTTCTTGAAACTTGGAAATGAGGTTAGATATTACAGTCAAAATAACAAGAAAATGATCAAACTATGGAAACTGTTTTAACATCTCATTCTTGTCCTCACAAAAATGTGGTTGGGTTACTTCTGAATCACATTCTCCATGACCCACTCAAGGTCTGTGCTTCTAGAATCTACAAGTGATTTCCAAACACCACAAACCAATGTAGTCACACAGTTGAATCCTTCCACTTGGTGAGAATACGCGAGGCAGCACTGAAGTACAGCCACATGTCCTGTCGGTGAGGTAACCAGAGATCACAGGTTAGCACGTGTAGTCACGTCTGTCCACAGGAGTAGGAACTACTAATCGTATCGCTGCTGCTATTGTCTTCGGTTGTCTAGAGAGCTGTCTTAGAAAACTCCATAAATAGCATATATAGATTTAGTCTGAATTTAAATATCAAAATAAGACCTTCCTTCCACCCTCAAGTTAAACTCTGCCAGAAGGGCACTAAGGGAAACTTGTGTATAAATGGTCACCATTGAACTCCTGAATATGTCACTTCGAAGTGGCATGAAATACGCAGTGTGAGGACACCGACAGATGCATCACCCCATCACTGCATGGCATCAGCCCGCAGGTAGCTTCAAAAGACTGAGCTTTTCTCAAATCAAACTATTGTAACCAGAGTTTGCCAAACTAGAACTTCTTTTGCTTTTTAAGTAATGGTAAGAGAAGCTTAAGAATAGAAAAAGGGGATATGGTAAGAAATACTAGAGTGAAGTTGGGTTCTTCAGTCTGATTCCAGGTAACATTGTGGGAAAGGCACAACTATGGCAATGGTATAAGAGGGAGTGATGAATAGGCAGCGTATAGAGGATTTTTAGGGCACTGAAAGTATGAGTCTGTATGACACTGTAATGGCGGATACATGTCATTACGCATTTGTCAAAACCCTCACAGAAGGTCAAACCTGTGAGTGAAGCCTAATGCAACTGGACATTGGGTGGCAATGATGTGTCATGGTAGGTTCATAGATTTGAGCGAGTGCACCACTCTGCTTCTAAGCACTGATGGTGGGAAAGGCTGTGTGCATGCAGGGCAAGGCGCTACATGGGAACTCTGTGCTTCCTGCTCAGTCTTTTTGTGAATGTGAAAATGCTCTCAAAGTCTATTTTTTAAATCAAATTAAATTAAAAATTAGATTTTATAAGTACAGGTTATCTGACAAGAGCCTAAACGAATTTCTTAAACATCCCAACATATTTCCTATTCCTCATAACACCTGCAAACATTAACAATAATCAAAAGGCCCTGGCTGGTGTGGCTCAGTGGATGGAGTGCCAGCCTGCGAACCAAAGGGTCGCTGGTTCGATTCTCAGTCAGGGCACATGCCTGGGTTGCAGGCCAGGTCCCCAGGAGGAGGCAGGTGAGAGGCAACCACATATTGTTTCTTTCCCTCTCTTTTCCCCTTCCTCCCCCTCTCTCTAAAAAGAAATCAAATCTTTTTAAAAAATAATCAAAAATCATGAAAGCTGTGAAGACAGTTTCAGAAAGTATCAAAAGGCGGTCAGCTATCCAAGGTATTGCCACAGGGACAGCAGCTGTCTTCTCCATGAACCCAGTAAGTTGCTGCAAGACAAAGGTCTCTACTTGACAGGCATATCTTATTTCAAGGGGATCATAACAGAGTATACAAATTCTCTTTTAGTGAAAGTTTACTGTTTGTATATAGTCTGAATTGTTATGCAGAATTTTAAACAGTCCTTTTGGGGATGTGATTAGACCTACAAATTGGCTAAACATTACAATGTAATGTACTATTTTCAGTTACTAGGTACATGATATACTCATAATGTTCATTAAGTGCTTTTACAAAAAAAAAAACCCTTTTAAATGTTATGTGACATTTTAAAAGAAATTTCAGAGTATTGCCAAAAAGGAAAAACTGTTTAATTGCACTGCTATTTAAAAAGCACAGCTAACAGTTTTAAAACAACATGGCTTCCCTGGCAATCAGAACCTCAGATGCCTTGATTTCTGTGCCATATTAAAGAACATCAGTTCATCACCAGAAAAAGGAAACTGAAGAATTTTGATTCAAATAGCTCTTTTAAATTTTAATGAAGTAAAAGTTAACATTTTTCTGTATCAAAACCACTAATTCAGATTTCCCCAAATTTCATAGTGGCTTTAAGAGATTCTAGTTGTTCACAAAAAACTTTAAACTTTAGCATTTTCAAAAGCTGCACTTTTGCATCACTTACCAATTTTAAATGAAATGTCCAGGAGTTTCATGTACACAATCCCCACGTACATGAATAATCTGTATTGTTATGTAGCCAAAGGCAAACCGTAAGGTTAAAATCTTGACTATCCTTACAGAGTTGAATTTAAGATAAAGCAATGATTCTAAACCTTGTGTTTTGAGGGGTGTTCTTTCTTGCTTCCCTCTCCACCTCACACCCACAAATCATACCACACAAAAAGGCTTGCAAGCATCACCCTTAATAATGAATTCTAAAATCTCACCTTGAGCTTAAAAAAATAAAAATAATTCTAAAGGTCATTTCATCTTTGAAACTTGTCCTAGGCAGAATCTCACCCAAACCATTCTTGATAAACTTATCTCCCTTTTTCTTCCCCAAACCTTCCCAGGACTGTGAGCTGTGAGATGCTTGCCAGGGGTACGGTCTCATTTACGGCCGTTTCAAATCAATTATTGGCTAAAACGAGAAGCAGCTCTTCATCATCATCCACAGTGCGTTCCTTCTCATACCTACAGACACAGTTCACCCTGATCTCTGCACCTGACTCTTCAAAACTGTTTTCTAAATTCTTCCTCCAAATCCTGTTTCTTCCAATCATCAGTCACATGTGCCACTTACCTCAAAATTTTTGTCTCCCCTTTCCATGCGTGGAGTCTCAAACCGAGCACAGTACTCTTATAATGTTTATACCATGTGTGAGGAGGACCTTCTCAAATTGTGCATATGATGCTGTATTATGAGTAGATAGGAATAAGTAAGATTCCTATTTACAAAATGGTGATTTTTAGTTTCTTTTTGAAAACTTACAGATTTTCATGAATAAAAGTGTATCATGGAAATGACCAACCAATCACTAGCTTTCAATGGTTCAGTAAAAGCTAGTGGTCAAGTAGACCTAATTCATCCAAAAATACTTAAAAATCGATGAGAGGCAGTTCAATATGGTGATGAAGGGAGATCATGAACTTACCTCCTCCGACAGGTACACTGAATTCACAGCTGTACGGCACAATGTCCTCTAAAGACACAAAAACCAGCCGAACAGTTCCTCAATCTGAACGGCCAAGACGAAGGCCACGTGGAAGCGGCAGGAGAAGCTGAGCCCCAATCTCGCGTAAGGCATCCCCCACCCCGCCAGCAGAGCAACCCACCAGTGAGTGGGGGGCAGAGGGCACTCATAGGCCCCCAGCTACTTCCTGAGGAGCGAAGGGATCCTACCCCATATCAGGCGCCCCAACTTTAAAGACCGCACCCAAGCGACGAGCCCCCCAAACACCTGGCTTTGAAAAACACGGGCACTGGCATCCAGGAGCCCCAAGGGGCTGCGGTACACTAGGAAGCGACTATGAAAGGGCCGATGCAGCCACCGAAAAGCGCCCAGACTGTGTGCAAGGGATTTATTTGCTCATCTTGGAGGGCAGGCCGGAGGGGCAGGGGCCTGCGGGGATGGATCCCACAGAGGACGGAGGTGGCACACGCCACACCCCGGAGTGCTAGAATCTGCCAGGGCCCGGTTTTTGTGGCTGCCACCCAGGCGATGCCCCTTGATCGCCTGGCTCTGGTGGACGGGAGGGCTTATGGTCTTGGGTCCCACGTGGCGGTCACAACCGTAAAGACACTACCATCCCCAGGGCACCGCAAGGAGCGCGGACCGAAATGCACCCCGACTTCCTGAGGAAGAGGCCTCGTCCTGGAGCTTAGGCCTGAGGGGCAGGCTTCAGGTCTGCCGCGCACCCACAGGCCAGGGACCTGCGCTCAGGAAACGCAGGCCCAGGGATGCCATCGTGGCGTTCTCCCTCCATCTCCTGCAGCTAGCCATCATCTCCCAGAAATGAGGCTATGACATCATCGTCTGGAGCCCCGATTTGGTGACCTCACGGGGGCCCATCTTCAGAGTGCCTGGCTCCTGGAGCCCACAGGGCTCACACTTGCAGTCCCAGGGGACTGCACGTATTTGCACATTTTCAGAGTTGCCCACCGAATGTCTGCCTTCCAATTAGCCTGGATGAATCTAGGGGCTGAGATCCTCCCCTTTGGGGCACTGACAGGTCTTGGCACACCCTCAAATTAAAAACAAAACAGGTCGCTTGGACAATCACGAACGTGTGAGAAACCAGAGCTAGGGCCAGTAGAAGGGTGAGGTTCATCTTCAACAGGGCCACTCCTCCAAGACCGGGAAAGTTGGTTGTTTCATCTAATGCAGAGACCCCAGTGCCGAGAGGAAACTGGGCCTTCCACCATACTCAAAAATCTAATTCAAAATAAAGACTTGAATGTAACACCTGAAACCATAAAATTCCAAAAAGAAAACATAGTCGGTTATCTCAACATCAGTCTTGATGATGACTTTTTGGATCTCACTACAAAAGCTAAGGTATCAAAAAGAAGTATATACAAACAAATGGGACTACATCAAACTAAAAAGCTTCCATACAGTTAAGAAAAATCAACAAAATGAAAAGGCAACGTACTGAATGGGAAAAAATATTTGTAAGCCGTATTATCTGCTAAGGGACTAGTAATATCAAAACCTTATGAAGAACTCATACAACTCAACAGAAAAAAAATAACCTAAAAAACAAAACTAAAAACAATAACCTGGAAAATGGGCAAAAGGTTTTTCAAAAAAAAAACAAAAAAACCCACGTACAGATGGCCAGTAAGTACATGAAAAGATGCTAATCAAAACCAAAATGAGCTGGCTTAGTGGGTTGAGTACCCACCTGCCTGCGAACCAAAGCTCACCAGTTCGATTCCCAGTCAGGGCACATGCCTGGGTCCCCGCCCAGTGGGGGTGAGTGTGAGAGGCAACCACACATTGATGTTTCTCTCCCTGTCTTTCTCCATTCCTGCCTCTCTAAAACTACCATCTTAAAAAAAAGACATTATCACCTCACACCTATTGAAATGGCTATTATCAAAAAGGTAAGTTCATGGACATGAGCAAGAGCGGTGATTGCTGGGGAGCAGGGGATGTAAGGGGGCTAAATGGTAATGTAAAAAAATACATTTTTCTAAAAGAAATAACAAGTGCTGGAGAGGATGTGGAGAAAAGGGAATCCTTATGCACTGTTGATGGGAATGTAGCTTTCTCAAAAAACTACAAATAGAATTACCATATGACCCAACAACCCCATTTCTGGGTAATTTGTCAGAAGAAAATGAAAATGCTAACTTGAAAAGGTATTTGCACACCTACATTCATTACAGCATTATTTATAATCACCAAGCTATAAAAACCACCTGGGTGTCCATCAATGAATAAATGTAGAAAGATGTGGTATATAAATATCCAGTATTCTTCAGCCGTAAAAAATAAAATCCTATTATTGTGACAACATAGATGGACCTGAAGGCAGTGTGCTCAGTGGAAAAAGTTAGAGAAAAATACCATATAACCTCACTTATATGTGGAATTTCAAAACAGCAAGAAAAAAAAAAACAAACAAACAAGCCTATAGCTAACAGCCGAAGAACTGTGGTTGTCCGAGAGCAGGGAGCTGTGAATGGGCAAAACGAGTGGCGGGGACATCGAAGGCAGCAGCTCCCAGTGACAAAGGCAGTTATGGGATGTGATGTGCAGCATGGCAGCTAGAGTTTAAAATACTTTGTTAACTGTCTGAAAATTGCTAAGAGCAGACTTAAAAAATCCTAAGCCCAGGAAAAAAACCCTAACTATGTGTGGTGACGGATGTTTGCTGGACTTACTGTGGTGATCATTTCCCATCAATCATTACGCTGTATATCTGGAACTGATATAATGTGATATGTCAATTACACCTCAATTTTTAAAAAGTCAATGGCATTCTGTCTTAAATAAAAGGAAAAAAGCATTTGTTGATAAATGGCAATAAAACAGAGAAACTGTATGACCTGTATCCCTTCTCAGGTCATGTGAAGTAAAAGAAACTCAGACAGAAGTGTTGTTTTAGGCTTGCAGAATTTGTCCTTCTATAACACAAAGGAACCCCATTCCAAAAGAAACTAAAAATCCATTTTTATTAATGATTTTTGGAGGTAATGAAAACAATATATTTACATACAAGTTTACAAACATTTGCATAAAATGATTTGTCCTTTCCTTTTAAAAGATTTTTTTATTTGGCAGGATTAAAACATTACTTATCATAAGCAATGAACCCCATTACCATTATAAATGGGCATTTCTTCCCTTCACCTTTTCCCTCATATTTGATGCACTTAAAGGATAACCAAATTGCCACTAAATCTCCTGAGTTCCAGTCTCCATTTAAAAAAGAAAAAGTTGGATACCAGAGCACGAACAGATTTACCTTCAGCCAGCAGCCACAGGTTTAGAGCTACTTTGAAGAGGTTTCTCCCAGTTACAAGCAGCCTTCCCAAGACTATGAAATGGGACTTTTGTTGGTGTTTTTAATATACAAGGGGGAAAATACAAGAGAGAAAAGGAGGATGGAACAGATCAGTGTCTTTCATATCAGCATCTTTTATTTGAGAGGAAATGTGTTTTTAAATGTTAGAAAATGATACACATTATTGAATTAAACCATTATATAATTACCTGTGACATTTAACTAAAAAAGGAAAGGTGTCAATGAACTAAAAGGGGGCAGAGAAACAGATAAATCTTGGCCTTTACTGCTTTAGTCCTTAAATACACAGTCCTTAAATATAATTACAATATATAGTATCTTTCTCCTAGGAATAACCAATTTAATTTGCCTTCAATTGAGTTTGAATTTTTAAAAAATATTTTTGACTATTCATATTCATTTTTGTCTTACAGCCTGCATTTATAACCCTCATTATCTTCATCTGAAAGCACGTTATTCTTCACTGACCATGACAAAAATCCACGCTGAAAAACTCAGTCTCCCAATTTTGCTACATAATCTTTTACTTTTTTGAAGGTGTTCTTAGACTGATCTGCAAATGAACTTGGTAAAGGTTTATTCTTTAAGAATATTAAGAGCAGTGGGAGGGGGGACTGGATTGGGAGTAAAAAGGAGAAAACTGTATTTGAACAATGATTAAAAAATAAATAAATAAATAATTAAAAAAAAGAATATTAAGAGCTGCAAGCTCTCTTACGAGAGAGAGAGGTAACGTATATCTCCTCATCACAGCACTGCTCTTCTTAGGCAGAGACTAAAACTCAGTGAACATTAATTCCACTTCCAAATATCTAGTTTTCCTAAAGGGAGTGAAAAAAAATAGGGTAGAAACTAAGAAAAGCTGAAGATTCTAACCAGAAAACTTTTCTGTTACCATGTAATATTGAAATTACTGTAAAATTTTTGCTAAAACACATTTTTCAAAGACATTTTGTAACAGGAGTAACTTCAGCCCTGTGAGCTGGCCACAGAAAACTGAAGCTATTCCAGACATCTCTTCACCCAGAGAGGTAAAACTTCAAGGAAAGTAAGAGCATGTGGTTGTACCGTAAAAAACTATTCCCACACACTGAACCAAAGTTCCTTTCAAGTAATAAATTATTAATGATTTAAATATTACATTTACCTACATTTCTATTATCTAAAAATTATTTAAATTTGTTTTAAAAATAAGCATACATGTGGAAATTCAAAATAACTTGTTAATAATGCACAATCTCTATATTACAATTATGTAAATTACAATCAAACAATTTTGAATCTATTATTAACTCTCCTGTAAATACCTGAGTGGAAAGTGATATCCTTTAGAATGATATTCAATCAGAAATTCTATGTAAAACACCATGCCTAAATTTCAATCTGTTTAGGACTAACAATTGGTTGAACTATCCCCATTTGATAATGTAAACATTTAGTTAAAAATTACTTTTGTTAAAGAATAAATGTGAAGATTTTTAAAACAGCAAAAATTGCAAATCAGGAACTGAAAGGTACAATATTTTCCTAATATAAAAACAATTATGAGAACCAGAAATTATAGAATTGCCCATGGCAATTACAGAGATGTTTTTTTAATAGAAATTTTTAATTTTTTAAATTGTTAAAATATGTATCATCACTGTTTCATCCAAGTTAATTTTCTCTGACAACTGTACCAAAAATTTTCATGAATAGACTAATCTTGTAAGATTCATCAAATTAACAAACATCCCAGAAATACAACATTATCAAATACAAGTACTTAATTAACATTTAATAAAAGGCAGAAGGCATTTTTTAAATGTTAAAAAGGCCAGGTTGTATTTCAATACTTTGGACAGAGGTATTGCTTAAGTGGCCTACTGGTGATGAAAAGTATGTAAACATTTCAAGAGAGATAATTTTTCAAGCTTATTTTACATCAAGTTATCATGAGATTATTCACATTTAACACAAGAAGCTTCCAGTAAAAACTTTGAAAAGATATCCCCTATTTTTAATCACTTCATCTAACACTCCTTGTGGAAAGTATTCAGTACTCAGGAGATGGGCAAGCTTTCTTGACACGTTTTCAAAATCACCTTGGGTCCTTGCAGCAGACTTTCAATCTACCACACTGGGATATTTGAAATGCCAAAGCCTTGACATGATTCAGTGATAAATTAGGTAGCTCTATTTGGATATGATATACCTAAACAGTAACAAAATTAATTTTTCCAGTAAGAGAACTTACATTTACAAATGAATAGTCACTTTAACAGACTCTATGCTTGTTCCAGTACACTATCACTGGAGAAGGGGAGTTTCCACTTTAGAGCAGTTTGATGTATCTCAGGAGGAACTCAGAGTTATTCCTTCATAACTAACATATTTCCCCCCTAAACCATATTATCCAATCTCATCACCCGACTGACACCTGACCATTTCTGACAGACAAATACAACCTCAAAGGCAAGAGGGGCCCTGCCATATAATCAAAAGAACATGGCAGGATCTGAAGGTACCAACTACATTGGGGGAAAACACTCTGTAAACACTCTCGGGTATTTTGCTTAAAAAAAAATCTGAGGTGTTAAAAATATTACTTTAGAATCAGAATAATAAAAATACGTTCTTCAAATATTTTGTTTTTCCTGTGGGAAAATATTTATGCATGGCAATCCTAGGATAGCCCCATAAATAAGAACTACAAACTTGCTTGAATTCATCTATGTTCCATCTCATAAACCTGACCAATAAATACATTTCAGACACATAAATCGCAATTTTACATGGGAAAAGAAAGGAGACTGGTAACATGTACCTAAAATGAATGTAAATGTCCCACATCTTTTTATTAAAACATACAAAAACCAGTACTTCTAACTCAAAAATATATCAAAGAATTATAAAAGATGCACTTATCATGCACTAAATTTAGAGTTTTACAGTTTATAAACTCTATACTAGTTAATCCTTAATAGGATCACAAAAAGCATTGATTTAACAAAGATCACAGAATTAGGGGGGAAATTATTTATTCTTACAGTCAATGTTAGGAAAGGCTAAGGCTGGTCTCTGATCAAAAATAAGCAAGTCCTGGTAAGAAATGAGAAAGCTGGGTTGAACTGGAAAGTAATCTGTAATTCTGCTTCAACTAAATTCCATTTTAATTTAATTTCTACCAAAATACCCAGTGGATCCTTCTTAAGTCATTTGGATAGTCAGCCAATATTTTTTAGAAAAAAACAGATATGATAGAAAGATTTCCACATAAAACATTCACCTTGAATTTTTATCTTAGATATTTTTACCTTGAATCTTTCTCTTGTTAAGAAAATTAAATTTAACATGGATGTGAATACCAGACAAAATACAAGTCAAAATATTAAAATACTTGTTTTAGATCCTGTCCAAAATACCTATCTTTAAAAAATCTTTTAAATCTAACAAGAACACTAGTAATGATTTATTTCCCAATCAAACATGTTTTAGTTTGTCCCAGGAACAGACTCTGACAAGGATTCAAAGACAAGAAGCTCATTTGGAATCCAGGAAACATTAATGAGGGAATGGGGAGTGAGACAGAGGAGGATGAAGATAAAGAACACACATTTAAGACTTTTCTGCTGTGAGCAACAAGGTCCAGTGCCACTGGAAACTCAAGGAGGCAATGTGAATCATGCCTCAGAGGATCACCAAAACTGGAATTATTATCCTCCAATACTTCCATCCATCACTGGCTGATGGCTGGCCTCCAGGGGCTTATCTTCCTAGTACTTCCACTCTGCCCTGTATACAGACGAGAAAATCCAAGGCAAAGTCGCAGGTGCTTGCAGGACACTTTATCATGGACTAGAATGGTGAGTGAGTCAAGTGCCTGCTGCAAAGTCTATCAGTAAGACTCCAATACCAGATAACTTAAATTTCATTTCTGTCATTATCTCATTACAAAGAAGCAGTGCAGTTTAATGATGCAAGCCACAGAACATAATTTTAAGGTGTTAAAAATAAACCTCCCAGCAAAGAAAACAGAAGGCTGCAGAGCCATTAGGAGAATTTTAACCTATTTTTGCCTGAATTAATCAAACTAGACATTTACATGAACGATTCCCATTTTTATTGAAGTTGCAAAACCCCATTATTATTCAATTCAGTAGGATATCTCAAATGGCCAGCACCAAAAATAAAACACAGAATAACAACATGGTATATAGTATTTGTAACCCACAGGACTGAAAATTAGAAGAGCTGAATTCTTGTCCTAGCTCTGATACAAACTAGCCATGTAGACTTATATAAGTCGTGTTATTTGTATGGACCTAAGGTTCTCTATCAGTAAAAATATGATAATTATGTCTGGCTTACTTATTGTTAAAATTCAGAGGGAAGAAAAATGTTATGAAACATTTTAAATTAAAAGTACAATCTATTAAGAAAAAGGGATTTTTATTATGGTCACAAAATATGAAAGGTCAAAGGCCCTTAGGAGTCATAATATTCAATTCTAACTCATAGAAATAAAGAAATAAACTCTTCTCTAGAAGACAGCAGTGATTTATTCCAGCAAATCAGTAGGAGCTCCCTGGCAAAGCTGAAAATGGCTTCCAGTGCCAAGTTTCTAGCACTCAGTGAGCATCTTTCTACTTGACATCTGGCTGGACATGTCATGGGGTAAACAGCAAAAAAGCACATTTTAATTAATTAATATAAAAACTCTGCAACACTTTTAAGTATCAGTAAACACCATAGGATATTGCAAAATATGAGCCAAGAATCATGGGCCAACGGTTTCAAATTTACCAGATCACGTACATCACCACTCGTTTCATTTGGCATTACACAAAGACTTGGAATATTAAATCCTGCCATCTTTCAAAATTAGTAAGGAAGCTTGTTTTCACAACTAATAACTAAAAATGGAAAAGAAAAGCAACTTTAAAAATACTTGCAATTAAAAGGTTTGTTTTCTGTCCTTTGGAAAACATTTCATGTGAAGAAGATTGCCTCCTGTTCTCCTTCTTTTAAAATTCAATTCATCAAAATTGAACAAACACCAACCAAATGTCTATTATGTGCTAGATTCAAATGATTAAATTTTAAATGGAAAAAACTTAGAAAAAATTTCCATTTGTAAAATTAAGTTAAAAATACTTTTATTAGATCTAGTTCAACAGTCTAAATATTTGATTTTTAAAAATTCACAAAATTCACTGTCATATATCATTCTAGATTTTTTCAGTTTTCATCTTAATACTTTTTACTTAAATGTAGCTAACATCACATTCAGTAAGTAATTCAGAGACTACTATGGTCAGAAAAATTAAAATATTTTCCAAAAGTTCACATTGGCATATTTAAAAACCAGAACGTAGGTCTTATTCATAGTCGAATACACTTGGCCTTCAATAGCTTCTCAGTAATGGTATTTATATTCTCTTTGGTTTCATTATCAGATTGACAGGGAAAAAAAAAGACTACATCTAGTAAAGTTACAAACCTCACTTTACAGTATAAAATACGCATTTGAACATAATTTACAATTTGTATTAAAAAACCAATTGCATTACATTATGGCTTTGAAAATCAGGAGAAGTTGGCTTTTAAATTTTTTTCCATTATTTTTATAGGGTGATTGGCCAAACTCTTACATTAGAATTACGCACACACACACGCACACAGAATAAATGTAATACACCCTGGGTACAAACCACTCTGGGATCACTGTAGGACCCTTGCACAAATGACAGATCTAAAAACCTAATATTGTTCACATACCCAACAACCAGAATATGTCAATGAACTCATGACAGGCAAACAAAACCCATCCAAAAGAGTGACTATTAATAGGCAGAGGCCCCAGTTACCAGCATTGGTGGAAGGTAACATCACCAAATACACAGCATGGTCAGTGATGACACTGTGACATGCCCTGCAGTTCTATTTACAGGGTAGAAGAGGAAGAGCGCAGAGAAAACACCTGCCAGCTGCTGCTGGTGCCCCTTCTACTATGTTGACATTAATAGCTATAAAAAGAACAAGCTCCCTCAATACCTTTTTCTGCAAATTTTATGGCTCTGCTGTAGAATCAAGAAGAATCTGTGTTTAATAAAACTATGTTACTTATTCAAAGATCAACTTAAATTTAGTAAATGGTAGAACTTTACCTTACAGTTAAATGATTTAATTTTTTAAAAGTACATTAATTATTCTAAGGGTCCAATGTGCTACCACTAACAAGTAACAATCATCAATTTATAATCTGTGTTGAGGGTTAGTGTTAAATGATTAAAATAATTATTTACTTAAAAATTAGTTTCCTTAAAGAGTCTTATACAAATGAAGTAAGTTTCATTTTACTTACACTAATTCCCTTGGCTTTTTCCAGCTTGGTGACCCATGATTTTAGATCTACACCAACACTACACCAGGCGATGCTGAGGCTGACCATATGAGGGATTCTACTTGGGAGCCCCCCAGATCTAGCTTTTGCTTGAATACTTCCTATGATTTTATGAGAACAGAGTCAATTTTCACTTAGAAATTCTCATACAGAACATTAAATATGGAACCAGAAACTTCTACTTCTTACAATTAAATTTTCACAGAATAATTATATTCCTCCTTATACATGGCAGCCATGCAAATATTTGAAGAAAACTCCCTCTCTTTAAACTTTTCTCCAAAATAAATCTCACTGACTTATTTGACTGCATGCCCCTTTCCAAGGCACTCAGGCCTTTCAGCATTCTGGTTGCCTCCCTAGTGTCCCTCATAGTATGTGGCACTTAAATTTAACAAAATAATATAAAAGTTTTAGTCTGAATATCAGCGTGCATGTGGTATATTACATCTCCTAATCAACAACAGTTTTCTAACTACATTAGGCCTTTTGGCAACTACATCACAGCACTTCCCAACAGCCAGTCTACGGACTGGATCTTGATGAAGTTTCCAGTGATCTGGAGTAAATGAGAAAAGAAGAGGGTAATAATTTTTCCATCAACTTAAAATTATTCAGGTTAAACAACTCTTTTATTCTGAGTGTTATGTCCTTCCTAAATATTGGGACTGGGAGTAAATAAACTGTTGGTGATACAAAATAGTAGTTGTTTTTCCAAAAGTCTTTACATGGCAAAATAAAGTCTCACATTTCACAATCTCTCTTAAATTATTGGTTTGGTGTCCTAAAATGCTCAAATAAAAAGGTCCATCTGATCCATTCCTTACTACCATTTGGGTAGCCAAGTGCTTGGAATAATTTACATAATTTGCAATAACCAATCAGAACGCCCACTTGTCACTCTTAATTTACAGCAGCAAAGCAAACCTCCGATGGTCTCCGGCAAATAAAAGGGCTTCAAAGTGCTTTAACACAAGTTCCTAAGAGTTCCTAGTTTCCCTTACCCACTTCCCACTTACCTTTTGCAATTCTAAACAACACTCAAACCCAGCAAACTAGACTGCATCAAATTTACAACCACTTGTTGCAGTTTAAATTACTAGCCAATTATTTTAACTGCAAGTGAACTATACCATCCAGGGCCAGGTACAGCAAGCTACCAAGGATGAACCAAATCCAGCTCAGTGTCTTTTCGTGTCTGAGTAAAACACATCATCTATGGTTGTTTTTGTGCTACAACAGCAAAGGTAAATAGATGAAACAGAGACCATTTGGCATGCAAAACCCAAAATATTTACTAGGCCATATCCAAAATATTTACTACGTGGCCCTTTACCCAAAACATTTACCAACCTTTAATCTAGGGTAATAAACAATTTATTACCAAAGAAAAATTTGAGATCTGCAACAATAACCATTAATTAACTCAGGATCCCTACCAACCATATTGAAATATCTAAACACCAGAATATCTGAAAAGTCCTTTATCCTACTCTGTATGAAGATCTGTTGCCCACCCAAGATGAAGAATTACTTACCTGCTCACTGAGCTAATCTTTAACATACATCTCAAGAACTCACTAGTGAAATAGTGAAGAATCCATGAATACACTGCTCTGTGTAATCTAAGGTTTTAAAAAAATTTTGCAAATAACTCAAAGTAAAAAAAAAAGAAGAAACTATATAGAACTGCATAATAATTTCCTTTACATTTCAGATTTCAAATTCAAACACTTTTAAAGGCACTTAAAGTAGGAAAGCTTAAGTTCAACAATTTACGTAATATTAACCACATTAAATAGCACATATTAATTTTTCTTTTCTGTTAAAGACTTCATTTTCATGTATGTTAAGCTGAAATCAAAAGATAATACTTCTAATTCAATCATGTATATTTTTAACATGAATGATACCAAAATCTCTAAAGACTAAAGTCAGAACACTAAAGTGTTTTGAAACTGGAAGTGCTTAGGAGATCACCTCCACATTTCACAGATGAGAAAGTTTTGATATAACATGAAATATTTATGGTGAGAGGATTAATTAGTAGCAGAGGCAGAACTAGAACCCAACATTCAACTATCAATTTGGAACTCTTTCTACTTAATGACTAAGTATGAAAGATACACTCATATTTTGGGAAAGAGTGGATGATGTTAAAACATTCTAAAGTTTTCAATGTATAGTAAACATACTAATAAGGCTACTGCCCACTCAACCTAAGCAAACCCTCTTGTTTTTTATTAAACAATCAACTAGAAAATTACAGAAGGAAAAATGATTCATTGTAAAGCCACTCATTAATTAGAATAATCAAGAGAACAATCATTTGCTTAATAAACTGTCAAAGATTAAAAAAATAATAGTGGATAAGGAGCAGTATGAGTACTCATATATTGCTAATTTGGCACAAAGTTTCTAAGGGGGAATTTGGCCATATTTTAAAGAGCCTAAAAAGTTCTCAACATCTAAACCAATTATCCTATTCCCATGAACAGACCCTATAGAACTAGTCTAATATAGAGTTCAAATTGCGCATACAAAGATGTTCATCCTGCTATTACGTATCATTGTGAAATATTAGAAACAATCTAATATCCAAAAAGAGAACGGGTTCAATTATAGTATAGTCATACAACAGAATATTAAGCAGCCATTTTTAAAAATCACATTTTCAAAGACATGGGCAAGTACTTATGATGTTAAGTTATAAAATGTAGGCTATACAACTATCTGGTCAATATAATCTCAATATTGTTATTATGCACACACACAAACACATAAACACATTCATACATATAAATAGCATAGACAAAGTCTGAAAGAAAATACAAAATATTGTTAACAGTGTTATCTCTGATAGTGAAATTGCAAATAATTTTTTCTCTTCTTTAGACTTTTCGGTATTTTCTAAATTTTCCATAATAATCATGTATTAGTTTTATACTCAGAAAACATTAAAAATTCATTTTATAGTCAATTCTGAAATTTTTATAGTCTATATAATAAATAAGGAATAAATATTTATAGCACTCGAAAGTGTATATAAATGACAGGAAATAAATCAGTAATATGTAAGAGTTATAATTTCCACACATGTATAGGTGGGTAATTTTGAATCCAAAAGATAGCATTATTTTATCTCAATTCTTGCACATATAAAGTTGATATTTAGTAAATAAGAAATGCAATCTTAAAATAAAATTGGTGCAAGGCATCTAAAAATTGTGCTATTCTGGCATAACACTGGAGATATAAACATTCTCCAATGTAATGAAGGTACCCAGTGTTAAATTCAAATAGGTATAATATATTACATGCATGGTGGCCAATAATTAACTAACTGAATTATATTTTTTTCCCCAAGTGACTAGAATTGGTCTATGCTAAAGAAAGAAATACAACACCATACCATTATTTTAGTTGGAAGAGCCGCACCAAAAATTATGACAAAAAAATTTTAGAGCTATAAGAAAATCTGGTGGCTTTTTGTTGTTATTGTTAATGATTTCTTACTAAAAATTCAAGTCGAATTGCTTAGAGTACTAAAAAAGCATAGCAGTAGTGTAAGGTCTGCAATGATTTGAAAAACTTTAGAACATGCTTCAGCGTTTCCTCATTAGCAGACCACTGCCTATCGAACACGATCTTTGAAGGGAAGGACTACATCTATGCTCTTTTACCAATCTTGAATATACATTATAGTAATGACACTAAGTGATGCCACACACACAAAAACAAACTATATGTCATTTAAAAAGTTAACTTTAAAATATGGTTCTGATATCTGTGATAAAAAAATCACATAAATATGCAAAATATAAAATACATCCTAACATATTTTTATGTAAGAGCTGAAGTTTACCACTTTTAACATAAAAATTCTGAGATGAATTAATAAAAACAATTTTCATATATACCACAGAGCAATAAGTTTAAATCAGACTATTTTGAGTTGTGTAGCCCTTTATTAGCAACTAAAATAGAAGGTATCTGTTGTACAACACGGGTAGTAATGGACTATAACTGGAGAATTATTATATTCTAATACAGATCATTTATAAATGCAATTTCTTTATTAAAAAGCTTCCACCTTTTTTGTTTGTGTACAATTTGCAAAACTATTCTGAAAGCGGAATATATGTGCACAAGTCTGCAAAGAGTGCAAGTTTAGGATATGATAAATGCTTTACAAGTTACTTTCAAAAAAAATGCCACAACTGGGCCATTACATTGCCATCTTTTTTGATCAAAACATTTGATGCCAGCCTTCCTTCCACTGCCCTAAACTATAAAGCATTTTTTAATGAGTTGAAATTAAGGAAGGACTACACCTACTAGAAAAGAAGAGAAGAAAGTTCTATTAGTTTGAGGTTTCAGAATCCCCCCAAACCAGGACCAGGATCTTGGTGAGGGCTGGGCTGGGACCCCGAACAGAGAATGAGCATGTGCAGGTGGCATCCCTGAGGACTCAGAGCTTCAGTGGACCGTGAGTGCTCCAGCTGCATAACTCACTGAACTGTCTTGCCAGTTTCTACACTGGCTTGACTGGGCATAATTCAAAAAGGAAAAGCTCATATTCATTCCATTCTTCTGGAGCTCTGTGATAGCCTGGGAAAAGAAAAATTTGGTTAAAACAGACATCATAGGTTGGGTGGGTGGGCTGGATTGGGAGTAAAAGGGAGAAAACTGTACTTGAACAATGATTAAAATTAAACAAAAAAAACCAGACATCATAGAAAAAAATGAGCCGTCTTTGAATGAGCTGGTGGCTTAACTATTCCCATTTCACAGCTGAAGCCTAGGTCTCTTTCACTCTTCACTTGTTTCTTGAATTTCTCATTACCTCATATTAAATAGGAATAAATGAGAATTTACTTAATTCTATCAAAGAAGTTCTCCTAACATAGCTTCTAGATAATATCAGTCACCTTCCACCCCTACCTGTCCTTATATTTAGTAAGGCCACTTAAAAAAAACCAAATAACTCATAGAATCTTTCTCTCTATTCTCTAAACTAAACCTTAGCTACTTCTACTACCTTGCGATGTTGTAGTCTTTTCCTTGTCTGACTCAGCCTAAGTTTGAAATGTATATAAATTAAGTTTCAAGAAGTATACCAGGATTTTTACTTTAATTTTTTATTGGTTCATTTATTATATAAAATATGATTTGATTCAATTCAGATTATTAGTGTAGCTTATTCTAGTTTAAATTTCAGAAATTAGTTTAAGCCCTTAACAGGCTTTTCTTCCAATTAGTCTATACTGAGTTAGAGAAAACCCTCAGTAAAAATCATAACGCACTGTCTTTCACATCACATTAAATTAGCACTGACTGGACTTCCACACCCTACTCTAGACTATTTTAGACCACCTTACTTTCTTCATGATGTCTCTGCCTTTCCAAACAATGAGCCCACTGTGACTTTCTCCTCCCATTCCTGAGTATAACTTTCTCCATTCTTAAAAAGTCTTGTATTTTCTTTCAGAAAATCCATACTGTTTTATTAGTGGAAAAATTAATGTTATTATCTTTTTCAAAAGCCAGCTAACCAAGACTTCTGCCTATTACCACCATTCCTTAAATGAACTGTTTTTCTTATAAAGAGAAAAACATATACATGTCACATATCTTGCTTTATTATACATATCTAAAGTTCAAGATCAAAACCTTCCATTTATTTTTATAGAGTCTAGGACACTAAATAAAAACCAAGGAATCAATAAGAGCATATCTCCTGAAAGGTTGCTTTGGTTTATATTTATAAAGAGCATACTGGAATTGGCTGAGGATATAGAGAAAATGGGTTTGTATTCTAAATAACTTTCTGTATTTAAAGGAAAGTACTGGCCTGACTTCCTGTGATAAATAACTGTATTCAAGTAACCAAAACAATGGAAATTCAAAGTCTCTTAAATGTACTAGAAAGAAAATTGACTATATGTACTTAAAACCAATGCTAATAAGGTATCACAGATGCCTTAAGATATTTAAGATATTTTAAAACATCATAGGATCAAATGTTAGAAATCAAGTCTTAGTGGATTGAGTGCAGGCCTGCCAACCAAGGCATTGCCAGTTCGATTCCCAGTCAGGGCACATGCCTGGGTTGTAGGCCAGGTCCCCAGGCGGGAGTACATGAGAGGCAACCACATATTGATGTTTCTTTCCCTCTCTTTCTCTTTCCATTCTCCTCTCTCTAAAAATAAATAAAGTCTTCAAAAAAAATCATGTCTTCCAAAAGATACTCACATTTAATAACACTCCAATGGGATGTCTTCCACATATAGTATTATGGTATTTCTTCAAGTAATTGCTAAAAGATACAGGGTCTAATTGTTCTATAATACTCATACCCTAGAAAGAGCGAGAGAGAGAGAGAGAGAGAGAGAGAGAGAGAGAGAACAGAAATGAAAGAAAAAGGACACAATTTATTACTTCCCATTACTTAGAGCTAAACACCATAACTTTTCAATTAGAAATAAGTATATGAAATGCATTAAAAAAACCTTGTGAAATACCAGACTCATTCCTTCAAAGCTCATCTCATTATAGTCAACTCTCAATAATATGTATATTTTATTAACAGAAAACTTTTCATTTCCAACTTAGTTTTCCCTGACTTCCTTGTGGGTTTCTACACCACCTTCACTAGTTTTTACTGAGCTCATAATCCTCAAACATTTCACAATTTTATATTTTTCTTGTATGAATATGTTTACAAAAGTAAATCTATTGTGAAAATTTTCATTGGAATCTAAAGTTAAATTTGATATATGCCTTTTTTTATATACACTGTATTTCTCCTACCAATGGCATAAATAATCAAGAGTTTATTGTAATTTAACTATTTTCATAACTATACTTAAATATTAACAGTGTGCAAGACATTTTAAATTATCAGTAATTATGTGGGTTTGCAATAAAAAAGATACTACAAACTAAAAACAGTTTACACATTTTTAAATTAATTTTCAGCCCATATAAGATTAATAAAAGATTGAACAAAATAGGTCTTTCATGAACAACTTAAAAAAACATTTATCTCTTTACTACTTTAAACAAGAATACTTTATCTTCCAGAGATTTGTTCAGAATCACAATTTTTAGACTGCCATTAAAACAACCACTACGACTTGGACACTTCCTTACACTAAACTCCCTGCTCTGCTGAAAATGAACTCAAACAATGTACTCATGATATATTAACACAGAGCAACTTTAACTCATCTGAATCGGGCAAATAAAGTAATGATTCTCACTCATTCATACAGCAATGACCTTACCTTGTTTTCTTATTCTGGTAAAATAATTTACATTTGTTCTCAATATACTGGGTTAATATCCTCTGGGATAAATGTAAATGGTAGTTTAACTAGGGAATTGACTAATATATTGTGTAGTTTTTAAATTATATTCAACATGTTTTAACAAAACAAGCAATGTGTAAAAGCACCCAGAGAACTCAGATGAACAATCATCTGAAAAATGACAGTAATCAATAGATGACACATAAATATTGCTGTGGCAGTATCAAAATTTAAATAAACTTTTTTCAGAATATTCAAGTTCTTCATAAACACCATCACATTCTTTTACAAATATATCTAAAAGACAGGTATATACATGTATAACCAACATTTGATGGCTCCCACATCAATTAGCCACCCTCAGACTTTTCTGCAACCAGTGCTGCTTTCCCTGCCAACTTGACTACGAGGCTTCCACACCAACAGTCTCCACGGACATTTGCTGTAAGCCCAGAGACACACGAGCTAACTTAAAAGTTAACCCTAAGGCCCTGACCACTGGGGCTGCATTGGCTGGGTGTTGTCCAGCAAACCAAAACGGGCCTGGTCCCGGATTGGGGTGCATGCAGGAGGCAACTGATCCATGTTTCTCTCACACATCAGTGCTTCCCTCCCTCACTTTCTCCCTCCCTTTCCCTCTCACTAAAAACAAATAAATAAAGTCTTTTTTAAAAAGTTATACCTAAGATAAACAATTAGTATTATAATTCTGGTACAAAGAAAATCACATATTTCTAAGTCAAGAATAATACAGAAATGAATTAATAAATCTCTTCCAAAAATACAGATAATCAAGCTATGACTACCTAAACATTAAAAAAAACAGACATTAAAAAAGGGATAAAAACTTCAAAATTTCTAATCCTAGGCTCTTTCTCATTGATTACTCTGCTTGATAAAGTAAAACAAGACATACTAATAATTCTTTCAATAATCTCTTTAAATAATATGGTATACATATTATTATATGAGAACTTTTAATGCTCTTGGATGAATTCTGAGAGTTTACTTAAATAGAATCCCATTCACTAATAAATTATGTGACATTGAGGTTCTAATGTATGTATTAATGTCAAAAGCTCAAAGCACATTTCTGAACTTATCAAATTTATATGTTGAAATGAGGAATTCAAAGAGAAGGAAACTAACGATCCCACTTTAGAAGAGAAATAATTTAAAGCAACTGACCAAGAACTTTCATATAGAAAGATATAAAGTTATAAATGCAGAGAAGACACTACTAAATAAAGTGTTCAAAATGAAGAGATAGTGGTTAAATTACAACAATAAAAAATTGTGAGGAGAATATGAAGGATTAAAGTTAAAATTTTAATTCCCTAAAGTGAGTTATATACCTACCAGGGCAAGAATCAATTTCACTACACTCAATTCTCTGAAGACTATGATAGTTAAGAGTTATGCCTTTTTATAAAGGAGAAAAGTTTAAGGTGTTACACTGAAAAATTCATGAAGTACACAAACAACAGTAGTAATGGTAATAAAACTGCAAAATGGGACATCCATTAACTAATAAAGAACACTGGCAAATATGCTTTTGTATATATTTATGTTTTGATGCTAACAATTTTGAAATAACATCACCAAAATTCAAAAATAATGAAAAGTAAAATGCTTCTCAAATATGCTTAATTAATTTTTCTATATCTTAAAATACTGGAAGACACCATCAGTGAATCTAAGATCCAGGCAATGGGAAGCTTCACAGAGCCTGCATACTGAGTATTTGTTCCTACGAGCTTCACCTAATATGAAGCAGTGAAGCAAGTCACTTATCCATTCAACTCTAAAATACAAATTGGACTGGATTTATAAGGAATTTAGTAGCTTAGGCAAGAAATCCTCAGACTGAAAACTAACTCTTTACCTTGAGGGGGACAAGGGCGGAGGGAATGGAGCTATCACTGTGCTCACAAGTAATGGGTAAAAGCTTGCAACATCAAATCCCAGTGGCGATCCTAACGAAAGGGGCAGTTCTAACCATCAGAACTGCAAATTCAGGACTCTGGAAAAATAACAAATCTCTCCCCCTTTTAAAATGTTTATATAGAATAAAATATTTAAATTTTAATTTTAAATACCATCACCAAGAAAAAAATCTCCCTCTGAAATAAACACCAAAGAATAGCAAAACTTTTTTAGAGGCTTTTCAGAAATAAAAACTGGAATCATGTCTTTTAACTATGAACACATAATTACCATATTTTTCAGATTATAAGACACTTTTTTACATTTTTTGCTTCAAAATCCCCCCCCCCCCCCACATTTTCCTCCTCTAAAACCTAGGTGCGTCTGGGGTCTGCACTATAAGACACGCCTAGGTTTTAGAGGAGGAAAATAGGCAGAAAATTTTTGAAGCAAAAAATGTGGTTAAAAAAAAAGTGTCTTTTAGTCCAAAAAAATGCGATAATCACCACATTATCAAATCAGTAGGACTTAATTTTTTTAAGCAAAGATAGACATTTATGTTGGAGAGATGGGTACACCTTTAGGGAAGAAACATTCTGGTCTCTGTAAGAGGCATCAAAATAAAATCTTAGAGTGAAAGAAATTTTATGGGGAAAAAATCACCCTAAAGATAGCAATGCTAAGAAGCAATGTACTATCTTAAAGATGATATATAGTTATCTTAAATCATTGTCCAAAATAGCTATTTGGATGATGTTTTAAAAGTACAGCAGTGAAAACTATTAAAGAAACTATTGGTCTACATTCAAGAGAAAGAAGTATGAGTAGACAAAGATGAAAAATTTCACTTTCAAAAGAGCAGAAGAAGGGAAGATATGTAATTGAAGGTCAAATAAAATGAAGTGACTACTAATAAATGAAGAAAGTAAAAAAGTTATAAGGATGACTACAATGACATTTTTCAGATTCTCTCTGCTAAATCATAATTTGCCAATGTCCATATTGAAACTTTGGTCTACATCAAAAGTGGTACAGAAAAAGTAACATATGATTCATGTAATATATATATATATATATATATATATATATATATATATATATATATATAAAAATATAGCTAATGTTTCAAGTGTTGATCCAAAAAGTTAGCAAAATCACTGTCTTAAAATATGCTCTGGTTTCTTTACTGTAATTACTGAAATTACAAAGTACTAATTACCAAAAAACATGGTCAGTACCTGACTGACCACGACTTTTGGGATCTACATCTCCTATAACTAGTTACCTTCTCTCTCCCCCATCCATCATTTGGAAAATACAATTAGTTTTCTCATATATTACTTTTATTTCTTTATGTGTTTTTTTTTCCACATAATTAATTTACAAGATATTCAAGTGCTAGAGGTATTAACATTTTGTAATAAAAACAACTCTTTTTCTTTTGCTTTTAGAACCTGGAAATACTTACATTTATTTTCTAGCTTTTTAATAACTACATTTAGTAAGACTTTTCTGATAACAAAAATAACCAAAACTGAATAAACACACAAATTTTGAACAGGTTAAATCTAAAATTTTATACTTAAAAATTTCTTTTCACTCTATCAAACTTTCCAAATGTATAATTATTATAATTAGAATTATTCATGTTTTTATAATACTTATACAGAGAACCATCATACTATATTTGCTCTAAAAGACTATACATAGAAACTAAGATATTGGTTCTCAAATGAGTAAGATTATTTATAACATATAACACAAACTGACACCTTAAAAAAGGAATACAGAGAAGAATATTTACCATTTGGTTATATAAATCAATTAAGAAAACACATTATATAAGAGTCTGCCTAGCCCTGGCTGGTGTAGCTCAGTGGATTGAGCGCCCGCCCGCGAACCAAGAGGTCTCTGACTCGATTCCCAGTCAGGTCTGGGTTGCAGGCCGGGTCCCCAATTAAGGGTGTGTAAGAGGCAACAGATCAGTGCTTCTCTCCCTCTCCTTCTCTCTCCTTTCCCCTCTCTCAAAAAGTAAATAAATCTTAAAAAAAAAAAAGTCTGCCTGACAGTGAGTCAGGCATATGAACATACATACATTATGAGTATATAAACAGAGCTAATCATTCTTAATCCATTTATTCTAATTCCCAGAATTGACTTATGACTTAAATTAACAACACACTAATAAAAGAACAGAACACTTATGAGCCATTTAAAAATTCTATAAATAAATAAATGTTTTAATTAATGGACCACAAAAGTCAACTCCAAGTCAAATGTTGTATCAAATATTAAAATCAAGTCCTGGCTGGTGTGGCTCAGTGGACTGAGGGCCAGCCTGAGAACCAAAGGGTCGCCAGTCGGATTCCCAGTCAGGGCACATGCCTGTGTTACAGGCCAGGTCCCCTGTCGGGGGTGTGCTAGAGGCAACCACACATTGATGTTTCTCTCCTTCTCTTTCTCCCTCCTTTCCCCTTTCTATAAATAAATAATAAAATCTTTAAATAAATAAAGTCAAGTATATTAACATGAAGCAAATGCTTGATACTTATTCAGAAATTGTATTTCAAGCTTTTTAAATAAATTTTTTAATGTTATATTCTGGTAACTTTGGACAGCTGAAGTAAGGTAAATCAGATGCAGATTTAGAAGTCACCTAAAGCTCACCAGTTCGACTTATGCTTTTTGAAATTTCAAAGACTTAGCTAGCAGAAAAGGCAACATTTTCAAGCAAAGTTAGGAGAATCATGTTAATGGTAATGATACTCACTTTTGCTGTGCCTCAAAGTGAAATGTCTAGACCAAGGTCTATCTAACTAATCATATACATCAAGAGAGACAAATAAAACTAGCCCTCAATATAAACTAACAATCAACACAGAGTTAGCAGAAAGGCTAAAAGAATTGTTAAGTATGGATGTTATATGTACCACAAATATAAAATAACAAAGAATATGAAAGTATTTAAATGTGAACACAATTCTAGAGAATTCCAAAGGATTCTATTATGTTCACTCACTTAAGAAGAACATGTAAGTCAATGTTTTGAGGAAAACATCTTCCTTATGCTAAAAGCATCATTCACTGATTTACAAATTCCTACATTTGAAAAATTAAATGTTGCCTGACTAAAGTTCGCAACTGATTTAAATAGCTAAATACTGGAGAAAACAAGGACATTTTGTTCTTCTTCAACAGATCAGGAAACACAGTGGTAAAAACTTACCTACAAACTAGTTAAGGAGTAAAGATTTTGGGACTGTTTCCAAACTACGAAAGGGGATCTCCAGGGGTGGGCATGAGCAAGCCGATTTTGAAAAAGTTCCACAGACTTTTCAGTTGTAAAAACAGACTGATGATTAATGATTACTACAGCAGCCAATCTCATCTCTGCCCTGGCTTTCATTACCATCTACCCTTTCTCCCTAAACCACTGCCAATGCCCACTGTTACTACTCCTGACACTGCTGTAGAACCTACTCTTTACACCAGCCAGAGTAACCTTTACAATAATGTATATTACATCATCTCATGGCCCACTGCACTTACATAAATTTCTTACCCTGGGATATAAAGCCCTGCATTATCTGATTCCTGCCTCTCTCTTTTATCACAACTTGTGCCATTCTTATCCTTAACTACTACACTCCTGCAACACTGGCCCATTTTTTCCCTTCTAACACACCAGCATCTTTCCCATCTTAAGGTCTTTACACTGGCAGCTCCTTCCATCTAGAAGGTCCTCCCTCTGACCACTACTTGGTTTGTTGTTCCTCAACATTTACATCTCAGTTTAATGTTCTTCTTCAAGGAAGTCTTTCTCCAATCAGCCTTGAATCATTAACTATCTCGAAACCCTTTTAATATTTTCTGTACAGTGCACACCACTTTTTGCAACTAACATACTCTTACCTTTTTTTAAACAATGCGTGTCTCCCTCCCATTAGAGTAAACTTTCTATGAGATCATGTCTGCTTGTTTACTGCCACATCTCCACCAGCACCTCTGCTGTAAGTGCACTAAAAGATAACTCCCAAGCCAATGTACTTTGGTATTATAAAGAAAAACATTTTAAAAATAATCTTGTTTTAAAATTAGGTGGTGTCCTGACTGGCTTAGACATCATCTTGCAAACCCAAGGGCTGCAGGTTCAATTCCTGTTAGGGCACATGCCTGGGTTGTGGGCCAGGTTCCCAGGGGGCGGGGGGGCTGGCATGTGAGAAGTAACTGATCAATGTCTCTCTTACATATCAATGTTTCTCTCCTTCTTTCTCCTTCTCTTCCTATCTCTCTATAAACAAATAAAGAAAGAAATGAAGAAATGAAAGAAGAAAGAAATCAATCTTAAAAAAATAACTGGCAAAATGAAAATCCAAATGCCTACTTGATTGACATCTTCACTTGGATATCTTAAAGGGAACAGGAAATATTCCCTAATAGAATTTATGATCTCTTTACCTCCTAAAAAATGTGGGCCTATCTTTTTGTGTTTCTGACCTAAGTGAACAGCAACACCCTAGCAGTAGCATAAATAAGATATTTGGGAGCCATCCTTGATAATTTCTTCTCCAAGTCCTATCATAAATTTGTCTTTTAAATATACTGAATATATCCACTCTGTCCCTCTCTTCTACCATCACTTCCCCATCCACTTTCTAAATTACCATTTCTCACCTGAATTACCCAACTAATCTCTTCACTTCTCTGGCATCCCCCCTCTCATTTGCTCCACTGCAGCTCAGTGATCTGTTCAAATACGACCTAATTTATCACTTGCCTATTTAACATTCTTTAAATAGTCTGTTCTAGATCCTCTAGTATCATTTCTCACCACTCCCCCATCCATTCTTCCATTGATTCATTCAACAATATATACATTGAATACCCACTGACAGACTGATATAAAATGGACAAAGATGCTGATCTCATGAATCTTATAATCTAATAGAGGAAGTTATCACCAACAAATACTAAGTCACAGTCACACAGTAATAAGTACTAAGATGAAGAAAAACACAGTGTAAGTTCATAGAACAATTGTTCACCATAGGGGCACAATGAAAAATTGGCCCCAATGAAAACGTGGCCACGTTTTTGGATTGTTCCAATAATGAGAAGATGAAATTGGGGGATTTAGTTGGCGAACTCCAGGGATGCTGACTGTCCTGCAGTAGAGGCCAGTCCCACACACAAAGTACTGTTCTCATCCACAACACTTTCACACATCCATGTAGGTGAAAAACCTGCTTGTAATTATCTACCTCCTAATTCCATTTCATATACAAACATAAAGGAGTTTTATACGATTCTAATACATAGGTTTCCCAGGAATGGAATTACCTTATAAAGTAAAGATGACTGTATACTGTGTTTAGTTTACAACTTTACTAAGAATTGATCACCATTTGAAAAATCAATTCACTCAGTAATGCAACTTAGTCAGAAATACAAAATGACTGTGTACGTTCCCATTTGCAGTGCTACCTTAATGATACTATGTGTATAAGCATCTAACTATTTCATTATGTCTTTACTAATAAAAACTGTGCCTGGGTATATACATTATTAAATATATATTAATTTGTTATAAATTACTTTCATTTCATGTCTTTCTCATTAACCTGAGGGTATTTAATTATGTATGTTGGAAAGTCATATGCAGTAATTCATTCATTTAAAAAATATTTACTGAGCACCTACTTATGTTCAAATCATTATTCTAAGCATTTCAGATACACTAGTGAAAAAAAAAATCCTGACTAACATAACTGTAATAAATAAGTCAAATTTTTAGTTTGTTAGAAGAGAAAGCAGAGCCAGGTAATGTGGGTTGGGAATGCTGAATGGGTTGAGCACATAGGATGCAAAATTAAACAGGGTGGTCAGTAGGCCTCACTGGGAAGGTGAAAGCTGAGCAAAGCCATAAGGTAAGCGAGACAGTCAAGTGCAAAAAGGGGTAAAGCTTTAAGCTCGGCACTCATATGGCATTTCTGAGGAACAGTAAGGAGACCATTGCATCCACACCACCTCCTAAATACTTCTTACATCTCTATATTGTAGTAACTTCTTTTTAAGTCTGTTCAAAGACTAGACTGTAAGCTTCACTAAGTCAGAGGCCATATTTTCTCTTTTTAATATCATCAATACTGCACAGAGTGCCAGATACACAGTAGACACCCATTAAGCATTTGCTGTATGAAGAAAATAAGTGATGAATGAACCAGAAAAGTTTTCTGAGGCAACTGATAACCAAACCTCAAAAAAAATATTAGAACTAGAAATCAGAAAAGAATTAAATGACTGAAATGACAATGTAATTAAACCAAAAGAAAAGTCAGTAAACTCAAATCTAGACAAAATCCCAAAGGTAAAAAATATTAGGCCATAATTGTTAAAGTAACAAGATGAATTTAAATATAATAAAATCTCGTAAGTAACTTACTCATTCTGTCTCTTAATAAAATGTACTATGCAATATAATCTATCTATAAGATCAGACCCAGATTTCTTCCTAAAATGTTTTATCTACTTTAGACTAAATATTCTTGTACTAAAACATATGCATAAAGCTTTTTTAACACAGTGGTAAAGTTGATTTTAACAAATCACAGACTTAAATGCTGACAGACAATTTAGAGACCAACTACTCCAATTCTCTCATTTTAGGGATGACAAGTTGAGGACGAGAGAATTCAAAGGATCTGTCCAAGATCACAGCAAGTTAGTGATATACCTGCTAGGTTTAACATTCTGTTTATGAGTAGATACCAAAATAACTTACAGGACTTTTTAAATACTAAAGAAGTACTATCACTACCATACTACTTCAAGGAAAATGACAGAATCACTGTCTACTATATTCCTGGGCCAGGTAAAAATAAAATCATTTTAAAATTCAATATTTAAAGTAAGAAACTGAAATTCTACTTAAGAAAAAAACTATATGGCCAAAAATAGAATTAAGTAATAAAATAAACCAAAAATTTGCTCTGGTTATTTCTGCTTAACAGTAAGTACTGGCATTAGTACCCTGTTGTCCCTAAAACTAACATACTCCCCCAAATAGTATCTAAAGTCCATATCTATTTATTATTAAGTAGTATCATTAACCAAATAAAATGAAGATGGAGGAAATTTCTAGTAATAGAACAGGGATAATTTTTATAATCAATATTCTTATGATTACAAACTATATTTTGCACATTTAAAGATAAAGAATTATGTCCATTGTATATTTCACCATATTAAGTCTTGAATCACTAATCTGAAATTAAAGAAATCTTAGAGCATTAAAACCCCACACCTGAAAGACTTACCATTTTATCTAGATGTTCAATGGATCTATAAATCTCCCCCTGGGATTCATCATAGTAACTGTAACGGAACCTCTGACCTTGAAACAAATATCATGTACAAAATAAAATAGGGAAAAATTAGAAGCTAAAAAGAAAGCAAGCGCTTACCAAATAACTTCAGTTCCCAAGGAAGGCAAAGCACAGCTTAAGCCTCTGAGAGAATCATTCCCAAAAGCCCTTGTATATAAAAATAAAAGGCATATTTGGGAAGATAATAAAGAAATGATATATCACCAGTGTTTTATGATGTTAAAACTATTTCAAATTATAAAACTTTATAGACACAAGCAATACAAAAGACTAAAGAAACAAAAACAGCTTAAAAGTTAGAAGCATTGTTAAATATATCAGTCTACAATGAAAAGTAAACCCAAAGAATATGATGCAAGAAAATTTGGTTTAAGGGAACTGTCTCAGTGTAACAAGTCAACGAAAGCTTAGCTTTTGCTTACAAACGCAAAGATTTGATCTCTATTATAGAAAAAAATGTGTAGATCAGAGATATATGTGGTTTCTGTGATTTTCATGACTTCAAAAAATTTCATCTCATTTTCGCAAAACTTTCTACTTGGAGCAATATCAATACAAGTGCCTTAACAGGATTCACAAAAGAATACAATAAACAGTCCTACTCTGACAATAAAATCTCAGTGAGGGTACAAGCACAGAACATTCAATATCTAGCTGTTCTCCAAACAGAGGGTAAACTAGAAGAGGCCCAAAAAGAAGACAGAAAACAAAATACTGAGGAAATAAATTTTTCTTCATATTGAAGTCATAGAAAAAACAAAAGAAACATATTATAGACCTATATAACTAATTGTGGATTGTTATTATACCAATTATGGTGCATCTAAACCTTTTTTCCAGCAACATCTTTATTTCCAAGAACTCACTACTTTTATATTTCCTTATTTGAAAAGATTCACCAAAATGCATTTCTAAAGGTATTACAGCACACCAGTCATGCTGTGTGCACACACTGTGTCTTGCGGTTACATTTTTAGAGTAAGCTCACATATTCAATTATTATCCTCACACTTTGCTAAAAAATACCATCTTATAAATAACGAGCAGTGCAAAGTTATAAAGCCCTTTTGATGTCTTTTTGGAAAAACCAGACATCACAGTTCTTAAAACTTCAGTTACCTGCTGATGCTGGTTATCTTTGATGGTCACCTTTCTACAATATACATATTTCCTTAACTGTCACATTTTAAATTTTCATATACATTACTATGTAGCACTACTCAATGTGGCAGTTCTTATTTCCCCCCAAGAGCCATTATTAAATCAATATTGAATCTTACAGGGTATCCTAGAATCAAGCAAGATGTTCTGAGACAATTATCTGCATTCTAAATATAAAAACCTCTTCTGCAAACACTGAGACCCAGTATAGTCCTTGCACTAAAATAATTCTTAAGCAGTGACAGTTCAGCACTCAATGTCCCTATATTAAATAATTCATTAGACATTTTCTTTCAAAATTTAAGATTAAGTATAGATTTGTTTGTCTTTAAAGGATATATGTACTTCCTTCTACTTAGTAATAGAAAAATATACAAGTCACCCCATTTTTCCTATTTGCCAGGTAACTGTCAGTAGGCTCAAAGACAAATCTGAAGTCTGTCACAATAATTCATTGATTCAAACAGTCATTAACTTTTACTTCAATTTCTAATTCTTTTGATAAAGCTGCCCAAAATGTTTGAAGGAACAATTGCATGAATAATCTTAGACGAGGAAATTCTGACTCAATGTCACTGAAGTAAGAGTAATATCCTTGTAAGAAATCAAAATGAACATTCTTTGAACCTGACCTGCTTCAGGTATATACTAACGCATTTTTTGCTCTTTCTTCTGGAGATAGCTGTTACTTTTAACTGTCAATAATCCCTGTGACCAGGAAATAACTGTCTTTTCTGAAAACTACTCTTGGGCGCAAAGAAAAATACTTGTACTTTGTGATCACCATTTGCAACTCAAAAGTCTGTTTTGTTTATCTCCAATTTCAGAACTACTACTGTTTCAAAGAGTTGAAGGTGGCCAAACCTGCCTTCATCCTAAGTGAAATGGGTAACTATATTTTAAAATGTTGTCTTGCTCATATGGATCATTTTAGAGTAAGCTGCACTTAAAAACTACTTCTGAAGTAAAAGTACATAGAATGTTTGAAACCTAAAAATGCTAAATCAACATGTAACTTAAGACAAAATACACAGCAAATCAATGAGTCAATAGTTCAGAGAACTGAGTAGAAATATTTGATGAGCTCTAAAGAATCTATCTGTTAAGAAGCTAAATTCACACTACGTATAGCTACTACACTGAAAAAAAAATCTAATTTATACCAGCTCAAACTGTCTCAAAATTTTTAAAAATTGCACAGATATTTTAAAATTATTCCAGTAATTTATTCTGGTCAACACACATACAGAAAGCATCTAATTTAAAACGAATAACTGCCATCATCGCAGCCTGTGGGTGTGTGTGCACGCACTAATATGCACTCGATTTTAGATTTGAATTTGAGTTCAAAAGATCTTGTTTCTAATTACTAAAAAAATAAGTTTACCAAGATTTTACTTAATAAGAAATAAAAGAAATGGCAATAATATCACAATGCTCTAATCATAAATGTACCTTTAAATATTTATTGCTAATTTATAATATATTACCATTTCATGTACCTCATGTGCAGACATAGTTTGTTTTACAATAAATATTTCTAACATTCACTAAAGCTTACCCACCTACACTGAACAAAAAATACAGTTGCCTATGCACCTGGAGAACTGGACTTGTGTACTTTTACAAGTATGAATAAAGCATATCACATAGTAAGAGAAAATTACTTACCTGAAACTTATCCTTTCAGAAGGTACACTGGGAAAATGGATTCTCTGAGCCCCTGTTTCAACTCCAAGTATGAGCTTTCTAGCTTTAAGAGCCATTGAGGCTGCCCCTAGGGGCAGCACAAGCTTTGAACTCCCCTAGTGAGTATGTCAGTAGTTTCTTCAGGTGCCTTCCCTCAGTTCTTTTCAAATTCAAATGATGAGAGAAAAAATAACCCAAGAAAAAAAATCCTGTAAAGTAGAAACCTTACTCTTTGAGGGAAGGAGGGTAGCTCATTTGTGAATCCATTCCAGAGCACGCTTTCTGAGAAAAAGAAATACAGGTAAGTAATTTTCCCATCTCCAAAGGTGACTGGTGATTAATGAGTGGATTCACAGAGTGTGGAGAATAAGCTCCAGGGATGTCTGTTTCACACACAACTAATGAGGACAAACATAACAATGAATGGCACAAGAACCAACACTACTTTTTAAGTACCCCGAACAAAAAGTAAAAGAATACATACACTAAATACCTCAACATTAAGCTATACACTGGATTGCGGAATTCAACGAGGAGCTTGGAAAACTAATCTAGAAAGCCCTCAAAAGATCAGTCAATAAGGCAGACTTTCAGACATTTGTCCAGTAAAAATTGCACTGTTATACATTCACTTAATCACTTTATGTTTATATGTTAAGACATTTTAAAATATTTTAGTAAAACTTAGAACCTATGAGGTAGATTGCTAAATAATTAAAACTGGGGACAGTCATAATTGAAATCACTATCAAAGAAAAATATATATTTCACAAAGGAAATATATTCTGAGCAGCATCAAATAAGGTAATCATTTTTATAAGCAAAATACTATAGCCCTTTCCTTCTGAAATCTTAGTTATAATGTAAAAGTACTAGCCTTCTCTCAAACTTTCAAAAGATCAAAAACCTAAATATGTGAAATCATTATGTATAAATATCAAAGCTAGGGTAAGATATATTTCAGGAATTAGCTAACTTATTCCTTAACCAAACTAAATATTTACAAAGTAGTAATACCCTCTCTATCCCAAGAGACTAACAAGAGAATGGAAGAAGAGTATGCATGAGTAATCACTTTTTAATACATGTTAAAATAGAAATCTGGATAAAGATATAAATATTTAGGAGGATAGTTTTTAATAGGTGGCACATATTTATGAAAAATAAATTATGTAAACCTAGACAAATATAAGTTCCTAGGTAAAAATTCAAAATTGCTAAAGTGACATAAGTAAATTTTATTCTTATTTTTTTAAAATAATGTAATTTATCATTGATATTTACCAAGTAAATTTACTGAAATTGACTTGTACTTAAAACCACCATAAAAGGAAAATTAAATGAAAGCATGAATCCACTTTTAAATAATCAGTTTCTGTTAGATCCAGTTTCACTTAGTAACTTCTTTAAAGCTAACTGAAAATTGTCACTGAAAGCTGTTAATAGTCTAAATTTGGAAACATAAATTTCAGGGAGCTCAGGAAAACACAAATACTAACAGTATATATGAAAAAGAACAAAATGAAACTTAGGAAAATAAAATAAAAATCCCACGAATTACAAAAACTGAAATAGGCCCAGAAAAAATTCTCTTATTATAGAGCCATCCTATAGAATGTAGAACTTGGTCAAGTATACAAATTATGGGGACAACCTTATTTAACCAGGATAAAACTCAAATATTAGCAGCAAATGTCCTTTCTGTTATGTCACTCTTCCTGATAGTAACAGGAAAGATGAAAAGAAGTGGGATCGTTATAAGTGTTAGCGGAGAAACATCATCCTGTTCAGCTAATAAGATAAAAGGCAAGAATTAAAGTGCAGAGTTTTTGCAAGTGAATTCAAATGAGGGGATAGTAAGAAGAGGAATACAAAATCTAGGTTCCCAACTTTCCCTTAGCTCCCCTCACCCAAGAAGAAAATGAGACTTTCTACTTTGCATCTCTCTAATACCTGCTTCAAGTCTGAATAAAGTTAAATGGGATCTGAAAGATGAACACCTTTAAAGCAAGATACACTTTAAAAGAAAAAAGGAAGTCATTCATGTAAATGGACACTGGCTAACAAAGTCAATAAGGCAAAATTCTTCCAGCTACATCTAGGTCCCCCAACTGTCTCTATCACCAAGTTTCTCACTTTGTGTCTCACAGAAGCTGGACAATACACAAAAGGAAACAATGACTAGAAGGGAAAAATGTCACTGCCAGTACTCTTAATATATTACTCAATAAAAATTAAAAAATTCCACTATATATATCTGAGTAATTTTATCAACTGTAGCATACTCCATTAATAGACTTTTCTTCAAAAAACCAGCTATTTAGAAATGTAGAATGTGTTAAGAGTCTAACAAAAAAAAATTTTAAGTCTCTTAAGTACTTGAGGAAATGAATCTTTTCTGTGGAATGACTTTGAATTCAGTGTTATCAGTACTTTAGCATAGTAAAATCAAACTGTATAGTATCTTTAAAAAAAAGAAGAAACCACTGAGTATTATCTTCATGAAAAAAGTTAGATATCTGAGATGGGAGTACAGCACTCACTAATTCAGAAAAGATGACTAACGCCACCAAAGCACAAATCTGAGAAATAAGAAACAACTTCTAAGACAGTTTAGCCCATAACTAGCCAATGATACATATTACTTCAATAGTCATGTTAAACAAAAAATAAATCTCACTTTACAAGAATAACAGTTACTATTACTACTTTAGAAAAGAGACTACCAATTTTTGAATAGCATTCTTGCAACACCTTCAACTTACCCCCAAACCTCAATCAAGCTTCCTAAGAAGAATCAGCACAATGCATTCCATACGTACAAAGTAAACACTTGATGGATATTGTTAGTGATAGTAATAGTGAAAAAAAAAAAAAAACAGCTGGAAAAGTTCTATTACTTAACTAACAAACATAAATATAAATATGCTTTAGTTATGTTTAACATTCCACGATCACCAGAAAATTGTATGTGATAATTTAAATACCAAATTTTCAAGACATTAGATCAAATGACTTAAATAATTTTCTGAGAATCTAGGTAGAATGTAAAACAAAGTTCATTTTTCTCTCAACACGATACTTAAATACTGTAGTGAGGTAGGGTCTGTTTACTCTCGAATGCAGTAATGAGGTAAAAAGGACGATGCCACAGAAAAGAACAGTGTTAAGGGTTAAGGTGTCCACTGATGTGCCACACAAGTTTATGCTGTGGTTACACGTGGTGCCAACCTAGCAAAAGGGCTGAGACACTGAAAAACTGTATCACGAGAACCAACTATTTAAATCATAGAGTGATTTAAAGTGATTCATAAGAGCCTTAAAAGTGAAGAGGGAAGGAGCAAATGCTTCATGAATTTTTAATTTCTAAAACATTATTACCAATGCAAATTTACAATACCAAAAAAAAATAGCCCTTTTTTTCAATATGACGCACCTTAATTTTTAAGATCAACTATTACTAAACTTCAAAATTCCCAAGAAACTCTTTTAAGCATCTACCTAGCCCTCAGATAGAAGTAGAGTCACACCTCGGTACTCGTCGGTTCAAAACTCATCAAACCCTGGACTCGTCACATTTTGACAAGAAGAAAATGTTTCAGCACTCTGCACTTGCTCAGGACTCATCTCACTTGCTAGAACTTGAGTGAGTCATGACGTCACCACACCAGAGACAATGCTTCATCATTTGGTAATCAGTAATCATGGGTTTTGACACTCGTCACAAGTTTTGGAACGAATTAACAAGTACCAAGGTACCACTGTAATATACTTATAACCACATAAAATAATGTCTCCCAAAGGTAGCCAATTGAATTTGTCATTAAAGACCCCTGAGAACCTCTGAGGAAGTATGGCAAAGTAGCACAGCTACCTGAATACCCTAAACAAGGGCCTTCAACCTCAGCACTACTGATATTTTGGGCAGAATAATTCTTCAATGTAGGGGCATTATTATAGGATGTTCATTGAGCAGCTTCCCTGGAATATATTCACTAGATGACAGCAGCATTCCCACTGCCCACCCACCCAGCTGTGATGACCGAACATATCTTGAGGCATTTCCAAATGCCCCCTGGAGGACAATCCACCCCAACTGAAAAATTAGTGCCTTAAATAAAAATACCATTAGGGAGGATGGTTCTCTTGAACTGAAATTTCAAGGCCACTCATAGCACAACATAAGAGAAGAAAATACCAGCCTAAATAGCTCAGGTAAATGTTGAATTAACTCTAGTAATGAATGGGTAAGAGGTAAAAAGCCAGGGCTCCCTACATCTCACTGAGGATGTTTTTCAGGCCATTCTAGCACTCCACTTTAAAATTTATGGTCTTGTGCTTTATGCTTTCTTTATATAATCAAAGAAATCTGAAGGATGAACAGTTAGTGGCACCCTTAAACCAATGAACACACGAGTCAAAGATACATCCTACAAGGAATAGTATTCAAAAATATTCTAGAACAGCAAATGAGCAAATTTTGTCCAAAGAATTAAAAAATCAAAACTTACTGAAAGAGATGCTGATAAATATCTCACTTTCTTTATGATCTATATTCACTGTGAAGCTTCCCTATTGTTTTAACTCAGAAAACAATAAAAATCACTTAGGAGTCCTTGACCTTATAAACCATTCCCAAAGAAAACATTTGCTAACTGCCAACATGTTACAATCTTTGGAAGGTAGCTTTACAATGACGGCAATCATGGGCAAAAATTAAGCATCAAAGGAATACAAGAAAGAAAAAAGACTAATTACAAAAAGAAAAATGTGGAAAAGGACTGTTATTGCACAGAGTGCTCTTCCATGTTCTAAAGAAGAAAATTTGTTTTATCCACCGAAAAATCAACTTTGGGCATCCACCACACAACTCTACCTGGAAATGGGGTTAAAAAATTTTGACTCCCACTAATATAAGTGCCTAAGCAAGGATGCCCTCACGGTGTGAATCCAATTATACCAGTCGCCTTTGGAAATGTCTCCATAATCCACTATTATAATCTCATCCTTTTTAAATGACCAAGAGACTTTTTATTCACTTTTAAACATTGCTGCTAAAAGTAAAACTTTCGAAGTGACAGAGAACTGAAAAACAGCTTAGAATGAAAAGATACCTTTAACCACAGTAATATAATAGCTACCATGATATGTTAAAATCTAGAACTTACCCCAATGGCAGAAATCAGAAGAAACCACAAAGAGATTACTAGGATCCGCTAGATATTTACTGAAGAGTTTTCCGAATTCCTGTTCTTTTGACTCACTCAGAGCTCCAACCAGTACAGGAATAATGGTAAACTCATCCTTATGGCTTAAAGAAAACAGAAAAAAAAGTCACTTAAGAAGTATAAGAATAAAAATAGTTTCCAATTTGCACTAAAAAGTGGAACATTTATTAATAGTGGTAAAGATAACACATAATATTGTTGAATTCTTAAAATATGTACATTAAATGTTTAAGGAAGACCATTTAAAATGAGAGGTACAAGAGGTACAGAATACTCAAAATATCCATTTAATTACAGAAATGTACGATACTTCCCTAGATAAACAAAACTATTTTACTACCAAGTAGAGTAAGATCACCAGACCATCACCAAGTCATGTTTTCTCAACTACCCATCAAAGCTAGAATCACCTGCCCAATCCTTCTGCAATTTAAAAAGAACATTAAACTCTTCCTCATCTATTTTAATCCCATCCTATTATTAATATACCATCATTTCTGGCACTTGTTCTATAAACTTGCCAAGTGAGACCTACAACACTTAATATTGGCTCCCATAAAATTCACCAACTACACTTCCACCTATACTAATAAACAGATACAGGATAGGCTGAAAATACAACTCAAATTTTTCTGGCGTCTAGGGTGAATATACAATTCAAGGAAGTAGGTATTATTTTCTAGCAGCAAGAGACACCATGGCCACCCACAATGTTTATGGCATATCCACAAGTCCCTTTTTCACTCTACAGATTGACAGATTTATGGAAAAGGAACAGCACAGATTAATAAAGAAGAACTATGATGGGCTATAGAAATAGACGTTTATCCAAACCCTTTTAAAATTTTCATTATAGTGAAATTTTACTTACATATATTTGATATTATTTATATTCTAAATGATCCCAGATTTGTAATTTTAGAAGCATGAAATCATGTTTGTCTAACTTGTTCTGAACAGGACTTAAGGAAAGGAAAAAATCACCATTACAATAAATTCTTTTTAATATGACAATCTGACACTGATGTAGGGCAAACAGAATTCATAAAAGGGTTCTTTAAAGTACTAAGTTTAAGTAGTCCCAAAAATAAATGTTAGCCCAGCTTCATGAAGCTAAATTCGGGGCACCCAAGCGCCTCCCCCATAAAAGCCCCCTTACCCTTGTCAATTGCGAAATAAACAGATCATACAGATCTCCAGTCCCTCTGCAATGCAGGGGCTCCTTGGGCAGAATCTGCATCTATGGAGTAAGAAAAAAAGAGGAAGCTGGCAGAGGAAGCTGCCTTGGAATAGTTCTTTCTCTGACTCTTACCAATTTGCTTAACAACTGCATGAGTGAATAGGGGCTCTTCAATAAATTAAGAGTGATTATCATTTCATAAAAGAGAATCTGACCTCTAGCAAAAGTTCAAGAAGATTGTTATGACCTTTTCTAACTTCAAATACCACCTACATAAATAAATACACTAAGATCATCAAAGAGTTTGCAAGTAATTATGACATGGCAGCAAAGCAGTTTTATAGAATATAAAAAACAAGAAGTCAGAAGAAATGGGTTCAAGGGCTATCTCCATCACATACCAATGTTAATAGCATGGCTAACTCACTACCCTAACAATTTCCTGATCTGCAAAATGATCATAATTACAGTGTCTATTTCATAAAACTGTTACAAAGTGAGGAATACTATAGAAGTACTCTGTCAATAACAGTTGGCTCACTCTAAAGAAACAGGTCTTCCTTTCACAAAAGTCACCAAACTGTTCCATTTAACCTGTTTGAGTTTGCAAATTGATCTATACAGAGATAAAAGTCTCATACTAAGAACTCTAAGCTTTGATTCAAGATTCATCCATCCACTTCTTTGTCATTCTCCTTTTTAAACAATTACTTACTGTTCTCTATCCCCACAAAGCATAAAGTAGAAAAAGGATCATTAGACTTTGATATGTAATAATCCTAGGTTTTAGAATCAAGTTTTTAAGTTGGTCTTCCCTAGTGAAGGAATATGAAAAACAATTTATAAAACTGAATAAACTGTCAAAGACAACCATTTTGTGCTCTAAAAATCAACTAAAAACAAGAAAAACAAAGATCAGAGTGTATTCAATGAAAATGATTGAATTTCTTGGGAAGAACAGTGGAAGCCCAGCATCTGAGGAGCTGTCTCCATCCCCCTGTTCTATTCCACCAACATGGTAGTTCCAGCAAGGTTAAGGATGGCTGTGAAAACCAGCACTCCACTGCTGCAGGGGGGCTGACTTTGACTTAAAGCAAAGAGCAGAAAACCCACACCCACCAGGAAGCAGAAAGGCACGCAACTCTTGCAGCCTGAGGTTATTGTACCACTTGAGGCAAGCCACAACTCTGAGGTCTATTTCGAAATGTAACAGGAAGATCCTGGAAAGGAGAGAGTCACAGCGAACTTGATAAAGTCACACATTCTGAGGAGATGATTGATGCCCTCCACACAACCCTGGCTAGGAGGCACTCCAAAGCTCCCCAAGAGTGCCAGTTAGGAGGGTAGGAGCATGTCCAAGGAGAAGTAGAGACCTGAGAGAGACGAAGCTCTCACACATCCGTGGCTGAGGTGAAATCTGTATGCATGCAATGGACATGATGACCAGAGAAGACCCAACAGGAAGTAAAAGACGCAAACTTTAATACGGCCCAAACTTTGCGTGTGTCACCCAAAACCTACACAATCTACCAGCAGATGGTTAGAGTTAGAGTTAGGGCTCCAGGCTCCAGGTATTCAAGCACAACTGCCAATGACTCCTTAGCTAAGCACTAAGCAAACCAGACACAGGGACACACTCTAGGAAGCCAAGGTAAAAATATAAGTTGTGAATTTTTAAAAAACTGAGGTGATACATCAGTAGCTATATACTGTGGTAGAGGGGTTCTGCAGTAAAAATCCATGAAAGTTACTTTTTAAAAAAAATGAGTAAATGAAAGAAACTTCCAACACTACCACCTCCTACAGAAAAAAATTAACAGAATCAGAATCAAGTTGCTATAATGTACTAAGTAAAAATTCTACCTTTTAATATTTTATCGATTATGCTATTACAGTTGCCCCAATTCTTCCCCCTTTGCCTCCCTCCACCCACTCCCTCCCAGCAATTATGTCCATGGAACATGCATATAAGTTCTTCAGCAACTCCATCTCCTAAACTGTTCTAAACATCCTCCTGACTATTCTATTAATACCAACGTGTACTTCTTAATCCCTTCACCTTTTCCCTCATTCCCCAAATCCCCCTCCCACCTGGCAACCATCCAAATGTTCTCCATATCTGATTCTGTTTCTGTTCTGCTTGTTTGCTTTGTTGTTTAGATTCAATTGGTGACAGATATGTATTTATTGCCATTTTGTTGTTCATAGTTTTGACCTTCTTTTTCTTAGTAAGTCCCTTTAACATTTCATGTAATTAATGGTTTGGTGATGATGAACTCCTTCAGCTTTACCTTGTCTGGGAAGCACTTTATCTGCCTTTCAATTCTAAATGATAGCTTTGCTGGACAGAGTCATCTTAGCTGTAGGTTCTTGCTTTTCATCCCTTTGAGTACTTCTTACCAGTCCCTTCTAGCCTGCCAAGTTTCTTTTGAGAAATCAATTGACAGTCTTACGGGAACTCCCCTATAGGTAACTCTCTGTTTTTCTATTGCTGCTTTTAACATTGTCTCTTTATCTTTAACCTTTGGCATTTTAATTATGATGTGTCTTAGTATGTTCCTCTTTGGGTCCAACTTGTTTGGGACTCTCTGTGCTTCCTGGATATGCATGTCTATTTCCTTCACCAAATTAGAAAAGTTTTCTTTCACTATTTTTTTCAAATAGTTTTCTAATTTTTTGCTCTTTCTCTTCTCCTTCCTGCTCCCCTATGATACAAATGTTGTACGCTTGAAGTTGTCCCTGATGCTCTTTACCCTATCCTTGCTGGTTGTTTGTTTGTTTGTTTAGTTCTTTTTTCTTCTCACTGTTCTGATTGGATGTATTTTTCTTCCTTATGTTCCAAATTATTGACTTGATTCTCATTTTCATCTACTCCACTGCTGATTCCCTACAAATCATTCATTATTTCAATTAGTATATCCTTCATTTCCAACTGGATCATTTTTATGCTGTTGAAACATCCCCTGAGTTCCTTGAGCACCATTATGACCAGTGTTTTGAACTCTGTACATGACAGATTCTTTAACTCCATACTGTTTGGCTCTTTTTCTAGAGTTTTCTTCTATTCTTTCATTTGGGCAATATTTCTGTCTCCGCATTTTGGCAGCCTCTGTATGTTTGTTTCTAGGTATTAGGTAGAGCTGCTTTGACTCCCTCTCTTGGTAGCATGGCCTAATGTGGTAGGTGTCCTGGAGGGTCCAGTGGCTCAGCCTTCCCTATTACCCAAGCTGGATACTTCAAGTGCAGCCTCCATGTCAGCTGACTATTCTCTCCTCTTGTAGCTGAGTCTTGATTGCTGCCAGCAAGTTAATAGGATGGATTTACCCAAACCAATAAGCTGGTAGGACTGGCTGTGAACTACCTCCATCTGTGGCTTGTGGAGGTGGCTGGATGGTGGCGCTCCAACATGGTCTGTAACTGTTTGCTGGGTGTGCAGGCTCTTGGGTTTCCTGGGTGGTACAGGCCAACATCAGCCACCACCTGTGCTTTGATGGAACCACTTGGCATAAGCTATAAAGCACAGGTGCCAACCACAAGGACAGCAGGCCAAATCCGGCCCTCCACCTTGTTGTATCCAGTCCAGCATCTTGTTTCTACCCAGCGACAGTGCCGAGCTCTCACTTAACTGTTGAGTAGTTACATTTCTACAGTCCTAAAACTACATTTGGCCCTTTGAAGGCAATGGAGAGGCTGATACAGCCCCCGGTGAAAATGAGTTTGACACCCCGCCTATAAAGCACTCTGCAGATGGCTGCTGCTGGTGCTGGGCCTAGGAAATTTGAGAATTGAGGGTACAATAATTGAAATTGAAAGAGTCACTAGATGGTCTGAAGAGCAGATTCAATATTACATAATGAATCAGAGATAATAAAGATAAAATAAATTTTGCTGTCTGAAGAAGAGAAGATTAAAGAAAATGAACAGAGCATTAGGGACTTGTAAATAAAATGAAACATGCCAAAATTCACACAATGAGAGTCCCAGAAAAGGAACAATATAGATATTAGAAGAAATAATGGCTGAAAATTTTCCAAATTTATTTAAAAACATTAATCTACAGATCCAAAAAACGTAACAGCCCAAACTAGGGTAAGTGCAAAGAGATTCCCACTTAAATAGACCATAATGAAAATGATGAACACCAAAGACAAAGAGAAAATCTTGAATGCAGCTACAGGAAAATGATTCATAACTTACAGGCTAGCCTTTCAACAAACAGTACTGGGATAACTGCACATCCATATGAAAAAAGGTGAACTTAGAACTTCACCTCATACCACAGACACACAAACAAGTAACTCAAACTGGATCACAGACATAACTATAAGAACTAAAACTACTGCCCTCTAGAACAGGAGTTAGCAAACATCTTTTGAAAGGGGCCATCAAGTATTTATTTCAGGTTTCCGGAGCCATACAATATTCGTAGCCAACTAAACAACTGTGACCATAAAAAGGAAACAGCCACAGATAATACCCCACAGGGTGGGGCAAACATAGGTTTACAGTTGTAAGTACACAAAACACAGTTTATTCTTGTATTATAATTTATTAATTATTGTGTTATTTTCCATACCAGCAACTGTAAACCTACCTTTTGCCGACCCTGTATATGAATGAACAGGTGTGGCCATGTTCCAATAAAACATTTACAATAACAAGCTGTGGGCCTGATGTGGTCTGCAAGCTGCAGGTTCCTGGCTCCTGTTCAAGAAGGCAAAATCTTTATGACCCTGGATTAAGCAAATATTTCTTATATATGAAACAAAAACCAGAATCTATACAAGAAAAATGAGGGGAAATGAATTCATCAAAAACTTTTCAACAGACACCATTAAGAAAATGGTAAAAGTTGTATGCTGGGAGGAAATCTTTGAATAGATAACCTGTAGCCAGAATATATAAAATCTCTTACAACTCAGTAAAAAGACAAATTATCAAATTAAAACTAGAGCAGAAATATATGAATAGACTTTTCACAAAGGAACACACACAAATGACTAATAAGCACCTGAAAAGTTGCTCAACTTTTCAGTCATAGGAGATATGCAAATTAATACCAAAATGCAGTTACATCACCCATCTATCAAAATGGTTACAATGGAAAAGATTGATAACAGGTATTGGCCAGAATGTGGAGAAACCAAAATGTATTGGTCCTGGAATATAAAATGGTGTTGTCACTTTCTCAAACAGTTTGGCAGATTCTGAAAGAGTTACAACATAGACTTATCATGACCCAGCAATTTCATTCCTAACTACTTATTCAAAAGAAATGAAAACACATCTTCATATTCAGAATGTTTATAACATTATTCCTAAAAGCCAAAAATGTAAATGATCCAAATATCCCATTAACTGATGAATGGATAAACAAAATGTGGTATATTCATACAATGGAATCACGATTTGGAATAAAAAGGAATATACTGATACAAGCCACAACATGGATAAATCTCAAAAACAGTATGCTAAATAAAACAGGACAGATGCAAATGATTATATCTTATATGATCCCATTTATATGACATTTCCAGAAAATGCAAATCTATAGAGACAGATAGCAGATAAATGGTTGCCTGAAGATGAGCAAGAACTCACCCTCAAATGGATACAACTTATCTTTTTTGGGTGATGAAAATGTTCTAAAACTCAATTCTGAAAGTGGTTACATAACTGTATAAATTTACTAAAAATCACTGAGTTTTACTCTTATGTGGGTGAATTTTATAGGATATAAGTCATACTTCAATAAAGCTGTTTGTTAAAAAAGAAGATCTATCTTTGCCACTTGCAAGCCAGGCTACCGGGAGCAGATTACTGACAACTATCCCAAGCCTCAATTTTGTCTTCAGTAAAAATAGAATTAGTAGTGTTTACAACAATACTCTTATGAGCACTTTAAAAATATAGAGGAAAGTTTTATCCCTTTTTTTTCTGTCCTATACCTTACACCATGCATCAGAAAATTAATACATCTAAGATGTGTAACATACTAAAAAGAATTGATATCCCAGAACCAAAAGTGGAGCACTCTCTTTAAAAACAAACGGTATCACTGTGTTACCAATGCTCCTAATGGCACAGAATATGAAAAGTCTAAATTCCAATGTAAAAGTTCTAATATAAAAATGTGAATTCTACAGTTAATATATCGTTAACTCTATAGTTAATACTGATTGTGTATTTGGAAGTTGCTAACAGTAGACCTTAAAAGTCCTCATGACAAGGAAAAAATATAAATTCTAATTTAAGCGATAAGAGAATAATTGCCAGTGTTTTTCCTTAATTAGCAGTACATAAATAATTTAAACTTTAAAATTAATGTTTTAAAACAGATGAAGTACTATACAGCTATTTGCTTAATGAACATGAGAATTTTCTACTCTCTACAAATTCTTCCAATTTCCTAAAGATTTTAGGAGTCCAAACTTCTAAAGGTGAGAATTAAATAAATCATAACTAAGCCAATAAGAAGGAAAATTATCCTTATCCCCAAAGGTGCTAAAATTGTTGCCACAATAACACCACTATGTGATTTTGTTCTCCTCTCTTCTTTTAGACAGAAAATAAACACAGGGGAAAAAAGACAACAGAATACACACAGACAAATAAATGCCCTATACTACCTCTTGTTCATCTTTTTCATAGTCATAGAAACTGAATTTGTTCCATTACAACAAACAAAAAAATTCAGCTCTATTCCAGAGATCCTCCATGTTCTATAATTCTAAATAACCTCTTACTCACACACACAGGTTAATATTCAAAGTATAAATGGACAAAACCAAGGGGGGTGGAATCAGGGGAGGGAGGTGGGGATGGCTGGGGTGGAGGGGGATGGCAGGGGGAAAAGGCAGAAAACTGTACTTGAATAACAATAAAATTAAAAAGAAATGGAAAAAAACCAAAATTGTCCATTTACTTTAAAAAAAGAAAACTCAGAAACATATAAAGAAAATCCATGTTTGCTCTAAAATCTCAGTAAATAACAAAAAAGATTTAACTACAGGACATGCAAAAATAGACACATAACCACGAGTATAAAAGCCACAGAATAAGAACACATTTGAAGACGGCACTGGTCTTGTGGCTGTCAGTTAAGCTCAACAGAGGTAGAATATTCTACTTTTTCCTACACCCAGAGACGAGCCATTCCACTGTGTTAAAAACTATCTTTACAAGAACAGATCTTACTTTTCCTAACACTTGAAGACCTTAACTGAGGCCACCATCAGAAAGGGAAGTTAAAATCTTAAGATTTAATAACAAACCTAAGGTATAATAAGGGTTAGGATGGCACAGAGTAAGTGAATTAAAAACTCAGAAAGTTGGAATGGCAATATGGCAGCCTGGAATTGGAAAAGAGGAATGGGAATTCTGCAGGACAGTTAACATAGCAGGTCTGTTGTGCAATCTTTAGGAGGACCTGTTTGTAAGACCATCGTCCTTGGCTGATATGTGAGAACTTGCCTTTTATTATGTTCCTTACTTATGATGATTGAGGCTGTTTTACCCCCTCGAGACACTGTACCAGCTTGCCCAGATTCCTTATAAAAATGTGGTTATGGCTAACATCTGCTTTCCTTCTAGGAGTACTTCCTTCGTATTGTGGCTCGTTATGCCAGCAGAAAAGTGCCTACATCACCAGTCCCCAATAAAAACTGGGACTTTGAATCTTAAAAGCAAGGCCACCTGGCCAAAAACATTATACACATGTTACACTGATGGAGAAAAGCAGGTTCTATTCAGCCCACCCCTATGGAAGATAGGCATGTTGGAAGCCTGCACCTGGATTCCTCCAGATTCTGCCTTAATGTGTCTTTTTCCTTTGCTGGTCCTGCTGTGTATTTTATCTTTTCTAATAAATCAGAATCAGGCATACAACTTTGGTCTAGTGAGTCTCCAAATGTGAAACTCTCAAACTAGGTTTTAAAGGCAAAGTAAAATAAAAGAATCATAACTACAAGAATTTTAGGGAGTCCTAGAGAAACAATTTCTCTCCTCTTTGCCTCCTGATCAAATTTACTTTTAGACCACAATTACAAACCTCCAGACTTGATGTAGAATACTCTCATTATGAGAAAGAACAAACTAAAGAGATCTAGAAAACAGCAGGCAGAACCAAAGGGCAGAGGAAGGGAAGAGAAAGAGAATAAGGTAAGCCAGCTGTAACAACTAAAATTAACATTTAAGTTGTTATACATTTTATACCATTTGATCAGTTAAGTGCATCTTATGAGACTCTCAAAATTAATTTCAAAGGGTATATCTTTCTGAATTTCCATTTGAGTAGGAACATTGGTAAAAATTTTATAAGAGCAAGCATATTTCAGGTACTTGAGAGCCATACATACTAAACTCTACCATTTGAAGCTCAACCATTTGATAAATAAATATATATTTAAAACCCTATCATGACTTGGGCCAAGTTAACTAGAGGAACTCCAGTATTTTGTTAGAAATAAGTCACCATTTCCATGTCCTATGTTCTCTTGAACTTGTACCCTAACCTTCTCTGATAATGGGACACTATCAGGCCTTAAACTTTTCAGTTTTCTTCAAATCATCTTACTCCCCCAAATATAAACATTTACCAAGTTTTCTTGGTTCTAACATTTAAATGTCTTCCATAATCTGCTCACTTTGCCACCCCATTCACCTCTACCTTAGTTCAAAGCCACCATGGTTTCTTTACTAAACTATTTCTATCAATCTCTTGTAACTCTAGTCCATCCTTCATAGTACCATCACACCATGAAGGAGTAATATTCTTATAGGCAAGCTCTAATCATCTCCCTCCCCCCTTTGCTAAGGAACTTTAACTTGGTCTATAACAATCCTGGAATAAAATACAAATAGCTTAAAATGATATTCAATGCCCTCCATAATCTGTTCCCAACCTATTCCAAATTTCTAATCCTGTCCCTCTTACTCTGTGTCTCTACAGGTCACTCACTCAAATGCCGCCAATCCCATGTGGGTATCACATATGTGTGAAAAGTCAGATAAGGTATAACATAACAAGAAGTGATAGAACCAATATCCGACTAAAAATATTCATACATATTGAAAAAATTTTGTCTAACTATGCAGGCCAAACAAGAAACATCTCTAGACAGACCTCAGTTATTATACAAGACTTTTTTAACTTCCACAAAGGTTCTCTTTCTTTCTCCTTTAAGAAAACATTTTTTTCATATTCTTCACAAAGTGTCCCCCCCGATATTTTCAGTACCCATCTGACACCAGACATAGTTATTACAATATTACTGACTATATTTCCTATGCTGTATTTTACACCCCTGTAACTATTTTGTAACTATCCATGTGTACTTCTTACTCCCTTCCCTTCAATGTTTTCACCCAGTCCCCCAGCCCTCTGGAAAACACTAGTCTGTTCTCTCTGCACCCATGAGTCTGTTTCTGTTCTGTTTCTTTACATTGTTCTTTAGATTCCACATATAAGTGAAATCATATTGTATTTGTCTTTGAATCACTTGTTTCACTTAGCACAATACTCTCTGGGTCCATCCATGCTGTTGCAAATGGTAAGATTTCATTCTTTTTATGGCTGGGTAATATTCCGTTGTATGTACATACCACCACTATTTTCTCCACTTGTCTACTAATGGGTAACTGGTTTGCTTCCATATCTTGGTTATTGAAAATAATGATACAATGAACATAGGAGTACATATATTCTTTCAAATTAGTGTTTTGGGTTTCTTCAGATATATTCCCAAGAGTGGACTCACTGATTCATAGGCAGTTCCATATTTCATTTTGAGGAACCTCATGCTGTTTTCCACAGTGGCTGCACCAATCTGCATTCCCAACAAGAGTGCATAAGGGTTCCCTTTTCTCCACTTCCTACCCAACACTTGTCTGCCCACAAGGTTCTTAAAATAACCCTTGGGCTTTCGTATTCCTGTATTTTGTGTTTCCAATACTGCCTTTCCCACAAAAACCTTCTGAACCATTCTGTGAACATTCGAGCAATCATCAAAGTCCATGCCATCTCCTCCATTAAGCTTTCCCTGTGCTTCCCTAATTCAGCTATTATCTCTTTGCTCCTATGATCCCTTTTTCTGCTCCCATAAGCTCTTCAACTGCACTTATTACATTTTGAATTATATCATATTTATTTACATACATCTCTTAATTCTCCTAACAAGGCTATCTGCTGAGGAAACACACAATGTGTGCTTATTTTTTGTATTCCCCACAGTCCTTGCTCAAAGATTAGTACAATAAGGAAGCCACTTCAGATTAACCAAAAGCTTAAAATTTTTAGAGTAAATATCACTTTAAAATCAATCCAATTTTTGCATAAATTAAATACTAAATTTTAAGGGGGAAAAATACTATTTGGGAACCAAAATGAGTTTTGTGTACTAGCCAACTTAATTACTCCCATGTATAAAATACATTATTATTAATTTATGATTAAAAGAAAGATCAGAGACATCTGGCCAAGAGGGAGGAGTACATAGATATACTCTGCCTCCTCACACAACCAAAAGGACAACAACAAATTTAAAAACAAAAAATAACCAGAACTGACAGAAAATCAAACTGTATGGAAATCTGACAACCAAGGAGTTAAAGAAGAAACATTCACCCAGACTGGTAAGAAGGGGAGAGGCAAGTTGGCAGCTGAAGGACCAGGTGGACAAAGCACTGGCTAGTGACTTTAGAGCAAGCAAGGCAGCAGCTAGTGGGCTGGGCAATCCCACATTTGTGTGCAGATAAACTGGGAGGAACAAATGGGGAGCAAAACAGACCGTGCAACCCAGGGTTCCAGTGTGGGAAAACCCCCAAACTGGCTGTAAAAACCTGTGGGGATTGTGACGGCGGGAGAAACTTCCAGCCTTACAGGAGTTTGTTAGACAGACCCACAGGGCCATTGGACAGACCCACAGGGCCCTAGAACAGACACAAACCCACCCACCCAGGAATCAGCAACAGAAGGGCCCCTTTTGTTTATGGGTAGCAGCGGAAGTGACTGAAAGCCAGCCGAGAGCTAAGCAAGTAATACTGTTTCCTCTCTGACTCATTCCCTACCCCCACACAGCACAACAAGGCAATGTGGGTTGCCCCACCCTGGTGAATACCTAAGGTTCTGCCCCTTACAACGTAACAGGTACATAGAGACAAGAAAATGTGACCCAAATGAAAGAACAGATCAAAACTCAAAAAATAGAACTAAGCCACATGGAAATGCCAACCTATCAGATGCAGAGTTCAAACCACTGGTAATCAGGATGCTCACAGAAATGGCTGAGTATGGTTGCAAAATAGAGGAAAAAGTAAAGGCTATATAAATTGAACTAAAGCAAAATATACAGGGAATCAACAGTGAAGGGAAAGAAACCAGGACTCAATTCAATGATTTGGAACAGAAGGAAAAAATAAACATTCAACCGGAACAGAATGAAGAAACAAGAATTCAAAAATTGAGGAGAGGCTTAGGAACCTCCAAGACAACTTTAAACATTCCAATATCCAAATCATAGGGGTGCCAGAAGGAAAAGAGGAAGAGCAAGAAATTGAAAACTTATTTGAAGAAATAATGGAGAATATCTCCAGTCTGGCAAAGGAAATGGACTTCCAGGAAGTCCAGGAAGCTCAGAGGGTCCCAAAGAAGTTGAACCCAAGGAAGCACACATTAAGGCACATCATAATTACAATGCCTAACATTAAAGATAAGGGGAGAATCCAAAAAGCAGCAAGAGAAAAGGACACAGTTCCTTTAAGACTATCAGCTGATCTCTCAAAAGAAACCTTGCAGGCAAGAGGGGCTAGAAAGAAGTATTCAAAGTTGTGAAAGGCAAGGACCTACATCCAAGATTGCTCTACCCAGCAAAGCTTTCATTTAGAATGGAAGGGCAGATAAAGTGCTTCTCAGATAAGGTCAAGTTAAAGAAGTTCATCATCACCAAGCCCTTATTATATGAAATGTTAAAGGGACTTAACTAAGAAGAAGATACCAAAACTATGAACAGTAAAATGACAACAAACTCACAACTATCAACATCTGAACCTGAAAAAAAAAAAAAAACACAGAAACATAAACAAACTAAGCAAACAACTAGAATAGGAACAGAATCACAGAAATGCAGATCACGAGGAGGGTTATCAGTGAGGACAGGGAGGGGAGAGAATGGGGAAAAATGTACAGGGAATAAGAAGCATAAATGGTAGATTCGAAATAGACAGGCAGAGATTAACAATAGTATAGGAAATGGAGAAGCCAAAGAACTTACATGTACAATCCATGGACATGAACTTAAGGGGGAAATGCTGGTGGGAGGGGGGTTACAGGGTGTAGGGGAATAAAGGAGAGAAAAAAACAGGACAAGTGTAATATCACAAAAATAAAATATACTTTAAAAAACCACCACCACCCCCCAAAAAAGATCAGAAAAGGAGCCTAGTATATATTCCCAAGGAGGTATTATAGGTAAAGGAAAAGAAAGTATTTCCCCTACCCAAAATAGCAAGTATTTTTTTAAGCATTTAGCAGCTTATTTTTTTTTTAAAGATTGCATTTATTTCTAGGCAGAGGGGAAGGGAGGGAGAAAGAGAGGGAGAGAAGTATCAATGTGTGGTTGCCTCTCCCACACCCCCTACTGGGGACCTGGTCCACAACCCAGGCATGTGCCCTGACTGGGAACTGAACCAGTGACTCTTTGGTTCACAGGCCAGCATTCAATCCACTGAACCATACCAGCCAGGGTACAAGTTTTAAATAATAGAATCAGAGCTATAAATTGTTAAAAGTCCTTCTGAGAGAAGGAAAATGATATAGGGCAGAAACTCAGATCTACATAAAGAAAGGAAGCACATCCGAAAAGGAATAAATTAAGGTAAAGTAATACCTGTCATTTCATTTTTCTTGTTCTGTATTGATCTAACAGTTAACAAGTCATTCAAAATAATAGCAACAATGTGTTGGTAATTATAACTTATGAATAATAGCAATGTTATAAAGGACAAGAAGGAAAAATTCAGAATAATCTGTTATAAAGTACTTACACAGTGAGGCAGGCAATGCAGTGCTACTTAAAAGTACACTTACATGCCCTGACTGGTAGGTTGAGTATCGTCTTGCAAACCAAAAGGTCGCCAATTCCATTTCTGGTCAGGGTACATGCCTGAGTTGTGGGTCAGGCCCCTGTTTTGGCGGGTGGGGGGGTGGGGATGCAAGAGGCAACCAATTGATGTTTCTCTTGCACACTGATGTTTCTTACCCTCTCTTTCTCCCTCTCTTGCCCTTTCTCTAAAAATAAATAAAATCTTAAAAAATTAAATAAAAGTACACTTACATTAGTTGTAAATGTATGCTAGAAACTTTATTGCAACCAGTAAAAAAAATTTTTAAAGAAAAAGCATAATTAATATGCTAGGGGTGGGGAATGGAATCATATAAAGTAATCGATTAAACCCAGAGAAGAAAAAAAGCCAGAGAAGACAAAACAGAAAGAACAAGGGCAATGAATAGGAGACAGTAATAAATATGGTAGATAGTAATACAGCTATATCAATAATCTTTTAACAGGCAAATGGAGAAGCTGTAATATACCCATAAAACAGAATATTTTTCAGCAATTAAAAAAAAGCTACCAAGCCATAAAAAGACATGGAACCAACCTAAAAAGGCTACAAACTGTGACTCTAACTATATGACTGTGGAGACAGTAAAGAGATGGATGGTTACCAGAGTTGAGTTGGGGGAAGCAGTGCATAGGTACAGCACAGGGGATTTATGACAGTGAAACTATTCTTTGAGATACGATAATAGTAGATACATGACATTAGGCATTTGGCAAAACCCATAAGCTATATATCACAAAGATTGAACCCTAATTAAACTAGAACTTTAGATGACCATGATATATCAATATTGGTTCACCAGTTTTAACAAATGTACTACTTAATGAAAAATGTTAATAACAGGAAAAACTGTTATTTCATTTAATAGTATTTGATACCATACAAAGGCATCTGATAGTAGTGTTCTCACTCAGGAAACTCAAACATATAATTAACTAAATAGAGATAAAAATTATATGACTTAGTTTAACTATCTGGGCAAACTATGCAAAATGAAGATTTTTTTTACAGTCTAAGTCCCTAAGAGTTATCAAATCCTAACCACACTGAATTAGTAGGGTTGGACAGAAACTTAGGCAAAAAACAGAACTTTTTTTATATACACTGTACTGTTTCAAGTTATCCATGTCCCAAAATATCAGCAGTAACAAAAAGTATTATATAGCTAAGAGGATGATATTTTTATAGTGAACATAAACAGTTTTACAGTGCCATATTTCTCAACTGAACATTTACAAAATTACTAAAGCATCCTATTTACTCTGCACATTTTTTTGCACAAAAAGCAGTCAAACTGGGACAAACGAATTGTTCTATAGCTTGACTGTGTGGATATATCATAGAATTTTATGCCATAAAGAATAGATTTTACTGTATGTACAGGACAAACAAAAAAGTTTAACTGTAAACAAGCAGTGAATAGGAATGATACAGGAAAGGAGGAAAAGGGAGGAAAAGGTAACTGAACGGAATAAACTACAGAAAGAAATGGGGGAAAGGCAGAGGACATATGTAATAGTGGCAACAATAAAAAAATTTTTTCAATGAAAAGTTGGGATCCAGTCCTGTTCATTTTAATAGTTAACTAGTTTTTTCAAAATAAATGCTTTCTACATATCCTAGCTTAACTCTTAAATACAATTATATGCAACAGTAAAAATTATGAATTTTGATGGTAAATACATGAAAAAGGATCAGAATAATGTAAGATAACTCTTATTTACGTGTCTAACAAAAACTTAACAAATAAACACATGTAAGAATAAATCTTATACAAACTATATGCATACACATTTATATGTCAGTATATGCATAATAATTTTTACTATCAGTCCACACTGGTTGAGGAAGCAGAGAGACTGTTCATTTTGCACCTCTTGATACTTTTCAAATCATGTACATGTATTTTTTTAAATGTCAATAGGATTAAGTAAGCAAGGGGATAAAGGGTTATTTTTCATTTTCTCCTTTATACTACTCATTTTTTAAAAGCTCTAATGAATATTATTTTAAAAATATTTTTAAAATAACACATGGTATTACAAATACCTTAGATATGCAACTTTAAAAAATTTTTTTTCAAGAATTTATTTAGTTTTCAGAGAGGGGAAGGGAAGGAGAAAGAGAGGGAGAGAAACATCAATGTGTGGTTGCCCGTCGCACGCCCCCAACCAAGGACCTGGCCTACAACCCAGGCATGTGCCCTGACTGGGAACTGAACTGGTGACTCTTTGGTTCACAGGCCCATGCTCAATCTACTAAGCTACACCAGCCAGGGCAGATATGCAACTTTTTAAAACCTGTAGTGCTTATTCATAATAATGAAAAATTAGGGAAAAGTTCATTAAATGGTCAACTGATTAAAGTATTAAATAGATATATACTAGAAAGTGTTAAGTATACCTAACAAAAAGAAGTAAAAATGGCATGGAAATATGTTCATGATATGAAAACCAGTCAAAAAATGTTTACCTCATTTTTGGAAAAATATTCAATGAAAGTACTGAAAATGGGAAGGTTGATATTAATTCATTCAATAATTAATTTTGAAATCCTTTTGTGTACCAGGTACTGTGCTGGGTACAGAAGATACAGAATAGCCCCATGTCCTTGGACAGGGAACAGATTAGGTAACTACCAAAGAAGGAAAACAGACTATATGTAAGTGATTACCCAAAGAACTATTTAACTGCAGTGGTACTATATGTTAAGCTATCTACAAATATAATCACCAGAAATTCCTCCCATCTCTGAATGCTCATGCTACTCCTCCCATCAAAAGTAGAGTCTAACCCTGGCTGGGCAGTTCAGTCGGTTGGAGCATCATCCTGTGCATCAAAAGGCTGCAGGTTCAATTCCTGGTTGGGATGTGTACGGGAGGCAGTCAATCGACTTTTTCCCTCACATTGCTGTTTCTCTCTTTCTCTCTTTCTCTCTCTCTCTCTCTCTCTCCCCCTCTCCCTCTCCCTCCCGCTTCCTCCCTCTCAACTATCCTTAGGTGAGGATTAAAAAAAAAATTAAGTTTATTATTCTCTCTCCTCTTAAACCTAGCTCTGCAACTTGCTTTGATGAGTAGAATGTGGCAGAAGTGATACCGTACCAGTGCCAAGCCTAGATATTAAGAGGCCTGAAACCTTCTACTTTAGTATGCTTTCTGGCTACCATGAGTTGTTATGTACTTCATGACAGTTCATGGCTATCCTACTTGCAAGGGATATCATGGAGAAAGAGGCCCTTAAGGATGAGTGAAACAGTTGAAGATAGCATCAAGATGAGAATTAAGTTGCTTCAGTAGATGGCCAACATCACAGCCCCAGACAGGAAGACATCTTGAAGCCTTCAGCCTAAGTCAACCTGTCTCAAGTGGCAAATGAAACAGAAATGAGTTGTCACCACTCCCCCCCCGACCCAATTTTTAGCCCACAGAATCATAAACAAACAAATAAGCACCTTGAGGCGACTTGTCATGCTGCAACAGATGACTGTGCCAAAAAAAAAAAAAAAAAAAAAAGGGTACATATTTGGAAAGGGCACTATTGTATTAATAACAGAAACCTAAAAAAATACAATATTGGCTTTTGACTCACAGATGTAGACAAAAGCTGATAGGGCAACAAAGGGACTTGAAACTAAAAGAGCAGTTTAAAAAATTGCTATAGGAGGCTTGAAGAAGGGTGACTCATATATAGGCAGAACAATTAGCATACCTGAAGTCACACAAAGTCACATGAAGTAACTGGAAAGATTAAAAATATACCTAGTGAAACTGTAGATTAAGCCACGAAGATTTCCAGGCAAGGTATTCAAGGTGCAAATGGCTTCTTTATAGCCGAGTATGAGAAGGTTTAAGATGGAAAAGCTAAAGAGTTACAAGAACATTTTTTTTAATGCAGCTGCTCCTTGAACATCATGGATTTAAACTACACAGGTCCACATATACATGGATTTTTTTTTCAGTAAATATGTACAATACTGTAAATGTGTTTTCTCTTTTATATGATTTCTTTAGGTAACATTTTCTTTTCTCTAGTTTACTTAATGTAAGAGTACAGTACGGAGTACATCTAACAGGCAAAATAAGTGTTTATCAACTGTTAATGCCAGTAATATTCAACCAGTGTGCTGCAAGAATTTTTTAAATATGCAAGACCTGACTATTTATTTAGTCAGGGGTACTGACCTCTTTTCCCTTAGATTGTCAAGACAAGAGTCAACACAACAAAAGCTGTCCAGTGCAAATGAATCAAAATTATACCTATGTTTTCAATCAGTTTGGCAAAAAAGATGTATTTTTGGTGTGCTGCAGAATTTTAGTGACTATTTTATGTGTGTCATCAAATGAAAAAAGGTTGAAAATCATTGGTTTATTTTATTGGTAAGGCTTGTGATCAACAGTGGCTACGAGTTATTAAGTTTGGGGAGCACCAAAAGTTATGTGAGGATTTTTCTATTGCACAGGGGTGGGTGTCCCCAAATCCCAGGTTGTTATCTCTGACCTGGAGGTGCATGATTGGAAAATAACTTTTTCAAAACTAGCCTTCACACATAGCAAAATACTGTCAAAGAAACAACATGAAGACAAAGATCAAATCCAGAGTGCTGACAATAAAACTTGGGCTCATGTTAAGTCCTCAAAAAGCTTTAAGACAGTGCTGGCATTCTATCTCAGATGGGCAAATGGGCTTCTAAGAAACTTAGAGGGCCCTAACTTGGGATCCAAAGTAGAGAGAGTCCTGTCTCAGAAAGAAATGTGAATATGACTTCTGTCTAATACAGCAATTTTCAACCTTTTTCATCTCATGGCACATATAAACTAATTACTAAAATTCTGCAGCACACCTAAAAACATATTTTTTGCTGATCTGACAAAAAATGGGTACAATTTTTTAAGGATTTTATTTATTCATTTTTAGAGAGAGGGGAAAGGAGGGAAAAAGAGAGGGAGAGAAACATCAATCACACCCTGACTGGGGACCGAACCCACAACCCAAGCATGTGTGTACTGACCGGGAACTGAACTGGTGACTGATCCTTCACTTTGCAGGATGACGATGAGCAACCAACTGAACCATACTGGGCAGGGCAAAATAAGTATAATTTTGATTCATTCACACACAGCTATTGTGTTGGCTGTTGTCATTTTTTTATGTGATAATCTAAGGAAAAAGAAGTCAGTGCCCTTGATTAAATAGTCAGGTATTGCATGTTTTAAAAACTTGGGACACACCAGTTGAAAACTGCTGATCTAACAGAATGTGCACTTATAATCTGATATACAGAAAAACCACAAAGTGTTCGATGGAGTTCTATTAGTTTGGTGGGGGAGGGGGGCACTGTTTAAAATGAAAAGAGGCCTTTAAGCTCTTAAACTGACGCATATATCATGCAGTCTGAAACTGCTATTCAGGTGTAAATAAGACCCATTTCAGGGAGTAGAGTCAGAGCCCAAAGGACCCAGCCACAAGCTGAGAAAAACAATGAATTGTAAAGCTACTACCAGAAGATAGAAGTAAACCATAATCAAGGATATTCCCTGTTCCCTGGTTAGATTTCAGAATTGCTTTGGACCAAACACTGTTACATACCTTCCATTCTTTCACTCTCCAATAGGGGTATCTACTGTGGTCACCCGCCCTTGTCTCAAAATTATATATTGAGTGTAAGGGGAGCAGGCCGTACCTTAGTTAACAGGTATCCAAATCAAGAGGAGCTGTACCCAAGGAATCCTATCCATATCTCAATCTAATGCAGATCATAAGATAACGGACTTTGAACTTGAGATCATTATTGCATGAGATTTCTAAGCATCTTAGGAATGTGTACTGCATGCTGGAGAGATGTGAATTGTCCACCAGGGGAAGAGCTGAAAGTCCATCTGCAAAGATGGCTGCCAACGACTCCTGCTATTTCTCTACACACACATGCTACTCCACCCCTGCCCCATCAAGAAGTAGAATCTGTTTCTCCTTCACTTAAACCTTGGCTGACACTGTGTTCTGCTTTGAAAAACAGAATGCAGTAAAAACAATGCCACGTAGTTTCAGTCTAGGCCTTTAATAGCTCAAGAAAACTGTTTTATTCTCTTGCTACCCTGAATCACCAAGTAAGGAAATTGACACTATCTTTCTAGAGAAAGACCAAGAAGAGAAAAGAGCCAGATTTGAAGAACAATCCACCTAAAGAACTAATGAGGTGTCTCAACTAAAAGCTGCACTAAGGCTATCTTGGATTTTCTACCCAAGCCACCTCAGTCAACATCTTGTGGCAAGGCATTCCCTGAAAAGACTCCTGACCCCAAAATTGTGAACAACAAAATAGTTGTGATTTTAAGCCCCTAGGTTTTGCAGCAATTTGTTACTCAATAACAGACAGATGATACAGGTAGTGAGTGGAGGAAAAACTACAAAGGAAAGTATTGGGTACTTTGTAAGAGTCAAGATTAGGGATCTTAATGTAATCTGCAAGACAGGAAAGGTTTGCTTAAAAAGTGATATACTTAACAGTGGTTATTTAACACTATTTAATAGAGGGGAAATTATCAATAGGCATTTTTTGTTGGTTTTAAGCTTCTATTTTTCTAAATTTTTTACAATGCATATGTTTTACTCTTGAAATAGTAACAAAAATGTTATTTTGTTAAAACTTCCTAAAGGATTTTCATGGCAGCTTACTCGTTCTATTGTACTGAAACCTATTAAGTCTAAAATATTTATTTTCTAATGACAAAATATGCAAACATTTCAGCAAATAACAAAAGTTTTCCATTATCCTATGTAGCCAAAGAATGAAATGTTTCAATTTAACAATCCAAGAAATAAACATCCCATATTGCTTTACAATTTCTGAAGAATTAGAATATATTAAAATGCAATTAACTTAAAATGATACTGCTTATAATTTAGTATCACACTGATTCTTAGAAACTTCTCCAGATTTAGATAGTTCCTCACAGTTATCATTGTGAACAGATATCAATAACATGAAACTGAGAGGAGTAATACTCTGATAACAGAATTAAGAGAGGAAATGATGCAAAAAGACTGCAATAATGTACTAAAACCAACAAGTCAAAATTACAGAGAAGCATATGTGTAGGGTTAAAAAGAAATCAATCACAAATGTACAAGAGGATAAAATAACCTGGCTTAACAACATGAAGAAGCCTTAGGTTTCAGCTGACCACAGTACATTTGCCGCAAGAACACAAAAAAAGGTTAATGTAATCTCAAACAAATACTGACAGAGAACCTAAAATGCACCACATACTTTACTAATATTAAGAGAATATTAAGAGAATACAGTGATGAGAGCCACAGAAGGAATAATCTCATCACATTTAAAACTAGTCACACTACATATGGAACATTAAGTCCATAGAAAGGAAATGTTTGAAAAAATGAGAGAAATGTGACCTATGAACAGAAGACTTTCTAATTTGAATATTGACTTAAAAGAAAGCTCTTAAAACAACTATTTCATTGTACCAAAATAAATGAATAACTACTATGTGACTGGCATTGTGCTAAGCACTGAGCAGTAAGTGGAGAAAACAGATATTGTGCCTGTCCTCCCTCTGCTTACAGTCTACTGAGCACCCTATCATGGGAAGACCTTGAGCAGATACCAAACAATAACCTCTGAAGCATATCATGAAAGAGATTCATGTACTTTGTGTAAAGCTGAAATAAATGGCCTCCAATATTGTTCCCAAATCTAAAATTTTACTAACTTATAGGACCACACCATGAAAAAATATCTTATTTTAAGATAAACAAATGTCTAATGAGTAAAATAGCAGGCAATCCGACACACACACTCGAGATTTTTTTATGTTTACCCCTAATAAAACAACCTGTTCAAGTCGCATGTTCACCTTTCATAGACAAACTATTTAAAACCAACTTCAATCCACATTAAGAAAATCCAACCTCAAATTTTTATTTCATTTCAAATAAAAAATATTTCCAGAACTGAGAAAATAAATTTGTATTGTTTTAAGTCAAAAAAATGTTTAATCTCCTTTACCCTAATGATTATCTTACCCTAATTAAAATAATTACAAAAATTAGTATTTATCATTTCTCTGAGAATTCTTATATTAATCAATATACCTTTCCATGGCTTTAGCTGTATAAGGCAAATGCATTTCAATACTGTGTTCATCTTCATCTGTCTGCAGAGACATGCGTTCAAACATTCCTGTCTTCCATAGTTCTCCGTAAACTAAAGAAATTTCAAAATATGGTAAAACAAACATATTAATGTATATCCTTATCCTGTGAAACTCCACCCAGTAACACAAAACTGCATGTTTGGCAAAAGACAGAAGCACCACATAATATTATCCTTCATTTTTTTCCTCCACTTTTATTTTTACAAAAGAAAAAAAAAACTAGCTTTTTATATACCAGACAAAACAATAATACATGTAAATAATTTACTCAAGATTTTTATATTATATGGTTACATAGGTAATAATTTAAATTTTTCATCAGCTCCCTTTATTGTATCAAAAATCACCTCCAGGTCTAAGCCCTTCCTTAACTTTAGCCAGCACACACTGACAAGAGCATAGTTGGTTAGAATTCCTACTGAAATAAGGGGAAACCACTGGCCTGCATACTCATGAAGTTAATAATACAGTTTTTGATTTGTTTTGTCTGTTAACAAAATGTATAAGATTATTATTTCACAGCTCAGGTTCTGGCTACAGTAAGAATAGAAAATGTCCACTAAGAATGCTACTTCCCTCAAAAAACAAAAAAACAAAAAACAAAAAACAAAAAAAAACATGTGGGATAGACCAGAACATAAATTCATGACAGTACCATGCCATAAATAACGTTAAAATGATCTGGTGCCCTGGCTGGTGTAGCTCAGTGGATTGAGCGCGGACTGGGAACTAAAGTGTCCCAGGTTCGATTCCCAGCCAGGATACATTCCTGGGTTGCAGGTCATAACCCCCAGCAACTGCACATTGATGTTTCTCCCTCTCTCTCTCTCTCTCTCTCTCTCTCTCTCTCTCTCTCTCTCTCTCTCTCTCTCTCTCTCTCTCCCCCCTCCCTCCCCTTAAAAATGGATGAATAAAATCTTATGATCTGGTAATTCAGACCCTTGTGATAAATTACACTTCAAATTGAATACTGTACAGCAAGAAAATGATGAAATTTAATAAGTAAAAAAAGTGATATGAGTATTTCTGTCTTACCATAGACTGGACAAACATTCTTATAACTACAGCAAAGAAATGAGGTCACCAATTTCCAAAAAACAGACTACAAATGGTGCTGTGACTTTTTTCTACAAAAATATACCTGATTAAAAAAATCTCCCATTCCTTCTCTGGCAGGCTATCCAATAAAGTTTGTTCCCCAAAACCAACTGGGGAAAAGGCTAGTAAGATTCCAGCTCTATTAATAATATATATTGTAATAAATTGCTAATGCTCCATGATATGAAAAATCCCAAATTATAAAAATTTAGGCCTAAAAAAATATAGAAAAATGAGGTGACATTTCCTGTGTAAATGGCTTCTTTCACTCTACAGAAGTGTATTTAGCAAAATTTCTTGGAACAATAAGCATTCAACATACTTAAAATACAAATTAATGAACTGAAAGGATATACACCAAATCCGTAAAGGTGGTTATTGATGGGGATGTATACTGAGTTCAGACGAGGGGTAAATTGTAAATCAATTATGGATGATGAGTACATGAGTATCTGTAACACTGTTTGCTGTACTACTCTGTGGTTTTTAAATTATGCTCCACTATTCCTCCAAAAATACTCTTCAAAGTCAAAAAATTTTACCTTACACTTCAATATATAAAATGATACCACATTAAATTAAAAAATGTGATTTCTGAAAGCTTATGGAAAAAATAAATCAAAATAACATTTAAAAAATAAATACATTTTATGTAGCACCTTTCTTTCAAGAGTCTCCTAACTACAGTCTCATTTTTCCCCATAAAAATCACCTGTGAGGAAGTCAAGGTTGTTCACCATTATCTACTTACAGCAAGGAAAGTGCTACACATAGAGGTTGACTAACATGCCCAGAATCTTGCATCACATTGTAACGGGCACTAATTTCGTGTCTCATAGCACAGTGAGTGCACAGTTCTTTCCTGAGTATACATGCAGCCACTACCGTATGGAGACTAGCTGATCTGCGGCTGGCAGGAAAACTGTGGTTGTCTTTTAGGCATACAAAAGATTTCCTTTCTTTTTATTTTTTTAAAAATTCCTATTGGTATTCTATTACAGTAGAAACATTTTATTTCTTAAAACAGACATTACTTTTGATACTCATAAATCTAATTTTTTTAATTAACTTGTAATTCCTATTTAAAACCGTTGGCTGTTTAAAAGTTGTATGATTTCTAGCCTTGACTGGTGTGGCTCAGTTGGTTGGGCTTTGTCCCATAAGGCGAACTGTCACCAGTTTGATTCCCAGTCAGGGCACATGCCTAGGTTGCAGCCAGTCATGTGTGATAGGCAACCAATGGATGTTCGTCTCATACATGGATGTTTCTCTCCCTTTCTTTCTCCCTTCCTGTCCCTCTCTCTAAAAATAAATAACATCTTTAAAAAATAAACATGAAATAAAAGCTGTACAATTTCTACATACTTACTCTTTTGGTCAATACGAAGGTCATACAGAGGTGTCCTATATATGTCCACACTGGAAAGTGCACATCGAGAAAGGGGCACATGATGAGAAGGCCCAAGGATGAAAATTCTCCGGCTAGGAGATACACAACAAAAAACAAGAACAATTGCACTTCTACATAAACCTTATGAAATCAAAGAAAAAATAAGTAAATTTTTAAAATTACATGTAAAACTTTCTATTGATTGATTTCATTGCCTACTGTTATGTTATGTGCTAACTGCATTCCCCTAAAATTCATATGTTTAAGTCTCACCCACCCCCATGCCTCAGAATGTAACCATATTTGAAGATAAGGTCTTTCAAGAGGTGATGAAGTAAAAAAGAGGCCATAAGGGTAAGCCTGGTGTCGTGTAAGAAGAGGGAGAGACAAGGGGTGCACATAAGCAGAGAGGTGACCACATGAAAGGGCATCGAGAGGACGCCCATCTGCAAGCCAAGGAGACAGGCGTCAGGAGAAACCAACCCTGCCAGCAGCTTAGTCTCGACCTTCCAGACTGCAGAACTGTGAGAAAATAAATTTCTGTTGTTTCACCTGCCCCGTTTGTGGTATTTTGTTACGGCAGCCCTAGCAAACCACTAATATACTACTAGTGATTTTCTCCTCAGTCAATTAAGTTCATTTCTTTATCTCTTTTTGTTGGAAGGCCTTTAAAAGAACCATGTTCAACACCTAGAAATACCAGTTACTAATTATCTACAGTAAACCAACTTGCTATGCTTAAAATTGTCTCTGTATTCACAATGGCTGGAGAGTTTTCAATTAACTATAGTAATTAAATTTTAAACATTTCAGCTATTAAATAAAATCTCAAAATTCTAACATATTCTAAACTTGCCTTCTAAGGTCTACCACAACTTTAATAAAAATCCATGCAAAGTATCACTACAAAGAAGTATTCTGATAAAGCTACTTTAACAGAGGAAAAAAGGAATCTTGAGAATTCTGTGTAATAAGCTTTCTCTGTTCCCATTCAAATAGAAGTCATTCTCAAAAACAAAGAGAGAGACTTGATTATGTTATTTTATACCATAGGTTAAAGAAAAGAACTGGGCTAAACAGCAACTTAAATCATTACAATCGTTTTAACTTGACATCAAGAATAAAATTAGCCCTGGCTAGTGTGGCTCAGTAGATTTGAGCATCGGTCTGTGAACCAAAAGGTCACTGGTTCGATTCCCGGTCAGGGCACATGCCTGGGCTACAGGCCAGGTCCCCAGTTGGGGGTGTGCAAAAGGCAACCAGTTGATGTTTCTCTCCCTCCTTTTCTCCTTCCCTCCCCTATCTTTAAAAATAAATAATTAAAATCTTTTTTTAAAAAAAGATTAAAATCAACTTTCATTTTATCTCAAACATCCCTACAATCTAAATTCTAAAACTGTCCATATTCTCTGTTCTCCCAGATGCACAGGAACAAAATTTACACATATCACACTCACACACAAATTTACAGACCCAAAATACCAAAATCCTTGAGAGAGAAGGGAACATACAATTGGCTATATACCTAGAAAATTAAGGACTACTCATTGTTCAATTAATGGACAAGACTGATACATGAGCTAGTTCCTTCATATCAAAAATTTGCAGTCCAAAGAATGTGTGCTTTAACAATATATTTATTTTGATAGAATTCTATAACAGCCAAAAAAATTAACCTATTGTCTGTTGTATGTTACTTGCTCTTTGGAGGGAAGAAGTGGAGGATAAGAAGGATGGACAAGGAAAAGGAAAAAGAAATTCTCAGTTCAGAGTACCAAAACCTCCTCAAGACGTCACACATGACAAACATATAAGACTGCGCTATTTCTAGTCAGAAACATAATCTCTTTTCCTGTCCCACCCCCACTCATAACACTCACTTCTTCTCATCACCATTATGACTCAATAACCATTTCAGAAAGGAAAGATCAAACCTAAATTCCTAAATGAACAAGAGACACCACTATGTTCTCCTATCTTAACAGCACATAAACATCAACACGGTTTTTTAAATTAACATCTATTGTGGGATATAGATAAAGTGACTTGCCTAAGGACACATATTTATATGAACAAGAATCAAGTATGAAAAAGGGCATTTTTATGTTTGAGGAGTATATTTGTATGAAAAGAGAGAGGAGGGGGATAGAATATTTAACACCAGAATATTCCTAGGAAAGCCAGGGTACTTAAAATATGAATAGGCTTTTAAAGTATCAATCTAAACTCAAGGTATAGATACATTCCATAGGTAAGTGTAACAAGGTTCTCACAGTGGCTGAAAGATGAATACTAATCCAGAAATAAAGACCCAAGGTCAGCTTCAAAAGCCTAACTGCCTCCTCTGATACTGAATATTTACCGTGCTTGCTTTTTGACAAACCCAGGCTAGCTGAAAAGATGAAGACTGCTGAGGAAAAGAGCTTCCTGCAGTCTGAATTATCCAACTGATAATTCACCCAATGGAATCTTTCCAGGTTGCAGAAATTCACCCAAAGGCAATACAGTGAAGTTCCACATCTGGTTAAGAGATATGAAAAAGAGGCTTAGGTGCCATCAACAAAAAACCCTTAAAAGTGATATACCCAAAAACAAACCAAAAAAAGGCTAGGTATCATTGAAGAAGAAAAAAGTGTATAATATACCAGTAGTAATCACAAAATGGGTCTCTGTTAGCCCTATGCTAACAAAGAATATTAACACTGTAAATAAAAGATAATGCATTTTTTTTTTGCTAGATTGCTAGATCCATAAACACCAAAGCCATACAAGTATTTTGGAGACAAATAAGTAGTAAGCACATTAAATAAAAGCCATGCCACTTTCTCTCCATTTAATAAATTGCAAGTTGCTTTGTCCTTAAAGAAATTACTTTTAGCCCTGGCTCATGTGACTCAGTAGATTGAGTGCTAGCCTGCAAACCAAAGGATCGCTGGTTCAATTCCCAGTCAGGGCACATGTATGGGTTGTGGGCCAGGTCCCCAGCAGGGGCACGTGAGAGGCAACCGCACGCTGATGTTTCTCTCCTCTTTCTCTCTCCCTTACCCTCTAAAAATAAAGAAATAAACTTTTTAAAAATGACTTTTAAATATTAACATGTCATCCCTGTTGTCACACATGTAAAAGAAGCTTTAATATGAAAAAATGGGGGAAAATCAGCAGGCAGTCTCTTAGAAATAAATGTAGTTCATATATAATACCTCTAGAGAATTCATATTTGTGTGTTTACTTACTATGAGTGTCATCTGTGCACCCAACATGTAAGTTACCTGAGTGTCTGCCCCCATAAATACTCAACTACTTATTCTAAATGATGTAACACAAGTAATTTTTAAAAGTGTTTCATGGCAAGTGTAGACATTTTAACTAAAGCATAAAAATGTTAAATAAAATTCCTTCCAGGGGGGATGGAAATGGGAGGGAAGTGGAAAGGGCTCGGGGAGCTGGGCTGAGCTGGGCTGGGCTGGGCTGGGGGTAAAAGACAGAAAACTGTACTTGAACAACAATTAAAATTTAAAAAAAAAAGAAAACAAAAAAGATTCCTTCCTTTTTACCCTCTTTTTTGCCATGCAAGACTTTCCGGAAGATATGAATTAAGTTACTATCTAAGTATATCCTAAGTTTATTTTTAATTACAGTTTTAGTAATAGGAAAAGACTTTGCAACTATAAATATGAGAAAGAACTTAACTAAATGTATCCCTTTTAAAATTTCTTAAACAGCCAGCCAGAGTGCTATTTTTGAAACACAAATTGGATCCCATCACTCTCCTGTTTAAAATGTCTTTCAATGTCTTTCCACGGTAAGAGGATAAAATCCAAATTCTTAAAACGGGTTCTAAAGTCTCAAATAAACTGGCCCCGTTTTGTAGTACTCTTCCCCTTAAACACAAAACTTCCTGTACACCGGTCTTTTTGCAGTTTCTTGATAACACAGACAACTTTGCCTACTTCAAAGCCTCCACACATTCCTTTTGCTTGGCTTAAAAATCATCCTCAGAGATGCCCTCCCCAAGACCTTACCCACAGACCTCACCACGGTCTAAAGCCAACCACCCTGTATCACAGCAGTTCTCAAAGTGTGAACTGTGAATCCAAGGACCTTTCAAGGTGTTCACAAAATCAAAGCTATTTTCATAACAATAAAGAAGTTACGTGCTTTTTTTCACTGTGATGACATCTGCACTTACAATACAAAGGTGAGGCTGGGTAAACCGCTAGCCCATTAGAACTACGATCAAGGTAATGGAACCAAAAAGTATTCTTCACCTTCACCCACACCAAGTTTTTTTTTTAAGGCCACTTTCTCTTGAATACCATTTTATAAAATTATTTTGTATGACAAAATATGCATTCAATCTTAGGTAATAAATGCATAAAACACTTCTGCACATAGGAGTATGTCTCATAGGAAAGCATTAATATGATTATGAGTTGTGAGTGAAACGAGACCTTTTTTCATGGAACACAATTTTGATGTCAAAAACTAACTGTAGACAAAGTACGGGTATCCAATTTAGGTACCGTATTTTGCCATTTATAATTTGCACTTTTTGCCCAAATTCTTGAGGGATAAATAAGGATTCGCATTATAGATAGGTAGTGCTAATTTGTTACAGGCACATAAAATTTCTTGTGCCTTGTATCTGTTCTTGTGTTTTGTTAAGTATTTGTTACATAAAATTTCTTATACCATAATATATTCAAAAATAAATGCCAAAATTCCTTTATAATATAAAAACCAAGTATCTAAATATAAATAAATAAATAACTGAATTAAAAAATTAAAAGGAAAGATTTATTCATAAACATTTGGTCCAAAAACTGGGGTACACATATACACAGAGTGCATTATGCATGGCAAAATCCAGGGGTTGGCAGAAATTTTCTAAGAAGATGAACAAAATGAGCCTGCCACTTCAAAGAAAACATTTAATATATTTATTGCCAATGATAAAGTTGAAGCTTTTAAGTGAAAACTAGACTTCTGTAAAACTTCTATTCCTATGACATTGACAGTTTCCCAATTCTTAAAGATTTTTCCAATGACACTGGTGGTGATATTAACACATGATTTTCTGACACTGTATATCAACTTTTAAAAGATTTACATAATTCAATAAACAAATATTTTCTAAATGTTCTATGCCAGATGCTAAAACAATCATGCAAAGTTAGAAGATCCCTTCAAAGGCCAAGAAGAGTACAAAAGATGACCCTGGATGACATGTAGAAAACAGATTCATGTGAAAGGTAAGAATGAAAGCCAATGGTATAGAATTTAACCTTCTCTCTTGGACTGTTCTTTATTATTTCTCTTTACTTCTCATAGTTCCCAAAAGGATGCTCTTTGCTTTATCAAAAGACTCTGAAGACAATGCAAATCTCAGAGCGGGGCACTTTAAAGAGAATACAAATATGACTGTGATTTACTGTTTTTAACATTCAGACCTTCAAATTTATTTATTCTGTATTCTATTATTATATACTATTTGCCAAAAATAAGCTGACTACATCTTTCATCATTTGCCTCTCTTTTTACTAATCTCCTTTGTCATATTCTTAGTCCTTGGATCTCTTCCCTTTTTATTCTTTATCTTTTTCCTTCGAGTCTCATTTTCCATCGACTTAATTAACATGAGCTGTTCACATCTACCAATATTGGCTCTATATCTCTCTATGAATTCTAAAGCCAAATGTGATTTGGAGGTACCCTTCCAGCACATATAGTCATCAATAAAGATTCTGTCAAATAAAAAGAAGATTTGGAAAAAGCTGCTACATGTACTAACCTTGATGACAGCTGGTTTATAGGTCCAAGGTCAAAAAAAGGAAATTTCTGAAAGTATTTCCAATCTAATTTATTTGTTCTTATTCATGAAATAATTTAGTTAAAATTGTATATTAAACATGTATCAAGATTTATTAAAGACACCCCTCAAACATCAAAAATGGGGTACGGCTAACCAAATCCTCATCAATTTGCTAACATTATTATTTTATTTACTATTTAAAACTTTCTACAAATAATTCTCAAAAAAGATATGGTACAATGTCCAGAGCACACTACATAGAAACAAAAGAGAGCAGTTTATCTGTTTTTAAAAAATAGAACAAATTGCTCAAAGGAAAAAGAGTAGGCTGTGGGTAAGATTTTCTTTTTCAACTTATGGCTGCTCTGACTTACTTCTTTTGAATGTGTATGCTTCATCTCTACTAGTACAGATGCACTAGAATCACTAGAACTATTACTAACAATCAATACTAAACAGAATTAAGGTCATTGATTTTATCCATTCATAGTGTGTATACAACTAACAATACAATCTGGACCCTTACCCTGGTTCACATGTAGTAAATCAGCTAAATAAAATGCTGGTGAGAAAATTAAGTAATTTGGCTGGCTAGTTCCAGCAGAAATTTTTGAAAGTTCACGTTTCTTATTTTAGTGAGTAATATACTAAAGTTTTTAAAAGTTCACAAGTTTCTCATTTGAGATAGTAGTATACGACTCAGTCTCAATTTGCCAGAAAGGTTTTTTAAAAAGATAATTTCAGAGCTGTCGTTAAATTATTAAACATTTATATGCTTCGAACACCATGAGATACACTGTCAGATTCTAAAATAATTCAAGTAACTTATCCTGTCAATGAAAAATTATTCTTCTTTCATTAGCCACACTTAACAAGAACGATGAAGAATTTTAAATTAGAAAGTGACTAAAACAGAAAATGCTCACCTCCAGATTTTCAAAGAAAAATTTTAAACCAAAACATTTTAACTGTCAATGTTCCTGGACCCAATTCTAATATGGGGGGTAGGTTCTCCCCATCTCCAACAAGCAATTCTTAGACTCTGCCTGGAAATAGCATTAGATTCCATAGGCATGGGTTTAGTCCGACAAGACTACTCCCTGAACCCCCACTTCAGATGCCAGTTGGAAGCCCAGGTTGTAACATGCACTTCTGACTGACGGGCTATAAATCAGAAGTTCCCACGATCCTTTCTTTGGGTTCAATTAATTTGCTAGAACGGCTCACAGAACTCAGAGAAACATTTTACTTACAAAATCACTGGTTTATTATAAAGGGATATAACTCAGGAAAAACCAGTTAGAAGAGATGCATAGGGCAAGCCATGGGGAAAGGGATGGTAACTTCCACTCCCTCTCTCCAGGGTGCCACTCTCCCTTAGATCAACCCAGAAGTTCTCTGAAGCTTTCCTTTTAGGTTTGTGTGGCAGCTTCATTACTTGGTCATGACTGATTCAACCTCCAGGCCCTCCTTATTCCCCAGAGGTCAGGAGTAGACTGAGAAGTTCCCACCCTCTAATCACATGATTGGTACTCCTGGCAACCAGCCCCTATCCTTAGGTGGGATGCAAAAGTCACCTCCTTATACCTCTCTATAGCAAGAGGAAGTTCCAAGGGTTTGAGGGCCTGTGAGTTAGGAACTGTGGGCCAATACAAATATACATGAGAAATACATTTTGGTCACCTGAATGACCAAATTTTTATTTCTTATAAATCACACTATCACATTAACATTGTAACATTTCCAGAACCAAACATTTTATGAATCGAAGGGAAAGTAAAAGCTAAATTTCCAGAAGTAGACATTTTACCATCCTAAGGGAATGAAAAAATAGTACTTAACTTTCTATAACCTATAAAAGATATCAAATTTATAAAAGGTCAAATTCCTAATGAATTAGTATATGGTAACAATAAGTATGCAAAACAAATTGGTTCAGTGACAAGGCAGTTGTAATCCCCAACATTACTCTGTAACAAAATGGTCTCTAACTAGATTACTTACGTAATAGATGGATCCACTTGTTTGTAAGCATGAGCAGCACAAGACCCACAGTAAGTATATCCTGCATGGCTACAAAACAAAATATTTTTAAACTTAAGCATCAAATTCAGAAATCAAGATATTCTGAAAAAAAAAAAAACTTTGAAAGAAATATAATAACTAAGCTAAACATAACAATTGACTGTATAGATTAAAAAGCAATGTATTAATAATGCAACTCCTAGACAATAATAATAACAACACATAATTGTTCTGTGTTCCAATTTTAAATTTTAAAACATGTTTTGCAATTTTTTTGGTCTCAAGAAAAGTTAGATTTGGTGATATCCAAGGCTTACTTGAAGTTTCTAATGGAATACTAATGATATATGGATTTTTAACATTCCCCTTCAACAGCATTAACAGACTATTACATAACAATGATAAAACTAAGAACAAGTCAAATGAGACCAAAAGAAACACTCTACAACTAATAACTCTCTTCCCTCTGTGTGTTTAGTCGTAAGAGAATTTACTTGGCCTTCTGTATGTTATTTTCTCTCTTAACTACACATCCCTTCCATCCTACACATCTCAGCATTAAGAGAGGGTCTTTTATCACCTGTAAAATAACATTTCTGGAACTTATTTTTGTTTCTTGATTCATTCAAGTTACATGAGGCTAGAAACATTTTCCTTAGTGCTTTCTTATTAATATGTGGCCAGTGGTATACTGGTAAATGTTTAACAATTGGCTTCTGCAGAAAAAAAAAATGTATACATATACATATGTAAATAACCTTATAAAATTTTACTTCATTAGAAAACTATATACCACACAATTTACAAATAATGAAAAAATATATACTCTTTCTTTATTGCAAATTCCACATAGCCAACTGACTGTCACAGAATGCTTTCACTAATTTTAGCTAAACTCTTATTCATAGCCAAGGGATGGCTACAACCCACAAGAGTGAAACAATGAAGACATTCAAAAACTCGAATGATTTCTTTACTGATTAGATAATAGTTTTCAAATACTAGAAAGAATATTTCCTTTCTCACTTCTTTGTGCTATTAAGAATGTAAAGGCTACAGACACAACAATTTTAAGTTTAATTTGCATTATTAACCTTTCCCCATTACTTTCTTAAAATAGAAAATCAATAAAAACTAAAGCCCTAATTTGTAGCAATCTGCCAATTAATGTGGAATAAATCATTCCCCAACCATGACTAATTTCAAGATGCCCAGTAACCTGAAAAGACAAAACACAGTATCGGAGAAAATATTTACAAAGGACATCTGATAAAAGATTTCTATCTGAATACATCAAAAATGTCAAAACTAACAACACAATACATAAAAATTGGTAACTGTTTTGGGAAGACAGAGTTCTGAAGATTGGCTGTAAAACAATGTGAGTGTACTTATCACTGTACTCAACTGTTCATGCAAATGATTAAAATTTTTAATATGGTAAATTTTGTTGAGTATACTTTACCACAATTTAAGAAAATTTAATAGCAGAGTATATAAACAGATACTTCATCAAAGAATACACTGAGGTGGCAAATTAAGCACATAAAAGAATGCTCATCTCGGACTTCCGGCCAAGATGGAGGCATAGGTAGACACACTGTGCCTCCTTGCACAACCAAAAGAAGGACAACAATTTAAAAACAAAAACCAACCAGAACTGACAGAAAACTGAACCGAATGGAAGTCCAACAACCAAGGAGTTAAAGAAGACACATTCATCTAGACGGGCAGGAGGGGCAGAGACAGGCAGCCAGGTGGAGAAGACTAATGGCAAGGCGGCTGGCGGACCCAGCAGGGCGCGCAAGGCTGCAGCTGGCCGGCAAGGCAGCAGCGGGTAGACCTGGCCAGGCAGCAGACTGCAGACCATGCAGTCCCACATTCGCACACAGATAAACTGGGAGAAACAACTAGGGAGCGAAACAGACTGCACAACCCAGGGTTCCTCCACGGGGAAATAAAGCCTCAAAACACTGATTGAAAACACCTGTGGGGGTTGAGGCAGCAGCAGGAAAAAACTCCCAGCCTCACAGGAGAGTTCATTGGAGAGACCCACAGGGCCCTAGAATGTACTCAAGCCCACCCACCCAGGAATCAGCACCAGAAGAACCCAATTTGCTTGTGGGAAGTGGGGGTAGTGACTAAAATTCGGCAGAGCGCAGAGCAAGCACCATTATTCTCTCTCAGACCCCTTCCCCACATATAGCGTCATAACACAGGATGTGGGTTACACTGCCAGGGTGAATACCTAAGGCCCCGCCCCTCACTACGAAATGGCCCAAATGAAAAAACAGATTAAAGCTCCAAACAAATACAACTAAGTGATAAAGAGATAGCCAACCAATCAGATGCACAGTTCAAAGCACTGGTGATCAGGATGCTCACAGAATTAGTTGAATTTGGTCGCAAATTAGATGAAAAAATGAAGGCTACGCTAAGTGAAATAAAGGAAAATGTACAGGGAACCAATAGTGATGGGCAGAAAACTGGGACTCAACTCAATGGAGTGGACCAGAAGGAAGAAAGAAACATTCAACCAGAAAAGAATGAAGAAATAAGAATTCAAAAACATGAGGAGAGGCTTAAGAACCTCCAGGACATCTTGAAATGTTCCAACATCCGAATTATAGGGGTACCAGAAGGAGAAGAGGAAGAGCAACAAATGGAAAAGTTATCTGAACAAATAATAAAGGAGAACTTCCCCATTCTGGCAAAGGAAACAGACTTCCAGGAAGTCCAGGAAGCTCAGAGAGTCCCAAAGAAATTGGACCCAAGAAGGAACACACCAAGGCACATCATAATTACATTAGCCAAGGTAAAAATGAAGGAGAGAATCCTAGAAGCAGCAAGAGATAAGGGGACAGTAACCTACAAAGGAGTTCCCATCAGACTGTCAGCTAATTTCTCAAAAGACACCTTACAGGCAAGAAGGGATTGGAAAGAAGTATTCCAAGTCATGAAAGGCAAGAATCTACATCCACAATTGCTCTATCCAGCAAAGCTCTCATTTAGAATGGAAGGGCAGATAAAATGCTTCTCAGATAAAGTCAAGTTAAAGGAGTTCATCATCACCAAGCCCTTATTTTATGAAATGTTAAAGGGACTTCTCTAAGAAAAGAAGATAAAGAAAAAACATGTATAGTGAAAGGACAGCAAACTCACAATTATAACAACCACACCTAAAGCAAAACCAAAAGAAACTAAGCAAACAAGTAGAACAGGAACAGAACCACAGAAATGGAGATCACATGGAGGGTTAACAACAGGAGACTGTGAGGAGGAGTGAGGGGGTGAAGGTACAGAGAATAAGTAGCATAGATGGTAGGTAGAAAATAGAAAGAGGGAGGGTAAGAATAGTATGGGAAATGTAGAAGCCAAAGAACTTATATGTACAACCCATGGATATGAAGTAAAAGGGGGGAATGTGGGTGGGAGGGGGTGTGCAGGGGGGAGGGGAGTGAAGGGGGGGAAATGGGACAACTGTAATAGCATAATCAATAAAATATATTAAAAAAAGAGAATGCTCACCACCATTTAGTCATCAAGGAAAGGCAAATTAAAACTAAAATGAGAGCCCTGGCCAAGTAGGTCAGTTCATTGGCGCATCATCCCAATACTCCAAGGTTGCAGGTTCGATTCCCAGTCAGAGCACATACAAAAATCAACCAATGAATGTATAAATAAGTAGAACAACAAAAACTAATCTTTCTCTCTCCAATAAAAATTTTAATTTGAAAACTAAAATGAGCTACCACTAAATACTCACTAGAATAGCTAAAATTAAAGAGTGACCATATCAAGTATAGCAAGGATGTAGAACTGAAACTCAGTTTGTACTTGTAGAAATGGAAAACAGGGTGGCAATTGCTTAAACAGTTAAACATACTCCTGCCCTGTGATCCAAGCCATTTTACTCCTCAAGAAAAAAAAAAAAAAAAAAAAAAAGGCAATGCGTCCACATCACAAAGATTTGTACACAATCTTTGTCCCTGTTTTATTTGCAATAGCCCAAAACTGGAAACAACTGAATGACCCTCAAAAGGCGAATGGATAAACTATCTGCAGTATATCCATACAAAAGAATACTCTTTAGCAATAGAAAGGAATGAATGACTGACACACTCAAAATAATTATACTTAAAATGGCAAAACTCAATAATGAAATACTCTGAGAGAAGCCAGACAAAAAATGTTCACACTACATGATGCCATTTAAATAACTCTAGAAAAGAAAAACTAATCTATAGTAATAGAAAATATATCAGTGAACGTGAAACGAGAATTACAACAGGGCACAAGAAAAATTGGGAATGGTGAGTATGTTCATTATCGTAACTGTGGTGATAGTTTCACCGGTGTATACATATTTCAAATTTACCAATTGTACACTTTACATATATGCACCTGTATGTTAATCATACCACATATGAAGCTCCATTTTTAAAATAGACCCCTCATCTGAACTAGGTTAAGTTGTGAATGTAGAAAGAGATTCACATGAGTCAACCACAGCAGTACAGGATAGCGATGTGCTTAATTGGGAATTCAGTTATATAGGACATTAAGCACACTGAAATCACCAAGGGCTTTATTGGTCAGATTAATGGTAATCACTCTATCCAAGAGAGCCTATTAAGTTGCTTGATATAACAATACTTTCACAACACAGATCTAATCTTAGCCAAATGGAAATGTATGTTGTTCTATGGCTCAGCAAATACAGTTTTGCTGTCATCCTGCACTGATCTTGACACTCTAGCTGAATCAGGTACTCTATTTTATTTGACTATGTCCCCAGTCTTCCAGGGCTTAAGACCTCCATACTGACTTTTTCAGATCCCTAATACCTGTTCCTGATTTGAACATTACTGGCTCCCCCTTCTCAATTCAAAAATACGCTATCTCGGTGAGAACACCGACTGGTGCAGTCACTGTGGAAAACAGTACGGAATTTCCTCAAAAAACTAAAGCTGGAACTGCCTTCTGATCCAGCAATACCACTGCTGGGATTATACTCAAAAGAACCTATGCTCCCTAATGTTCATAGCAGTGTTATTTACAATAACCAAGTGCCAGAAACAGCCCAAGTGCCGATCAGTAAATGAGTGGATCAAAAAAGTGTGGCACATTTACACAGTGGAATACTATGCAGCAGAAAGAAAGACAGAACTCCTACCCTTCACAACAGCATGGATGGACTGGAGAGCATCATGCTAAGTGAAATAAGCCAGGCAGGGAAAGACAAATACCATATGAGCTCACCTATAAGTGGAACCTAATTAACAAAACAAACAAATGAGCAAAACAGACCCAGAGACATGGAAATAAAGAACAAACTGACAGTGACCAGACGGGAGGGGGGAGGAGGTATTAGGGGAAAGAAGGGAAAGGGGCAAGTCAAGGAACATGCACAGAGGACTCATGGGCACAGACAACAGGGTGGAGATTGACTGTGGGAGTGGGGAGCCCGGGACAGGGGAGAGCAATGGAGAAAATACTGGGACAACTGTTAACTGGGACAATTCTTTTTTAAAAAAGAAAAAGGAAAATATATAATAAAAAATTAACTATTAAAAAATAAAATTAAAATACATGCTACCTTGCCTGGCCATTTAGACCTTAAAAACTATCTGCTCCATCTGGATTTGTTCTGGTCTGTCTTAAACCCAAAATCTTAGATTGTGACACTGTTTTGCTCTCAGTTGTCACTTATTCCACGCTTCTAATTCCCATCATTATACTTGAAACTGGCCCTTCCATCTTAGATTTGCTTTACAGACTTTAGTTGCTATTTCCCATTCTTTAATTTGAAGATCCTGACCCCCATACTCTGATCTCTAAATTAACCTGTCTTTCTGGTCTGAGCCTCTCCCAGTTTTACCAATCCTGTTCCTACCCAACTCACTTCTTAAATGTCAGAAAGGCGTCTTAGAAGCATTGGGTTCTTGAAGTATGTAAAGGACAGAAATGGTAAGAATAGAAGACCAATGGCACAAAAAAAGATGAGCAAATGTCCAAGTGTATGATGTTGATGATAAAATATGAGACTGGCCTGACTGCAACAGGAGACTAATGCTAAGGCAGAGTCAGACAGGAGCTGGGGCTTCATAACACAAGTTACTGAAAAACTGTTGTATGCTCTTGAGCAGGGGAGTGACAATTAAAACTTTTAAAACAAAATTATTAGTCTAGTACTGAAAAACATGAGCACAGGGGACACATTAGAAGCAGGAGGTGCTAAGCACAGCTCTCTTGGAAACTGTGGCATGAGGTAATAATGCCATGGTCTAGAATGGTGTCAGTAGTAGTGGAAATGAGAAATAAATGCTCTATCAGGAGTTTCCAACCTTTTGGTGTCCCTGGGCCACACTGGAAGAAAAGTTGTCTTGGGCCACACATTAAATATGCAAACACTAACAAAAACTGATGAGCAAAAAAAAAAAAAAAAAAAAAGGTTATAGTAAATTTACGATTTTGTGTTGGGCTGCATTAATAGCCATTGAGTTGGACACATCTGCTAGAGTATAAAAAGAAAAACTCAAATGTCTTAGTGACCAAGTACCTACAGGAAGACAGTCATGATCATAGTAACAACTAACATTTATTGACTGCTTACTATGCATCAGGCACTCTTCTGTGTAACTCAAAGCATTAAACTTATTTAATCCTCACACTAACACTATGAGATGAGAATTATTACTTTTCTCATTTTATAGATCAAGAAACTAAAGGAGAAAGGTTAAGAAACTTGTTCGAAGTCAAAAATAGATAGTAACCCCAGGATTTAAAGCCAGGCAGTAAAACTCCAGAACCCATTCTTAACCGCCCATTCTTTATATATTTGAAGGAACAAGGGAAGGAATCCATGGAGTAGGAAAAACAAGCCTAAAACCTGGAAGAATACTTACAGAATCATACACCCTATAAGACTATCATACAGGGAAGGACAACAGGTTTGAAAGCACAAGTAAGGTAAATATTTTACAAGAGAACTCAGTCCATGATTTCAGTCTTTCTAAAGTTGAAGACTTAAAAGTCTACTTTAAAGAATGACAAAATAGTTGTGAAGAGTGGAAGAGTCCTAATTTGGAGAAAGAATATATTGCAGAGTATTTTTAAAAATCATACCATCCCTCTTAACACCCATCGTGAGAAACTCATGAACAGACCAAGAACATAGTCAAAGAGAAAATTTCTAATAACTTTCCTTTAAGAAAGCCACAGTAATAATTATCAACTCTCACCACTGATCCTCTGTTCCTGCCACCCTTCTCTTGCTAATATTCTACATTCATATGAAAACAAGGTTTCACTAAGGGATCACTCCTAATAAAGAAGGTTTCACCAAGGGAACATCTAAGGGTTTTTTTTCTTTTTTGCTTAATAGCCAGAAGACCAATAAAAATGTGTACTCTATAGATATTTAAGCATGTATCATAAAAGCATGTCACAGTCAGTCTTTTGAAAGCTATTAAAATCCTTAACACAAAGTCATCCCTGCTCACTTTTCCAGGTCACCCTGGCTCCCAATGTAACTTTTCATGAAGGCAAATACTGGGGTTGGCCAAAAAGTCTGTTTGGTTTTTTCTATATGATGGCTCTAGTAGCACTTAGTTTTCTTTAACTTCATTCAAAACAATTTTGTTAGACTGTATTGTGACAGTTGTCAAATCAGTGTGCATTTTTAAAAAAACTTATCAAAATTAGTGAATTTTTGTGTAGCCATTTTAATATTAAAGATTGAAGAAATATGTAACATTTTGGGCACATTGTGCTTTATTATTTCAAGAAAAGCAGAAATGCAAAAAAAGGTGTGTGCAATGTATGGAGAAGGTGCTGTGACTAATCCAACATGTCAAAAGCGTTTTGTGAAGTTTCCTGCTGGAGATTTCTCACTGAACGATGTTCCACAGTCGGGCAAACCAGTTGAAGTTGACGGCGATGAAATTAAGACATTGAGAACAATCAACGTTATCCCATGCGGGGGATAGCTGACATAAAATTTCCAAATCAACAGTTACAGATGAAAATGAAAAATGTGCCTTCCATTTTACAGAAAAACTGAATGGACTTTTTGGCCAGCCCAATATAAAATTATATTTCCATATCTACAATTTGTCATTAGGCTAAATCATGTCTCTATAAACTAAACTGATCCTTCTCTTCACAAAGTACTTTTGCCTTCACCCTTGAGTCCTAAACAGCAGACCCTTTACACTATTAAGTCCCATTTCTGTCTAGAATTTCTGTGGCCCCACAGAGCAGCAATTAAATGAGGATACAAGGCCAATGTCCATGATCATTCGCTGGTTAAGTGACAGTTTCCCACACACCAACCTGGCAGTGTGGTATAATTTAAATTCCTATGTCAGGCAAAATTACCAATTACTGCATGACAAGGATTTTCACTTGTTAAGTCTCAGACTACCAAGGTTATAGGTGAATAGTATAAACCGTGAATGCCAAGAGTTTACCACACATTCTCTAAGAGGCTTTTCATTAAATATGATATAGGGAATAAAAGAATACTTACTTAGATTCAACAAAGTCAGGTTCTCACACTCCTAGTTCTACTTAATAGCAGCAAAATGCAAAATAAAAAGACTGGCCTAGATGAAATGAGAAGATTGGACCAGATGAAATAAGAAGACCTTTGGTGATAACAAAAGTCTGTAAGACCTACTGAAGCTAAAATATGATCTCACAAGCTGGAAACTAAAATTAAAAACAACCTGCATGACAACTGGCTGTAAACAGTTTGCAGAGGCAGCAGCCTCCACACCACCTCTCTCAACTTTATTGTGCTGTACTTAGCCTTTATCATTTTCTTTCATAGGTACTTCTCAACGGCCCTGGAGAGTCCTGCTTCAATAAAAAATATTAGTAGGTGGAGAAAAAAAAGTAACTCTGCAAAGGAAAATAATCCCCCCAAAATGTCCAGGTTACATAGTCATTATTCAGAGTACTTTATTTTTTATAAAATGGAATCTCACAAATATTAAATAAACAATACTTTGAGCTAAACAAAGTTATTCAAGTTAGTCAAGTCAAATAAGAATAAACTAACTACAAGTTGCATATCTAGAATTTTTAATGCTAAAATATATAGGATTTCAGCTATTGCCATGAATAACCTATTAATATAAATAAGGATGAACACTAAACAAGCTGCATACCTTTAGTAACTTAAATTAACTATGTAATTCATGATTCATTGTCTTATTATACACACTGGTAGAGCTCTACAGGTATGCCTCGCTATACACAAACTGGTATTCTATATAAACATTTACCTTCTTAAAAAAACCTGGTTTTTATATTAAAAGTAATACATGTACATAGTAAAAAAGTAAAAGTGCCCCTTATTCCATATAACTCCTATCAGGTTAACTACTAACAAGTTAAACTTTATTTTAAATGTACAAAGAGGGCTTCAATACTTATAGGATCTGCTATGTAGAAAAAAATTATTAAACAAGCCCCATCCCCAATTATCTGATTGTATTTTTATATTCAACACGTATTTTCTTAAGTGATGCATACCTGTACAGCTCCATTCTAAGGGTTGCTAAGATATTCCTGCATACTGCAAGACAAACAATGTTGACATTGTGGCACACTGGCAATGTGGTATCTGGCGGTCACGGTAAAAAGGCTTTTGGAACTCTTAGTTCATGAGATCATTTCAATATATTGTATATCCCTGGGACACATGCTATCTCCTGTGCCTCAAGATAAATAAGGTAGCTCTAAATTCAAACAAAGGATATTTTTTAATCATATTAAAATCTTTTGAATTCCCCAAATGTGCCTGCCTATATGTCAAACTCATTTTCACCAGGGGCCACATCAGACTCAAGGTTGCCTTCAAAGGGCCAAATGTAATTTTGGGACTGTATAAATGTAATTACTCCTTAACTAGGGGCAAGGAGCTTGGCATTGCCACCGCATAGAAACAAGGTGCTGGGCCGTATGAAACAAGGTGGAGGGCTGGATTCTGCTCATGGGCCTTGTGTTTGCCCACTGTGGGTTAGAGTCATTAAGATTGATCAATAGTTTACGGGTCAATATTTATTCTTTAATGGTATCATTCTATTTAATCTACATCAATATAAAAATGAGCAATCTACTTAAGCAATATCAAAAGTGTGCTATCTAGGTTCTGTGTTTGTGTTTTTAAGGTCTCCCTTTTATGATTTATGCCTATAAAACAAAATCTAAGAAAAGTTGGTTCTAGAGAGCCAGAATTTATAAAATTTAAAGTCTGTTTTGATTGACTTGGTTTTAAATAAAAATATAATCTTAAAATTTTCAGTTTTTTAATTACTATATAAGCATATTCTTACCAAAAAAACCTTTATGTTTATATGAGTATAACAATAAAAAATGTGTTGCTTTTCTACCTAAAAAAAAAAAAGTAACTCTGCAAAGGAAAATAATTACTTCTGAAAACCATATAGTAAGACAAATTACTATACTATATGTTCATATGTTAACAAAAATGGATATTGCCTATATATGCATCAACATTAGAAGGTCACTATATAGTAGAAAAAAAGCACACCATAGCCAAAACTATTTTCAAATATCCATTTTAAAACTTGAGGTAACTTGGTCCTGACTGGTGTGGCTCAGTTGGTTGGGTGTCATTCTGCAAAGTGAAAGGTCACCAGTTCAATTACTAGTCAGGGCACACCCCTGGGTTGTGGGTCAGGTAGGTCCCGGGTTGGGGGCATACAAGATGTAGACTCAATGTTTCTCTCACACATTGATGTTTCTCTCCCTCTCTCCCTCCCTTCCCACTCTCTAAAAATAAATAAATAAATAAATAGCTTTTTTTAAAAAATTTAAGGTAATTTGGAAATCTTTTACAAATCAATATATTTGTAACTTAGGCTCATACATTTCATTTGCCAGGCCACTGCCAGTGATTTCAGTTTCACACTAACTACAGGAAGGAAACAAGTCTGGCTACTTTCTCATAAATAACTAACCTCAACTTAATTATATGTTGATTCAGCTCCGCTCCCACATTTATAACAAGTTTTAACTAGGAGAGGTGCAAACCGCAATAGTCAAACACCAGCAAAGCAATGGGCAAGACAATACAACCTATCTCATGAGTTACTACAAAGAGATCCATTGTTTCTCACCCAATCAAGGGCCTCACTTTTACAAAATTCCCCTCTTATCCCTGTATCAATTTTTCTTTCTTCACTGGTTCATTTCATCAACATTATAACACTTTAATATCTTCCATCCTGAATAAAAATTCTCCGGATACCACATTCCCACTGCCCTATTTGCTTAATTTATAGCAAAATTCCTGGGGGGACGGGAGGGGACCATGTATACTCACAATCTTCATTTCACTCTCAGATTCTTTCTTGAACCTATACCAATCATGCCTTTATCCCCAACACCCCACAGAAATTGTTGTTATCAAGGTAAGCCAGCAACGCCCACATTGCAAAATCCAACGATCAACTCTCAGCCCTCATCTTATTTAACCAATTGGCAGAATTTCACAGAGCTGATCCTCTTCTCCTCTGACACATTTTTTTCATCCTTTTGCCTCCCAGAGACGTCATTCATCCTTGGTTTTCCTCTTTGCTCACTGGTCCTCCTTCAGTATCTCCTTTGCAAATGCTCATCTTCACCCTGTCCTCTACATAAAGTTGTTTGCCTAAGGGAGTTAGTCCTTGAACCTCTTCTCTTGTCTATCTTTATTTTATACCCTAGTCAACCAACTACAGCCTGTGATATATACACTGAAGCAGGCTGGCCCTTATTCCCTGCACTACAGTTCATATATCTAGCTGCCCATTTGAAATCTCTACTTGGATAGCTAATAGGCATCTCAACATTAACATGGTCAAAGTCAATTCCTAGATTCTACATGAACACTTCTACTCCCTACCTCCACCCATTTGCCCCTTGTCAGTATAAAAACAACTCCATCCTTCCAGTTCCACAAGCACCAGAACTTAAAGAGTTCTCACTGACTCTTCTATTTTACTGGTACTTACCTTAGAAATAGATCCAGAATACACTGCTTCTCATCACCCCCACCACTAGCCCTTAGTCAAAGGCACTATTTCATCTCTTTTCTATACTATTGCAATACATGTCCTAAACTGGACTCCCTGTTTCCACAAAACTGAACATCCATACAGCAGGCAAAAGTAATCCTTTTCAAACCTAAGTCAGATTATGTCACTTTTCAGCTCAAAACTTCTTATTACTTGCCATTTCACTTGGAATAAAAACCAAAGTTTTTATGATAGCCTACAAAGCCTCACTGTGACCTAGTCCCTGCTGCCTATCTCATCCATTCCTCTTTCACTCACACATGCCACTCCAGCTACACCAGCCTCCTTGCTTCTTCTCAAACACGCTAAGCATACCCTGCCCTAGAGTCTTTGCTCTTGCTCTTCCCCAGCCTGAAACCCTCTCTCTAGGCATCTGCGTAGCTTCTCTCGCCCATCATTTAGGCTCAAATGTTACCTTCTCAGACCTGTTCTTACTATCCTATATAAACTAGCAACTCCCTACCCATATTGTCACTCTCAATCCTTAACTGCTTTTTTTTTCTTCTTAGCACCCATCAGCACCTGACAAAGAATGTAATTGTTTATTGTCTGTCTTCCTCCAGTACTAAAATGCAAGCACTAAGAGAGAAGTGATTCTAATTTATTCAAAAAGCATCACAAAGAAGAGTACCTGGCATTTAGCCTGGTACATATTTGCTGAATGACCAAATAAATAATTGCAAGTCATTATGCTACAAGTTTAACAAAGATTAGCTCATTTAATCATCAAAAAACTGTATGATGGTACTATTATTCCGATTATATTAATGAGAGAAAAAGCACAAGAGATTAAATAACTTGTCCATCATAAAGTTCGTAGTGGTACAGTCAGTATCCTCTGTCTATTAATGAGATCAAGTGAGAACATACAAATGGAGTACTTAACAAAATGTCTGGCACATAAAATACCTAACATTTATGGAATACTTATTACATGCCAAACATTAATGTAGGATCTTTACACGTTTTTACTCATTTAATTCTCATATTATTTAATAAATGGTTGCTATTATTTTCATTACTTATTATTTATCAGGGTACCAACCTTAACTCAATAAAAGTCATAAAAGATATTGCTGTGAGAAGGAACTCCGCAAACTCCAACTTTAACTCTTCTTAGAAAAATGTTAACATGTGCTTAAAAAATGTGTTTTGAATATTAGCACTGTAAACTAAATCAAAATTAACTGGCTTCCTACCATACACAGGCACATCATTAATAATGTATTTGTCATCTCTCAGTTCTAAAAAGCCCCCTAATATTCAAAGACAAAATACTCAAAGATTTTTATTACAAAAAAATCTATTCCTCTGGCAAAACTCTGATTGCTACTCCATATTGCACCGTATTATGGATAATGCATATTTTTCATTATTAATTTTAAAAGTATGTGGATTAAAGTAGATCTTTTTAATGTTTAAAATAGAACTCACTCATTTATACAAATTATTACTGAAATCACCAAGATTATCTAATATAAATATCCTTCTGCTTTAAGTCAGTTTTATTACCAAAAATAAATTTTTAAATTACTGCACTGAAAAAATAAAGTGGCCAATTTCCTTTACCCTTGAGTTAAAGTCATCGGATTCACGAAATTTACTGAATGTAATTTTGTCAGCTCAGCATATCATTGGGGTTTTGATTTACAGCTCAACCAGCAGACACTCATTCTTTATTAACAATTAACATATGAAATATTCTGGGTAAAGACCCTTAAAACTTACGGTGCAATAATGGCTCTAGCAGGTCTTTTTGTAGACTGTACTTGCGAAAGCCAACCTTCTAGCTGTGCATTCAGCTGCGGTCCTGTAAAAAGAGAAAGAGGGAAATTGGAGTCAGCAAAGCAATGTACTATGGATAACCGTACATGACACAAAACTCACATTAAACCTATTTGGGACTAAAATACCTTAACAGACGGTATAATTATCAGTTTGGATGTTAACATTTGAAAATTAAGCAACTATACACAAGGACTCTAGCAAGCAATATAGTATGGCCAAGTACTGAATAAACTACACTTGCTTTTGTCTATTTGTTCGATCCCTGGTCAGGGCACATGCCTGGGTTGTGGGTTTGGTCCTGAATCAGGGCACTTATGAGAGGCAACCAATCGATGTTCTCTCACACTGCTGTTTCTCTCTCTCTTTCTCCCTCCATTCTCCTCTCTCTAAAATTAAATAAATAAAATCTTTTTAAAAATGATTCATGTTGATACAGAGTTGCAATTCACTCATTTTCGATGCTGTGCAGGAGTGTCCAACCCGTGGGCCCCATGCTATGAATGCAGCCCAACATAAAACCATAAATTTACTTAAAACCTTATTTTTTTGCTCATCAGTTTTCATTAGTGTTTGTGTGTTTAATGTGTGGCCCAAGACAACTCTTCTTCCAGTGTGGCCCAGAGACATCAAAAGGTTGGACATCCCTGCAGATGTATGTATTGTAATGTATGAATATACCCAAGTTCATTCATCCTCTGTTCACAGACATTTTGGCCACTTCTGTTTCACTGTTAATAGACAATGCTACAAACCTCTCGTAAACATGTGTTAAGAGTTTCTATGGGACTTATCTAGAAGTAAAAGTAGTGGATCATATCTTCAACTCTTAGTACGACATTGCTAAATTGCCCCCTAAAGCAGCTGGAACAATTTACCCATCAGTATAAGGGCAAAACAGAATTAAGAAATTTAATTCTCCCTGTTAAAACTAAGGGAAAAGAAACCCAACACACTTAAGAGCATTTTCTTTAGAAAACTTGTAATTGTACTCTTTCTCTGCACCTTTGAAATGTATATAAATATTTTTAAAAGCTAAATAAGCTTCTAACCAGCAATCCAGGGCTGACTTTCTCAAACACCTGGTAGCCATCTCTTTGAAAATATGATCAAGGAAGACAGCTTCCCTTTCTGCCAGTTTCTGAGGAAGGACAGGAGCCCAATCTGAGTCGGCTGCCTAGCCACACAGGTAATTCCAAATACCTACTGCCATAAGTGCTTCTTTTTCCTTTGGATAAAGCCAATTAGTTAAAGACAACACACACGTGTGACAAATGTTGCCATCAAGTCTTCTCACTTGAGCACTATCATAGTTTACCTTGGGAGCACGCAATTGGTTGTATCTATGTACCTCCAAAATGGGAGAACTCTCTTTAGATCTTTGCAATCTCTTAGCAGATTACTTGCGATGTGAATCGCATTCTACATTAATGCTTATTCAAAAATAAAATTGTTGACTTCCGGCCAAGATGGAGGTGTAGGTAGACACGCTGTGCCTCCTCGCACAACCAAAATTAAGGACAACAAAAACCAGGACAGAAAATTGAACTGTATGGAAGTCCCAACGACCATTTATCCAGACCAGTAAGAGGGGCAGAGTCGGTGGCTGGCGGAGAGGGGTCGAGGCAGGAAAAAGCAGTGGCTGGCAGACCCGGGCATGGGAAGGCAACGAGCAGACCCAGTAAGGAGTGCAAGGCAGCTGGCTGTCTGCAGTCACACATTCTCGCACAGATAAACCAGGTGAAAATGGCCAGTGAGACAGACCGCACAACCCAGGGCCCCAGCACCAGGAAATAAAGCCTAAAAGCACTGATTGAAAACACTTGTGGAGGTTGAGGTGCCGGGAGAGACTCCCAGACTCACAGGAGAGTTTGCTGGAGAGACCCACAGGGTCCTAGAACGTGCACAAGCCCACCCACCCAGGAACCGGTACCAGAAGGGCCCAATTTGCTTGCGGGAAGGGGCAGAGGGGACTGAAATCCGACAGAAAACAGAGCAAGTGCCACTGTTCCCTCTCTGACCCTGCCCCCACATACAGCGCTACAACCCAGCAACTGGGTTGCCCTGCCCAGGTGAACACCTAAGGCTCTGCCCCTCACTACTTAACAGGTGTGACCACCTCCCCCCTAAAAATTGGCTCAAACGGAAGAACAAATCAAAGACCCAGAGCCAATACTTTTAAGTGACCAAGAGATAACCAATCTATCAGATGCACAGTTCAAAGCACTGGTGATCAGGATGCTCACAGAATTAGTTGAATTTGTTTGCAAATTAGATGAAAAAATGAAGGATACACTAAGTGAAATTAAGAAAAATGCACAGGGAACCAATAGTGATGGGCAGAAAACTGGGACTCAACTCAATGGAGTGGACCAGAAGGAAGAAAAAAACATCCAATCAGAAAAGAATGAAGAAATAAGAATTCAAAAACATGAGGAGAGGCTTAAGAACCTCCAGGACATCTTGAAACGTTCCAACATCCGAATTATAGGGGTACCAGAAGGGGAAGGAGGAAGAGCAACAAATGGAAAAGTTATCTGAACAAATAATAAAGGAGAACTTCCCCATCCTGGCAAAGGAAATAGACTCCCAGGAAGTCCAGGAAGCTCAGAGAGTCCCAAAGAAGTTGGACCCAAGGAGGAACACACCAAGGCACATCATCATTACATTAGCCAAGGTAAAAATGAAGGAGAGAATCCTAGAAGTAGCAAGAGATAAGAAGAGAGTCACCTACAAAGGAGTTCCCATCAGACTGTCAGCTGATTTCTCCAAAGAGACCTTACAGGCAAGAAGGGGCTAGAAAGAAGTATTCCAAGTCATGAAAGACAAGGATCTACATCTAAGATTGCTCTCCCCAGCAAAGTTTTCATTTAGAATGGAAGGGCAGATAAAGTGCTTCTCAGATAAGGTCAAGTTAAAGGAGTTCATCATCACCAAACCCTTATTTTATGAAATGTTAAAGGAACATATCTAAGAAAAAGAAAATAAAAAACATGTATAGTGAAATGACAGCAAACTCACAATTATTAACAACCACACCTAAAACAAAAACAAAAAGAAACTAAGCAAACAAGTAGAACAGGAACAGAACCACAGAAATGGAGATCACATGGAGGGTTAGCAACAGGGGAGTGGGAGGAGGAGAGGGGGGGAAAGATACGGAGAGTAAGTAGCATAGATGGTAGGTAGAAAATAGACAGGGGGAGGGCAAGAATAGTATAGGAAATGTAGAAGCTAAAGAACTTGTGACACATGGACATGAACTAAAGCGGGGGGAATGTGGGTGGGAGGGGGTGTGTGGGGGAGGGGAGTGAAGGGGGAAATGGGACAACTGTAATAGCATAATCAATAAAATATATTTTAAAAAATAAAAATAAAATAAAATTATTTTCTTTTTCTTCTACCTTTAAAGAGAGGTTTTCTGAGATGGCAGGAGGTTTTCAGTTAAATTTTATTTCTACAACATCAGTATTAGTTAAAAATTCCCATTTCCCTATATCCTTATCAATGTTAGATACTCTCAGAATTTTGAATTTTTGCCAATTTGATAGGATAAGAAATGGCATACCTTTGATTCTTCTCATTTGTATTTCACAAATATCCATTGCGATTAATTGTGTGCTGGTTTGGAAATTATTTGGTATATATTTAGGACTTTACTCATAAAGAAGTCAAGCTTATAACACCCAACTATAAATTGTCAAAGTATAAAAAAAGTCTGATTCAGAATTAAACAATGTAGTTTATTTTTAAAACTTAAATTGAAGAACAATTACCAAAAATCTGTATGAAATAATCTCATTATTAAATCAAGGAAAAATAGTAAACTAAAATTTTAGCTGCCTAATAAATTTCATATTAATTTAAAGTATATATGGTAAATATGTAAATATTTCCATATTACAAGAAGTTTGCAAAGCAGAAATTTAAAAACCCTGTAAGAGCAAAGAAAGTATCTCCCTAATAGGATGGATGCAAAGAGGCCTACTCTAAGACACATAATTAAAATGGCAAAGGTTAAAAATAAAGAGAGAATCTTAAAGCAGCAAGAGAAAAGCAGTGATTTCAGCTGATTTCACAAAAGAAATTTTGTAGGCTAGAAGGGACTGTCAAGAAATATTCAAAGTCATGAAAAGTAGGGACTTATAGCCAAGGTTGCTCTACCCAGCAAAGATATCATTTAGAATCGAAGGGTAGATAAAGATCTTCCCAGGCAAGAAAAAACTAAAGGAGTTTATCATCACCAAACCATTATTATACAAAATGTTAAAGGGACTTAAAAAGAAAAAGAAGATCAAAACTACAAACAATAAAATTGCAATAAAGACATATCTATCAACAATTAAACCTAAAAATACAAACTAACCAAAGAAGAAGAACAGGGACAGAATCAAGGCTAAAGAGAATGGTTCGATGTCTGCCAGATGGAGATGGGAGGGGATTGTGGGGGAATGCATGAGGAGGTGAGAGGATTAACAAGTACAAGTAGGTAATTACAGAATAGCCATGGGGATGTAAAGTACTATACAGGAAATGAAGTAGCCAAAGAATTTATATGCATGACCCATGGACATAAACAATAGTGTGGGAATTGCCTGAGGGAATGAGAGGTACTGGGTGCAGAGGGAAAGGGGAAAATAAAGAAAAAAAATTAGAATGGATTAACATTTAATAAATAAACACTTAACAATAAAAAATTTACATTAAAAGAAAAAGTAATACCCTATAAGAGCAAAGAAAATATCTCCCAATTCAGACACCCTACTGCCACCAACTTCACTGATTTTAAGCACTAAACCAAGCTTTCTTATCAGTCCTTCTGGAAAAGGACCAATTTCTACAGAAGAATCTTAAGGTTAAAGCCAAATCCCAACCAATTTATTCTTATAGTTGCTTAATTATTGGTCTATAGACTGTCAAGTAAAAAAATGAATCTGAATTCTTCCACAGAGGTTGATATTTGGCAATGTTATCCTTAATACATGAAGATGATGTAGAATACATGCTTTGTTTTTCAAATACCATTGGACTTAAAGGTGCACTGATACATGTAAAAAGTTAAACATTGTTAAATCCCAGCAAAACTACACTATGGTTGTGAGGGACAAATGGGCATTTACTCCTTTGGATAAAAGAGTAGAAGTAGGTTCCCAAAAGATCAATGCTAAGGTATTTCCTTAAGAAATAGATAATGAACAATGTGCTGTTAGCAATTCACTAACACTTCTATTTGAATCTCACTTGAATCAAACAATATTTCACTAACAAGTTTATTCACATGGTAATAAAACCACAAAAATATTAAACACATACATACAAACACACACCTCCTTTTCAGGAATTCCTATGCAACTAATTAACAGAACCATTCTAAAATATGGTCATCAAGTAAGCCAAACTTTTTTTCACACTGTTCTGGTTGGCCTGTTCCTCCTATCCATCCTTACCCCCTACCCCATCCCTCCCCCTCCAAAATTCAGTGCTCTTCTCAATCTGAACAAAAATCATGTGTTCAATACTCTTCTCAAATAATGTGCAATTAAATCACCTGAGGATCTTATTAAAATGCTAGTTCTGATTCTACAGGTCTGGAGTAGGGCCTGAGACCTTGTATTTCTAACATTTTCCCCAGGGAATAATAGTAATGTTTGCTGGCCTATGGACCACACTGTACTAGCAGGTCTAGGCCAATGGTTCCCAACAAAAAAAGAGGTCCTGGACCCCAAAGACTCCACAAATTTATATGCATGCCAAAACTTATCTATAAATAAAGTACATGTCTAGCTAAATGTAAGATCTATCAACTATAAAGAAATATATATAAATTTAAAGTTAATGAAAATTTTTAACCTTTTAAAGCATATATTATCTCAATCGACTAATAATAAAGATCTCTAGTATCCCGTAGGAAATTCTGTGCTTTCTGACATTAAGAAGGCTCCTAAAAGAAGGGCAAGGAGGACACGCGTAGAAAAGCCCAAGAAACATTACAGAACTATCACTTAACTTTCTTAGAATTGATCTAAACTGCGTTTCAATTACCTTATGGCTTTATTTTCTACTAGCTATTTACTAAACTATTACATCATAAAGTTAATCATGACCAATAATGTTTTAATGTCACAAATAACATTTGGTTGATTTTTTAATTGAATAAATATTTATGGAACAGCTATTTATGTGTCAGGAACTGATGTGGATGTTGGAATTACAGCAATAAACAAGGCAAATGTGGTACCTGCCTTCATGGAGCTTATAATTGTCAATGTCTTAAATCCAATGACAACTGGATTGAATGATGAAAGATCAAAATTTCAGACACCAGGGCATGCTAGCAAGAAGACACATTTGGTTAGGGGAAGAGCCTTCCAGTGTTGCTCGAATTATTCCATGTATATAGGGCAAAGAATGACCAATCGCCACAACCTTTTTACCATTCTTCTTTAAGCAGTTACCTGTCTATTGGCACAATAAACTCAATTCCTAAGACTGGTTAAGGTAAAGTAACAAAAGACAAAGCAAAAGCAAAAAATATAAATCCAAACAAAGGGATTAATAAGACTGTAAGAACCTAGTATTTTGTTATTAACCATTCTGTGAAATATGTTCAAACCAAACTAAGAAATACACTCTGACCGGTGTTGAAGATTATACAAGCAATAAGATTAACGTGCTAGACTTCTTTTAACAGTGGCCCATGGATCTCTGAATTTCACAGGCCAATAAAATTTCAAAAGAAATCTGGATACAATATAGGGTTGCCCCATTTTTTTTATTTTACCAAGAATGGACATTTAAAACATATCAACTATTTATCTATGATCAGCATGAATTTATAAAACAAATATAATGCCAAAGAGTAGAAGAGCACAATTTTAAGATAATTTCAATCCCTTAAACTGAATATATTTCACCACATTCCATTGACTCCAAGATACTATCAACATTAAGGTGTATCATTATTTCCTGTACCACTAAAAGAGAAAACAAACTCCCAAGTGAACTAGAACATATGGTTTCTTACAACTCAGGGTTTTTTTTCTGTATTTATTGGAAAAGCTCTTTAAGCTTATTTAGACATGATTGCTCATCTAACACTCTTGTGTTAATACAAAAACAAAATCAAAATAGCCCTGGCTGGTGTGGCTCAGTGGACTGAGTACCAGCCTGAGAACCAAAGGGTCACTGGTTCAATTCCCCATCAGGGCACATGCCTAAGTTGTGGGCCAAGTCCCTAGCTGGGGGCATGCAATCTCTCCCTCCGCTCTCTCCCTCTTCTTTCTCCCTCCCTTCCCCTCTCTCTAAAAGTAAATAAAATCTTTTTTAAAAAATCAAAATAAATTCAAGGTATTCTTAAAATTTTCCTCATATTGACTGATAATCTGATATCTAAATTCCTTTTAACTCAGAATCATCAGTGATTTTTGTTTTTCCATATCATCACCCTCTGTACCATTTAAAGGAATAGTGATGCAATTTTTTTTAAAAGATTTTATTTATTTTTAGAGAGAGAGGGGAAGGAACGGAGAGAGGGACAGAAACTCAATGTGTGATTGACTCTTGCACACCCCCTATGGGGGACCTGGTCTGCAACCCAAGCATGTGTCCTGACTGGGAATCGAACTGGCAACCCTTTGCTTCACAGGCCTGTGCTCAATCCACTGAGCTACACAAGACAGGACCAACATTTCTTTTAAAAGTGCTCCTCTATTGTCTCTGAGATACTCATCTAAGAACCTGACATACATTGTCGAAGTCTCGGTGCCATCCCTTTCTTGATCCTACCAAAAGGTATCCCCAGAAGATGTAACTGATAAAAAGTTCAAGAAGATAACCCAGAGTTGGTGATCTCTTCCATAAATGGTATGTTAACTGAACCTCAGTGGGTTGCAGTTGTCTAGGAATAGCAGCAGGGTTAAAAACTGAGTTCATAAATATGAGAGGGACCCAAAAAACCTGAAATTATCTTCTGGAGGGTGGGCCCCTTTCTACTATAGGCTTCCCCTGCTAGATGAGTGTTCCAGGAACCCATCTGCATCAGTGCACCAGCTGGCATTGTTGTGAGAGGCTGCATTCAGCTTCAGTGAATTTTTTTGAAGACTCTTTCAATGCATTTGCCCATTTCATAATTGGTTATTTACAAATACACCTGTCCACATGGTGCTGAGTGTTCAGCAGCAGTTTTTGACTAAATACGGCATGACCTCCATGCCCCACCCTCCCTATTTACCCAATCTCACCACCCCCATGACTTTTGTTTGTTTCCCCGATGAAAAAAGTCCTTAAAGGGTAACATTCTGCCAATTTGAAGACATGAAACAAAAAGGGGAGAAGAACTGAAAGGCATCAAAATCAAGGAGTTCAAAAACTGTTTTGAGCAGTGAAAAAAACCATCTCAATAGGTGTACTGCATCCAATGGAGAGTACTTTGAAGGTCAATGAAGTTTAAACATGTAAGAATACACACACAATTTTTTATAAATAAATTCCTGATTTGGGAGCGTTCCCTCCTCATATTTAGTGACTACTACTGCTATTTTAAAACTGACAAAGATTTTAATATGCCATTGACTATAAAACAACTCATTTTCAGAAATGCTAAAATCAATTAACTATAGTAGTACTGTGAAAATCACATTACTAATCACATGTGAAAATCACATGCACTACAATGTTCTGATATTTATTTCAATGCAGAAGAGTGAATAATTCATCAAAGACCAGCATTTGGGAAACATTTCTCACAAAAAAAATGTTTCTGAGAAGATTTACCAACTATGACAATCTTATTTAATTTTAAAAGTAAATCTGTAACATTTCAGCTGTTCTCCTGAAATACTTTCATTGACACCCTTCTATGACCATATACTTAGAATTTATTGCTATGCCATTTACAAAACTTACTCTCTTATTTTTAGATGCATCTCAAGGGATGCTGTTTGTTTTTATGTATCTAGGATAGGGCTCCTCACACAGAAGAAAGTTATATGCCCTTGGAAACACAAGAATACAAAAACTGTCACACTGTATCTGACCCCAAACTCATGTACAGCAGTACTGCATCAAACCAAAAAAACTTGCTGTGAAGAACACAGATTGTTCTCCTTGATATAAGCCTCAAAGCTTAGGCCAAATCCAAATATCTTGGATTCCTTACTATCCACTCATTTATTTAAACATTGTAAGAATTTATCTGCATTTTTAGCTAAACTCTAGTTCAGAATACAATCCATAGGGACAATTAACCATCCAAATGAACAGTCTTCAATGCACAACAACCAACATAACTGGCCAACTGAAAAGCACTTACCACTACTCTGCTCACTCATATACAGCTCTCAAAATTTTTATATAGTTAATACCAAGTCCACTGGCATTTCACGCCTGAAAGTTCTGCAAATTTGGAGGACCATAAGGTATGCCTTCCTCCAGGTCATTTACAAAATTGTAATCTGAAAATAGGTTTAGTATTAATCCCTTTAATAGTCTATTAATTTGGATTTTCTATTACCACTCCAATTACCTGTAAAGGAATTCCCTATCAAATGATATCATTAAATCCCTTGATAGTGCCTGGTTATAGTTATCTAAACTTTTTTCAGATTAAGATAATGACTTTTATGTGCCATTTTTATTATTAAAAAAATATGTTCAATACCAAAATTGGAGGGATACATATTAATGGAGAAAAATAACCCCACAATTATAGAAAACACCAAAATTGTATTTTCCAAATTTCCTTCTAGTCTTTGAAATGATATACAACTCTATAACCTGCTTTTATTTACATAGTATTTTAGCATAAGCATTTCCCTATATTAGGAAATCTTTAAAGACGTTTTATGGCTGAATAATATTTCTTTTTTTTTAATCCTCACCCAAGGACATTTCTTTTTTCATTGCTTTTAGAGACAGAAGAAAGGAAGGGGGGAGAGGGAGAGAGAGAGAGAGAGAGAGGGAGGGAGAGAAACAATGAAATGAGCGAGAAACATTGACTGGCTGCCTTCTTGCACATACTCCAACCAGAGATCAAACCCGCAACCTGGGTATATGCCCTGACCAGAAGTTGAACCCACAACCTTTTGGTCCACAGGGCTATGCTCCAACCAGCTAAGCCACACCAGGGCTGAATAATATTTCTTTATGTGAATGGATCAGTGCTTCCTTAAACATTACTTCTATAAATAAGATGTTTAGACTGTCTCTAATTTTTTGCATTACTTAAACAGTTCCATAATATGTATCTCTATTTCTGTATTTAAAATTATTTCCTTTTGGGATTCTCAAAAATGGAATTATTATAGACATCATTATGAGTCTTTTTAAGATTTCAATACATATATTCAAAATCATACCCAAAATTACATCCCTTCATAATCCTGCCCAATCCATGACCATACACTCACTACCCACAATATTTTAAAAGATTAAGTAATTTAACCCATGCCCCCTTTTGATAAAAATTAAAACTTAACACCCCACCTTAATTATTGCTATATTTGACATTTCAAGATAAATTAAACATTTATCTCTTTCGAGAAAGCAATTTTAATTTCTAAGAAAAAATTTTTTTATTTCTAAAGATATTTATTTTTTGTACGACTGTTAATTTTCCTTGCCAGCTACAAATTATCCATTACTAATGCTTAGCAAACAACTACCACTACTGGCCTTCACTGACAAGTCACATTTAAACCAAGCCTGTTACATTTCATTGTGCTGCTGTTTTAATTTACTCACAATCCTGAATATTTTTTATATACTTCTTCAATTAAATTTTTTACTAATGGGGTATAATTTTTCATCCCTTTAAAAAACATACTTCTTTCTCCTGTAACAGTCAAAAGGTGGTCTTTAGACCAGAATATTCTAATGTATTTATTTAAGAGAGTGATCCGTGTCTTACTTACCCCAGGGCTATTTCATCACATTCTCTGGGGATGGCAACCAGGAGTTTTTAACAAGCATCTAACAAGCTCTCCAGGTGATACACATTAAAATGTGAGGCCCGCTGCCCAAAAGAAGTTTATGTGCACATGCTATATGAATGAATAAATATATATGTGAATGAATGCAGCTAACAGGTTACTGGCTGGTTTATAACTGAGATCTTTCATTGTAATACAAAACGTTAGCAATATACAAACATATGTGTTTTTACCCCCAAACTACTTTGAAGCCATAAGTGATCCAGTTTTTTAAAATCACATAAGTTTATTTTTAACAGTGTTTCTAGCTTCTCATTTCAATTAATGCCTTCCCAGCTTTTCCTTTCAATCCTGATGAAAGAGGAAAATGAACTCAGATTCATCAACACTAAGTGGTACAACAACCCACATTCTCTTTCTAATTTTCTGTCTCAGTCCAAAACTTCAGAAGAATTTAGTAGATGAACAATACAACATCCACAGTCATTTCAAAACTCCCATGTTCCTATTTGTAACTTCAATTGAAGTGTCGAAAAGATGCATGTTTATACTCTAACATACGATCAAGTACTTTAGTGAGGGAAATACAAACCTGGATCATAAAAGGTAACCACCTAAAGTGGTCAAATGCTTAAAGTTGGGTCCACAATATTTCCTTAATGCATTTCTAACCAGGAATCTTTACTTTCTTCCAATTGCAGCTAGCATAGCTTTTTCCCCTTTGGGTTACAATCATCCAGTTGATGCTAGTGAATATGCATCATTTAGTACCAAATCCAAAACATAATCTGTGAAAAAAAATAAAACAAGTCTGTCTTATTGAAAAGAGTCAGGACTAGGATAACACCTCCCACACAAGGTAACACTTCTCAGGAAATTGCTCAAAAATAAGTTTCTTGAGATAAAAAGTTAGAATTTTTATTCTTCATATACTTTCACCACAAAACAGACTTGTAGACATTACCATATTCTCAGCCTATTCTGTGTAATTCAGATTTTCTTTTGTAAGAGTTTTCACTTACAGAGTTTGATCAAAAAAGTAGATCAGGCCCAGCAGACTACACCAAACGAAACATGTAATACAGCTGCATACATGTGAACTGATAAAACAAAGATCTAAAAAATCTAAGCAACCACCAAAATAAAACTGGTTACATAAATTTTGGTAGATCCATAAAGTAGAATATTTGGCAACTGGAAAACAATGAGGCAAAATTTTATGACCCTTTATGGAAGACATCTTAATTGAGAAAGAAAAGAAAGCATGGTACACAACAGAAAGTACAATGGCTCACCATTTTTGTGTGTACATATATATATATCACACATGATTATATACTAGTTTGTTATTTGTGCAGAGTATCTCTGGGTGAACTCAAAAGATGAACAGTGATTGCATCCTGACAAGGGAACTAGGAGTAGAGGGAAACTTTACTTTTCACTGTACACTTGTTTATATGTATCTTTTGCATTTTGCACTATGTACATGTACTACCAACCAAAAATTAAGTATAAAAAATATGGTGCAGTCACATAATATAATACCATGAAGTGATAAACAGTGATGCTGCAGGCATGCTTATCCACATGGAATAAAGCCTCTAAACACTAGATCCAACTAACAACAAACCACTGTTAGACCTAACACAATACTTAACATTAATAATCTAGGTTAACTAAATAAAACCAAACAGCCGAGAATTGTTATTTGACCAATAATATACACATCAGAGTAATGGGATACATACTAGCCCTTGCTAGGAGGGCCCTTTTTTACTTCATTCCCCTAAGAGCGATGGCTATCACCAAATTTCTGGTAGGTAAAATCAGAGAATATACAAATAGGCTACAAAAGAATGATCTAGAAAAGACAGTAAATATATTATTAGTATTTTTTTTATAATTCTCCAATGAACAAAATGTAAGTTTCAACAGTTTGCATTACTTGGGTTTATTTTTATTTTTCGGTTTGTCTTTGGTCTAGCAAGGACTTCAGTTATGCTTCACTCTGACTTCTCCAACAATCATTTACCAGAGAATCTAGAGAAGTTAAATTGCTTTTTGAAGCAATTAACTATAATCTAATACAACTTTTGTTTTTGTATTTTTTGTGGTGGCATGTTTGAGGCCTGTTTCTTCTTTCACTAAGCACTAGTACTGCATGTGCCAGCTCATCCATCTAAACAATTACATTTCTGATTTTGCAACCACAAAATGCAAACAAAAAAAAATCTCAGCAAGTTCTCCCTTGATAACTAGCCAAGAAAACACGCCTGATGTAGACTGAAAGTTGGGCCTGCCAGGTATCACATATGCAGAAAAGAAAAAGTAGTCGGGCATAACAACCATCAACACAAAAGGCTTTTTCCAGGAAGTTCTGAGATTGATGGTTTAGGGCAGGGGTGTCAAACTCATTTTCACCAGGGGCCACATCAGTCTCATGGTTGCCTTCAAAGGGCCGAATATAATTTCAATTCCTTAACAGTTAAGGAGTAGTTACATTTATACAGTCCTAAAATTATTTCGGCTTTTTAAAGGCAACAGTGAGGCTGATGTGGCCCCCAGTGAAAATGAGTTTGACACCCCTATCTTAGACTATCAAATTTAAAACAAACAAAACCCCCCCAAAAAAAACCCACAGACACACAAAAACAGCCATCCAGTGTGAATGAATCAAAATTCTACCTATTTCTTTATCAGATCAGTGGGTGTGCCGCAGAATTTTAGCAATTAGTTTATGTGTGCCATAAAATGAAAAAAGAAAACTTTTTCACTGCCTTAGACAACTGTCACTGGCACCTTCTTTTGTACCAGTACCAATGATGGAATTAAAGACAGACCATGAAGTTTGTTTTAAGATGGGGACTTCGACTTGGACACACTGAAAGTTTTAGGAGACAATAACACAACCAGGTAAAGATGTGTAGTTGGTAAGGACTAAGAGCCTTAAGTGCAGAAAAAGGGATCAAGGGCAGAAACAGATTTCAAAGTCATTTAATTAGGTGGTTAAAGACAAAAGGATGGATTAGAACCACATGAGTGTGTACGGATTGATGATGACAGCACAAATGTTAAAAAACCTACGTCTTAGAATACAGACACTTGGGCATACAAGTAACAAGTTGAGCCAATGAGGGAGAAAAGGGGTGAGGCACAAGAGAAAGGGGCAAAATATAGGATAAGGAAAGCAAAGAGATTAGATCTTCAAGATTAACAGAATCTAATTCGATGCAATGAATGAGAACAAAGAAATGCTAGTCAATATATCTGGTGATTATGAGAAATCAGTAACCTTAGAGTTATTAGTTTTCAGTGATTCATGGTAATAATTTAGTTTACAATTAGTTGCAGACAAGATGAGATGCAAGAAAATGAAGACCAAGTTATACCAGTCCAAGAACTGCAAGCAGCTAACACTGCCTTTTTCATTTCTAAGTCACCCAGTTTGAAGTCTCCAACACCTCAGACACATCAATGCACTCACTTTATAAAATATAATCTTAGGCATTAGCAACTATATTTTTATATCTCACAACAAAGAAAGCCATCTATTAATATCACGATAAAGTCAACGTCATTCAGGCATGCTTTTGCAATTTTATCCAAATAGATAGCAGACAACCTCAATATAAAAGTGCATTTTTTTGGAAGCTAAACAGTTTCTAAGATTTTCTCTACATATTCACACTAAAAATGTATTACAAGTTAACAATCCTGCAGCTAACACTACAGAGCTCAAGCCTGTATTTCATGTTATAAAGGAGAGTGGTAATTAAAAATACTAGCATTTGGTACTGGAAGCACAGCTTTCATCTAAGGACATCAAAGCAACTTTTAAACATCTATTAATTATGGCCTTTCTAAACTATCCTGTTTGCTACAGCAGAACACAAGCAAGAACATGATTACATTCTACCCTGATGACACAGAAAACATAATTTAAAACACCTGTGATTAATATTCAATAATTACAATAGATGGGGATATAACGACAGAAGTTACTTTGGATAACATACTTCAGAATGAAAAGTAAAATCTCAATTTGAACTTCAGTAACCATCATGCAGAAAAATTTAGAAAAGAACCAGACTAAATGCTCTTATTCTATTAATATTAAAGATTTGTTATACAAATACTATAAACAAAGGAACAAATGCAACAAAAGTATACCATCTTCAGCTATTTTGATATACTTGATGTTCAATTTAAAAAGGGGGTGATAATAGAGAAGAAAAAACTGCAAACTAGGACAGGAAACAAATGGAATCTAGAGAGTGCCTACAATGTGACAACACAGTACTGAGTTCCTTAAAATGTTATTCTTGGTTAAATGTCACAGTAAACACATGATATAGTTATTATCTCCAGCTTACAAAGAAACAAAAAGGCAACATTTCCTCAAGTTCATACACCTAATAAATGGTAATGCCAAGATTTTGAGCCATGTTTGTCTCCCAGCTGTGAGGCTGCCCTACTACATAACACATTGCCTATTCTAAGAGGCAAGTGATCCACATTATGGTCCTAGCTTTCCAACACACCTCAATTTCATGTTTTGTAAAATGAAGAGGGCCAACTTAATGTCTGTAATTCTAGGTTATTGTCATGTACTTAAGAGGTAGAATTATTTAGATTGATGTTTAAAGAAAAAATTATCAATCATTTGTATGCATTTCATTAGGTCTACCTCTTATGCAACAAGTTTTCATTCTATGCTTTCCTCGGTGTTATATCAGAAAATAAGAAAGTCAACATAGGAGTGACAGAGCAAACACCAAGAACCTCATTCCCAAAAGTAAGAAAAAAAACTAAAAAAATTAAATACTATATAAGACAATTTAATGACTCTTAAGAAATTACAACTTGTAGTGTTGAACACACAATGCAATATACAGATGGTGTATTATAGAACTGTATACCTGGGACCTATGTAATTTGATTAACCAATGTCACCCCAATAAAAATTTTAAATTTTAATTAATTTTTAATTTAATTCAAAACATTTAATAATTAAAATTAAATTTAAGAAATTATGCCTTTCTTAATAAAAAAAAATCCTGAAACAAAGCCTTTTATGATAAGCTTTGAAAATTATGAATCTCAATGTATTTTAATCATTAAAAGGCTTATCTGAGGGCATTTTATTAATTGCCAACATTATTTAGAAGACTTAGATACTTTGATTTTAATAGTTAAGATCAGCCCTGGTTGGGTGGCTCAGTTGGTTGGAGTGTTGTCCCATACACCAAAAGGTTGAGGGTTCAATTCTGGTCAGGATACATACCTAGGCTGTGGGTTCGATCCCCAGTTGAAGCATGTACAGGAGGCAACTGACCAATGTTTCTCTGTCACACTGATGCTTCCCTGCCCCCCCAAATTAATAAACATATCCTCAGGAGAGGATTTTAGAAAATATGTACTTTAAAAAAAAGAAAGTAAAAACCCAAGCTCCTTGGGAAAATGAATTCCACAGTGGGGGCAGGAGATGTAAAAGAAACCTGGAACATCTTATATACCAAATAAGATAGTTAACTTAATACGTCACGTTAACTGAATCAAATGGTGACAAAAATTCTATAAAGGTTATTCTGGGTGAATCTATGAAGGTGTTTCTGGAAGAGATTAACATTTAAATCTGTACACTGAGGAAAGCAGACTGCCCTTCCTGATATGGGTGAGCCCCATCCAATCAGCTGAAGGCATGAATAAAACAAAGAGACTGACCCTCCCGCCTCACAGCCTTTAAGCTGGGACACTGGCTTTCCCTCCCTTTGTTCAAACTGAAACAATGGATCTTCCTGAGTCTTGAGTTGACCAGACTCTGGACTGAGACTATATTGTCACTCTCCTGAGCCTCCTCTACCTTGCCAACTACATGATCTCGGAACTTACCAGCCCACAAAACTGCATGAGCAAAATCATTATAATAAATCTTTATATACATACATATATGTATCCTAGTGGTTGTGTTTCTCTGGAGAACACAGACTAATACACCAGAAAGTAAGAAAACTATTAAAAATCATTACAGCCATGTCAAAAGGACTCAAGAGTCAGCTGAAAGGGTCACCCACCGGCTAAATATGGGACAACCTGAGTCTCTTTCAAACCTCTAAGTTCACAATGACACTTCAAAAAAAAATTTTACCTATGGTTACCACTGCCTAATGTTAGGGAACCAACTCATTATTTTGATAACTGGTAAATAAAGGAAAATAATCAAGCATTACTTATCCTACTTTTTCTATATGAACTACTTCACTTAACATAATAATTGAGGACAGGAAGTATTCATTAAGTTAAGTATTATATATAATAAATGAAGGTAAAATGATAAAAAAAAAATCACCATTTCGTAAGCCCTACTAAATGTATAGCTCTAAACAATGAACATGAATGGCTACAAATATGAGCAAACTGACAACCAGGAATTCCCTACTTCCAGATAAAAATACAAGAAGTCTAGAACTTCCAAGTCAAGATGGAGGCATAGGTAGACACAACTGTGCCTCCTTGCACAACCAAAAGGACAATAACAAATTTAAAAACAAAAACAACCAAAACTGACAGAAAATCAAACTGTGTGGAAGTCCGACAACCAAGGAGTTAAAGAAGAAACATTCATCCAGACCAGTAGGAGGGGCAGAGAGGATGGGACAAGGCAGCAGCTGGAGGACCCTATGAGGCAGCGGTCCCACATTCGTGAACAGATAAACCAGGAGGAACAACTGGGGAGCAAAACAGACCAGGCAACCCAGGGCTCCAGCGCAGGGAAATAAAGCCTCAAGCCTCTGAATGAACACACCTGTGGGGATTGAGGTGGCAGCAGGAGAAATTCCCAGCTTCACAGAAGAGTTCATTGGAGAGACCCACAGAGTCCTAGAACGTACACAAACCCACCCACCCAGGAATCAACACCAGAAGGACCCACTTTGATTATGGGTAGCAAGGGAAGTGACTGAAATCCGGCAGAGAGTGGAGCAAGAGGCACTGTTCCCTCTTGGGCCCCTCCCCCACATACAGCCATCACAACACAGTGACGTTGGTTGCCCCGCCCTGGCAAACACCTAATGCTCCACACCTTACTAAGTAACAGGCAAGCTCAGACAAAAAAAACATGGCCCAAATAAAAGAACAGATCAAAGCTTCAGAAAACATACAACTAAGTGACAAAGAGCCAAACTATCAGATACACAGTTCAAAGCACTGGTGAACAGGATGCTCACAGAAATGGTTGAGTATGGTCACAAAATAGAGGAAAAAGTGAGGCTATGAAAAGTGAAATAGACACTTCCAGCAAGATGGAGGAATAGATGGACGCACAGTACCTCCTCGCACAACCAAGAATAGAACAACAATAATTTACAGACCGAATAACACTCAGAACTGATAGAGGATTTATCTGAATGGAAGTCGGACAGCCAAGAAGTTGAAGTAGACCCGTACATCCAGACTGGTAGGAGACGACGAACCGGGCAGGCACGGGGAGGTCGGGGAAAATTTGGCACAAAATCAGCGCGACAGCCATCGGGGCACAAGAACGCAGCGGTGATCCCTGAGTGCACAAGCTGCGGCTGGTGGACCCTGTGGGGCAACAATTGTGGACCAGGGCAGAGCTTGCAGCCCAGGATCCCAAGGAAGGGCCTGAGCCCAGGAGAACGGAACTACCGCCATTGTCCCCTCCCGCTGCCGCCCCCACCCACACATATAACATCACAATCTAGCGACCAGGGTGCCCAGCCCCGGTGAACACCTAAGGCTCCGCCCCCCACCGTAACAAGAGCGAAGAGACAGGGAAAGACATAAGACATGTTTCCAACAGAACAGATCAGTCCCCCAGGACTCATCCTTTTGAGCGACCAAGAAATAGCCAATCTATCAGATGCACAGTTCAAAACACTGGTGATCAGAAAGCTCACGGAATTGGTTGACTTTGGGGGCAATTTAGATGAAAGGATGCAGATTACCATAAAAGAGATGTAGGAAGATGCTCGGAGAGCCAATAGTGAAAGGAAGGAATCTGAGTCTCAAAACAATACAGTGGACCAGAAGGAAGACAGAATCAACCAAGCAGGAAAGCATGATGAAATAAGAATTCAAAAAATCGAGGAAAAGCTTAAGAGCATCCAGAACACCTTTAAACGTTCCAACATCCGAATTATAGGGGTACCAGAAGGGGAGGAGCAACAAGGGGAAAAGTTATTTGAACAAATAATAAAGGAGAACTTCCCCAATCTGGCAAAGGGAACAGTCTTCCAAGAAATCCAAGAAGCTCAGAGAGCCCCAAAGAAGTTGGACCCAAGAAGAAACACACCAAGGCACATCATAATTACATTAGCCAAAGTAAAAACGAAGGAGAAAATCCTAGAAGCAGCAAGAGATAAGGGGACAGTAACCTACAAAGGAGTTCCCATCAGACTATCAGCTGATTTCTCCAAAGAGACCTTACAGGCAAGAAGGGGCTGGAAAGAAATATTCCAAGTCATGAAAGACAAGGACCTACATCCCAGATTGCTCTATCCAGCAAAGCTCTCATTTAGAATGGAAGGGAAGATAAAGTGCTTTTCAGATAAGGTCAAATTAAAGGAGTTCATCATCACCAAGCCCTTATTTTATGAAATGCTAAAGGGACTTATCTAAGAAAAGAAGATAAAGAAAAGACATGTATAGTAAAAGGATAGCAAACTCACAATTATTAACAACCACACCTAAAGCAAAACCAAAAGAAACTAAGTAAACAACTAGAACAGGAACAGAACCACAGAAATGGAGGGCACATGGAGGGCTAGCAGCAGGGGGGGGGGTGGGAGGAGGAAAGAGGGGGGAAAAGGTATAGAGAATAAGTAGCATAGAATGTAGGTTGAATATAGATAGGGGGAGGGCAAGAATAGTACGGGAAATGTAGAAGCTAAAGAACTCATAAGTATGACACATGGACATGAACTAAAGGGGGGGAACGTGGGTGGGAGAGGGGATACAGCATGGAGGGGAGAGAAGGGGGGAAATGGGACAACTGTAATAGCATAATCAATAAAACATATTAAAAAAAAAAGAAAAGTGAAATAAACAAAAATGTACAAGGAACCAACAGTGAAGGGAAGGAAACCAGAACTCAAATCAAGGATTTGTAGTAGAAGGAAGAAATAAACATTCAACCAGAACAACATGAAGAAACAAGAATTCAAAAAATGAGGAGAGGGTGAGGAACCTTCAGGACATCTGTAAATGTTCCAATGACCGAATTATAGGGGTGCCGGAAAGAGAAGAGGAAGAGCAAGAAAAAACATTGCCCAAGGTAAAAATGAAGGAGAGAATCCTAGAAGCAGCAAGAGATAAGGGGACAGTCACCTACGAAGGAGTTCCCCATCAGACTGTCAGCTGAATTCTCAAAAGACACCTTGCAAGCAAGAGGGGGCTAGAAAGAAGTATTCAGTCATGAAAAGCAAGGACCTACATCCAAGATCACTCTAGCCAGCAAAGCTATCATTTGGTATGGAAGGGCAGATAAAGTGCTTCCCAGATAAGGTCAAGTTAAGGGAGTTCATCATCACCCAGCCCTTATTATATGAAATGTCAGAGACTTATCTAAGAAAAAGAAGGTCAAAACTATGAACAGTAAAATGATAACAAACTCACAACTATCAACAACTGAACCTAGAAACAAATAAAACAAAAACAAACCTAAGCAAACAACTAGAACAGGAATAGAATCACAGAATTGGAAATCACATGGAAGGTTACAGCAGGGAAGGGAGGGGGAATAGGGGAAAAGGTACAAGGAATAAGTAGCATAAATGGTAGGTAGAAAATAGACAGGGGGAGGTTAAGAATAGTACAGGAAATGGAGAGGCCAAAGAATTTATATGTACAACCCATGGACATGAACTAGTAAGGGGTGGGGGAAATACAGGTGGGAATAGGATGTGTGGGGATCGGGGGAGTGTGAAGGGGTAAAAATGGGACAACTGTAATAGTATAATCAGTAAGATATATTTTTAAAAAATACAAAAAGTCTAAATCTGATCAAGTCTCTAAATCTAGGATGTTCAGTACAGGAATCACTAGTCACATGTGGGCAAATGCAATGTAACCAATCCCAATTGACATGTGATATACGCATAAGATACCAGAGTTATAATATTTAGTAGAAAAATATTAAATATATCAATAAATATATTGGTTACATGTTGAAATGATAAATTTCAGGCATAATGCATTAAATAAAATACATTAAAATCTATTTCAACTGTTTTAGTTTTTTTAAACTGAATACCAGAAAAATTACAAATAACCAATGTGTGGCTCAAATTTATGGTTTTTATTTTATTTATATTGGACAGGCTGCTATTAGTATATTTACAAATTTTTACAAACTAGGAACAGAAAAACATTGACCACTACCACAGAGATCCAAACAAAATCTAAGCACCAAAATCCAGGCTATGGAAATCACTAAAAATAAAAATGCCCAGTTTCTTCAACAACAACAAAATGACAGAAATTAAAAAGAAGCCCTGGCTGACATAGCTCAGTGCATTGAGCTCGGACTGGGAACCAAAGTGTCCCAGGTTCGATTCCCAGCCAGGGTACATGCCTGGGTTGCAGGCCATAACCCCCAGCAACCGCACATTGATGCTTCTCCCTCTCTGTCTATCTCCCTCCCTTCCCCTCTAAAAATAAACAAATAAAATCTTTAAAGAAAAAAAAGAAATGTAAAAGAAAGTAAGTGAGACAGAGGTGGAATGTAGAGATTTAAAGAGTTAACATCAGCCCTGGCTGGCGTAGCTCAGTGGATTGAGCGCGGGCTGCAATACAAAGCATCACAGGTTCGATTCCCAGTCAGGGCACACGCCTAGGTTGCAGGCCATGGCCCCCAGCAACTGCACATTGATGTTTCTCTCTCTCTTTCCCCTTCCCTTCCCTCTCTAAAAATAAATAAATAAAATCTTTAAATAAATAAATAAATAAAATAAAGAGTTAACATCAGGGAGAAGGCAAAGATGTCCCTTCTCTCAGCACTGCTTTCAATATGGTGCTGGAAATCCTAGGTAATACAGTAAGATAAGAAAAGATATACAAATTAGCAAGGAAAAATAAAAATTGTTCTTCTAAGCAAATGACATGATTATCTATGTAGAAAGTCCCAAAAACTGACTAAAACTCCCCTCCTAAAATTACTAAGCAATTATAGCAATTTTGCAAGACACAAAGTCAAAATACAAAAGTCAATCACTTTTCTATATACGAGCAATTAATAAGTGGAATTTTAAACTAAAACACAATACTATTTATATTAGCATACAAAAAACGAAATATTTAGGCATAAATCTAACAAAGTATGTATAAAATCTATGAGAAAAACTACAAAACTCTGATGAATGAATTCAAAGAACTAAATAAATGGAGAGATATTCCACATTCACGGATAGAAAAACTAAAAGGTTTTTGCACAGGAAAGGAAACCATCAACAAACAAAAAGACAACCTACTGAACAAAAGAAGATATTTGACCATGATACATCAATCAGGGATTAATATCCAAAATTAATGAAGATCTCATACAACTCAACACACACAAAAAACAAACAATCCAATTAAAATATGGGCAGGGGAACTGAACAGACACTTCTCCAAAGAGGACATACAGACATATGAAAAAGATGCTCTATATCACTAATTAACAGAGAAATGCAAATTAAAACCACAATGACATCACCTCGCATCTATCAGAATGGCTATCCAATAAATCAACAAATAAATGTTGGCAAGGATGTGGGGGAAAAAAGGAACCCTCATGCACTGTTGGAAGGAATGCATATTGGTGCAGCCCCTGTGGAAAATAGTATGGAAATAGTATCCGCCAGTGGTTGTCTCTGGGTGTCAAATTATGGGTACATACATCTTTTGGCCATCTCTATACATTCTAATTTTTTCTACAGTAACCAAGTAATTTTATGATGGGGGGAAAGCTTTATATAAATATAGGATAATACAAGACTTCCATTCTATAAAGGAAGATGAAAACAAAAATGAGTATTAGAGTATAAGTGACATAATTTCACTAAATGAAATTGCTTTGTAAGACATGTTAATAGGTCCCAATCATTTGGCAGTAAATCAATAACAAGTACTTTTAATAGAAATATAATTCATTAATGAAACAATTGATTTCTTAAATGTGTGTTAGTGTTTAGCTGAAGGTTTTTAAATTTTGTTTTGCTGTTTACATAGTAAAAGTTCCAAGATAGTTACTATGAAATTACTGTTCTGACCTCTATTCTCATATATTATCTTGACAAGCCCTCTGAGGAATTAACCAGGATACTTAGACAATAAGAATCAAAACACACAAGTGTCAACCAGAAGTCAGGAATTTTGCGTGTGTGTCTTGATCTGTGGCTCAAGAGCCTCACACAAGAGAATTAGTGATGTGCTTAATAAAAACTGAGATTCCCAAAAGCCTAACCCAAAAAGACTGAATCAGATTATATATGAAAGTATCAAGCCAGGACCTGGCTAAAAGCACTTGAAAGATTATTTTATTTCTTCCTATAGACCTTAAATATCGTCCACCAGCCAAACCGTGACACCATCACATATCATTTAAACAGTACTGGGTATCTCATCTTGTGAAGTAATCCTGGTTATCTGAGTCTGTCTCACTTGGCAATAGGATGCATCTACAGTTGAGCTTCTGGCTTCAACTACCACCAAGGGTTCCAGGGCTACATACATCCAGGCCAGGCTGACTGTAAATAGCTTCTACTCTGGCATCACCAACTCTGCTCAGGAGCTCTCCTGCCGATCTCCTGACCTGGAAGTCTCTGAATCTTGCACTGCCTACAGTACTACCCTAACAGTATTAGCAGACTTCCATCTCCTGGCAGCAAACAGCCTCTGTTCTGTTAAGTGACCAAACTGCAGAGCAGCAATTTTCAACCGATGTGCCACAAGAGGCACACGAGCATACCACAAGAATTTTTAAAACATGTAATATCTGACTATTTAGTCAGGGGCACTGACCTCTTTTCCCTTAGATTGTCAAATTAAAAAATGACCCAGCCTCCTGTCCAGGTGGCTCAGTTGGTTGGAGTGTCATCCCATGCATCAAAAGGTTGCGGGTTCAATCCCCAGTCAGGACACGTACCTAGGTTGTCGGTTTGATCCTCAGTCTGTGTGCAAGCGGGGAAGTAACTGATAAATGTTTCACACATCGATGTGTCTGTCTCTCCCTCCCCCTTCCTTTCTCTCCAAAAACCAATGAAAACATACCCTCAGGTGAGGATTAAAAAAAAAATTTGTGTGGCACACAGGTTGAAAATCCGCTGCTTTAACTAGACAAAGCTGGGGCTTCAGGAAAATTCTCATCTCCAGATCTGTGAGACAGACAGGATTCAGCAGACAATGTATACTGTAATATAGCTGCTACTGGACCCAGTCAAGTAAAAGCCTACGTTCCTCCTAAACCCACACCCTACCACCTAGACACATAGGAAACGCCACCCAGTTCTCTAGAGTATTTAGCTTACACATCCTTTAGTGAGTATCTAGAAAAGGCAGAAGTATCATATTTCATTTTTCTCCCACCTCTCCATGTAAGCTGCGCACTAAAAAAACAAAGTGTCTTTGCCTAGAAACAAAGTATCTCTAGAGAATGAAAAGGAGAGAAAGTTCACTGCAATAATCAGCAGAGAAAGGAGTCTATATTCTCAAACATATTTAAATGTGGTAAAAACTAAAGTGCTGGAAAGTCAAAATATATAAAATATAATGATTTCATATTAACAGTCATTAACAAGCCACATTTCTAAAAATTACTAAAAGTACATACTCATATGTTAAAAGTATAAAGAGAAAAACAAAAAAGAATCCACAATGTCCAGGGAGGTGGAGTATATATACAAACCACTTTCTCTTCAGGCCCATAAAGTGTAAACAGGGTAGATTTAACATCCAGGCTCTTAATATAGCTAATTTCAACTACTTTTACTGAAATTATTGCTCCTCAACTAAACATTGAAGAACGGGCATATAAAGTGGCAAAGGAGGAAGCAAATTCTTAAATTTTTTATTTTTAAAAAATTATATTGTAGATTGTTCTATTAGGGTTGTCTCAATTTTATCCCCTTTACCCTCCTCTACACAGCAACGCCCACACCCTCAGGGAATCCCCACACCATTGTTCATGTCCATTGGTCATGAGCAAAGATCTCTGGGTACTCCATTTCCTATACTGTACTTTACCTACCCATGGTTATCTGTAACTACCTATTTGTACTTCTTAATCCCCTAAGCCTCTGCACTCATTCCCCTCATGTCCCTTCCCATCTGGCAACCAAAGTGCACTCCGCTCTCCATAGCCATGATTCTGTTTCTGTTTTTCTTTGTTGTTGTTGTTGTTATTGTTGTTGTTCTATTACAGTTGTCCCAATTTTCCCGTTGCTCTCCCCTGCCCAGCCCACCTGTTCTTGTTTGCTTACTGTTTTTACATGCAATTATTGATAGATATCTATTTATTGCCACTTTATTGCTCATACATTTAATCTCTTTCTTAAGTAAGTCCCTTTAACATTTAGTAATGGTTTGGTGATGATGAACTCCTTTAGTGTTTTCCCTGTCTGGGAAGCTCTTTATCTGCCCTTTGATTTTATTTATTTATTTATTTATTTATTTATTTATTTATTTATTTATTTATTTCGCGCGCGTGCGCGCACACACACACACACACATTTTGATTCTGTATGATAGCTTTTCTGGGTAAAGCAATCTTGGCTGTAGGTCCCTGCTTTTCATGACTTTGAATATTTCTTGCCAATCCCTTCTAGCCTGCAAAGTTTCTTTTGAGAAATCAGCTGACAGCCTTCTGGGAACTCCCCTGTGGGTAACTAACTGCTTTTCTCTTGCTGCTTTTAAGATTCTCTCTTTATCTTTAACCTTTGGCATTTTAATTATGCTGTGTCTTGGAGTGGGCCTCTTTCCATCCATTTTATTTGGGATTCTCTGTGCTTCCTGAACTTGCATATCTATTTCCTTCATAAAATTAAGGAAGTTTTATTTAATTATTTTTTCAAGTGGAATTTCAATTTCTTGCTCTTTCTCTTCTCTTTCTGGCATCCCTATGATGCAAATGTTGGACCACTTGATGTCCCAGAGGCTGCTTACCCTATCCTTGTTTTTTTGGACTCTTTTTTTCTTCTTGTTGTTCTGATTGAACATTTTTTGCTTATGTTCCAAATCATTGATTTGATTCTTGGCTCCATTCACTCTACTGTTGTTTCACTCTGTAAATTGTTCTTTATTTCAATTAGTGTATCCTTCATTTCCGAATGGGTATTTTTATGCTATTGAGGTCCTCATTAAGTTCCTTGAGCAACCTTATAGCCAGTGTTTTGAAATCTGCATCTCATAGATTTCTTACCTCCATTTCATTTAGCTCTTTTTCTGGAGTTCTGATCTGTTCTTTCATTTGGGCAATGTTTCTTTGTCTCCTCATTGTTTCCCTTTGTTTCCCTTTGCAGCCTCCCTTTGTTTCTATGTATTAGGTAGAGCTTCTTTGACTCTGTGTCTTGGTAGTGTGTCCTAATGTGGTAGGTGTCCTGTAGGGTCCAGCGGCACAGCCTCCCCTATTACCGAAGCTGGGTACTCGAGGTATGCCCTTTTTGTGGACTGAGTACACCCTCTTCTTGTAGTTGAGCTTTGACTGCTGTTGTCAGGGACTGGCTGTGACCACTGACCACCAATCTCCACTCTCCATAGTGATCACCTGTGCAGGGGCAGAGTGGAGGTGCTCCAATGTGGTGTGTAGCTGTCCACTGGGTATGCAGGCTCTGGGTTTCCCTGGATGGTTCAGGCCAAAATCAGCCCTCACCTGTGTCCTGCTTGGGGCCACCCTGCCTGAGTTATAAAGCAACCTGCAGATAGCTTCTATTTGTGCTAGACTTTGAGGTTCCTAGGCACATCCAAGCGATGAACCTAGGCTGACTGTTGCTAGTGCCCGGCCTGGGGCCACTTAGAAAGACGTATGGGGTTAGGGACTAGGGGATCGCTGAGGCTGACTGTGGCTTGTTTGGGAGGATTTAGGAAGTTGGGGAGCATGAGCCAAGACCAGTCATTCATACAGAAAGCCCACTGTTAACAGCTTGGTTGGGCCCGCAAGTTTGGTGGGGCAGAGCCTCAGGGGATCTCCAGGGTGGGGCAAAGAGTGTTAGCCAGGTTGATGAAGTCTCAGGTATTGCACTGGCCTGCCAGTTCTGTGGCTCTATGCAAGGACGGCTCAGAAAAAGGACAATGGCCTCTGCCCGCCTTTCTGTCTGGGAGAAAGCTGTCCCCCAGCTCTCGTCTTGATGCCAGATACTTCAGTTCCTCCCTGTATGCCACCAGTACCTTTCAAGCTGCTACCCCATTGCTGGAGCTCAGAGAGAATGAGCCTGTATAAGTTGATATATGAGTTCATTAAGAGGAATTGTTTGGAACTCCAGTAGTTTCTTCCACCAACCCAATCCCTGCTGATTATTGCTCCAGATGTTACGGGGCTTATCTTCTGGCACTGGAACCCTGAGCTCGGGGACCTGGTGTGGGATTGGGGCTCCTTGCTCCTGAGATATCCCTCCTGAATTTTTATCTGCCTCACGTGGATATGAGACCTGTCCATTCTACATCTCTGGTCCTCCTATCAGTCTTGCTGGATGGGGTTTCTTTAATTCTGTAGTTGTCAGACTTCCATTCAGTTTGATTTCTGAGAGTTCTGAGTGATGGTTATTCTACAGTGTAGTTGTAATTTTGATGTGGTTGTGTGAGGAGGCAAGCCATGTTTACCTACACCTCCATCTTGAACAAAAGTCTAAAATTTTTAAATAGAGTTGAAAGTAGACAGGCATTCAAGAACAGCACAAACTAGCTGAACTGAAAAGCTTCCCCATGTACATTCCAAATTCAGAAGGAAATATGTCAAACCTATAAAGAAGATATTTTCGAAACCAATATAAGGTATTCAAGAAGACAGCTCTGATGTATGAATAATTAAATATATCAAATGTCAAGGGAATATCCATTTCTAAAAACTTACAATATCAATTATTATGATTTTTAAATTTTTACAAGTTTATTTGAGCCAAACTGATGACATATGCCAAACAGCAAGCTCTCACATGCTCCACAGAATTACTATAATATTCTTGCTATTTATATAGATCAACACAAAACACACCTTCTTTTCCTTTTAGCATCCCAACCTTTCATTTCCTGATGAAATAAACCCCCAAATTTTCCATAAGGAAGTAAATCTTGAGATTATAAACTCGACATTTATAAGACAGGATGGACAAAATGAAAATATTTATCAAAAAGCATTACTAATGTTGCATATATGGCTTTTTATCCTCTTTTTCAATAGCAAGCAATTACTGAGCCCCTTATATTTATAAGACACTAATTACAAAAAATGTGTCAGTGACAACCATTTCCATCAAGAGCCTTATCTAGTTGGGGAAACAGCTGAATAACACAAGGTATGATATACCTTGTGCCCAAGGGGAGATTTAAGAGTTCAGAAGGAAGCCCTGGCTGGCATAGCTCAGTGGATTGAGTGCGGGCTGGGAACCAAAGTGTCCCAGGTTCAATTCCCAGCCAGGGTACATGCCTGGGTTGCAGGCCATAACCCCCAGCAACCACACATTGATGTTTTTCTCTCTCTCTCTCTCTCCCTCTCTCTCCCTCTCTCTCTCTCTCTCTCTCTCTCTCTCTCTCTCTCTCTCTCTATATATATATATATATATATACATACATATATATATATATCTATATATATCTCCCCTCTCTAAAAATAAATAAATAAATAAATAAATAATTCAGAAGGAAAAATGCTTGGAAGAAAAATGGACTCAAATTAGGTCTGAAAGTTGAACCAGGGAAGCAGAAAAGGACAGGGTATTTTCAAACAGAAGGAAGCTATGAACAAAAGCAGAGAAGTGGAAAAACAATTCCAGTTGCATGAAACAACGGCTTGCAAAGTAGAGAAAGAAAAAGCTAGAAAAAATGACTCCTTAAAGCCTACATTAAATAGTTTGCTTGTTTTCCCACATAGACAAACCATGGTAAGCCACAGAAATTTCTTAGGCTTGAAAATGTGTTTTAATTTAGAGCAACATACAGAAACATGTGCACTGTACAGTTTATGCAACATGCATGACTAAAAAGTTTAACTTTATGTATTTTAGATTTTTAAAGATTATCTTACTTTTATTTATCTTACACTATGAAACTCCACAAAATAAAATGTTTTACAAGTCATATGATTTCCTAACATTTATTTTCAAATAACCACATATGTTTAATAATACAGAATGGTAATTTACTAAAAGCCTTATACAGGAAGCAACGTGGTATGGTGGCTTTGAGCTCCTACTGTGGAGCCTGCTGGTTGGGACACCAGCACAAACTCTGTGACCTTAAACAACCTAAACCTCAGCTTTTTCACATGACTGTTATGCACATGTCAAAACCATTTTCATGGTAATACTAAACACATTACTCACTTTGATCACGGTACTGGCATTTGCCTTGACAGTCAAAAGTAACTGTAGGTAAAACTGCTGGTAACTTATTAGCAGTAGCACCAACCATACTGGTAATCACTGCATTCTTCATTACCACACACTACTGAACTTAAAAAAAAAAAAAAATATCCAGTTTCACTTAAGAATGTCTTTGATGTAGCTATAGCTGTAAATATTACATTTTATCAAATCTCAACCCCTGAGTACCCACTTTTTCATATTCTGTATGTTGACATCAGAAGTATGAATGGTTACCTCAAGGGAAAACACTTAAATGACTGAGTTGCAAGCCTACCGAGCCACCTTTTTACGGAACGCCATTTTCTTGAAAGAACAACTGACAAATGATTGGTACTTAGTCTTGCATATTGATGTTTCCCTAGAAATCAACAGTGAGTCATCACATAAAAGAAAACAGCTGTCAATATCTATTGCTAACCATATAAGATTCAAGCTTTGAGAAAATTTTACAAAACTGTTTCTACCGTTGTAGGCTTAGCACCTTCCCAAATTAGAGACTTTTCTGATGAGAATGGTGATATCCATAAATGTGTTTCCTTGACAATAAATAATGAAATATGTAAACATTTGGAAGATCTGCCAATGTACAGATCTGGGTTACATTGGGTTCAATGTAACCCAATGAACAAATATTTTCCAAATGACTAATACATGGTGTTAAAAAATCCTGCACAGACCTGCCCAGGTGTGGTTGAAGTGTCATCCAGTACACCAAAGTGCTGCAGGTTCGATCTCTGGTCAGGGCACATACATAGGTTATGGGTTCAATCCCAGTCAGGATGCGTATGAAAGACAACCAATCAATGTTTCTCTCTCACATCCATGATTTCTTTTTTTCTCTCAGTTATTTCTATCTTTTTCTCCCCCTTCCTCTCTCTCTAAACTCAATAAACATATCCTTGGGTGAGGAGATGGATAAATATAAAAAATCATGGATGGAAGATACATTCAAAGTAGAGGACAGACAACTGGTTTTAATAAAAACTTCCTTACTATGATTTCAAATTCCATATTGCAATTAATCTTTCCAAAACTACCTTTAGAGGTACAACATTAGACTGTATTGACAGTTTCATAGCATATTAAATATCTGTAACTTATTATATGTCAACTATATTTCAATAAAAGAGCTTTTTTACACTACCACTTGGGTTTTAGTATGGCATCAAAGAAGGATATTCATAATTATGTGAAAAGTCTATTAAAATACTATGCCCTTTTCCAAATACATATCTGTATGAGGCCAGATTTTCTTCATATGCTTTGAGTAAAAGAACCTATCACAACAGACTGAATACAGTAAGAGCTATGAGAATCCAACTGTTTTCTATTAAGCTAAACATAAAGAGAGCGGCAAAGAAAGTCATAAAAGCCAATCTCATATTTTCCTTGTTTTGAAATAGACAGCGATTTTCAAATGCTACTTATTTTTACATAAGTAGCATTTTAAATGAGTTTATTATTGATATTTTTAAATGACAGATGTTGATAGATATAACCTACACAAAACAAAAGCTCTTTGGAGTTATCAATAATTTTTGAAGAATGTAAAGGAAATCTAAGACTAAAAAGTTTGAAAACAACTGCTGGAAATCTAATAATATTTTATTATTTAGCTATTCAACTCTGGACCACCTTACTGAGTGGATGATAAGTATCTTCTTTTGAAGTACCAGAGCAAGCAATGACCAAAAGAGAGATGTGATAGGTAGAATAAGGATTCTCTGTTATAATATAAAAATATCTTCAATTATTAAATTTAAGTACAAAAAAGCAAGGAATAAAACAATTATATAATATGTTACCATTTGCTTAAAAAGGGGAGAACATGATGTCCGATGCATATGTGCTTGTATATGCATAAAAAGCCACTCAGCTGACATTGAAGAAGTTCATAAAAGCAATCACCTATAAGGGAAAGGGGATATGGAATACTTGGAACGATACAGGAATGACACTTCTCAATGAATACCTTTAATTGTTAAGCCATATGAATGCATTCAATTTTTAATTTAATCTAAATCTAATTTAATCTATTTAGAAAATAATCTTAAACCAATATTCAGCCATAATTCAAACATATTTTAATTTCTAAGTTACTCTGATCTCAGGGGGGAAAATCTTATCCTTTTTATAGGCACTGAGGCAAAATAATACAAACGGTACTTATGCCAGAAGAATAACTGCTGGTCAATCTAAGTTCTAGGACACAAGAGGGAAATAGTTTTTTAAACCTATAAATAGATCTGTTATCTGAAAAAAAATGCAAACAGTAATGAATAAATATTCTTGTGAAAACAAGTTATTTTATTAACTCTTTTATACATAAAAGATGTCCATGGTAGAATTAAAACAAAATTAGATTTGCACAAGAAAATATCAGTGAGCTTGAAAACATTGAAAAAGAAATTATCCAAAAGGAAGTACAAAGAGTAAAAAAGAAAAAACAGTAATTCTCAGTGAACTTGGGACAATATTAAGCTATCTAACATACTTTTCACTGGAATCTAAAAATCAAAGAGTGTGAAAAGAAAAAATATGAGATAATAATAAAGAATATTTTTCCAAACTTGCTACAAACTATAATCTACAGATCCAAGATACTTGGTGAATCACAAACAGGATAAACTCAAAGAAAATTATTCAAAGGCACATTATAATAGCAAGAAAATGGTAATAAGTTTTTAAAAATCTTAAAGCAACCAGAAGAAAAAAGACACATTGTATTCAGAGTATCAAAGATTTTAAAAATCACAGAATTCTCAGGAGCTATGCAAGCCAAAATACAATAGGACATTTATAAGCACTAAAACAAAACAAAAGTAATGTCAACATACCCAGTGAATTCATTACCTATCAAACTACCTTTCGAAAATGGGGCAAAAAAACCCTACAGTAATCAAAACTGTGTGGTACTGGCACAGAATAAACACACAGATAGACCAACAGAATAGAACTGAGAGTCCAGAAATAAATCCAAACATTTATGTCCGATTGATCTGAACAGTCAATGGGGAAAGAACAGTCTCTTCAACAAATGGTGCTGAGACAACTGGACATGCAAAAGAATGACGATGGACCTCAACCTACCCAATATACAAAAAAAAAAAACTACTCCATATACAAAGCTTACCGTAACTCAGAATGGAACAACAACCTAAATGTCAAAGCTAAAACTACAAAATTCTTGGAAGAAAATACATTATCTGGATTTGCCAATTTTTTTGAAACACCAAAGCATTAGTAACAAAGTGAAAAACAAATAAAACTGAATTCCATCAAAACTAAAAACTTTTGTGCACAAAAGGATATTACCCAGAAAGTAAAAAGACCATCTATAGAAATGGAAGAATATACCTGCAAATCATATATCTGATAAGGGATTAAATTTCAGAATATATAAAGAATTCTTAAAACTCAGTAATAAAAAACCAACCGAATTAAAAAATGGACAAAGGATCTGAAGAGACATTTTTCCATGTATCATACCTAGTGGCCAATAAACGTAAGAAAAGATGTTCAACATCATTAGTCATTAGAGAAATGCAAATCAAAACCATAATGATATAACTTCACACTCAAAATGGCTATTATCGAAGTAAGTAAGTGTTGGCAAGGGTGTGAAAAAAGGAGAAACCTCATTGGTTGGCTGGTAGGAATGTAAAATGGTGCAGCTGATGTGGCCGCTCGATGGTTCCTCAAAAAGCTAAACCATGTGACCCAGCAATTCCACTCCGAATCAGATTCCCAAAAGAACTGAAAGCAGGAATGCAAACAGATACTTGTACATCCACGTTAACCAGTACTAATCACTAAAGTCAAAAGATGGAAAACAACCAAAATGGCCATCAGCAAATGAATTAATAGTATAGTATATACATATCATGGATATTATTCAGCCTTATAAAGGAAGGAAATTGATACATTCTATAATATGTGTCATCCTTGAAAACACCTTAAGTGAAATAAACCAGATATAAAAAAGACAAATATTGTATGAGTCCACTTAACAGAGGCACATAAGCAAATTCGTAGATAAAGAAGAGTAGAACAGTGGCTGGAAGGGGCTGAAGGTGGAGTCAATGAAGAGTTCGTGTTTAACGGGTACAGACTTTCAGTTGGGAAGGGTAAAAATATTCTGGAAATGGATACTGGTCATGGTTGCAAATAACATGAATGTACTTAATGCCACAGAAGTGTATTTAGAAATTGGTAAAATAGTAAAAAGTGTCTTCGTATATCTGGAGCCTTGCCAGATAGTTCATACTAACAATGCAATTTACAGTGAACTATTTTCATTCAACTGGTACCACACTGTATCTCCTGAGCCATACTGCATGAGTATGACTTCTGCAGGAGGAGTCGCTAAGGTGCTGCTCCTTACCTACATGACTGACCCCCATAAAACCCCTGGAAACCAAGGCCAAGGAGAGCTTCCCTGGTTGGCAATTCTTCATACTTGTTGTTACACGTTGATGGGAGATTAGTGCTGCCCAGACAACTCCACTGAGAAAGAACGGCTAGACGCTTGCACCCAGTTTCTCCTGGACTCCACCATATGCACCTTTTCCTTTTCCTGATTTTAATCTATATCCTTTCTCTGAAATAAACCATATCTATTAGTGTAACAGCTTTTCTGAGTTCCGTGAGTCGTTCTAATAAATCATCAAACCTGAAGGTAGTATCAGTGATTCTAGACACAAACAAAAAGTATTTACCATGTAAATATTAACCATAACAAAGCTGGATTGGCTTTATTAATATTAAACAAGAAACACTTCAGAACAAAAAACATTACCAGAAATAAAAAGGTACACACATGATGATAGCAAGTCAACTCATCAAAAATACATAATCCCAAATATGCACATCAAGTAATAGATTCAAAATACATGAAATAACTAATCAACAAAACTAAAAGGACAAAAAAAGGACAATTTAACACTGCTCTCAGGAATTGACAGAAATAATAAGTGGAAAATCAATAGGGATTTAAATACAGTAATACAACTTAAACTAATCAGCAGAGAGCAGTCTACCCCACAACTACAGAAAACACATTTTTTCAAATGGACACCGAACACTCACCAAGACAGACCATGTAATGAACCATAAAACAAGTCTATTGTTAGTTGTCCAGGCCCAGGGAGAAACCAGAGGCAACATTTCCTAAAGTTATTTGACCATAAACCCTTTTTTTGCAAAGGTTTCTCTCCAAGGACAACTGTTTCTCAGAACCCTTGGGAAAAGCTATACCACCCATTTTCAACACCTCTTCCTATTTCTCCTCCTAATTGTGACTAACAAAATAAGGGACTCAATAAAAAAAATGTTCTTTCCTTGACTACCCAGCCAGAATTAGTCAATCTTATGAAGTACATGCAAAAGTCCTAAGACAGGAATGAGCTTGACATATTTGGAGAACAGAAAGGGGCCAGAATGACTAGAAGGATCTAAGTGGTAGGAGATGAAATCAGATAGTTAAACAAAGCCTTGGTTGGAATATTGTCCCATTAATACTGAGGTTGCAGGTTTGATCCCCAGTCAGGGCACATACAAGAATCAACCAATGAATACATAAATAAGTGGAACAACAAATTGATGTCTGTCTGTCTGTCTGTCTCTCTCTCACTCAAATCAATTTTAAAAATTAAAAAAAAAAGAAAATTACACAGAGGTCAGAGCATGTAAGCCCTTCTAGGCCCTAAGGATTTTGAACGTTAATTCTAAGTATGATGGGACTTTTTGAAAAAAGAATATTATCTCATTTACAATGTTAATGAATCTCTCAAGCTGCTATGTAAAAAAAAGAATGGAAACTAAGCAGCTGGTTAGGAAACTTGGGCAATAGCATGAGAGGTGGCTAAAACCAGAGTGGCTTAGACCAGACAAATGTGTCAGAGAAAAAAATGCCCAGGCAAGTCTATATAAATTGTGCTGAGATGCTTTAAAGCATTTTCTTTTCTTGGATCCCAAGACATCTCATTCTCCAATTCATGAGATGCTTAACCTGATTCCTTACATGATCACTCACCTCCCCAACCTCTTCAAGTTGGAAATGTTTGAAGGCGAAGTCACTGAGACTCTTTTTTTCTAGCTACTCTCATTACTATGGTGATTTTATCCAAACACTTGACTTTACATAATAATAATTCAACTTTATATCTCCATTCTAGGCCTTCCCCTAAACTCTAAACTCATGCATACATTGACTAAATCATAAACATCTCAAATTTAAGATAACCCAAAATTGAACTCCTAACCTGCCCCCTCCAAACATGGGTCTGTTAAACCTCCTCTCAGATTGTATCAACTCCATTATTGCACATACTCAGGGATGAACTTTAAGAGATATCCGAGACTCTTCCATTCTCTCACCCCCACTTCAAGTCTGTCAGCAAATCCTTTCAGCTCCGCCTTCAAAACACATCCAGTAACCAACCACTTCTTACCCTCCTCCACCGCTATGACTCAGTCCAAGCCATCATCATCTCTCACTGGGAATACTGCTGTTTTTTTAACTGTTCTTCCTGGTTTTCCCTTGCCACTGCTTATGCCACTCCCCAACTGTACTCTACTCTCAACATAGCAGTCAAGTGATTCTAGTAAGTCTAAATTAGAGCATGTCATCAACTGCTCAAAACCCTCCAATGGCTGTCTCACTCTAGTAAAAATCTTACAATGGTCTTCAAGGCCTAGTATCATTTGACCACAACATCTTTGGGCCTCAGCAACAGGCATTTACCTCCTGACCTCATATCTGGCTACTCTGCCCCAGGTCACCTCATTCCAGCTTCAGTGACCTACTTGTCTGTCAAATACTGCAGGCCTGCTCTAGTCTCAGGACCTTTGAACTTGCTGTGTCCTTGGGCCTAAAATTATCTAGAATGCAAACCTGTTCTTTTACCTACTTCAAGTTTCCACTCAAATGTCATCTGGATAAAGTCCTCCTCTTCCATACTGTTTAAAATTGCAAACTTCTCTCATCCTTTAACAATGCAAATGTGCTAGCTCTGCTTTATTTGCTTTATAAGTTTATATAGCACTTTCCTCTATCGAAAATACTACCTATTACACTTATTCACTTTATTTATTGCCTATCTCCTCCAACTGGAATATAAACTCTAGGGATTTTTGTTTGTCTCATCTCCTGTTACACACGGGCTCCCTAGAGCAGTACCTTTCAAATAGAACTCAGTTTGTTCGCTACTAATCACTGAATGTTAAATAAAGCCTCTCCAGAAGTGCCAGGTTTGTTAGGCCCAATTCAAATTCTGGGATTAATCTAACTAAAATACACCAATTCCTTTGTCAGTATTTATAGTATATGTATAATAGTCAAAATTCATAAATGTTTTTAGTTTTGTTTTTTTTAAATAATCTAAGATACTTACCTGACAATTATAGATTGCTTACTGATTCCAAATAGTTCAACTTCTTACTCTGGCATTAGTATAAACAGAAAGAACAGAAGGTTTCAGCTACAAGGCCTAGGTCTAGCATTTACCAGTAGTGTGACTCAAGGCAATTTATCCTCCTCCTAGTTTCTCATCAGTAAAACACTAAGGTGGGGGTGGATTAAAGACCGACCAGCCTGCCTTAGATACCCCACACCTAATCATATTATTATTGTGGAAAACAAAAATATATCAGAAAGTGCTTTATAAACTATAAATGGCATACAAGTATGAGTTAAATGTGCATAATGCATTCTGGAAAAACCTCAAATGGAACAGAAAAGTTCAGTGTTTGAGGCAGCCCAGCCCACCACACCTCCCTGCCCCTAACACTAAACTCTGCTTTCAGAGTTAGACTGGCTCTTCCACTTACTGTAGCTTAAACAAGTTACCCAACCACTGAGTCATTGTTTCCACATCCATAAATGGATATAACACAAACCTCATAGCATCCTTTTGAAGATTAAAGATTATATGTACACGTAAGTAACATACCTATGGAATACAGCATTTTTATTTGTTGCTGTCTTGTTCTTTCAAATGGAGAAAAGCCCAAATGCAAACAGTATAACCTACGCCCCAGAGATAGAAAGGATGATTTTGACTTGCAAACTGCATGTGAAAGGACAGATGGAAAGTGAGAAAAAGCTAGAGGTAATCAAACAATAATTTTAACAGTTTTCCTATTAAATTTCTTTCCCTCTTTCCTTTCTCTAAGATAAAATAATAAGCTGAGATGCAAAGAAAAATCAGCTTACAGAAAATCATATTTAGTCATCAAAAAAGTTCATTTCAAAACTATTATATAGTCTTTTCTCTTCAAAGGAGAATAATTCTAATAGTCAGTTTTCCAATTTCTCAACTACCAAATACATTTTAACAATCTAGAACTCAAGGTACATACCAAAAAAATGAAAGTCATGGTTTTCCAACTATAGAAAAATCCTGATATAGCTGTTCTGTTTTTAAATGACCAAATAAACAAAAGCTTAAAAAAACTACAATTTAGATGTGTATCATACAAACACATCAAGAATTCTTGTGAAATCATTCGACTTAGATATATTCCCTCAGTTCTATGACAAGAGCAATTATCAGATGTACCATCAACATAAAAACCATTTTCCAAGGGGGAATCCTTCCCACATTAAATGTGCACTTAGATAGATATAAAACATACCAATTTCATAAAAGATTAAATTGTAACAGGTCCCTTTGAAAAGCCGAAAATGTTTTATTTCTTGATCTAGGGTTTGGTTTCATACAGTCTGTTAAAGTTGTGAATACTCATCGAAGTGTATACTTAATTTATATACTTTTTGTAAATGTTTACTTCAACAACAACAAAAAACCTATTTAATATACTACTACATACAGACAAAACTGTCAAACAGATGAATTACTGACCTAATATGAAAGGTAAAAATAATAACACTTTTAAAGAAAACACAGGAAAGTAACTTCATGACACTGCAGTAGGCAAAGATTTTATAAATGGAAACAAAAGAGCAATAGCCAACTGATAAGCTGGACTTCTGTAAAATCAGGAACTTTGATTTACCATGACATGAAGACCCTGAAAGAGCTAACCACGAAGTGGAAGATACTTGCAATACATATATCTAACAAGACTGCATCCAGAAAACAAAAAGAACTACAAATCAATATGAAAAGTAAACAGCATAATTTTTTAAAAGAATAAAAGATTTAATACTTCAAAAGCAGAAATCCAAGTGGCCAATCAACATGGTGTCCCTAATATGAAAAAGTGCCCAACTTCATTAGTCATCAGGAAAATAAAATTAAAACTACAGTGCAAAACACTACACACCCTTCCAGAATAACTAAAAATACAAGTTAAAAGAACTGACAATACTAAGTGTTGACAAAAATGTAGAAAAACTGAAACTCTCCTACATTGCTGGTGGGAGTGTAAATTTGTAAAACCACTGTGCAAAACTTTAACAGAATCTATTATGAATGAACATACCATATAAACATAACCATGACCTAATAATCCCACTAAGATGTATACACACAAAAGTGCATGTTTACCAGGTAAAAACCATAACAAAAATGTTCATAGCAGCAAAACTAAAAACACCCAAATGTTCATTACAGTAGAACACATAAACTGTGGTGTATTCACACAATAGAGGACAGCAATGAAAAGGCACACAATACAACGTGGATTAATGTCACAATTGTAATGTTGAGCAAAAGAAGCTCAAATAAGACATGTTAATACATGACTCTACTTACAGAGTTCAAAAACACACAAGTTTTCTACAGTGTTAGATTGCAAGGAGCACAGGGGTGTGGAGAGTGAGAATTGCCATACCGCTGTTTTACAGCTGCATGCTGATTACATGAATGTGCCTATTCTGTGAAAAAAAGTTCAATGACATGTAAGTCATACTTCTTTTTAAAATCATACATTGAATGGGGTGCTCAACTGGTGGACCAGGATTTCTAATCCTTTCTTATCATCAAGATTCTTCACCCACACCATGGTCAGAGACTTAACTGAAACAGTCCTATATTACGCACCCCCCTTCAGGATTTAAACATCAATATCTTTGTCCATGTCTACCATATGCCAAGCACTCTAACATTCATTTATTCAAATACCTATTGAATAACTACTATGTGTAACCTGTGCCAGCTACTTAGGGTACAAGAAAATGAGGAAGACATGGTCCCTGGCTTAATGTCTATCATCTTATAGAAGACCACATACACAAACTACAAGGTAAATATATAGAGATAAGCACAGGATATTACAGGAGCACAAAGAACCATCAAAACACTCTAGGGGAGGAAAGACAGTAGGGTAAGCTTCTTGGAGGTGTCAACACCTGAATCTTTAAAAAGTGAGTAGGAGTTATCCTGACAAAGTGCATTCCAACAGAGGAAACAGCTTGGTAAAAGCACAATGATAAGAAATAGTACAGTGTATTTAAAGAAACAATGAACAGCTGCTAGATATTGCTTAAGGATAGTAAGGCAAGAACTGGGATGTGTGGGGGGAAGTGGCCAAGGAGATAGGAAAACGCCAAGTCACGAAGGGAGTTATTAGACCTTAACCAATTGACTAGATCAGACAGTGAGGTTTATGTAAAGAAATTATGTGGTCAGAGAGATTATACAGGGAGCAATGCAGAAGATGGTGTTAAGGGGGATAAGGCTGGCAGAAAGAAGGCCAGTTAGGAGGCAGTTATAACTGTCCTGAAGGAGATAAAGGGGCCTGAAATAATGAAATGAAAGCTGTCATAAATCTGGAGAAAATATTGAGCACAGACATATTATGCAGCTGGTCTAGAGATCATACTTTAACCACGCTAACCTACACTAAGGGTTGGCAAATTTCTTCTGCAAAAGACCAAACAGAAAGGATTTTAGGGCACATATGGTCTCGATTGCACTTCTTGGTTTTTGTTTTTTAAACCCTTTAAAAATTAAAAACCACTCTTAGCTAGTGGACTTTATTTTTATTTTAAAGGCAGCAAGCTGGATTTGTGAGCGCAGTTTGCTGATCCCTTTACACCCGTAAAGAAGTGAGGATTAACCTTGCTATGAGATTAATTTTCCTAAAATGCTACTTGAGTTATCAGTCCCCTACTCAGAAACTTCTCCAACAGTCCTGACTGCCTACTGAAATCAAATACCTATGATACATAGCATTCATACACCTCTATACTCTAGCTCCAAGCAGGCAGATGAACTACACCCCTGTGTAAATCTTCCATTCTTATTAAAGTGACCTACTTACACTTACCTACCTCTGTATCTTTGTTGTGTTCCCCCATGTTCTTTCCTCCGTTCCACACCTACACAAATACCCTTCCTTCAAAGCACAATTCAAATCCTACAATAAAGTAATTCCACCCTCCTTCGACCTCCTAAAAGCACTCTCAATTATTCTGATACTTACTTGCTGTGTTGAGCCTACTTCAAATAAACTGTATATTCCTTCAAGGCAAGGAATAATGTATACTTCTCTCTACCAATGGATCTAGCTTATAACAAGGGGTAAATAAAAATGAAGATATATGTGTATATGTATGTAACATACATATGTATATACACACACAATTCTTTTTCTAAACTAGCGGTCTACAGGAGCCAATGTGATTTCACCCTTACCTTGTATCAGTAATTGAACACTAACTCCACAGACACCATTTGAATGCCACAGGAACCACAGGGTAATAATCCACAAGTACATTATTCTCCTACTACACGTTTTTAGGACTAGTTTATTAGGGAAACAATAATAATAGAAGTTGAATTTTTCCAATGGACAATGTTATCAATATAAGTACATTGGGATAAATATTAAATATAGAAGTTACTATACCAAGTCAAAGTTAACTTACCTTTTTTATTTTTAAAATACAAAATAAGATTTTACAACTACATTGTTTTAAATTCACCCTTAATTATTACTCACATTTAAAGTCACACACATGTACATATACATAAAACACACACAAAACCCACACCTAATCTGAAGTTTTTTTAACAGTCAAGTTCTCAGTCACAATTCAGATTACCAAAATGGCATTGATTTCATTCAGAATTTAGGAAAGAGAATATATTTTAAAATTTTAAGAAAATAGTCCATTTTAGTTCACCACTGTTAAATAGCTATCTACAATCATACACTGTTTTGAGCTGGATTAACAGATTCTTCCTCTACTTGAGACTACTGAATAAGTGTTTTTCAAGTCTGAAGTATGAACTATGCCTTATTTTACTACACAAAGAATGTTCAAGAATCTATAAAGATTCCTCCAGAATCATTTGCCCACATTTAGAAGCCAACTAACAAAAAAGTTTAACAGGAAGATATTTTAAAAAGCAAAAGAAATTAAACAAAAGATGACCATGAAAGTGAATATTGAGACTTTTTAACTTTTCAAAACACATTGAAGAAAGCTTAGTAATTTACAACTCTGAAAAGACTGTTATTCTTTGATAAATTTAGCGTTAATAATGCACTCATTGGAAGACAAACCCAGGGACCAGGGATTCCCATTTCTCGACTCCTGTTCTGCCACTGACTTAGTGTGTGTTGGGCGCATCCCTATACTGTGAACAAGAAAAGCTTAACTGACATCCTAAGGTTGTGATAATTGATTAAATGTGTATGAAGTACTCTAGAACTGTGAAGGAAAGCCACTGTAACCATTAAATGTCATTTAGTTAATACAAAACTGTACCTCTCTGTTGGGCTTGTAAATCCAATCATCAAAATTCTTTTGTGTCTTCTTACACAGCAAATCTTCAGTGAGTCAGTAAAGTACATGTATTTAATGAGCTAGTTTAACAACCTCAGAGAAGGGACTTTTCTTCCAAATCTGTGTTTGCTCACAAACTCTGTCACTATCCAACAGAACTATTTGCAAAGGGAAACATGATCCGACACACATTAAAACTGGGTCTAGTTATTGATAAGCCGATACCAAATGACTGAAAACTATTGGAAATCACAGTGGAACTTTGTTAACTTAACAGAAATGTGACGCCTGAAAGTAATCCCAGAAAACGGTCATACTAAAAAAAAGAGCTTTATTAAAGGGAAAGCCCCTACACTTTTTTAAAGAGCTGTAAAATGATTTTAGGCAGTGTGGACAGAAGACGAAATTCGCTCAGAACCTAATCTAATTTGTCAGGGAGCTCCAGCACCTGCTAGGTGTTTAGCGACTAGAGACTGATGAGTTTGCTCGCGAAAAGCGCTGATGCCATCTCCAGCTGCCCCTCTCGTGAATGACAGTAACAATGCAAACACTGACAAAGAGCTGGGAGGCTACCCCGAGCCTCTGCCTAGCAATACTTCTCCCTACCCCCAACACACAGAGTACAAATCCCAGCTAAGGCCTTCCTCTCCGGACCTCGCCCGCGGAGCCCTGGTCTCTAGTTCGGCGACGTGGGCAAGTTCTCCCGTTCGCTCCGTTCCAGACAGCTGAGCTCCCTAAAGGGGAGGGGGCGCTGCCGCTCTCCGAACTGCTGGAGGGAAGGAGACACTTCCTCTCCGCAGACGGCGGGCACGGGCGGGTGTGCGCGGACACACTCGGAGAACTCCCGGGTCTCGCACCGCCGGCGCGGAGGCACGGAGAGGGGAGGAGAACGCGGCCCTCCTTCCCCAGGAGGCCGGTGGGTCGCCCAGCTCCGGGTGGCGGGAGCGGGGCTCGGGATCCCGGCACACGGTCTTCCCCGGGGTGGCAGCGTTCGGCCGCCCGCTTCCCGGGAGCCGGGGGAGGAGGCAGCAGGTTCGGTCTGGGGCACAGGCAGCGCGTTCTTCCCTTATGCCCGGTCTCGAAGGAGGGGGCAGGCGGCCGGGCGGCAACTCTCCCCATCGCCCAACTCAGGGGTGAGCGCGAGGGCGACTGGCCCCGGGCTGCTCGGCGGGATGCCACCACGGTGGGGGAGGCGGCGACGCCGGCCTCGGGTCCGCTCCCTCCCCACGCGGTCCCCGGCGGAGGCCGTCCGCGCCCAGGTCCCTCCCGCCCCGCGCGGGGCAGGGCCGCCGACCTCGGCCGGGCGGGCGCGGGGCCAGGCGGCGGCGGCGGGCGGGCGGGCCGGCCGGCCCGGAGCCCTACCTGAGGCTGTGTACCAGCTCCCGGCGTGACTGGCTTCCCGGCAGACCACTCGGTTGGACATCTTGGTGCCTGTGCCGCCTATGGTGCACGAGGATGAATGAGGAGGCGGCGGCGGCGGCGGCAGCGGCAGGAGCGGCTCCGCGAGGGGACGAGACACCGTGGGCCCAGCCCAGGAGGAGGCGGCAGCGGGGAGGGGATCAGCCCGGCCCAGGAGGAGGAGGAAGAGGAGGAGGAGGCGGCGGCGGCCCAGGAGGAGGAGGAGATGGCAGCCAGGGCGGTGGCAGCAACAATCACCTCACACTCCGGCGACCGCCGGAAGATGGGGCCCGCAGCGGCCTCACCGAAGCCCGGAAAGCCCTGGCCCGGGCCCCCAGAGTCGCCGCTGCTCCCCAGCCGGGGCTGGTTCCGCCGAGCCGTCCCCGCGGCCCCCTCCCCTCCCAGCTGGCCTCCCGGAGCCACCGCCGGTGACCCCACCCCCGTGACTCCGCGCCCGCCCCCTCCCCCCACCCCCCGCGGGACTCCCAGCACCCACCCCCACCCCGGGCCAGGCCCTGCTGCCCGCCGGGCCGCCGGCCTCCTGGCCCCGCCCCGCCCCTCCTCCGGCCGCGCGGCGAGGTTAAAGGCAGAAACCGGACAGGCCAGACGGCATCTGGGGTCGAGCGGCCCCGCGAGGCGGCGGCTACGGCCGCCGCAGTTCCGTGCACACAAAAGCCCAGGGCCGGGGCCTGAACCGGGGAAAGCAGACCCGGAGAGGAGCCAACGCTTCCTTACTCGCCACTCTAACGGGTCCTGCCCACTGAGCATGCCCAGCAGCCGCTGCCAGGCCCGCCGAGGAATCTCACTGTGCACGCTCCGCTCTCCGGGCTTTAGAAGCAGCAGAGGCCGGTGGGGAGGGGGGGCGGGGGGAGCAGGACGCAGCCGCAGGGCAAGCCCCCTCCCCCAGCCAACTTCCTTAAATGAAGAGCACCGGGGGCCCGCAGAGGCAGCTTTCCACCGGGAAAAGTCCGCCATCTACCTCCTTTCCCGTTTTATACACAGGAATTCTTACTGCACTGGCAGCCCCAAGGTTTCACAACTAGGGACGCCAGTCTGCGGCACAGGCAAGCACATGGTAGTTCGCCTGTGGTCCGGCAAACGCTGCTTTTTGCTTCACAGAGCCACCTTCACCACCCAATCTTGGCTTTGACACTGTAAACATTTACCCTGTTTCATGTTTACCTGTAGGTGCATGTCTTCACTCCCTGACTAAAGTGTGGTATAGCTTGCCTCAGTTTTTCTCATCTACAAAATGGTAATAACCCCCAGGGTGTCCCTAGGATTACAAGTTAATACACAGAAGGACCGAGTACACATACAGCAAACATTTCCAACCCTCCATTATTTTATCAACCCCAGTATTCCACGTAAGGATCAGGGGCAAAAAATTCATTTAAAATTATATGCCCTAGCTGGTGTGGCTCAGTAGAGTGAATACCGGCCTGCGAACCAAAGGGTCGCTGGTCCGATTCCCCCGGCACATGCCTGGGTTGCGAGCCATGTCCCCAGTAGGGGGCGCGCGAAAGGCAACTGCATCAGGATGTTCCTTTCCCTCCATTTAAAATAAATACAATCTTTAAAAAAATAAAATTACAGAAGAATCACAGCAAAGTAAGATATCTTGGACCTCCCAGGAAGTGTTGTTCTGAAGTAAACCATTGCAAAACTGGGAAGAGAGAAAAGAGAATGTTGTGTACCTTCAATGAAAAATTGGGGGTTAAGAGCCATAAAACTGTTGTATCAGAATTTTACAGTAAACGATCTTTGGTAAAGTCCAAAGCAGAAAATTAGCTGACATTCCAACTGCCTAATATCCAAGTTTCCCTAGTGCCGTAATAATACACTTTAAAAAAAAAAGTTACTATCCTATTCCTACACCTCACACCTTTTTCAGGCACAAGGTCTTGTGGGAGATCCCACTCCTAAACCCTGGTCAAGTACTGGAACACTTCTGACTTTCACGCATTTTTCTACACTGTTATTAGGCTAACATATCTCCACTGAATCTATATATTTCTTAACTAATGTTTAAACCTCTCACTTCACCACCAACCTGCCCATATATGAGATGGGGGGGGGGCGGGGAAGAGTGCATGCCAAGTAGGGATTAACAGAAAAGGAGGGCTGGAGCTCTGATTCTATGGTAACTTCCTGGAGTACTAAAACTCAGTCATAACTGATGAAATGGTAAACTTTTCATTGTAAATTTCAAGAAAAGGAAACTGCTGATATGGTTGGTAGAGTGTTCTTTAACAGGTGATAGCTCTTGAAGTTAATTATTGCTGATTCTGTTTATATGGCCTAAAAAAGGAGGGGAGGAGACACTGGATACAATGAAGCTTCCTATTTCAGGCTGGTCAAATTAGAAAGTCAGATCTGAGTCCGTCTGATCTGGGCATCTAGTTATTTAACCTTTTCAAGCCTCAGTTTTCTCATCTGTCAAATGCAAACAGCAGTAATATCTAACAAGCTTGCTATAAGAATAAAGGTAAGTGAAAACCATTTATAGCTCTTCTTTGTTATTATCCTGTGCTCCTAGCAACAATCCTGAATGTCATTCTAAACTAGTAATCTGCCCTGGCCAGCATAGCTCAGTGGATTGAGCACTGGCTGAGAACCAGAGAGTCACAGGTTCAATTCCCAGTCAGGGCACATGCCTGGGTTGCGGGCCAGGTCCCCAATGGGGGCCACACAAGAGGCAACCACACATTGATGTTTCTCTCTCTCTCTTTCTCCCTCCCTTCCCCTCTCTAAAAATAAATAGAATCTTTAAAAAATAAAAAATAAACTAGCAATCTAATTTAGAATTAAGTTTCCATCCTATTAAAATGCTCAGTTGGAGGCTTCTTTCCCCAAAAGACTTTTCTTACTAGTCAAACCCAGTAAATACCATACTGCCAAGTAAAGTGAAAGGTTAGAGGAACTTCCATTATTTCTAGAACACTCTCAATATATCCTACCATTACTACTCCTGCCCATTTTATTCTGACTACTTTATTCAAAGGCAGTCCCTTAAAAGAAGTAACTTGAACCTATTCACTTACCCACCTCCTTAAATTAAGACCTATATAGTGCAAAACACCAGGAGAAGCCTATTTGGCAATACTGTACAATTCCCATGTTATTATTAACAATTTCCATTATACTGTATCCTCCAGGGACTGGGTTTGACACTCCATAAACATTATTCATAGTAAAGGACAAGAAGGAAATCTTCATTAATAGAGTCCTTACGAGGCACAGACCTTTAATAAATAAGGCACCACTAGTTCCAAAACCCAACATTAATAACCCAACACATCTTCTGAAATAGCAGGTTGGATATTTCCTGCATCAGTCTGTACTAGCAAATGACCAGAAACAACCACAATGTTCATCAATATTAGACTTGTTAAATTAGGACATATCTATACATATGTACCCAATAAAATGTATGAGATGGTCCTATATACTGGTGTGAAAGTTCAAAAAAATTTAAAAAGCAAATTGCAGAACATGTAAAGTATATCATTTGTATAAAATACGTATTTACATTCTTTTTTAAAATGTTTATCTTATTTAAGATGCTTATTTTTTTTCATATCACTTACTGATTTTTTAAAGATTTTATTTATTTATTTTTAGAGAGGGAAGGGAGGGAGATAGAGAGACAGAGAGAGAAACATCAATGTGCGGTTGCTGGGGGTCATGGCCTGCAACCCAGGCATGTACCCTGACTGGAAATCGAACCTGCAATGCTTTGGTTCGCAGCCCCCGCTCAATCCACTGAGCTACACCAGCCAGGGCCAGTATTTACATTCTTGTACACTTGCATATACATGATACTTTTAGAAGGATATACAACAAACTGCTAACAGTGATTGTTAGAGATGGCTGAGATGCAAGAATGGAGAAAAGATTTAACCTTTTAATGTAACATTTTGTGTATCTTTTGAATTTTGTGACATATATACCTATACAAAAAAATAATTTGTTTCCATCTTTAGGTTTGATTTTTGGAATCTACATGGCAATATTAAATTGATCATTTTCAGATTTTATTTATCCACAACTGCCAGTTTCAGGAGCCCCCTAATTACTAAACATCCTGTATCAGAAATATATTCTAGGATACCACAGAGTTTTGAACAAATCAAGGCTAAGAGAAAGTTTGCATACAGATGCTTTTTTGATTTCAATTAAAACTGGTACTCTAACTTAATCTCAGTCAACTTTGCCTTTCTTCTTTAGAAACCAAACTTCTTAAGTGACATTTATTAAACACTTACTATGTACCTAACACTGTGCTAAGTACTTTACATATTTAATGATTTTTATAAGATGAAAATTTGTTCCTTTCCAATTTTTTGGAGTACATTTTGTACAGAAAGCTTTTTCCAAATTTATTGTTGATATTATTTAGGATTCCCAAAGATGAAATATAACCGAGTCAAAAGATTTAAAGTATTTTTTAAAGCAGACAACTTATTTTTCTAGAAGAAAATTCTTATTCATTAGTGACTACCCCTTTTATCTCTGATTACCTATTTTCCACCATATATAGGGAGGGCAAAACACAGTTTATTCTTGTATTATTATTTATTAATTATTATATTATTTGTATTATTATTGGTATTATTTCATATCCTTACTTATATCTTTTAGGAAATGATGGCTGGTAATTTAACCAACGATCAATGAAAGTAGATTCTTGCCCTGGCTGGTGTGGTTCAGTGTATTGAGGACCAGCCTTCAGAATGAAGGGTGGCTTGTTCGTTTCTGGTCAGGGCACATGCCTGGGTTGCAGGCCTGGTCCCCAATAGGGGGTGCTCAAGAGTCAACCACACACTGATGTTTCTTTCCCTCTTTCTCTCTAAAAATAAATAATAAAATCTTCCAAAAATAAAATAAAATCTTACTCTACCTTCACAGTCTGAAACTGAAATTTGTAAAAACAGATCAAAATACTGTATTATCAATATAAATATTTTAAGCTTTAAAAAAATCTGTTCGTTGTCATTTACGATTCCCTACTGTGACTCAGTTTTTCAGCTACCAGATAAAATGGCTTCTGCTGTACACATATATGAGCAGATTAATTCCCCCCCACAGAAAAAAATTTAAGCCCACCTGAGAACATTACAACAGAGTATAATATAGGGAAGGTAATATTATATTAAGCTGGATTTGAAAATTGTCCCAAACTTATTTCCCCTGTAACCTTCATCAAGTTAACCAAATCTCACTTCCCTCATCTAAAAATGAAGAATTAAAATTAAACCTGCCTCACAGAATTTTGAGGATTAAATAACAATTCACATTAAAAGTATTCAGCATGGTCCTGGACAGATAACTCAGTTGGTTAGAGCATTGTCCCAATATGCCAAGGTTGCAGGTTTGATCCCTAGTCAGGACACATGCAAGAAATCAACCAAGAAATACAGAAATTAGGTAGAACAACAAATTGATGTCTGTCTCTGTCCCTCCGTCTCTCTGTTCCTTCCTCTCTCAAATCAATACATTTTTTTAAATGCACCCGGCACATGTTAAGTGCCAAGTGCACTACCAACAAAAGACATATATTCTCAGCGCTTACTAAAAACAAGGTATCAATTTCAAGATTGAGTAATTTAAGTATTATCTCAAAGATAATTCAATGGAACACTGGAAGTAATGGCAGCATTATGCAGAGTACGGCATTATTTCCAAGTGATCATAAACCGGAGTATACCAGAACATCTTAGCATTTTGAATGCCCATTCAAAAGCCCATGGTCTCTCCCATTTGAATCAGGCTCTCCAGAGCCCAGATATATATTTATACATAATATACTTTTTAGTTTTATGTATATATCTATATATTTAAAGATCCTCAGTCATTTTTAAAAAGTACTAAAGGTTCAAGCTGTCAAAAAGAAAAAAGTTCCCCAAGTGTCTGATATAAAGACTGAAGAACTGTTAAGATAAAATGATAAAATTACTGATGCTTTAATAAGAGATTACCAAATTGTACTTACTCAACTGTTATAATATCACTAAAAAGACTTGGGCAGATTAAAGTATCAATTACCAAATAACCAAAATAAATTTGATGGAATGCTTGTGAGAAGTACTTATAAACAGATTGCAGTATTTCCAGGTTTTTCCTGTTCAAATACTCAGGCGTGCAGGCATAAATCAAACCATAATCTCACCTCCCTGCAAGTGTCACTCCCACTGCCACTGAAGTGAGTTGTCTTTGTATTCAAGAGAACTGTAATACATATCTCGTCAGCATTACATTTCTAACTTCACCTTCGTGCGTTTAGCTTGGACAGTTTTTAATATGCTTCCAAAGCAGGGTGTCTCAACCTTAGCACTATTGACATTTTGACACACATAATTCTTACGGAGAGGTAGGGCACACAGGAAGTCCAGTGCATTTTAAGATGTTCAGCATTATCCCTGGTCATTACCCACTAGGTGCCACTAGAACTCCACTTTACTCCAATTGCGACAACCAAAGTGTTTCTAGACAAAGCCAAATTATCTTCTGGGGAGAGGAGAAATCACTCCGAATTGAGTACTATTGCTTTACTGAATGTTTTTCCTTCCTCTCTTGAGACAATTTTCTCTTTTCTTAATGAGTTATCTCCATTTCTTCCTACAGGACAAAGTGTACAGACCCAAAAAAAGGACTGGCTGGTTTTTTATTGTAGAAAAGGAACAATGACATTAAGTAGCACAAGTACTCCTCACCTAGCTATGAGCAACATACTGATAGAAGTAGGTGTGAATGCCCATTCAAGCACTTACCAGTATGGTCTTGAGCAAGTCACTTACCCTCTCCAAATCTGTTTCCTCATCTGCAAAATGGGAATAACAATATCTACTTTGCAGAGTTGCTGTATTAGAAATAACTTAAGTAAAATACTACTGTGCCTGACATGTACTAGAACTGCAAGGACAACTATTACTCTATTATTATCATAAAGGGTGACAGCATGGGAGGACATCATATACCCTCGGCAGTGCTTACACCAGAATGCACTCCAACCGCATTGTGCATTAGAGTCACCTGTGGTAGTTTTTAAAAATTGAAGACACCCAGATTCCACCCTCCAAGGGGAACAGGAACAGTGCTGAAAAAAACTTGAGATTTTTTAATATTATGCTAGAGTCTGATGTATTTTTATGCTGTTGTAAAACCCTGCAGCATTCTCAAATACAAAGCAAGTCATTAAAGTAACTGAACCACATAAATGTTTTACCATAGAGAACAAAAACTACATTGCAATAATGACATTTAACAGTTTATTTTGAAGGTCATTTTAAAAACAAAGTTAAAGACAATCTGAGAAAAAATTGCACATAATACACTCATTAAATAAGTATGGTGATTAAATCAAAATAAGGGAAATATGTTTTCTTCTGCAACTCCAGTAACAAGGTGTTGTCCTGAAGGTTCTTATACTTTCAGAATGGTTGTGCAGGTGGGGGGGAATCATGGCAATTAAAGCTGCCTCTTAATCGTGTAAATCTATAGTAGAAACCAAATTTTTCTGTTCTTCCCAGTAAGTCAGTTTCGATCTTCAAACTGTGCCTTGTTTTTTAAAAGATATGATGCTAGAAATTCAATGGGATTTGGTGGTCTGTAAAGGAAAAGAAATCCAAAATTTAGAAATTTATATTCTAGATGTGTTCATTTAAATATAATTTCATAATAAAAATACGTCTTTTAAAATTTAATTTTCTTTTTACACTCAAAGGCCACTTGTAGTGTAATAAATATAGTAAATGATAGGCAAGCAGGCTGGCCAACAGTGTAGTTTAAAGGGATTAATATTACTGTATGGCTGAAATCTGCTTATGAACTCAATTCCAAAACACGAGTTTCAAAAATGCACTAAAAGGGAATGATGATTATGCCAGGGGGAAAATGACTTGAAGGGACCACAAGTGAGGGTGCTGGGGTGCCGGCAGTATTTTGTTTCTTTTTTTTTTTTTTAAGATTTTATTTATTTATTTTTTTTAGGGAGGGAAGGGAGGGAGAGGGGGAGAGAGAGAGAGAGACACATCAATGTGCGGTTGCTGGGGGTTATGGCCTGCAACCCAGGAATGTACCCTGGCTGGGAATCGAACCTGGGACACTTTGGTTCCCAGCCCGTGCTCAATCCACTGAGCTACGCCAGCCAGGGCTGTATTTTGTTTCTTGATCTGAATGCAGCTCACATAGGTATGCTTGGTTTCTGAAAAGTCATCAAGCTGTACATACACCTGTAATATTCTTAATTTTCTGTACAAGTACTGTCCTTCAATAAGAATTCAAAAACAATATAGAAAAATGGCTCTAGCATCACCATGACATTTAGATTAACTCCCTAAGTGACTAATCAAAGGAAGCAGTATTCATTTGAACAGATTCTGTTTTCTTTTTAAAACGTCATTTCTGCCCTAGCTGATGTGGCTCAGTGGACTGGGTGCCAGTCTGTGAAATGAAAGGTTCGATTCCCAGTCAGGGCACATGCCTGGGTTGCAGGCCAGCTCCCAGTTGGGACTTGTAAGAGGCAACCAATCGATGTGTCTCTCACACATCAATGTTTCTCTCCCTCTCTTTCTCCCTTCCTTCTCTTCTCTCTGAATATAAATAAATAAAACCTTAAAAAAAAAAAAGAAGTCACTTCTATTTTTCTTCAAATAATTGAAATCAATTGAAATCAATTCTAATACTGCCACCACACAGCACACCTGAGAAGTTAAACATACTTTAAAACTAAAGGGGCCCTGGCCAGGTAGTTCACTTGATTAGAGCATTATCCCAACACGGCAAGATTGCAGGTTCGATCCCCAGTCAGGGCACATACAATAATCAACCAATGAATACATAAATGGAACAACAGTGTGTCTCTCTCCCCTCTTCCTCTCTCTAAATTTTAAAAAACTAAAATTAAGGGTGTTATTGAATATTTATCACTTTTACATAAATTATTCTTGCTGAGAAAACAAATCCAAAGATGAAAAGTGGAAAAAATACCTTTTTAAGCCCTACAAGGAGAAGACATATTGAGAATCAATTCATAGTGATCTCCAAATATTCCTTTAGTACTTTAAATAAGCTTTTAACTGGCTAACATAGACAACATTTTTCAAGAGTAATTAGATAAATCATTTTGCCAGACTCTTTACTTAAAAATTGTATTTACTAAGAGCATATTCCTTAAAACTATAAAATTTTTTCTTCTAGCATGTCAAGTAATATCAAGATTTCTAATTACGCCCTGGCTGGCGTAGCTCAGTGGATTGAGCGCGGGCTGGGAACCAAAGAGTCCCAGGTTCGATTCCCAGCCAGGGTACATTCCTGGGTTGCAGGCCATAACCCCCAGCAACTGCACATTGATGTTTCTCTCTCTCTCTCTCTATCTCCCTCCCTTCCCTCTCTAAAAAATAAATAAATAAAATTTTTTTTTAAAAAAAAGCACTTGTTTAAAAAAAAAGATTTCTAATTACTACCCTTTTTTAAAGAACAAAAAACATAAAAAGATGTCCATATTTCATCTCTCAGTAGTAGAGCTATAAATAATAAATCCTATTTTATAAACATAAAACAAATATTCAACGTTTATCATAATTTTACATAAAGAAATTAATATACTATTCTAAATCAATAACTCGGCATAACTCCATCAAGTTCCTTATCGAGTTATATTGGGTTTGCTAGTATTCATTACTATTCTTTGACTTAAACATAATCTGTACCTAATAAATGATGACTAATGTTACTTACAAAAAAAAGTTTATGGGATTTGCTTACACAAAAATAATTTAGGTAGAATTGCTGGGGAATTTTATGCACAGAAAAGAGAAAAATCGTAATCCTGTTAAGAAAGAAATGTAAATCAAAACAATTTGGCAAAAAATGTTTATAACACTCATGCTGTTGAGGCTATAATAACAGTGGAAGACTTTTAATAATAAACTTCTGGACATAAGTATGATACTACGTGTCAGATACCATAATAGTAGTCATGTCCTTTGAACTAGCAAACCACTCTTGGGAATTTACCATAGGAAAATAATTAAATGAAAACAAAAGAGGTATTAAAAAAACAGATAAACTGCCTGGTGACCTATAATAGCAAAGGAAACTGAATTGAAATTTTCAACAATGAGAAAATGGCTATTTTAACTGTGGTACTACTATAATTTAAATTATAATCATGAAGTCTACGCAAAGATATACAAAAAGATTTATGTTATAAACTTAAGTAGAAAAGAAATGTAAGATTACCTATACACTGCCCTTGCTGGGTGCCTCAGTTGGTTGGAGAGTTGTCCCCACACACCAAAAAAAAGTTGTAAGTTTGATCCCCATCCGGGGCTCATATAGGAGGCAAGCAATGGATGTTTCTGTCTCACATTAATGTTTCTCTCTCTCCCTCTCTCCCTTCCTCTCTAAGAAAACATATTCTTGCCCTGGCTGGTGTGGCTTAGTGGATTGTCAACCTGTGAACCAAAAGGTCACTGGTTCAATTCCCCATCAGGGCACATGCCTAGATTGCCAGGGCAGGTCCCCAGCTGTGGTGCACAAGTGGCAACTAGTCAATCCATGTTTCTTTCACACATGGATGTTTCTCATCCTCTCTCCCTCCATCTCTCTAAAAATAAATAAATAAAATCTTTAAAAAAAAATCCTTGGGTGAGGATTTAAAAAATTACACATATATCATGATTATTAATGTTTATAACAAGGCATATATATATATATATGATCAAAGATCTCATAGAAAAAAAAATGAAAGTATCTGAACTGAGATTATGACTGACTTTAAAAATACCTTTAATATCCACAAATTCTTTACAGAGGAAAAAAAACTACACATAGCTAACGATATTTCAGTTAGAAAAGCCTTTATTTTGCTTTCTCTGGTAACTCCTCTGCAGACGCTCTCTTACCTTTCCTTTGCAAGCACAGCAAGCCCCTGTAATAAGATAGGCACAACAGTCTGATCCAGGTAGGCACGCGTTGGCAAAGACTGGAGATCCACTTTCTGTTTTGATGACTTTTCTGCATTAATCTTCTCATTTTCCACTATCCTCTATTGAATTCAAAAAACATGCATGAATATTACAAATACTTATTTTGAGTGCTAAACAAAAGTTAATGGAAACATAACACTAATAGAAAAGGCAAACCAATGACTAAAAACTAGTATTGAACTGCAAATCCTCTGCCAAAATAAAATCAAACCCAACTCTAAATTTCACTCAAGCCTGTTCTCTCTGAGAGCACCATTATATCTTTCTTTTAATGTCATATGTCCAGATCCTACTCTTTCTAACTTTCCCCTCTGCCCTTTTAGAACTAAATACAAGTCCTCCTTTTCTTCACGAGAATGCCTTCTTGCAGTGTGCTTCCAAAAATCTGGACATGACACTGTAGCACTGAATCACAGTGAGAAAGCTAGTCCTATTTCAATTCTTTCATCGCAGATAATATCAAGGACCAAGTTTCAGTTTGGTGCTAATATGTCTTTAACACTTCTGTTAACACTTGCTTAACTCTTTCAACACAGAGAGCAGGCCTCAGACTCAGGGCCTTCCATTGACAATAGAATCCAGCTAAAATACAGTATCGGGCACAAATAACACCCCCTTTTTTATCATGAACTCTTTTATTACAAAATCATAAACATGTAATTCTGTAACATAACAATATCATACTCAAGCATACCAGATGACATTTTAGGTGAAATGTTCAAATTAAAACTATAAATTATTACGCCTATATTATTACCCCTAACAACCACACTCAAGCAGCCATTACTTCTGCCAGACCCTGTATATTAAGCACTGTTTTATATTCAGTTTTCATTTTTATAGTTACCTTCTATCTGAGGAGAATGCATTTTTCATTTATGTTTCTTTTTTAAATAAATGCATCTATGATTTTTTTAAGTAAATAAAGAAAAAAATAGTATGTAAAAAGTAGCCAAAAAAAAAAGGGAAAATGACCAACATGGAATGATAACGACTGTGAGGCTGAAATGATGTTCAGGAGACAGTGACTTAGACACATCGCTCCTGGGAACCCCCACATCTGGGGCCTTTCACATGTTCATCCAGAGTGCCAAAAACTAGTGAAAATTTTGCCCTCTTTTGAAAATTTACCATTTTAGAAATGTAAAAATAAGTAGCCATCTAAAACACAAAACACTATTAAGAGCACTTCCATTTAAATAAACTTTTGCTCCAAACATACTCAAACTGAATATAAATAACACTTTCCTATATTATTTTTAAAATTTTATAAAAAGGGAAAAATACCCTTAATCATATACCTACATAATATATACCATGGTTTCCAAGGACACTTCCCATAATCCTGTCAGGCAACTATTCTAGGTTTGGCTATAATTTTTCAATCTAATTTGGGGGGCCTAATAAGAAAATCTTCTATACCTAATTAATGTATAAAATAGCTATTTGTTTTCCCCTCAGTTACTTACTGGTCATTACTAAATTTCAACAGATAATACCTTGTTGGGAACCACCCTTCCTGGTTTCAGAAGCTGTAAACCCCCCATGGCTAAGGCTGAGAGAGCAACCTTCTTACCATAAGCCACTAAGGAGACAAAGTTTATCTCCCTGGCAGGAGATAAAAAAGCTTCTGCTCCTTTTTCTTCACCCTGCCTGGTCCCCAATGCTTGATGGGTTAGCCAATGACAGGTAAGATTCCCAAAGGGGGGAACAACCTAAAACAGGCACAGTCACTGGAAGGCCCCAGGGAAGGACTTGGGAGGCTATGGCAAAAGGTGGTGATGGACCCTCACCCATCAGCTTTGACAGAGCCTGAGTCCTCATTCTGTCTGGGAGAAGTCTCTTAATCTCTTGGCTGCCTTACTTACCCTGCCTGACTTAAGCCTGAAACAATGATAAAGGGCGGTGTAGCCCTGTGCGGGAAAGGGCGGGTCCCCAGGTGATCAGGCCTAAGAAAGAATGCATAAAATCCTGTGAAACCTGCTTTGCTAAGAATGTTCTCCATTAAATGATAAGGGTCCGAGCAGGAATTGAGTTTGTTTCCCCAAGTTTTGTAGCCCTTTAGCTAACAGACCCTGACTCACAATAAGCCCTTGTAGTTCTTTGTATGCTATCTATTGTTTGATCCTTACTGCCTGACAATGACTGATGAGCTTTACCTGTATTCCTGTGCAAAATGAACCCAATAAAAGCCCATTAAGGAAAAGGCTCCTGGCCCTTCCCACTTGAGATGGGCCACCTTTCCTCCCCAAGCAGATCATGTCTTGGCAGACTTATTCTCATCTGTGGCAGCTGGAGGTGGGGAGGGTTGGGGGTCCCGCGGGTAGGGCCCCCCCACAATACCTGACAAACTAGTCGGTTACATGACATTCCAATCAATGCCTTCAATAAGAAATAGCAATGCCTAAGCAATTCCTTTAAATCCTATAATAAACTCCTTGACCAAATCCTCTCATTTGTTTCATTCAAATATTTACTGAATATTCACTATGTGCCAAACTGCTCTAGTTAATTTTAGTTATCAAAATCTTGTATTAATCTAAAAATACATACATCTCCAAACTACTATAATACATAAACTATTAACAGTATAGAACAAAGATCACACAAAGAGGAAGATGAGGTGAGCCTATGACTGCCCAACCCCTGTTTCCTGCCTAGAGAACTTAACAGGATGCAGTGCAGGAAAAGGAAACCAAAGCAGAACCCCAAAATTCAGGGAGATCAACCCATCTAGAATGTGCAGGGCAGAGTACTGAAGAAGAGTCCCATGGGGAAGAGACAGCTGCACAGAGAGGAAAGAGTTGCACAATAAGACACTAAAGAGACTGCCTTCCAGCCTTCCAGTGAGTACCTGTCAACCTGTCAGTGCAAAGGTGTGAGGGAACTACCCAAGGTCAGGGAAAAAACTGCATGGAAGGAGCAGAAGGAACAATCCCTGGCACTAACACCTGTGTGCTTCACTCACAGCCAGGAGTACTTCATGTTTCTGTGACCTAGAATGGGAAAACCTCATAATACATGAAGCATTGAGTAGAATATAGAAGACGACGAAATAAAGTCTAAACCAAAGGCTGGTCTGGTCCCACTTAACGAAGCTCAAACCTCAAAGGGAGCAAATTGTTTCCAGCCCTGGCTGGTGTGGCTCAGTGGACTGGGCACTGGGCAGCGAACCAAGAGATCGCCAATTCAATCCCCAGTCAGGGTTTGATTCCCAGCCAGGGAACATGCCTGGGTTGTGTGCCAGGTTCCCACATGCGGATGAGTGAGAGGCAACCATTTGCATACTGATGTTCCTCTCCCTCTTTCTCCCCCCCTTCTAAAAGTAAATAAATATTTTTACAAAATTGTTTCCAAGCAACTTAAGTCCTAGGACAAAGTTCAATGTTTGAGGCCCTGACCCAGTAGCTCAGTTGGTTAGAGCATCATTCTCACACACCAAGGTTGTGAGTTTGATCCCTAGTCAGGGCACATACAAGAATCAACCAATGAATGCATAAATGGGTAGAGCAACAAATTGATGTGATGTTTCTCTCATTCACTCTCCCTGATGAGCTACTGAATAAAAATTTTCTTTAAAAAATGTTTGAAGGAATACAAAAACAAGTACCCAATGAGGTAAAATTCACATTGGCAGGCGACAAAGAAGAAGTAATAAGGAGAAAAATCAATCCACGGAAAAACCCAGAAATGCCACAAATGATAGAATAGGCAATTCCAGTAAACCAGTTATTATATCCCCTATGTTCAAGAATATACAAGACAGCACAAATAAGTTAAACAAAATACTTGAAAATAATTTGAAGTAATATTGGCTGAAACTTTTTGAAATTTCATGAAAACAATAAACCTACACAGCCAAAAACTCCATAAATCTTAAGCACAAGAAACATAAACATTTTTTAAAGTACACAAGGGTACATCATAATCAAATTATTTAAATCTGTAATAAAATGCTAAAAGCACCAAGAAAAAAGGCATTCAGTATGAAGGAGCAAAGAAAGGAACGATAGCAGACTTCTTGTCAGAAGAAATGTCAGCGAGAAAACGAACAAATCTACACCTAGCAAAAATACCTCAGAAACAAAGACCAAATAAATGACTTTTCAGACATTCAGAAGCTTAAAGAATTCCTTATCAGCAGACCCGAACTACTAGAAATGCTCAAGGAAACCCTTCAGGTGGAAGGAAAATAATAACAGATGGAATATGGGCCCAATGAAGAACCCAGAAATTGTGAGGAGGTAAATGTGAAATATTCCTTTTTCTTACTGTTTAAGTGTCTTTAAAGATAACTGACTTTTTAAAGAAAAAATAAAAATAATGAATTGTAAGGCTTATAACATATGTAAAATAAAATATGATAATAACAGAACAAAGATAAGAGAGGAACTGAAAAATTACTCTTTTAAGATTCTTACACTATAAATAAAAAATATATACTACCACTTGGAGGTAAATTGTACTAAGTTAAACTTGCACAGTACAAACCCTAAAGCAAACATCTAAAAAAAATTGTAACTAAAAGGCAAAAAAGGCAATCAAATGTAATCATAAGGGAAAAAGCAACAGCAGCAACTGTAGAAGAGTGGTTTCCAGGCTTTCATATCTCACAAACAACTAAATCAGAAATAAAATAATACAATAAATGAAGAAACTAACATAGGGTCAATTCTATTTTGCCAAGTAAAAACTTACACATAAACATAATTATTATTTTACTATCACCATTAATTCATAAAAGAATAAGCATTTTAAAATTATGCGGGTAGGAAGACCAATTTCCAAATAATGTATCATTATTAAACATTTATTCCACTCATTTTTTTTTTCTCACTTTACCATGGAAATTGGTTTTCTCAAATGTCTGCTTAAGGAAAAAGCATTTGGGTATCACTGCTCTACAATAATATGGCTCTGGCATCATAGACAAGCACCATCAAGGAAAGATTGTTGATGCCTAAAAAAAAAGTCTCCAATAACTAGAAAACAAAGTGGTATAGTATATCTTCACCCCATTCAGCAGAATAACTTCAACTAAAAATTGTATCAGAAAGAGATTCTCTTATCAGTATTGATATCAAAGCAACAAACTGATACCAAAACAATCAACATTTTGAGCAATCTTATAGGAACAGAGTAGCCACTCCACAGGCCCCCAAACTTCAGGAGTTAGTCAAGATAGGCAATACAATTTAATTGTACTTTAAAAGTGTCAACCTGCCTAGGTTTAACACACAGCTCTCCACATAACCTCCTGGTAACCCTGGACAAGTTATTCAACTTCTCTGAGCCTTATAGGACTGAAGATACATGCAAATCACTTAGGAGTATGTCTGGCACATAGTAAAAAGGCTAAAGAAATATTAGCAGCTAGGCCCTGGCCAGGTACTCAGTTGGTCAGATCAACAACCCATACACCAAGGCTGCAGGGCACAGGTCAGATCCCAGTTCAGGGCACATACAAGCCAAGAATCAGCCAATGAATGCATAAATAAGTAGAACAACAAATCGATGTTTCTTTCTTTTTTTCTCTCTCTTTCTCTCTCTCTCTCTCCTCATTCTTTCTCTCTCCCAGCCCCTCCCTAAAATCAATAAGTAAAAATTTGAAGAAAAAAAAGGAAATATTAGGAACTGTTACTATTATTACTGTCCTCGGAAACGCTCCTTCTCCCATGTATCCGACCTTAATCACCAGTAATGTATTTCTTTTTATAGTAAAAGGCATACATACATCTCCTTCCAGAAGTCCCTGTTTTCCTAACCAATTCCACCCAGCTCTGGTTAATTAATTTGTTCCATCATTTATTCATTCATTTACAAAGTAACTTCTACTTTTAGACAATAACCTTTTAGCATTTATATGAAAAAGCTCTATAAAAGTTACCTTTTTCATTTTTTTCTGAATTCAGACTTAAACATCTAAGGCAAAAAATGTCTACTATGTATGTTATAGCTTCCAATGCACCTGACTAATAAACTCTGCAAAGAAATCAACATTTATTAAATACTGACTACACCAACACAATTCTGCTCCAAAGACAATGGGTTTCTTCATTTTAATATGCTGTTTCTCCAAAGCAATATCCCAACAGATGCATTAAGAGACAGCAAGCAAAACGATTCCACGTCTCCACTAACAATGCATGCATGTTTCTTTATATCACTTTCACAATTTCAACCTCTTGACTCAAAATTAATTTGTATGTCTGAATACCCCGAGATGTTAGTACCGCTAATAAAACAAGCTCCCCATAATTTGCTAGTATTTGCTTCATGAAGATAAAGTTTTCCCTTGGACAAAGTAACCTAATAAAAATGGATCCCAAGTTCCTCCAGCTCTTAAGAGACGCACAGAAACAGCTTTAGGAACTGGGTAAGTTACCTCGACATTATCTGTGAGACCGTACTCAGAGTGAGGATTTTCCGAAACCTAGAAAACAAAACACAGGTCAAAGAGACATCGGCCACCCTTTCTCGCTGCACACCGCCACCATGAATCCAGGGCCTCCGGGTACCTGCGTCTGTCCCTCCAGCATCTGCTCTGACTCCATGGCGGACCCTGCAAGTCACAGTCCCCGGATACCAGTCTTGGAAAACAAGAACAACCATGTGTTACCCGGGAGATTTCAACACTACGCAGCCAGGATGGAGTCCAGAGAAGCCCCCGACCCCGCCCCTCACCCCCACCTGGGCGCGGGATCACCCCGAGTAGTAGAGAAGCAGGGAGAGACAGTCCACAACTGAGTGGCCGCATCAGGTCCAGAAGCTCCACGATCCCAAGAAGTGGTGAGAGGGGTAAAGGGAGCTGATTACCCGCGCCGGAGCCGTCCGTTCCTAAGAGCCCTGCAGCGCGCCACCAACTCCCAGCACAAACCGCTTCCGCCGTAAGTGATGGATGTCGCACGACTAACGCGCTTGCGCAGAACTCCCCAGCGGGCCTAGGGTGAGGAATGTCCCTGAGGCGTCGGAAGTGTGTCTACCTGGCTCCCTGCCTTTCGCTGAGTACCGTAGGCGAGGTGAGCCCACCCCGACTGTGAGAGGATCATTCCTCTACCCGCCCAGCCAGCACGAGCGCCACTCCACTGCAGACCCACTGAGAGCCCGGCTGGCAGGGTTTCGGCTGGCCAGCGCTCGGTGCTGCGGGCAAGCTTCTACCCAAGATTTTCCTCGCGGAACCGAAACCACTTGCTTGGTAGTTCTAACTAGAAAATCTCAGACCCAAGCTCAACAGTCTACAGAAGAATGTCGGGGTTTCACTCTAAAGCCAAACGAAGCAGCAGTGTTTTGGGGTTTCGTGTTAGCCTTTATTCAAGTCCTTAAAGTTGTGAACATGCGATGTGGATGTTACCTTACGGTGGTATCGAAACTGGCAATATGCAAGGCTTTCCAAAACGTGATACTATTGGTAATATTGTTTTTGTAAAAAAATAAATAAAGGATAATTTGCATCCACACAATTTATAAATAGTAAACAAACTAGTAAATCCGGTTGTCTTAATTTCAATAAATTCCATTTATTTTAATGTAATTTTAAGTAACAGTCGTTAAAGTTCCTGCCTTTGGCTCAATAATTTGTAGTTGCACTTTAAAATGTGAAAATTTGAAAACTTCATCAAATATTTGGAGAGTAAATTGTGGCGTGTCGACTGAATAGAATATCAACCATTCACAGTCATGACTCTAGAAATATGGAAATATTTAGGATTATCACATTAAGGGTTCTTTAAGGTAGAAAACAACTTCATTTTGCTACTCTAAAAACTGCATGTATAAATATCTAAGGAAAATAAAATTTGTTTAGGAGCTAGACTTGTGGGTATGTTTTTAAAGTTTTGTTTTATAATGTATACTTGATTAGGACTGTGATTGGTGACAGCTACCACATAGCACTTTGAGGATTTTCCACATAAAACTGATGCAAAGATGCAAATGCACAGTAGAGGATACAGAAATTGAACATAAACATAATAACTCAAGATTAAGTGCTTTTCAGGAGTAACAGCAAATAACAGCAAATAAGACCAGAGAATAATCAGGGAAATTTAAGAGAATAGTTAAGTGCATTGTAATATTATAATATATCTACACATTTCCCAAACATAGTGGGCACTCAAGACATATTACCAAATTCCAGACAGTAACTGCCATTTACGTTTTCTAAGTACTGACAATAAAGGAGAAAGTTAGACTGCAAGCTCCTTTACAGCAAGGACCTTGTCTTTTTTATCTTTGTACTTCACACAGTGCCTAGTACATTGCAGGTGCACAACATCAATTGAGTTGAGTTGATCCATAGTCAAAATTGAATATTTATATATATACCTGACACTTCTGAAAGCAAAAAAAAAGAAGACAATGTAAAAATGATTACTGAAGGGAACAGCAGAGAACTAAGTATCAGCTAGGTTTCTTTAAACCTAAAGACGAATTACTAGTGTGGTGTACAAAAAAGCTTCGCCAAAATTTTTACATTTACAATTTATTAATTGTCAGAGTCAGAAAACAAGACATTTTGGCAGAGAAGGAGGGCAGATTTAAAAAAATGACAAATGATGTAAATGAATTACCAACATAGTAAGAGGAAACATAAAGATACTGCAGAACACCAAGTTTTGATATGAATTAAAGATTCTAAAGAGGAGACCCTAGGAACCATGATTATGAGGGAATTTTCAATAATGTGTGCTGTCTGAACAACTTGAAAAGACATTTAACTGTTATTTGAACTTGTGTGAAACTGCAGTACTCTTCTCATCTGCTTCTATTATGTCCTACTATGGTACTGAGCTCATTCTGTCTTCATTTTGTGTACAGGTAAACACAACTAGATGTTGAGCTCTTTGGAGATAAAGATCTTAACTATATTCATCTTTGTATTTGTTTGTTTCTTATATTCAATAAATATATTTTCAAAAGGAGTGACTACATAGGGAAAGAAGCACTGGCACCAAAGTTCTACCCTAGACTTCCTGTCCTTGGAATTTTAAGGAAATAGTAGTTAAAGATTCTAGAACTAGAATTCTAGAATCTACAATAATAAAGAACACCTGTGCTTGACCTCCTTTTTACATACTTGGTGCAAATTCCATTTATAAAACATTAGCCGATTAGGCAGGCAACACCTATGTAGGAAAAATATAATGTGTGTAGTAGAGAAACACTTGATTTGGGTGTAAATATTAAAACCTGGTCCCTTCCCTTGTTTGCCATGTGAAATTAACTGAAGAGTTTAACTCTTCTGAGTGTCACGTTTTTTCACATAAAATTAGGATAACAATGCTTACTTCATTGAGATGCTCAAATGAGGTAAGATAGATGAACTGCTTTGTAAACTTAAAGTACCTATTTTATCTATATCTACTTCAATATTGTAATGATCTCTCTTTTTTGTTGTTGCTTCTATTTTGTTTTTAGGAAATTTGTGGAAAAGAAAGTGCTCAGAGAAATACAGAACGTGATTCACCGTGTGTGCATGCACACACACACACGGATGTGTTTGCGTCAATCTGTGGTCGAATTTATTGAGTGTAAATGGGCCCTCCGAGCAGTTTGTGGGGAGGGACATGAGCCACCTCTCAAGACGACCTACAAATATATATTCCAGATTCCATAAATCACTTTTCCAGGGAATATCTTTTGGTGGCTAATATAGGGATACAACTGCTCCACCCATATTTCCTTTGTCTCCGTTACCAAACCCATCCCCAAGCACCCTTACCACCACCCCATCTCATCAGAAATAATGGTATATCAAGGAACATACAAAATAAGCTTTTTAAAGACATGAATACAGTGCGTTCTTTTGATTTTTATTATCCAGACATGATCTCAGCAAATAAAAATGAAAAGGCTAACCTTATCATTTCCAATCTAAATTGTCAATTATTTCCTCCATTTCTCACAATAGGTTATATTTAGATTTTTTCTAAAATGTTTTAAATGATTTTAAATGTTTAAAAGTTGGTTTTATACTTAAAAGTTAAGAAAAAAAGTTGGTTTTATTATTTTTTTCAATTCCAAATAACAAATTTATGTTTATAAATAAGTCATGGGTGAGTAAATAATAGGTACAATGTATAACTTTTATATCTCAATTTTAAGATACTCAGAGCCATTCCATGTTAATTTATGTCGAAACCACTTCTCAAAAACAAACTTGGGCAGTAAAATAGAAACAGGTAGTTACACCACTTTACTTTTCTTCCTAGAAAGAGGCTTTCACTGCCTCTGGTCTGCCATTGGTATTTCACATTGTCTCTTAGCCTCAGGGCTCCTGGGTGGGGCTGGTTCCAAGGAGGGCCTCCTCATGCCCACCCCCCACCCGTGTAGTATTTGGTAGGGAAGTACTGCAGGGAGGGGGATTGGCTTTGCCCCAACCACTCAGAATTCCATTGTCTTATCTGGGCCTCAATTTCCCCACTGGACACCTGAGAGGGTTGTGGGGAAATCCAGTACCTCACGACGCCTAAAATATGGCGGACTGTGGCCTGTCTGTCTCCTAGGGGACTTCCTTCCTTTCCAGAAGCCCCCTCCACCATCCCCGCCCTATTCCCATGGTAAAAATAAATTACTTTGGTTTCGTCAAAACTACCTGGAATGTCCTGGCTGGCATAGCTCAGTGGATTGAGTGCGGGCTGCAAACCAAAGCATTGCAGGTTTGATTCCCAGTCAGGGCACATGCTTGGGTTGCAGGCCATGGCCCCCAGCAACCTCTCTCTCTTTCTCCCTCCTTTCTCTCTCTAAAAAATAAATAAATAAAATCTTTAAAAAAAAACTGCCTGAAATTTCTGTAATTATTGAAACCACAAACTGATCATATACCACCTTAATTTATTTTAGATTTTATTTATTTTTTATGTGTGTTGTCCTTATGCAGGAGCCATGCTAATCTTCTCTCTATCATTCCAATTTTAGTATATGTGCTGCCGAAGTGAGCACTATTTATTTATTTTTAGAGAGAGGAGGAGACACAGAGAGGGAGAGAAACATCTATCTGTTGCCTCTTGCACACCTCCAGCCAGGGATCTGGCCCAAGGCCCAGGAATGTGCCCTGACAGGAACTGAACCTGCAACCTTTCCGTCAACCTTTGCAGGATGACACACAATCCACTGAGCCAAGCCAGTCAGGGTGCCGCCTAACTTTAATACATGATTATTTTTTTAACGTTTTTTCTTTATAATATCAAAATGCATTGATAATGTACACATATGTGGGAGAGTGCAGAAAAAATTTAATTAGAAGTTCAATTATGTTGTACCCTGTGAAGTGATTTACTTATTCCACCACATGATATGCTAATAGCCTTGTAAGGTACTGTACATGTTATTATTCCCATAAAAAGCATGATAAAATAGATTCATAAAAATTCTCACATATTGTTACATAAGTAATTATACAGCTAGTTGAAATATCAACCTAGACCCATCTAATTCCAAAGGTTGTGCCTCCAGCTATGTACAAAGGACGAATGTATCAGTATGATTTAGGTTTCTAGTAATAGAAATCCCAACTCAGATTTGTGAAACAATAAAGAAGATTTCATAGCTAACAACGGAAAAATCGGGCAATAAAGTGAACAGGCACCAGGCAATGAAGTGAACATCAGGCAAAGATTAACTGTGGCTTCTCTGTAGTTTCTCTGCAGTTGTCTCCCTTCTTCCCTCCATACAATCAGCTCCTGACCTCAGGCTGCTTTTCTTGTGGGTGAGAGACAATTGCCGGAAGTATTCAGGGCTACATTCTCACTTTTTCACATTCAAGGAGAGAGAGCATCACTTCTCATAGCTCTCGCAGTAGACCAAAAGTCTGAACTTGGCTCTGGTCTGTCCAACTTGGACCGGTTATTCTGATAATGTGGATGCCTGTGTAGCTAACACAGACCTGAATTATTGTCCATCCCTAAACAATGACAGGATGTGACTCGGCGCTGGTTAATCCCACCTAAACTGCATAACTGCTATGCAAGGAGAGAGGATTGGTTCCACACAGGAAACACTTCAATGGGTAGAAAGGAGGAAAAAGGGAATGGATTCTGAGTAGTTAGCTAAAAAACATTTACTACCATATTATATAAAGAATTCATACTCTGTATGAGCTTACAATGAAAGAGAGAAACTAAAATAGAATTTTTACTTTGATGTGTCAATTCTACTTCTAGAACTTCATCCCATAGAAATACAAACTGTACAAAGATATAAAGATACCTATTGTACCATAGTTCTTAATAGGAAAAGATTGGCAATAGGTTAAATTGTTGTATCTCAGTACAATGGACCACTGTGTAGCCATTGAAAAGAATGAGGTAGATCTGTAGGTATTGGCATGAAAAGACATTCACAACATAATTTTATATGAAAAAAGTGTACGTTGCAGGAAAATCCATGTTGTAAGATTCTATTTTTGTACATATTTATTTGTATATGCATAGGAAAAAGCCTGAAGAGATAATACAACAAACTATTAATAGTGGTTACCTCTAGAGAGGGAAAATGAAAAGGGGAATCTTTGCTTGAAACAAAATTTTATATCGATATTTGAACTTTTGTTCACCAATATCATGAATTTGTTTTAAAAAAATTGGAAAATATTATTTTTAAAGATTTTATTTATTTATTTTTAGACAGTGGAAGGGAGGGAGAAAGAGAGGGAGAGAAACATCACTGTGTGGTTATTTCTTGCACACCCCCTACTGGGAACCTGGCCCGCAACCCAGGCATGTGCCCTGACTGGGAACTGAACCGGCAACTCTTTGGTTTACAGCCCGTGCTCAATCCACTGAGCTACACCAGCCAGGGCAGAAAATATTATTATATAAAACATTCAATAATGGCAAAGAATATTATGTGAGTAATGAGTCTAATTGGTTGTATGATAGTATTAAAAGAAAAATCTTTCAGGTCATTCGTCCCTTCACCCAGGTGTTTATAATTAGTGTGAAGAAAACAGTTAACACATTAGGGCTGAGACTGCCACCCTTAGGTCTGCCGGAAAGACTGGCTGCTGTCTGGGAATTTGAATAATAAACAGCTCCCTACACTGATACAGACTTTCCCTAAATGATAAGAGTGTCTGATTGCACCTAAACTGCTGGTGCAAACAGTATGGTTTATATCAAGCACCTGAATATTCCTTCTAGGGGTCTGGAATTTTGGTATGTCTTAGGCAGAAGGTGCTAACATAATCAGCCCCAACGAAAACCCAAGCACTGAGTTTCCGATGAGTGTCCCTGGGAGACAACATTTCTCCTGTGTTGTCAGAACCTATTGCTGGAGGAATTAAGTGTGTTCTGTGTGAATCCAATGACGGAGGATTCTCGGAAGCTGGTGCCTCATTTCCTCCAGGTTTTGCCCCGTGTGCCTTTTCCTTTTGCTGACATGCTTTGTGTCCTTTTGCTGAAATAAATCATAGCAGTGATTATTGACTATATTCTGAATCCTGTGAGTCATCCTAGCAAATCAAACCTAGAGCTGATCTTGAGTTTGAGGACCTCAAACTCTTGGGCAGTTTAAGATACATATAAATAACAGTGCCTTCTCTCATAAATTTGTATTCTTGTTCATCAAAGATCAGGCATGGATGTGATACATATAAATGACAATATAAGAGAATGATTGACTAAAGGTATGTTGAATGCTATAGAGCATAAATTCTGAAGGAGTTGAGATAAATATAAGTAGGTATATTTCGAGTAGTAGTGAACAAAGAATAAGTATTTAAGCAAAGCTGGGAATGGGCAGGGTGGCTATAACATACACTGAAACACCAATGAAGACATTGTATGGAGAAACTCAATTATTCTTACCAGAATATAGGAATTGAGCTTATCTGATAAGATGAGGAAGAGGGTCTCAAGGATAAAGAAAACTTTTTTTAAGTTTAGTATTCTTTTTATATTATATTATTTATTTATTTTTAGAGAGGGAAGGGAGGGAGATAGAGAGAGAGAAACATCAATGTGCGGTTGCTGGGGGTTATGGCCTGCAACCCAGACATGTGCCCTGACTGGGAATCAAACCTGGGACACTTTGGTTCACAGCCCACGCTCAATCCACTGAGCTACGCCAGCCAGGGCAGAAAACTTTCTGAAATCACGGAAGCTGGTGGAAACCACCCTTGCAAGCAGACAACTCCTTTTATGTATTCCAATATTTACCCTGTACTAACAATCTCCATTACTCCACTTTTCATGTACACTCGAGAAGGTATCTTTGTAAACACACCCTGCCCATCATAAATATAGAAATGTAATACTATACTATACACCCAACTATTTTGTTTAGAGTGATAATTGAATACACCCTCTGATAATCATCTTAGGGCATTCATTTCTACTTTTGTATCAACTGACTCTGCTTATGTTTCCACAGAATCATAAATTTAAAAACCAAGTTGAACAGGTTAAGGAACAATTCATACCCTTACACCTACTGCTATTTCAAAACCATGAACTCATCCACACTTTCACTAGTAATAAGTCATCTATAACTAGAGAATCTCAAACTGGTGTCTTTGTTTTGGTTTGTTTTTAAATTTTGAGTCAATATTAATTAAGCAATAGATTCACATAAAACTCAGAATTCTGGTTTCTCTGGGAATGTTTAAAAAATGTGGCAATAGTAGTCCGCACATTCTTGAAAGGCAAATATCAGCTGGAGCTGAGTAACAGCTCTTCCATCCTATACAGGGATGCTATTCTTCAGTTTCTGGGTTTCCATCATTCATATCATATGCGGATTTTGGAATTTCACACTCACACATGGAACTAATATGCTATATGCCTGACCACTGTTGCTAGCTGCTATTTGAGCTTTTTGGGCCACTGCAACAGACTATAAATTTGATCTCATTCTCTATTATGATCCAGGTACCTTACTCATTGCCAGTCATGTTGTCCATGCTTAATACCTATTTGTTGAACAAGTGAATCAATAATAAGTACCACAATGTGGACTCAGTACAGGGAAATGGTTAATTGCCTGCAATTATGTCTTTGCTTATTAACACAGATAATAGGATAATAATCACCTAACTGTTACTCTACTCCTCCTATCCCTTGCCTTCAGCTATGTCTTTTAAATTTTTTAAATTTATTTTTAGAGCAAGGGGAAAGAAGAGAGAAAGAGAGGGAGAGAAATATCCATCATTTGCCTCTACACACCCACAGCTGGGGACCTGGACCACAACCCAGGCATGTACCCTGAATGGGAATCACACTGGTGAACTTTTGGTTCAAAAGGCTGACAGTCAATCCACTGAGCAACACCAGCCAGGGCTAACAGTGCCTTTTCATTTGTTTCCCTTTTAAGTTTTCTGCCTTTTTCAGAATCAGTCAGTTCCTCTGTTGGTTCTAGGTGTGCCATTTTATTGTACTTTTCTTTTTAATTTAAAAAAGGACTCTAATATCTGTCATTACTCCCTACTTCAAATAATCCAACATCTTTCAAGCTGGAGAGGAGTAGAGCTAAAATATCCAGGAAAAAAAAACAAACAAACCTGGTGGCAGTCACTTTGTAAATAGATTAATGGGTTAAAGTGATAAAGTGACCGAATGTCCTGGATTAGTTGGCACAGTACTCAGCTCCTCCTTTTTGTTCTGGTGAAACTGGCCCAGATTTCATTCAAGATTAAGTGTTCTCCAAGTTTTCACCATCTGAAAACTGGGAGGCTGTCAAACTCTAGGTTAAATGGCTGAGAAGGTTAGGATCTTCATACCAGACGGAGTATAAGGCCAGGGTAACATCCTTTGGACAAATCCAGGAAGAGATTAATTCATAAAATGGATGTGACCGGCAAGTAATTTCAAGAAGCAGAACATGTGTTGAGGTTACTAAAAATTGAGATCCCAGTAAAGTCTGAATTCTGGAATGGCTTTGTAGGTGTATGAGACAAAGCAAAATTTATTGAACCCTCTTACAGGTATTATGCTGGAGGTTTTAGATGTATTCTTTCATTTTGTAATTTAATTCTTATTCCGCCCATTTTACAAAGGCGTTAACTAGTTTAAAAACTTGTTCTATATCACACAACTAATTAGTGACAGGAGTAGAATACCAACCCAAGTCTTTCTGACTCTTAACCTGTGTTGTTACCATACCCCCACCCCACCCCACCCCACAAAATGGGCAAGGTACAGAAAAGTACAGTCAATATTAAGCACAACTGGATATCAGAGAGTTAGAAAGTGGGAAGCCAGAAGCCAGAAACTCAACACATGGATGACCAGAAATGAAAGGTAACTCCTCCTCCAGGGGCTAAAAACGTATTTCATGTTTAATAAAACATAAAGAGAATACATAAAAATGTTTTTCTCTGAAAGGCTAGATTTTTCCTTTAAGACCCTGAAGTATGTGTATTTAACTAATATGTGATGTTGGGCAAGTAACAGACTGTTAGAACTTCCGATTCTCTATTTAAAAAAATGCAGATAATGCTTAACTCAAATAGTGATGATTGAATAACACAGTAAAAGTTAAACGGCTTAGCTCAGAACGTGGTTCAATGTTAGTGCCAGTAGTCACCATCATCGCTGTTGTTCTCTCCTTAAACTTAAGTATGTTAATTTACCTCGTGATTAAAATGTGGTCTTTATAATTCAGCAAAATGGTTGAGCATTGATTTCCCAGATGAGTCATCCATCCTTAGCTCCAGTCTGAATTTGAGGTAAAAAGAAATTCGACGCATAATCGCTGTGGCAGATTACTTTCAAAGATGCCACGATAATTCCATTTACAAAAAGGGATATATATATATATATATATATATATATATATATATATACACATATATATACACATGCATACATATACATATATATATATACATGCATACATACACACACATATCCTTTTACAATGTGACTTTGCCACTCCTCCATCAACATGTAGAATTTATTTTCCCATCCTTTACATTGTAGTTGGCCTTGTGACTTACTCTGACAAAAAAAAATGCAACGGAAATGACATTGTGCAATTATGGAGTTTAGGTTTCAAGAGGCCTTGCAGCTTCCACTCATACTGTTGTAGAGGCCAGATTCAATGTAAAGAACTATGGAACACCCTGCTGAAGATATGTGCCCCAGCCAGCAGCCACCACCAGCATCTGGACATGTGAGTGAGGACAGCTTGCCCTCTCAGCCCCAGTCAAGCCATCAGATGATTGCATCCCTGTGAATGTCCCGAGGCAATGCCAGCAGAGGAACTACCCAGTTGAATCCATCCCAAGTTGCTGACTCATAAAATTGTGAGTAAATAAATAGTTGTTTTCTTAAGTCAGTGAGTTTGAAGTGGTCTATTACACAGCAACATATTTCTATAATAATTACCATGTTTGAATTATTTTTCAAAGTATTAATCTTTATTAAATGAGTACCATAATCAAGGCTCAGGCTAGGTGCAGAAAGTGAGCCACTTCCTTGAAGTAAGTTTATAATTTATAACAGGAGGTAATGAAGTACTTAAATAACTATCACATAAGGCAATATATGAGAAGAGCCATAGAATTACACAACTGTATCATCATAAGAATTTTTAAAATCGGATCATTTCTGCCCCAGCTACTGTGGCTCAGTGGACTGAGCACCAGACTGAGAACCAAAAGGTCACTTGTTTGATTCCCAAGCAGGGCACATGGCTGAGTTGTGGGCCAAGTCCCCAGATGGGGGCGTGTGAAAGGCAAATGATGGGTGTTTCTCTTTCTCCCTCCCATCCCCTCTCTCTAAAATAAAGAAATAAAATCCTTTTTAAAAAAGGATCATTTCTGCTGGAGGTGATAAGGGAAGGATTAATCAAGAAAACATCACAGTTAAGCCCTAAAAAATTTTTGACAATGAAGGTAGCAGGAGAAGCAAAGGAAAGAAAAATGACCTGAGGATACTTGTGGTCCTGGGAAATAGTAAAGAATGCTCAGAATTTTACCAGTAGTTCCTTTTAGGTGAATTACAGTGTGAATTTAGTTGAATTATATACCATATATATATACAGCTGTGGGAGAGCCATTCTTCATTGAACAAATATCAAGCAGCAACTTCATTCCAGGCATTACTGCCTACTATGTTTTTTAAAATGTTTTACTTGTCAATTGATTTTAATTAATTTATTGATTGATTAATTTGAGAAAAAGAGGGAAAGACTGATTTTGTTGTTGTATGTGCCCTGACTGGGGATGAATCCACAATCTTGGCATATGAGGGCAATGCTCTAACCAATTGAGTTCCTGGCCAGGGCCACTACTCTTTTTTTATGTAATAGACATAGAGGCTAAAACAGATGTAGAAGCTGAGTTACAGGTCCAAGATCACAGAAAGTGGTGGAGCAGGGATTTGAATGCATCCAGTCTAACTCCAAAACCACTCTATTATTGGACCATCTCTTGGCCAAGTTAAAAAGTTACAGTAGTCCCTGGCTGGTGTGGGTTAGTGGATTGAGTGCGGGCCTGTGAACCAAAGGGCCGGGGGTTTGATTCCCAGTCAGGGCAGGTCCCCAGTAGGGGGCGCGCGAGAGGCAACCACACCTTGATGTTTCTCTCCCACTTTTTCCATTCCCCTCTCAAAAAAAATAAACAAAATCTTACAGTAGTTACTTAAGATGAAAGAAAAAACTGGCACCAAACTAAAATAAACTGTGGTAAATTCATATAATGGAACACAGAAGTGAAAATAAATGTGCTATAGCTATACAAATCAACAAGAAAGGCCCTGGCCAGTGGATTGGAGCATTGTTCCATAAACCAAAAGGTTCCAGGTTCGATTCTCAGGGCACATGCTTAGGTTTCGGGTTCGATCCCAGTTGAGGCACACATGGGAGGCAATCGATGTTTGTTTCTTTCTCTCTCTCTCTCCCTTCCGCTCTCTCAAAAAAAAAAAAAACAACCAAACAATGGACAAAATGTCCTTGCTTGAGGATAAAAAAAATCAACAAAGAGGAATCTCAAACACTTAAATATTGAGCAGTAAAAGTTAATTAAGAAGAATACAGGCAGTATGATTACACTGGTGGCAAAACCAGGCAAAACTATGCAATATATTGTTTAGAGGTAACTACACACATATATGCAAAACTAAAATGAAAGGCAAAGGGATGAGTACAAAAATCAGGACAGTGGCTTTCTGTAGAAGGGGAGAAAGTCTGAAATTAGGGAGAGCCTCACAGAGTGCTTCAAGAACCTGGTTACATTAGTTTTTCATAAACTGGATGTTGTTTGTTTTATTGTTTTTCTTTAAATTATACATATAAATTATATACTTCTTGCTTACATGATATATGTGTAAATATAATAGATTTTACACAAGAACAAAAAGTACTGTGGAGCTCAAAAGAGGGAAGTCAGCAATTGAAATGAATCAAGATGTTAAGGAAGGCCTTTCAGCATGAACTAGAGTAAGCACAGAGGCAAGAACAAAGAGGGAGAGAGAAGTAGGAGGGAAACAGGGAGCAAGTCATGTTTGCAGAAGCCTATACTTGTAGAGTAGTAGAGAAACAAAAATTAGAGAAATAGGCTAAATAGTTAATTTATTAGTTTACATTATAAAGTGACCAGACTAGGAACCTGGCATCTTCAGAGACCTCGATGAAGTGAACCATATAGGCCTGCTCTTTAACTACCTTCTATCCCAGTGTTTTCATCCAAGATTCCAGTTACTAGGAGGGTACGATTGACCCAATATTCCATCTCTGTAATCTCGGAGGTGGGTTTTTGTGCTGGCAGCAGAAGTGAATAGGCAGATCCCTAAAGGAAGGGACATACAGATTAAGGCGGGGGCGGGGGAGTGTCAGGGAATACCCAGTGGGGATTCCTCAGTAAATTATGGGACGATTACTGTGTAATCGATTACTGTGTGATTACCTTAAAAATTCCCTTCTTCAAATAAATTAATTCTTCATCTAAACATAGTAATTCAGTTGAACCTCTGGAATCGTTGACTTCATCCCATTGAGTTAATATTCTCGTTTTGGTGACCTTAAAATTTGTCCGTCTCTACTACTGCTTCCCTCTTAGATAATTCCTAGATTGGTACCCATTGCTTCTGAGCTAGAACGCAGAGTAATTATCCTATGCGAAAGACGGGCAGAAAATACTGAAACAAATACTCATAAGAAAACGACGACACTAAAAGATAGAAACCCTGCAAACAAGCCGACGGTCCCCAAACTGCAGCCTCGTATTTCGGTGAATTGGTGAACAATATTCCCTGCTACGGGGCTCCCAGGAACAGTGCATGACGTAGAGCCGAACTGCACTTTGGGAATCGTAGTTCCTCGGGAAAGGTACGGAGGGCGGACGCCGCACACGCGCAGTAGGAGCTTAGGTCAACAAAGACGGCGGCGTGCGCGCGCGCCGGAGAAAGACTCGGGGGAAGCGTGCGCGCGCGGCCACCACTCTGAGCTACTAGAGGCGGCTAAGAGGACCAAGAGAGGGAGGGGCAGAAGCCGCCGACCTCAGCCTGAGAAGAAGGGACAGTGCTAGTGCCAGCAGGAAGAGAAAGGGGCGGGGCCGGCGAGCTGTGAGTCGAGGTGCGGAGCTCTTGGGACCGGCCGGAGCGCGGGGGTCTGTGGCCTTCGCCGTCCCAGTGGCCGCTGCCGTCACTTCGTCGCCGTCGATCTGCGGGAGGCGGGTTATGGCGGCGGCGGCAGTGGGAGCTGTGAATGAATTCTCCAGGTGGACGCGGGAAGAAGAAAGGCTCCGGCGGCCCCAGCAGCCCGGTGCCTCCCAGGCCCCCGCCCCCTTGCCTGGCCCCCGCCCGCCCTGCCCGTCCCGCCCCCAGGCCGGCTCCTCCGCCGGAGTCGCCGCATAAGCGGAACCTGTACTACTTCTCCTACCCGCTGTTCGCAGGCTTCGCGCTGCTGCGTTTAGCCGCCTTCCACCTGGGGCTCCTCTTCGTGTGGCTCTGCCAGCGCTTCTCCCGCGCCCTCATGGCCGCCAAGAGGAGCTCCCCAGCCGCGCCGGCCTCGGCCTCACCGCCGGCGCCAGTGCCGGGCGGAGAGGCCGAGCGCGTCCGAGCTTTCCACAAACAGGCCTTCGAGTACATCTCCATTGCCCTGCGCATCGATGAGGACGAGAAAGGTAACTGGAGGCCGGGCGGGGGGAAGGGGTGGTGGCGCCGGGAAGAAAGCGGTAGGGTCGCCGAGGGAGGGCAACACCTGCGCCCCTTTCCTGCGCGAGCCGGCGGTGCACCCCTGGAAATTGATCCTCCCCGCGAGATTGCTTCCCTGCAGTCAGACCTTCATCCTCTGCGTTTCTCAGTTAAAACCTCTCCCCTTTCAGGGCTGCCTAGTTGTCGACTTTGTTTCACACACCAGCCTTCCCTTACTCTTCTTATACCAGACGTGCTGGTAACAGTGACAGTTGTCCTAGAGTGACCACACGGATCCCTTCTGTAAACAGTGTGTGGCTTCCTCTGAGCCAGGTTTCCAAAAAAGGTTTTGATAGCGAAGGAGCTGTGACTTGTTAAAGGCCCCTAATGAAAGCAGGGTACTGTAGTGTCAGGAAAAAAAAGAACACACAGTGACTTAATTTTGAAAGGGACAGCTGCATATGATTACAGCTGAATTTGCATTTTTAAAGTTTCATGGCAGTCACTTTAGCAATATAATAACTCTTGAGTATTTTTCAGTAAAGTTCTATTTTAGCCTAAAACTTTTGTCCCTGGTTAATTTGGTTTTATCTGGATTAGTATTTCAAGGCAGCCTCTTAGTTACTAAATCGAAATGCTAAATGAGTGCATAGGCTAATTTTATATATATCATTTTACAATAAAACTTAAAGATTTATGTTTCTGAACAAAGCAAGGATACTCCGTACTTCAAATTTCTTTTAAGATAATGTATGTTGATCCATGTGCCAGGCACTGTGCTCTTAGCTTTCCTTGTGTTTTGTATTTAATCCCATCAACTACCCAGTGAGGTGAAGGTACTATTAAGTGTCCACATTTTACAGATGAAAAACCTAAGGCTCAAAAGATTAAAGCAGGCCATGCCAAACCTGGGCTAATTGGTAATGAAACTTTTTTATGGAAGATGATAAGTAGAGTCTTGTAACATTTTGAAAGTCCCTCCTTCCGTCTTCAAATCCAGTGTGCTGAGATCTTTTCCCTCTACCACCTGAATTAAGTACTCACTTTCATTGTTCTTTTTTTTTAAGCAAACTGCTCTTAATTTGTAGTCTATCTCTCCACTACCAACCCCAGAAACTTTTATTTTTACTTTTTAATTTTATCAAACTGTTACAGTATTTTTTAAAGATTTTTAATTTATTTTTAGAGAGGGGAAGGGAGGGGAAAAGGGAGAGAAACATCAACATGTGGTTGCCTCTCACGTGACCCCCACTGAGGACCAGGCCCACAACCCAGGCATGTGCCCTGACTGGGAATGGAACTGGTGAGCCTTTGGTTCACAGCCCATGCTCAATTCACTGAGCTACACCAGCCAGGGCCAGAAACTGTTTTAGATTTAGTTTTATTGAAACCAATTTCCTTTGTGGGGCTCAGGAGTGAGAAGTAGGAGGTGTTCACGGTTTTGGAACATAAAGACAGAGTGAAGGTTAAAGTTCAAAGAAGGACAGACATTTAAGGAAAGAAGGGCATGTATTTGTGGAAGGAAGTGTTTTGTTAGCTGCTTCATTCTTCACCACCTTTTAGGATCATTCAAAGATCTCTTGGGGAGGATGAAGGGTACTATCATTCTTTCCTGGAGATGTAATGTTTCACTGTAGGACCCTATTTTTAATAGGGTCCTTTGAAGTTTACTCATCTAGGTCAAAGATGTTTAAAATAGAGGGAATATGTTTAAGGGTAGATTAATTGTTGTATTTAAGAAGAGAGTGCCAGAAAATACAAAGAAATTTTAGTTAACACTGGATGATGGGAGTTTGAAGGTATGGCCAGAGGACTGGTCAAGGGAAACCTAGGTATGAAAAACTGAAAAAGACCCTAGGCTCTTAGATTTAAAGAGAGATCAGTTCCATATGAGATATAAGTGACAGGTAGAATTGAGACCTTCGGTTTCATGCTGGTGACTTAACTTTGAGTATTACACATATGTCTGTATCTATTGTATTTAAATCATATTAAATAATTTTTTAAGTATAAATGCTTTTAGCAATCCAGGTACATCATATTTCACCCTCTTTCTGCTGATAATTCAAAGGTTTTTGTTTCATGCTTCAGTTTCTAAAGTGGACATCAGAATATGACTGATGCATCATATGCTAAAATAAATTAGTTCAAACTGAAACAAATTATTCATTTTCCTTTAAAAATGAAGTAAAACTGAATTTATATTGCCATAGTCCTTTTTTACCTAGTTTTTCCTGTACATAGTAAAAATTTTTGTACTGGATTGGCCAAAAAGTTCGTTTAGTTTTTTTGTATGATAACTCGAGTAGTGCTTAGTTGTCTGTAACTTCATTTGAAGCAGTTTTATTGGATTGTATTGTGACAGCTGTCACATTAGCTGCAGTAAAAAAAACTTACAAAATTTGGTGACTTTTTGTGCAGCCATTTTACTATTGAAGATGGAAGAAGATATGTAACATTTTTGGTGTACTGTGTTTTATCATTTCAAGGAAGGTAAAAAAGCAAAAAAAGATTGTGCAGTGTATGAAGAAGGTACTGTGACTGATCGAACGTGTCAAAAGTGGTTTGTGAAGTTAATTGGTACTCTTGACATTTTGGTCAAATAACTCTTTGCTGTGGGCTGTCTTATGCATTGGAAGATGGTTAGCAGCACCCCAGGCCTCTACCCACTAGAAGCCAGTAGTGGGAGATAGCCAAGATACTCAACATACCCAAATCAATAAAGTTATTGGTGAAAATGAAAAATGTGTCTTTTATTTTACAGAAAAGGTGTAACAAACTCTTTGGCCAACCCAGTACTTTAGCCTTAATCCAGTAGTAGTAAGAAGAGTTCACATTTGAAGTCTGTTTGCCTCTCAGTCAGCCTAGATAACATAAAACTTAATCTCAAGAGAATTTCATTCTCCCTCTTTCCCACAGCATTAAAATATATATGAACAAATAGAAATGAGTTGGATATGCAGTCTTGAAAGCTTTCCTAACTTGCTGATAAGCCATTAAGGGGCTTATGTTGCCATGCACTGCCATACCCCTTAGCAACCTGACTTATCTTCCAAGTGTACTGAGAGCCACTTTATTTCATCAGGTCAAGTGGGTTATTTCAGACTGTAGTGGAGTTCACTGAAACATTTGGTGCCTTGAAATAAAGACCAAATTAAATCTTATTTTTATAAAGTAGTGTATGAATGTGGTTAATATAGTGACTATGTTTATTTTGAACTCCATTCTTCTGGCATATCAGCTTTGACACTGAATTTGAATAAAGGCCTAAGTTTGACACCAAAATAATTTTTTAAGATTATTTATTTATTTTCAGAGAGAGGGAAAGGAGGGAGAAAGACAGGGAGAGAAACATATATGCGTGAGAGAAACATTGATTGGTAGCCTCTGGCCTGTAATCCAGGCATATGCCTTGACCCGGGAATCGAACTGGCCACCTTTCGCTTTCTGGGTCTGTGCCCAAACCACTGATTGGGGCTGAAAACAAACTGCGTTAAATGGAGAAGTACAGCAAATTCTGTTTACCTAATATGGCACTTTATGAGGTCTATACATTAAAGCAAACGTTTATTGGATGCCAGTTAATTTGCAGAGCTCTCTGCATTCTAAATGTTACATGAGAAAAACATTTCCTCTTCAATGAGATGTGTTAAGACAACACTTGTTATGTGATGAATAAATATGTATATACTTTTTTTATTTTTATTTTTTTTAAAGATTTTATTCATCCATTTTTAGAGCAGGAAGGGAGGGGGAGAGAGAGAGAGAGAAACATCAATCTGCAGTCGCTGGGGGCCGTGGCCTGCAACCCAGGCATGTGCCCTGACTGGGAATCGAACCTGCGACACTTTGGTTCGCAGCCCGCGCTCAATCTACTGAGCTATGCCAGCTAGGGTGTGTATATACTTTTATGTATATTATATATCCCTCATTTTTTCAAGGAATTAAATAGTCTTGTGGATATTTTCTTAAATTGTTGAACATCCTTGGCAAACTGATAGCCTGTCAAATCTATTATACATGTAGAGAAACTAAAATTTAAAGAGTGAGCTTAGCCATAGAAGAACAGAGTTTAGGTGAACAGACTCATAATTTTATACGTTTTGTTTTATACTAAACAGGTTCTGTTTTTGCAATGCTAACTACTAAGCCCCTTGGATACTTGGAAGAAAGGGGGAGGTTGTAAGAGTGGTGTTTTGGATTAACCAGAACATGACTTAACATGCTTTACGTGGCTCCTGCAGGGAGACAAGCCTGAGATTGCCTGGATAACACAGTGGTGCAGGTTGGTAGGTGTGTTTCAACTATATAGGACTTGACAGTAAGGGCCCAAAGTGTTGTATCAAAGAGGGAGCACCAGTTTCTCAGGATGTTGTAGGACTGAAGAATCTAGCATCAAGGACAGAACTTGTCTAACTAAAATCTTTTTTTCTGTCTATTCCTAGTCCATATTAAAATATCAGGTTTTATTAAAAATAAATTCCCATATAATTTTGTGTTTCCTTATAATCCAACCTTGGGCTTTATTTAAAATGCACACGAAATATGTGCTTATCCACATTTATTTCCAGAAGGGGAAAATAGAGAATAGTAACCAGATTCAATATACTTTCTTTTACTTCTAAAAACTACTAGACACCATTTGGAAAAGATTGATTTCAGACAGTTTTCCTGGGCCCAGTGATTCTGCTTGTAAAGTTTCCATGATAAGAACAAGGAAATAATTTTGATGGATATTCAGATAATATCATATATTTCCCAGAGAACACCATTAAATTTTATTAAATACACAGTAAACATTTCACATTTTCAGAATATTTATTTGTATTTGCACTAAACCGACAAAAAGGCAGCCAATGTTAGGAACTTTATCCTTTGTTCTAGTCTTAGCTTTTTAAAAAAATTGTTTTATTGATTATGTTGTTATAATTGTCCCAGTTTTTCCCCCTTTACCTCCCTTCACCTAACACCCCACTCCTTTAGGTAATCCCGAAACCATTATTTCATAAGGCATATGTTTAAGTTCTTTGGTGACTCTATTTCCAATACCGTACTTTACATACCCATCGCTATTCTGTAACTACTTATTTGTACTTCTTAATCCCCTCACCTCTTCACCCATTCCCTCACATCCCTCTCCCATCTGGCAACCATCAAAGCCCTCTCTGTATCAATGAGTCTGTCTCTGTTCTTCTTGTTTGCTTACATTGTTTTTTAGATTGAATTATTGATAAATATATATTTATTGCCATTTTATTCTTTATAGTTTTGATCTTTTTCTTAAGTCCCTTTAACATTTCATATACTAATGGTTTGTTGATGATGAACTTCTATAGTTTTTTCTTGTCTGGGAAGCTCTTTATCTGCCCTTCCATTCTAAATGATATCTTTGCTGGTAAAGCAATCTTGGCTGTAGGTTACTTTTTTTTTTTTAAGATTATTTATTTATTTATTTTTAGAGAGGGAAGGGAGGGAGAAAGAGAGAGCATCAATGTGCAGTCACTGGGGGCTGTGGCCTGCAACCCAGGCATGTGCCCTGACTGGGAATCGAACCTGCGATACTTCTGTTCACAGCCCATGCTCAATCTACTGAGCTACGCCAGCCAGGGCTGTAGGTTACTCTTTTCATGACTGTGAATATTTCTTGCCAATGCTTTCTAGCCTGGCAAAGTTTCTTTTGCGAAGTCAGCTGACAGTCTTATGGGAACTCACCTGTAGGTAACTAGATGCTTTTCCCTTGCTGCTTTTTTTTTTTTTAAAGATTTTATTTATTTATTTATTTTTTAGAGAGGGAAGGGAGAGAGAGAGGGAGAGAGAAACATCAATGTGCGGTTGCTGGGGGTTATGGCCTGCAACCCAGGCATGTACCCTAGCTGGAAATCGAACCTGCGACACTTTGGTTCGCAGCCCATGCTTAATCCACTGAGCTATGTCAGCCAGGGCTTCCCTTGCTGCTTTTAAGATTCTCTCTTTATCTTGAACTTTTGGGATTTTAGTTATGATGTGTCTTGGAGTGGGCTTCTTTGCAGCCATCTTTTTTGAGACTCTCTGTACTCCCTGGATATATATGTCTATTTCTTTCACAAAATTAGGGAAGGTATCTTTCATTATATTTTGAAATAGGATTTTAATTTCTTGCTCTTTCTCTTTTCCTTCTGGTACCCCTATGATGCAAATGTTAGACCACTTGAAGTTGACCCAGAGACCTGCTTATACTATCCTCTGTTTTTTTGGATTCTTTTTCTTCTTATTCTGATTGGGTTTTTTTTTTCTTTCTTTCTTGTATTCCAAATTATTGATTTGATTCTCGGCTTCATCCACTTTATTGTTGTTTCCCTCTAAGGTTTTTTGTTTTTTTTTTTTCCCCCTATTAGTGTATCCTTCATTCCTGACTGGATCTTTTTTATGCTGCTGAAGTCCTCACTAAGTTCCTTGAGCATCCTTATAACCAGTGTTTTGAACTCTACACCTGATAGATTACTCATCTCTCTTGTTTCATTCTTTTTCCAGAGTTTTGATCTGTTCTTTCATCCCAGCCATGTTTCTTTCTCCCTCATTTTGGCAGCCTCCCTGTGTTTGTTCCTATGTATTAGGAAGAGCTGCTGTGACTCCCTGTCTTGGTAGCATGGCCTAATGTAGTACGTGTCTTGTAGGGTCCAGTGACACAGCCTCCCCTATCACCCAAGCTGGGTACTCGAAGTGTGCCCTTTGTGTGGACTGAGTACACTCTTCTCTTATAGGTGAGCTTTGATTGCTCTTGACAGGTCAATAGGAGGGATTTACCCAGTCATCTCCAAGGATTGGCTGTGACAATTTACCACCAACCTTCACCCTCTGTGGAGGAACAGGTGTGCAGGGCAGGGTGGAGGTAATCCAATGTGGTCTGTAGCTATCCACTGGGTGTTCAGGCCCTGTGGTTTCCCGGTTGGTGCAGGCCATGGTTGGCTCCCACCTGTGTTCTGCCTGGAGCCACCTTGCCTGAACTCTAAAGCAATTTGAGATGCTCATTCCTTGTGCTGGGCTTGGAGATTCCTAGGAGAAGCCAAACTATGAATCTAGGCTGGCTGCTGCTAATGTTATATCTGGGGTCACTTAGCCAGAGGTATGGGAACTGGGGGCTGAGTGAGATCAGTTGTCCCTTGTTTGAGATGATTTAGGAAGTTGTGAAGAATGAGCTAAGTTCATCCACTCATATGGAGGAGTCTCTGTTAACAGGTTTGGTGGGCCCCTAAATAGGGTGACAAGGAGTCTTAGGGATCTCCAGGATCGAACAAACAGCGTTACACAGGTTGATGGAGTCTCAGATATGGCACCAGTCTGCCAGCTCTGTGGCTCTGTTGGGGGAGGGTTCAAAAAAGGGACAGTGGCCTTTCTGTCTGTGAGAAAGCTGTCCCCCAGCTCTCACCTTGATGCCAGACCCCTCACTTCCTCCCAGTATGCTACTGGTGCCTTTCAAGCTGCTACCCTGGTACTTGAGATCAGAGGGAATGAGTTTGAGTAGGTGAGTCTGTGTGTGGGTTTTTTAAGAGGAACTGCTTGAGACTCTAGAAGTTTCTTCCACCAGCTGTGTTCCTGCTACTTTTTGCAGGCAGGAGTTATGGGAAATTATCTTCCTGATATTGGAACGCTGGGCTGGCTGCCCTGATGTGGGCCTGGGCATCCTTGCTGCTGAGATATCCCTCCTGAATTTTTATCCACCACTGGTGGGTGTGGGACCAGCCCATTCCACATCTATGCCTCTTTTACCAGTCTGGATGGATATGGTTTCTTTAATTCCATAGTGTCAGACTTCTACTCAACCCTTTTAAGATTTTATTTATTCATCTTTAGAGAGTGGGGAAGGGAGGCATAACGAGAGGGAGAGAAACATTAATGCGTGGTTGCCTCTCACGTGGCCCCCATTAGGGGCCCGACCCGCAACCCAGGCATGTGCCCTGACTGGGAATCGAACCGGCAACCCTTTGGTTCGCAGCCCATGCTCAATCCACTGAGCTACACCAGCCAGGGCTCAGCCTGATTTCTAATGGTTTTGAGTGATGGTTCTATAATGTAGTTCTAATTTTAAACTGATTAAAAACAAACTACATTTGATCTTAGCTAAAAGGCTGAGAAGCTATAATTTCATTTTCATTTTAATGTGGCTATGTGAGTAGGTGAGCCATGTTTATCTATGCCACCATCTTGACCGAAACTTCTCTGGCTTTTTTTTTTTTTTTTTCTGTGTTTGTTTTTATTGCAAGTTTACATTGGGTTGGACAAAAAGTCCATACTTTTTTCCTTAGGTAGAATACAGTTAAACCTTTTAAAACTCACTAACTAGATTCCTAAGATTATTGTTAGTCATTCTGATGACAAGGGATTGTCAGTAAATGAATGTTGACTTGTTGAGGAAGGATCTTTCCTAACTACTATCTTATTCCCTAATAGTAGTTGCTCACCCAAGAGTAGTTGGATCTTTTATTTCTGTCAAAATATAGATTTTCTACTTTTCTGCCAGTTTCCTTTCCTTGACCTATATGACACCAGTGAATTAATATGATGATGCAGCTGTTTTTCTTCTGCTTTGTGACTTCCTAACAACTACTCGTGATAGATATTGTAAGCAGTAAAACATTTGAGTATGCTCTCATCTCAGCAGCTGTTTAATGTGGTAAAGGAGGAAAGAAAAGTGTCAAAATCTATAATTTTCTTGGAGACTATTAAATGTTTTATGCCTACATAGGTATAGCATAGAAATGCTACACTTATTCACATCTTTCCTGTTCTGCAGATATTTTATGCTACAACAGAGAGGAGAGAATTATCTGTTGTTCTGAAGTGGGCTTCCTCATTGCCTTTCAGTCAGCCATCACTAGAACACACGTACACCTGTGGTTGAAGAAGCACAATTGGTTTTACTTATTTTAACCAGGAAGAACCCCTGTCATAGAAAACTGCGGTGTATCTCAGGAAAAGGGTGCTGGAAAGAACTTATTATAGGAGTTGGGTTTGTGTTAGGTGATTTCTGAAGAGGATTTAAGGCAGCAGGGTTTTCTTCTGAGTTGGATGCTGTTAGGAACTGGGAATAATTCTATAGTTAAGTACTTTAATAAATCTGATCTAGAAAAGGGACTAGATTAGAGTGAGGCTAAAGCTATAATTGGTTAAGAAGCACTCCTTAGCCTGAAGAGTGGGTATTCCATGGTTTGGACTTTGTTCCTTTGTCCCTTTAGACATGCTAATAGAGTGACCTAGTTTTTGTCTTGATCCATTATGGTCACAGAGTGGCTTTCTGTGAAGTTGATGCTCTGTGAAATTAATTATGTTCAACAGAACACCAAGGTCTAGCTGTAATGCCAGGTCACCTACACCTAGGCCTACCTGGCAATACTAGGCCAGCTCCTGGATGTTGGGGTTGCTTTGCTCTTTCTTAACTTTCAGGGCCTAATTTTATCCTTTTAAAATTGCAGTGCCTCTTCTCCAAATTGACATTTGAATTGCAACTATTCAGGGTCTTAGGCAAGTCACTACACTGAGATAATGTTTGTAAAATGCTGTCTGTGCATAATAGGTCCTCAGAAAATTGAAACTATATTATTATTAATTCAATAATCCTTTTTAAGATTACAGCCTCTAGAGGTTGTATTAGAACATAGTTAAACTTTGATACATAGTTTATATGTTTTTTTAGGAAACAGTAGTAGTGTCAGTGAGATTTGGGGAAGAAGAATCACTGAAGAGTGATGTAAAAATACTTTTGCTAATTTTTCTGAACTTTTGCTAGTTCAGAAAAAAACAGATGGAAGTCTCCTACTAACCTCAGTCCTCATTTAGTATCGTAGTTTTTTATTATAGAAGAGATAAAGTGAAGTTTTTGTACTCGTGTAGATAATGCAAGCTCTTGGTGGAGAATTCAGAAAATACAGATAGTGCATAGAAGAAAATTAAAATCACCCACCACCCACAGTAAATACAAAAGACTTTAAAGAAGATAAAATAATGGACATAATTAAGGTATAAAGAAAATATCCAAAAGTGTAATGATTTCTTTATGTGGAATTCAAAACTGTTCTAGTTAAGTGGGGAAATAAGTCTTTACTTCAGAAAGAAACCTTGAAATTTCAAAATGAAAGCATGTATGACCTTTTTGCTGAATTAAAACAAAGTAGAAGTCATCCATTCTGTAATAGTAAACTGAGAAAATTAATCAGGGGACTTAATTTGATGCTTCATGGTCTATGTGGTTTATTGGAGATTAACACACATGAAAATCTGCAGGATCTGTAAAGATACCCATTACTCTACTATTTGTTACATTTGCAAGTTGCTTGCAGAAAATTGTGTAGGAAAATGTGTATATTTGTTCCCTGGAATTGCTTGTAGACAAACACTTAAAAAGAACTAAATATTGGGTTGGCCAAAAAGTTCATTTGGTTTTTTCCGTAGGATGACTAATAGTGCTTAGTTGTCTTTAACTATATTTGAAACAATTTTGTTAGATTGTATTGTGACAGCTGTCATATCAGCGTGCATTTAAAAAAAACTATCAAAATTGCCAAATTTTCATGTAACCATTTTAATATTGAAGGTAGAAGAAAATAGGCAACATTTTTGGCATATTATGTTTTATTATTTCAAGAAAGGTAAAAACGCAACTGAAACACAAAAAAAGATTTGTGCAGTATATGGAGGTCCTGTGACTGATCAGACATTTCAGAAATGGTTTGTGAAGTTTTGTGCTGGAGATTTCTCGCTGGCTGATGCTCCACAGTCAGGTAGACTAGTTGAAGTTGATAGCAACCAAATCGAGACATTAATTGAGAACAATTGGCTTTCTACAATGCAGAAGATAGCCAACATACCCAAAACGTACCCAAATCAATAAAATTGGTGCAAATGAAAAATGTGTCTTTTGTTTTATGGAAAAAACTAAACGGACTGTTTGGCCCACCCAATAGATAAATAAAAGCAGTGGGTTTTGTATAACTTTAATGAACAAAATTTAGGAGCATACAGCTGTGCATACAATTGAGGAGTGGAAGAATTTAAATTGTTCAAGAAACATTTACCAAGTATAATAAAGATAATAAATAATGTTTCAGACCTTTTTATTATTTAAAGTATTGCCACATACTTTTTTTTTATTTGATCTTTGCCACAACTCAAAGTTAGGCAAAAGAAATGTCATCTTGTTTTTAGTTAATGAAATTGAAGCTCGGAAATATTAACTGGCTTTCCCAACATACAGCTATTAAATGATGGAGCAAGTACTTAAATCCGTGTCTTCTAACTCACATACTTGCAAACATACATATCTCTTCAATCCAAACTGTTTGTGTTTTGACCCTTTTTTTGTGACAATCTGGGCACCACTGATATATGAGTGAAAAGATACAGCAGATAATTAACAAACTAGTCTTCTATACTTACTATTTAAAGATGGATATTGTCAGTATTTCTGTTGCTTGTACAGTAACATGTACTCAAAATTAAAATAATGAACAAATATAGAAAGAGAAAATCCTCTGTAATCCTACCCTTCGAGACATGATTGCTAATAAGTTTCCTGACTCTGTCTACTTACAGAAACATAAATATTTATTCATTAGAGGGAAAAATGTTACATACAAACTAATCTCTAACCTTATTCACCTAATGTATTGGGACTCATTGCAATATATGGTATTTAGTCTTCTTCCTCTGGGACTTTTGTTTTTGTTTTTCAGTTTTTAAGTACACTTATTAAAATATATATAAAGTGTAGAAGTAATGTATTGCTTAATGAATTATCAAACTGCACATAACAATTCGAAACCCCACCAGGTCAATAAATAGAATATGCCCTGGCCAAGCAGCTTGGTTGGTTGGAGCGTTATTCTGGTGTGCCAGGGCTGCAGGTGTGATTCCCAATCTGGGGACATAACAGGGATCAACCAGTGAGTGCACGAATGGATGGACAGCAAGTTGTTTCCCTCTCTCTCTTTCCTTTCTCCCTCTCTAAAAATCAATAAATAGTATAAAATAGAATATTGCTTCATCAAAAAACTACTAGACCTGATAAATGAATTCAGTAAAGTTAGCAGGATACAAAATTAATATTCAGGAATAGGTAGCATTTTTATATACCAATAATGAACTGTCAGAAGGAGAAGCTAGGAAAACAATCCCATTTACAATTGCAACAAAAAAATAAGGTATCTAGGAATAAATTTAATCAAGGAGGTAAAAGACTTGTACTTGGAAAATTAAAAGATAATAGACAAAGAAATTGAAGAAAATACAAGTAAGTGGAAGCATATACTGTGTTCGTGGACACGAAAAGTTAACATCATTTAAATGTACAGATCACCCAAAGCAGTCACACAATTCCTGTCAAGATACCAATGGTGTGTTTCACAGAATTAGAACAAATATTCTGCAAATTTATATGGAACCACAAAAGACCCCAGATAGCCTCAGCAATTTCGAGAAAGAAGAACAAAATTGGGTGTATCATGCTACCTGATATCAAATGATAGTACAAGGCCATAATAATCAAATCAGCATTGTACTGGCATAAAAACAGACATATAGATCAATGGAACAGATAGAGAGCCCAGAAATAAATCCACACCTTTATGGTCGATTAATATTTGACAAAGGAGGCAAGAACGTATAATAGAGTAAAGATAGTCTATTCAATAAATGATGTTGGGAAAATTAGACAGATACAGGCAAAAAAAAAAAAAAAAGAAAGAAAGAAACTGGATTAACTCCTTGTACCATATACAAGAATAAACTCAGACATTTCTCGTAGCACTATTTCTTCTTCTTTTTTAAGATTTTTTAGTTTTTAGAGAGAAGGGAAGGGAGGGAGAAAGAGAGGGAGACAAATGTCCATCAGTTGCTTCTGTACATCCCTAACCGAGTACCCAGCCTGCGACCTAGGAATATGCCCTGACAAGACATCAAACTTCCGACTCCTCAGTTTACAGGAGGATGCCCAGCCCACTGAGCTGCACCAGTCAGGGCTCATAGCACTGTTTTTTTCTGATGTACCTCCTCAGGAAAGAGAAACAAAAGAAAAAATGAACAAATGGAACTATATCTAAGGAAGAAGTTTTTGCATAGCAAAAGAAACCATCAACAAAATGAAAAGACAGTTCACTGAAGGGGAGAACATATTAACCAGTGATATATCTGATAAGGGGTTAACATCCAGAATTTATAAAGAACTTACCACCAAAAAAACCCCAAACAACCCAATTTAAAAAGTGGGCAGAGGACCTGAATAGACACTTCTCCAAACAGGACATACAGATGGACAATAGACATATGAAAAGATGCTCAGCACCACTAATCATAAGAGAAATGCAAATTAAAACCACGATGAGATATCACCTCAAACCTGTCAGAATGGCTGTCATCAATAAATCAACAAATAAGTGTTGGCAAGGATGTGGAGAAAAGGGAACCCTTGTGTGCTGTTGGTGGGTATGCATATTGGTGCAGCCACTGTGGAAAACAGCATGGAGTTTCCTCAAAAAATTAAAAATGGAACTGTTTTGTAACCCAGTGATTCCACTTCTGGGAATATATCCAAAGAAACCCAAAACATTGATTCGAACGAATATATGCATACTTATGTTCACTGCAGCGCCTTTTGTAATAGCCTAGATTTGGAAGCAGCCCAAGTGCTCATCAGCAGATGAATAGATAAAAAATGCTCAGCCATAGAAAAGAAGGAAATCTTACCTTTCATGACAGCGTGGATGGACCCAGAGAGTATTATGCAGAGTGAAATAAGCCAGGTAGAGAAATACAAATGTCATGTGATTTCACTTATTTGTGGAATATAATGGACAAAATAAACAAACTAGAAACAGACTCATAGATACAGAGAACAGATTGACAGCTATTTGAGTGAAGGAGAGGGGATTGGGGGACTGGGTGAAATAGGTGAAGGAATTAAGCAAAAAAAAAAAAAAGACAAACCTCATAGACACGTATCAGTATGGTGATTACCAGATGGAAAAGAGGTGGGGGAGGTAGAAGAGGATAAAGGGGTAATAAATGGTGATAGAAGGAGACTAGACTATGGGTAGTGAACACACAATACAATATATAGATGATGTATTATGAATTGTACACCTGAAACATATTTAATCAACTAATATAACCCCAATAAATTCATTTTTTGCATTTAAAAAGAAATGCAAAAAACTAGTGAGATTTGCATATAATTGTTATCACTTTACAAAAATCTCCTACACACATTTTGATTATGCTGAATTTTTAGATCCTTTTAAAACTTAACTTGGAGTAAGAATTAATGTAAACCAGTCATTTGTTCCCAAGAAAATAGAAATGTGTTACTAAATGCCACATTTGTAATCTCATGTACTATTTCTTATCATGCAATCATTTGTGAAATAAAAACTAGAAAAGAGGAACACAACAATAAACATAGGAGGAATTATATCAGATTTGAGTACAATTAAACAGTGTTCTTCTCTCCCTCAATATTATTAAAATCATATTCATATTTTAAAAACTTTTACTTAAAATAAGTTCTCCCAAAATAAAATTTCTTTTCCAGTACATCATTTGAACGGTTTTAAGCATCAATACCATCAGATGATAAACAAAGAACTCACTCTCTATAATTTTGGGAAACATTGAAGTCTATGTCCTCCTCTTGGAGATTCACATATGTTGTTGAGATGCTAAAGATACAAAGAAGTCATATAGTAATATTTCCCAAATTTATTTTATCACAACCCTCTGTTTCATGTTATCACTTAATAACAGCATGCTTTAGGAGATATTTAGTGCATTCTTTATGCTTGTGATATATACAATTATTTCTTTTTTAAAGCAGGACAAAAGGAGCAAGCTGTGGAATGGTACAAGAAAGGTATTGAAGAACTAGAAAAAGGAATAGCTGTCATAGTTACAGGACAAGGTAAGTTATATTTACATTTGTTTAGGAGTCATGCAAAATTATATTCACATGATTACCTTGATTTTAAATCCAGTTATTTTAACAGAAGTATTTAAAAGTTTTAAAAATGTTAAATGTCTGTAGACTTAACAATTAATATGTTACTACCTGTGCTAAAAATGAAGTTTTAACCAGAGATGCTCAAACTTGATTACTGTAGCAGCCAAGCAAAAACAAGTATGTTACTTGGGTCCTTCTTGGCACCACTGTCGGTGATGTTTAACCCTGTGTTTTGCCATTTTTGAAACCTGTCCTTTCCTCATGATTGAGGCAGGGAGGAGTGGTTAATCCACAGACTCCCCTTTGCTTTTGTGAGTATTGCTTGACTTCATGTTACAATATGAGCTGTAAGTGTCTTACTTTGATTCACACTTGGCTTTTTAAAACCAAAGCAGTTCTTTCTTATCTTTACTTTCCTATCACCTCAAATTAAAAAAATGAGTCAATTATCTTTAAATATACAGATAACATTTATTGCACACTTACTAGATGCCTAAGCATTTTTGTACATGCTTCTCTTAATTTTCACCCCAACCCCACACTCTTGAGGCTGCTGCTGTTACCATTATTTTTCAAATACATAATCCTAAATACAAAGAAGTTATTAAGTAACTTTCCTAAAGCCTTATAGCTAACAAGTGGTGGGGTCAGGATTTGAACACCGGCAGTCTGACTTCAGAGCCTGAATTCTTAAATATATGCTGTGACTATTGTGTAGTACATGGGTATCATTATTAAATAAAGTACTTCAGTTTATCCTAACTAAAATAAAGTGAGAAGCAAAAATAATATGTAGGCTAAGAATCTTAGTCGCATGGATCAGTCCACCCAGTGGATGTTTGTTGTCTGGCTGGTTGATACTTGTATCAGTTAATCTCGGATAACTACAATGTATCCAATATTTTCCATTTTTTTTCTGTCCCCTTTTATTTTGACTACTTCTCTAGCTACTGGTCTACTTAGTAAGAGAGACCAGAATACAACAAGTAAATCTAGGAGGTTGGGCATTGGAGACTTTCATGAGTTTATGAGCATGACTTTGTGAATTGTGTACAAAATATACTTGCTGTTCTTTGTCAATTGCATAGAAGAATTTGAAGAAAATGAGCTGTTTATAAGAAGAGTATTTCACTGAATCAAAAGTGCCTTCAATTCTGTCACTAAGAGAAAAAAATAATGTCAAACTATGACACATTCTCTTCTTATCACTTAGAATTTGAATTTTAAACCTTATTGAATTTGCTGGCCTGTCATGTTTATGCATAGCTATAACAGCAGTGTTAATATCTGTGACCAAAATGGTGCATGCGCAGGCAGTGACAAACTATGTTATGACTGCAGCCTCACTGATAGCAGTAGTAAGTTGGCACTGGTTGTAAAACACATACCGATTTCAAAGATTTTAAAACGGGGAAAAATACGGCTCAAAATCTATGAATACCACAATAGGTCTGAAAACAGCCTAAGGAACTGTAACTTTTTTTAAAAGTATTATGTGAAAATAGTATTTTTAAAATTTTTTAATAGACTAATGACTTCATGAGATTACTGGGGTAACATTTTATCTTGAAGCAATATTAGTAGGGAAACATTGGATATTTTAATTTTTTTTCCTGTTTTTTTCTTTCAGGTGAACAGTGTGAAAGAGCTAGACGCCTTCAAGCTAAAATGATGACTAATTTGGTCATGGCCAAGGACCGTTTACAACTTCTAGGTATCAATGAATTATATAATTGGAATGACATGCATCTAAAATCTGTGTTCAATGAACTTTTAATGTAGATGGAAATAGATCAGTGATCTTGAAAATGTGACGTAGGCTTTTTTTCCTTAACTTATAGAACATTTCTAACATAAAAGAGAAGAGTATAATGATACTCACTTAACTTCAATAATTATCATCTCATGGTCAGCCTTGATATGTATACCAAAGGCTTGCATACTATAGCCCATTGGCTAACCCCAGTCCACTGCCCATTTTTATAAATTGTCAAACAGCTACTCTCATTTCTTTATATATTGTCCAACTGCTTTCATGCTACAGGGACAGAGTTGAAGAATTGAAACAGAGATCATATTAACTCTCAAAGACTTATAATGTAGCTTTTAAAAATATTTTAATATTTACTACCTGGCTTTTTATAGAAAAATTTTACAAACCCCTATTTATATCCCTACCCACTTTCTCCCACTTAATATTATTTTGAAACAAATTGTGACATCCTGTTACATAATTTATAAGTATTTCATATCTATAAAAAACAAAGATGCTTTAAAAATACCATTATCCATATAAAAATAACCATCATTTTCTTTAATATTAAAAAAGGACCAAAAATGGTCAGTGTCCAAATATAATTTATATATAATATCCAATTCATATCTCATCATTGAATAACGCTTACTATTTTTTTATAATTGCGTAGATCAGGATCTCAGGAAGATCCATGCATGGCGTCTGTGGGCAGTGTGGCAGAGGGCTCAGCATAGGGACGTGGGCAGCTTCAGACCTCTCCCTCAGGTCACATAACCAGTTTGAAAAAAGAGAGACCCTTACAGTGAATCTCTCTCTCTTTTTAAATTTTGTTATAAATTTTTTTAATTTAGTTTTTTAATTGTTGTTCAAGTACAGTTTTCTGTCTTTTACTCCCATCCCAGCCCACCCCCAGTATATCTCTTTTAATATACAAGTCCATCTAGTTTTCTGGGAGTTTACTTGTCAGTGAACCAGGTCTTTGCTCCATAGTCTTTCCTACAGTCTGACTTGTATGTGCATCTCCATGGTATCTTTCAATATGTTCTTCTATCCTACCTATAAATTGATAGTTGGATATAGAGCCTTGATTGTTATAAAAGCTAGGCATTAGCCCTGGCCGAGGTGTCTCAGTGAATTGAGTGCCTGCCTGTGAACTACATGATGGGGGCACATGCCTGGATTGTGGGCCAGGTCCCCAGTAGGAGGTGCTCCAGAGGCAACCACACATTGATGTTTCTCCCTGTCTTTCTCTCTCCTTTCCCCTCTCTCTCGAAATAAGTAAATAAAATATTTTTTAAAAAGCTGGGCATTAAAAGAAATAATATTTTGACCCTGGTCAGTGTGGCTCAGTTGGTTAGAGCATCATCCTGTACACCAAAAGTTAGCAGGTTTGATTTATGGTCAGGACACATACCTAAGTTACAGGTTGGATCACAGATTGGGCACGTATAGGAAGCAACCAATTGATGTTTCTTTGTCTGTCTCTCTCCCCCCTCCCCACCTTCCTCTCTCTCTAAAATCAATAAACATTTAAAAATAATAATATTTTGGATGTTGTTGTTTCTTGTCATCCTCAAAGTGCTGTGTACCCATTAGTGAAAGATGTTACTTTAAAAAAAATGTATTGGTTTTAGAAAGAGAGGGAGAGTAGGGGAAAGGGAGAGAAAGAAATATCAATTTGTTGTTCCATTTATGCATTCATTGGTTGCTTTCTCATATGTGTCCTGACCAGAGATTAAACCCACAACATTGGAATACCAGGATGACACTGTCACTGAGCTGCCCAGCCAGGGCTGAAAGATGTTACTTTTATTTTATTTTTATTTTTTGGAGTTTTAAATTTGATTTTATTTTTATTTTTTAATTATAATTTATTATGCTATTACAGTTGTCCTCATTTTTTCCCCCTTTGCCCCCCTCCACCCAGCACTCCCTGCTCCCTCAGGCATTCCCCCCACCATTGTTCACGTCCATGGGTCATGTGTATAAGTTCTTTGACTACTCCGTTTCCTATACTGTACTTTACATCCCCATGGCTTTTCTGTAACTGCTTATTTGTACTTCTTAATCCCCTTACCTCTTCACCCATCCTCCCCCTCCCCCCTCCCATCTGGCAATTTTCCAGTAACTAACTTCTTTTGGTTTTAAGAGTCTTTCTTTATCTTTAACCTTTGGCCTTTTAATAATGATATATCTTAAAGTGAGCCTCTTTGCATCCATCATAATTGGGCTCTCTGCTCTTCCTGGACTTGCATGTCTATTTCCTTCACCAAATTAGGGAGGTTTTCCTTCACTATTTTTTCAGATAGATTTCCAATTTCTTGCTCTTCCTCTTCTCCTTCTGGCACCCATATGAGGCTGTTTATACTATCCTCATTTTTTTTAATTCTTTTTTCTTGTTCTGCTTGGTGGTTTTTTGCTTCCTTATGTTCCAAATCATTGATTTGATTCTTGGCTTCATCCACTCTACTGCTGTTTCTCTGTAAATTGTTCTTTATTTCAATTAGTGTATCCTTTATTTCTGACTGGGTCTTTTTTATGTTGCTGAGGTCCTTACTAAGTTCCTTCAGCATCCTTATAACCAGTGTTTTGAAGTCTGCATCTGATAGATTGCTTATCTTCATTTCATTTAGCTCTTTTTCTGGAGTTTTGATCTGTTCTTACATTTGGGCCATGTTTCCCAAACATGGAAAGCCTCCCTGTGTTTGTTTCTTATATATTAAGTAGAGCTGTTTTGACTCCGTGTCTTGGTAGTGTGGCCTAATGTAGTAGGTATCCTGTAGGGTCCAGTGGCACAGCCTCCCCTATCCCCTATCACCCAAGTATTCGAGGTATGCCCTTTGTGTGGGCTGAGTATACCCTCCTCTTGTAGTTGAGCCTTGGTTGCTGTTGGCAGGTTAATGGGAGAAATTTACCCAGGGACAGCCAATCTGCAAGCATTGGCTGTGACAGTTTACCACCAAACTCTGACCTCTCTGGAGATTCATCTATCCAGGGGCAGAGAGGTGTTGCTCATGCATGATCTGTAACTGTCCACTGGGTGTTTTGGCCCTGTGGTTTCCTAGTTGGTATAGGCCAAGGTCAGCCCCAACCTGTGTTCTGCCTGGGGCCACCCTACCTGGGCTATAAAACAATCTGAGATGGCTGCTACTTGTGCTGGGTTTGGAGATTCCCAGACAAAGCTAAGATGTGGCTCTAATCTGCCTGCCTATAGGGCTCAGGGAAGCCAGCTTTTGCTTGTTTGGTAGGATTTAGGAGCCAAGACCAGCCATTGTTATGGAAAAGCAGCTTGGGTGGACCCATAAGTTGGGTGGGATAGAGTCTGTGGATCTCCAAGGTGGGTCACATAGTGTTACCCAGGTTAATGGAGTCTCAAATATGACATCAGCCTGCCAGCTCAGTGGGGGGAGGGCTCAGCAAAGGAACAATGGCCTCTGCTCACTGCGGTGCCAGACACTTCAGTTTCTCCCTCTACACCACTGGTGCCTTTCAAGCTGCCACCCTAGCGCAGGAGCTCGGAGGGAATCAGTCTGAGTGGGTGAGTCCATATGTGGGTTCCACAAGAAGAACTGCTTAGGGCTCCATCGGCCTCCTCCACTAACTCAATCCCACTGATTTTCACAGCTGGAAGTTGTAGGGACTTATCTTCCTGGCACTGGAATCCTGGACTGGGTGCCTGGTGTGGGGCTGGGACTCCTCATCCTGAGATATCCTTCCTGAATTTTTATCTATGTGGATGCCAGCCATTCAGAGCCCTCACCCCTCTTACCAGTCTGCATGGATGTAGTTTCTTCAATTCTGTAGTTGTCTCTGCCATTCAACTTGATTTCTGATGTTCCTGAGTGATGGTGGTTCTGTATTTTAGTTATTTTGATGTGCCAAGAGGCAAGCCGTGGCTACCTACATCACCATCTTGACTGGAAGCCTCAAAAAATGTTACTTTTAAAAATATGGGGTGGGATAAAATACATTAACATATTCCTGTTTTCTGAGAACTCAGATAGTCTGGGATTATATACATCAATGACAGTAGAAAAGAGCTGTGCACAAGTGCACAGTACAGCGTATTTGTGTATTATGTGCTGGTTAAGAAATGGAGCTTTTCGGAGGGGGGTTGCCCAGTAGTTATCTAATTAGAGTAGAGAATGATACTGGGAGTTCCCCAGACAGTCTCATTTGAGAGGATGTGGTCTCTTTGATAAAGTTGGAAGAGTTCATGTATGTTATACATAGTACTCCTCTCTGTCCACAGGTGATGCCTAAAACTGCAGATTGTACTGAACCCTATGAGTACTATTTTTTCCTATGCATACATGCTTATATACATGGGGGCATGAGGTTACCCTATTTTTTCTCCCGAAATTTGGCCTTGTTCAATGTTCACTTATAAGTTTATTAAGTTTATTCATTTATTAAGTTACCTCTCTCCAGGTAAAATGCCAAGGGATAAACTGACTTTATTAACTCAGCAAATATTTTTTGGGTGATTACCATGTCATAGGCATTTAGTATAATAGATTAGGGTCCCTCCTTCAGAGTTCATATTCCAGCAGGGAGAGACTAACATTGGCAGTAAACATAAAAATAAATAAATTATATACACTACATTAGAAGGTGGCAAATATGAGGAAAAAAGAAAAAGTAAAACACAATAAGGGGGATTAGGAGTGGATGGGAGATGGTTTGGATTGTTACTTTCAAATAGAATGGTCAGGGTATGCCTCTTTGAGAAGCTGACATGAGTTAGCCATGCAGGTATGGGGAAAAGAAAGGCCCAGAGAGATGTAAGAACCAATGCAAAGCCTTAAAAAAACACACTTGATATGTTTGAGAACAGCAAAGAGGCCAGTGTGCCCCAGCAAGGAGAGAGTCGTGGACAGGAGGTGAGAGAACTAATGGGGGTGGCTGTTGTCAGCAACACACAGGGGCTTGTAAGCCACCATGAAGATTTGAGCTTTCATTACCTGTGAAGTAGGGAGCAGTTACAAGGATTTTAAGGAAAGGAACAACATAATCTGACTTAAATTTTAAAAGGGTCACTCTTGTTACACTATGTTGCATAAGGGAGAACAAGTAGGACCACTATTGTAGTACATGAGGAGAGAAATGATAGAGGCTTAGACCAGAGTGGTATCAGGAGTAATAGTAAACGAGTGGTTGGATCTTGATTGTATTTGAATGTTGAACAAACAGATTTACTGATACATGAAATAAAATGTTCCTCTCTTTGAGGCTCTCATGACATAGTAGGGGAGGCAGATACACATAGATAAATTGTTACTGAATGATGGGATATACAAATATTTTGTAGGGGTGGGGAAATAGGTATCTAAGAACTCTTCCTGCCATGGCTGGTGTGGCTCAGGGGACTGAGTGCTGGCCTGCGAACCAAAAGATTGCTCGTTTGATTCCCAGTCAGGGCACAGGCCAGGTTCCCAGTTAGGGTCGTGTGAGAGGCAACCATGTATCTCTCACATATTGATGTTTTTCTCCCTCTTTCTCCCTCCCTTCCCCTCTCTCTAAAAGTAACTAAATAAAATCTTTTTTAAAAAACATCTTCCTCAAGGAAGTGAAGCGTAATGTGGGGATTTCAAAAGATGAATAAAAGTCTTTAAAGAGTGTTTGAGAAAAAGATGGTTCAGGAAGAAATGACAGCATGAACAAGACCCAGGAGCAAGAAGCAGTACAGTGAGTAGGGGAGAGTGCTGGTACAGATGTGAATTTTGGATTGCATGGATGACCTTGGTTGTCAGGTAAAGGAGCTTGAGTGCTGCTCTAGGGCAGTGGGAAGCTGCTAAAGGGTTTTGCGCAGGACAGTTATGTGGTAAGATTTTCCCTTCAAGTAGGTTATTATGGTATAGGGATTGCATATGAGGGGATGAGGAAGCAAGATGAGTGTTTTAAGTTATTGGTTACACAATGTTTAGTCATTCTAAAGAGAATTTTTAAACTAAGTTTACATTCTTTAACAAAAACAAATAGGAGCAGGGTCACATTAGCCGCGTACTGCTATTGTGTATGTGTGTTTCCATGCATATAAAACTAAAGCCTACACATTTAAAAAACAAGTTCTCTGGCTTTTTATTCCTAGTTATTAGTTATCAAAACTTGAGGATTTACCTTCTGTTTATTTTTATTCTATAATGAATGTTTAGGTGATCTTTTGTTACATTGCATTGAAGAGTGTTAATTGATAAAGAAGACGTTTACAAATCAGTGTTTTTTTCTAATTTATATCTTTTGCCAACACAAATGGTTTCTTTCTCACTATGGTGATTTGGACAGTATTATCATTGAGAAAAATCAGATGACCTACCTGTTAACTAACAACAAGAAGAAAAAAAAACCCAGCTCCAAGGTGTATTGTATCAGCCAGTTCTAGGACACAAAAGCTGTGCAGTACTTTGTGCTTTGTGCAAAAAGGGTAGCTGCTATTTAACCTGTCCCAAAAGCATGTGTTGTAGCATAAACCCAGCATGGCGCCTGCTTGTCTGACCTTAGAAATGGAAGTTTAGGAGAGTTAGTATAGATATGATATATTTTTGCATGTATTTATTAACTTTCTAGTATTAAAGAAAAGAATCAGTTATGATAACTTGGAATGTTTCGACAAAATTATGTAACATTGAGCCCCTATTGTGAATGAGGCATATGAGTCCCTATTGTGAGTAGGGACTTGATGTATATTGTTTTATTTAATCCTTGAGAGCCTTGGAAAAGCTAAAAGCCAGTTCATAACTGGTGAGTAAGCGGTGGAGCAGGGTGTTTGCCAACTAGCAGTATGGATTGACTTGGAAGGGGGAAAGAGTGCAGCAGTGATGTAGAGAGGCATGGAATTTCAAGCTGCTACCCTCTTAGGCTTCTGGTGCTGGATCATGAGAAAATTTGTTGTTAGTTGAAGTAGGGATAGGGTTGAAATAATCCTTTTCAATTTTGGGTTAATTTTAGGCACATGCCACAAAATTTTACAAGCTTAAGTATGATAGACAATCATTTCATGCTATGCTCCAGCCACTCATGACCCTTCCCCAGAGGCAACTTCTGTCACCAGTTTCTCTGGGTTATTTTTAGAGATAATCTTCATATACAGTAGTAGTCCTCCCTTACCCATGGTTTTGCTTTCTGTAGTTTGTTACCTGCTGCCAACTTCACTCTGAAAATATTAAATGGAAAATTCCAGAAATAAGCAGTGTATAATTAAACTGCATGCTGCTTTGACTAATGTGATGAATCTCACATCTTCTTGCTCCATCCCATCCGGGTAGAGAAGCATCCCATTGTCCAGTGTATCCACAATGTATATGCTACCTGCCTGTTGGTCACTTGGTAGCCATCTTAGTTGTCAGATCAGTTATCAGAGAGTGGGAGAGAGAGACCACATTCACATAACTTTTATTACAGTATATTATAATTGCTCTATTTTATTAGTTTATTGTTGTTCATCTGTTGCTGTGCCTAATTTATAAATTAAACTATTACAGGCTTGTATGTGTAGGAAAAAATATGTATAGGGTTCGGTACTATCTCTGGTTTCAGGGGCCCACTGGAGGTGTTGGAACATCTCCGCTGCAGATAAGGGGGGACAGGTGTGCATGAATAAGTCACAGGGTGTTGCACACACAGGTGCGAAGCACACTTCTTCCATTCTGCTTTATTGCCTTGTTTCTTGCTTGACATATATTAAGGTAACTAAATATGGCACTTTTTAGACACTCTATAGTTTCCTTTTGTATCATTTTAAGTGCTGTTCTTCTTTCTTGAAATGTCCTTTTCTCTTTTCAAATCATAGCCAACTAATAGCACACTTTTTCTGTAGAGCCTTTTTAATGTTCTCTTTCTTCTGTGCTCTACAGTCTTTTTAAAAAATTGTATTATAAGTTACCAATTATATTTAATAAGTATCTGGATGATAGAGACCAATATTCATTTTTTAATCTTCATGCTCTTTCTACGCAATGACTTAGACATACTAGATATTCAGAAAATATTTGCTGGTGATAGTAGAGAAATGGAGCTGCCTCCAGTTATCAAACTGACTAAGACATGTCTCTAACATACCTATTCATTTATTAATTTCTGTTGCTATTTTAATGTCTGAGTTTTTACTAATTATATTTTTAAGAGAAGTTTATATAAATGCAAGACTTTATCATGTAACAACCTTGTAACAACTTGAATCATTTTTCATCTTCACATATACCTTTTATTTCATTATGTATTTTTTCTTTTTGTTTATTTTGTTCTTTCTTACTGTCCTCTGTTGCATAGAGAAGCTGCAACCAGTTTTGCAATTTTCCAAGTCACAAACAGACGTCTATAATGACAGTACTAACTTGACATGCCGCAACGGACATCTCCAGTCAGGTGGGTTTAGGTTAACTAATATGTGAAATAATAAAGCCTGCATGCAAAGCCAAGTCCCACTTAACCTGATTGTGTTGATTTGATATTATAATGATAGTTTTGCTTGGTTTTTGTTTGCACAGGGCTATGTTGACAATACAGTATTTCTATCAGTAAGCATGTAAATGTGTAACAAATAAGGTATAGCCATGTTCAACATGCTTTGTTCACATAATTTACAAACTCGGATTTTTGAAATTATAAAATTTGAAGGCTCATTTTTTATTTTTCTATATATTTTTTCCTATTATATTTTCAGCTTTTGTGTTTTTAAATGGATAACTAAGTAGTGTTTTTAAGAAAAATTATCATTTTTTGTTATATATCAATTTTCATTGCATATCAATTTTCCTATATACTATACATAAATGTTTTACCATAGTACCTGTAAGAAAAAAAACTTGAAGCTCAGTTCACATACTGAGGAGAAACATTAGAATACTCTTTCTTATTATAGGTTAAATTTGTTTTCCACGAACTTTTGGGTAAGAACTCACAGAACATTAAATGTTTTTTTGTTTTGTTTGGGTGGGGAGAATCTTTATTTCCTAGGGTCTCTGACATCTTATCCAGTTTTATTGGTGACATTTTTAGGATTTGTTTTATGTCCAGGACTTAAATTTTATTGATGTATTACATTGCTTAAATTGTAGCCCAAAACAAACAAAAAATCTTAGTTCAGACTATAAGACCACTTATGCATATTAATACAAAACTTTTAAGATTTCCAGAGAGAAGAATTAGTTTAAGTGGATTTCTAAGGATGAAAGGAACAGTTGGTCATTAATGAAATCTTTCCATGTGGCTTTAACTATCCCTTTAAAAGAGTTCTCACTGAGGTTTGGTCTTCCAAACTAGAGCCCCACATCAGTAGCTATACGCCTTTTCTCATTTCTTCCTGTACCTGACCTAAAATACCATTTCACGCTGTGGTGAGGCAGCAGACCACGTGGGCAGGGCTGGCTGAACAGGAAACAGACTCAGAGCTCACTGTGAACTATAGCAGTTGCCATAGTGGAAGAAACTCCCAGTCTCACACATTGGAAAGTGGGCTAGAGAAGAGCAGGCGAGCTGCGTTGTTCCCTCTCTGTACTCTCCCCCACAGGCAGTTCTGCCACACAGCAAAGAGTGTTGCCCTGCCCTGCCCTGCCCTGCCCTTCCCTGGTGAATACCTAAGGCCCTGCCCCCTTACAACTTAACAGGTATGCCAAGACAAAGAAATATGGCCCAAATGAAAGAACAGAGCAAAACTTTAGAAAGAGAGCTAAACGATGAGGAGATAGCCAGCCTATCAGATGGAGAATTTAAAGCCCTGGTAATCAAAATGCTCACAGAACTGTCATTGAGCTTGATCGAAAAATGAAAAAACAAATGGGAGATACCCAAAATGAAATAAAGCAAAATATTCAGGGAACCAACAGTGACAGGAAGGAAACCAGGACTCAAGGCAACGATTTGGAACAAAAGGGGAAAATAAACATCCAACTGGAACAGAATGAAGAAACAAGAGTTCAAAAAAGTGAAGAGAGACTTACGCACCTCTGTGACAACCTAAAACGTCCCATATCCAAATTCTAGCCAGAAAGAGAACAACAGCAAGAAATTGAAAACTTATTTGAACCAAAATCAAGGAAAACTTCCCCAATCCAGTGAAGGAAATAGACTTCCAGGAAGCCCAGAGAGTTCCAAAGAAGTTGGACCCAAAGAGGAACACACCAAGGCACATCATCATTAAGTTACCCAAGATTAAAGAAGGAGAGAATCTTAAAAGCAGCAAGAGAAAAGGAGACAGTTACCTAGAGACGAGTGCCTGCAAGATTATCAGCTCATTTCTCAAAAGAAACCTTGCAGGCAAGAAGGGGCTGGAAAGAAGTATTTGAAGTCATGAAAGGCAAGGACCTACATCCAAGATTACTCTATCCAGCAAAGCTTTCATTTAGAATGGAAGGGCAGATAAAGTGCTTCCCAGATAAGGTCAAGTTAAAGGAGTTCATCACCCAGCCCTTATTATATGAAATGTTAAAGGGACTTATCTAAGAAAAAGTTAAAAAATATGAACAAAAAAATGACAACAAAGTCACAGCTACCAGCAAATGAACCCAAAAGAAAAGAAAAACAATGAAAACAAAAACTAATCAAACAACTAGAACAGAACAGAATCAGAGAACTGGAGATCACATGGAGGGATTTCAGTGGGGAGGAGGAAGGGAGGAAAAAATACCATTTCAAGTATAGAGGTAAATACTTTGAATGTTTCTCTTAGCATGGCCATGAAATGCTGACATTTTTACAAGGAACTTTTTGAAAAAACAAAGAAATGTAAGAATGCACCACATACAAATAGTTAAGCTTCCAGTATACAAATTTGAGATCCTAATAATTTTACTAGGATAAATAGCAAAAGTATTCTAGCCCCAAAGAGCTTGTATGCCTTCCTGATGTTATCTTGATTCTCTTCTACTTCATTTCACATGCAAATACAAAATCCTATTGTATTTTTCTGCCAAGCAAAAATTTCTAAATAACTTTCTCTTTCTGGGACCCATTAAAAAAAAACGAACTATCTTATTTCAAATCCATAGTAAGCTGTCTGTTAAATTCTGTTTTCTGGTTGGTGGGGCATACTCACTTCACGGCTAATCTGTGCAGCACAGCTGTTTGATACTAGTGAATGAGCTGGCTCCCTCAAGCCTAGTTTATTAGTGTCACCCACTTCTGGAACATCCTGTGATGTTTCACTTGGATGACTTTCTTATCTCTCCTAGGAAATAGTTTGTCAAAGTCTACTTACTACTTTAGTGTGTTATCTACATTGTCCATCCAGAACAGGAACAGAATCATAGATACAGAGATCATTTGGAGGTTATCAGCTGGTAGAGGGCAGGGGGGAGGAATGGGGAAAGGTGCAGGGATTAAGAAGCATAATTGGTAGGTGCAAAATGGAGAGGAGGAAGTTAAAAATAGTGCAGGAAATGGAGAAACCAAAGAACATATATATGCACAACCCATGGACATGAACTAAGGAGAAGATTGCTGGAGGAAAGGGGGTTACTAGGCAGAGGGGAAATATTGGGACTATAATAATGTAATCAATAAAATATATTTTAAAAATAAAAACAGCATTTCTATTCAGCATTAGTAGATATGCAACAAAGTGGGAAGGTGTTACCCTTACTCAAGAAAAAAAAAATTACTCAGTAGAACTGACTATTGACTGGGCCCAGACTGAATTTAGCAGACTAGGATTATCAGAACTGCAATTATAAACATATTCAAAGACGAAAAAAAATATCTCATCAGTTAACAAACCTACAGTCTCAACAGATAATATAAATTACACAATAAAAATAATGGAAATTTTGAAGTTAAAAAGTACAACCACTGAAATAAAAATTTACTAGATAGCCTCAACAGCAAATTGGAGATGTCAAATGAAAGATTCAGTGACCATGAACATAGATCAATAAAAATTAATAGAAATCAGATTGTTCAGGGCCAGGGTCAATAAGAGGGATGGAATACAAGTGGCTACAAGGAAACTTTTGGCTATGATGGAAACATTTTATATCTTGATTTTAGTGGTTATTTCACCATTATATATACATCTTATAACCTCATAAATTAGATTTCTTAAATGCTATTCCTGATTTATCAGTTTTTGATATGTATTATATTCTTATTCAGGTAGAAGAAGGTTTAATTCTCTTATGCCACTCTTTGTCTCCATAGATATAGATGTATTACTATTTTAATTGTACTTAAAAATTGTATTTAACATTAAGACTTAGTAAATATTGTTTGCCCCAAACTAAATATGTTAGTCTATTCTAACTATATTTCCTGTTTTGAATTTTTTCCTCCCCCACAGATCTTATGATATTTCTTGTTCTCCAATTTTATATAATAGTTTTTTACTCCTTTCTGTATTTGCTTTTTTCCCCCACATCAAAATTTTTATTTAGTTTATAACCTCCATTACATACTAAGTTATTTTTCAGAAAATAAGAAAGAAAAATATTTGAAAATTGATCTGGAAGTTCAGAACATGTTAATTGGACAGAAATAGAAACAAGTCCCAAAGAACACAACCATATTAATTAATATTAGAAAAGTAACTCCTAATATAACTAACTTGTGATTATGATTCATGAACTGTTTCATATTTTTCTGCTGCACTTTTGTGCCATGTGTCTAGCAAGCCGAAAAGTCCTAGCTATGGCTGGTAACACACAGGAAGATTCTATCAATGTTTTTGTAGTCAGAGGCTTCGTTGGCCTTGGCCCAGGAATCACTGGCAGACTGGCAATCCCTGGATTCAACACAGGACAGATTCTCAGGCAGTCTTGATCACCTTTAATTGAATTTGTAAGAGCAAAAAATGGACACAGTGGCTCTGCAGCAGAAATTTTAGGGAATGTAAAAATATGGGGTCCATCACCAATGTGGTGAAAGGAGGTGGTCCTCATATTCACATCCAGGAAAAACTCCACTCAGTAGAAGCAGGGCTGCCCTGACTGGTGTGGCTCAGTTGGCTGGGCATTGTTCTGCAAAGTCACTGCTTCAATTCCTGGTCAGGGCCCATGTCTTGGTTGCAGGTTTGGTCCCCAGCTGAGGCACTTACAAAAGACAACCAATTGATGTTTCTCTTTCACATCAATGTTTCTCATCCTCTCTCTAAAAGTAAATAAATAAAATCTCTTGAAAAAATAAGCAGGACTAACAATGAGAACAATCACAGGCATAGTGCTGGGTGAGAAGACATCTCTGCTTCTTGAACCCACAGTTCAAAAGCCAAATTATAAAGATAGTAGAATTACCCCTTGTCAATTAACCAATTCTTTGCAGTAGTATTAGCCCTTGTTGATTAAGAGATTCTTTGCAAATGCCCACATCCCATTCCTCGCTTGTTCTGTTTTCCACCTTCCAGTAATGGAGGCCAGAGGTGAACCAAAGAGAGAGCCCAGGACATAAATTACATGGTTGAATCTCTCAGCACAAGCCCTACACCTGTGTTTGAAACACCCACCATGGACACTCCTCAGGTCCTCAGAGATGATGAGTTAGTTTGTTGACTGTGTCAACATCCAAGGTCATATCCACTTGGAACTTCTGCATCTGCAGCTTCAGCTGCCGAATGGTTCTTAGCTGAGGCTCTAACTCCTTTGAAACCAACCTGCCTGGCTGGTTTTTGGATCTGATGTCCTTCTTCTGAAAAACCCCAGAACAAAGAGGGCACAGTACACTCTCCCTGCTGGGCTCTTTCTGTGGTGACTTGCACCAGAAGCAGCAGACATCCATGTTTCAGGTTCACATGGTGTTCAAGATAAGTCAGGCGGACAGGACATCTACAGGCTTTAAAGTGTTCGGCGACAGCTTCTGGCCTTCTTCCACTAGGTTACCTTCCTACTTCTTTCCCAGAGCTCATTTCTCTGTGTTTATTTACTTTTTAACAAAGAACCAAAACATAAAAAAATTCCTTTATTAGTTTCTTATTGTGGGTTTATAGGTAGTAAACTCTCTTAGTCTTTTTCATGTCTGAAAATACCCTTATTCCTATGTGATAGGTCACCTGGATGTAGAATTGATGCAGGTTTTTTTCAGCATTTTGAACATAACTATGTACTGACCTTTGTATGAGAAGTCAGTCTGCTCTTATTCTCATAGTTTATTGTGAAAATTTCTATTTGTAGTCTTAGGACTGTATATTTCTGTTTGAAGTTCTGTCTCCTTTTTTTCCTCTGAAATGAATGTCTTTACCCTACACAGATCTTGCTTTCATTTGTATCATTGCTTTTGCTTATTGTCATTCCCTTTTCTGGATTGCTTTCCTGCTTCTACCCTAAGGATCACTATTTAGTTCCTTGAAGATGTGGTTCAGAACTTTACATTTACTTGTAAATAAATTCAGTGAAACTTCTTGACCTCATTCTACTCTGAAGTTTCTCCCTTTGAGTTTCCTTAAACCGTATTGAGGGACTTGCTGACAAAGCAAAAATAAGACTTTTATCTTTTCAGGCTGCTGAATTTGCTGATTGATTTAACATTTGTCTTCATAGTAAACATTGTGTTTGAAAATATTATTTGGAAGCAGTGAGATTTGAACATTGATAAGGCTGTATATGTAGAAGAGAACTGTAGAGATTTCTGGCCAAGATGGGGGCATGGGTAGTTATACTTTGCCTCTTCACACAACCAAAAAAAGGACAACAACAAATTTAAAAACAAAAAACAACCAGAACTGACAGAAAATCGAACTGTATGGAAGTCCAACAACCAAGGAGTTGAAGAAACATTCATCCAGACTGATAGTAGGGGTGGAGATAGGCAGCCAAGGCACGGCAAGGCAGCGGCTAGAGGACCGGGCAGGCAAGGTGGTGGCTGGCAGTCCCTCATTTGCATGCGGATAAAGCGGGAGGAACAACTGAGGAGTGAGACAGACTGGGAAACCCAGGGCTCCAGTGTGGAAAAAGAAAGCCTCAAAAACATCTGGCTGTAAAAATCTGCAGAGGGTGTGGCAGCCAGAGAAACTCGCAGCCACACAGGAGAGACCACAGGGTTTTAGAACATACAGAAACCCACCCGCCTGGGAATCAGCACCAGAAGGGCCCAATTTGCTTGTGTGTGGCAAGGGAAGTAACTGAAAGCCAGCACAGCTGAACAAGCAGCACTGTTCCCTCTCAGACCTCTCCCCCACATAGAGTACCACAACACAGAAACATGGGTTGCCCTACCCTGGCAAATACCTAAGGCCCCGCCCCTTACAATGTAACTGGTGTGCAAGACTATGAAATATGGCCCAAATGAAAGTACAGATGAAAACTCCAGAAAAACAACTAAACCATGAGGAGATAGCCAACTTATCAGATGCAGAGTTCAAAACATTGGTAATCAGCATGGTCACAGAAATGGTTGAGTATGGTCCCAAAATAGAGGAAAAAGTGAAGGCTATGCAAAGTGAAATAAAGAAAAATATACAGGGAACCAAGAGTGATGGGAAAGAAACCAGAACTCAAATCACTGATTTGGAGCAGAAGGAAGGAATAAACATTCAACCAGAACAGAATGAAGAAACAAGAATTCAAAAAAATGAGGAGAAGCCTAGGAACCTCTGGGACAACTTTAAATATTCCAACATCTGAATCATAGGGGTGCCGGAAGGAGAAGAGGAAGAACAAGAAATTGGAAACAGTTGAAAAAATAATAAAGGAGAACTTCCTCAATCTGGGAAAGGAAATAGATTTTCAGAAAGTCCAGGAAGCTCAGAGAGTTTGAAAGAAGTTGGACCCAAGGAAGCACACACCAAGATACATTGTAATTACATTAGCCAAGGTTAAAGATAAGGAGAAAATCTTAAAAGCAGCAATAGAAAAGGAGACAGTTACTTAGAAAGGAGTGCCTACAAGACTCTCAGCTGATTTCACAAGAAACCTTGCAGGTAAGAACGGGCTGGAAAGAAGTACTTGAAGTCATGAAAGGCAAGGACCTACATCCAAGATTGCTCTATCCAGCAAAACTATCATTTAGAATAGAAGGGCAGATAAGTGCTTCTCAGAAAAGGTCAAGTTAAAGGAGTTCATCATCACCGAGCCCTTATTTTATGAACTGTTAAAGTGACTTATCTAAGAAAAAGAAGATATCAAAACTATGAATAGTAAAATGACAACAATCTCACAACTATCAATAACTGAGCCCCAAAAAACACACTAAGCAAACAAGTAGAACAAGAATAGAATCACAGAAATGGAGATCACATGGAGGGTTATTAGCAGGGAATGGGAGGGGAGAGAATGAGGGAAAAGGTAGAGGGAATAGGAAGCATAAATGGTAGGTACAAAATAGGGGGAGGTTAAGAATAGTATAGGAAATGGAGAAGCTAAAGAACTTACGTGTACAACCTATGGATGTCAACTAAGGAAAAGGGAGGGGAATGCTGGTGGGAGGAGGGTGCAGGGCAGAGGGGAATAAAGGGGAGAAGGAAATGGGACAACTCTAATATCATAATCAGTAAAATAGGCTTAAGAAATAAATGAAATTAATAAGCAAAAGAAACTGTAGGTAAGTTAGGTAATCTTTTAGACTTAATTGAAGGTATTCTATACATTTTTATTACATTTATAAAACAGCATATAAAATACTTGGCTTATTAAAAACCACATCTTTATACCCTGTACATTAAAAATTGATCATTTTAAAAACCTCTTTTGGTGGGCACACAATGTGGACTTTCCAGGTAATGTAATGCTGTTCTTTCTACTCTGTACAACCTCTCCCTAATGCCTATACTATATTTTCTTTCTTAGATGTTTGGCAAGTTTATTCACTTGGTAACTCTCTTATATCTTCCTCCTGTCCACAAATAAAGTTTCTCTTACTACAAACACATATTCTTTATAAGAAAATGAAAATCTCCATCAGGAAAAGGAAAAAATAATCCTAATTTCATCCACCCATTGAGAACCTTTATGAACATCCTAATATATATTCTGATTGATTCTTGTTTTGAAATACTGCTGGTTAAAAAAAATTAGCTTAGTTTTGCAAATTTATACTGGCTTTTATTATTACTTTTATAATATTTAACCACAATTTTCTAAACATGATGATATTACTATTTTCTTCATAGAAAGTGGAGCAGTTCCAAAAAGAAAAGATCCTTTATCACATACTAGTAACTCACTGCCTCGTTCAAAAACAGTTTTGAAAGCCGGATCCACAGGTCTTTCAGGCCACCACAGAGCACCTAGTTGCAGTGGTTTATCCATGGTTTCTGGAGTGAGACAAGGACCTGGTGCTGCAGCTGCCACTCATAAGGTATTTAGAGAGAGAATTTAATTGCTGTGCTTTTGCAAGTAGAAAATTGAACATGATGTGCTTGCTTCAGTTTATGACAAGTACTTTATAATACCTTAAATAATTGATAAGTTCCCACAAAGTTAAATGTAATTTTTCTTTTTTAAAAAATCTTTAGGGGGAACTTGCTATTAAAAAGCAAATTTTATTTCACCTCCTTTTGGACCTAATTAGGCTTTATAGTAAGTGTGCTTATTCAGTTTTATATATGCTATACAGTTCATTTTAAAGTGGTTATTCTTTTAATTATTTAAACCTATGTAAATGTTTTGCAACATTTACAAAGTATTTTATAAACACACTTAGAGTTTTGTTACAATTCTAACAAGTATCAAAATTATATGACTTCATTGTCATAGAGCCTTTAAAATAGTGACATAGAGTCACTTTTATAGTGACTGAATCTCTCTGGATAAAATCCTCTGTGAAACCATTTCATACCAAATGTCATTCTGTAGTGCATACCATTTTACCTTGGAGTAATATACATTTAAAAAAATTCTTATATTTCTTATTTTTAAATCTTTAATTCAATGTACTTTAAAATTAATTAGCATGTGAAAAGTGTAAATGTTAGGTTGTATTTTCACATTAAAATTTTATGTCCTTTAAGAGTACACCAAAAACAAATAGAACAAATAAACCTTCTACCCCTACAACTGCTACTCGTAAAAAGAAAGACCTGAAGAATTTTAGAAATGTGGACAGCAACCTTGCGAACCTTATAATGAATGAAATTGTGGACAAGTAAGTTTTGCCATCTAAAGTGTTTTATTTTACAGTTTTAATTTTGAATTTTATTTATAAAATATATCATGAGTGAAATAGATAATAAATACCTTCTCTAATTTACATATTTAATTTTTTGATGGTTTTTAATTTCTATAAATGTAGAAAATAATTGCCTTACTGATTTAACCATAGTTGCAAGTTAACATAAAAAGGTTATTGTTTCAAAAAGCTTAGGCTTCATTGTATAATAACTGAAGCATATTTCTATTGTGGAGATAACTGAAATTCTGTTTTTTAGTGGAACGGCTGTTAAATTTGATGATATAGCTGGTCAAGAGTTAGCAAAACAAGCACTGCAAGAAATTGTCATCCTTCCTTCTCTGAGGCCTGAGGTAAGGACTGTATATTCTCATTTTTCTGAATCAACATCCATTACTGAGACTATAGTAGCAATAGAGATGTTCCAGCTATGCTAGAATAATTCATGTAACAGTAGATTTAATGGTTTTGGTTTTTTTGTTTTGTTTTGTTTTGTTTTTTTTTTTAAGAAAAACCCTAGCATTTGCAGTTGACTTAGTAATTATAAGAGAAGAGAATAACTATATGGATTCCTAATTCCCAACACATTTTTAACATGAATAGAAGAAATAGGTAACAGGGTAAGAGGGATTTAAAATTAAAAGACAGGGCCCTGACCCATGTGGCTTAGTTGCTTAGGTGTCATTCCAGAAAGGAAAAGGTCGCTGGTTCGATTCCTGGTTAGGGCACACACCTAGATTGTGGGTTCAGTCCCTGGTCAGGGCACGTACAAGAGGCAACAGATCAATTCTCTCCTTCTCTTTCTCCATCCCTCCCCATCTCTATAAAATAAATAAATAAATAAGCTTTTTTAAAAAGTTAAAAGCGCCCTGGCTGGCATAGCTCAGTGGATTAAGCGTGGGCTGTGAACCGAAGTGTCGCAGGTTCGATTCCCAGTCAGGGTACATGCCTGGGTTGCAGGCCATGACCCCCAGCAACCACACATTGATGTTTCTCTCTCTCTTTCTCCCTCCCTTTCCTCTCTAAAAATAAATAAATAAAATCTTTAAAAGAAAAATTAAAAGCATTGAACTCAGATTAGATTGCTAAGGGCTTAGAAGGGTGGGGAATGAGATGTTTATCAAGGTTATAAGCTTTCAGTTATATGATGAATAAGTTCTAGGGATCTAAAGTTGAGCATGGTAAGTGTAGTCAACAATATTGTATATTTGGAAGTTGTTGTAAGAGTAGAGCTTTAATTTTCTTACCATAACAACAACAAAATGGTAATTTTGTAAGGTGAAGGATGTATTAACTAACTTTACTGTGATAAACATTTTGCAGTACATGTGTATATCAAATCATCACATTGTATACCTTAAACTTATGTAATGTTATGTAGAATATATCTCAATAAAGCTGGAAAAAGATTAAAAACAAAGAGGTACAGTATTCAACACAGTGTATCATTGACAAAGGAACAGACAAGTAGATCATAGAACAGAATACAGAACACAGAAATAGGCCCACATAAATATTGTCAAGTTATTTTTGACAGAGGAGCAAAGGCAGTTTAATGAAGAAGAGATAGTTTTTTGGACAAATGGTTCTGGAGCAGGTAGAGATACACATGTAAAACAATGAATCTAGACACACACTTTACACTTTGCACAAAAATTAATTTAAAATTAGTGACAGACCCAAATGGAAGAGGCAAACTAACTGTAATAACCCAAGGAGATAACATAGGAGAAAATATAGGTGATCTTTGGTTCAAGGATGACTTATTAGATACAACACCAAAAGCATGATCCTTGAAAGAAAAATTGTTAAGTTGAACTTCATTAAAATTGAAAATTTCTTTGAAAGACATTGTTAAGAGAATGAAAAGACAAATCACAGACTGGGAGAGAATCTTTGCCAAACACATTATGTGACAAAAGACTGGAATCCAAAATATGCAAAGAGTTTTTAAAACTCACCAGTAAGAAAACAAATAACTCAATTAAAAATTTTGGACTCATTTGGGCCTGTCTGCTTAGACTCAGTGGATTGAGTGTTGGCCTGCGAACCAAAGGGTCACCGGTTCTATTCCTAGTCAGGGCACATGCCTGGGTTGCAGGCCAGGTCCCCAGTTGGTGGCGCACAAGAAGCAACCACACATTGATGTTTCTCTCCCTCTCTTTCTCCCTCCCTTCCCCTCTCTCTAAAAATAAATAAATAAATAAATCTAAAAAAATTTTTTTTGACTCATTTGGGTAAATACTAGGCAGCATGATTGCTAGATAGTATAAGATTATGTTTATTTTGTAAGAAAGTTTGTAAGTGTCTTCCAGTGTGGCTGTGTCATTTTGCTTTCCACCAACAATGAATGAGTTCCTGTCACTCCACATCATCAGCATTTGGTGATGTTAATGTTATGGATATTAGCCATTCTACTAAGTGGGTAATAGAATCTTAATGTTGTTTAACTTGAAATTCCCTAATGACAAATGATGTTGAGTATTTTTTCATTTTTTCTTTACGTTTTAACACTTATTTTGCTCAATTTTATTTGTAACACTCATCCATGTGCAGCTATAGCTCATCCTTTTTCATTGCAGTATAATAGTTCATTGTATGCTTATACTGTATTACAGTGTATTCATCCATTCTTCTGTTGAGGGACATTCGGGTGGTTTCCACTTCAAAATTGTTATCATCGTTCATGTATACAACTCAGTTGCACAAGTATGGAGTTTTTCTAGGATAGATACATAAAAATTGCTATGACTTAGAACATGTACATTTGCTTTTTTGTATATAAAGCCAAACTATTTTCCAAAGTACTTGTATCATTTATAGTTCCATCAGCCACTTATGAGAGTTTGCATTCCTCCACATTTTTACTAAGAATTGCTATAGTCAGGAAAAAAAATGCTTTTCCTAATAATCGTAATTGGTTGTGGTTTTAAATTTGCATTTTCCTGATAACTAAGAGTATCTTTTCATATGTTATTGTCCATTTCACTTGTGAAATTCCTGTTTGTGTTCATTTTTCTATTAGATTGTCTTTTTGTAAAATATATTTTATTGATTTTGCTATTACATTGTCTCAAGTTTTCCCCCATGCCCGATACCCCCTTCCTTCCAGCAGTCCCCCCCTTTAGTTCATGTCCATGGGTCATGCATGTAAGTTCTTTGGCTTCTCCATTTCCTAACTATTCTTAACATTCCCTGTCTATTTGCACCTACCAATTATGCTTCTTTTTTTTTTAAATATATTTTATTGATGATGCTATTACAGTTGTCCCATTTCCCCTCTTCATTTTCCTCCACCCTGCACACCCTCTCCCACCCACATTCCCCCCTTTAGTTTATGTCCATGTGTCATAAGTTCTTTAGCTTGTACATTTCCCATACTATTCTTGCCCTCCCCCTATCTATTTTCTACCTACCATCTATGCTACTTATTCTCTATACCTTTTCCCCCCTCTCTCCTTCTCCCACTCCCCTGTTGCTAACCCTCCGTGTGATCTCCATTCCTGTGGTTCTGTTCCTGTTCTAGTTGTTTGCTTGGTTTCTTTTGGTTTTGCTTTAGGTATAGTTGTTCATAATTGTGAGTTTGCTCTCATTTTACTATACATTTTTTTATCTTCTTTTTCTTAGAGCAGTCCCTTTAACATTTCATAAAATAAGGGCTTGGTGATGATGAACTCTTTTAATTCGACCTTATCTGAGAAGCACTTTATCTGCCCTTCCATTCTAAATGAAAACTTTGCTGGATAGAGCAATCTTAAATGCAGGTCCTTGCCTTTCATGACTTGGAATACTTCTTTCCAGCCCCTTCTTGCCTGTAAGGTCTCTTCCTAGAAATCAGCTGACAGTCTGGTGGGAACTCCTTTGTAGGTGACCCTCCTTACCTCTTGCTGCTTCTAGGATTCTCTCCTTCATTTTTACTTTTGCTAATGTAATTATGATGTGCCTTGGTGTGTTCCTTCTTGGGTCCAACTTCTTTGGGACTCTCTGAGCTTCCTGGACTTCCTGGAAGTCCATTTCCTTTGCGAGAATGGGGAAGTTTTCCTTTATTATTTGTTCAAATAAGTTTTCCACTTGTTGCTCTTCCTCTTCTTCTGGTACCCCTATAATTCGGATGTTGGAACATTTCAAGATGTCCTGGAGGTTCCTAAGCCTCTCCTCATGTTTTTGAATTCTTATTTGTTCATTCTTTTCTGTGTGGTTGTTTCTTTTTTCCTTCTTGTCCACTCCTTTGATGTGAGACCCAGCTTTCTTTCCATCAGTATTGGTTCCCTGTGTATTTTTCTTCATTTCACTTATTGTAGCCTTCATTTGTTCATCTAATTTGCGACCAAAATCAACCAATTCTGTGAGCTTCCTCATCACCAGTGTTTTGAACTGTGCATCTGATAGGTTGACTATCTTGGTCGCTTAAAAGGATGGGTTCTGGGGCTTTCATTTGTTCTTCTGTTTGAGGCCTCTCCCTCTCTCCCTCTCTCTCTCTCTCTCTCTCTCTCTCTCTCTCTGTCTGTTTGGTTGCGCCTGTTACATAGCAGGGGCAGAGCCTTAGGTGTTCACCAGGGCTGGGCACCTCAGTCGCTGGGTTGTAACATTGTATGTGGTGGCGGGGTCGAGAGGGAACAATGGCACTTGCTCCGTTTTCCGTGGGACCTCAGTTCCTTCTGCTTCCCCCAAGCAAACTGGGCCTCTCTGGTGCCAGTTCCCATATGGGTGGGCTTGTGCACACTGTGGGACCCTCCAAGGACCTCTCCTGTGAGGCTGGGTGTCCCTCTATGTGCCTCAATTCCCACAGGTGCCCTTCATCAGTGTCCCAAGGCTCTATTTCCCAGCGCTGGGATCCTGGGTTGCGCGCACTGCCTTGCTTCACAATTGCCACCTCACTGGGTATGCCGGTTGCCACCCCTCAGCCAGCATCTGCCAGCCGCCACTTGCACACTCAGGGTCCACCCGCTGCGGTCTTGCATGCCCGGATGCCTTACGTGCCTGGTCCCAACTGTCTCTGCTCTCCATGCAGCGACCCACACCAGGCTGCCCGACTCTTCCCCTTTTGCCGGTCTGGATGAACGAGTCTGTTGCAACTTCTTGGTTGTCCAACTTCCATTCAGATCAATTTTCTGTCAGTTCTGGTTGTTATTCTGTTTCTAAATTTTTGTCCTAATCTTGGTTGTGGGAGGAGGCAAAGTGCATCCACCTATGCCTCCATCTTGGCCGGATGGAAGTCCATCTCCAGTTATGCTTCTTAATCTCTGTACCTTTTTCCCCATTTTCCCCTTTCCCCCTCCCAGCTGATAACCCTCCATGTAATTTCCATATCCATGATTTGTTTCCAGTTCTAGTGGTTTACTTAGTTTGTTTTTAATAGATTCAGTTGTTGATAGTTGTCAATTTGTTGCCCTTTTAATGTTCATAGTTTTGATTTTCTTTCTTAAATAAGGCCCTTTAACATTTTGTGTAATAGTAGCTCGGTGATGATGAACTCCTTTAGCTTTACCTTGTCTGGGAAGTACTTTATCTGCCCTTCCATTCTAAATGATGGCTTTGACTTTGGCCAAGATGGAGACGTAGGTAGGTACACTGTGGCTCCTCGCACAACCAAAATAAGGACAACAACAATTTAGAAACAAAATAACAACTAGAACTGATAGAAAATTGAACTGTATGGAAGTCCAACAACCAAGGAGTTAAAACAGACACATTCATTCTGACTGATAGGAAAGGCAGTCAGACGGCTGGGCTGAGAGGGGTCGCAGCACAAAAAGCGGCAGCACCAGCGCTCAAGGCACCCCAGGTGCCCAAGACCACAGCAGGTGGACCCTGGGCACACAAGCAGTGGCTGGCAGTCCCCAGGCATGGGATGGGAAAAGGCAGACCCAGCGAGGTGGCAATGGAGAAGCAAGGCACTGCGTGCAAGGCGGATGGCTGACCTGATGGTCCCACATTCGCGCGCAGATAAACCAGGTGAAACTGAGGAGCTAGGTAGACCGCACAACCCAGAGTCCCAGCATGGGGGAAATAAAGCCTCTAACACCGATCAAAAACACCTGTGGGGGTTGAGGCTCAGGGAGAGACTCCCAGCTTCACAGAAGAGTTCTTTGGAGAGACCCACAGGGTCCAAGAACGTGCACAAGCCCACCCACACAGGAATCAGCACCAGAAAGGCCCAGTTTGCTTGGGGGAAGCGGTGAAAGGGACTGAAATCTGAGAGAGAGCAGAGCAAGCGCTGTTGTTTCCTCTCGGACCTCTGCCCCACATACAGCTTCACAACCCAGACATTGCCACTGTCTGGCTTCTAGAGGTTTGCTCATCACTTGCCTCATTTCCATTTACTTCATCCGCTTCCTCTATGTGACTGGTGCCTTTCCAGCTGTTGCCCTGACAGTGAATCCACAGTGAGTTGGTTTGCCTACTTTCTAAGTCCATGCCAGCCCTGTCAACAAACTCTCCTGATAATCTGGCAGTTTCTTCTGCTGCCCCAACCCTCACTGGTTTTTACAGCCTGAAGTTACGGGTATTTATCTTTCCGGCACCGGAATCCTGGTCTGTGCGCCCTGGCTTGGGGCTGGGATCACTCGCTCCCAAAGTATCCCTACCGATTTTTATCCACCACATGTGAATGTGGGACCCCCCAAGCTGCCAACACCACTGCCACCTCTCTGTACCACACCAAATCTCCGTGCTTTTCTGCCCGCCTCCATGACTCTGACCTTCCTACCTTGTTGGGTTAATGTGACTTCTTTAAATTCTTGGTTGTCAAATGCTCATACAACCCTTTTTTTTTTTTAAGTTTCTGGGTGTTACTTGTTTTGCTGTCTAGTTGTAATTCTCTCTGTGGTTGTGTGAGGCAGCCAAGTGTGCCCACCAATGCCTCCACCTTGACTGAAAATCTCAAGTATTTTTTCACATGCATGTTTATTATCTGTATGTCTTCTTTCATGAGGTATCTGTTGAGATCTTTTTTAAAGTTTTTATTGATTTTGAGAGAGAGAGAGAGAGGCATCGACTTGTTGTACCACTCATTTACACATTTAGTGTTTGATTCTTATATGTGCCCTGACTGGGGATTTAACCCACAACCTTGCTGTATTAGGATGATGCTCCAACCAACTGAGTTACCTGGTCATGGCTGTTCAGCTCTTTTGCCCATATTTTCTTTTAATTGTTTTTATCCATTTACTTATTTTTGTCCATATAGTAGGATGTGAATTCCTCTTTCTCCTACATAGGTTCTAGAGGGAAGGGGTTCATGGGGAGGGAGGAAGTGATGAATAGATGGAACACAAGATTTTATAGGGCAGTGAAACCATTCTGCATGATACTGTAATAATGGATTAAATGATACAAACAGTATACCCTAATGTAAGCTATGGACTTTAGTTAATAATAATGAATCGGTATTATTCATCAGTTGTAAAAAATGTACCACACTAATACAAGATGTTATACTAAGGGGAAATGGGGGGGTGAGGAATTATATGGGAACTGCCTGTGCTTTTCATTCAATTTTCTATAAACCTAAAACCACACACAAAAATACTTTTTTAAGTTGAAAAATAAATATATAAACACATAAAAATTAAAAAGTTGAGCCCTGTCTGATGTGGCTTAGTGGATTGAGCTCCAGCCTGCAATTCCGTAGGTTCTCTGGTTTGATACCCAGTCAGGACACATGCCTGGGTTGCAGGCCACATCCCCAGTTGGGCACGTGCAAGAGGCAACTGATCGATGTATCTCTCTCACATAGATGTCTCTCCCTCTTTTTCTCCCTCCCTTTCTCTCTCTCCGAAAATAAATCAATAAAATCTTTTTTTAAAAGTTGAATATCAGCCACTTCAAATGGTCCCACTTAAAAGTTCATACACCTTTGCTATTAATTAAAACGTTAATAATTCTTGTGCTTCACCTTGAACCCTTGCCACATCCTGTGTTCCTGAGTCTGGAGACTCTGGTTTAATTTCCCTAGAATAAAACTCCTGCCTCCTTTGGTTGTGGAAGGGGAGCGCTTACCTAAGTGCTTTTGGTGTGGGGACAGGACTACAGATTAAGTTCTTCATTACAAATTGTTTTTTTTTTTTTTTTAATTCTCACTGGAGCACATGGTTATTGATTTTCAAGAGGGGGAAAGGGAGAGAGAGAGAAACATTCATAGGTTGCCTCTTGTAGGTTCCCTGAGTATGGCGACCGAACCTATAAGTTAGATATGTGCCCAGACCAGGAATGGAACCTGAGACCTTCCAGTTTATAGGATGCCACTCCAACCAGCCACTCCACACCAGCCAGGGCTCTTCATACAAACTTTTAAGCAGTTCCTGTGTTTTGAGCTGCCTACCTTACTGATGCTTTCTCTGGTACCTGATGCCTCCACTTCCTGAGTTTTTTCAGGGTTTTTGTTTGCATCAGCTTGCTCCTTGTATCCCTTTACAAGCAGGCACTTAGGTTTAAGCTCCCTCAGCTCTGCTAAATTATCACACTTCATCAGTTCTCCATCTACAAAAATCTATTGTGTCTTTTTGTTGTCTCTTTTCCTGTTCTTTTGTTTGGAAGATTTTTCTCTTTTTACTCATTACTATTATTTCACTGATAATTTCTAAAGGAAGTAGAGAGGGATACTTGTGTTCAGTAGTATGGCTTGTTTAACCCATTTGCTTCCATTTTGAGCAATGAGGATTCGGTTTTATATTTGTTTTCTTCTGTTTTTAATAATCATACTAGTTTATTGATTATGTGTTCTCAGCTCTGCTTTGGAGAATGGTACTGAAAAATGACACTTTTTAGATGACAAATAATTCTTAAAATGTTTGGGAAAAAGTTTCTCCAGAATCATAGTTGTATATATATTTTTAAGTTGTTCACAGGACTTAGAGCTCCTGCCAGAGGATTGTTACTCTTTGGTCCCCCTGGAAATGGGAAAACAATGCTGGTAAGAAATCTTTTTATATTTGTTCTTTATGACTTGCTTTTTGGTAATATACTTCACTAAAGTTTTTAAACTAGTTTTCAGTGACAAAATAGATGGAAAACCATATGTCCAGTCATATGTCGGTGCTGAGTAAATTTAACAATATAATTTGTTTATTGTTTCCCCAAATTAAATAATAAAATTTTCCCTTAAAAGAACTTACCTTAGTATATTATCTTCTTAACCCTTTATTTATTTATTATCTTAACAGCTTTATTTAAATAAACAGCATGATACAGATTTTTTTCTTTTTTTTTAATTGAAGTATAATCATACAACAGACTTTTTTTTTCCTCCAGTACACTTTTGCCAAACGTTTTCGCTGGGATCTAGATACCTCTTTCTCCTGCTTAACTTCTAGAAGGAAAAAGTAAAAGGGAAACAGTAACTTTTTTTCTTAGCTGTTTGTCTTTTTCTAACTGGTTATCTTTAGGAAGAGAATAACACCCTCTTTTTTTAAAATCCTTTCTCTATCCATTTTCCCTTATTAAAAGAAGGGAGTGTGGAAAGAAGCACAACTCTTCATAGGCCTTTTTTCTCATTGCTGAGAAGGAAACATTGCTGTATATTAGAAATTGTATTATACCTTATATTTTTAGAAATTGTTTTTGTGTGCTTAAATTGATCAAATATGTTTACCTTGTTAAAGCAAGATACTGAACTAATACAATATTTGCCTTTGTGATTTTTAAAGGCTAAAGCAGTGGCTGCAGAATCTAATGCAACCTTCTTTAATATAAGTGCAGCAAGTTTAACTTCAAAATATGTGAGTATTTTTTCCAGTATTGTCATGTTCTAACTTACAGTCTATTACTATGTTAAGTGTAAAGGGTAAAAACATTACACAAAAATATTTGTGAGTTTTATATCTATTATTCAGATATGATGACACTCACTCTTCATAGTAGAAAGTCATGTACATTCATTAGGGTCTTTTAAAATTAGAATTGTGTTGGCCCTGACTGGTGTGGCTCAGTGGGTTGGGCGTCATCCTGCAAAGTGAAAGGTTGCTGGTTCTATTCCCAGTCAGGGCATGTGCTTGCATTGCAGATTCCTTGTCCACTTGGGGCATGTGTGAGCAGCAATCTATGCAACCGATCGATGTTTCTCTCACATTGCTGTTTCTCTTTCTCCCTCCTTCCCCCCTCTCTAAAATAAATAAAATCTTTTTTTTTAAACAAAATAAAAAAAATAGAATTGTGCTGTCAAACACTACATTAGTTTTCTAGGGCTGTGTAACAAACTACCATAAATTGGCTGGCTTAACAGAAATTTATTATCTTATAGTTTTGGAGGCTAGAAGTCCAAGATCAGATAGATGTTGGCAGGGTTCTCAATTTTATAAAGTAATTAAAAGTAACTATAGCTCTAGCTACCGTAGCTCAGTGGGTTGAGTGCCGGCCTTGCCAATTCAATTCCCAGTCTGGGGCATATGGCTGGGTTGTGGGCCAGGCCCCCAGTAGGGGTATGTGAAAGGCAGCTACACAGTGCTATTTCTTTCCCTCTCTTTCTCCCTCCCTTCCCCTCTCTACAAATAAATAAATAAATAAAATATGTTTTTAAAGAAACTATAAGCAATACCTCTTTTCCTGGTTACATTTTGTTGCCTTTGTGAAATTTTATAAATAAAATTGTTATTAATGTAGGTTATCCAACTATGCATGTAATATAATGGAAAACACTGTCTTCAAAGTTCGAAGATAGGGATTCCTACATAGCTTTTCCATCCTGAGCTGGCCTGAAGAAAGTATCACTTCAGGCCTTGCTTCATTTGTAAAGTATTGATGTCATAAAAGGGGATCTCTTGCCGGTCCCTCCAGCTCTGAGAATATTTGTTTAATGATTCTAGGGCCAGTTGTTTTTTCATTTTTTAATGAAATTTTTAATAAAAACAATAGATGCCACCTAGAGGACAGAAGAGTTTTTACAGTAGATTACCCCTAACCTCATGACCCTTTCATTCAATGCTTCTGTGTATAGAGTTTTAGTATAATGTTTAAAGGGGTGTTCATAGACTTCCTGAACTACCTAAAAATATTTTTATATTTATTGGCATTGATATTGTGAGAATATGTTTTCAAGGTGTTCTTAATAGAAAAAGTTTTGTTCAGTAGAGCACTTTCTTACCTATCTGCTTTTATAAACGTACCCTGCAACCTGTGGCTTAAGGAATATGTATACCATCTCTTTCTCTCCTTTTGTATTTTCTCTTCCCACTAGTTTTACCTTTGAGTAATAGATATTTTATTCTTAAGACTTAGTGTTGAGAAGTACGGTGTCAAAACAGAGATATATTTTATTTTTTTATAGTACTTAACAGACTGCATTAAATAGTAAATAAGTGGTCTGTTTTCTAAAATTATAAGGGATATTTCAGTAACCTCCCTTATCTTCTTCCTATTTCCTTAAACCAAATCTAGCAAGGAAGGGAAATTAAATGTCCAGGTTATAGACTTTCAATCATGAAATTTTAAAAGCTGGAATAATGTTAATTTTTATGTCTATAATAATGTGCTATGCCTTATTGTAGGTGGGAGAAGGAGAAAAGTTGGTGAGAGCTCTTTTTGCTGTGGCTCGAGAACTTCAACCTTCTATAATTTTTATAGGTAAGAAGAATATGTTTACCAACTGAGTTAGTTAAACCTTCATGAAATATCCCTCTCCAAATATAAGAGGTAAGATAGGAACAAGTACAAGTATTCAGAAGGAAAAAGTTTTAAAGAAACACAAAGTTAAAGACTATCTAATGAACTAAGACTCACTATATTAATAATTTAAATAGTGAACTAGATTAATCTCAGATAACTCATATAGCTTGGCTTTTAATTCAAGTCTTATCCTTCTATTTCCTCTAGATGAAGTTGATAGCCTTTTGTGTGAAAGAAGAGAAGGAGAACATGATGCTAGCAGACGCCTAAAAACTGAATTTCTAATAGAATTTGATGGTGTAAGTATAGATTGTGATATTATTAATGTGGTAACATTTTAATGTATATATTTTTCTATTAAAACACAGGTTAGAAATACAGATATCTTTATTAATTTTTTGTTATTACTTTCTGTAACAGTACTAAAAACAATCTTTTGGCTTATAGGTTCAATCTGCTGGAGATGACAGAGTACTTGTAATGGGTGCAACTAATAGGCCACAAGAGCTCGATGAGGCTGTTCTCAGGTGGGAAGACTTACGTAGAAACACACATTTATCACAGATATGTTTAGTCATAAACATCTCATATTTCTTATTTCCTTCACTTTCAATTTGGAAACTGCATTAATTATTTTCCTCCTTATAACCATTCTCTGGCCTCTAATAAACATTTTTGAGGACAGGGCCAGCAGGATATCAGGAAAACTACTTTTCATTTTATGGCTGTAGGCAAATTGCTTATTCTTTCTGGGTTGGATTAAATTATCTTAAATTATCTTTGAATTATCCAAAATCAAATTTTACTCTTTTTTATTGGGCTTTTTGAGAAACTGATAAAAGCCAGATTCTTGGAAACTGTGTCATTTTCTCTGTTCTTGTGTGTTTGAACAAATTTGTCCCCTTCCTACTGGGAAGAAAGTTTGACCCAGCATAAAATTATTGGCCTCTCTTTTTTTTCCCCTGAGGAATCTATAACGTTGCCCTATTGTTTCTGGGGTTGGATGTTGCCTGCAAAAGTCTGAAGGCAGCCTACTATTATCCACATTCATGGATGAACTGGATTTTTTCTCACAGGATACAGTTTTCAATATTGAAATCTAGTTATTTGAAAACTGATGTTGATTGGTTTGTGTTTATTTTTCTGGGATTTGGTGTTTGTTTAAATTCATAGTTTGGGCCCTGGCTTGTGTGGCTCAGTGGATTGAATGCCAGCCTGTGAACTAAAGGTTCTCTGGTTCACTTCCCAGTCAGGACACATGCCTGGGTTGTGGGCCCAGGTCCCCAGTAGGGGGTACATGAGAGGCAACCACACGTTGAGTTTCTCTCCTTCTCTTTCTCCTTCCCTTCCCCTCTCTCTAAAAATAAATAAATTCATAGTTTGAAACCTCCTTTGTTTTGGGAAAGTTATCTTTATTTTTTTTCCTTCTACACACAATTTACACAAAATGTTGCATCTTTTTTTCTTCCATATCTATAATTTCCTTTCTAATCCTTTGAACTTTTAAGTCTTTTGTGTTTTGTCTCTTTTCCTGTTCGTTTTTATTTCTTACCAGGTTGGTGTCTAATCTTTTAGCTACTACTTTTGTAACCTTTGTTTCTCTGTTGGTTTTTGTTTTCTTTCTCACAGCTTTCCTGGTCTCTCTGATCCATTTTTTTCATCTTCTTCCATTGTTTTATTTCCTGAGCCTTTGTACGATATGTCATTTCCTTGAGCCCTTATATCTCATTGAGCTCATGTTTCATAGAAGACTTTCTTTTCATTAAATTATTATTATTATTTTTTAAAAGATTTTATTTATTTTTTAGAGAGGGAAGGGAGGGAGATAGAGAGAGAGAAACATCAATGTGCGGTTTCTGGGGGTTATGGCCTGCAACCCAGGCATGTACCCTGGCTGGGAACTGAACCTGCGATGCTTTGGTTCACAGCCTGCGCTCAATCCACTGAGCTACGCCAGCCAGGGGTTACCTAGTTTCTTGATGTGTACTTTTCTGTTTCCTTTGTACTTCTTGGTTTTAGTTGTTTTTAGTTTCAGAAGGAGAGCAAAGATGTCTCTATTAAAATTATTATATCAAGCTCTGGCTGGCGTAGCTCAGTGGATTGAGCGCGGGCTGCAAACCAAAGCATCGCAGGTTCAGTTCCCAGCCAGGGCACATGCCTGGGTTGCAGGCCACGGCCCCCAGCAACTGCACATTGATGTTTCTCTCTCTCTCTCTTTCTCCCTCCCTTCCCTCTCTAAAAATAAATAAATAAATAAAATATTTTTAAAAATTCTTATATCAGATATTTTATTTTAAAGTGTTATTACTATTAAAAATACGCACATACCTAAATGGTTAACTTAATTCTGACAGTATTGAATTAAGGATTTTTAAATATTAACTAGGGAGTTTTAAAAGAGTAACTCTAAAAATAACTTTTTACATTGATGACTAAAATGCATTCGCATGCCTTGAGCATTATACTTAAAGCTTTTTTCTTGTCATTTGCTACTTAAACTGAGTTACCTTTAAATGCAGAATCACATTACTGAATTGCTTGAATCCTTCTTTTAGGCGTTTCATCAAACGGGTATACGTGTCTTTGCCAAATGAGGAGGTATGTATCTGTGTGTGATTTTTTTTTTTTAAGCAGAAACAAGAACTGCCACCTTGACAATATTGAGTCTTCCAGTCTACGGAACATCCACTTTGGAAAACAATCTTGCAGCTTCTTATGAAAATAAGCATAAACTTAGCATAACCCAACAACTCCATTCCCAAAAATCTACCTAAGACAAATGAAAGTATATGTTTATAGAAAGGCATGTACAAGAATTTTTATAGCAACATTATAAATAATAGTCAAGAGTCTAAATATTCATTAATTGGTGAATGGATAAATAAATGAGGTATATCCATTTAATGGACTAGTATTTAGCAGTAAAAGAAATGAGCTACCTTTATATGCTATAATGAGGATGAACCTCAACCACGTTATACTAAATGGAAGACGCCAGATGTAAAAGCTTACACATCATGCATTATTCCATTTGTATGAAATGCTCAGAAAAAGTAAATTTCTAAAACATAAAATAGATTGTGATTTGTTAAGGCCTAAGGGTAAGAGTGAGGATTAACTGCAAGTAGGGAGGGGGTGAACTTTCTGGGTTGATAGAAATATTCTAAACTAGATTATGGTGATGGTTGCAAAACTCTACATTTAAGTCATTGAATTATAGACTTACAGTGTGTGAGGTACATGTTATATGAATTCATACTTGTATAAAACTTTTTTTTTATTGTGGTTGTCTAGTTTAGACCTTTAACATCCTTGATAGTAACAGTAGCTATGGTCTTAGTGATTTATTTGGATTATCTTTACCTCCCTCAGGAATTCTCAAAAAGTGGTAGTTTAAAACAACATGAGTGAGGCTCTAAAAGGTAGAGTGATTTATGTAAGATCATTCAGCTCCTAAATGAGTTGGGATTTGAACTTGATTCTTGGAATTTTATTAAGCTAATTCTTAGGAATGATAATCTTTTAACATTTCTTTTCAGACACGACTACTTTTACTTAAAAATCTATTATGTAAACAGGGAAGCCCATTGACCCAAAAAGAACTAGCACAACTTGCTAGGTGAGTAATTTGATTTGGTCTATTGTACAGCTTTTTTTTTTTAACCTGTTTCTGGGGGTATAAAAGGACTAAATGGTAATGAAAAAGATATAAAATTTTTTTAAAGAAATCTTTTTCTTTTTTGTTTAAGTTCAAGTATAAAATGAGTAATCTGAAAATTTGTCTCATCTTCTGCTTCCTGTACTTTCTTTCTTATCTCCTTACACATAAAGTATCTACATTTTAATTTCTAGATCCTGTATAAGACATGACCTAAATATCTATGATAGTATTGTATTCTTTTTATAAACATAATAAAACTTCTAAGTGGTATAATAGTAATTTTAAAACTTTAAAGTATCTCGTATGTGCTCACATGAACACGTTTTCATATAAACTTCTTTTGCATTACACATAATTTTTTAGCATTTACATCTTTAACTTTTTTTCATTGATAGAATAAATTTTTTAATTTTATTTTTTTAAATCAATGGTACACTCTAGTAGTAACTTGAATATAGAGGATGCGTTCATGAATTTTAATAACTGGAAAAATCTCAAAGTTATTTAAAATACTCAATAAGTATGTGAGTGGCTAGTAATTTTAGTAAACACTCTGATAACTATGATAACTATGAACAAACAGATTCATCTTTTGGAAATACTGAGATCATTCTTGACATTCCAATAAAGAATTCTGCTAATAATGTCTGATCTGTGTAGTTATTTAACATAATATTAATACATGATAAGTGAATACTTTCTTTCCCTGTTTTATTTTCCTCTTCCCCTTTGCCTCCCTAGTTCTTAGTTCCCTTTGATAATCTCTTGGCTGCCCAGGATTCTCTACTGTGGCATCTCATTCAGGTGTGCCCATTGTCTTCTACCGCAGACCCTTCCTTCACCTGTCCTACATTTTTAAACATCTACTTTGTGATGTATTATAGAATTATACACTGGAAACCTATATAATTTTATTAACCAATGTCATCCCAATAAATTCAATAAAAAAAGTTAAAAATAAGTAAAAAAATAAAAGCAAAAAAACAATAATAAAAAATAAAAAGAATCTACTTTGGCCCTTATTCTATCAAGTCAGTGCTCTTTATCAAGACAAAGACTCATTAACTTACACAGAAGTAACTGGCTGTGTGTCAGTTGGCCAGCAATGGCTTATAGGTGTTATTACCTTTACAGGGGATGTGTTTACAGTGTAATAGATACTCTTGGAGATGATAGTATGTATGTGTTAATCTAAAAGAATGGTTGCAGCCCTGGCTGGGCTGCTTAATTGTCTGGAGTGCTGTCCATACACCAAAAGGTTTTGGGTTCAATTCCCAGTCAGGGCACATACCTAGGTTGCAGGTTTGGTCCCTGGTTCGGGTACATATAGGAGGCAGCCAGTCCATGTCTGTCTGTCTGTCTCTGTCTCTCTCTCCGCCCTCTCTTCTTCTACCGACTCCCTCTCTTCCCTCCCTCCCTTCCCCTCTATCTAAAATCAATAAACATATCTTCGGGTGAGGATTTTTAAAAAATTTAAAAGAACAGTTGTAATATTGAAAATCTGAGGCATTATAAATGAGGAGCCAGCAGTAGACTGTTTTGTTTCTTTATAGCAAGTGGGCCTTTCTGTGCTCTTAGATTACATAGCAGCCTGGTTAATGACAAAGGTGAAGTAGGTTTTATCCTCTTATTACATGGAGATTTTAAATCCGCAAAGATGAAAATAATTTGCTCTTTTAACCCATTCTCAGAATGACTGATGGATACTCAGGAAGTGATCTAACAGCTTTGGCAAAAGATGCAGCTCTGGGTCCCATTCGAGGTATGTGTACAAGACCTTGAAACATTCATAACTCTTCATTAGACCACTTTAGAAGTTTAAGAAGTCCCTATGGAGAGATCTTTATTAGTAGGAAAGCACTGAAGTCCTATCAGTGGAAAACTTCAAACAAAGTAGTTTCTAGACTTAGGTCAGCAAATTTTCCTGTAAAGGGCCTAATAGTAAATATTTTGGTTTTGTGGGCCACATATGCTCTCCATTGCATATATATTTTTAAACAGCAACAACAACAAAAATAAAAGCCAAGAATGTGAAACTGGTTTTAACTCACACACTATACAAAGACAGTCCATGGGTTAGTGGACCACGCCCCCTTGTTCAGACAACGGGTTTCACTTGTTGATAGTAACTAAGCAGCAAAAAACTGAAAGAAAATTTTTCAAGCAAGCAAAAAAGAATATTAAAGGGAAAACATTCTTAACATTTTTTGTGCTTTTCATTTCAGTATTCTAATATCATTTGAAATTAATATGTCTAAGGGAACTCATATAACTATTATACTTTTATCATTATATGTTAACTTTTGAGGAATTGCTTGTTGATTCTGAAAAGCCACAACTGATCATTTTTAGGTTAAGTTACATTAAACTCACTATGATCTCACTTACAGTAGATGTTCCCAGCTACTTTTCCACAGCCAGCATAGTCAGGTATACGCTAAGATTACTGGCTATAATGATACAGTAGAACATGGAACATGAAACTTCCAGAATACATCTACAGTGAAACAAGGTACTGAATTAGAGCTGCTGCTTTGGAGAATACTAAATGTAACTTTGAGAATGTATTTTGAAACACCGAGTAAAGCATTTTAGTCAAACTTTCTTGCTGCAAGCCTTGTTCAGATAGAGACTGAGAAACAATAGCTAATATATAAATCATTTCGATTTTTAGAAATTTTATCTATTTTCTAAAGCAGACAAAAGTTGTAGATTTAAAAAAAGCTAATGCTTTTTTTTGCAAAAGTTGCATTCTTTTGCAACAATTGTTGCAAAAGTTGCATTCTTTTAAGTTTACTCTTGAATTTGTGAAATTTTTTGTTTTTGGACAATATCCAAAAGAAATTGAATGCCTTCCAGTTACTACTAAGAAGGAATATTACTCTAAGCTTTTACACATTGTATGTGCTCTTTATATATGTCTCTTTTATTGATGATTTATGTTGAACAGATACTCTTAGGTCATTGTACTTGGTTTTGCTCTTCAGCATTTTAAACTTGAAAAAATTTTAAGTGGTTGATTTTTATATTTTACAGAACTGAAACCAGAACAAGTGAAGAATATGTCTGCCAGTGAGGTATACTATTTTACAATTATCTTTTCTTACTTTTGGTCCTCTTTGTTATAAGACAAATATTTTTTCGGGATTTTAGAGTTTGTTTGATTAGAAATTAGAAAAAAATTTACTTTGCTTCATTTCAAAATGTGGAGACCTATTCAGTTACAGTATCTTATGTTGTTTATGGATAATGGACAAAAATATTGTACACAGACATTAAATCATTTTCTAACAATTCATATTGTATAAATACTAAACAAGAAAGCTATAGGAAACAAAGATTTTGTACATTATGAAAGTACCTTGTAACATATTAAGCCTTTGATGTTCTATTTTGTTTTTCAATGTTTTTCTCCTTATAAGAGCAATACAATTATCATTGTAATGCAATTTATTATATTTTCTTAATATGGTAGGTCCTCTTATGAGATGCTAAAGAATTTCTTTTAAAAATTAGTGCCTACCTATGAAATATAAAATTGGAAATGCGGAATAATAACTATGTGAACAAACTTTTAAAATCAACTTGCATTATATTTGTAACGTATTTTTTTAAACTTTTACTTATTTATTTATTTTTAGAGAGGAGAAGGGAGGGAGAAACAGAGGGAGAGAAACATCAATGTGTGGCCTCTCACATCCCCCCTACTGGGGACCTGGCCTGCAACCCAGGCATGTGCCCTAACTGGGAATTGAATCAGCAAGCCTTTGGTTCGCAGGCTGGCACTCAATCTACTGAGCCACAGCAGCCAGGGCACACTGTATTTTTTTTATTGCCCAAGTTTCAATAGCTACTGAGGAGACATTGAACTCTTACAATAGAGAACAAGTGCATTTTGGCAGACTTCTTCAAACTTTTAAGTGAACTTGATGTTGTCTTCAGGTATTTTGTATATTGTGCATAACCGCCTCTATTACTAAGTCCTCAAACTTCTTGCAGCCACCCTTCCACTTTAACAATTTAGTTTACCTAAAGTGCATTTCACATGCATAGGAGAAGTAGGAATAGAGAATTCCATGAACCCACTCCAGTGTTCATCTACTATTACCTTAAAAATTTACATTTAAAGTTACATAAATTCCAGGTCCCTTTTATCTGATTCATAATTTTAATTCCACGTTTTTTCTGATTTTTAAATATGTAAGTACTATACAACTTGTGTTCCCAAAGTGTCTTAGGGGTTTTTAATATTTTGCATATACTTTATTAAGAATATCCCATAATACATTATTTTTTAAATATTCTTATGCTCATAGCATGAACTTAATAGTACTTTTATTTAAAATATTTTATTTGTTTATTTTTAGAGAAGGGAAGGGAGGGAGAAAGAGGGAAAGAAACATCAGTGTGTGGTTGCCTCTTATGCACCCCCCACTAGGGAACTGGCCCACAACCCAGGCATGTGCCCTGACTGGGACTCGAACCAGCAACCCTTTGGTTCACAGGCTGGCATTCAATCCACTGAGCCATACCAGCCAGGGCTTTAATAGTACTTTTCAATTCAAGAAGTAAGCATTGAGCAGGAATTATTCCTTTCCACACACCACTCCCCCTGACTTGGATCCAGGGCAGGTAAACTTGATATCTCATACTCTGGCCTCCTATATTAAGTTTGAGGAAAGGCCCATTGTGTGACATTGTAGGCCTCTGTCCCTTGAAAAGACCAATAAATAAACTAGTCAAGGCAAGAATGACCTAAAACCACCAACTCTCAAATAAATTTCAGTAAGAAGTAGTGTACAAGTTCTCAAGTGACTTAGCAGGCAGAGTCCACTCAGCCCCACATCTGTAAGTGTCCTTCACTCTGTCTCAAGCTCCTAGGCCACGGCATTTTATCTGAACATCCTCTGGAGGACTGTTCGCTTCTACCTATAAATGGAATCAAATGCTTTCATACACTTTCATTAATATCTTATATAATTTATGAAATGAAGGAGGTGGCTGATTAGGGAATAATAGGAATTCTTAGGAAACTGTTATTTCATAGTTAACCTTTTTGTATATATTACCTATCCTAAGAATATACATACAATCAAACTTCAATAACAGTTTTCTTTTTCACTGAACAAAGTCAACCTAAATATAGTTCTTGTTTTATTTGAAGAGTAATTTTGAGTCTATGTTCTTTTTTAGTAGCTTTTTTCTTATGATTATAAAACAAGGTAATTCTATTGTCATAGGTATTTACAACAAAAATTTACCCCAAAATTTAGCAGCTTGAAACAACACATTATCTCACATTTTCACAGAGTCAGAATAAGGCAAGTCCTCTGCTTCAGGTCCTCTCAGAAGGATGCAGTCAAGGTACTGGCCGATGGTCTCTTCCAACGCTGGAATCAAGATGTTGGCTGGCACTCTAGTCTTCGCAAGGCTCAGCTGGGGAAAGATCGGCTCTAAGCTCCTTGGTGTGATTCTTTGCCAGATTCATTTCCCCTCTTGGGTTGTTGGGCTGAGAGCCTCAGTTTTCTCTGGCTATTGGCTGAAAGCTCTCTTCACTTACTTGTTACATACATCCCATCAAAGAAAGAAGCCAGGCAGACGAGAGAGTGCCAGGAAGAGGGAAGTCATAGTCGTTATACCTAATCCTGCAGGTGACATTCTGTCACTTTTACTGCATTCTGTTCTTAGGTCCAGTCCACACTCATGACAAGAGATGGAAAGCGTTAGGAGACATGTCAGAAGATGTCCGCCACGTGTGTAAATCAGATACAATTTTTTTATGTTTAAAGGTAACACGTGGCCAGTGAGATCTGTTTTTGTATGAAGATGAGCCCTCTCAACACTACACGACTTCGAGAAGCACTTTTGCTTTCTGGGAGCAAGGCACATCCTGACTTTGCTTATTCCAAGACATGGAATCAGCAACTCTCTAGGAACCCTTGTTCATTTTAAGGAAGAATAATATTAAGACTCTGTGTGTAGAAATGCATACTTTGTTTTGTGTTAGTACTGGTGTTAAATTAACCCACTCCAATGACAAGAGCCTGAAAATGCACATTTTTAAAAATATCATTAATTCAGTTTGATAGAGTACATTTCAGTATTACAATGTAACATATCTAGTTGATTTTTTAATCCCACACCTAAAAATAGAATCATAGCTACTATTTTAAAAATATATAAGTCAGCCCCGACCAGTGTCACTGTCCCACAAAGTGAAAGGTTGCCAGTTCAATTCCCAGTCAGGGCATATGCCTGGGTTGTGAGTTCAGTCCCCAATGGGGCAATCAGTGTTTTTCTCTCACATTGCTGTTTCTCTCCCTCTTTTTATAAAAATAAATAAAATTGTGTGTGTGTGTGTGCGCGCGCGTGCGTGCCATAACATTTTAAACTAAATTTCAGGTAACGATGCTATTACTGGTATCATCCCACTAATTATGTATAGTTAGGTTACAGTGTTACAGCTATTAGTTCTATTGTATACTTTTATCCAGTTAAAGTTTATTTTTAATCTAATGGGTTTATAGTTAATACTTGATAATTTCCTTTCTAATAAATCTAGCTTGAGTTTTAGCTAGAGTATTAGTGAGGCTTGAGAATGCAAAACTATGAACCTATGCACAGAAAAAATTGGGAGGAGATAATGAGTGGTTGTATATCTAACGGCAGAACCATGAGTGAGTGACTCTTTCTTTCTGCTTGTCTGTAGTTTGTCAAATTTTCTATAATGAACGTGTGTTGTTTTTATGATGGGAACATACTATGATTTAAAATGTTAATACCTAAGAAACTAAACACATGTAATAAAAGTGTATTATAGCATTTTATTAAGATTTGTTATGTAGCAACCTTGCCTAATACATAGAGTGGGACAAAAGTAGGTTTATCATTGTTTGCATTGAAAATAATACAATGATTAATAAATAATAATACAGGAATAAACTCGGTTTCCCATACTCACAACTGTAAAGCTTCTTTGCCTCACCCTATGTATGTAAAATAATACAATTGACATGATTTTCTAAAGAATTTGTCGATATATATTTGTATTAATAGCATTATTTAACCCATTGGGTAACTACTGTATATGTTTCATCATTTGTATTGTCATGTGCTGTTTTATAATCTAGATGAGAAATATTCGATTGTCTGACTTCACTGAATCCTTGAAAAAGATAAAACGCAGCGTGAGCCCTCAAACCTTAGAAGCGTATATACGTTGGAACAAGGACTTTGGAGATACCACTGTTTAAGCAAGTACCTTTGTAAGCCTGCATAACATTTTACTTACGAAGAGAAAAACACACCACCTTCAGTGAATAACTGTAAGCTACAGAAACTCAGCCTAAGTTTACAGGACTTTTCAGAGTCTTAAAATCATTTGTGCATCCAAAAAGATAAACCATAAAACAAATTTAAATAAAATATACAATGCAAATGGATTATTTTGTTTAAGGCCTTCTTGGCTTAATGGTCATGGTTATCCAAATGGGCAGTGTAAGTTAGAGCACAATAAAAACTGATTCTGGTCTTCTTTACCAGTATAGTCAGAATGTAAATAATGATTTGTATATTGTGTTGCAGATGAAAGTATTCCAGAGACAGGAAGTGGTAGAAGACACAAGAGCCATGGGTTGTCTTCTGATGTCTTTTTTTATAACAGTAAATTTCCCTGTTTTCCTGTCCTACTGTTGTCTTTACTATGGGTGATTGGAAGGCCAAAATTAAGTTTCTTTTTTTTTCCTTTTCTTTTTACAAATTGTGTGCCAAAAGAAACTTTTTTCTGGGTGACGGTTATAGGAAAAAGGATTTTGGAGGCTTTTTCTTTGTAAATTTACAGACATTAAACAATTGTTCTTTTCACTTTTTATTTTTCTAGTACCTTACTACCCAACAATTTAGAAAACGGTATGATAGCAACAAAACAAGTCTAGTAAAATAGAGGAGAAATTTGGAGGTTTTGAGTCACTCTGTCATACAACATGTAGATCAATCCTCATGTGATCGCAGTATGTTTTTCTAATATATTTGTCAGGAATCTCTTGTAGACTGTTAACTTATTCCTAATGGAATTTATTTTCTGCTAGAATTATTCTAATATTTAAGAAAGCCAATTTTGACAGCTGTAAAAGTGGTTCCTGTGCAAGAAAAGGAAGTGCTGGGAGCTAGGACATTTCTAATTTATTGCTTATTGCTTTCTTACTGTTTACAGGATAATGATAAGCCAGTGGATCCACCATCTTTTGCTCTTAATAATTATTAACCCCTTCAATGAAACTTTAAAAATTACTGAATTTTTATAAATTGCATACATTTTATAGGTTTCTTGTGCTCACTTTGTTAAAAGGTTGTAGTCTGTTAATCTGCCTTTTGTTTCCCCAAAATGTATGGTAATTCTGTTTCTTGTTTGTGTAAGTATGCCTGAATTTTTATTATGCAAATGTCATTGTAGCAAGTAGAGACTCATATCATTGCCTTTTAAATATTGTAATAAAGGCAAATGGATATTTGCCCTTAGTTTACTGGTTAAAAAAGTTTGTTTACAGAAATTTTCTTTGGTGCTTTTATGTAAAATGTCATGGGTGGAAAAAATAGTTTTATAATAGAAACAAAGATTTTTCATTTAGGAACTATCTTTGGATTTGAGAGAACACATTAAAATTAAAACCTTGCCCCTACTAGATGAGAATTTTATAATGAAGACATACCTTCTTAATTTTACTCTTGCTCTTCTTAAAGATTTATGTAAATACAGATGTATGGTTTCTTAACATCATATGGGTTTTATAGACATATTTTAAATTATGTCCCTTCTAATCATGACTTTTGAACTCCCTAGATAAGAAAAATTAGGGTTGAGATAAATGGAAAAACATTTTAAGCCCAAACTATGCATGCTTTAGATCTTGAGTAGTATTTCTTAAAGGTCTCAAAAATTAAAATGTCAATTATAAAATATTGATAATCAAGATGATAAAATATACATGGTGACAAGAATTGGAAACATCCCAAATTAAAACATTTTCAGTAAAGCTCAAATTTAATTTTAACTTACTTAGAAAAGAATTACTATTATTGATACTTGGATAACTCAGTCATATTAAAGGTTTATGTGCTTCAAGCTCAACTTTTAAAATATCTTTAAAATGATCATAATTCTATCTGGAATAAGTTAATGTAGCTCACTATTTTTATTGGGAAAGTTTTTAAGTAACAAAGATTTCAAAATATTAAAATAAGTAAAAGTCAAGTTAATATTGTCATAAACATTGAGTCAGATGTAGAAACATCCATCCATGCCTAGAAGTGATTTTACTTACCTGATTGGGTCTGAAGTTGAGCTTAGTGCTGGAGAACTATTTTCTATGACTTACTATGACCAAGTTTTATTTTCAGCTATGTGTCTTTCATAGAAGGGTTATGAAAATAGGATAATGATAATAGTAGGCGGTGTAAGGGTTTGGTTTGGTCTTTTTCACCATAGGAGTTGCTGAGGTTGTTCGAATTAATATTAGACTTAGATTGTAACCTTTTAGATTTTGCATTGAGCTATGTGTCATACAACTTCCTAAAAGTAACACTTAAACATTAAATTTTAGCATGCTCTTCATGTTAATATGGCAGAGTTTTGTAAACTGAATTAAAATTATTGATGTACTGGACTCTTAACCAATGGAAAGAATCAACACTATCTTTCAAGGTATTTAAAAGGTAAAAGTGTATTCTAAGACAATTTGCCCATTGAGGTTATTCCAATTTCTGACTTGAAAATATGCTTTGTTTTGGGGATGAATTGGAGGAAAAGCAGATGCTAGAATTCTAATTTAAGTAAATATATAGTAGTCTTTGTTTATAGTGTAAAATTCTTTATATTTTGTACAAAAACTAATTCTTTTGGTAGAATGAATCATTTAGTGTTTGGTTTTGGACTCTGAGTCAAAGATTTTTCCTTTAAATGCTTGTCTCAATTTTAATGTGGTCTTTTGTACTTCACAAGAAATGAATTAAAAGGTTCAGTTACATAAAGTGGGGTTTATCCTAGTGGACTGGAAATAAAGTATAAACTTTATTTTGCCTTTTTTTTATTTGAACCATTTTGAGATTTTAGAGGTTGCAGTCTGGTAATGAAGGAATAGCTTTATATTGGACTAATTCTTTCTCTCACCAACAACAATTATAAACTCTGAATAAAATATAAAAATGATTGGAAGACTCTAGAGGCAACAGCTGCACAAACTAATACACTAAAAGAGATTCACATTTACTAGCTTTTACCTGGAAGAAAATTTCTAGTTTGTGCTGTGTGCTTGGAAGTAGAATTCAAGCAGAGTATGACAGTCTTGCTCGGCTGAGGAGTCATTAGGGGCTTCTAGAACCGCTGGAAATTAGGAAGGAAGTCTTGAAAAGTAGAGTGCTTCACATAGATAAGCCCCCCAATCTGCCTACAAATTCCTTTCAAATTGAACCTGTGCAGTGTGACATTCAGAGGAACCCAACAGAAAGCAGCAGTTGAAGTCTAAGGAACTGAACAGAGGTGGCAACGGCTAGGGTCATACAGAGTTTGAAACTCAGATTACAAAGCTTAAAACCAAGCTTTTGGGTCGGCTGTGATTGGGTGTAAAAGGTAGAAAACTGTACTTGAACAATGATTAAAATAAAATAAAAAAATACTTATAACAAAAAAACCCCAAAAAACAAAAAACCAAGCCTTCACAGCTTCCAGGTTATCCATCAGAAATTTAAAATAGAGAGCCAGAACAAAACAACATTCTTTAGAAGAAAACAGTAATCAGTCTTTGCAATATATCAGGCATAAAGTCACACTAAACAATTACTAGGAACACAAAGAAAAATTACATGAGCCATAATCAAAAGAAAATATAGAAGCAGATCATATATGGGAATTAACAGAAAATTATTTCAAAACATTTAAAATATGTTAAAGAATTTATAGGAAAAGATGCGAATTGAACTGATTTGGAGTCTCAGCAAAGAAACAAACTAAAAACAAAGTCTGGCAATGAAAAAAATTTGAAATGAAAAAATAGTTACAAATTTAAATTACAAATAGTTGCAAATCTGAAGTTACAAATTTCACTGGATGGGCTTAACAATAAACTGGACACAGCAATCTGTATTGTATTGGAGGCATACAATTATCAAACTGAAGCATAGAAAGAAAAGAAAGCGCAGGTCTGAGACCTGTGGAACAGTATCAGTTTAATGTATCTGTAATTTAGCTGCAGAAGAGGAAAGGAAGAGAATGGGACAAAAATATTTTAAACAGTAAAGCCTGATAATTTCCTATTAATGTGGAAAGATACCAACTTAAAAATTTAAGAAGTTCAGTGATCCCAAGCAGAATAAATACAACGAAGATCACATGTGGTTGCATCATATTGCAAACAAAATTAAAAATTAAAAGCAGCTAGGGAAGGGACATGACATTACATTCAAATAAATAGTAAGAGTGATGGCTAACTTCATCAGAAATAATAAAATACAGGAAATGATGGAATGACATCTTTAAAGCATGAACATTAACCTAAAATTTCAGACTTAAAATATGAAGGCAAATGAAAGCTGTTGCTGATAAATGAAAACTAAGAATATGTTGCCAGCAATCTGACATAAATGCCTTAAGAAATTTGTCAGCTGATGGAAAATGATCCTCAGGGAACTTGCATCTTTAGGAAGGAATCAGAACTTTGAAGTGATCTGTGTCAGTAAATACAAAAGATATTTTTTCTTAATTTCTCTAAATATCTACGGGCTTTTTAAAAAACAAAATATGGGGGAGGGCAGTATAAGGGGACTAAATGGTAATGGAAAAATATATAATAAAGGTTAAATTAAAAAAATAAAACTTCAGTGCCATGTGTGGTATTTATATGTAGATGTAAAAGAATACAAAGTAGCAGAAAGAACATGGACAGTAAACGGAATTATAATGAAATACTATTATACACAAAGTGATATGCTATTAAGGTAAGATAGACTGATTAAGGATGCATATTATAATCTCAAAGTCCAGAAGAAACCCAGCACCTGCCTCTTAGAGTCCTCCCAGTGGAATTAGAGTGCGTGCACTTAATTCCTCCAGCGTCATTTTATGACAACGTGTGAAAGGGTTAGGCCTGTGTTAGGCAACAGAAAATAGCTCTATCAGGGAATGATGGGAAACTTCTCCGAAGTGCAAGTAACCAGATGCCAGCCAAGGGCCAACCTTACAAGCAGGACTTTCAAAAGAATAGCAGTCTTGGGCCTACTATTGTAACTTTTTCTTCACAGTGGTTCAAAATGGTCCGCAGCTAGTGTGATTTAGTGGATTGAGCATGGGTCTGTGAACCAATGGGTCGCTGGTTCAATCCCCAGTGAGGGTACATGCTTGGGTTGCAGGCCAGGACCCCAGTTGGGGGTGCATGAAAGGCAACCACACATTGATGTTTTGTCCTTCAGTTTCTCCCTTACCCTCTCTCTAAAAGATAGATAGATAGATAGATAGATAGATAGATAGATAGATAGATAGATAGATAAAATCTTTAAAAAATGGTCACAGAGGAAAGAGGACCTTATTCACTAGGTGAGCAGAAATGACCTGGCTGAAGAATAAGCACACAAGCATAGAAAGACCAGTGTCTGCGTGGGGGAAAGTGTCAGCAGAGAGGGCAGATGGGTTACATGCAGGATACCTCACCAGATAAGTCCAAGTACTTACCAGTGGAGCCCCCTTTCTCACTGTCAGAGAAAGTAAGTAATTATGAATCTGTGAGGTGGGGTTGGAGTTGAATTTAAGAGTAGAAATTCACAATTTAAGATATGTAAAAATAGGGGAAATGTATGTGAATGTGCATGTGTGTGCGTGTGTGTCCACATGCATATATTCCCTAGTTCTCTCCATTGAGAGGCCTGGGAGCAGTTACACCCCCCAAAACAATGTGCACATATAGCACCTCTTTTTTTTAAATTTGCTTTTTATAACACCTATTATTTGCCTTCCAAATTCTTCATTGTCTTGGTCTGCTAAAGCTGCCATGTTTTTAGGTGGTTTTGTAAAGTAGCACCTCACATCTTGGTATCAAAACCTTAGTATACCCGAACAAAAGCACCATAGACTGGGTAACTTCAACAAGAGAAATTTATTTTCACAGTTCAGAAGTGTGGCCAAATTCAGGAAACAAGTGCTGGCCTATTTGGTTTCCGGTGAGAGCTCCACTAACTGGCAAACAGCCACCTTCTCACGTGGTGGTAAGACAGAAAGTACCCTGGTGTCTCATGATGATGGCACTAATCCCATCATCATGAGGGTCTTGTCTTAACCCTAATTATCTCCCAAAGATCCCATGTCTAAATACAATCACATTAGAATGTAGGGCATCAGCATAAGAACTTTAGAAGGATGCAAAAGTTGATAACATCCACTAAAGGAACCAGGGCTCCTTGGTGAAATGGCCAATTTCAGGGTTGGGGCAGAGAACATACAGTGGTGGGCAAAAGTAGATTTACAGTTGTGAGTATGCAAAACAAGAGTCTTTTAAAAAGTAATTTTAGAGAAGGGGGAAAAAATCATGAACCCTCTCTTTCACTGGTTGACTCTTGCATGTGTCCTGATAGGGACTGAACCTGCAACCTTAGCGTGTGGCGACCATGCTCCAACCAACTAAGCTACACAGCCAGGTAGTTGATTCTCTTATTTTTATTTATTGTTGTATTATTTTCCATACAAAGAACAGTGAACCTACTTTTGGCTACTCCTGTACAAAATGAACCCAGAATATCTTATGCCAGAAAACAAGAAAGTGCTCCACGATTGGTGAGGACGAGTCCTTGATTGGAATGGCTCCCACTGGACAAATTTGAACATTAAAATAAGTAATTATAGTAATGGGTTATAACCCATCCCATGAAATAACTCATGAGCCAATGTGGCTATATAAATACAATGTATATAGATAAATACAAGAACAAATTGAAGTGTGATGTAGATTGAAGTATTTACATGGTTTCAAACTACATCCCCACAAAATATTAGAAAGGGGGGGTTTTTATAGTGAAAAAATCTGGAAGATGCCACCTTAATCTAATGAAGGTTATTAATGGGACAAATTTCACATAATAGGGTCAATGAGAAAAATGCAATATCACCTCTAATATTCCTTGCCACCTCAAAGTGGCAAGGAATCAAATAAAAAAAATGTTCCATACCGGAAGGATTAAACAGAATGACAACTAAAAGCAACCTGTGATTGACAACTGATTACTTCCGACCTTAACCCTCGCATTCCTAGAAAACCTCGGAGTCACTCTAGCTGGCTCCATCGCCAGTAAGGAACGCAAGGACTGCCGGGAAAGGGGGCGAGATCCGGAGGCCGTGGTACGCGCTTCCGTTCCCGCGTCGCTTGCAGCCAATCAGCCTCTGTTGCTCCACCCCTTCCGCTCTAGGGAAAAGCCAGCTGCCCAAGCGTTTTCCAGCGGGAGCTGTGCGGCTCCTTACCATGGTGAGTTGGACGGGGCTTCAGGGTTTCTGTCGTAGGTGATGTCTCTTACCTCTTTTACCCTGAAGCAGCCTTGAAATGCCTTAACTGTCCAGAGGAGGGGTCATCGGAGGTGTGCTTGGGTCCCCGAGGGAGAAGCAGCTGGAGCCCGAAAGTTTTCCCCCAGAGCTCTGATTTCCCCCACTCCCTCACTTTATTCCTTTACCGCTAGTGATCCCGGGCCCGTTCCAGGCCGAGCTTTTAGCTCAGGCGAGTTCATCGCTTCCCCATGCCGAGATTTCTTCCTATAGACAGGCTTTGCCGGCATCAGTGGCTACAACACCAACAAAAGATGTGAAAACAAGTGCACAGCAGCAACGACCGTAATAGTGATGTTTACAACAGCGACGCTAACGCTAGCGTAAATAAAGAGGGTTATGAGTAGGATATTGAGGCAGACGCTCTGCAACCTGGCTTTTTTATTAAGTGCCAGTTAGCCTAATTAGCCAGCAACTTTCAGAAAGCCAGGGACTGGAGAAGGTCAAGGTGTTGGTACAGCATCTTACGGCAGATTGATTCTGGGGATGTGATTGTGGATCCCCAATATAACTTAAGACTTGGGGATGTGGAATGAAATCTAAATTTTGTCGGAGGAATTCGTCATTTTATGCTTGTAGAAACCCAGGATATAGTTCTCTGAATTTTATCTTAGAAAAAGCAGTTGATTGTAATTTCAGGATCAAACGAGGTACAGATCATTTTATTTATGAAAGCGTAATGGTTATGGGTAACCTGCATGTGAGAAAAGGACCACATTTCTGTGCCTAAGTCGTTGGCACTCTTAATTTTTTTCCTTGAGTGGATATGGTTGAAAAAATGTTATTCACATTCCCCTTTGTATGTTTTCTGTAATCCCTCCTTACACACAGAAGTGAGTACAGGTTACTTTTTCTGGCTGACAAAATAGCCTCCAGTTACACCCTTCCTCAAAACGAAGACCACTGTGCAGCCAGAGTTAAATTTATAAAACTTGACTATGCCACTCCCTTGCTTAAAGTTCAGTTTTTTTACTGTAGCCCTCAAGATAAAGTCCTGTTTAGCATGGTCTACAAAGCCGTCTGTAGTAAAACTTATCTTTACAGCCTCTCTCTACACATGCATCCATCTGTATTCCAGGCACAGTGAGCAGCTAGCAGATCTGCTCCAACAATTAGGCCTTTGCACGTAATTTGTACATGCTATTCTATCTGCCAGAGTCATTCTCCATGTCCTACTCCCCATCCTTATTGGTATAACCCTTCCATGTTCTTTAGTCTCTTTCGTGAGCCTTTCTGCCATTGTCAAGATCCTGTTGGGTGCTTCTGTATGCTTCCAGGATAACCTGGGGCTTTATACCTATAACGGCTATCACCCTTACCAGACTGTACTAATATTGAGTATTTATTGTACTTGTCTTTCTCACTTCCTAGACTGTAAGCTCTTTGAGAGCAGGACCCATGTTTTCACTGTTATTCCCAGAGCCTTGTACAGTGCCTAGTCCAGAGGAAGTTTTCAATAAATATTTGTTTTATAAAACACTGAATAAATGACTATGGCACTAAATTTTTATGTTTGATACAGTAATATAGGGGAATGGGTGCATTTCAGGTTTATTTTTAACATTTTGGGAAGAAGGATTTTATGAGTTCCCCATTATGTATTATTTAAGAATATGCAATGTATATGCAAAGCACAGTACTGTCTAAGAAAATGTAAAGGAACTATAACTCTTGTCATTAATGAAGTTCCTAAAAAATTAACTTACAGTGCAAGATGATGAGATGAAGGGTATCCCATGGTTGGGTTACAAAGTAAGCATTAAAAAAAGACTAGTTTGAAATAACCTAGGAATGCCTCAGGTAGGAAGTGAAACATGCCAGTGAATACTTCTTGCCTTATTCCGATACTCTTAATCTACTATTCATTACTCAAGTAGCTTGCTAAGCATTACAGGGCTATTAGAGCTTGGATTAGAAAGTCTGGCCTTTGCACTCTAGAGCCGTGTAATCATCAGACACAGGTGCACCAGTCTAGTTGGAGCTGATTCCTATCCTGGAGGAAGAGGTAAAATCAAAAAAGAAACAGGCTAAATCATTGAGAGTTTTGATTTCCAGATTATAAGTTTGGAGTTCATCCTAATAGCCATAAAGAGCCAATATAATTTTGGAAAGAGTGGCATGAATGTTAAGGTTTTTGTTTTGTTTTCAGTATCAGATTGGCGTTAGAATGGCCCTCTGCCTTTTAGAAACCCCTTATTGTTGGTCTTAACTTGAAGCTTAACAAACAATTGAAGGCGGGCTGAAGTTACAAGATACCCAGTGATAACAGTAGGAAGTACAATTATCTTTGGGACCAAAATATCTCACATGTAGTTCTTTCAGAACAGAGTACACTAATTAACATTAGCATTTATTACCTCACAAAGGAAAATAGTATATTGTTTCTTTTCAACTGAATTGGCTTATAGAGCCTTAGGGTTTCACGACATGCCCTGCTCCTAATTTGGATGCTAAAAATGTAACACTTGCTGGTGCTTAATGTTTATATTTTGAAGTATTTTTTTACTTCATTACATTTTTTTTAAAGATTTTATTTATTTATTTTTAGAGAGGGAAGGGAGGGGGGGAGAAAGAGAGAGAAACATCAAGGTGCGGTTGCTGGGGGCCATGGCCTGCAACCCAGGCATGTGCCCTGACTGGGAATCGAACCTGCGATGCTTTGGTTTGCAGCCTGAGCTCAATCCACTGAGCTATGCCAGCCAAGGCATACTTCATTAATTTTTATTGTGGAAAATTTCAAACATACAAGTAGAGAGAACATAGTATAATGTGTCCCTAGGTAGCCATTACTTGGCCTCAACAATGATCAACATTCTGCTATTTCCCTTATGCCAGATTTCTAGTACTCAGCCTTATTTCCTGCCTCTCTGAGTCTTGGCACTTCAACCAGTGACATGTCTAAGCTTTGAAGAAATAAGCTATGCGTTTTGGTAACTACTGAGATGTTCCTAGGTGCTAACTGTAGGAAAATTATGCCTCTACTTGAATTGGATCTGAAAATTGTCCACATTGCCCATCTAATACCCAGTTTCCTGCTTTCTGAGGAGCTTCAGTGTGTGAGTCAAAGTGGACAATTACAGTGAGGTGGAAATGTGGTGTGATTGTAACAGTGATTGTGACCTTTACTGTCTAGGAGTGTTTTGTCGAACCTAAAACCCATATATGGCACTCAGCAATAAAGTTAGGTGTGACTGTTAAAAATTATGAAGGATTTTTTTTCCTCTAGAAAGGGTTTTTTGCTTTGCTTTTGCTTTTTTCACAGCTTACCTTTCCAGGGTTTTTTCTTTGTTTGTTTTTAGGGTATTGTCTTCCCAATGGAAAAGTATATAGTAAAATTGATCAATTTTTTTCCTTAGCTTCTTGGTTTTATGTCCTATTAAGAAAAGTCCTCTCCAACTCCAGGATTATAAAAATGATACATTCTTAGTTTCTTCAAGTACTCTATAGTGTGTTTTAATTTTACAATAATAAAAAATTAGAATAAGCAGTATAGTAAGGATCCAGTTTTCCCTTTTTCCAAACATCACTTACTGCATCACTCATGCTTTCTCCCACTGATGTTGGACACTGCCATGATTATAAGCTAACTTCCCATCTGTGCTTGAACTTTTCCTTATGCTCAGGCTGTCCCACGTGGTTTCCTGACCTTGAGCAGTAAATCTCAGTCTAGGCACCACTCGGTCACTTCTCTTGCTGGTAACCCTGCTGCCAGCCCCTTCCTCTGCTAGCCCCATACCACGCTCTAGCAGGAGCCACAGGTGTCAGGTACTTTTGAGTGCCCAAGGGAGAACCTCAGAAGCTTTATAATAGTAACAGTTATCAAGCCTTTCATACATAGAGCTTTAATCAGGTGAATTGTAATGTTTTCTTTCCTGTAGAGCTAACAAACTTTTTGCCTTTCTGGTTCAAAATTTGCCTTCCCATTTAAAAACAAAGTGTGGTTTGGAGCCGAAATGGCTGGGTTTTCTCTTTTCAGCCATTTACTGACATTGGGCCCTTGGAAAACTTACGTAAAGTTATTTCTACCTTATAGGATTATTATGAGAATTAAATAGATAAATATATGTACAGTGTCTAGGATGAATGTTTGTCATGTATTAAGCATTCAGTAAATGTTCATTACTACTATGTATTACATCACAGGAACTATAAAGAATAGACACTGATTTGTATATTTTTGTTTGTTTTAAAGGGGACAATTCATCTCTTTCGAAAATCACAAAGATCTTTTGTTGGCAAGTTATTACAGGAATTCAGACTTGTTGCAGCTGACCGAAGGGTGAGTTGTTTTTATTCCTTAATTTCAATTATTGCACAAGCATAATGTTGAAAAAAAGGTAATTTTTAAGGCAAATAGAAATCACTCGATCTCACCACACTGTTTTCATTTTTTTATGTTGGATAATTTTTTAAGTATATTTTATTGATTATACTGTTAATGTTGTCCCAGTGTTTTTCCCTTTGTCTCCCTCCACCTGTTACCACCTTTCCCTCCAGTAATCCCCCCCCCGCCCTCCACTTAGTTCATGTCCATGGGTTGTGCATGTAAGTTTGTTGGTTTCTCGCTTTCCTATACGATTCTTAACCTCTCCCTGTCTGTTTTGTTCCTACCAATTATGCTTCTTAATCCCCGCACATGTTTCCCTTTCTCCCCCTTCCCCTCCCAGCTGAAAACCCTATGAATGATCTCCATATCTATGATTCTGTTCCTGTTCTGGTTGTTTGCTTTGTTTTTGTTTTTGTTTTTTAGATTCAGTTGTTGATAGTTGTGAGTTTGTTGTCATTTTAATGTTCATAGTGTTGATCTTTTTCTTAAATAAGTCCCTTTAACATTTCATGTAATAATGGTTTAGTGATGATAAATTCCTGTAGCTTTACCTTATCTGGGAAGCAGTTTTTCTGCCTTTCCATTCTAAATGATAGCTTTGCTGTATAGAGTAATCTTGGTTGTAGGTCTTTGCTTTTCGTCACTTGGAATACTTCTTGCCAGTTCCTTCTAACCTGCAGAGTTTCTTTAGTGAAATCAGCTGACAGTCTTATGGGACCTCCTTTGTAGGTAACCCTCTGCTTTTTTCTTACTGCTTTTAAGATTCTCTCTTTATCTTAAACCTTTGGCATTTCAATTATGGCATGTCTTGGTGTGGTCCTCTTTGGGTATGTTGGATAATTTTTTAATGTACAATTTTAGTACTTGGGCAGTCATTTTGCTTGGGAGGAAGGTAGGCTTTGGTTAGTTTTTATTTTAACTTTAAAGAGTCTTAAATAAGAATTATTTTGTGGTTGCCTTGTGTTAGTAATTTTTTAAAAATGGGTGTAGTCTAAAGTCATGTTTTCTCATTTTTTAAAAAATTTGTTTATTTTTAGCAAGAGGGGAAGGGAAGGAGAAAGAGGGAGAGAAGCATCAATGTGTGGTGGCCTCTTGTGTGCCCCCCACTAGGGAGACCTGGCCCACAACCCACGCATGTCCCTGACTGGGAATTGAACTGGCAGCCCTTTTTTTCACAGGCTGTCACTCAGTCCACTGAGCCACACAAGACCTGGCTGCTTTCTCGTTTTTAATGTAGGCAGGAAAAAAATGCTTTAAGGTCATAAATAAAAAGATGTAATTAGTGCCCTTTTTGGTTACCATGTAGACCTTTTAGTTACTGTTCTGTATTCATTGTTCTCATTCTTGTCTTAATTATACTATAAGCTCCCTAAGGGCAATGACTGTGTCTTTTTTGCTCACTTTTTAATAAGAGTACAAAGTAAACACCCAATATATATTTGATGACTTTTAAATAAACCCAGCTTCAACAGAATGTAATAAACAGTAGTAATGATGTTGGCCTTGTATTGTGATACTGTATTAGAGACTTCGTCTCTTTTTGCTTTACCACTATATCTCCTGCTTCTAAAACCTTGGAATATAGTTAGAACTCAGTAATTTTAGTATTTGGAAATATTACCATACCCTGAATGTTACATTTCAAGGGCCAAGGATAGGGAATTCATCTGCTTCTTGTGTAGCTAGTCCATTTAGGATGATCTCTTGAGAACAGATAGATAGCTCTATGATGTTGATGGGAAGGAACTGTATTGCAGAAGCAGATTCTTTAACAGTGTACTTTATTGAAGCCCAGTATATTACAGAATAGGTAGCAGGAACAAAACTGATACAGGAATCCTGAGTTGCATAGATAATCTCTATCATAATTTACGTTTTAAGAGATATAGCTATTTTATCTCTCTTCACTGCTACTTCTGTTTTAGTTCTCCATGATTTCGTATTTCCTGTGGAAGATTCTCACAACTCTCAGTTCCTTACTTCATCACCAAAAATAATCTTGTCCTTCTTCCTTTCCAGCCACTCACTTCTATGGTCAGACCATAGACCTTATCATTTATAATAACTACAGTATATCGTCCCATTATCATATCATTTGAAAGCATTTTACTCATTAGTCGTCATCTCTTGACTTTCCAGGTAACTCCATTATCCCAACTCCAGTAATTCTTCAGTCTAACTAGAACCTCCAATACCTTGACTCTACCATATGTTTACTGTTTTCACCTCCCTTGTCATCATGTGCTTGCTTACACAATTTAGATTCCATGGTCCATCATTATCATTTTCTTACATCTGCCTTCAACTCCTTCCTTCTTTCCTTCTGTCTGTCATACTGCCTGTCACACATCCCTGGAAAATCCCTAAGTTCACTTTCTTTTCACTCTCTGCAACTGAAATTCACCCAAGCAACTGAATGTAGCCTGAGAGAAACACAAAAACCATGCTGACTGGTCTTACTTTAAAGTCATGATGAAGTCCTAGCTGGTGTGGCTCAGTTGGCTGGGCATCATCCTGCAAAGCAAAAGGTTGCCTGTTCGATTCCTGGTCAGGACACATGCCTGGGTAATGAGTGTGATCTCAGTCGTATGAGAGGGAGAGATGTTTCTCTTCCTCTTTCTCCCTTCTTTTCCCTCACTCTAGAAATAAATAAATATATTCTTTTTAAAAATAAATTTATGATCAAGTATGCCATTTGTGCTGCCCATATTATATTTTTTTACTTCATTCAGTTTCCCACTTTCCTAAATGACTATTTCATACCATTTTCTTGCACTTCTGTCCTCAAAACTTCCAAAAATGTGTTCATCCTCACCCTGACCTGTTCATTTAGCTTTGTGTTTCAGTACAGGAAAAGAAGTAACAGAATAAAACTTCCACATCCTATCCTTAGCATGCCTACCAACTCTGCTTTCCTTCCTATTTCTAGGAATGAACTATCTGGTCTCCTACATACAACCATTCCCTCTACTTGTTGCCTAGCCAAGGACAGTGTTCAGTATTTGTTCCTTCTGTCTCTTGCCTCATTGGTCCTTTTTTGCACCGTTCTTCTCTTTCTTGCATAATTACTTGCTGTATATTCTACTTGCAGCTACTGATTCATTTCTTTGCTTCCTTTTGTACCAAAAGTACTTAAAAGACTTGTCTTTACTCTCTGTTCACTTTCGCTTCTCTCTTTTTCAAACATATACCAGCCCAAGTCTCTTCCCCATTCATCCACAGAGACTGCTTTTACAAAGCACTTTCTACAATCAATATCGGTAGTCATTCCCATTTCCTATCTTAGTGGACCTTCAACAGCATTTGACAAAATTTGGTCACTTCCTCCTTAAAGGGCTTCGTTCATTTGGACTCTGAAATGCCTCTCTTGGTTTTCTTCCTACTTACTTTTAGTTTCCTTTGTCACTTTCATCTTTCTGATCCCTCAAGTTTTGAACTTCTCAGGGCTTAGAGCTCCCTCCAGCCTCTGTTGTTCATGTTCATGCATCTAGGTGACACTATCACTGCTGCACGCTGACAGCCCTACTTTATATCAAACCCTGACTTCTCCACTACCTCTAGATTGCTATATATAAAATGACCCTCTCAACATTTCCACTTGGATGTATAATAGGTATCTCAACTTCAATATGGTCACATTTGAATTTCGATTTTCTGTCGTTCCTTACTAAATGGCCATTCTGTTCTTCCAAATGCTCAGGCCAGAAACCTTGGAGTCATCCTTATCCCTCTCTTTTCCTCACAGCTCACATCCATTTTTAAACTGAATCTTGCTAGCTCTGTCTTCAGTATAATACCCAGAATCTGCCTCCTCTACTACCTCCTTACCACCTACAAAGGCACCATCGCTTCTCCCATGCTTTACTGTAATCACATCCAGATGGTCTTTCTATTTCCATCCTTGCCCCATGCAGTATATTATACATAGGGAAGTCAAAGTGGTCTTTCAAAAATTGAAAGCTAATTCACTTTCCATTTCTTCTGGAATAAATTTCTATTCTTTTCCTGTTCTACAAGACACTGCTTGACATAGCGTCAGATTCGCTCTCACCTGTCTCGACTAGCTGGCCTCAGCCAGGCACTACTCTATTTCCAGGAGTTTGCACTGTCGTTTCCACTTTCTCTCCCACATGTCTGCAAGCTCACCGCCGTTGCCTCTTTAAGATTTCTGGTCACGGTCACCAAAGAGGTGTGTCCTGATCATCCTATCTAGAATAGCAACTCTCTCTCTTTTTTTAAGATTTTATTTATTTATTTTTAGAGAGAGGGGAAGGGAAGGAGAAAGAGGGAGAGAATCATCAATGCGTGGTTGCCTCTCGTGCACTCCCTACCATATCAGCTCTTGGGTGTCTAATATCTGTCCTTACCTCAGCTGCTTCACTGGTTTTTTCCTGGGTATAGAGAAAGTTCCAGAATGGTGTCTACCATAAATTCTTGCTGCTAATTCTTGTACTCCTCTTTGATGATTCAGTAGTATACTCACTATAACAGCTTCTGCAGATTTTCTCTGGATTTAAGCTTCCAGTCCTGCTTCACCATATCCCTTAATTTTAGAAAATGGCCTCGGTTCTTCTTTTCTGGAGATTGATAGGCTGTTAGCTCTGTGCCATTTCACTGTCACTTTGTTCTGTCTTACAGTTTCTCTGTGCCTCCAGTCACTTTCTTGTCCTTTTCACCTTTCTCAAAGGCCTTGTTGTTCCTTTCTAAACCTATACCTTCCAACTGTATTCTAAAACCCATGTTATCCTATACCACATTTGATCTTTGCAACGGTATCTGTTTAATTTTAACAGCTTCAAATAACTGCCTTTTCACTAATTTCTTTCACCTCTACTTTCAATCATAGGTCTCCCTTGTAGGGAGTGGAGTGGAATAAAAATAAACACTTCACTTGATCGCTTCTTCCTTTATTTTTAGAATGCCCTTCCTCCTTCTTCTAATTCCTAGCTATTTCCAAGGTGCATCTCAGGTCCCCTCTCTTCTATGAACTTCTAAACCATGATCATCTTTCCCTCTTATGTGGTCCTATTGCATATGGTTATTTGGTGGATAACCAAGTTCTGCCCTTGGGGGAGGGGACAGGTAACTTAAGACTCATCAGTTGCTCAAATTTTTGCCCCATTTGCTTTATCTTTGTCCCTATGTACATTTTTTTTTTATGGAGACAAAGAGTGTTTGAGTTTATTTTCTCTTAAGTAATACCCTTTCTAGAACTATTATTTTAATTTGTATATTATAACAACTTGTTTGATAATAATTTTGGTAAACTTAGGAAATGTGATACTTTGAAGAAAGTTGTGCTTATTCCTTTGAATATCAAAAGTATGAATTATAGCAGCTTGAACAGATTTGGTGAAGTTTATCAGCACTATGCAGATAATAGTGGTTTTCTTTTTTCACAGTCCTGGAAGATACTGCTCTTTGGTGCAATAAACTTAACATGCACTGGCTTCCTGCTTATGTGGTGCAGTTCCACTAACAGTATAGGTATGTCACCATTCTTATTTTTATTGTATTCATTATTAGTTCCACTTTGGTTATTCTGATTTTTAATAAAGGTACAGCTTCCTTTACCTAGAATATATTATTCTGAAATATAACTCAAAAGATTTAAATGAGAAAATATATTTGAAAATTGCCTTGAAACTATAAAGTTTGGCTCAATTATTAGGCTTTTTTTTTGAATGAGCTATTTTTTTTTTTCAGATTTTATTTATTTATTTTTAGAGAGAGGAGAAGGGTGAGAGAAAGAGAGGGAGAGAAACATCAATGTGTGAGAGATACAACGATTGGTTGCCTATTGTACACCACTAACGGGTGTCCTACTTGGCAACCCAGGCACGTGCCCTGATTGGGAATCGAACCAGCTACCTTTCGGTTTGCAGGCAGGCACTGAATCCACTGAGCTACAACAGCCCAGGCTATAATTAAAAAAAAACAAAAAAAAAACAAAAAAACTTTAAACCTGTATGAAAAACTGAGATTCCTTTTTAATGTGATGTATTAGAAATTCTGTTTATGTAGTTTATAAATAGAATTTTGAGATTTATTGGATTTTTTTGAAAGGGAAAGCTAATATTTTTATTGTGGCTTGACCTCATGTATTTTTATTTATCATTATTTTTTTAAAGATTTTTATTTACTTATTTGTTCATTCATTTTAGAGAGGGGGGAAGGGAAGGAGAGAGAGAGAGGGAAACATTGATGTGTGAGAGAAACATTGACTGGTTGTCCATTGTATGACCTGGCCCACAACCCAGGCTCGTGCCCTGACTGGAAATCGAACCGACAATCTTTTGGTTTATGGGAGACACCCAACCCACTATGCCACACCAGTCAGAGCTATACCATTATTTTCATTCTGCTATTCAAAGAATCCGTTTAAAATAGTTTTCAGAAGGCAGAAAATATTGTCACAGGTCTTTTAAACACACACTGAGTTATTTTTTCCAACAAATCAGGTTCTAAAGGAAGCTTTTGTACTAACCAACTTTGACTACATATATTAATCAGATTTACTGGATAATTGCCAACATACAAGGTTAATCAGTGATTTTTTTTCTTTTTTCTTTCCTGTTTATTTTGGTAATGGACACCCCTGTTGTGAACAATTTTGGTGATTTGCTGTATTTCCTAATAATGGATTCAGTAACATTTTAATTGATCTGTTTTGCAGCTTTAACTGCCTATACTTACCTGACCATTTTTGATCTATTTAGGTAAGTTTTTAAAAATCTCCTAATATTTTGAAGCTAATAAAAATTTGTTGCACTGAAGTTATAAAGCTTTCTTTGCTGAAAGTAATCTGTGAAATAAGTAAAATAAACCAGTATAGGACACATATATATAAACAGTAAATTAACATATGTACTGGAAAAAAAATATTTGGTTTACATAGCAACAGAAAAGATAATATCCAGGTGTTAGGTCAAATGCTTCAAGTGCCTGCCTGTGGGTGAGTCAGCCACGGCAAGGGAGCAGGGTCATGTAAGAACACACCAGTTTTGAGCCCTGGCTGTTCAGCTCAGTCAGTTAGAGCATTGTCCCAATATGCCAAGGTTGTGAGTTTGATCCTCAGTCAGGCCACATACAAGAATCAACCAATGACCCTGGGTGGGTGGCTCAGTTGGTTGGAATGTTGTCCTGTATACTAAAAGGTTACGGGTTTGATTCCCAGTTGCGACGCATATGAGAGGCAATTGTAAAAAACACAACTTTTGGTAAAAAAAGAATCAACCAATAAATGCATAAATAACTAGAACAATAAATCAATGTTTCTCTCTCACCTCTCCTCTTTTTAAAATAAATAATTTTTTAAAAATTAAAATAAAAAAAGAATGTACCAGTTCCCTCTGTAACTGATGGGGAAACAAATGAGGGACATTAGTAGCTGAGAAGTGAGTAATTGTGAGCTAGGGAGACAACCTGGTGCCTCCTTGCTTCCTGGGGTTTTTCACACTTCCGTATAAATGTTGCAAAATACCTTGATATCTTCAAGATCCATGCCGTATGAATATGTCATGAGGATGTCTTGATATTAATCACATAACTAAATTACTTGGTTGGTCTAAAACCATGTGAATTGAATTATCCAAATTTCACATGTAGTTAGTTGTTTAGAGTAAATTTCCACTATTACTTAGAAAATGAACATCATTTTATCCCATCCAGAATGTTGTCAGGGTGTATTAATATCTAGCTTAACTTTTATCAAAGATCAAATAAAGCTTATGAAAGTTAAAATTTATTGTATATGCCTAGAATGAAATACATTACATTATTATTCTTGTGTCATTTTTTGCATGCTCAGTTATGGAAACTAGTTAGGGTGGACCACTTACTGAGCAGAGAAAGTGTGGATTTAGGTTCTGTTTAGCCGACTTGATGATATATCACAATGCTTTTCAGTTTCTCCATATGTTAAAACTGCCATGTGTTAGGATGCTCGTTGTGAATAAATTATAAATTATTACATAAGTTATTGTTCATTTATTCTGAGTAAATACCGATAACTTTCAGCATCTTAGGAATTCTAAAAACTTAATTTCTTCCTTTGTGTTCTCTTCTAGCTGTAGATCTAATGCTAAATTTATTTTTCTTTTTACGTAGTTTAATGACGTGTTTAATAAGTTACTGGGTAATGATGAGGAAACCTAGCCCTGTCTATTCATTTGGGTAAGTTCAAATTATGTTTTGCTAACTTATTACTATTAAAATAATAATTAGGCAATACAGAGCTGGCTAGAGTAGTTCTAGAAAACAAATGTTGCCTGCTTAGTGGAATAATCAAATAGCAAAAGTAGGTAGAAAAGGATCTTCCAAGCAGATTTAGATAAGAAACACAAATATTTAAGTTTATCATGTTAAAATAAAATACTCACATTATGTTATTTTCTATTTTATAAAACAAATATTAACATAACATTTCAAATTAAGTTGTTTTGTATTTGGGAAGTCTTTCATTTTACTTATAGAAAATAGAATTTTCATCTAAGTGTATTTTTTAGATGCTAAATTGATATATTTTAACGTAAATGCAGTGGTAGAGATGGATTTTTACTTTAAGACTTGGATTTTTTATAGCAGTGGACTAACAAAGAATATAAGATTTCTGTTTCTGTAGTTTTAGAAAATACTGAGAGTTGGAAGATAGTCTTTTGTATTGGAGGTTTTTAAAGATACATGTTAGAAAAATGTGAGTTCATTTCAACTTCAAGGAAACAACTTGAAGAATTGTGCATTGGTAAAGAAACTCCTGAACCACCTCGGCTGGTGTAGCTCAGTGGATTGGGGGCTGGTCTGGGAACTGAAAGGTCGCGGGTTCAATTCCCAGTCAGGGCACATGCCTGGGTTGCAGGCCACGTCCCCAGTCAGGGGTGTGCGAGAAGCAACTGATCCATGTATCTCTTACATATTGATGTTTCTCTCCCTTTTTCTCCCTCCCTTTCCTTCTCTCTAAAAATGAATAAATGAAATCTTAAATTAAAAAAAAAAGAAGAAGAAGAAACTTCTGGACCAAACTTACCCTTCTTCACCATACCATTCATTGGGATTATGTTTACTTGGACAAAATTAGGGAGGGATTTTGCTTGTTTCTTGGATTTTTTTTTTTTTTTACTTAAACTGTGGGACAAGGTAAATTAAGATGTTAATATAAAATGAAGATACAAGTGTCACTGAAATTTCATAGGGTTGGACTGTTACTGTGATAGTCAGTCATCACGTATAGATATCTGTACATGGGAATCTGTGGCTCTGGATCAAGGCTTTCGGTTGTTAAGTGACAGAAATCCAACTCAAAACTAGTTTGGAGAGGCATGGTAGATTCGTAACCAAAATGTAGGAAGACTGAGGTAACTGGAATAGGGTTTAGAACCCTCGGGTCATTGTCTTTCTCTTACTTCGCAGGCCTGCTTTTCTCTGCATTTCCTGTTCAGTTTCTCAGACTGCTTTTTCCCATTATCCTGAAATGATTAACTCCCAGTCAGACCGTAACTCATTCTTCTTTACCTTCACCCTAGAGAGGAAAGGACTCTTCCTTAGCTCTAGTTCAGAAAAATGTGAGAAAGAGCAGTTGATCGGTCCGGGTTGGAACAGATGTTAGTCTTTAAATCAGTTACTGTGGCCAGGAGACAAGGCCAAGTAAGGACATGACAGCTTCCATTTTGGCCCTCTTGCTTAGAGTGAATGGGAAAGGAGGGAGCAATCAAACAATAAAATTAAGCATTCAAATTAATTTTAATCAACCACATAGTTTGAAAAGTCTATATTTAGTATTTCCAAAATCTAGTTCTTCAGCTCTGAGGTCTATTTTCATTTCAGACTACCTTCCTGACAGCTTCGCTGAGATGTCTAATTGGCATCTTAGGCTTAGGCTAGAATTCTTGTTTTCTACCCCAAAAACCTGTTTCTCTACAGTTTTTCCATCTTAGGAAATACACCAACACGCAGTTGCTCAAGCAGAAAATTCTAGGAGTTATCCTTAGATTATTCTCTCACTACCCACTTCTGTCCATCAGCAGGTTATGTCAAGTAAACCAAAACACACCCAGAATCTGTTCCACCCTCACTTCTGTCTGAGCTAGTACCAGCCTAATCAGGCTCCCTTCATTTCCTGCCTTAACCAATGACCATCATCCTAACTGGTCCCCTTGGTTCTGCTCTTACCCCCCATAGTCCGTTTCCCCATAAATTAGACAGGGGTTTTCCTTTCTAAACCTAAACCATGCTATCAGTCTCCTCAGATCCATCCAGTTGTTTCCCATCATACTTAGCACGAACCCTGAGCCCTTTCCCCCATTTACAAAGCTCTTGTGTGAGCTGGACCCTGCCTATGTGATCACTTGCATGCCCTCAATACCATGTCTTTGCACAAGCTATTTATTCTCTCTGCTTCAAATGCTCCTTGCCTGATTTTTTTTTCACTAGATACCTGACTTTAGACAGTTACTTTTTCTCTTTGTTTTTTAAGTTTGTTCTCTCTCTCTCTCTCTCTCTCTCTCCTGTAAGTGGATAAAGTAACCCTCATAAGGGGTTGGGACATTTAAATAGGTAATACGTTAAGCAGTTTGGCCAGTATCTAACGCAAGGTAAGTTAATGAAGTGTTAGCTGTTAATTAGATAATGGTTATTATTAGAAAAATAAGAGCCATATGTGGGTCCCTGGGAATATATGTTGTACAAATAGACACTCTTCTTAATCTGTGATGTTCCTTCTAGAAACTCTGTATTCTGTTCTAACAGTGTTTGGCTTATAGTAAGCGTATATGTATATTGAGTGAGTGAATAAATGAATATAAATGTGTACTGTAAGTACTGGTTTGTGGATTGAAAGAACAATGCCAATCTAATGAACTTTCTGATTTCAGGTTTGAAAGATTAGAAGTCCTGGCTGTCTTTGCCTCTACAGTCTTGGCACAGTTGGGAGCTCTCTTTATATTAAAAGAAAGGTACATTTGTATATGATGTTACTGTCATTCTAAATTCCACCTGTGCCGTCCTTGGGAACATAAAGAACCCAGTGAGAGAATTTGGTTTGTAGGCTGTACAAATTAGGAAGAGCAGTGCTGGAGTTCTGATAGTACAATTCCTTCATATTTCAGACTTTTTTCTCTTTTTTTCGCCCTCTTTTATTACCTTCTTTGAAGCTATTAAATCCAGCTACAGGTAGGTGCGAGTGAAAGGAAGGGACTTAGTGATGCCCTGTAAAGGGCTATGTTGTCATGCTCAGAACTACAAACCCAGTGAAGCCGGTTTGGTGGAGTAAGAATAACATTTCAAGGACAATTTGTGAGTCTCCTTGCCCCACCACTGCTGCCAGTCAACAGTCGGTTATGTTCAAGATTTTGTGAATTTTTTGAGTTAACCATATGTTTAATACAGCTTTTTTATTTTATAATTTATAGGACTTATTTAATTCATATTTCTTTCTTTTAGTGCAGAACGCTTTTTGGAGCAGCCCGAGATACACACGTAAGATTTTGCTTTTGACATAACGTATAAATACTAGGAAGTTTAATTCCCAGATGTACTTGGTGTATTACTAAACAACCATTACTTCGGCCAGCATTAGAGTTCAGAGTGTAGCAGCATACATTTCAGTGGTTGCACAAACAGAATGTCCAAATCCCAAGACTCTTCTTCATCTTCGTTCGTTCCCTTACACAGCAGACGAAGGAAGGCCCCTCTACCCTGGCTTCAGGTCCCTCATTGTTTCCAGGCCCAGGTCAACACACTGAGCCAGCCCCGTCCGCTCTTCTATAATGTAAAATTTGATTCTCAAAATCTTAGTAGCACCTGCAGAAAAGATGGGATTGTTATTATCTTCCACATGGTTGCCAACTATATGGACTTCACTTATTTTGGTCAATTTAACCCAGGACTTTCTGACCTGTCCAGTGTACTATAAACCAAATACCATTAGCATGTATACAAATTTGTAACAGCAGTTACCTGTAGGATGATAATGTTAATGCTAAGAGACTGGTTTCGCCCTGTGTTATCAGATGGAGCAACAGTGCACAGGACATGGGTTACAGGGCTAGAAACCAAGTCCAGATTCTGGCTCTGCTGTACCAAACCATAGAAGCAGACAGCTGTGCCTCCCCATCTCTTTCCCAGTGTCTCTGCATGCTGAAATCACATGTTGATAGTACCAAGAAAAAAATAATGGCAAATGTTATTGTCATTCTTTTGCAGGGGAAGATTGCTAGTCGGTACTTTTGTGGCTCTTTCTTTCAACCTGTTCACGATGCTCTCTATTCGGAATAAACCTTTTGCTTATGTCTCTGAAGGTATGTGTTTGTCATTAATAAAAAAATTTAATTAATCTCTCATAAAAACAAGTCTTTTGTTTGTTTCATTATAAACCAATGAGAAAGTGTATTTTGAGGAGAAGAGAGAACTACCCCAAAGGTTTTCAAAGTCTTCTTTAAGGAAAGATATATAAAACAAAATCTAATCAGTTCAAGCTTTATTACTTAAAAACAGGTAGGACTGACATACATTAAATTAAATTGGATGAAAAGTTAGATTTACCAAGTAGCACAAATGAGATTTTAGATGTATAACCTACCTGTAAAAAGTCTATTGTGAACATTTTAGAAGCATCAGGATACTCAGAATAGTTGATGTTTTCATTGAAGGTAATTGAATTCTGTTAATTACGTAAGTTCCCACGTACTTCTGTTTGGCTATGGTGGGTGGGCATATATTTGAAAATATCAGAACTTTTTCCTTTTGAAGTATTCTTTTATTTTCAAGTCTTTAAAAATACAGACTGATTTTTCACTTCAGAGGTCTAACCCACAGAGGCCTGGCCACTGGTCGACGAGGAAGTGAGGCAGAAACAAAAGTGGGCCGTGGGCTCGGACCTGCATTTGGAAGCAGAGAGCGCAGAGGGGCTTTTCAGGCCTCTCAGACTCGAACACCAGGGCAGTCACGAGAGGAAAACTTTCTGAAATGCTGTTCAAGTTTAAACAACTTCGCCAGTGTCATGAAATCAGAGTTATATTTGTATGGATGAGAGTTAAGAATTTATTGCATGAGCTTGAAAATTGATGACCAGAATTTATTTTGAAAAAAATTGTTATTAAAATAATATACTGCTCATGCCAGAAATTTTAAAAGGATACAGATATTTAGAAACAATCTCTCTCTGTAAAGATCAGAAAGATACAAGAAGAAAAGGAATACTGATAATAACATAACCTTGAAATAACATCTGTTAACCTATTTTACCCTTTTATCTTTTGTGCACATCTTTGCATACTTATATAGATTTACAATTTTATGCCTTCCTCATTAACAGTATCTGGAATATTAACTCATTAAATACTCTGAAAAAAATGCTTCCCTGTTTTTGGGGATATTGCTTTAACCTGTTTAAGAAACAAAAAGACTCAGAAAGAACCTTTGACCGCTACCTCTTTCCTGCCTGAAAGATTCAGATAGAGAAACCTGCTTTGAAGAATTTAGGTTGTGACTTTAGCCTAATTTGAATCAAGTATGGTAAATTAGGGGGGACTGCAGCCAGGGTGTTTCAGCTAGACACCCACTGTGTCCCGTTGTTTCTGAGTCACCTCCTAAGGATTTGCCTAGCAGGTGTGTTCTGCTCCTCCGCAACTACGTGTAAAGCGCCCATTCTCACCTCTGAAATGTGACACTCCATTTCCCCCCTTTCTCCTCTGTCCAAAAATGTTTTATGTACCCAGTGTTGCTTCACTGTGTTTAGAATTTTCATGGATTTATCTAATCTGTGTGAATTCCCCATGCCCATATATTAAACTTTTATTTTCTCCTGTTAAAAAGAAAGGAAAAAAGTGCTTTCATAATATTTCATCATAGGAATATTTGTGAACATTTGCCTGTTCTTATACATTTCCAACTCTTTGTTTTACAAATAATGCTCTAATCCACTTATTTGTATTAAATATCTTGTACAGATTTATGATTCTTCTTTAGGATAAATTCTCAGATAAGAAATTACAGATGGGTTAAAAATACAGTATTTTTAGAGGCTTTGATATATATTGCAAAATTTCCTTCCAGAAAGGTTGTTTAGTTTGTATTTTCATTAGTTGGAAATGAAAGTTCCCCGAACATCAAGATTTGTGACATTAGCTGAAATTTGAGTGGAAAATAGTATCTGCCAGGCATTGTGCTAAATGCTTTACATAGATTAGCCGACTTAATTCTCCCTGTAACCATATGTGGTAAATCATTTTATTATGTGAAGTCAGACATGTTCGACATGCTCGAGATGTTAAGTCAGTTGCTCCAGGCCGCACATCTAGCGACGGGTGGAGACGGAATTTGAAGTCAGGTATCCCGGCATCTGAGGCTGCTCTTAAGTGTTCTGCTATACTGGCTTTTGTGCCAGGCTTGTCCATCTTTTCTTTTTTCTTTATTTTAATCAAAATACACATGAAATAGAGGATATTCCCAGAACTCTGGGATAAATGTAAGCAGACACTTGAGCCTGGAGGTTAGTTGTCCAGGGACACTAACTAGCGAGGGTGTCTGGATGCAGCCAGGTCCTCAGCTGGCCCTCTGAGAGCTGAGTATGTGTAACCAGTCTCCGCACACTGTTTAGGAAACTGCTTTGTAGTAAAAGAGCCTTCAAAACTTCAAGTGAGTAGTAATGATGATATATGTAAGTTCACTAATTCCTTCAGGGCAACTATATATTGTTGAAACTTTTTGCTTCAGTATCTTAAATGCATAAAAAAGGAGAAAGTTCTATATTTGAGGAGTAACGTCCTTTTGTAATGTTATGTGGATTATTGCCAAACATTTTGAGAATTAAGGAAATCATGTATTTCTGATAGTGATTTATTCTTCTAAATAAATAATTTAAGTATTTTCTTCTTAAAGCTGCTAGTACGAGTTGGCTTCAGGAGCATGTCGCGGACCTGAGTCGCAGGTAAGACATCACAGGGTTTCACGACAGACGTGGTTTTAAAGGAACTCACGGGGAAGGAATGTGTCACGGGACCCTACACAATTTATCCCTGAGATTAATCATTAATCTCACAGATTAGATTCTTACTCCTCCTTTTTCTTTTTAATTGATGATACAAAAAAGACCTTTATGAGTGAGAGAGCTTTGTTGTCAAATCCTCTTTGCTTTCTTTAAAAGATAAATGATGCTAAAATACAAGTCATCTTTTACCGGATTTTCATCAGTGTCACATGAGCTCTGCTGATGAAGACTACTTTTGTTTGTTTCACTCGTAGCGTGTGTGGAATTATCCCAGGGCTGAGCAGTATCTTCCTTCCCCGAATGAATCCGTTTGTCTTGATTGACCTTGCCGGAGCGTTTGCTCTTTGTATTACATATATGCTAATTGAAATTAAGTAAGTATTTTTCATTTCTGTCAAGTGTGTTTCCATTCCTGGGGCCTGACTAGTAAGGACATCCCCGGGATGGATGGGGGTTAAGCTCATAGCATGTTTGCTCATGACCTGCGTAACTTTGGTCACGTCTTGTCTTCACATGTCTTCTCTGAGAAAAGGGGGTTGTATTCAATAAGTATTTTCCACTATAATCTGTAATGCCAAGTTAATTCCCATCTGCTGACCTGATGAGTGGGACAAAAGAGGACAGTAAGAGAGAAATAATCAATAGCTTGCTGTTCCTGAAAGTGGGAAGAGAAGGAGTTATGAAGCAATTTTTTTAAAAAGCAAGCCTTTGAGGAAATAGACTTTACAGCTGCTCTAAGCTTAACATTTCAGGACATGTAATTCTTTGACTACATACCCTTTAAATATTAGAGTTAATTGGGATCTGTCCTTAATTTATTCTTTTTACTGTTTTGTATACTCTCCTCGGAAATCACATACAGTTACTCATTTTTTATTTACTACCTCTGTATGTATCCAAAACCTTTATTTCTAGCCTAGATCTATATTGAATTCAAAAGACATATCTTAGTGATTTCTATTCATGTCCACCTCAGTGGAACCTATTTTTCCCTATTCCTTTAACGCCTCCCCCCTCCCCCCACCCTTGACTCCTGCTTCAGGCAACCACTAATTTATTCTGTTTCTTATGAGTTTGGTTTTTTGACATTCCAGATATTAATGAGACCATACAGTGTTTATCTTTCTCTGATTTACCTCACTTAGCATAATGCCCTCAGAGTCTATTTGTGTTGATGCAAATGGCAAGATTTCCTTTTTTTTTTCCAATGACTATAATTTCCCGTTTCCATGTTTTGGCTATTATAAAGAGTCTTATAGTGTAGTATTGTTTAGCTTTCCTTCTAATATTTATTTATCTGTCCCCTCCTCATTCTCATTGCTGCTTCCCAAACTGACACCTTTATCATCGTTTCCTTGGCCTAGTTAGAATAGTCTTCTTCTGCTCTTTTACTTTTTCATTCTCACACATCTCTGGTTTTCCACTATTTTCCTACTAATGTGATCATTCAAAATTTCAATGCCAGACATATTTTTCTGATTCAAAATACTCCCTTTTGCTCTGGCTGGGGTGGCTCAGTGGATTGAGTGCTGACCTGCAAACCAAAAGGTCACTGGTTCAATTCCCAGTCTGGTCACATACCTGGGTTGCCGTCCAGGTCCCCAGTGGGGGGCGCTTAAAAGGCAACCAATCGATGTATCTCTGGCACATTGATGTTTCTTTCCCTCTCTTTCTCCCTCCCTTCCCCTCTCTCTAAAGATAAATAAATAAAACCTTTTTAAAACCCCAAAAGCAAAATACTCTCCTTTGCATATTTTAAAAAATTAAAAGTAATTAGTATAATAAAGCCCCTATTAACCTTACCAACCATCCATCTCTCTTAACTGTTTTTAGTTTTGTTGCTGCATCAAGATTTGTATGCGCTTGTACATGCTGTTTTTTGGGGTTTTTAAAATTTTTATTTACTGATTTTTGAGAGCGAGGAAGGGGGGGGAGAGAGAAACATCGATGTGTTGTTCCACTTATTTATGCATTCATTGCTTGATTCTCATACGTGCCCTGACCAGATAGCAAATGTGCCACCTTGATGTATCAGGACTGTGCTCCAGCCAACTGAGCTACCTGGCCAGGGCCGTGCTCATGCTGCGTTCACTGTCTACGCTCTCTTCCTTCTATCACCTCACTCTTCTCTGAAGGCTGAGCTCAAATGTTACCTCTTTATATTTATTGTTTCTGGATTACCTCTACCCCAGGAGCCTCCACACTCACTCTTTTGTGCATCCATGACTCCCTGTAGGGACTTCTCTTTTGCTCACAGAGAGGACTTTAGTACGTTTTCCACGTTGTACCTCCTGCTATTTCAAAGGCGGGAGCTGTGCCTTACTCATATTTTTATTCCCAGCACATGGGAAAAAGTTAAAAAGTGTGCTTGTAGCCGTCAGCACTTTGGTCTGTTCTAATGGAGCAGTCTGAATTGTTGGTGGGATGTTGCACTTCAGGCACAATGTTGCTATAACAAATACCTTGTAGCCCTGGCTGGTGTAGCTCAGTAGATTGAGCGAGAGCTGCAAACTGAAAGGTCACTGGTTTGATTCCCAGTCAGGGCACATGCCTGGGTTACGGGCCAGGTCCCCAGTGGGGGCACCTGAGAGGCAACCACACATTGATGTTTCTCTCCCTTTCTTTCTCCCTCCCTTCCCCTCTCTCTATAAATAAATACATAAATAAAATGTTTTAATCTAAAAGAAGGAGATTATTCTAAAAACAACAACAACAACAAATACCTTGTAAAATTCCTGGGCAATCTTTAAAATTTTAATAGTAAATATTTTAAAGTTATTTTTTATAGGACAATTGATACAATCACTGATAAGCTCTATTAGTGTCTGTATCAGATATTACTATTTGAAGGGTTTTATTTGTTGCAACAAATAAACATATATGAAATCTTTCTAGTTAACAAGTAGATTGACTAAAAATAGTGGAGAAATGCTCATTTTTTATCTTCATCATCTCTCTTCACATTAATTAGCGTAATTATTAAGAGTTTTTCCCACTAAACTCTGGACATAAAAGGATTTGGAAAATTCTTTGTTTTCCCTTGAGATGGTCCCATTGCCATTAGTGACCACTTGTGATGAAATAGTCCTTTGCTTTAGGTAATTAATGTTTGGTAGATTCAACGGTAAGCAGGCGAGCGAGGCACACGTTTGCGATTTAGAATTGTTTTTTCCTTTCAGTAATTACTTTGCTGTAGACACTGCCTCTGCCATCGCCATTGCCCTGATGACGTTCGGCACTATGTACCCCATGAGTGTATACAGCGGGAAAGTGCTACTTCAGGTAAGGCTCTTTCAGTGCGCATGCGAACATTAGCCCTGTTCTTCTGCTAGATTGTGAAATTGTGTGCGTTCCACTGGACTGTGAAACGTTTAGCTATTGGAGGGCCCTATTGGAAATGAAGCCAGATAGTAATCTCTGAAATTTTTATACTAAGAACTAGATGAAATTACATTGGCCCATAAAATAGGCACAAAACTTCCTATATTTGTAATATAAAACAAAGCCAAAAAATTTAAGACTGCCTGTAATAATGTTTCAAGTGAGAACAATGTTGCTGAACTTTTTTTAGATACTTATTTTCCTTTAATAAATTTGTATAAATTTATTATATAATCAGGCTATTGTATAATATTTATGATTGTTTTCTTTTTTTCTGTGGTTGAATCAGTGAGAATTTTAAATTTCAAGCTTAAAATTAAAATGGTAAATTATTACTTACTGAAACAGTGGGAACACCTGTGGACAAGAGCCTGCATGGGGAGGTGCTTTCCCAGCACCGGACGTGTGCGTGCGCACGGCTCCTCCTTCTGTCTGTGCCTCACGCCTTTTCTGGGACTTACGGGTAGTATCCCGGTCTTTAGGGCCAGTAACAACAATAAGATAATAGTTGTATAGTGCTATACTCTATACAGAATGTTACCTTCTTAAGGGGTTTTTTGTTGATTGATTATTTTGATTGGTTGATTCTTGATGCCGTGTTTGGTCCTAGCGGCAGCAGCTTCTTTGTGAACTGCAAAGAGCATGAGCTGCTTCTTGATGTCGCCCCACTGCTGGGGGCGGCTGAAACCTCTCTTCCCTAAACCGTGATCGGGCACACGTCAGACAAAGCACAGTTTGGTATAGGACGCAATATTGTTAGTTTCTGGACCATTGTTGCAAAAATCTTCCTTGATACATTTTTTATTTTTTCCCCAGACAACACCACCTCATGTTATAGGTCAGTTGGACAAACTTATCAGAGAGGTAAGATGGAATGATAAATAAAATCATTTAAATTTATAATTAGTGATGCAAAGAATGGGTACAAATAATACTTTATTCAACCTTATCTAGACTTTAAGGGAATTTGTGTTCCTAACTCATTAGGGGACATAACAGTGACAAAAGCAGAAAGATTGAGGAATTGTTTGGTCTGGAGACCAAATTCACTTGCTATAAATGTGGAAGGTAATGGTCTAAGGACCACCCTACTACCTATATAAATGCTGTAATTTTTATGATTTTATATTTACACCTAGGGGTTTGAGTAAATTAAAGCTTATTCTAATCTGTTCATTGCCTCACCCCCTAATATCTTGGGGGTTTATATTTTGTATTGTTATAAATTTCTACCTGTTAACTAATGAAAGAATAAGATAATTGAATTATTTGGATGTGGAGAGTATTTTAAACTGTTGGTTGTTGGTATCACAAAGGCCACTTTGACCAATAGAGCTGGCCACTGTCTCAGCTGGCGGAGCCTGCGCCACTGCACCAGGGGCCACGCACTGTACAGCTGGCCTTGGAACTTCCGTGGGGCCCACATCCAGATAATGTGCATTGTTGTGCAGAAACTTGTTAAAACAGAGTTCAGAGAAAGAAATGATAGAGGAGAAAAACAACTGAGAGCACGAGTGCTGGGTATGAACATATGCCATGTTGATAAAATGAAGAGAACCACACACTGTTGAACAAGGTGGGGTGGGAGGGTGCAAAGACCTGACTTTAAAGGGACTGGTGCAGACAGGAAACTGGGGGGATAGGCCTTTGCTCTACTGCACAAGCAGAAATGGAGTTTTGGAAGTCCGAGATGAGCATTTTTGGACCCTAGGTTTTGGCTCATTGGCTAAGTGGTGGTCTGGGACTTCTCTTGGCTGATGAGTGTCCTCATGCAGGGCTTGGTCACATCGTGTCCAGGCCAAGAGCAAGTCCATGCATAGTGGGAGGGACTGTGTCGGATATGTCTGGTGAAAGCAACCCTGTTTCTGTGTTTCTGATCAGGTGTCGACCTTGGATGGAGTTTTGGAAGTCCGAAACGAGCATTTTTGGACCCTAGGTTTTGGCTCATTGGTAGGTTTTCTATATATTACTTTAGTTATAATTTAAAACATAATTTGTAATTTTCAAAACCAGGAAAAAGTACTCTAAAATTTTTATAGATCCTTTGACTCCCATTTTTGTTCAGTAGAGCCTAGAATGTAGATGGATTCACAAACTTAATTGAGATTAATAGAGGGATGTTTTTCTTTTTTTTTTTCTTTACAAACCACATGGTCTTAATACCGAACAGTCCAGAGAAGACAAATTCATAGTCACATATTCCTAAATGTGAAAGTGTTACAAAGGTGCAATTTTCTTTTTAGTTGCAGTTCTAATTTTGGAGATTTTGCTGAATGTGTTAGAATTGTGACAATACAACTCGCTGCAGCATGAAATTCCATGCTTTCTAACACACTCTGGGCCTCACGACCAGAGGAACACTGTTGTGGCATGGCTTCATTTCTGTGTCAGGAATGGTGAAGCAAAGTGCCTGGAAAAGTTAAATCAACATAATCCTACCATGTTGAGAAAATTGCTATTGACATTTTGGTGTTTATACTTACACATTTATTCTCCTTAGAAAATGAGGTCATGCTGTTTTATAATGTGCTCTTTTCATTTAACATACCATAAACAGGTTTTCATATCACCAAATATTACTGTTCTGATTTAAAAAAAATAAGATTCGGCTGTTTTTTTCTTTTTAACATAACACAAATTCCAGAGGTAGGCAGATGCGGGCTTGTCCAGCAGCTCAGCGATATCATCCATGTCACAGCCTGGAGTTTCAGGTTCGTGCTCTTGCAGTGGGAGAATGGCCGCCTTGTCTCCACGTTTCCCCTGCTCCTTCCCTCTGGTCATTTTGGGTATCTGAACCTCATTTCTAGTAAATTCTTCAGGAAGGGCTCTAGGGAACAACATTTCCTAAATTCCTGAATGTTGAAAACAGTTGTGGCTATTATACTTGAAAATCGTTTTAACTGGATATAAAATCCTAGCACATATTTTGTTTTCTTGAGTTTCTTCAATATATTACTCCATTTACCTCTGGCATAAAGCATTGCTGTAATAAAAGCCTGATGGCTCACAGTCTGGTTTGGGCTTTTTATTCCCTTTATATGTGACTCAATCTTTTTGCCTGGGTGCCCAAAGTATTATTATTATTATTGTTGTTGTTGTTGTTTGGGTTTTTTTATTCCCTTTATATGTGACTCAATCTTTTTGCCTGGGTGCCCAAAGTATTATTGTTGTTGTTGTTGTTTTATTTGTATTTTTATTTTTACACCTAATAATTTTACTAGAGTGTTTTGGTGTTGATCATTCTGGGTCAATTATTACAGGTATGCAGTATACCCTTTCAATAATGTTACTCAAAAACAGTTTTTGTAAACTTTCAGGAAAGCTTTTTTTTTTTTTAAGCTTTTATTTATTTGTTTGTTTGTTTGTTTATTTTTAGAGAAAGGGAGGGAAAGAAACATCACTGTGTGGTTGCGTCTCTCGTCCCCTCAACAGGGGACCTGGCCTGCATGCAGCCCAGACATGTGCCCTGACTGGGAATCGAACCAGCAACCCTTTGGTTCGCAGGCTGGCACTCAGCCCACTGAGCCACACTAGCCAGGGCAGGAAAGTTTCTTTAATTATGGGTTTTAATATTTAGTTTCTTGCTTTGATTTTCTTCTTTGGGAACTTCTATTGTAATCATGTTGGATTTTGCCGTTTTTCCCTATTTGTTTTATCTGCATTTCCTTTTGATTTTCAAACTTTCCTTCTTTTCACCTTCTATTTCTATTAGAATTTACTTGGCTATTTACTTGCTTTTGTATTTTTTCTAGTTTGGTCTTCATTTCTAAAGCAATTTTTAAAATTTTCTAATTATCTCATTGCTGAGATTTTCTAATTTTGATTTATATTGTTTTTTTATGTCTTTTGGCTTGTTTTGATAAAGTGGGGTATAGTTCTCATCCATTTTGTAGATAAATCTTCCTAGTTATCTTTTCTGTACTTCCTTTTTTTCTTGTAATAGCTGTGTGAGATTTAGATTCACTCTTTTTGTATTGTTCCTTTTTACTAATATGTGAAATTCATTTTCCTGAACTTAAAAGTAAGGAGTGGTTTAAGGCAGTATGTCTAAATTCATGGCTCTAGAGTTCCCTCTTCTGATGAGTCTGTGAAGTGAAAATTTTTTTCTGTCCCCGGCTCCGGTTCTCTTCCGTTTGGACCTGAACCTTCTTTATCCTTTGTCTCTACTGTGCCGCTCCATTGGGATTCTGTTCCACGTTGTTTCTCCTTAATGTGGAGCCTTGCCTGGTTACTTTTGAGAGTTCTAGGGTTCAGACTGCTCCAGCTCTTCATATCTTATTCCAGACCCAGCTGCCTTTCTCAAATTCGCTGCCCTAGATTTCCAGTAAGTACAGGTTTACTGCTTTGGGGTTTTTAGGTCAGTCCAATGCCCTGTTGCTTCCTCCTCTGCGGATGCCAATACCTTGCAGGTCCATAGCTTGTGTTTGGGGGTTCTTAAGAGTACTGTGTTAGCTAGTTTTTTGTAAATGTTGTTCATAGGTTTTTGGATTTGCTATCTTAAGTTTCTCAGTTTTTACAGAGATAGGACATTTCCAGAAAGTGCCACCACTGTTGCTGTTTACCAAGAATCCCAACATAATTTTTATATTGGCTGCAGAGTTTTACATTATACACATATGCCATAATTTATTTCATTATTCCTCTATTGTGTAAGTTGTTTTCTATTGTTCCCATGTAAACTGGGCTGAGGTGAATATCTTTCCTGCATAATCTTTGTATGTACTTGAGATTATTCCCTAAGATTAATTTTTAGGCTTTCCACCATGTGAGGATAACAATTAAAAATCTGAGAAGTGCAAGAGAGCCCTCGACCAACCATGCTGATCTTCGATCACTCTGATCTTGGGCTTCGCAGCCTCTAGAACTAAACTATCTCAGAAAAGAAGTGGGGGGTGGTCGTCCCTGAACCAGCTCAAGGCCCATAGTGGACCTGAACAGATGCAGCCACACCACCTCATTGGATCTGCACTACACAGTCTTGCTTGGGGTGGCTGGAGACTCAAAGACTGCTTCTTGTCTGGAGTCATCCTGAGCTGCCTGCTTCTGTCCTTGGGTAGCCTGAGGCCAAGGCCAAGAGGCCCTGAGGCCCACTTCTTGTGGATAGAAGTTACTGGAAACCTCAGTAACAGTGTGTCCCAGCACTCAGTGGGCTGGGGCACTCAGAACCCCTGGTTGAGTGATAGCTGTCCTCTCCACTGTTAGACCTGTGCCTCTCCTGCGAGTAGGTGGTGCATTAGGTCCAAGTGGAGCTTAGATGTGTGTGTGGTGGGGAGACCTCACGACACTGGCACGCTGACATCCTGGCCAGGCAGAAACCTCAGGTAACCCAAGCATCTGAAACAGCACTGGTCTTCCCTTCAGTAAACAAACAATGAGTATTTTTTTTTAAAGATTAATTTTTAGAAGGGAATTTTTGTTAGTAAAAGAATATTACACTTTTTGTGGCTTTTGATGCCAGTTGCCAAATTGCTTTCCAAAATGGTTATACCAGTTTACATTCCTCCAGTAATGTAGTTCAATCTTAATCATTCTTTTCATTGTCATTCTTTTTATCAATAAATCAGTAGGCAAGTGTTTATTAAGCTTGGTGGCTTATCAACACAAAGAATACAGTCATCTCAGCTCTTCAGGACTTGGCCACCTAACAACCACACAGACAATGCAGTGCCTAAGGGAGACCAAGGAGCTTACTAAAGCAAGCTTTTGAGCTGCCAGAAATAGTTGTCACAAAAGGTAGAGTTGAATGCAGACACCACAGTCGTAGCAGACTGTTCAAGCTCATACTCGGAAATGGCTTTCGCTTACTCTTTTTCGGTTTGTGTGCAGACTGAAAAAGAACACAGTGTCTTTTACAGGTTTGTGTAGTGATAGCAGGGAGATGCCCGTGGCAAAGAGAAGGGAGAGGCCAAAGCTGTCATGCCTTCTAGACATGGCCTGTCACGTTCCAGCAGCACAGATACTTGCTCTAGCTCATGATTGATGGTAACTACTCCAGTCGTAGATCCACACATTTTAACTAAGTCAACTGCCCAATTTCTGTGCAGTTTGTGCTTTGTTCTACTTTTTCTTTGTGTTTAAGTTTTTATTATATAAATGCTGCCCAATTGTTAGAAAAATTAGAACTTACAACTAAGTCAAGAAGAATAAAAATCTTTAATAGTTCTACTATCTAGAGGTATGTGCTGTCATGCTTGATATTTCTCTGTATGTGCGTATTTTAATCAAAACAGGATCATTATACCTACTATTTTATTATCTACTTTAAAAATACGATATATGATAAACATTTTTTCAAGTTTATAAAAACACTTGTTACCCTCATTGTAATGCCCGGTGCTCCCTGTCCTCCCAGTAACCTAGGCTAGAAACCTTGAGATCATCTCCGATGAGCCTGTCTCACTCATGCATCAGATCTGGTTGGGTGTCAAGTCCTCCTGCTGCTAATCCTTGGGATATCATGAGTTCATCTGTCCCTCTCTGATCCACTGTCCCATCTCAGACCTCTTCATTTTTAATCTAGGCTATTGCAGTCATTTCCTACATTGGCAATCGTGAATCCATACAATTTTTCAGAACTCGTATTGCTGTTTTATTGTGCTGTTAAAACTTAACGATATTCAGATACCTCTTCTAGCCTTTTTTTTCAACCCCATTACTTAACCTTTCTTTGTTTTCTTCCTTTCCTCTTTTCTTTTCTTTATTCTTTTTCTGCCTTCTGAAATATTTGTACTTCTTTATGTATTAGTGATATTGTTTATTCTTGCCCAAACATGCCATCATTTCCATTGCTATTTCCTGAGCCTGTCTCCACCTTTTGAAATTCACTTAACCATCAACCCTAGATTACATGTCAGTTTTTCTTGAAGTCTTTCTCAATTTGAATCATCTCCTTTTTCTGCCTTTCTGTTGCCCTTTTCATATACTTATGTTCTGCCTTATGTTCTAACATGCCTATGCTGCTCCTACATGGATTTCTCTTCATGTATATATACTTCAGAAGATCATGTTTTATTGAAAAAGTCACAGATTATTTCACTAACTCTTTATCTTGATAATCAGTACTAAGTAGTCTTTAAGGAACATCGAGACATTAAACTTTCTCTCGTGTTAAAGAAAATACCAAGTCCTGTTACAACAGACTCAGAAATAAGATGTTTGTCTCTGATGGAACTGTCAGCAGTGTGATCCTAAGCAGTCTCTTCTCATGATTTTGCCCCTTTTAGGCGGGATCAGTGCACGTGAGAATTCGACGGGATGCAAACGAACAAATGGTCCTTGCTCATGTGACCAACAGGCTGTACACTCTAGTGTCTACTCTGACTGTTCAGATTTTCAAGGATGACTGGACAAGGCCTGCCGTACTGTCCGGGCCTGTGGCAGCGAATGTCCTGCATTTTTCAGATCATCACGTAATCCCAATGCCTCCTTTAAAGGGCCCTGATGAGTCGAACCCTGTCACATCGACTCCAACTAAACCTAGTAGTCCGCCTCCAGAATTTTCATTTAACACCCCTGGGAAAAATGTGAGCCCGGTTATTCTTCTAAACACACAAACAAGACCTTACGGTTTGGGTCTCAATCACGGACACGTACCTTATAGCAGCATGCTTAATCAAGGACTTGGAGTTCCAGGGATTGGAGCGACCCAAGGATTCAGGACTGGTGTTACAAATATACCAAGTAGATACGGGACTAACAACAGAATCGGACAACCAAGACCATGATGCACTGTAATTTAATTTATTATATGAGGGATATTGACTTCTTGACTTCCAGTTTATTTAGTAATCCAACCTTGCATTGACTGTTCAATCATTTATTGTAAATGTAACAGAATAGTAGTCTAGTTCATGTTATATGAAACCGATGAAATTATATTTTTGTAAATGTATTTAGGACACTGAGAACCTTTAAATGCTGTAGGCTTTAAATAGGCTTTAAAGTGTATTTCTCTAAATTTGCGTTTTGCTGTCTTTGGTTTTGTGATTGACTACGGAGTGGTAGGAGGTTATCTTGGCAAGAGAGCCACGTGAGTGGGTCCACTGCGTTATTAAAGATACAGTCTTTTCCATGAGATGTATAAACCTGCTTCTTGAGTAATGACACACATTCTAGGAAAGAAAAAACATGGCCGTGCTAAAAGTAAAAGTCTCTTTTATAGCTTTTCCAAACTTAACTGCTACATTTTCCTTTGAGGTCCTGAATCATGTCAAGCAAAAAATTTTATCAGAAAATTTGGAACATATTCTACTACCTGGTTTTGTTCTGTACACCTGTGAATAGTCTGTGGTTCTTAAAGTTGCATAATCAATTTTAGTTTATGTTAAATAATTTTACCAAAAGATGATGGATGTTAGGTTGTAGAATACAATATTTTCAGATCTGCTACAGGCAGTTTCTGTTTACTGTTTTGCTTTGTCAAACATAGTGAATTGTTAACTGTGATGAGTGTGAGAATTATGTAGATAATCTTATTTTTTTTATTATTTCCCAAGTGCACATGTTAAAGACTTTCTAACATGGCCAGTATTTCTAATTAAAAATATAACAAGTGGCAGTTGCAAATTACCTATGATTTTTTTCATTATATCATGAGTTTTATGATTAGGGTTTTTAAAAGAGATTTTAAGAGTGAATTCAACTTTTCTGGAATCCAGTGACCCTGGAGATCTGTGACTTTTCCAGCCATCAACCAGCTGTCTAGAGAAGATTTTTGTTTTTGTAGAATTTGCAACAGTTTCTTCAATCAACTCATCCTTTTACATATGAGGAATACTTCCAAATCCTTTTTCTGCACGGTGGAGTAATGGACATCTCAGAAGCCATCTCCGTCAAACAACTGCAGTTACCCTGTAGTAGTAAATGACCGTGTCTCTATTAACATTTGCTTGGTGGGGAGCTGCTCACTGTCTTGACATCTGCGACCCTGATCAGGCATTGGACCTACTGAAGAAATAGAGGGTCCATGACCTTGACCGCTGGGGAACATGAAGCTTTGTAAAATGTAATAGGGCAAAGTGTTTTTTGTCCTTTGTCTCATGTCTTCCAACTATTGCTATACCTATTATTGACCTACGATTACAGGGTGATTTTTCCTCCATTGACCTCATCTAAATGGGAATTTGGGTCATGTGTGAAATCTGAACTGTCGAGTGCTGAGTGATGAGTAAGAGGTATGTGCTGTCACCCTATGCACATCGCCACCCCCATGGGATTTTTAAAGTGCCCAGGTGCAGAACACAATTCTGCCTGAGGTTCAGTGCCTACTTCCTCGACCCCCATTCAGAAGCAGCACCTGCGCAGTTGTCCCACCAGAGGTGCTTTCGTGCCCACATACACTATTGCAAAGTTGCCTGTGGGTTTTGAAGGAACTGGCTCTATTTGCTGCGGTTCAGTAATGCCAACTGCGGCAGGCTCCTTGGGTCCACCGTTTGCCTGGCTCTGGCTGGCTTTCTGGATATAAAGACAAGAAACTTGGCCAGCATATAGGCCTTAGGCAGCACTTACTGGTAAATCTTGCTCTAGAGTTACTTGAAGCTAGATTTTTAGAAAAGGAAGTTCAAATTAAATACTTGGCCCACGGTTTGGGACTAAGAGTAAGCGTCATGGAGTGTGACTAACCCAGCTTGAGACATCACTATTTGTGAGGGGAAGAAACAGGAGCCTGACTGGAAGGCAAGAACCGGATTCTAATCCTGACACTGCGTCTGTGTGAGTAGTTTTGTAACCATAGGCTAGTCGTTCAACTCCCCTGAGCTTTCCCATCTGTAAAGTTAGGGTGGGAAAGGAGTTAGCTGATCTGTGGCTATCAGCTCTAAAACTTTATGACTAAATCTGGAGAATATGTGCCCACTTGCCAAACAGAAGATCGTTCCAGTGACTACCTCAGCGTGGAAGCCAAGTGTTTCCTGCACCGACACCCGTGCCGTTAATTTGAGGTGCCATGAGATCAGAAGGGGAACTGTAGGCTGACACCACTGAGGGTTTGCTTTATTTCAGACTTGCCTCAAATCAATCTTTAAATCTGTTTAAACAGGTTTTTCTTAGACTTCTTTCTTTGTGGGAAAGGATTATTTTTGTGGAGTGTTGGAGGTAAGATTAGGACGAGGTACCCTTTGATAGGGTATGAAAGAATGGGGTCCATTTATATTTCTTCCTTAATCTCTGGAGTCACAGTGGAAACTACGTACATGTACCAGCAACCGGGGAGGACTGGAACTTCAAGCCTCCGACTCGGCTGCTCAAAAACTGCCAATTTTTATGCTTGACTAAAGAATGCCGATATTCTCTGGGGGTCCGATCTGCTTCTTATATACGAAAATGCTTTTCCACATTCCAAAATGTTTGAATTAAACTTTTTGAATAAAAACAGACATGGACTTTTCTGTGATTTTAAATAATGTTGGCTTGCTTCTTTACTCAAGAGCTATTTATTGGTAATTTAATGATCTCATATTTAGCAAATTCTTGTTGAGAATCTAGTACATGCCAAGCACGGTACTAAATAAATAGGCATACAGCAAATCAGTTTTTGGGACCTGCTGTTCTTGGGCCCAAGGGAACCCAGAGGGCTAGGAGTCCCCTTCAGGTGGCTGATGACCCAAGTGGGAGGGACGACCCATGGAGCTATTGCATGTCATCAGTGGACGCCCTCCCACTTCCTCCTCTTCTTTGGCCTCATTTTCCTGGCATCCTCTTTTGTTTCTGAAGTATGAAACTTAAGTCGATTTCCACACACGAGGCCAGCTAAGGAGGTGATGGTGCCGCACATCTCGATGTCAGGAAAGGAAGAGAAAGTGCAGAAGGGGCAAGTTAGGCAGATGCTGTTGACACAGATCACTCTTAGGTGTATAACAGATTGCCATATAGACTCTTGGACTATATGAGCAAAGATTTTTAAATCACCAGACTGAAAGTAATGGAGTCTCAGAGCATTCATGGACTCAGGGGGCCCTCTATTTAATCAGTTACTAGTTTAAAAGCACCTTTAATAACACTGATATCATCATCATCAAATTGCCATCCAACAAGCCTAGCTTCTTGCAGAAAAGTTAACTTAGATAACACATGGCCAAGTTTTCTGACCAATGCTGCATCGGGTAAAAATCTTTCTGTACTGAAGTCAAAAAACACTAATTGCTTTAGATTTTCAAATGCACCCAGGAAGGGACGCCATCCATCACTGCTCACACAGTTTCCTGCCAAATCCAGCTGCTGGAAGTTTTTCAGAGGGTTCTTTTCAAAAAATGCACCTGGTAAAAAAATAGAAATTAGTACTTTAGTTAGAAGCAAAACAGTTTTTTAAAAAGAAATGGCGATATTTGGACCAGTGCTTTGCTTTAGAAATTATCTATAGTTAGGGCAGTGATTGTGAACCTGGACCATTGTATTTACAAACCATATTATTCCTAAAGTATAAGGGACTCTGATAAATAGTAATTGGCATTTAATTATCAGTGTTAAGTAAATAATGTAATTATAATTAGTTATAACAAATTTTAAATAATTTATAACTGATTTAACTACTATAATTCATTTATATCAGTCAACCAATATAAATGAATTATATGTTTTCTCCCTTTTTCTGACTCTTCCAGGAAAGGGAGGATTGCTTAAAATTGAGGTGCGAGAGATGCTGTTAAATAAATACTCAGCACTGGTTTTCAAAGCTGGAGTCAGACTCTGGCAATCTTACATCATCTCCTCTCCTGAGAAGCAAACACTACCTGTTGTGCCTTGGGTATGGAATGGTCTAAGTGTAAACTTGAGTAAGTGAACTCATTCAGGATCTCAAGACTTGGGTTTGGGCATGGTGGGGACGGTGTTGGGGATGTTTAACCCTCCCTAGACTTAAGGAATTCCCTCTGTTCCTTACAGAACGAGGCCCTCTAAAGTGCCTCCTCAAAAGGAAGGCGTTCTAGCCATGACCATGAAGTCAAAGATGACTCGCTAAGAAATAGAGGGGTAAAAAGGTAGATTCCTGGGTCTGAGAGACTGTCCAGAGCAAAGCCACCCCACCTGCCCAGATTGCTTGCTTCTGGACAACTGTTAGAGGTCAGCGAAGTAAGCTCTGTCTTCTGTAAGCCTTGGTGGAGCCGGGTCTCTGTTTTGCCAGCTCAGCCTGTGCCCAGCCTACCTCACACATAGGGCCTCACCTTCTCTTCTCTCCCTCCTTCTCATAAGGAGCCCTTACTTGTTCCTTATAGGGAGCTTTCTCCTGTCTCTCTCTCTCACATGTTGTGTTCACATTTTCTGCCTCTGTCTCTTTAAAAACGTTGATTTTAGAGAGAGAGAGAGGGGGAGGAACATCAGTTTGTTGTTCCATTCATTTATGCCTTCATTGGTTGATTCTTGTGTGTGCCCTGACTGGAAATGGAAGCCGTAACCTTGGCATATTGGGACGACCTCTAACTGACTGAGCCACCGGCCAGGTCTCTGTCTTTGCCTCTTCTTTTTTCATGTGCTTCCCAGCTGGGCGTGCGCCAGTCAGAATGCTGGTTGTTAGTGTCTATCAGGCTCCTTCCCCAAAGAGCACCCTCTTTTCTCCTTCTCAACTTTACCACCTAAAAGGAGCTGAAAAAAGAATTTAAAGCCCATTCTGCTCTCAGAGGATGAGCTATTTACACAGGCTATCTACGAAGGTGTATGAATGGTACCAATTTAATAAGAGAGCTTCTCGGACAATCACTGCAGCATGTGCAAGCACAGGAACCGAGAACAAGCAGCATCCCCCAGCCTCCAAGGGCATGCATTGTGTTCACGTAATCCTCAGTGTCTCTGTCATCAGGGTGAGCAGACCGCTCCTGAGGGTAAAGGAATCTGTGACATTTAGAGCTGTGGACTTCACGTGGGCTACAGAGCGAGGAAGTGGCTCGATCCAGATTCCAGGCAGAATCTCAAATGCTCTGGGCAGGAGGATTCTCGCCCTTGAAGGGCTCCTGCCTACTGAACAAAACCCTAGAACCAGAGCTCTTCCAGTCTGTCACCCAGCGAACATTGTTGAGTGTTTGCCTACTATATACCATGGATTGGGCTGGGTGCTAGGGGTACATGGAAAGGACAGACCAGGCCCCTGCCTTAGTGGGCTTACAATATACCATGAGAACATACAGTATGAATTAGACGGGTGCTAGTGCCATGATAGGCCAATTTAGGTCAATTTCTTTCCCTCTCATCCCCTGCAGTGAGATTGTTTCAGAGTCTGTAACGCAGTTAGGTTGTTTTGCATTCTGCATTTTGACCTCGGCATCCCAGATCTCAGTGATCTTTTTACTTTGCGTACATTAAGGTTCGCTCTTTGTGCTGCCAAGTTCTATGGGTTCTGACAGATGCAGTGTCATGTACGCACAATTAGAGTATCATACAGGCTATTTCCACTGCCCTGAAAAGTCCCCTGAGCTGCCTCTGTTTAACCCTAACCCTCCCATCCTCCTAAGCCTCTGGCAACTACTGAGCTTTTTAACTCTCTCAATAGTTTTGCTTTTTCCAGAATGCCATATAAATCGAATCATACATTTTGTAGCATTTTAAGACATGCTTTTTCTCCCACTTAACAATATATATTTAAGTTTCTCCTTGGAAACTTAATGGCTCAATGGCTCATTTCTTTTTCCCACTGAATGATGTACTGCTGCATGATTGCACCACATTCATTCCTCCGTTCGCCGACTGAAGGACATCTCAGTCGCTCCCGGTTTGGGGCAATATTCAGTTACTACGAACATAGGCTTGTGTCTCCGTTTGGATGAGTGAAATTATGTCACTCTTTTTCTTGAACATTCTTGCTTGATTTTATCTATTTTGTTACTCTTTTTATTTCTTTATTTTAAGAAGTTATTTATTTATGTTTAGAGAGAGGAAGGGAGGGAGACAGAGAGGGAGAGAAATATCAATGTGTGAGAGAAACATCAATTGGCTGCCTCTTGTAGGCCCCCAAATCAGGACCTGGCCTGAAACCCAGGCAAGTGCCCTGATTGGGAATCGAACCGGCAACCTTTCGGTTCACAAGCCAGCTGTCAATCCACTGAGCCATACCAGCCAGGGCATTGTTACTCTTTTTAAAGAACTAATTTTAAGCTTTCCTAATCTTTACTTGAGTGTTCTGTTTCACTGAGGTATACAGGCATGCCTCGGAGACATTGCAGGGGTGACTGCAGACTACCGCATCAAAGGGAGTCCTGATCTTTTTGCCAGTGGAGGGTGTTGCCTTCAATTTGTAAAAGACTCAACATCTGTGAAGCTCAATAAACTGATGCACAGTAAATGAGGTACACCTATACTCTTATGTTTATTCTGTTGTGGTTACTCTGTTGTTTTTCTGGCTTCCTAACTTAGAAGCATTAATTTTCAGACTTTCATCTTAATATAAATATTTAAGGCAAGCCCTGCTTTTTTTTATTTGTATTTTTTGCTGCATGCCACAAGTTTTGATATATAGTGTATTCTTACTATTTGGTTCTAAATATTTTTGTTGAAATGTGTTGCTCTGAACTTGCAGTGTATCTACCTGCCAAATTATGTGATCTTTCCCAGTAGCTTGAGTATAGGTACAGAAAAAGTGGAAAATTAAGGCCAATCAAGGCTTGGAGTTTTTCCAGAAGAGCACATCTCAACCATTGCATCTAATTTCATACCTCATATATCCACATCTCATTTTCTTGGTATATCTCATTAGGCAGTCCTTCTGTAACTAGAGTCTGTCTCTCATTACACTTTCTCCATTTCACTACAGCATCCATCACGCGTACCCATCACGAAATGCCACTGCCTAAATTGACTGGTGATGCTGGGGGCCAGGAGAGTTTCATGGGGACTTTAGGAGATGGAGATGGGAAGAGGACAAGGCAATTAACAGGCTGCTGGAGCCTGAATTGGCAGAAAGGGTCAGGCATCTCTTTGAGAATGTGGAAGTGCCAATAAATTGAACTAATCTGCCATTCTGAACTATCACGTCATTCCACCTTTCACAATTGCCCACTCAATAAATCTGTTACAGCCACAATTATACTGGGCCCTTCTTGTAGAAACTAAGGACAAGGACTCCTTTTTCCATTTGAATCACTTGGAGAATAGGGAAAGGAACCGCTGCAGGAGGCAAGATGACAGACGGAGAGACACAGGGGGCCAGAAATTCAGACGCAAGAAGTGACCGTGGAAACTGTAGCCCTATATCTAGGCTGATATGGATTAAGGCAGTGTTTTGTTCTTAGCTGCAGGGTATTAGTGGAAAAGGAAATAAATATAATAGGTTGCACTCAGCGTTTAAATGAAATAAGTTAGCATGAACAGAAAGTAGAGTGTAACTTTACTTTAAAAATGTGTATATGTGTGTTTTAGGTCATGAGATAAAACGTGGGTCATAGTCAAAGAAAAAAGTTTAAGAGACTCTGGACAAGAGGTTTAAATCAAACATCTAGGTTGTACTGGGGGTACCGAACAGGAAGCATAAGGAAAATATTTCACCAAGGAGATAGTTTTAAGTTGGGTCTTACAGGCACTGAAGCAGAAGGTAACGGACATTCCAGGGGGAGTGTGTGTAAAAGGCATTTTCAGGGAACAGCAGGAGGTCCATGAGGATGGAACCTCACGTGGGTGGGGAGGTATGGCAGACATCAGAAGGTACAGAGGAAGGTGAATTTAAGCTCCATTGTGAAGGGTCTTACACATCAAAAGTGGGCAAGTTGTACTTTATTTTGCAGGCTCAGAAAGCTTTTTTAAAAAAGATAACCCTGGTTTCTGGTTTCCCTCAAAGCCCCACAGAGCATACGATTGCAGTACCATTTATTGAGCATATCCAGTGGGTCATTGTTGAACTTGTCCATAGGCATTAGCTCAGGTACTGGTTAGCACAATAACCACTAATATGGTAGGTATTATAATTATCATCATTTGACAGATGAGCAAACTGAGGCTCTGTCTTTAAGTCACTGCAGGTTATTCACGCATCTATCAAGTTCGGGGCAGCGGGGGGGCAGGTCTGTCTAACCAATGCCCGTGACCATTTCATAAACATGGAGCCTCCTGAGGGGCCAACAGCTGTCTCCTCACCCGGCTAGAGACCAAAGGCAGAGGATGCTTGCCTGCCCCTCTTCAGCTTATGCCTCAGGCCCAAGAAGATCGCTTTTTCCACCCTGGGAAGTGGAGGAAATGGCAGGTGGGGGTTGGGGAGCAAAGTCAGCACCTAAACTCTCTCCCCTGCTTCATCAACTCTTCCTCTCTGTCTTATCCCTTTCCCCATTTAGTATGCCAGCCTTATGTCTCTGCTTCTTTATGACACAGGGATAATATTGTTACCATTTATTGGGGATATAATGACAATCCCACAGATTCTTTTTTAGAGACTCTGAGAATAAGCTACTACTATTGAGCAGTTCATTTTTCCTTTTTCTTTTCTTATTTTTACTTGCAACGTAGGGCAGTGCTACAGCTAAATTTCCCAGAGTCAGCTGCCCTCTGTTATGCTTACTTTTATTATTTACATATGGAGGCAATAAGGCACGAGGCAATAAGGCACGAGGCAATTAAAGTCAAATGGCAAGCTACCGCCTCGCTCAGTTCTTTTTCCATTAAACACACTATCTCCTCCCTGTCTGATCTCAAAGGCTAGCCTCAAAAGTAGGTAGATCAGGAAACTACCTACTTAAAGATCTGAAAGATGCTAAAAAGTCTTTACCTAAAAATGCCTCCCCCACGTGTAATTCTAATTCTACACACTCCCCAATAGCCTCTTTGAAACAATGCACCCTTTCCAACTCACTTAAGGTGTGAGGTTCCAGAGGGGGATTACTTATCAGCTACCTAATTAGTCTGTCACGGAAGCCACCTGCCTCCAATATCATGCAGAACTGAGGAGGGGTCTGAAGAATGACACCCAGGATGATATGATTTGATGGGTTAAGGACCAGAACTTATTTAGGGGACTTTATTTAAGATAAGATAAGGAAGATGATCAAAACTGTGAACACTAAAATGGCAATAAATACTAATCTGTCAACAAATGAATCTAAAAACAAACTAAGCAAACAAGAAGAACAAAGACAGAATCATGGATGCAGAGAGCATGTTGAGGGTTGCCAGATGGGAGGGGAGTGTGGGGGAGATGAGTGAAGAGGTGAGGGGATTAAGAAGTACAAACAGGCAGCTACAGAATAGCCATGGGGATGTGAAGTACAGTACAGGAAATGGAGCAGCCTAAGAACTTATTCACAGGACCCATGGACAGGACCAAAGTTGTGGGGATTGCCTGAGGGAGTTGGGGGTGCCGGGTAGGGGGGCAAAGGAGGAAAAATTGGGACAACTGTAATAGCATAATCAGTAAAACATAATTTAAAAATGTGTTTGTATAATGAAAGAGGAGGCAAAAATAAATAAAGGCAGAGACGGGAGGGAGGGAGGGAAGGAAGGAAAAAAAGAGAGCCTTAAGAGCCTTGTTAGGACCCGCTGCTGTTCTCTGAGTTCTGTGCGTGCACCTACCTAGAATTCTCATCTCGGCATCTGCGAGGCGCCAGTTTTTCAGCCCAAGTTTGACGAGTTGCGGGGCCCGCTCCAGCCGTTCCAGCAGCCTGGTCAGACGGACTCGGGCATCACTGCACCAGGGCAGCCTCAGCACACTTAGCTGTTCCAAGACGTGCAGCCTGTCAACTTGAAGGATCAGAGACCAGTTCAAGAGTTGGATCCTTCACAAAATGTAGGAAGGGGATGAAGACATATGGGAGAGAAATGGTCTTTCTCTCTGCAGCCTACTCAATGTGCAATGAGAATTGACTTGTTGGTGTTTTATGGAGAGTGTCCAAAAATGTACAAACATGATGCAGGATAGTTTAATGAAACTGCATAAGCTGACTTCCAACAAACATCAAATCATGGAGAGTCTTGCTTCATTTTCACCAAATTCCTTCCCTTCTGTGTAATTAAATCAAACCTCAGACAGTAAGTAGTAATTTTTTTCTAACATAATCACAATATTGTTGTCATACCTTAAAAATCTTATTACTACTCCTTAAGCAAGTTTGTCTTAAACGGCACCCACTCTCAGACGCTAGTTCCCTAGAAGGAGGCAAGCAGGTGGGAGCCTCAGGTGCAGTGAGCACGTGAAAACTCGTGCCTCGGGGGCCATGTGCGTGTGTTCCGCAAGGACAGGTTAAAAAAGAGCTACATGGCCCTGGCTGGTGTGGCTCAGTGGTTGAGTGCCAGCCTGCGAACCGTAAGGGTCACTAGTTTGATTCTCAGTCAGGGCACATGCCTTGAGTTCAGGTCAGGTCCCCAGTAGGGGGGGGTGTGTAAGAGGCAACCACACATTGATGTTTCTCTCCCTCTCTTTCTCCCTCCCTTCCCTTCTGTCTAAAAATAAGTAAAACAAAATCTTTAAAAAAGAAAAAAAAAGAAAGGGCTACATGACTTCCTTAAGGTGCAGCTAATGAGGCACAATTGTCATTCTTACTCAGTTCACGTAGGGCTTCATTTCCATCCTTTTCCAGGTGATTTTCAGATAAATCAAGAATGCTGAGTTTGGCCAAATTGTGAAGATTCTGAGCTGCAAAACAATTTTTAATCCAAAATAAAAAGACCATCAGGGAACTATATATGCATTTTTAAAGATCCTTATAAGAATTCTGAGCCCTTGTCTTCTTCGTTGATAGAGTACAAGTCATTATTTGATTTGATTAATTAATTTTGATTTGATTAATCCCAAAAGTATCTGGATAGGTTTAACCGCCAACTGCCATGACTATGACCAAATGGACAGATATTTCAAGGTCCTGAGTTCTGACTAATACACTTCAGCACACAGAAAGCCTAGAGCAGCATGAAGTATAATTACGTCACTATGGGAAAGCACTCCGTTTCTCTGAGCCTTAGGGTCTCCATCTTTAAAATGAGGAAGTTGAACTAGATAAACTGGGAGGTTACCTCCAATTCTTAAATGCTCTTATTATGCAGGAAAAACAAAGGAACGAACACCAGATGGGAGGAGCTGTTCTTTGTGTACCCAGGTTTAGATGATTGTGTTAATGTTCCAGTTGTGAGGTTAATAATAACTTAATAAGGACATTAGTCATAAAACGCCATCACTCGAGCTATGAACTGTTCAGCTCTTTTTCTTCATTGCAGATATAGGTATTCTCTTTTCCAAGGTTCAGAATGTTATTTCACTTTTACAAAATGACCTACATTATTAGTACCATTTTTGCTAACTGAAAGGAATCCAAAGAGGATTTTGCTTTTACAAAAAAGGCAAAAAGCAAAAATAGCATTCAACATTTGTTTTGCAGGGAGCCTTATGCATAGGCAGCCAGAGTGGCCCCACCAAGCTCCTTCCTTACAAGGATTCCCTCGAGTGGGATCTACACTCAGCATCTCAGCATCTTGCTGCCAGAGCTTTAAACTGTGTCTGTGAGCATCTGTGCTTTATCTTGATTTATTGTGCGTCTGTTAGCAAGTGTGTCCTAACGTGTAAAAAAAGTATGAGGGAAGTTATTTTGGGGGACTATGCATGCTCAAAATTTTTCCATAAAAATTAATGGTAATTGCTTATTTGCTTAATGCCCTTTTAGTTTATGAAAGGTTTCATAGAAACGCTCTACTTTCTGATAGTGGGAACACCTGCATTTTTCATGGTTGCTTAATGTAGTGGAAGTTTTCCCTATCAAGGCTGATTAGAGACCCGGCTGATGTGGCGCAGTGGTTGGGTGTTGTCCCGCAAACCAGAAGGGTTCAATTTTCGGTCAAGGCACATGCCTGGGTTGCAGGCCATGTCTCCAGTGCGAGAAGCAAACAATCACACATCAATGTTTCTCTCCCTCCCTATCTCTAAAAATAAATAAAAAAAATGTTTAAAGACCGATTAGAAAAATCTCCTTTAAAAAATTAGTCAAGTTTTGCGTGAATACATACTCTTGTTATATTAGCTATTGTTATTTTTTATCAATCTTATGAATCCTTTTCTTAGAGTAAATATCTTCTGCAGTTTGGTGCTTTAATATAAAAAAAACCTACAGCACTCCTCTTAAAAAGGGGACAGTTGCTATTGTTAGTTGTGGCGCCATCTCTTCCCAGTGGCAGGTAGAGAAGTAAAGGAGTGTTCTCACCATTCTCTTGCTCCCGGTGCTTCTCTTGCCCCTTCTAATCATGGGTTTCTCTAGCTTTTGGTTCATGTTAGCATATGAGTAATCTCAGTAATTCTTACAGACTCCCAGCAGTTTTATATTCTGTTTTTAAAAGGGCTGCACCATTTTTCCCTGAAACCTAAATTTACAAAACATCTGAATTGAACATATTGAACTTTGCAGTAATGTGCAAAGGGGTTTTTTTTTTTCATACTTCTTTTCATGCACACTCTTTAGAAACTCAAAAGACTCAACTCCTGTATTAATGCACAGTAACTCTATCTTAACAGGGCAATTGGTAAGAACTGGAAGCCTGAGAACATCTGAGAAAACCGCTCTCCCGCTGCTTCTCTATCATCTATTTATCCATTTATCCAAATATTTTTTAAAGCAGTTATTATACAACAGGACATGTTTCAAGCACCTACTTCTTATTTCTACCTCTTCATCTTCTCTAAAAATTATAACATATTCAATTATTCTGAAGTTCTCTATTATCCATCTGGAATACATTTTCATTCTAATCATGCAGAAGATCATTAAAAGCAGACTAGGTATTACTTAGAAGTCTGTATTATCTTTTCCAGTTTCTCTAAAAATTAAATTTCTGCTTGAGAGCCTTAGCACGCATTACTCTAGGTGCATCCCATGCTCTCCCACACTGTTCTCGGTCAACGCAACGACAGTTACCTAGGGTTTTCACAGCATTTGCCGACAGGCAGCAGGAGATTAGTTGGATTTCTTCCAGGTCACGGGGTTCAGCTGACAGAGACTTTACTATGTAATCCATCCCCTCCCCAATGTCAGACAAGCGGGTCAAATGAAGTAAACACACATTCTTCAGGTTTGCCAGACCTTCCGCTGCAAAAAGATCGAAAGGAAATGCATGAGGATACCAAGTGAGGCTGATTCAACTATAGACTAGTGGACTAAAAAGGCAATGAACAACTGCACAGAGCCCTTGCCATGCTCTTTCTGTGGAGACCTTGAGTCATTAAAAGTCTAAGAGAGTAGTTTTCCTTTCAGCTAGCACTTACTGATCTCCTGAGCCATACAAAGATCACTTATGTTGAGGTCCTTCTCTTCACAACATGCGAAAAACCATAGTAAATGTGTAGTATTTTAATGGGTATCGATGTATACCTTTACCATAACGTTTTTCATAGAAATACCTTCTGAGTAAGCATTGTCTCTTTAAACCCCTCAAAAATCTTAGAAGAGGTGAAGGCTGAATTCAGAGGGGCAGCGTGGGGGCTTCAGCTCCTTGGTGTGCTGCTCGTCACTGTTCACAGCCTCAAGTGCCCTGCTTGTGTCTGCATGGTAGGGGCCTGCCCGATGCTCTACAACAAAGGCCATGCACAGTGCAGCTTGCTCAGCCAGGAGCAAGATGTATCTTACATCAACAGTACAACTGAACACATTCTAAAATGTCCCTTGGATTGACTGGCGTACCTTTGTGTCATTAAAGTAATTCTTTACCTTGGTGGTACTCTAACCTAAAGAAAAGAAATGTATACTGGTTTATTAGTAGCTACCTTGCAGAACTTTGGGAAGGTTGCTGACAATGTATGTAATGTACTTAGTGTGATGCCTGGCGCAAAGTAAGTGAGTATCAATTGTTGTCTTGGGAGTACACATAGCTCGGAGGTTGTGAACATGAGCTCTGCGGTCAGTTTGATTCCTGGATTCTGTACGTCGTGATGGTATAAACGTGGGCAAGTTGTCCAGCCTCTTAGCTGTGGTTGCGGGGATACTTACACCTATGTACCGGGACTGTTGTGAGGACTGAGTGAGACGTGTGTGGGAGTGCCTGATACCGTGTCTGACCTGTTGCACAGCAGCTCTTTGAGGAACAATGAGTTTGCACTGGGTTAGTCAAGTCCAGACTTTCATTCTTTAATAACAGAACCAGGTTTTCTCAGGTAGGTGTTTTTCTACCCTTGCTACCAATGGGTGAGGACTCGGGCAAGTCAATAAACTATTCTAGGTTCCAGCGGCAATAAAATGAAAGAGTTAAACTAGATGTTCTTAGGCTCCTTCAAGCTCTGTTACTCTGTGTAACTTGGAGGCATACCAAAAATGGCTGCTGAACACTGAGTTGATTTGATTATTCTCATGTAGGCTACACAATGAAAACAGGTCAGTCATTTATTAATGACAGGGTAGGGTTCTCTTTAGACAAGCAGAATAAAAAAGAACAAGGCTGGGGAGCATTTAACTGAGGTGTCAAACAGGGCAGGGAAGGGGCCAATAAAATAAAGAGAAAAAAATCTTTTCCTCCCCCAAAAACTGTTGAAAAACAGCTTCAACAGGAAACCTCCCTGTCCTGACAGGCAAATCGTGTGTTCTGCTCATTTTTGAAGTTTTCTTGATCCACATTTATTCTTGTTCCATTGCTTTTTTGATGTTCTAGTTCATTATAAAACCACCATATAAACTTTTTCATATTGCTCACATGCTTTAAATATAAATATAGCCAATAATTTATGAAGTTTTACTGAATTATGAAACCATAGTTTAAACATTTACTCTGTCTCTAAACTTTAAATACGGGCCAAGTCAACTAGCCAGGAAGGTAAAACATATCATGGCTTCTATTCTCAAAAGGGTTACAATATAGTTATATACAATTTACATAAAATGGTGCGGACGGATTGGAATGGGAATGGAGAAAATGTCTAGGAAAACCAGTGTAGTCACAAATGCATAAAGGCATCCTTGCCTTGAACAGGCACAGCCAGTGTCAAAGAGCCTTGAGTTCGTTGTCCTTATCATCAAACTGATATTCATTTAAAAATTAGAAAAAATCTCACCTAGTTGTATAGCATCTTCCTCATTCATCTTAATGTTATCCAGTATAAGCTTCACGAGGTTCTTCAAATTACCCAAGCTGTCCGTCAGACCACCTGCCAAAGGGAAAGAAATTGGACTGTGTTCGGTGTCATTTACTGAATTTCTATTACCAATTAAAATATTTTAATTGTCATTGTGGGCAAGAAGTGCTCATGAAATTGACATAAAAATGTATGGTTTTTGGTCAGAAATGGGCATCTTCCTTCCTTAGCTAAAAGCACGTTCTCCAAACATAATGGAACTAGACTGGAAAGCAATAACAGAAAGGTAATAGGAAAATACCCAAACACTTGGAAATGAAACAACACACTTCTAAATAAGCATGGATCAAATAGGAAGTCTCAGTGAAAATTTGACTTGAAAAATATAGAAATAAAAATATAATATCAAAGTCTGCAACTAACATACTACTTAGAGGGAGACTTATAATATTGAATTCTTATATTAGAAATAAGGAAAAGTATCAGATCAATAATTTAAGCTTACTATTTAAGAAACTAGAGAAAGAAGAGCAAAATAAATCCAATGTAAGAAGAAGGGAGAAATTAAGAAAGATCAGAGCAGAAATCAATGAAAATTTGAAAGCAGATAAACAGTAGGAAAAAAACAGTTTAAAAAGTTATATCTTTGAAAAGATCAATAATGTTGATAAATTTCTAGCAAGACTGACAAAAAAAGAACACATCACCAATATCAGAAATGAAAGAACATGTCACTACAAAGACTGCAGATGTCAAAATGATAGAGAATAACATAAACAAACATGCACGCATAAATTTGACAGCATAGATAAAATTTCCCAATTTCTTGAAAACCGCAAACTACTAAACCTCACCCAACATGACATAGGTAACTCAAATAGTCCTATAAAACTATTAAGAAAATTGAATTGTAGTTTAAAATTTTCTAAAAATGAAATTGGCAGGCACAGATAATTTAACTTGCAAATTCTACTAAATAATCAAAGAAGAAATAACACCAATTCTATAAATCACTCCTACAAAATAGAGGAAGGGGGATAAATGGTAATGGAAAATATAATAAAATGTTAAAAAGAAAAATACATAAAATAAAAAAAAGAAGTAGAAGGAAAAATTCCCAACTTATTTTGTGAAGTTCCATTAACCAATATGAAACCGAGACCAAGAGAATAAAACAAAAGGAAATTTCAGATCAACGCAGGGTATCACTCATGAGTACAGAAGCAAAAATCTTCAGTAAAATATTACCAAGGAATCCAGCTATGTATAAAAAGAATATTGTATTGCCACCAAATTGCCTTCATACAGAGAACATAGGGCTATTTCAATATTTGAAAATCAATTCATATAATTTACTATATTCACAGCCTAAAGAAGAAAAACTACATGATCATACAAATTGATGCAGAAAAAAATTCGACACAATCCAACACCTATTCATGATAAAAATTCTCAGTAACCTCTGAATAGAAGGAAAAGTCCTCATTTTGGTGAAAGCATCTACAGAAAACTACAGGTAACATTGTACTTAGTGGGAAGTCTGAATGCCTTCCCACTGACGTCAGGAACAAGGCCGGGTGTACACTCTCACTTCTCGTAGTCAGTACTGCACTGCAAGTCGCATCAGTGCAATAGGAAAGAAGGTGAAATAAAAGAAATACAAATTGTAAAGGAAGAAACAAAACTGTTCCTTTTGGAGGAAACATGATTGTCTATGATAAAACATCTACCAAAACAACAACAACAAAAACAACTAAACCCTCCTAGCATAAGTGAGTTTAGCAAAGGTGTTGCATACAAGATCAACACATAAAAGTCAATCATATTTCTCTATAGTAGTAATAATAGTTGGCTACCAAATTTTTTTAAAATAGCATTTATAAGAACTCCAAACAAATGAAAAGTTAAGTATAAACCTAATAAAATATATACAGGATTGACATGATGAAAACTACAAAATGATAATAAAAGAAATCAACAAAGACCTAAATAAATGGAAGGAGAAACCATGCATATGGATTGAAAGATTCAACATAACATAGATATCAGTTCTCCCTAATTAGGTCTATAAATTTAATGCAATTCCAACCAAGATCCCAGGAAGAGTTTTGATGATACAAACAATGTGATTCTAAAATTGATATGGGAAGGCAAAGAAACTGTGGTATAAAAAAGAATTTTGAAAAAGAAGAAAAAAATTTGGAGAAATAACACCACCTAATTTTACAACTTAACTATAAAACTACAGCTACTAAGTATTAAACTATATTATAGCTGTATTAAAACTATACATCTACTAAGGTAATGTGGTATTGGCAAGGGATAGATGGAGTCTTGGCAAATGATAGGTCAATAGAGAATAGAGTCCAGAAATACACCACACAATTGTAGCCAAATGATTTTGGACAAAGGTACAAAGGCAATTCTAACACAAAAGAATAGCCATTTCAATAAATAGAAAACTGGATATCCACATGCAAGAAAAATAAACCTTGATATAAACTTCACATCTTGTATAAATGTTAACTCAAAATGGATCACAGGTCTAAATTTAAAGCATAAAACTTTAAAATGAAAAGATGGGATATAATCTTCATGACCTGGGGTTAGGCATGACACCAAAAACCTGATTAACAAAAGAAAGAGTGGACTGCAACAAAATTTAAAACTTTTGTTCTGTGAAAAACACTGTTAAGAGAATGAAAAGACTAGCTAAAAATTGGGAGGAAATATTTTCAAATCACTTGTGATTTGAATGACAAAGGACTTGTATCCAGAATACATAAAAAACACTTAAAACTCAACATTAAGAAAACAGATAACCGCCCTGGCTGGTGTAGCTCAGTGGATTGAGCGCGGGCTGGGAACCAAAATGTCCCAGGTTCGATTCCCAGCTAGGGTACATTCCTGGGTTGCAGGCCATAACCCCCAGCAACCGCACATTGATGTTTCTCTCTCTCTCTCTCTCTCCCTCTCCCCCTCCCTTCCCTCCCTAAAAATAAATAAATGAAATCTTAAAAAAAAAAAAGAAAACAGATAACCTAACTGAAAGATGGGTGAAAGCTTGAACAGACACTCCACCAAATAGGATATATAGTTGGCAAACTATCACACACAAAGTTTTCAACCTTATCAGCAACCGTGATGGAATATCACCATGTACAGAATTCTGATTGCTCCACATCCTCATCAGCATTAATATGGTCTGTTTTGTCTTTATTGTAGAATGACAAAAATAGAAAAGTAGAGAATACCAAGTGCTAATGAGAATGCAGAGCAGCTAAAGCTCTCATATATTGCTCCTGGCTATGTAAAATGGTATAAGCTAGAAAATAGTTGAGAAGTTTCTCTAAAAGTTGAACAAACACTTGCCATATAGCTCAGCAATCCCAAGTTAACTGAAAGCTTATTTTCACACAAAAACCTGCATAGGAATGCTTATAGTAGCTTCATTCATAATTGCCCAAACTAGAAATAACTTACATGGTGATTGGATAAACTGTGGTATATCCATACAATGGAATACTATTCAGAAATAAAAGGGGATGAACTGGGAGGATTCTGAAGAGACCTGGAGCGCAAGAGTAAAACCAACCTTGGGTATAAATGATGGGGAAGTGGATTTTAGCCATAAGAAAGAATAAGCACTGATTATAAACTCAAATGTCAATAAGGGCCAGGGAGATAACGTTGTTATAAGAGGTACAGCAGGTGGGCTCCATGCCTAACTGGGGATTCTGTGTCTTCTCCAAAGAGCATTGGAGCAGATCATGAGGCTCTAACAAATAGTTACCAAATGGGGACCTGGGCCCTCAGTTGTCAAATTGACAATTTTCAAGAGAGTGAAGAATTTGTATTTTCACACGATACCTCCTACTTTCAAAATGCTGGCAACAACCCCTTCAGGAAGAAGAGTCACAGATAGCAGATGGGAGGGGTAAGGACATTTTTCACTGTAGATTGTTTTATAATTCATGTGACCATATTACTCAAAATTAAATTAATTTTTTAAAAATTAAGAATAAAATCTTGGAAGACATTAAAAAGAAAATTCTAAACACTGTACAGGCCAATTCAGCACACTAGGTGACCAGTACGCATGATCATTACAAAGGAATAAGCCGTCAAGAGGAGACGGTGAGCTTCCTGACACAGAAGGTAGTCTAATAACGTCTGGGTGACTCTCTAGAATCTCATAAAAGGGATTCCTGCACTGAGTAGGAGGTTGCAAAAATTGTCTGCACAAAAGATTTTAGATTCTTAAGTCACAGAAAATTTCTTCCTCGGGTGACAAGTGCGGCAGAGCACAATGGGAAATCACTTGTGAATGAAAAATAATCTTAGATTACAGTCAAGTAGGGTGAGGCTCCTGCCAGCCACAGCTGCATACCGCATAGCAGCTCCTGCTCCTGGGACCCGGGCTGATCCCCACAGGTAGAGCAGATGCTCATCTTTAGTGTTACTTTGAATTAGGGGAAAACTCACCTTTACCCAAGAGGACTGTCCCTGCATGTACGCGCCTGAAGTCTGACATTCATGTTAAACAAAATCTGTTCCCCAAATCCTTTTGCAAAATAAACAATACTTGGGGTAGGGATGTGGCTAAGTCTGTTGTGCAATTTCCTAGATAAGGATCTAATAACACAATTAGTCACTAGCTCCTGCAGGTGATCAGTTTACAGACTGGATTTCCTCCCAGACTCAAAGGGAGGAAGGGGAGCCACTGGCAGGGAAGCGGTGGATTCTGGGTGGAGATGGAGATGCAGAAGGAGGGGAGAGTTCGCTGAAGGTGAGCCCGACCACTATACAGGGTGGGGTAAAAATAGGTTCATAGTTGTGAGAACGTGAAACACATACACACACACGCAAACACACACTATGCTATATAAACAGTATAGCTATTCAATCAAACCATATAGCCTCAGCTCTGGAAATCCTCCCTACGGCCTCCCAATCTGACAGCCTTCCCCCAACATGGATCCCCTTCTATCCCTCCCACCTCCCTCCCAATTCCTGACAACTGGTAGAAACTATTAGGAAATTTAAAGCAAAACTATGTGATCTCTAATATTCCATGGTACTTAGCCAGGTTCAATTACAGCTCGCTGATGTTTACAATACCTGGCAGCCGTTGGGTCTGTAGGTTGTGAATACTCAAGGTTTTCAGGTTGGTCACTGAAGTGATGTGTTGCTCATCTTCTAGGGTGAGGGGACTGGCTTCCACGGCGAGGGAATGAATGTTCTCACAGGTGCTGAGGACCGAACTGAGGCTTCCAGCCATGCCCGCACATCTCTTGATGGACAGTCTGAGGCTTGCAGCAGAGCTGAATATCTTTCCCAGATGCTTGATATCTTGCTGATTTAACTTGCTGAAATCCCGGAGTGTGACCTCCAGAGTCTTGAACTCCTGCTTCCAGTTGAAGAACAAAGACACAGCCCTTCTGGGAATGTAGGTTCCGGAGGACTCTTCCTTGTGGGCCCCACTCGTGTCCTCTGTGGTCTTGTCCCACGAAGTCGTGGCTCCCCCATAGAAGTCCAGTTTAATGAAGTCCAGAGCACTCGCACAATTAGGCAAGTGTTCAAAGAAGTCAAATAAGTAATCAGGGATGTTCTCTGAGTTGATATATAAGCTTTTACCATGAAAGAAAGCTTCAAATTCTTCACTCAGGTCTGATTTGGATATACTCTCATGAAATAAATTGATGCCACACTCTGTAAAGGAATTGATGTTCATGGCTTTCTGAATTTTTTGCACAGTAGTGTTTTTCACATTTTGCATAGAGTCCTGCCTCCAGAGAGGCCTCTTGGTGACAGGAAGCCCGAGGAGGCTGCCATGTTGGTATACAGCTGCAAGGTGTTTCAGAACGGTCTTGGTGGCTTCGGCAGATGAGCCACACGTGTACAGGAGCAGGTTACTATACTTGGATGTAATGTCTGAAATGAAAACCATTTTCTGCAAATGACCGTTCCCTTTAGCCACCTCCTCTGGCTCCCGAGACACCAATAAGCTGCTGAGTCTGCGTCCTGCTACGTACTCCTGGAATGATTTATGAAAGAATTTATACATTGGCTTGAACCGTTGAGCTGTGTATTTGCAGAGGAGTCCAGTTGTCAGCAGGACATCCTCATTCACACTGGACATGTCCTTTGGTTCAAAATTAAACCTGTGGTTGAACACGCCCTCCAGAGCTAGGTCTCCACAGTGGTTTAAGCTCCGAGTGAAGTCATTTGCAGCAAACCCTTTGCGTCTGTGCCTGTTTTTATGTATCAGCAGGTCATAGAAGGTACAGAACAGTGTTGTTTGTGTGTGAGAGTGGAACTCACTTTCTCCCATTTGGATTACACAAGTGATGACCACAAAGAGTGGGGTCTTCATCAGATTCCTCAAGCACCTGGATTTCTGAATCTGGAGCACCAAGCCTTCTGCAAGCTCCGTTATCAGCACCTCCCGAATGAGAGCCTGGGCACTTGCCTCTGTCATATCCCCTACCTCGGCAATCAGGGCACCAAACTGCCTGATGTGCCTCAGGCACTCAGTGGTGGTGGTGACCATGACCATATTCTTGAAGCGGTGGTTTTCCCTTATCAGAGCTTCGATTTCAGGGCAGTTCTGGGCCTTGAATTCATTGTAGCCATCAAGGAGAAAAAGAACCCTCTGGCGTAGCTTCAACAGCATGGCCATAAACGTCTGCATTTTGATTGTGTCAGGTATATCCAAAAGCTGATCACACAGGGTTTCAAAGAGCCCACCCTGGGCCCTGCTCAGACGGAGAAAGAAGACTAATTTGAACTTGGTGAGAGCCCTGCACTCTCCAGAGGCCCAGAGCATGGCAATTCGCTGTAGCAGCGTGGACTTCCCTTTGCCTGATTCCCCTTCAATGATGCAGGGGCTCTGCAGAGTGTCCAGCAGACCACACAGGGTCAGCTGCTCCAGACGGTGATGGTGCTGGTCCTTCCTCCACAGAACAGGTTCTGTGAAGGTTCTTTTTAAATTAAAAATAATGTCAATATCTTCACCCAGGGGATAGAAGTTCAGAAAAGGCGGGGAGTGGTATAAATCTTTTAAATTCTGAGCCAAATCATCTAAGTCTTCTTCTGACATCTGATGAAAAAGACCTGTTAGGGAAGAGGTGAAGTTAAAGAGGACCCCGTTCTGCATTTGCCCAGAACCTAGAGTTCAGGGCAATGAAGGGGGAGTGGCGCTGAGACTCTCCCATTGGTGATTTTAATTTCCTTCCCCAGTTCTTGCTAATACAAGGGCTTCCAAATACTTACTCCTGCTTTTCCCTGCCACCCTTTCCCCTCCCTCCCCTTTTGCCTTCTGTTTCCTCCTTTCCACCACCCAATCTTGTAGCAGCTGATTGGGAATGGGAGGAGCCTGTGTTTTGGTTAAGAAAAATGCATGAGAATAATGGGGAGATGGCTGAGAACGATGGTTAGGGGTAACTTACAACAGATCAAAACTTAACTTTGATTAAAATCTGTCATGAAATAATTTACCAATTTTAAGAAATGACAACTAAATGAATATTTCATGGAAAGCAGAATCATGCTTCTGGGGTCAGTCAGCCTCTCTTTACCATGGTGCTTGGATCATGGAATAGGTCATCAGCTGGGCCCCTCATCAGACTAAGGAATGTGAAGGTCCACTGCTGCATGGACTTGCTTGTTAGGTGCCTTCATTGTCCAGTTTGACTCTGAGGCGAGAATAATCTAAACCATCTATTCCCTGACCCTGGAGTTACCTATTGGTTTCACCATCAAGCCATCTAATGGGAGTGTTCTTCTGAGAATGCCTGGGCTTTTCCTGACCATGGACAAAGTTCACCTCCCAGTGGTATGAAGAGGGAGGAGAGCAGAGCCTCTGTCCTGAGCGTTATGGACCTTCATCATGGTTTCGTCTATTTCTGGAACAGATACAAGCAAATCGATACTTACTTTGTCCATTCAAGTCCTGAAACAGAGGATAGTTCCACGTTTCAAGGGATTTAAGAAAGAGGTTACAGGATTCTGCACCCTTCTTCAAAATCATGTGAATGATCCCTCTCGCAGCGTCCTGCTCGACCTTCTCGCAGTAAATGACGTTTACTTCTTCAAAATTCAGAACATTCCACGCAAAGAGCTCATCTACAACTTGCTTTATAACAGTCATTCCCATCCTTTGAATGAGAGCTTGACTGTTCTCCTTAATGAAATTCACTGAGGAGATGAGGAAATATATACATATTTACTCACATATCTAAAATATGAGTGTCATGTTGCCAGAGCATTAGGGTCACAAATTTTTTCCTTTAAAGCCATTTTGAGTTACAGAGATGGCAAATGCTTGAATTCCAGGCCTTCAAGAAAAGCTCTGCAAAGCGCCTTATCCCTAACCCCTTGGTGAGCAAGATGGTTCTTCTTTGGTAATGAAGTAAGGTGAGCAGTCTTATTCCTTCCCCAGTATAAGCAGGTCTACAGTGAGGTCACAGTGGGTGCTAGAGTAATGAGACGGGCCTGAGATCTGCCTGTTGGTACCATCTGTGTAACCTTGGCAAGTTGCCAAGCCTCTTTGAGGCCACTTCAGAACCATGCTGCTAAATGTTGCGCCCATTGGCCCTCTGGGGGTAAAGGCCCTAGTCTGTAGCACTTACAAGCCCCCATGTTATAAATGTTCTCACCAGTGCTGATTTCAAGCTAATCATGTACGTCAATTGGGTAACAAAAGTCATGAAAATGCAACACTGACGTTTCACAAAACAGTAAGAACCAGCTCCAGTACAGTGCTGGTTCCTTACCTGTACAGTAGTGTTGAGAACAGTTATTTAACTTACAAAGTTGTTATGAGAATTCATGTGTGGTATCTCATACAAAGTAATAGTTCAAGACATATTAGCCACTATTTGCAGGCATTATTCAGCTGTCACCACTCAAAGGAGTAGCATATTTTTTTATTTATTTGCTTTTAGAGAGAGGGGAAGGGAAGGAGAAAGATCAATGTGTAGAGATACAGTGATCATATGCCTCTTGCGTACCCCAACTGGGGACCTGACCTGGCCTGTAATCCAAGCGTATGCCTGACTGGGAGTCGAACTGGTGACCTTTCGTATTGCAGGATGGCACTCAGTCCACTGAGCCACACCAGCCAAGGCAAGAGTAGCATATTTTATCTCCCATAGAATTTGGTCTTCTCTGAAGAGGATCACTGCAAAACAGTTGTCTGTATCCACTTCAAGTACGCTCACCTCTTGTAGTGCCTGGGGAAGCTCTGGCATTTCAGTGCCTGGCTCTCCAAGTTCTACCTCTCAAACCCCGACCACACTGTAGCCAGGGAGTCTGTGACAGCTCAGTGGAATATCTGCCCGGTGTTTCACTCTGAGACACTATCTGCACTAGTTTCCCCCCTGAGCTAGGCTGCTCCCGGTTTTCAAATCTTTCTTGACTCACCCAAGTGAACATGCCCCTCCCGAAGGACCTGAGGCCTCTCTGGCTCGCAGGCCGGCACTCAATCCACTGAACCACACCAGCCAGGGCACCCCTCTGGTCTAAAATGCACCATCAGGCACTCCGACCCTGAAGATCACGCCCCAGCTTGCCTTCATCTCTGTCCAAATCTCTCCTACTAACCTCAGCAGGAACGTTACCACACCCCTGTCTCTGTCCTGTCAGCGAGACTCACCCCTCTGCCTCTGAGCTCTCATCCTTCGTACAGGAGTGATGTCTAAGTCTGGGTCTAGTCACAATCTTCATCTTACAGCTGAAGAAACGTCACCTCAGGAAGGCCTGGAGACCTCCACAAGGTTACAAGACTAGCCTTTTCGAGGCTACCTTTCTTCAGCTGTAAAATTAAGACATTGACTTTACTATATAAAAAGCTCATGAAAAATATTGAATAAAGTCACCTATACTAAAATGATTTAAAACTTGAAAAGAGTACTGCTATATAACTGTCAGATGTTCTTTTTACTAACCATGGTGTATCTTCCCGTGTGTGGACTACCACATTCCTCTCTCATTAAGTAGTTAGGTGAACACAATGCTGCTGGTTCATTCATTCATTCTTTCTTTCATTCATTATTTATTCTAATCAGAACATCTCTTTGTCTATACCAGCACTGTACAGTAGAATTTTCTGAAATGATAAACATGCTCTATATTTCTATAAACATGAAAAACATGTTTAACCAATAATGATATCGATGCTCTTTAATGATAACGATATTGATGATATTTAATAAACATGCTCTATATCCAATAGAGTAGGCATTAGCCACACATGGCTTACTGAGCACTTAAAATGTGGTTAGTGTGCCTGTGCAACTGGATTTTAAATGTTATTTAATTTTTACTTATTTAAATTCATATTTTGTCCTGGCTGGTGTGGCTCCGTGGATTGAATGCCAACCTGCAAACCAAAGCATCGCTAGTTCGATTCCCGGTCAGGGCACATGCCTGGGTTGCAGGCCAGGTTCCCTGTAAGGGTCGTGTGAGCAGCAACCACACATTGATGTTTCTCCCCTCTTTCTCCTTCCCTTCCCTTCTCTCTAAAAACAAATAAATAAAATCTTTAAAAATTTTACATTTCAATAGACATGTGGCTAGTGGACACTGCATTGGATGACACAGGTCTATACCCAGTAATCAAAGAATTACATTTTGGTTGCCATTTAGATTATACCATGTTGCTTCACAATGCACTTGACAGGTATAGCTCTCCGCTATCTGGCTGGGAGGATATGGCTAATAAGTGATGGCAGGGAACCAATATTTAAAACAGACACTTCATAGCTCTTTGTGTAAATCCTATCCTACCTGTGGGTCTGCCTTTTATCATTGGCTGCCATGTTTATAACTGAATTCTCAAAACAGCCTAAGAATATTTATTGGGAATTCTACATATAACTGGTCAGGGGAATGCATGAATTGATTTTCCATTCATTATCATAAATATTTGATAGCATATGAAATACCCAGACAGATTTTATTTCTAGCATACTTACTTGTTCTGAATAAAAGCTTTCCACCTTTCTATAGTTGAATAGTCGGTATTATCTCCAAATGGACAGGTCAAAGATGATCCTAATACTGGCTTTTTCTTTCTGCAAAACTGCTCCTCATTCTGTAAAACTAACAGACAGAGCCAGAAACTATCAGGCAGCAACCATGGGCACTTTTGTACTAATTCTTTTTTATTTGTTTCCATACACAGTAAGGACACACTTTACATAATAGTCAACTTGTGGGTTTTTAAAATTTTCTTTTTTTATTTATTGATTTTAGAAAGAGAGAGGAAGAGGAGAGAGAGAAGGGAAAAGAGGCAGAGAGAGGGGGAGAGAGAGAGATGAATGTCTATTTGTGGTTCCATTTATCTATGCATTCATTGGTTGACTACTGTATGTGCCCTGACTGAGGATGGCACCCTCAACTTTGGGGAATGGGGATGACCCTCTAACCAACTGGGCTACCGGGCCAGGGCTAAAATGTATTTCTCATTGTGAGTTGAGGTCAATAAAAGTTTGAAGGTCAGCGTTCTAGGGTAACCCCAGAGGAGGAATATTTAATTCTGCTTGGAAGAAGTGACTTTTGTGTTGTCCTTGGAGGAAATCAAAGCTTGCCTCCAGTGAAGGGGCAGTAAAGGGGAAATACTGTTTCTAAGCAGAGGAAGCAGCACAGGAAAGGAGACAGAGGGAAGGAGCTTGAAAACCAAGACCGGGACAGCACATGAGTGTAGTAAGCAAGGGCCTACTCTGGTGTCAGGACTGAGTTCAAACACCAGCTCTATCACTGACAAGCTGAGAGTCTTTGCCTCATACCCAGAAAGTACTCAGTAAATAGTGCATACTATAGTTTTTTTTCTTTCCTTTCTACTTCCCCTAAAAAGGAGTGTGTGAGAGGAATCATTGCTCCACTGACTGGGTCAGAGTTCAAGAGAGAACAGAGAAAGGAAGATAGAGGAAGGATGTAAGTTCCTCATATTCACTTGTGAGCAGAATAAACTAGTCCCGGAGTTGGCCATGCAGTCACTGTGTCCACTCAAATAATTCACTAAAATCGCTACCTGTACCATCAGGCAGGAATCTCAGCTGATTCTGAAAATGCTAAAACTTCACGTTCATTTTGGCTACAGGTAGTATTTTTCCTACTCACAGAAAGTCTGTGTCCAGGTCAGAGAACTAAATCAAAGATAATTAACTAGTTATTAATTGTTCTTGAGAATAGAATCAACCCATAATCTAAATGCAGTCCACTCTCAGTGCCTCACTGGTGCAAAGGGCAGGGCTGTGACCAGTTTGCTCCCCAGGACCATGGCTCTGGCTCTGACCACCTCACCCCTTAACCAAGCTGTTCAGTGAATAATTGAATTGCATGGAAGAAGTCCTTTTCCTACATTTGTACTGTGGAAAATAATATTTGGAACTATAATAATTCTAAATATGGACATTTCATTCCAAACGTTTACTTGTGCTCTTCAGAGGACTGACGTTTCTCAGGAGCTAAATAACCCATTGTGGATTCACCCCACAGCTTATAGATGAAATGAAGGCAAAGTCATAGATAGCAAGAACAGAGAGGCAGCGCACAGAAGTGTGTCTGAGCTTTGACATTACAGTCCTGAATTCAGATCCTCACTCTACAGTTTATTCCATGGGTAGCCTTCCCTTACAGAGTCTTGCTTTCTTTATCTGAGACACTGACATGAATAATGCCCCTCTCCTCAGACTGTTGTGAGGGTTAAATGGGAAAGTGGTTGGGATGGAGAGGGTCCGTCAGTGCTATCTACATTTCTTTTTAGTAAAAAGGCTCTGGACTAGAATGTTCTTAGATTTTCAACAGTCTCCAGAAATCTCACATATTACTGTTAATATTAGTGTTGGGGGTGGAATTGTGGTTCCCACAAATCTGCTGAGGCCCTAACTCCCTCAGGACGTGGCTGTACGTGGAGATCTGACCTTAAAGAGGTAAGTAGGTTAAAATGAGGCTATTAGGGTGAGCCCTCATGCAATCTGACTGCGCTGCCCTTAACAAGACCATGAGATCTGTACACACAGAGACCGCAGAGGTGCAAGCTCAGAGCAGAGATGGAGCGAAGGCAGACATCTGCAAGCCGAGGACGGAGGCTTCAGGAGAAACCAGACCTGTCGGCATGTTGGTCCCCAGTCTGTAGCATTTTGTTAAGGCAGCCTGCACAGACTAAAACAATTAGTATTATAGAAGTGTGCTGAACTAGTAAGAGAACAGGAGACCAATTGCAATCCACTTCTGTAGACCTGAAGCATGTCAGTTAACCCCTCTTCACCAGATTTTCCACTCATCTAAACTAGGGTCTAAGGATTAATTGAGATAAAGTATATAAAGACTCTATTAACAATAGGTGTCCTATAACAGTGGGTTCCTTCATTTCTCTCCAGATCAGTGATTTTCAACCTTTTTTATCTCATGGCACACATAAGCTAATTACTAAAATTCTGCAGCATGCCAAAAAATATATTTCTTAACAATCTGAAAAAGTAGGTGTAATTTTGGTTGATTTACAGAAAATAATAATAGTAACTACCTACCCTTTTTGCTCCAAAATGACTTTTAAAAAAAATCAGGTGCCTATGCTTATATATAAGGATTTCTGGTACCAAGAATTAACCAATCAGATGCAAAGTTATTATGCAACGTGACGAATAAGATGCAACTCTATTATATGATCTATATAGTTGTGGTTCAAAACAGGACATTTACACCGGATGAATATTGTTGTGTTGGCTGTTGTTACTTTTTTAATTTAACCTAAGGGAAAAGAGGTCAGTGCCCCTGACTAAATAGTCAGGTATTGCATGTTTTAAAACTTCTTGCATGATTGGGTGACCTGAATAGTACCCCTAGGTCCTTTTAGCTCACCTTCTGTGATTCTAACAACGGTTTTAGGAACAAAAGTAGGTTTCCTTCCTATAAACCCAAAAAGTATTTTCAGAGCTTTTTCCCTCACTTTGCCTCATAGTAAACATAAATGCACCCTTCTGACTTACTGTATATTTACACATCAGTTCCAAGCAACCTCATGAAAGCCCACCAGGCCAGACTAACCACCCATAGAAGTTTTCCTGCAGGCAAATCCAGACATGCAAAACCACAGTCTTCAGTATTAAGGCTTTTATACCCCCAGACACAACCTTTAAATAAATGTAAACCCAAATTTTAGTATTCAGTTCCAAAACCCATTTAAAACCCAATTTTCTCTCCCCATAGTACCTGGTTGAACAATCCAGTTGCCCTGTTCTTGGTGAAGCAGATGCCTTTAAAATAAAGTTTCTTTTTATATGCTTTCAGTTTCATGTGTGAAGCCCCGTGTCCTGTGGATTTGGGGTCTCCATGTTCTGTGGCCAGGGATTGCAAAGGCAAACACTGGCAATTCCTCTCTCTCTCTCTCTCTATCTCTCTCTCTATCTCTTTCCCCCCAAAGCATAGTAAGAATGATTTAGAAACAAATACTACTGTTCAGAAAGGGGAAATGACTGTAAGTGGAAGTAGCCAAAGAAGTGAAACCTGAGACTTAAAGATGCAAGAGCTAGAAATTTAAATTAGAAAAGGAATCAGTCACTCATTTGTTCATGACATACAAATTTTATTGTTACTGGCTTATTTATTCCACAGCTTAAAATGAAGCCCAGTGTTCTGAACATTTAATTTGCCTTAATTGTTATGGTAGAGAGAGACAGAGACAGAGTCAGAGAGAGAGAGACAGACAGACAGACAGAGAGAATGAGCTGGTTTGGTTGGCTAAAGCACACTGTTGCTGCAGTCAAAACCATGCTTACCGTCTGTACTTTGGGTCACAGAAGACTTCTAGCAAATGCAAACTCTCTGCCACCAGGGTCCTGGGCAAAGTTAGCACAGAGCAAATGGATCACCGCTGTCAGTTCACTCCCCTGTCAACACACAGGCCATTCTCCTGAATACAAAGAACTGCAGCCTCCTGCCAGCAAAACAGTCAAAGCTTGTAGTCACGAACTCCAGGAAGCCAGTTTCCCTTAAGCTTTGGAAATGGAGAAATCTGGCAGGGCGTGTCAAACCTTTTGGCATCTTTGGGCCACACAGGAAAAAGAAGAGTTGTCTTGGGCCACACATTAAATAAACAAACACTAACAAAAACTTATAGCACACAAAAAGTTTTAAGTAATTTTACAGTTTTGTGTCCGGCTGCATTTATAGCCATCCTGGGTTGCGTGCTGCCCACAGGTCATGCATTCACATGCCTGGGTGAGAGAATTACATTTTTGTGTAATTTCCCCTATCATTATGCAACTGACCATCAACTTTGTAATGTTACTTAACTTCCTGATTCAAAAAGAGCATTCTGATATTAACCTATCTAACATAGAGGGGTATGTAAATTTTTCCCTAAACAAATTTCTACATTTTAGGTTTTCTGTGGGAATAATAGCAGTGTTTCCCAACTTGCGAGGTGCACTTCTGAGAAGTGGAATCAAGGACTGTGCTATCAGGTCAATTTTTAAAACTTTAGTGGGACCTACATGTAAATGTACGTTCACAGAGAGAAAACTGGGAAGCTGGGTACCAAAATATTAACTGTGCTTATCTCTGGGGGTAGGATTATGGATAATTTTATTTTCTTCTATTGCTTATCTGTAAATTCTAATTCTCTACCACAAACATCTATTACTTTTGTAATAACAAATGATGTAATACGGGATAAAAGGGAAAAATGTAGAAATGTAGTTGTAATGGGCCACACAACTATATCAGGTCTTATTCTCTAGAAACTGTAAATGTTGTATCTTTGTAGATGTGGTTATATTAGGGATCTTCAGATGGGGCAGGTGATTCTGGATTTTTAGGATGAGCCCTAAATGTAATCACACATGTCCTGGCAATTCTGAATTTTCATTGTATGAACTGCCTGTTAAAGTCTTTTGCCTCTTCTCTTGTAAATCAACTTTATTGAATTATAGTGTATACATATGAAAATACAGCTATTTAAAGTTGTACAGTTGGATGAGTTTGCTAAAGAACACTCCAAACATAATACAGAACATTTCCATGGCCCTAAAATATTCCCTCAAACCTATCTGTAGGCAGTTTCCCTGTCCACCAGCTCTGGTCACAGACACCCACTGATCTGCTTTTTATCACCATGGATTAGAATGTATCTGGTTTAGAATTTCTTATGAATGGGATCATAAAGTATATATTTTTCTGTGTCTGTCTTCTATCACTTGGCATGTTTTTTTGATATTCATTCATGTTCTTATATATATCATTAGTTCATTCCTTTTTATTGCTATCCCATGGTATGTATTAGGTACAGTTAAGTATTGGATTGGCCATAAAGTTCATTTAGTTTTTTCCATAAAAGACACATTTTTCATTTTCACCAATAACTTTATTGATTTGGATATTTTGAGTATGTTGGCTGTCTCCCGCTATCAGCTGCTAGTGGGTAGAGGCTGGGGGCACTGCTAAACACCTTCCGATGCATAAGACAGCCCCACAGCAAAGAATTATTTGGCTACAATGTCAATAGTACCAAGAAACTTCGCAAACCACTTTTGACACCAGCCCCACAGCAAAGAATTATTTGGCTACAATGTCAATAGTACCAAGAAACTTCGCAAACCACTTTTGACACCAGCCCCACAGCAAAGAATTATTTGGCTACAATGTCAATAGTACCAAGAAACTTCGCAAACCACTTTTGACACGTTCAATCAGTTACAGCACCTTCTCCATAGGCTGCACAAATCTTTTTTTTTGCATTTTTACCTTTTTTGAAATAATATAGCATAAATATGCCAAAAATGTTGCGTATCTTCTTTCATCTTCAATATTAAAATGGCAGCACAAAAATTCACCAGTTTTGATTTTTTTTAAGTGTACACTGACATGACATCTGTCAAAATACAATCTAACAAAATTATTTTGAATGAAGTTAAAGACAACTAAGTACTATTAGAGTCATTATACGGAAAAAACTAGATGAACTTTTTGGCCCACTCAGTATCACGTGTCACAATGTATATATGCATCACAATTTACTTATCCAGTTTTCCATTAATCTGTTCATAGACTTTTGGTTTTTGACTGTTATGCATAAAACTGCTATAAACATTTCTGTACAAGTCTTTGTGTAGACATAGGCTTCATTAGGTATATAATACTTAGAATTGGAATTGATGGCTCACGAGATTAGTAAAGGCTTAACTTTACTTAAAAACATTATCTAATAGTTGTCTTTGTTAGTTCTAGTTGGTCCATATCCTTGTCAATGTTTGGTATTATCAGTTTTTAAAAATAGTTTATTTCTTAAAGCACTTTCAGATTTACAGAAAAACTGTCAAGATATTACAGAGTTCTCATACACGCCTGCATCTACTTTCCTGTTGTTAACATACTAGTATAGTAAATGCATGGTTTTTTTAATGTAGTTATTCTAAGGAATCTTTAGTGGTAAATTTCGTGGCATTTTCACTTGTGACGTTTTCGTGGCATTTGTCCATCCCCTAACAAAATCTTGGGATCATAAACTGGGGCTGACCTCTAGAAACGTTCCTAGTTCTAAAATTCTTTAAGCCACCCAGTTAACACGAACGGAGAAACTAAGGAAAACAAAAGACAGAACACAGGAGGCTCAAACAAAAACAGCCAACAGGGCGGAAAAAGCCGGAGTAGTCCACGCATTAGAAGTGAACTTCCGCTCCTGGGTAAACTTCCGGGATCAACAACAGGGGGACCCAATCAGGACATTTCTCCGGGAGCCAATGGGAGAGCACATTACAAAGAGCCAATCCGAGTGGTGCTGTCACTGTTATGGTCCTGTCAGGGCGCCGGCTTCGCGGTGCTGGGGCGGTCGCCACCGAGGGGACCTTGGTGGGGCTGTGTCAGGGGCAGCTCAGCATCCTGTTACGCTCGTCGCGGGCCACGCCGCAGCCTGCACCTCCCGGGTCTCCGGCAGCACCGTAGGGCGCGCGTGCGGGTCGGCGCCGCGGCCGCCTTGGGGCGCGGGCCCAGCCTCAGCCTCCTCCACCGCCGCCGGCCCCGAGCGGCCGCGATATGCAGCCGCCGGGCCCGCCCCCGGCGTATTCCCCTACTAATGGGGACTTCACCTTTGTCTCCTCGGCCGACGCGGAAGGTGAGACTGAGTCCTGGGAGGGCTCCGCGCGCCGGTGGACGCCGGGCCCTACGCGGCGGGGTCTCTCTGTTGCCGAGGCGCTAGTGGCCGGGCGGGGGCCGCAGGAGGCGGGCTGCGCCCGGGAGGCCTTCGAGGGGCCCCGAGGGGCCGGGGGAGGGCCGCGGGGAGCGTTCCCAGCCTCTCGGTCAGCGCGGCCATCCCTGCTCCGTCTGGGGCAGGTTCTTCTGGGGTCCTTGCCTGCCTCGGGTGGACCCACGGAACCCGAAGATTTTTAATGAGATGACTTGCTGTTATTATTCCGAAAAGCGATGGTAAGATTGTCCCGGGTAGGTGTCGAGGGTCAGGACGAGGAAGGAGAGCGGTGTTCCTCTCATTGATACATCAGTAATTTTTGCTGGGATTGGATTCGGCTCCGCAAAGACGTGGAGTTTGATATCTTGCCTCCGTTCGTTTTCCTGCTGTCCCCCCTCCCCCCCGCCCAGTGGTTGACCTAATATTCAGAGAAGTAGACCCTGGTGTATTGGAACTTGTAATCCGGCTAAATGTTCCCCTAGCTTCTGCAGTTTTCCTTGTAGTGACTGTTTTGACGAAGCAGTTGTGGCGGAGAAATTTTTCTACAGCACAGGAAATGGTGTTTTCTTCCTTTTCTCTGTTCCTTACCAGGCTCTTTGAAACTGGAATCTTTCTCTGCTAGTCATTTTCAAAATTTTAGGTTGACTGCACTTTGTACGCCAGCGATTTTCCGGTGGCCAGACTTACTGCCTAATACGAAAAAATAAATTATACTTAGCTGTAAGAAACTTCAGTCTAAAGAAGAATGTAGTATTTCCTCAGAAATCCGGTTTCGTAGTGCAGCAGTTAATATAGCTGGTTTTCCCTCCTCCCCTTATTTTGCTTTTTGATTGGTATTGTTTAATTAATAGTACTGTAGTTTTGGTTATAATTTAAGATGTGAAAACATTTTATCATAAGAATATAACTGATACATTTTTTTCAATTACAGTTTACATTGAATATTATTTTACATTAGTTTCAGGAGTACTGCGTCGTGGTTAGACAGTCATATACTTTACAAAGTGACCCTCGTCCCCACCCCCTACTCCCTCCGCCATAGCTCCAGTACCCACCTGGCACCACACAGAGTTATTACAGTGTTATTGATTATGTTCCTTACGCTGTACTTTACATCCCCATGACTATTTTGTAACCAGTGATTTGTATTTCTTAGTCCTTTCACCTTATCCACCCAGTCCACCAACTCTATCACCCCATTTCTTTTAAACTCTTAGGAATATTTGGTGCAATAAAGTAACCCAAAATATTTCCATTTATTCATCTATACTTGGTAGCGTAGTGTTTCGGGAGGAATATCAACTTTAATTTCCCAGACTTAAAGAAAAATGTGTCATTGAGTATCAGAACCTGATGAACCAGAGCCAAAGTTTTCTATCATTGCATACATTTTTCATATTCTCCCTTCCCCTAGGAATTACCTTTCTTAATACACATAAATGGGACAAAATAATATAATGAGCTAACCCATTGACTCTATATAATAAACCAAGAAACCTAGAATAAGTAAAATCCATAAGGTTTATTCAAACTTCATATAGCCTTCAAAGATATATAGACTCCCTATATAGCCAAGGATATATAGACATGTAATAACACCCTCATCTGTATAACTTTATACATACTTACATTTACAGAGTATTTTAAGCATATGTCTTGGTTGGTCTTTATAAGAATCCTGCTGAGTGCCCTGGCTGGCGCAGCTCAGTGGATTGAGCGCGGGCTGCGAACCAAAGTGTCGCAGGTTTGATTCCCAGTCAGGGTACATGCCCCAGCAAGCGCACGTTGATGTTTCTCTCTCTCTCTCTCTCTCTCTCTCTTTCTCCCTCCCTTCCCTCTCTAAAAATAAATAAATAAAATCTTAAAAAAAAAGAATCCTGCTGAGTTTTATTATTCCTGTATTTTATAATAAAACAGATTTAGAGACATTTATAATTGTTATAGGTTGTGTTGAATATTTTAATCCCTATGCCAATTTTCAATGTTCTTTTGGTCCAGGTTGTTTGTGCAATCTTTTGTGGCCATGTTTATGTTTATCCCTAGAGCAAGGATGAACAATAAATATTTTATTACAGTAAAACATTAAATCTAGCTGAAAAAAAAACAAGCTTAGAGAAGTTCAGTAACATCCACATGAAAGATCTGGAATTGAAATTGAGTATTCCATGTCTTCAGATTTCTTTCCACTAAACCATGGTGCCTCTTTCTTATATTTTTATAAATTGAGTAGTGTATTTGAAATGTAGCGTTAAAGAGTCTTGGGTTTGCATCCTGGCTTTACCAGTTGCTGTCTAGAAGATATTGAGCAAGTTACTTCATTTCTCTTAACCTAATTTTTCTTATAAATAAAATGGGGATAATAATACCCAAGTATTCAAATATTTTGCAAATGCAGAGGACTTACTACTATGTCTGGCCAGGTTAAGTGCTCAATTCATGTTAGCAATGCTGCTGCTGCTTGGGTTTCAGTATAAACTGGCTCTGCACTTAGTTCTTTTTCTTTTTTAAATTTTATTTATTTATTTTTAGAGAGAGGGGAAGGGTGGAAGAGAGGGAGAGAAACATCAATCAGCTGCCCCTTGCACAGTTCCAATCCAGCACCTGGCCTGCAACCCAGGCACATGCCCTGACCAGGAATCAAACTGACAACCCTTTGGTTCACAGGACAATGCCCAGCCCACTGAGCCACACCACTTAGTTCTTATTGTTCTCCAACATGAACACTGTACTCTGCAACTCCCAAGTCTTTTCTCTCATCCCCGAGCATGTCACACAAATTCTTGCTTCTCCCTTTCTATGCAGTTTTCCTAACCATGAATGTTTTTGACTCAGATGTTTTCAGTGCATACCTTCCTCCTGTCCACATCTCTTTTCCTTAATGGTATCTGCCCTTACTATTTGACCACACATACCCTTTGTCCAAAAATCTGTCTGATGTTTCCTCTCCGTATCTATGCATTTCTAGCCCCCATGCTTAAAATGCCTTTCTCCTCCTTACCCCAGGTTGAAACTTAAGACAACTCAAATGCTCCTTCCTTGGTGAAACCTTGCTTAACTGTCCCTCAGAAACGGAAACTTCTCTAATCTTTTCTATATCCCAGCACCTACCACAGAACCCAGAATATGAACATTACAAAATAATTATTTGTTACAGGAATAAATAACATGTTTTCTTTTGTCTTAAGTGATATTGACACTCAGGACTACAAAACAGCATATTTGAATGGAATAACAAAATAAAATTACTCGATTTAGAGCCAGAAGACTTCAGTTAAAGTCCTGACTCTTACAGTAACTATGTGATACTGGAAAATGTCCACTGCTTCTGTAAGCATTTCTTTCGTCATGTATAAAATGAAAAGCATACCACTTATGAGAATATTGTAAGAATTGTTTATGTGTATTAAAGCAAAGTCCGTAAGTAGAGTTGAAAGACCATGAGCTATGTATGAATAAGCCAATAAATGAATAAATAAGTGAATAATGAAATCCATACCAAATATTTATGTAGAAAATTACATCCAAAAGCAGTACATGAGCCCTGGCTGGCATAGCTCAGTGGATTGAGCGCGGGCTGCGAACCAAAGGGTCGTAGGTTCGATTCCCAGCCAGGGTACATGCCTGGGTTGCAGGCCATAACCCCCAGCAACCACACATTGATGTTTCTCTCTCTCTCTCTCTCTCTCTCTCTTTCTCTCTCTCTCTCCCCCCTCCCTTCCCTCTCTAAAAATAAATTAAAAAAAAAAAGCAGTACATGAAATGCATGTGTGTAAGTGCAAGAATGTAATGATGTACAAGTATGTGTGTATCTGTGTAGTCTAATATAGAAGTCTTTATGATAATCTTTTGAATTTATTTTTGTATCAGACAAATAGTAATGCTTTGCATGATTTATGTCCACAGACCATCAGCTTTGGCTTTACCTGGGCACTTAGTAATGCAGAATCTGCTTAAGCATGATTTGCATTTTAAATGGTGATTCAAATGATTTTGGTGATTCATATGCACATTAAAGCTTGAGAAGCACTGATTTAGAATGTTATGAAACATCAGAATAGGAGCAGTTTTATTTTAGCTTGAATAGTATCTACAACTCACAGTACATTACTGTGATCAGTAAGTTGTAGAAATAATAATCCTATAATTATTGTCAGTGCTCTTTTAAGTAAATGATAATTTTTTATTTGTTAATGTGACCAAACATCTAGCCTACTCTTTGTATCAGGTTACCCCTCCCCAGAAAGGATATCACCTCTAATACAAGTTGTAGTATAGACAGAAGAATGTTTAGTTTTATCTTTTGAGAAAATGTCCTACTTGATTTTCTAAAAATTGTATCCATGTAGGTAATATCATAAATATCTTCTATATGATTTGCTAATGAAGTTTAATATATGGTATTTAATGGGTGCAAGAATAGCTTTCCCTCCCTATTTGAAAACTGAAAATGACTTTTTAGCCAACTTTTTCTTGGAAAGAAAAGGTAGTTAAGTAAGGTTTACCTTTTTAAAAAATCTGTTTCTTTTCATAAATTTTAAACATATAAGGCATTGACCAAATCTATAAATGTGATAAAATTTCAGAGAACTACACACAAATGCAAATATAACTGCATGCAAAACTGGTAAAATTTGAGGATATGTCAGTGTCCCAGTTTGTTTTTTGTTTTTTTTTTTTTTTTAAGATTTTATTTGTTTACTTTTAGAGAGAGGGTAAGAGAGGGAGAGAAACACGGATCAGTTGCCTCCCACACGCTGGGGACCTGGCCCACAACCCAGGCACGTGCCCTGAGTAGGAATCAAACTAGCAGCCCTACGGTTCACAGGCTGGCACTCAATCCATTGAGCCACACCAGTCAGAGCAATGACCTGGTTTTGATAGTTACATAAGATGGTACCTTAGGGGAAACTGGGTGATAGGTACATGCAACCTCTCTGTACTATTTATGGAAATTCCTGTGAATCTCTAATTATTTCAAGATAAGTTAAAAGACAAAGTATGCAAATAGAAGAAATTTCTGTTAAATAACTGGTTTATCCCAAAATGGGATTCAATTTTTCTAAAGATAGGTTCAGGAGATTTAATTGGTTTTAATTAATATCATGTACATTATGAAAATTTACTGACATTGAATAGTAAGGCAACTAAAACCATAAATCAAAACAATATGAATAAAAATGTAATGTAAGACACAGTTTTATACAAAGCTTTTTAAAAAATTTTATGGAATGTCATGATCAAGCAAATTTGAATATATATCTAGCAATTATAAAATCATGTACTTGCATTGGTTTCTTGATATATTTTTTCATTGATCCTATATATGCATTAGAATGTTTTTATAATTAAAATGAAATGGTGGAATTTATCCCTATACTGTGAAACGTGATTCTTTTGTTTTGCTGCAGAAATACTCAGTTCTGGTTTGGATTTAAGCACACATGGATTTTATTTTCAGATGAATGAGATGATTTTGTCTTTGTTTTTATTGCATGTTGAATAAGAAAAAGCTTCTTCACATATATAAGAAGTTGGCAACTGCCAACAAAATGTTCATTATTCGTTGCAGGATGCTTTTCTTTCACAGAAATCTGGCACTTGTCTAGGGGCAGATCACTAAATCTTCTGGATGTACTATCATACTGCACTTGACTGAGTTCTTCCTTACCTTTCAAAGTGAAGTTCTCAGGCTGAATAGAAAATTCAGAGAAAGGATCCCTCGCCCATTAATACACTTGAATTTTAAGGGAGGAAAAGTTACTGTTGAATTTTGTTTTGTAGTTTTCCCAGGTGGCTTTCAATAAAACCTGAAACTTAATGATATTCTTTCTCACTCAGAACCCAAGCACCAGTGGAAACATTTAATAAAAATTTTAATTTTTATTGATTAGAGAGAGAGAGAGAAGTATCTGTTTGTTGTTCTGTTTATTTATGCATTCATTGGTTGCTTTCTGTGTGTGCCCTGACCTGGATCGAACCTGCAACCGTGGAATATTGGGAAAACACTCTAACCAATAGAACTACCCGGCTGGGGCCAATGGAAACATATTTTTTAAACATTTTATTTATTTATTTTCAGAAAGAGGAGAAGAGAGGGAGAGAAACATCAATGTGTGGTTGCATCTTGAGCACCCCCTACTGGGGACCTGGCCCACAACCCAGGCGCATGTGCCCTAGACTCGCAATTGAACTAGCAACCCTTTAGTTCACAGGCCAGCATTCAACCCACTGAGTCATACTAGCCAGGGCTAAATATTTTTAAGATTTCCTTTTGAAATAGATTTTTCCCAAAGATTATTTCCTCTTAAACTCACGTATTTATTATCTTTACATTTTTCTTATTTAGAAAATGAGCCCTGGCTGGTGTGGCTCCATGGATTAAGCGCTGGCCCATGAACTAAGGTTGCCAATTCCATTCCCTATCAGGCCACGTGCCTGGGTTGCAGGCCAGGTCCCCAGTTGGGGTGTGCAGGAGGCAGCAGATGATGTTTCTTTCCTAGTCTTTCTCCCTCCCTTCCCTTCTCTCTGAAAATAAAATATTTTTTTAAATGACAAGAACACATAGTGCAATAAGAAAGAATTGGCCTAAAAATCATGTTTTAAAATTCTATATACCTATTCTAGAGTTGACAGCCAAGCTAGGTGGTTCTTATTCTGGTTTAACTTAAGGCAACTGCTCCTGGAGTGATCTGGAATCTTTTTTCCTTATTTGTGACATTACTCTTGTTAGTTTGCTAACATGTTAGGCTAGCCACCAATATTTGGATTTTTCTGTTCCCACAGTGATTAGGTCTTTGGGGTACTGCTGTCACTGGCACCCCTGCATATATGTCCATGATATTTTCCCATTTTGTTTGGAATGGGAAGTGCTATAAAATTGTAAGCTACAGGTGCTTTTTTGATGTTCTGGCACCCATGCTATGACAAACTGCTGAACATACACAATTCTTGATTATAGCATTCCTTATCATAATTTATATATCCTTCTTTGAGTTTGATCAAGAAGTGTAGTCCTTTGTACAGGCCAGGAAATAGTTATTGAGGTCCTTTCCTGCCTCATAATTCAAAAACCTTTAATGTCACTGCTGCACTAATGACTTCCTGACCTAGATCTTCCTCTTGTTAAATCAGGAAAAGCATTCCTTATACCTAGTGGAAATGGAACTTCAGTTAAATTTTAACTCATTTTCAACTAAGGCAAAGACAAAGAAGCAGCAAGTAATTTTGAGAGAATATTTTAATTACAGGATTCTATGGTAGCATCTACAGGAACTATTTTTAAACTTTAAGTAGGGAAGGACAGGGAATTCAAAAGAACTTTGATTTTATCTTTAGTTGAATAAATGCCCTTATAAAACCTATTTAGAATCATATAATGTTAAAACTGGAAGAGAACTTTGAATAGAACATGGAGACCAGAAGACAGTAATGATTTGCTGTATTAATTACTAGCTAAGCTAGGACTTAGCTTCATTTTCTTATAATTACTTTCAGGAGTTGTCACAGCCAGACCAAGATGTGACTCATAATTGATCCACTCATTGACTGAAGTTGAAGCTGAAATTTTGATGACGTTCTTAAAAGCTAACCTAAAATTTAGGTTAAAATTAAGCTCTTCTATATACTGTATTTGATCTCCAGAGAAGGAACGTCTGTGTTAAGAATGCTTTGGTTTGCTGTTGCCAAAATTATTTTTTAAAGTACCATTCCAGAATTCTAGCCCTGGCCAGGTGGCTCAGTTGGTTGGAGCATGCACCAAAGGGTTATGGGTTCCATTCCCAGTCAGGGCACATGCCTGGGTTGCAGGCCAGGTACCCACTTGGGGGCATGCAAGAGGCAACTAATCAACATATCTCTTGCACATAGAGGTTTCCCTCTCTTTCTTCCTCCTTTCCCCTCTCTCTAAAAATAAATAAAATATAGGTAAATAAATAAGAAAGAATATAAAGTTCTGAAAGCAACAAATAAACAAGAAAAACAAAAATTCATAGACTCGGGCCACAGTGTGGTAGATACTAGAGGGAAAAGAGGTTTGGGAGGTAGTAAAGAGTAAAGGGGGTCAAATATATGGTGATGGAAGAAGATTTGACTTTGGATGGTGCACACAATGCAGATGATGTGTCATAGAATGTACACTCGAACCTATGTAATTTTATTAACCAGTGTCACCCCAATAAATTTAATTTAAAAATAAAATATAAGCATTGAAAAAAATTTAAATTATTGTCTAGATTTTGGTACTGGTCCAGCTAATTATCTGTGAAACTTTTCATATGTCTTCACCTCCCTCATCTTTCATTTTCTTAATGTAAAATAAAAGGCAATACTTAGATATCTATAACTTTAAAATATGAAGATTTCATACAATAGTAGGTCTTCAAATGATAATTATCTTAAATTTATGCTTATATTAGTTAAGATTCACACATTTTACATTGGCTTACAGTTTTTTCCTCTTTTCTCCTAAGAGCTCAGTGGTTCAATAGCAGCTCCAGATGTCAAGTTAAACCTTGGTGGAGATTTCATCAAAGAATCTACAGCTACTACATTTCTGAGACAAAGAGGATATGGCTGGCTTTTGGAAGTTGAAGATGATGATCCTGAAGATAACAAGCCACTCTTGTATGTAAAAATAATATGTAGCTTTTGGTTTTTAGAGCTAGTCTGTAGGATGGCTGTATTCTTTCATTGTTATTTGAAAATAAGTATAGAAAATCTTAACCTTTTTGGTGAAAAGTTTTAGCTGTTCCAGTTTTACTAGTAATTAGAAAAACAGTGAGACTTTTAAAAAAAATCTTCCAGTTTATACTGTAAATGTTGTCAAGGTGGCTTATTTTGCAGTATTCATTTGTTTCCCCTGGATGTTTTCAAGTATGTATGTATGTATGCATGTATGTATTTATTTGTATTAAAATTATCTGTGGCCACTCCACCCTGAATGCATCTGATCATATCTGACTTCAGAAGCTAAGCATAGTCAAGCCTGGTTAGTACTTGAATGGGAGAATATTTTTAACCTGCTAAATAGCAAAAAATAAAAGAATCATAATCCTCTCTCTGTCTCTTCCTTTCTCTCCTTTTCTCTCTCTCTCTCTCACACACAGACACACATACTATAGGCTGTTAGGGCTTACCTGGGTCTATAGCTATCTCATGTAAACATGCAATCTGAAAGAGACCACTTGGGTGCTTGCTGTGGAAATTCAGTTTAGGACAATTTAAGACTTCTAAAAAGATTATCACTTCCAAATCTCTCCCATATAGAAATTTTAAAGCTACCACTGAGGATTGTAGGGAGACTTTCTTTTCTTTCTCTCTTTCTCTCTCTTTCTATCTCCCTTTCTTTCTTTCTTTCTTTCTTTCTCTCTCTCTCTCTCTCTCTCTCTCTCTCCTTCTTTCTTTCTTTCTCTCTCTCTCTCTCTCTCTTCTCTCTTTCTTTCTCTCCCTGCCCCCCTTTTTTTTGTTACTATGTTATCATTGGGGGAAAAAGTGAAGAATTTAACAATTTTGGGCCCTGGCCAGGTGGCTCAGTTGGTTAGAATGTTGTCCCTATATACCAAGGTTGGGGATTGATTCCCGTCAGAGCACATACAAGAATGAACCATAAATAAGGGTAACAATAAACCAGGGTTTCTCTCTCTCTCTCTCAAATCAATAAAGAAAAAAATTACTAATTTTGAAAGTAGAAACTATAGCTTTGTAAAATCAAGGCATTACCAAATTATTCTCTGCAGTAATTACTGGTAGATGAAGTGCTGTTATTACATCTCATTTCTATGTTTATATGTCATATTTCATCAAATCTAAGATGCCATGAATTATAAGGTGCAGTTATTTTACATTTATCAGTAAGAAAGAAAAAGTGCTTAAGATAGCATGGAGCTAGGACATCAGAGGGCTATCTTCTTGGTGTAAGGATAAATGAGAAATAACCTATCATACAAAAAGAGATAGCAGGGGGCAGTTATTTGTCTCAGTTTGGCACTTGGTGGGGTATTGGAAAACTTTTTCCTGAGAGTGTAAAATCTATACCAGTTCTCATGTAGGAATCCAGTCTGATTGTCAGTATGGCACAAAAAAAGTCTCAAGCAGAGAATTTTATTTAAAGTCCCAAATTGGTAGTGCCTTTAGGAGACTGGCAAAAGAGAAGGCAGGTCTTAGAAGCACCTGGCTTCGTTTAAGGCTGACAGCAATTGTAAAGCACCAGCGATCGTGAGATTCATCCCAACTTTAGAGATGTTAAAATGTTGAAAATGTGTACCTTGGAATCAGTGAAATATGGTACTTCAAATGTAAATGTTTTGTTGACCTATAGAGACTATACCATTATATTTAAATTTAAGTTCTCCTTCAACATAAGTTTAAATATAACAGTATTCAGGCCCTGGCTGCTGTGGCTCAGTGTATTGAGCGCCAGCCTGTGAACCAATGGGTTGCTTCCCAGTCAGGGTACATACTTGGGTTGCAGGCCCAGTCCCCAGTGGGGGGCAATGTGAAAGGCAAACGCAGGTTGATATTTCTCTCCCTCCCTTTCTCCCCTCACCCTCTCTCTCTCTAAAAATAAATAAATAAAATCTTTTAAAAATAAGTAAATATAACAGTATTCAGTAGTGTTGTATGCCTTTTAAGAATTTTTATTTTACAATTACAATTTACAATTACAGGGAAGAATTGGATATCGATCTAAAGGATATTTACTACAAAATCCGTTGTGTTTTGATGCCAATGCCATCACTGGGTTTTAACAGACAAGTGGTGAGAGATAATCCTGACTTTTGGGGTCCACTGGCTGTTGTTCTTTTCTTTTCCATGATATCGTTATATGGACAGTTTAGGGTAAGTATATCTTACTTTATGTAAATTCTAAATATTTTAAGAGTTTTAAAATTAAAATAGCCAAATATTAACTATGATACCACATAGTTAAGAAATGCCTATAGTTGAGAAATGCCTTACCTGTACTTATTCTCACTTATTTATCCCAAGAACTAGTCTTAAGTAAATATGCAGGGAGTACCTTAGATTAATGCTTTCCAAATTTTTCTACATCAAAAGTGTTAATATTTGTATTAATAAGCAACTGGGGTAAATGGATGGAACTAACCCCATCTGACCAGAAGTGACCAAAGTGGCTGCCTGTGCCCTTTCTAATTTCTCCAAGGGATAAAGAGTTTAAAACACAAAACTCATAATCTTGTTCTTACCTTTTATTCATTTTAGTTTTTTAAAATAAATGTTTTAACAAATGATGATAAGGATTCCATCGGTATTTGTTTTTATATAATACTTTGTCCTGATATCAGAGGCTTTTGATGCGGGCTCTGACCATTGGTGTCTGTGGTGTTATAGATGCGACAAACAAATTCACATGGACTGTAGAAGTCCTGTGTAGAGAAGGGACGGCGTGGTCACTCTCTGAGTGAGAGAGCACCCCGACCCTTGCCTGGACAGGCTTTTATTGCTTTTCTGGGAGCATTACATCAAGGAAGGTCCTCATTTATTATGCCCAGGTTTGCTTTAGTTATTACATTTTACAGATAACAAAGAAAAGGATGTTGCAAATGCAAGGGAAAAAGTGGTTGAACTGGTTACACTCTGTCCTCTAGAGGTTTAGCACAGACTTTAGGAAGTTACATCAAAGATAAGCATTAAACATATGCTGTCTTAACTCAGGGTGAAAGAATTTCAGCAAAAGCAAGCCTCAAAGCAGCCTAAGTACAATGCAGGCCTGGTTCCCATGGGAAAGCTGATCTGTGGACCTGTGTGCTGCCTCTCACCTGTGGGTTTTCCAAACCAGGGCTGAGCTACATTTGCCATTGCCACTCGGACTGGTTCCCTATAGGCTTTATCATTAAAATACAACATAACACAAATCATTCCCTCATCCTTAGCTTGTTTCGGCTTTAGCCATTGGGAGCTTCTTCAGATTAGTTTCTGTGTCCTTTTAACATACTCCCACCATTTGTTGAGAACTTTCTTTCCTTCTGATTCCACCAAGTGTTCTGGGCTTATATTTTATTTTACCTGCCTCATCCTTGGAATCAACCATTTCTCTAAGGAACCAAATTCCTTTTATTAGGGAATGATATTTAGAAACCAAAACCTGGGCAATAAGTATGCTTAAATAACTGCTGGGACATCATTATTTTTAGACCATCCAAGTAGACAGAAGTTGAAAATATATGCATGTTGTATCATTATTATGTTAAGTCTCAGGAGTTAAAATTGTCTGAAATGGCTTCCATTCTATTACTTGAATAAATGTGTAATTAATACAAACTTTAAAGACCTCCCAAGAAGATTGATAGCTTGTTTCAGGGATGAATTTTCCTTGCAGGATAGTGTAAACCAAGGGTTTGGGAGTAACCACTTTGTTCTCTTTTGACAGTAATCTTTTATCATAATTATTGAAGTACTGAGGTTTCCTTAGGCAATTGATCATTGCTAAATTTTCCATTTGTATGCAAAATTACCACATGGTAATCTTAAGAAGTTTTTGGAAAGATACCTGGGAACCAGACAGAACACTCTGGGACCTGAAATTGGTATATCAAAATATCTTATGGCAGAGATTTGAGTTCTAGGAACTTATATTCAATTGCATGAATTTTTTTCCTCTTAGGTGGTATCATGGATTATAACCATTTGGATATTTGGTTCACTAACAATATTTTTACTGGCCAGAGTTCTTGGTGGAGAAGTAAGTGGTTAATTTTGAAAATAACCTTTGTTTAATATTGTAAGCTTTATTTTTGATATTGCAGATACCATCAGTGGCTATATTCATCATATCTGTTTCTTGTCTTAGAATTGCTTTTAAGTTATGCTACATCCTTTCAGAGAATCAGTATATTAGTATTGTACATACTCAATAATGTTATAAGGAATTAAGTAGAAAGAAAAGATCCATTCCACTTATAGGTAATTTATGGCTTTTTCGGGAAGCATACAATTTAGTCTCTAGTACAGAATTTTTCATACTTTTTGATCTCAGGTCCCCAAGGAAATTTCTTTATGTGGGTTATATTTATCAATATTTACCATGTTATAAATTAAAATTTTAAAATACATATTTATTCATTTAAAACTAAACCAAATAAAAAATAAACCAAATTTACTTTAACATATTTAAAGAAAAATAACTTTTGCAAAACAAAAATGCTAATGAGAAGGATAGTGTTGTTTTAAACTGGCTTTTTTTTTTAAGATTTTATTTATTTATTTTTAGAGAGGGAAGGGAAGGAGATAGAGAGAGAGAGAGAAACATCAATGTGCGGTTGCTGGGGGCCGTAGCTTGCAGCCCAGGCATGTACCCTGGCTGGGAATCGAACCTGCGACACTTTGGTTCGCAGCCTTCACTCAATCTACTGAGCTATGCCAGCCAGGGCTGGTAGTGTTGTTTTATATTTTTGTCAGTACTGTAGTTCCCTCTTTTTTTTTTTTAATTTAATTTTATTTATTATTTATTTTTAGAGACAAGGGAAGGGAGGGAGAAAGAGAGGGAGAGAAACATTAATGTGTGGTTGCCTCTCATGCACCCTCCACTGGGAACCTGGCCAGCATCCCAGGCATGTGCCCTGACTGGGATTCTAACCAGCAACCCTTTGGTTCACAAGCCAGTGCTCAGTCCACTGAGCCACACCAGTCGGGGCCCATAGTTCTCTCTTACTTGTGGTTTTGCTTTCCACAGTTTCAGTTACCTGTGATCAGCTGCCATCCAAAAATATTAAATGGGAAATTATAGAAAAAACAATTCATAAGTTTTAAATTGCATGCCATTCTGAGTAGCATGATAGAATCTTATGCTATCTTATGCAGGGAGTGGATTCGTCCCTTTGGTTAGTATCTACTCTGTACATACCTGCCTGTTGGTCACTTAGTAGGATACTTGGGTATAAGAGCAGTTATCAGAGGGAGAGAGACCATATTCATATAATTTTTATTACAATATAGTATTGTTATAATTGTTCTATTATTGTTAATTTGTCATTCTACCTAAATTACAAATAAAACTTTATTGTAAGTTAATATATACATAGGAAAAAATATAGCACAGAATATGATAATTTGAAATATAATGGGTATAATATCATGGTTTCTTCTTAATTCTCACATTTATGTAAGTACAGCAAAGAATGTATAATGTTCAAGAATGACTTAAATAAGTATCTTGACTTCTGTGATATTTATTTAAAAATTTGAAAATTCACAGGTTGCATATGGCCAAGTTCTTGGAGTTATAGGATATTCATTACTTCCTCTCATTGTAATAGCCCCTATACTTTTGGTGGTTGGATCATTTGAACTGGTGTCTACACTTATAAAAGTAAGTAATCTGTATTATAAAAAATAATTTACTATTTTCCAATCACAAAATATTTCTCTGACAAAGAATACTGTAATCTATAACTCTTTATCAAACACTTACCAGTATTTTGGAACAATGGCCTTACTCATTGATTTTACCAATGGTATTTCTTTTATTTTCCCCTTTTAATTATCACAAATTATAATGTGTATCTGGGGGGAATAAAAAACAAATAGCAAATCAGGCCTCAAAATGTAACAGAATTTTTTTCAATGTTGAATTTTTCTTCTCCGTGCTTATAATACGAGTTTATCTGACTTAAGATCTGACTTTGATTGGATTTAAGATTATACATGAACATATATACCCATTTTTAACATTTACTGATAATAATAAGTATTAAAAATAAGTAGTAATACAACTTAAATTTTGACATGTATTAATTTTGAACAACTTTGGGAAATAAATGACTGCTTTAGCACATGTATGTATATTACACAGTGAATGTCCTTTTTTTTCTTTATGGAAACGAGAACTTTTTAAGACCACCACTTTCAGTACTGCTGTTATATAGGCTCCAGACTAAAGTATTTGTTTTTAAGTAGTCCCACTTAATTTTTACTACATTACACTTTATTTAAAGTTTATTACTAATTCCACTATAAAAGAAACTACTTCATTTAGAATTGGGTAACTACAGGCAATACTGACATTATATTGTACAAGCATTGGATATTGAGTAGAATGTGGATTTGGAACCAGTCATTTCTGAATTCACATCCTGGTTATGTAATTCATACTTGCTCTCTGCCTTGGGGAGATACTTTTTCTTATCCTCCTCTGCAAAATAGGAATGGTAGCAGGTAATTTTTAGGGTTTGTTAATGAAGATTTTAAAGTATATATAATGCCTAGTATGGTGCTCGACACAGATTAGGCACACAAGTTGTGGCTGTTATTACAAATATTATAAAAGAATATTTTAAGGACATCTTTGTATGTTTGAACTGTTTGAACACTTTAGACCAAGGAGATCTTTCTTTGTTCTATATTCTAATCCTAAAGTGTGTTTTAATTGGCATTTTTAGCACTTTGTTTAAAAGTCTTACAGTATAGGAGCTAGTCCCATGCTGGCATTTAATTCTCTAGCCTTCATGAACATACCACTTGACTGAATCATTTGGAATCCCTTCCTGATTCTGGATTGGTTGGTTGGTTGTTACTTGGGTTAAAGCCTGTTTGCATACTGCTGAGACTACACTCAAAATTGCTAAAACCGTGTCCCCTGGTCATTTTTAGTTGTCAAGTTCAACTGAAAAATGGTCCTTAATATTCTTTATGCCACATACAAATGTATTCTTATAAAATGGAAAATCTTATTTATATCATTAAAAATTTAGGATAAAATTGTTTTTAAACTTCACATTTTTCTTTGCTAAATTTTCCCCCCGAATCACTTACTCTTCTGTGTGTAGTCAGCTCTTTCTTGCTTCAGTCGAGGTTTTGTTGAGGAACATGTTGCAGAACTCTTGTCCTTTTAACTTTTGCATTAGAATACAGTTTAATTTACAACCACTGAATTTTTAAAAAAATTAAATTTCTAGCCCTGGCTGGTGTAGTTCAGTGGATTGAGCACGGCCTGCGAACCAAAGTGTCGCAGGTTCAATTCCCAGTCAGGGTACATGCCCCAGCAAGCGCACGTTGATGTTTCTCTCTCTCTCTCCCTCTCCCTCTGCCTCTCCTCTCTAAAAATAAATAAGTAAATAAAATCTTAAGAAAAGGCAACTGTCGTTAAAAAAAATTAAAATTAAAATTAAATCTCTGTAACTCTTACCAACTGTTAACCGTTTATTTATAAAAAAATGAAGTATGACATACAAATGCAATTTGATCATAATTTTATTTCATATATTTTTCTGTACTTTTCTGTAGGCTTAAAATATTTGTGTGGTTTTTTGGTTTTGTTTAGCTTGTTTCGTTTAAAAAGCACAGTAGAAGGTGGAACTATCTCAAATATATTTTCAGTCAGTCTGTCAGTATTTATTTTTCACCTTTGTACGAGTAGTTCTCAACTGAGGGTAATTTTTTCACCCAAGGAGACATTTTTGGGTGCCACAAATTGGGATGGTGGTGGAACATTACTGGTATATAGTAGGTAGAGGCAAGGGATGCTACTAGATATTCTATAGTGCATAGTACAGCATCCCACAACAATTATTCAGCCCCAAAATGTCAGTACTACAAGGTTAAGATAACCTGCTCTGTTCCAAGTCTGTTTGTATCATACAGTAGTTTCCCCAATTTCTATCCTTGAAGTATTTCTTTCATATTACCCTGTAAAATGGCTTGAGTAACTGTCTCAGTAAGTACAATATAAATTTCCAGTGGAAATCATTTAAAATTAGGTATGTGTATAATTTGAAAACCACAATGTGTTTTATTTAATTTAACTGTTGACCACAATGTTATGGGTTTTTTTTTCTCCTTTTTATTTAATCCTAGACTTCCATCTATTCTTGGGGAAACAGTGTGATACTTAATAAATATTATGTGAATTTTTCCTTAATCTGCCTTCTTCTTAGAAGAAAAGAAAGGAAAAAATTTCTTCTGTGTAAGAATCAGTTAGTTTTCTTTCAGCAAATTTCAGCAATTTGGCCCAATAATAGTTCTTCCAGAAGTTGCCTTATCTTAAAATCTCCAGGGACACACTCAGACCATTTTCTTCAAAATTCTGACTCATAAGAACTAGAGTGAATCCCAGGATTTTCTTCTTAATAGATACCCTAGGTGATTCCTTGGATTGGACGAGTTTGATAACAAAACATTTCATTTGCAGAAGTCAAGTAGCAGAGCAAGGATGAACATTCTTAGAAACTTTTAGACATTCTCAATGAATTTTACTGTTTCCATAATTGGTTGCCTGGGTTGTTTTAAACAATATTGTCAATATTATTTTTACTGCATATTGTGCAGAATGTTAATTGACTTGCTAATATGCTTCCCTTTGTCTTTTTGCTTGTTTTTTAAAGCTGTTCGGTGTGTTTTGGGCTGCCTACAGTGCTGCTTCGTTGTTAGTGGGTGAAGAATTCAAGACCAAAAAGCCTCTCCTGATTTACCCAATCTTTTTATTATACATTTATTTTTTGTCCTTATATACTGGGGTGTAATCTAAGTCATATATGAGTAGGAAAAGACAATGTTACCTTTGTGTGAAGGCTGGGAATTCTTGCTGAAGGGATTGAAGAAAACCTGTTGCTGGTAAAATTTCACATGTTCCAGATGTAAAGACAGGTTGAAGGTTTTTTAAAAAACAATATTTTTTGGTATTTAATTAAGCAATTACAGTTACCTGGATTTTTTTTTTTGGTCAGAATTATCAATTCTGTTTGATTCTTCATATTACAGTAAATAAAATATAAAAGCATTGTGTTTTTAAGATTGTGTCAATATTCTCCTTAAAATTTGTGCCAAAAGACCTGGAATGGTAATCATACTTCACTTAAAGGGTAAAGATGACAACATCCTGATAATCTACAAGTGCAATTTTTTTCTTTAAAGGGTTTTCTCCTACATTGCAAATCCTGTAGATATATATCTATTTATACATATATATTTATGAAATAATTCTTATTATTCACAAAATATATTTCTGAATAGCTGAAAACTTAAGATATTTTCAATCTGATGCTTAAACTTTCTTTAATTTGGCCATTAATCTTTTTGTTTGTAAATTTAAATTTGTTTTTTAAATTGTATATAATTTTAAAAATCACATACATGCTTCAGTATATCCTTGTTCAGAATTCTTAATAATAACAACTAAAACTAATTTTAACATATGTTGATGTACATTTGGTTTGTTTGGGTGTTTTTAAAAACTGTTTGAATATCTAACCATTAAAAGTTTCTGTTTATCTTTCTGACCAAAGGAGCAAAAGGTATAATGGATATGACATTCATTAAGATTGTCAGTATGTAGAAAAGCACTAATATTTATAGCATCAGTAAGTATTTTTAAATGGTATTTCTAATCCAAAAGTTACTGGAAAGAGACCTTTAAAATCGTGTGATCCTGAACAATGTTACATGAAGTACAAAAAAAAATAAAATGTTTCCCAGGTTTGTGTTTTGCTTTATAACAACTTGTCCTATATAACTTGATATTTTAAAAAGTATCAGGTACTCTGACAAATGTACAATATTTGCTAATATTGGGAAATAATAAGAAATTTTACCTAGTGAAATTTTTGTTACAAATAATTTCATAGACTATGTACCTTTAATTACTATTACTTTGTAAAGTAGATGAAATATTTATGTTCATATAGTACCAAATGCCTAATGACTATTAGCAGATTATTGTATTATTTGTTTTTTTCTGAGCTGGAAGCATTAACTGCTGCCCTCAGTATGATTACAGGGCCATTTCTTGGTATGTATGGTATTCCTTTAGCAGTCTTACTCATCAGGAAACAACCAGTAACGCTGATGCTACCCTATAAATTAGCAAGATACCAAGCCCATCTCTCTTCCTTTTTCCCTCTCCCCCATCAAAAAAGAAAGAAAAATCTTACTTTAGGCTTCAGGAAAAATGTGGATCTACCTTTGAACCAGAATAATGCAAAAAATTTTATATGTTGATTCTTTAAACAAATGTAGGAAAAACATAGAAGTGCCAGAAGGATGGAACTTATAGAACCTAAAATATGAAGTAGTGAGGGAGGAGCTACAGCTACAGAAGCAGTAATTGTAAAATAAACACTTGTCATACTGACAGAGTTCCTGAGGGTCATTACTTTGTTACATTGATTATATTTGATGTTTGTAGTTTTGACCCCAAAATCTTTCCCAAAAAGCTTGAGGGTCCATACTAGGGGATAGAATTTTGTTGCTAAGCAATAAGTCAAGGCACTTTAGGACCAATTATATTTAAAAAGTGGGTTAATATTTTTAAGCTCTCATGTTTATTCATAATGATGTAAGATAAAATTAGATGTTTGTGTTCTAAAAAGGTATTTAAAAATAACAGCATTTAATCTTGGGAAACTGCCCTGTTTAGGGTATATATAAATGTAATTTATTCTGTTTCAAACTCAGCCAACATCTTCATGTACTAATGATCAAAGCAGTTAAAATATATTGTCAGTGTGAAAACCTGATTTGTAAATGTGTGCAAGATACAGTACTGCTGCAACTAATAATGGTAAGCTGACCATAACAATGTCCTCTCCACGAATTTTTATGTAATGATATTTTCTATGTCATACTAACTTTTAAGTCATGATTTCCAACCTAATTATTAATTCATTATTATTTTTTAGAACAGAACTAGTCAGTCTCTTCTAGTTTTGTGTGTGTGTATGTTTTACGTGTAATCAGCTATAGTAATCTTAATGAATGTTAATTCTCAAAACAATTATTAGACATTTACTTCTGTTCCAAATTGGTTGTAAAATAATTGAAATTTTTATTAAAAATCAAAGTATATAATTTTCATTGTACTAAAAGCAGTTTAGGAAGATTTGTAAAGTTTTATGAACCATTTCTTATTCCTAAGTTCTTATAAAACAGTTTTTATATATAATAATGTATGTTTCCAAAAATTCCCCAAGTGTTAATATGCTAATACAGAGTTCTAAATTAGTGAAAATTTGCATTGACTTAAAATGAGATAGATATCTTTGTTTAAATATTGTTTAAATTTAGTCAGTTTCTTTTTTAAAATTTGATGTAATAAAACATTGAATAAAATAATGCTTCTACAAACTAATAAAAACAGTATTTTTCATATTCAACAAAATTAATTGAATATTTTAAGATGTTATTTACCTTTTACATTTTTTATGAATGCATTTTTAGTTAGTTTTAGCCTTTAGAGAATTATCACACATTTTTTTGCCTTTTTCTGTTTTTGTGATGTTTGTTTTGTTAAAAGATCTTCCATACACTTCTCTCTCTTTTTTTAAATAGTTGAACAAGTTGCATTTTTTGTTTTTTCTTTGCAAAAAAGGGAATCAACACACATCATGGAGAGTGACAGTGTCTCTCAGGGTGTTAATAATGACCTATTACAGGCCCTGGTTAGGTTAGCTTAATTGGTTAGGGCATCGTCCTGACATACCGAGGTTGTGGGTTGGATCCCCAGTCAGGGCACATACAAGAGTCAACCGGTATCCGGTCAAGATGGTGGAACACATAAACTCAGTACTTACTTCCTCGCACAACCATATCAAAATTACACCTAAACTACAGAATAACCATCATTAAGAAGTGCCAGAAATTGCACTTCTGGAATCCTACAACTATGGAATTAAAGAAGAAAACGCATCGAGACTGGTAGGAGGAGTGGAAATGTGGAATGGGCTTGTCCCACGCCCACTCGTGGCAGATAAAAATCAGGAGGGCTATCTCCAGAGCAATGGGTCTCAGCCCCATACCAGGCCCCCAACCATGGGTTCCAGTGCCAGGTAGAGAAGTTCCTGTAACTCCTGCCTTTAAAAACCAGTAGGGATTGAGACTGAGGAAGGTAGAAACTTCTGTAGTCCTAAGCAATTCCTCTTAAAGGTTCCATTCATGGACTTACTTGGACTCACTTCCTCTGAGCTCCAGCATGGGGACAGCAGCTTGAAAGGCACAGGGATGAGCTGAATTTTCTGACATCAGGGCAAGAGCTGGGGGGCAGCTTTCTCCCATACAGAAGTGCTGGTACCTTTGATGAGCCCTCCCCCGCCAGAGCCCTAGGAGGACATCATATCTGAGAATCCATCAACCTGGCTCACACTCTGTCCCACCCTGGTGATTCCCTGAGACCCTTCCCTGCTCAATTTTCAGGCCCACCCAAGGTGTTTCCAGTGGCTTTTTCATACAAATAGCTTGTCTCAGTTCATGGTTTACATTTTTCTAAATTATCTTACACAAACAGCATCTGGCCTCAGCAAGCCCTGTACCTCTTGCTAAGTGGCCCCAGGCCTGGCACTAGCAGCAGCCACCCTTGGTTTACCGGTTCGTCTTGCCTGGGCACCTCCAAGCCCAGCACAAATAGTTGCCATCTGCAGATTGCTCTGTAGCTTATGCCAGGTGGTCCCGGGGCAGAACACAGATGATTGACCTTGGTTAGCACCTCCGAGGAGGTCCCAGAGCCAACACACCCAGTGCACAGCTTCAGACCACATGGGAACACCACCTCCACAATTGACACACTCAAGGGCAAACTCAGTGGGCACCAGAGCCCTGCTGAAGTAAGTCCTGCTCTGTGGAGTGGGCCCCTGCACAGCTGATCCCCCATGGTGGTCAGAGGTTGGTGGTCAGAAGTCACAGTCAGTCATTGCAGCTGATCGGCCTGGGTAAATCCCATTGACATGCCAATAGTAATAAAAGCTCAACTATAAAAGGAGGGTGTACACAGCCCACATGGTGGGCACACCTTGAGCACCCAGCTTGGGTGACAGGACCACACAGGACACCTACTACATTAGTCTGTACTGCCGAGACAGGGAATCATAGCAACTCTACCTAATACATAGAAACAAACACAGGCTGCCAAAACACGAAAACAAAGAAATATGGCCAAAATGAAAGAACAGAATAAAACTCTAGAAAAAGAACTAAACAAAATGGAGACCAGCAACCAACTAGACGCAGAGTTCAAAACACTGGTCATAAGGATGCTCAAGGAACTTAGTGAGAACCTCAATAGCATAAAAAGGATCCAGTCAGAAATAAAGGATACACTAATTGAAATAAAGAACAATTTACAGGATTTCAACAGTAGAATGGATGAAGCTGTTAAATCAGCAATTTGGAATATAAGGAAGCAAAACACCCAATCAGAACAAAAGAAAAAAGAACCCCCCCCCCAAAAAAAAACAACAACAACAGAAATGAAGGCAGTGTTAGAAGCCTCTGAGACAACTTCAGTCATACCAATATTCACTTCATGGGGCTACTGGAATGAGGAGAGAGAGCAAGCATTTGAAAACCTGTTTGAAAAATAATGACAGAAATCAGCCCTGGCTGGCATAGCTCAGTGGATTGAGCTCGGGCTGCGAACCAATGTGTCTCAGGTTTGATTCTCAGTCAGGCCACATACCTGGGTTGCAGGCCACGGCCCCCAGCAACCACACATTGATGTTTCTCTCTTTCTCCCTCCCTTCCCTCTCTAAAAAGAAATAAATAAAATCTTTAAAAAAAATAATGACAGAAATCTTCCCTAACTGGTCAAGGAAATAGACACCTGAGTCGAGGAAGTGCAGAGAACCCCAGACAAGATGAATCCAAACAGGCCCACACAGAGACACATCATAACTAAAATGCCAAATGTTGAATACAAAGAAAAAATCTTAAAAGCAGCAAGAGAAAAGCAGTTCGTTACCTACACGGGAGTTCCCATAAAACTGTCAGCTGATTACTCAGGAGAAACTTTGTGGTATAGAAGGGTTTGGCAAGAAATATTCAAAGTCATGAAAAGCAAAGACCTACAACCCAGATTACCCAACAAAGCTGTTATTTAGATTCAAAGGCCAAATAAAGAGCTTCTCAGACAAGAAAATGCTGAAAGAGTTCATCACCACCAAACCAGTATTATGTAAAATGTTAAAGGTCTTCTTTAAGAAGAAGAAAATAAAAAATATAAATAATAAAATGTCAGTAAATACACATCTATCAACAATTGAATAAAAAAACAATAAATGAACAAACAACAGAAACCATCATAGACACAGAGAACATTTTGATGGTTGTCAGATGGTGAGGTGGGGAGAAGGGTGAAAAGGTAAAGGGGTTAAGAAGTACAAATTGGTTGTTACAGAATAACGGGATGTAAAGTACAGCATAGGGAATATATCAATAATAGTATAGTAACTATACATGGTGTCAGATGGATGCAGGATTTATTGGGATGACCACTTATCAAGTTACGTAATGTCTAATCACTGTGGTGTACGCCCGAAACCAATATAATAATGTAGGTTAACTGTAATTGAAAATAAAAAATGATTAAAAAAACACACCAATGAATAAAATACATGGAAAAACAAATCAATGTTTCTCTAAAATCAATAATAATTTTTTTAAAAGAATATCTAGCAAAGATATCAATTCTCTGTTTAGATTTTCCAAAGACCTGTGTTTTAGTAATTACCTTTCATAAATTAACTTGACAAGAACTGAAAGCAATTGAACATATAAAACTAAAAGCATGAAAAGAAACAGGAATTATTTAAGATAAGAAAATGCAACATGCCATTTGAAACAATACAGGACCAATTCAAGGGAAATTTATTATCTAATACATTAACTATAAGGAATTTTGATATATTCCATTTTGTGGTGGTTAGTTCTATTTTTAAAGATTTTATTTATTTTTAGAGAGGGGGAAGGGAGGCAGAAAGAGAGGAGGAAACATCAATCGGTTGCCTGGGGGTTGCACACCCCCAACTGGGGGCCTGCCCTGCAACCCAGGCATGTGCCCTGACCGGAGTCGAACTGGTGACCTCTTGGTTTGCAGGAAGATGCGCAACCCACTGAGCCACACCAGTCAGTGTTGTGGTTAGTTTTATGTGTAAACTTGACTGGGCCAGTTGGTCCCCAGTGTTTGGTCAAATATTATTTTGGGTGTTTCTTTTGAGAGTGTTTTCAAATGAGATTAACATTTAAATAGTTATACTGAGTAAAGCAGATTGTTCTCCCTAAAATGGATCTCAAAGAATTAGTTGAAGGCCTAAATAGAGCAAAAAGGCTGACCCTCTCTCCCTTCCCCCATCCTCCACCCCACCTGACCCACACCTCTAGTAAGAAAATTCCTCCGAGCTGGCTGCCTTCAAGTGGGGACATGCGTTTTTTCCTGCCTTCTGACTCCTGAGTCTCTAAGCTGGCAGGCCTTTGGGCTGGATCTGCTCCAGCTTGCCTACTGGCCCTGCATATCTCGGGACGTAACAGCTTCCACAATCATGTGAGCTGATTCCTTATAATATATACATTTCCTATTGGTTCTGTTTCCCTGGAGAACCGTGATACACTTTTTTCCTATGCATAGTCTTAAAACATGGACATTTTATGTGAGTAACTTGTACAGTCTAATTCTAAGTATACTTTAGGGCTCATTGATTTTCAGACACCTGTGTAAGAGAATAGTTATATGATATTTACATTTTTAAAGCACAGGAAATGCAAGGCTTTCTGTAAGTGGGTTGGCACACTTGTGAACAGCTTGTCACCGCTTCACTAACTTCTGAGTACTTTTTGACTAGTCCCTAATCCTCAGACCTGAGTGTGGTGGGTCTGGCACCCAGGGACTCCTCTGCCTCAGGTGATCTGACGCTGCAAGTTTGTCGGTGCAGTCCTCTGGGGGGCTTGTTTTCTTGGAAGCTGAATTGCACTGCCGGCTTGGCTTATAGGTTCATCTAATGCTTCTGTTGTACAAAGCCACTTGTTTGGGAACCTATTTGCCTGTTTGACTCTTTGTTTGGACCATTTATTCGTCTGGAGTTTATTTTCCTCTCTTGGAAAGACAGGAAAAAGATTTCTAGCTCTTTCCCTCCAGTTACCTACTAACATGGTACTGTTTTCTCTGTATTTGAACCTATTCTTAATAGTCCCTAGCCTTTGTTCTGTAATAATTATCTGATAATTTAATGTGTAATCATTCAGGTAGAAGAAACCTCACATTCCTTGGTTTTTCTCAAATTAACCTAAGCTTCCTTAGGCTTGGCTAAAGGGACTTCCAATATGGGTAGAGATGAGATTCCCTAAGCCCTTCACTGGCTCCTAAGAGAACCCCTGGCCTTAGCAGATGTCAAAGACGGGGTGTGGTTCATTGAGTTTTCTGTTCTTGCTATTGCTCCATACAGAGAATGCTTTTGCTGGGGTATGGCCCTCCTCCATCTAGGAGGCCCTGTTGTTCTGTAGGAGTCACCTAGGTGCCTTCATGCCATCTTCCCACCACCAACAGGCTGGTGCAGGACAGAGACTTGCTTTGCTCTCAAGGCCCCTGCACTTATCTTGACAACCCTGGACATGGCTACATAAGACAGACATGTCTATACCTCTTAAGAAAACCACTGAACCCAATCCCCTTCCAGTCCCTAGGGCCCCTCCTTTTTTCTAGTCAGGCTACTCCTTTTTTTTATTCCAAGCACCAGTCTCTTCCACATCACTATTCCATCCTCAGCATCAGGTTTATTCCTTTCCTGAGAAAGACCTGGAAGGATTTTTTCCTGACAGCCACTGAAATATGGAGGAGTTGTTGTACAACCCGCCCCTTACTCTCCTACACACACACCAATGGAGAAGAACCCAAATTTTAAAACATACAGGCTTAATTGGAAAAGGGGAAATACCTCTCTCTTATGATGAGGAAATACATTTCTATCATGATAACCGTACAGTCAGGAAATAGAGCCAAGGTGATTTTTCTTTTAAATATACTATGACACATTGCAGGTCCCTACTGCAGAGCCACTGTTGGAGAAGTGAATTGCAAGGTCCATGCGCTGCCACCCCCTCCACCCGCCATGCTGCTACCTGAGTCACTGCTGCTTGGCCTTCTCAGCCTGGCTTACAACAGTCCTGTTGTCTACTTCAAGGAGCAGTCTCTGGACAGAGACGGGCAGACCAGCTGCTGGGTCGAATCCAAACACAAGTCGGATTTTGGCAAATTCATCCTCAGGGACAGATAGTTCTGTGGTGGCCTAGAGAAAGATAAAGGGCTGCAGATGAGCCAGGATGCCCGCTTTTATGCCCTGTCAGCCAGGTTTAAGCCTTTCATGACAAGGACCAGATGCTGGTGGTGCAGTTTACTGTGAAATGCCAGCAGAACATCAAATGTGGGCGTGGCTATGTGAAGCTATTTCCAAGGGGTTTGGACCAGAAGGACATGCATGGCAACTCTGAATACAACATTATGTTTGGCCCTGATATCTGTGGCCCTGGCACCAAGAAGGTTCATGTCATCTTCAACTACAAGGGCAAGAACATGTTGATCAACAATGACATCCGTTGCAAGGATGATGAATTAACACACATGTACACACTGATTGTGCAGCCTGATAACACCTATGAGGTGAAAATTGACAATAGCCAGGTGGAGTCGGCTCCCTGGAAGATGTCTGAGCTTTCCTACCACCCAGGAAGATAAAGGATCCTGATGGTTCAAAGCTGGAAGGCTGGGGTGAGCGGGCCAAGATGGATAATCCCAAAGACTCCAAACCTGAGGACTGGGACAAGCCTAAGCACATCCCCAACCCCGATGCTAAGAAGCCTGAGGACTGGGATAAAGAGATGGGCGGAGAGTGGGAACCACCATAGATTCAGAACCCAGACTACAAGGGCTAGTGGAAGCCCTGGCAGATGGACAACCCGGATTCCAAGGGCACTTGGACCCTCCCAGAGATCAACAACCCCAGGTACGCTCCTGATACCAATATCTATGCCTGTGAAAACTTCCCCGTGCTGGACCCAGACATCTGGCAGGTCAAGTCTGGCACCATCTCCACCAACTTCCTCATTACCAACGATGAAGCATATGCCGAGCAGTTTGGCAACAAGACATGGGGTGTCACAAAGGCAGCAGAAAAGCAAATGAAGGACAAGCAGGATGGGGTACAAAGGCTACAGGAGGAGGATGAAGACGAGGACAAGAGCACAAGGAAGGGGAGATGGCAGACAAGGATGGGGAGGAGGACAAACATGAAGATGAGGAGATAGAGGATGAGGAGGAAGAAGATGCTGCTGCTGGCCAGGCGAAGGACCAGCTGTAGGGGCCATGCCACTGCTTCCAGGCCTGGACTGAGGCCTGAGCCTGCCCACCACAGTGGCAGTTGCACCAAATAATGTCTCTATGAGACTGTAGAACTTTCCTTTTTTTTTCCAGGCGGGTTCCAATTTGGGGTGGATTTTGGTATTGTTCCTCCCATCTTGCTTTTTTCCCCCCTATTGGTGTTTTGTCTGATTCTCCTTTGGCCCTCATCTTTCTTAACATCTTTGCCTTCCCTGTCCCCTGCTTTCCCCTGATCCCTTAATTCCCCCTCCAACCTGGGGGTCAGGGTGGTGTGGAAGAGAAGCCCCAGACCCACGATTCCAGCTGTTCTCCTTCCTGTAGCCCACATAAGGGCAGGAGATGAGAATAGAGCCCCCAGCGCCCCAGCACTGAGGAAGAATGGGGGTCCTAGGGCCTGAGCTCTGACACCCTCCCCCCTTCCTTCCCTCCTCTGCCTCCAGGACTGAGCCACTTCTGGGTGGGGCAGTGGGTTCCAGCTCAGCTCACACTGAGAATGTAAGAACTACATACAAAATGTCTATTAAATTAAGTTTTGTGTCTTCTAAAAAATAAAAATAAAAATAAGTAAATATACGAGGACACATTTCAAATTTATAAAAAGGTATGCAGACTAATGAATTACCTGTGTTAAGAAATAAAGAACTTTAAGAAACAAATTGTTACTAATAGTTTGGACTCTGTGATCATATTTTCTTTATTTTCCCCCACAACACTGACTTTCCTAAATTTTGTTTTTCACTCCCATGTATTTTGTTATAATTTTATTATTTATGTATAGATCCTTAAGCAGTATATGTAGGATTTTTTGTATGTTTTAAATTTGTATGTTAATGGAATCTTTATGTATTCTTACGCATCCTGCTTCATCTGTGGGCATACAGATAGCTACAAATTTATTCATTGCCACTGCTATAAAAGATTTCCTCGAATGAACATACCACATATTATTTATTCATTCTCCAGTGGATAGAGCCTCGAGGTTGTTACCAAATTGCTATTACATGCAATGTAGCTGTGAACATTCTTTTTTAAAATATACTTTTAACATTTCTTTATTGATTGATTTTAGAGAGAGGAGAAAGGAGAGAGACAGGGAGCACGAGAGAGAGAGACAGAGAGAGAGAGACATCAGTTTGTTGTTCCACTTACTTATGCTCTCATTAGTTGATTCTTGTATGTGCCCTGACCAGGGATCAAACCTGCAACCTTGGCATATCAGGGTGATGCTTTAACCAACTGAGCTACTTGGCCAGGGCCTACCATTCTTTTTCATAGTGCCTTGTGCACACAAATAACATATTTCTCAAAGAAAATTTACCTAAGAGTAGAATTGCTCGGTCCTAGAGCTTGTACATCTTCTACTTTGATATAAGCTGCCAAACTGCTCTCCAAATTGGATGAACATGCCCTATACCAAAACTTTCCCTTTGCATCACATCTTTACCAGTGCTACCATTCTCAGAATTTTTAACCTTTGCCAATCTGATTGTACCTCATTGTGGTTTTTACATCCCTGATTACCAATGAAGTGGAGCACTTTTTATATGTTTATGTTTGTTGGCTATTCACGTTTCCTTTTCCATAAAGGGCTCTTGTGCTTTTTCATACCCTCTGTCATCATTGTCATCATCATCACGATCATCATTATTAGTTTACAATATTGGGTTGTCTTTTTTGTATTGACTTGTGGGAGTTCTTTATATCTTCAAGAAGCTAATCCCTTGTCATCCATTTGCATTTGCAAATACATTCTTTCGATCTTCAGCCTGTCTTTTTACTTTGTTTATGGTATTTTTTGGATGTACAGATGTTTTTAAACTTTAGCATAGTTAAAGATCAATTGTTTTTTTATGTGTGCTCTAATTTTGTGTTTTAGAAAAACCACACTTTTTTCTATCTGAAGTCATGGGATAGTCTCCCTATTCTCAGCATTCCTTTGTTTAAAATCTTTGCTGTTCATGTTTAGAACTTTCATACTCCTTTTAATTATTTTGTTTATGGTGTGAAATAGGAACCAATTTTACTGTTTCCTATATAGATAACTAATTGTCCAAGCAATATTTAGTAAATAATTCAACAAATCCCCACTGACCTGCAGTGTATCAACTTTTCAGATATGTACAGGCCTATACAGAGAGAATTTGTGATCTGGCTACCCAGCCATACTATACTTAGAGTTTGTTTCACATTTTCTCATTCATCCTTGACCTTTTGAGCACGTCTGAGCTCACCTGAGAATTCCCTGCATAGCTTATTGGTGGCTTTGAACACCTCCCCTTCTTACTCAAAGGGATCACTGACACTGTAGGAATATTATTTTTAGAGCTTTCTTAGCCCTGTCTATTTCTTTTCAGAATCCCTGGCCTTGCTATCATAGGATTTTTAAAAAATTTTTCATGGTATCACTCCCAAAATTGAGAGCATACGTCTAACTTAAGTTCAACAGTCTTCTTTTTCCTATTACAAAATCTCCCCAGCATAAATTCAATTGGTGTTGTGACCTAAGTCTGCTATTCTGGTCAGAATTAAATTGGCTTACCAGGCATTCTTAATATTTTTGCTCCATTCAGAGCAACATAGTCATGAGCAAGGCAAGTATTCTCTGGATGGATGGTATTAAAAGCTTTGCAATATCCCACCATGGAGTATTTCTTGATTAATTTTAAAGTAATACATTTCCTTTGACAGTATCTAAAAACCCACAATCTTCTTCATCCTCCACTTTTAAAAACACTAGTTCTCTTGCTTTGCATAACTAGAAGTTTGAATATGTTACCCTAGGTAGTTAACTAGTTATTAATAAGGAAGGAAGCAAAGGGAATCCTACTGATGAGCACACTGATGAGCACAATGAACCAGGGAGCATAAGCCTGTTTGCTTCGCCAAGGAGTTACAGCCTCACACACTGCATGGAATCTCCCTGCAGCATTGCCTCCCCCTTTCTTCTCTATACTTAGAGTTTGTTGGGGGAAACAGGGGGAGGTAAACACATGAACAGTAGAAGCCAGAATGGCCCTGGCTGTTGCGGCTCAGTTGGTTGGGCGTCATCCCACAAAGCAAAATTTGCCAGTTTGAGTCTGATCAGGGAGCACGCCTGGGTTATGGGCTCAGTCCCCAGTGGGGGCATGTGCAAGAGACACCTGATTGATGTTTCTCTCTCACAACAATATTTCTCTCCCTGTCTCCCTCTTTTCCCCTCTCTCCAAAAATAAATAAGTAAAATCTTTGTTTTTAAAAAGAACGTAGTCAAGATGGCACAGGAGGAAGTGCTCGACCATAGAAGCCTGCCAGTCCAACCTGGGAGAGGGATCAACTGGCGAGGGGGTGGACCCATCCGAAGCCCACAAAAACTTGGGAAGTTGATTGGTTATTTTGAAAAAGCTCCTGGTCCTTCCCAAGCCTGAGGTAACATGATCTCAGGGAACAAAGAAGAGCTCTCTCTTAGTGACATGGGCTCACCCCTTGCACTCCCACATGTTCTGTCTCTGTAACCTTGGGGCCCTAGAAGCTGCACGGCTGTCAGCTGCACAGACTCCCCAGCACAGGCTGCAGGCAGGGGCCTTGGTACAGAGGCTCAGTACTAAGCTACCTGGACGGGAACTGAGACCACTTAGTAGCCACTTGCCGGCTCCAAACGAGTAAGTTTTAATGTGAAACAGAAACGCTGGGCACTGGCCTTTGTTTTCGCCTAGCTAAAGACACGGTTGGACTTTTTCCACAGAGGGACAGATGGAGAAGGGACAGAGAGGCAGCCTTGTACCCAGAATAAATCTTGCCACACACAATCTCCCATGCGTGGATCTGTGAAATGCTTTTCTCAGGATTCCATGAAAGAGCCCCACTTCCACTGGGCTACAAACACACAGCAGGAGATGGAGCCTCAGCACAGCTTGAGATGACATCTTAGCACATCCACTGGATTGCTGGGCAGGGTCATCAGAAGCCGTAGGGCCTGAACATTCTTGAAGGACTGGACTCATTCCTAAGGAAGAGGGAGCTAGGCATAGCAAGTTTGGCAAAGTTACAAACCTTTAGTTTTCTTCTTCTTTTCTTTCTTTTTTAAAATATTTCATTTATTTATTTTTCTTTTTTTAGAGAGGGAATGGAGGGAGAAAGAGAGAGAGAGAGAGAGAAACATCAATGTGCGGTTGCTGGGGGCCATGGCCTGCAACCCAGGCATGTGCCCTGGCTGGGAATTGAACCTGCGACAGTTTGGTTCGCAGCCTGCGCTCAATCCACTGAGCTACGCCAGCCAGGGGTTTCCTCTTCTTTTCTTTAAAAAATACTTTATTTATTTCTTCTTAGAGAAGGGAGGGAGAAAGAGAAGAGAAAGATTGATCGGTTGCCTTCCACACACCTCCAACTGGAGACCTAGGCCACAACCCAGGCATGTGCCCCGACCAGGAATCAAACTGGTGATCTTTCAGTTTTCAGGATGACACCCAGCCCACCGAGCCACACCAGTCAGGCTGTAAACCTTAACTTTCCAGAGGGAAGAAGTGATGCTATGTCAAGTCTGCTCTTTGGATTTGATTCCCAGGTCAGCAGTACATTCCCTACTCTCCTGTTTCCTAGGTAGGAAGCAGGATATGACATTATAGCCAAAGAACTCAACAGGAATTTTAGATGATGTAAGAAAACCTTCCTTCTTGACCTTTATCTTTAAATGTTTATGTTCAGAGGATAGGTCTGGAGCCAGACTGCCTGCATTCCAACCTTGGGCTTATCACTTCACCAGGAGACCTTCGGCATGTTACCTAACTTCTTTTTTTTTTAAATATATTTTATTGATTATACTATTACAGTTGTCCCATTTTCCCCCCTTCACTCCCCTCCACCCTGTACACCCTCTCCCACCCATATCCCCCCCTATAGTTCATGTCCATGTGTCATACTTATAAGTTCTTTAGCTTCTACATTTCCCATACTATTCTTGCCCTCCCCCTATCTATTTTCAACCTACATTCTATGCTACTTATTCTCTGTACCTTTTCCCCCCTCTCCTCCTCCCACTCCCCTGTTGCTAACCCTCCATGTGATCTCCATTTCTGTGGTTCTGTTCCTGTTCTAGTTGTTTGCTTAGTTTCTTTTGGTTTTGCTTTAGGTGTGGTTGTTCATAATTGTGAGTATGCTATCCTTTCACTATACATGTTTTTTCTTTATCTTCTTTTCTTAGATAAGTCCTTTTAACATTTCATAAAATAAGGGCTTGGTGGTGATGAACTCCTTTAACTTGACCTTATCTGAGAAGCACTTTATCTGCTCTTCCATTCTAAATGAGAGCTTTGCTGGATAGAGTAATCTGGGATGTAGGTCCTTGTCTTTCATGACTTGGAATACTTCTTTCCAGCCCCTTCTTGCCTGTAAGGTGTCTTTTGAGAAATCAGCTGACAGTCTGATGGGAACTCCTTTGTAGGTTACTGTCCCCTTATCACTTGCTGCTTCTAGGATTCTCTCCTTCATTTTTACCTTGGCTAATGTAATTATGATGTGCCTTGGTATGTTTCTTCTTGGGTCCAACTTCTTTGGGGCTCTCTGAGTTTCCTGGATTTCTTTGAAGTCTATTCCCTTTGCAAGATTGTTACAGAACAAACAAGGGGGGCCTGGGACGATATAAAGAAGCCCCCAGGTCCGTTATGTCCGCCGCCAGAGGAAAGATGTCTCTCAATGCCAGAGATTTGTGAAAAGGAAAGGAAACGTTTATTTAATGCTACACAAACTTAAAGTAGGGACCTAATGTCTTCACTAAAAATCCTACAGTCCCTTAAAGCACCCACAAACAGACACAGTCCTTTCTTCCTTCCCCCTTTGCCCAGTCCAGAGTACCGTATCTCCTAAAGCTGCGGGGGTCCCTACTCTGGCAAAGGCACGTGGTCCTCTCTCCCCGGACCACGGGAGTCCCTACTCTGCCAGAGCTGCGTGGTTCTCTCCCTCAGGGTAGCGAGAGTCTTCACTCTGCTAAAGCTGTGTGACTCTCTCTTGCAGGGCCGCACATAACCCTCCCCCCCTCAATGGCTGCCGAGTCTCGGTTTAAATCCCAGCGCCAATCTTCCTCTGAAATCCCATTTCCGGCTCCTCTCACAATTGGCTACAGCTGCCAGATTCTGGGCAGGTGTGGCCCTGTGGTGTGGAGCCAATTGTCTCCAGGCTCTTCTGGATCTTATTACAGATCCCTATTTGAGCCTCCCCTCTTGGCTGCACCCTGTTACAAGATTGGGGAAGTTCTCCTTTATTATTTGTTCAAATAACTTTTCCACTTATTGCTTTTCCTCTTCCCCTTCTGGTACCCCTATGATTTGGATGTTGGAATGTTTAAAAATGTCCTGGAGGCTCCTAAGCTTCTCCTCATTTTTTTGAATTCTTATTTCTTCATGTTTTCCTGCTTGGTTGTTTTTTGCTTCCTTCTGGTCCACTCTATTGTTTTGAGACCCAGTTTCCTTCCCATCCCTATTGGCTCTCCGTGCATCTTCCTTCATCTCTTTTATGGTAACCTGCATTCTTTCATCTAATTTGCGCCCAAAATCAACCAATTCTGTGAGCTTCCTGATCACCAGTGTTTTGAACTGTGCATCTGATAGATTGGCTATTTCTTGGTTGCTCAAAAGGATGAGTCCTGGGGGACTGATCTGTTCTTCTGTTGGAAACATGTCTCTCTCTGTCTCTCCTCCCCCCCCCCACCCTTCCGGTTGCTCTTGTTACGGTGAGGGGCGGAGCCTTAGGTGTTTACCTGGGCTGGGCACCCCAGTCGCTAGATTGTGACGTTATATGTGGGGGCGGAGGCGGAGGCGGGGGCGGGGGCGGGGGCGGGGGCGGGGGCGGGAGGGAACAGAACAATGGTGGTAGTTCCGTTCTCCTGGGATCACAGTCCCTTCTCTGGGATCCTGGGTTGTGAGCTCTGCCCTGGTCCACAATCGCTGCTTCACTGGGTCCGCCAGCCGCTGCTTGCATACTCAGGGTCCACCACTGTGATCTTGCGCGCCTTGGATGGCTTACGCGCCGAGTTTGCACCGAGTTCGCGCCAAGTTCTCCCAAATCACCGCATGCCGCTGCCGACCCGCGCCCGCCCGGCTCCGCCCGTCCTACTGGTCTGGATGAACGGGTCTACTTCAACTTCTTGGCTGTCAGACTTCCATTCAGATAAATTCTCTGTCAGTTTTGGGTGTTATTCTGCCTCTAAATTGCTGTTGTTCTAATCTTGGTTGTGTGTGGAGGTACGGTGCATCCACCTATGCCTCCATCTTGCTGGAAGTCCGGCATGTTACCTACTTCTGACGCTCAGTTTCGTCAACTATAAAATGAAAATAATGAAAGCAGTAGCTAATTTATAGGACTGTGATGATGATTAAATGTTAATATATGTATATGTATGATTATGTGTTGTTCAGCATAAGAAGTGTCCAAACCTCTAAGAGTTTTTATGAGTTTATTTGAGCCAAACTAACGACAATTGCTGAGAAGCAAAATCTCAACAGATTGAGAAAATGCCCCAGAAAATGGGGCATTTTAATGGGGCAAGTTTTACCACTTGTTTTACTTATCTTATTTTCAAAATATATTTTATTGATTATGCTATTACAGTTGTCTCATTTACCCCTTCACTCCCCTCCACCCTGCACATCCACTCCCAACCATATCCCCCCTTTAGTCTTGTCCATGTGCCGTACTTATAACTTCTTTAGCTTCTACATTTCCCATACTATTCTTACCCTCCCCCTATCTATTTTCAACCTACATTCTATGCTACTTATTCTCTGTACCTTTTCCCCCTCTCTCCTCCTCCCACTCCCCCTGTTGCTAACCCTCCATGTGATCTCCATTTCTGTGGTTCTGTTCCTGTTCTAGTTGTTTGCTTAGTTTCTTTTGGTTTTGCTTTAGGTGTGGTTGTTCATAATTGTGAGTTTGCTATCCTTTTACTATACATGTTTTTTCTTTATCTTCTTTTCTTAGATAAGTCCTTTTAACATTTCATAAAATAAGGGCTTGGTAGTGATGAACTCCTTTAACTTGACCTTATCTGAGAAGCACTTTATCTACCCTTCCATTCTAAATGAGAGCTTTGCTGGATAGAGTAATCTGGGATGTAGGTCCTTGTCTTTCATGACTTGGAATACTTCTTTCCAGCCCCTTCTTGCCTGTAAGGTGTCTTTTGAGAAATCAGCTGACAGTCTGATGGGAACTCCTTTGTAGGTTACTGTCCCCTTATCACTTGCTGCTTCTAGGATTCTCTCCTTCATTTTTACCTTGGCCAGTGTAATTATGATGTGCCTTGGTATGTTTCTTCTTGGGTCCAACTTCTTTGGGGCTCTCTGAGCTTCGTGGATTTCCTGGAAGTCTATTTCCTTTGCCAGAATGGGGAAGTTCTCCTTTATTATTTGTTCAAATACGTGTTCAATCTGTTGCTTTTCCTCTTCCCCTTCTGGTACCCCTATAATTTGGATGTTGGGATATTTAAAGACATCCTGGAGGTTCCTAAGCTTCTCCTCATTTTTTTGAATTCTTATTTCTCCATTCTTTCCTGTTTGTTTGTTTTTTTCCTTCCTTCTGGTCCACTCTATTGTTTTTTGAGTCCCAGTTTCCTTCCCATCCCTACTGGCTCTCTGTGCATCTTCCTTCATCTCTTTTATGGTAACCTGCATTCTTTCATCTACTTTGTGCCCAAAATCAACCAATTCTGTGAGCTTCCAGATCACCAGTGCTTTGAACTGTGCATCTGATAGATTGGCTATCTCTCGGTTGCTTAAAATGATGAGTCCTGGGGCATTGATCTGTTCTTCTGTTTGAGACATGTCTCTCTCTGTCTCTGTCTCTGTCTCTCTCTCTCTCTCTCTTTTTTTTTTTGCGTCTGGTCGCTCCTGTTACAGTGAGGGGCGGAGCCTTAGGTGTTCTCCAGCGGCCTGGCACCCCAGTCGCTAGATTGTGACGTTGTATGTGGGGGCGGGGGCGGGGGCAGGAGGGAACAATGGCAGTTGTTCCATTCTGCTGGGACCCCAGTCCCTTCCCTGGGATCCTGGGTTGTGAGCTCTGCCCTGGTCCACAATCGCTGCCTCACTGGGTCCGCCAGCTGCCACTCGAGTACTCAGGGTCCACCCACTGCGATCTTGTGCACCCCAGGTGCCCCACGTGCTCCTGGTTGCCTTATGTGCCCAGTTCTCCCTGTTCTCCGTGCACTGAGCCCGCGCCCCATGCCCGGCTGCTCCTCTCCGCCCCTCCTACCTGTCTGGATGAACGGGTCTACTTCAACTTCTTGGCTGTCAGACTTCCATTCAGATAAATTCTCTGTCAGTTCTGGGTGTTATTCTGTCTCTAAATTGTTGTTCTAATCTTGGTTGTGCGTGGAGGTACGGTGCATCCACCTATGCCTCCATCTTGGCCGGAAGTCTATTTTCTTATTTTTTAAAATATTTTATTGATTATGCTATTACAGCTGTCCCATTACTCCCTCCATCCCCCTCCACCCTGCACACCCTCCCCCACCCACATTCCCCCCCTTTAGTTCATGTCCATGTGTCATAAGTTCTTTAGCTTCTACATTTCCCATACTATTCTTGGTCTCCCCCTGTCTATTTTCTACCTAGCATCTGTGCTACTTATTCTCTGTACCTTTTCCCCCTCTCTCCTCCTCCCACTCCCCTGTTGCTAACCCTCCATGTGATCTCCATGTCTGCAGTTCTGTTCTATTCTAGTTGCTTAGTTTGTTTTTGGTTTTGTTTTAGGTGTGGTTGTTCATAATTGTAAGTTTGCTGTCATTTCACTATACATGTTTTTTATCTTCTTTTTCTTAGATAAGTCCCTTTAACATTTCATAAAATAAGGGGTTGGTGATGATGAACTCCTTTAACTTCACCTTGTCTGAGAAGCACTTTATCTGCCCTTCCATTCTAAATGAAAGCTTTGCTGGATGTAGGTCCTTGCCTTTCATGACTTGGAATACTTCTTCTTGGAATAGCCCCTTCTTGACTGTAAGGTCTCTTCTGAGAAATCAGCTGACAGTCTGATGGGAACTCCCTCGTAGGTTACTGTCTCCTTATTTCTTGCTGCTTCTAGGATTCTCTCCTTCTTTTTACCTTGGCTAATGTAATGATAATGTGCCTTGGCATGTTCCTCCTTGGGTCCAACTTCTTTGGGACTCTCTAAGTTTCCTGAACTTCCTGGACGTCTATTTCTTTCCCAGCTTGGGGAAGTTCTCCTTTATTATTTGTTCAGATAACTTTTCTACTTGTTGCTCTTCCTCTTCTCCTTCTGGTACCCCTATAACTCTATGTTGGAATGTTTAAAGATGTCCTAGAGGTTCCTAAGTTCCTCATTTTTTTTTTGAATTCTTATTTCTCCTTTCTTTTCTCTTTGGTAGTTTTTTTCTTCTTTCTGGTCCACTCTATTGTTCTGGGTCCCAGTTTCCTTCCCATCACTATTGGTTCCCTGTGCATTTTCCTTCTTTCTATTATCGCAGCCTTCATTTTTTTCATCTAATTTGCGAACAAATTCAACCAATTTTGTGAGTATCCTCATCACTAGTGCTTTGAACTGTGCATCTGATAGGTTGGCTATCTCTTGGTTGCTTAAAAGTATTGGCTCTGAGGTTTTGATTTGTACTTCCGTTTCAGCCATTTTGGGGAGGCGGGTCTGGTCTTGCCTATTTTGTATGAGGGGGTGGAGCCTCAGGTGTTCTTCAGGGCGACGCAACCCAGTCGCTGGGTTGTGATGTTGGGGGGGTGGGGTCTGAGAGGGAACAATGATGCTTTCTCCTCTCACTGATTTCAGTCCCTTCCGCCACTTTCTTCAAGCTAACTGGGCCTTTCTGGTGCTAATTCCTGGGTGAGTGGGCTTGTGTGCATTCTAGGACCGTGTGGGTCTCTCCAATGCACTCTCCTGTGAGGCTGGGAGTCTCTCCCTGTGCCTCAACCCCCACAGGTGTTTCCAATCAGTGTCCCGAGGTTCTATTTCCCGGCTCTGGGACCTTGGGTTGCTCGGTCTGTCTCACTGCCCAATTTCGCCTGGTTCATCTGCACGAGAATGTGGCCCAGACAGCTGAATGCCTTGTGCGCAGTGCCTCGCTTCACAGTTGCCACCTCTCTAGGTCTGCCAGCTGCCTGTGCACCCAGGGTCCTCCCACTGCAGTCTTGCGCTGGGGATGCCTTATGTACTGGGGATGCGTTAAGCATCTAGGGCCACTGCTTTTTGTGCCTCGACCCCTCTCCACCCAGCTGCCCAACTTCACCCCTCCTACTGGTCTGGATGAATGTGTATATTTTAACTCCTTGGTTGTCCAACTTCCATACAGTTCAATTTTCTGTCAGATCTGGTTTTTATCCTGTTTCTAAATTGTTGCTGATCTTATTTTGGTTGTGCAAGAAGGCACAATGTGTCTACCTATGATTCCATCTTGGCTGGAAGTCCTTTCCTATGTGGTTACTTTCTGTCTCTGAGTTTGTAAGGCCATCTTGCAGGCCTCCCCTGAGTGTGTTGGATTTAGTGTGTGGCCCCTTTTTCATTCATGGTGTATGTGAATACACGTATGTAGGTTCTGTTCATCGAGCTCAGTAGTAATGAATTCATGGAGCTTCAGATGTTGGCTTCTAAACCCCATTTGTCATTAAAAAGAACTGAGGTTTCTAGAAGAAGTGGTTGATTCTAGGACTGGGGCAAATATAAGGTGAGCCTGGAACATCTTTTTGTGTCAAGGTCACAGAAGCTTATATGAAAGACCTCACATTGACCAAATCTGTGGCGATGTGAACCTCAAAATAAATGATGAAAGTAAAGAGATGTGATGTATTGAGTTACAAACAGGACTGCAATGAGAGAAGGGGAGAGGGGAAGAGACAGAGAGATAAAGAACATTCTAAAAGTAGAAAGAAATGATGGAATTTAGAAAATCATTTGGCAACCATTTGAGAAATAATTACGGATGCTGAAACTAGTGAAAGTTTGAGGAATATTAATAACAAGATACCTATTAAGTACAAAGGGCAAACTAATAACTTGACAGTGGAAAAACCTGGCAGACACCACATTAAACCATGTCAAAAATAGTATCACTAAAAATGGGACAAACTAGTATCACACGCCTCCTGAAGCACAGGCAATAACTCAGCCTCCCTTCTGTGGTGTTTTGCCAAAGAATGCATTTGTTGTGGTGATTTCATGGGTGTGCACATATGTGCAAATCCATCAAATTGTATCTGTTAGATACGTGTCTGTTAGGTGTCAAGTGGAAAAAAATTTTGAATGTAAACATATGTAAAAGAGCTTAGAATGGTACCTGACACCTAATAAGCAGTACATGTGTGTTTGTTATTACTGTAAGGACATACACAAAGCCTAGGGGGCATGAGGTTGAAGACTGTGAAGGTAAAGTGACAATATCCTTAGGTTACCCAAAGCTCAGGGACCCCAGGACTAGTGATAGTTTACTTAGTGTCTAATGTGGCCTGGATTTTTTTTTTTTAACTTGGAAGCAGAAAGTAAAAAATATAGCTTTTTATTTGAAAAGAAGGGAAAGATTTTGTGGGCAGATCATAAGCAGACCATCTGGTTCACTCGGGAGAAATCCTAAAAGCACATTTTTATCAGCCATGCATGGTTTAAGATAGACCTCCCTCAGCTAAAAATACTGAGTCAGATTTGTTCTGCTATTTATGAGTTAGTTGGAAATGCCACTCAACTGCAGTGCTCAAGACCCCAATGATCTTTTCTAAGAATCGGAATGCAGTGTTGTTTATATTTCTCAAGTCTGAATGTTCAGCTGTGTGCAAGACAAATTCATCACATGAGAAATAGGCAAGGTTGGCAAAGTAGTAGTACTATCTCCAAAACTAAATTTTAGTTCTTTAAAAATAAGATTCTTATTTTAAAATGATTCTTAACCAGAGACAATATTACCCCCAGGGTATATTTTGCTAAGTATGGAGACATATTTGGTTGCTGCTACTGGGATCGGGGGGAGGGGAGGGTATGTTACTGGTATCTCGTGATAGAAACCAGGGATGCTGCTAAATATTCTAGAATGCACAGGCAGACGCCCACAAAAGAATGATCTAGTCCAGAATGTCAATAGTGTCAATGTTAAGAAATTCTGCACTAAACAAAAACATTTTCTAAAATTTTAAGCAGTTAAAGTGTTGCTAGGGATGGGCTAATGCTTTTAGTCCTGTCTTGATAAAGAATTTTTATCAGCTAGTCCAGTGCCTATACATAATATACACTCAATTTGTATTTGTTTAATCAAAAATTTGAGCTGCTCTCATTCTATGAGTGGTTATGTGGTTTTACCTTTATTTATATATGCACTAAAACCAGACCAGAACTTACTTCAGGAACTTATTTAAGATAAAGAAGATGATCAAAACTATGAATGATAAAATGGCAGTAAATACTAATCTATCAACAAATGAAGCTAAAAAAAAACTAAGCAAACAAGAAAAACAGAGACAGAATCATAGGTATGAAGAACATTTTGAGGGTTGCCATATGGAAGGATGGGCGAGGAGGTGAGGGGATTAAGAAGTACAAATGTGTAGTTACAGAATAGCCCTGGGGATGTAAAGTACAATATAGGAAATGGAGTAGCCAAAGAACTTTATGCAGGGCTCATGGACATGAACAATGAACAATGGTGTGGGAATTGCCTGAGGGAGTAGGGGATGCTGGGTGGAGGGAGCAAAGTGAGTAATATTGAGACAACTGTAATAGCATAATCAATGACATATAATTTAAAAAATTAATGCCCTGGCTGGTGTGGCTCAGTGGATTGAGTGCTGGCCTGTAAACTGAAAGACTGACTTGTGCCCACTCAGTGCACAAGCCTGGGCTGGCCAGGTCCCCAGTTGGGGCGTGTGAGAGACAACCAATCAATGTATTTCTCACACATCAATGTTTCTCTCCTTGCCTTTCTTCCTCCCTTCCCCTCTCTCTAAAGATAAATAAATTAAAATATCTTTAAAGCATTAAATTAATGCTTGGTAAAGAAAAACTGCCAACCCAGAGAACTTGTACTGACATATCACAGCCCAAATGCCATGCCTTCTTTGTTCCTCATCCCAGTTCTGCTTCTCGGGGGTAGCTCATTTTGTTTTTGTTTACGAGATAGTCATGTTTATTACCTGGAATAATATTCCACCTTTAAAATGCAGGGACTTAACCGCTTAAGCTATTCTTCCTCCTACCCATTTTTGGTAGTTCTAGTGTCTTTGGTTATTCTATTGGAAGTCTTCATAACTTAAAATAAGGTATACTCCTGTTTCTTGTCCATCCGCTTCCTTATAGCACCTCTTGTCTCCCCAATGTATGATGGAACCATGATCACACCCGCCTTCCCATCTCCTTTACTTTTCCAGCTTCACTTTTGCTTTCTGCCTTTGCGTTTTATGACGTTGAGGTTAGTGACAGCTACACTCTGTTCTGTCGCTATAAATATTCAATGTTTTGTCTGTAACTGATTCTGAACTTTGAACGGCATTAAGTAACACCGGCACTTTATCACTATGTAAATATTAGTGCAGGGACTGCTGCTGCGCAAGGGCAACAGCATTTCCTCTTTCACGGGCTACCTGTTGACCCCTCTGAGAGAACGCCGCTTTCCTCAAATTCCGTCAGTTGTTCCAAATCAAGACCTATTTCAGTTTGCTTCCTATCTGGACCGTGGCTTTGTTGTGACTTTTATTCTTACAAATTCCAATTGCCTTCTTCCCTACTGAACAGAAGAAATACGTGCCTCCTTTATCCCTCTATGACATGAAATGCATTTTGTTCTCATTGCTTAGTACACGCTCTGCGGAGCCCACTGACTTTTGTCTTACGGGGAAAGCTTGCTCCTGCTCTGCCGCGTCCTGGCAGTCCTCTCTCCTGGGCTTTGGTCGGTGGCTGTGTTCTCGGACCCCATGGCTTCATCTTTCTTGGTTTTTGCCCTGGTTTTGCTGACATACATCAATGTATTTCCACAGGGATTCCTTGTTTTCTGACTGAGTTCATGTCCTTGATTCTCCTTTCTGAACAAAAAATAAGTGATGTACACCCATGTGAATTTCTTGTACTTGTTTTCTAACTTCCTTCTTAGATCCCATGCAAGAAGAGCACCAATATGCCTTTTAAGGCAGGCATATTATGAATTCTATAACTTAGGGCAACCATTAGTTCTCCATATGGTGGACTAATAATCCCAATAAAATGGAGAAATATAGTATGTATTTTGCAGCATAAAATTTGCCAGTTTTTATAGAGATCAAGTGTTTGATGGATTCTGTCAAATCATCTTTAACAGTATTTTCCAATAACATAGACTAACTCAATTTAAGCATGTGGAAGCACTCATTGTAGCTAAGTAAAGAAAAGATTTAAATTATAATCAATAATTTTATTTTAAGGTAATGGACATGAAATAAACTGCTTTTCAGTTTAAAGAATTTACACATAGTAGGGAGGTGGGGAAGGCTTGGGTAGGGAGAAGAGGTGGGGGAAAAAGGCAGAAAACTGTACTTGAACTACAATAAAATTTAAAAAATGGAAAAACTATTGCTTTAAAATATTATCTATCTGGGTGACCAAGCTTTGGGCAGCTCTTTAAATTTTGCATCCTAGGTGAGTTGCCATTCCCTAGACTGACCCTGCTTTTTGCCTTTAAATTTATTCTTCACACAGCAGCCAGAATGGTCTTGTTAAAAGCAAATCAGATCTTGTCACTCCATTGTTAAGTGGCTTTCCTTTGCACTTAATACAAAGTCTAAATTCTTAGCCTTACACTGACCAGTCCCTACATAAGATAACCCCCTGCCCTCCTCCTAATCCTTGGCTTGGACTTTCTTCCCATGGCCTAGTCAAGTCCAGCTGCATCAGCTGGAAAAAGCCAAACACCCAGGATACTCTTCCCCAAGTACTCTAACTACTTTCCTCTTCCACCGATATTCCCTTTCCAGGTATTAGATATCAGCTTCACTGGCACTCACTTTGGAAATCCCGACTTGACTTCTTGAGTCTAAAACAGTTTCCCCTGGTAGTTTTTCCTAGCACTGTAAATTTTTCCTTTATACGCCTGTCTCATTTGCAATCTCACATTTGTTACGATGACGATTTGGTTAATGTCTGTTCACTCATGTGACTGCAAACCCTGAGGGACAGAGATCCATTCTGTCTCATTGTTCTGTTGTTTCTGTCATTGTTTTCTCTGCCTCTAGTGCCAAGTATATAGCTGGTGCTTAATAAATATTTAACACAGTGATTGAAGCATAATTAATTCTTATTAAATATTTGCAAAATTCTTACTGGAAAGGTGAGTCCGATAGCATATGAAAGCAATGAGGAAAGCAAATGAAATCCTCAGGTATGTCAGTGAACATCCATTGAGTTGTCATTGTTTGTTTGCTTTTAAAAATAATTTTTTTCTTAGTCTTTTTTCTTTAATCTCAGGCTTCAGTATGTCCTTAGCCTTGTCATATTTATAGCTTCTGAAGGTGTCTCTCTTTAGTCCAGAACAGCCTGGTGAACTTTGTTATGATTGCCTGAAAGTGTCAAAGGTAAGTGGATCATGCACCCTTTCAATTAAATGCCACATTGAGCTTTTCTCCATAAATAATGGCTGCTCATATGAAAAAGGCACTAGGTTTTCCTTATGATTATTTTATATCAAATTCAGAAATGGAAGATGTTTAATATGCTTTCCTTCCTGTGAGTATGGTTTGGCCATGAAGGAGAGCTGAGCCCAGGTAAGTATAGTGAGTTGTTCTTACCTTTGCTTCCAATCTTCTAGCTCTTTGCTTCTTGAAATATGGTGTAGGCATATTGGCCTCAGAGCTGGGAACTTTTAAATGGAGAATCTAAGACCCTTGCCCCCAGAATCTATATTTTAACAAGATTCCTAAGCCTTAAAAAATTCAAGAACTTGTGTTCCCAGGAAGAGGTCTATATAAATAGGCACTCATTCCAGAATGGGAAGATTGTAGTCAAAGAGTTTCCAACCCTCTCTGGTATCAAACCCCACAGGGTACATGTGTAAGAACAGAGATTCCGTGAGATTCTAATTTTATAGGTCTAGAGTGAGGCTGCAAAATGACTCTGATGCCACCAACACATAAAATGACATTTGGAAACTGCTGATTTTGTCCAGTTTCATAATTTAACACAGGAAGTGACTGAGTTAGGAAGATTTAGCAGCTTGCTCATAGTCACTAGTGACAAAGCTGCACTCGAAAAGAATTCTTTTGGAAAGAGGTGGAGGGAGATTATAAGTGTTAAATTTTATATTTTCATTCTGGTATGTACTTTTAAAAAACATTTTATTATGAAAAATTCACACTCAAAAGTTGAGAGGCTTCATAGTAAACATTGGTATCCTGACCACTTAGATTCCAGCATTACCATTTTATGATACCTGCTTTATCATACAGTGGCCCACTTGGATTTATTCTTTCAGCCATCCATCCATCCATCCATCCACACATGCATTCACTCATCTACCCATACATGCATGCATCCATCCATCCATCCCTTTTTTGGGATGCATTTCAAAGTAAATTGCACATCAGTATATTTTCCCAAATACTGCATCATACATATGAGTTCATCTGTTTGATTTCTCATTTTATACAGTATATTATAGGGTATTATACAGGGTATTATAGGTATTATACAGTATTACAGGGTATTATACAGTATTATACCCTTTCCATAGAAAAAGCTAGAAAATCATGAGAATAGCAGAAGTAAAAAAAAACAGTAAAAGTATGTAAAAGAAAGAAATTGAGAAACATTGCCACATTTGAAGATGATTAACTCCAGTTTGTGAAGTAGGAAAAAACCTCCTACAAACTTAGTACGTTTATGCAAATTACTACAGAGACTTAATGTTTTTCTCTCCATAACATTTGCATCCTTTTTTAATAGGATACAGACATTACGCCAAAATTCAGCCATTAATATACAACCTCATTTCCTATCTAAAATTATTGTAGTAAAGATATTTTTTTACTTTAAATGGTACATAGAAGCAAAGTGCCAAGAATTAAAACATAACTTTAAAGTCTTAAATTCACACTTCAAATATCAAAACAATTTCCAAAATCATGGAAACATGATGAAGTAACTACACAGAAAGGAAAAATGGACATTTAAGTAATTTCATTTTTCTTGTATATAGGAAAAAAGATGTATTTATACTTCAGCCTTCAGATATCATACTTCATAAAGTCATTATTCATTTTAAATAGGCAACCTTTTACAAAAACCATTAACTTAAATTTCCTAGTTGCCTATAAAATAATACTTGCAAGATTAACCTATATAAGGAAATATGAGTTCTGTCAAAAGAGATGGTAAACTACAAATAAAAATAACCCTTGGGTGGGAGGGGGAACTGGATTGGGAGTAAAAAGGAGAAAACTGTATATGAACAATGATTAATAAAAAGAAAAAAAAATAACCTTCACAGTGTTCTATAGGAAAATTAATAAAGCTGACTTAAATCTGGGAAAAATGTATTTGGCATTATAAATTTAAATGTAAATTTTATATATGAATTCAATAAAGAATGTATTTAAAACTTGTATTGCCACATAATCATCATCTACTTTGTGTAAAATAATAAAAATGGTGTATTTTTTGAACATGTATACGTCAACACCAAAAGATTAATTTTTACTTTTTCCTTTATTGGCAATGTTGGATGAAATTTTACATTTTGGTTCGCAAAAGGCATTTTTTACAAATTTTGAAGCTACACCTCTCTGTTCAGCTTGCTAACCTTTTTCTGTTTTACATTTATTTATTTATTATTTGAGTTGAATTTGTTGGGTTGAATTTGAATGAGTTGAATACATTGGTTAACAAATTATAATATATAGATTTCAAGTATACAATTCTATAACACATCATCTGCATATTGCACTGTGTGTGTAGCCCCCGAAGTCGGGCCTCCATCTGTCACCATCAGTGATTCCCCCCTTTACCCTCTTCTGCCCCACACTCCCTTTCCCTATGGTAGTCACCATTCTCTTGTCTGTGTTTATGAGTTTTTTTTTGTGGGGGGGAGGCTTAATCCCTTCACTTATTCCACCTAGCCCCCACAGCCCCTCCCCTCTGACAGCTGTCAATCCATTCTCTGTCTCTATGAGTCTGTTTCTATTTTGTTTGTTTTGTTAATTAGATTCCACATATAAGTGAAATTATGTGGTGTATATTTGTCTTACTCTGACTGGCTTATTTCACTTAGCATAATACTCTCCGGGTCCATGCATGCTGTCACAAAAGTTAAAATTGTTTTCTTTTTCTATGGCCACAGAGTATTGTGTAAATGTACTACAGCTGTTTTATTCACTCATTTACTGATGGGCACTTGTGCTGCTTTCAAATCTTGGCTGTTGTAAATAGTGCAGCAAGGACCATAGGGGTGTGTACAGTGTAGGCAGTGTAGGTTTACAGTTGCAATACAAATAAGTAATACAATAATTAATAAATAATAATGCAAGCATAAAGCCTATGTTTTGCATACTCGCAACTATAAATCTACTTTTGCCCACCCTTGAATATTCTTTTGAATTAGTGTTTTGGGTTTCTTTGGATATGTTACCAGAAGCGGAATCACTGGGTCTTAAGGCAGTTCCATTTTTAATTTTCTGAGGAAATTCTATACTGTGTTCCACAGTGGTTGCACTAGTCTACATTTCCACCAACAGTGCACAAGGGTTCTCTTTTCTCCACAACCTCTCCAACACTTGTTTGTTGATTCACTGATGGTAGTCATTCTGACTGGTGTGAGGTGACATCTCAGTGTAGCTTTATTTTCCATTTCGCTGATGATTAGTGACATTGAGCATCTTATCATAGGTCCATAGGCCATCTGTATGTCCTCTTTGGAGAAGTGCCTATTCAGGTCTTTTGCCCCTTTTAAATTTTGGATTATTTGTTTTTGTAGTTTTGAGCCAGCCTTTTCTTTGTCTGTTATTCCTTGACTCTGTTTACGCATACTCAGATTCTTTCCAGTTCCTGCTTTACTGGATGTTCCTCAGGATTAACTCCCTCAGTTGCCAAATAAACCTAAAATACTGAATTTAATGTGTAAACAGAAACTGAATCTAGTTTTGTTTGTTCAGGTGGGTCCAACTTCTGCGAGAACTCACTAATGTAAACAAACATCATGATCTTCAGCATCTCACCTATAGCATCTAGAGCACCAATGAAATCCTCAAAGGTTGATAAATACTCATGAATTTCTGCTGGATAGTCTTAATTCCTTTTGCCATTCTGATGAACTTTCACTGGACCTTCCACGCCTGTCTCCTGGAATGCAGTCTGGTGGCGATGACTTCAATCAAGGAGAGCCATTTTTAAAAAACAGTACTTCCTAAATAGGCATTAACTTCACAAGTCTGATTTTTTGCACTAGATGCAATATTTGGAGTTAATATGCCATTGTTCCCCCTGACAGCATTTCCCTCCTGTAATATAAACATCCTGTAACAGCCCTAGCTCTGGCCTCCCTCCAGGACAGCAGGTTACCTCTGATATGAAACAAAGCTGTATCTGGAAAAACTGGGGGTGGGGGTGGTGACTCCAATCCCTTCTTAATGATGAGAAACAAATGTGGATTGTGTTCCTGCTTTATTCTGGCAGTGAATCTTTAAAATCTTTTTAAAAATTGTGAAAAAATTGCCCTTTTAATAGACTTTAATGTTTAGAGCATTTTTAATTTTAAAATTGAGCATATGGTACAGACAATTCCCACATACCCCTTTCCCTGCATAGTTTTCTCTGTTGGTAATGACTTGCATTTGTATGGCATATTTGTTATAGTACATGAACCAACACTGATACTCTATTATTAACTAAAGTCCATAGTTTACATTAACCTTCCCTCTTTATGAGTACACTCAATGGGGTTTGACAAATGCGTAATATCATGTATTCACCATTATAGTATCACACATAGTTTCACTGCCCTAGAAGTCCTGTCCTCCACCTATGTATCCCTCCCTCTTTCCCATAAACTGCTGGCAACTACTGATCTTTTTACTGTCTCTGTAGTTTTGCATATGCCATAGTAGTTTGTAGTTCTCCAAATGCTGTATAGCTGGAATCACACAGTATAGAGTCTGTTCAGTTTGGCTTCTTTCTTTCACTTAGCAATATGCATTTAGGGTTCCTCCATGCCCTTCACAGCTTGATGGTATATGCGTATTTCTTTTTATCACTGAGCGATAATTTATTGTACATATGTACCACAGTTTGTTTCTTCCATCCCTTATTAAAAGACATGTTAGTTGCTTTCAGGTTTTAGCAATTCTGAATAGAGCTGCTGTAAATATTTGTGTACAGGTTTTGTGTGGACATAATTGGGTAAATGCCTAGGAGTGTGATTGCTGGGCCATACAGTGCAACTAGATTTGGCTTTGTAAGAAATTGCCGAACTGTCTTCCAAAGGGGCTCTATCATTTTGCATCCTCACCAGCACTTGGCATTGTCAGTTTTTTTTATTTTATTTTGGCCATTCTAATAGGTGTGTAATGGCTACCATCTTAACCATTTGTAAGTGAACAATTCAGTGGCATTAAGTACATCCACAGAATACTTTTTATTTAGCAAAACTGAAACTCTACCTTTTAAACAATAACTCCTCATTCTCTTTTCTCCCCAGCCCTTCCACACATCATTCTACTTTCTGTCTCTATGAATCTGACTATTCAAGTACCTCATATAAGTCAATCATATGGTATTTGTCCTCTGTGTCTGGCTTATTTCACTCAGCATAATGTTCTTGGGTTCATCCATGTTGTTGCATATGTCGGAATTTTCTCCCTAACACATGCACAAAGTCTTTTCTTTGGAATCTTTCCCACACCTTCTTTTAGGGACAAAATAACTGAGGAAGAGATTTCCAAATTTGCTAAAATATCTTTGGGAAATAGTTGCATTTATTATTGTTCTTAATTTTAATGGTCATATGTGTAGCAAGTATGGTAGGGAAAGACCATAATGTGAGTTTTCGTTCCCTTATTGTTTAGAAGCTTCTATGTTCTGGGCATTATAGTGTATGTTTCTAATGGATACAGGCGTGTAAGGTCATATGAGGATGTAAGGTCTTTCTCTCAATTGGGTAGTGTTCATTTTGGTCATGAACTATAAAAACCATTTGTATATACACCCTGAGATCAGAATTGCCAAGGTATTTTGATAACTTGCATGGACTGTAATAAGAAATACAAAATCATTTTAAAATCTACTAATTTAATCTACATTAATGATTACAGAATCAGCTGTATGATTATGTATCTGACTGCTTCACAATTCGCTTGCCTACGGTAGGTCCAAGTAAGAAATTCCTGACACCCAAATCCTACTCTATTCAACTAAATATAATCATTGAAGGCTATTAATTGTTGTTTTACAGATAAACATTACCAATTGTATGATTCTATTTTGATATTTTATAAACAGAAATCCATTAGTCATCTCAAAAAAATTTCCTTCATTTCCCCTCCCAATTTTTAAATTATGATAAAATACACATAACATAAAATTTACTATCTTAACCATTTTTAAGTGTACAATTCAGTTGTATTAAATACATTCATAATGTTGTGTCACCATCACCATCATCCATCCACAGAGTGTTTCCAGCTTGCAAAAATGAAACTCAGCACCTATTTAAAAAATAACTCTCTACTCTCTGGTCTCTGCAGCTCCTGGCAACCATCATTTTACTGTCTGTCTAGGAATTTGACTCCTCTAAGGTCTCATGGAGATGGAATCATACAGTATTTGTCTTTTTGAGACTGGCTTATTTCACTTAGCATAATATCCTCAAAGGTCATCCATGCTGTAGCATAAGTCAGAATTCCCTTTCTCTTTAAGGCTGGATAATATTCCATTATTATTTATTTATTCATTTGTTTTCGATAGACACTTGGGTTCCTACCACACTCTAGCTATTGTGAATAATATGGCTCTCACCATGGGTGTACAAATATCTCTGAGACTCTGCTTTTATTTCTTTTTCAGTTTACACCCAGAAGTGGAATTGCTGGATCATATGGTGATTCTATTTAAAGTTCTTTGAGGAACTGCTATACTGTTTTCCACAGCAGCTGCACGATATATTCCCAGCAACAGTGCACAAGGGTTCCAATTTCTCCACATCCTTGCTAACATTTATTTTCCTTTAAAAAAATTTTTTTTTTGATAGTAGCCATCCTAAAGACTATTAAGTGCTATTTCATTGTTGTTTTGTCCCAAGAGTGAATTTTAATGATATACATACTGGCTGTCAATATCAGGCCAGATTGAAGGAGTTCCTAGGAATCAGCCTTTCCACTGGAAATCATTAGAACTTCATCAGATTCTGCTTTGTGACAAAGCAAATCAGCCTGAAACTTCAGAAGAGAGGGTAATTAATTTGGACATTAGGGTGGTGATTCCACACACACACACACACACACACACACACACACACACACACACATATTAGTTTAGAGATTCCTTCATTGACATCAAAGGTTTTTAATACAATATTTGTATATGGCTCAAGTGTGTGTGTGTGTGTGTGTGGTAGGTTTTACTGGAGTGTGTTATGAATGTGCCCAGATTCTAGCTCCCATGGCATGACCTCAGCCACTGATTCAGAATCCCTCTAGCATTTACTGGGGAACCTTTAGGGATAGTGTTTTCTATGTAAGCTCTAGAGTCAGTTTTGCCTCTGTCTCTCTGCTCCCTTGTAGCTCCCGACACAGTCATTCTCTCAGCCGTGCCCCCGCTTACTCCTCTGTCAATCAACGTCTGCAAACTTGGGGCAGCTAGTTCCTTTTAGGTCTCAGTCTCTTCTTCCACTACTAGGTTTTTCCACTACCAGGTTTTCCACTACCAGTCTGCACAAGGGAAAGAGAGAGGTGGAGGTGAGAAATTGCTCTCTCTCTGCTTATTATTTCTTTTTCTTGCTTTGTTGCAGTGACTTCCATTAAGTTCCAAAACTTCCAGTACTGTGCTGAAAAGGAGTATTGATAATGGACATCCTTGACTTATTTGTCCTTGATTTTAGAGGGAAAGCATCCAGTTTTTACCCATAAGTAAGCTGTTAGTTGTAGGGTTTTTTTGTAGATATTTTCTATCAAGTTGAGGAAATTTCTTTTTAGTTTGCCGAGAGTTTTTCTTCTCTCCTTGAATGGATGTTGGAGTTTGTCAGATGTGTTTTCTGTATCAATCAGGCCTACTTTCTGAACCCACATTTCCGATTCCAGCAAATTCCTCTTCCCAGAAAGACAGTCGGTGGGAGTTTGTACCTCCTTTAGGTGAATACCACCTATGCCCAAGATGGTTTGGCTGGAGACTCTCAAAAGGCCATCACTTCAGAATAGACTGGCCAGGAAAATCAGTTAATTTTCTATGTTCGGAGAATTTGCTCTCAACTCCGTGTGCAGAAAGACATCAACAACGTAGTTGATGTTAACCTTCACTCAGTCTTGCCCCGTTTCATTTTTTGCCCCGTTTCATTTTTATGATCACTTTAAGTCAAGGAATCTTAACCTGGGTTCTGAAACATTTAACTTCAGCCTTTGAAGTCTCAGCAAGTACTCAAACAAAAAAAAGTATGTATTCACAAAAACAAGCAACAAGTTACACTAAAGAGGGCTCTTTGAAACATTTGTTTTGCAGGCTTCCTTAGTCATCTGAGTTTGTGAAATGTTAAAGGAATTAAATAGGATTTTTTTTTTACCAGAGAAGGGCTCAGAGGTTTTGATATGCTAATGTGTATTATAAATCTCCTAAGAGCAGAAATATGTGGGAAGTTTTTTCCCAATTTCGTTGTGGAAGTGTTTTATTTCAGAACATCTTCTGGGTAATTGCTGGCTGATAGGTGAACACAGTCTAAATTTACATAGAGCAAAGAAAAAAACATTTTCACCAATCAAAAAAAAAAGTAACACAGGCTAACAAATATATGCCTCAGTTCTTTATAGTATAGTAAATACTCAATATAGTATAACATTAAAGTACACTGAGATTAAATTTAGAGTTCAGGTTACTGGTTTGTTTTCTCTGTCAGTAAGATGAGGGCCTTGATTTGCACTTTAAGCCTGTTAAGGAAAACCTTTCAGATTAATGATTTTTTTAAAGATTTAAAATTTATTTTTATTTTTAGACAGGGGAAGAGAAGGAGAGAGGGAGAGAAACATCAATGTGTGGTTGCCTCTTATGCACTCTGCGCTGGAGGCCTGGCCCACAACCCAGGCATGTGGGCCAGGAACCGGGAACCGAACTGGCGACCCCTTGGTTCGAAGCCTGTGCTCAATCCACTGAGCTACACCAGCCAGGGCAGATTAATGATTTTTTAAAAGTTTTGTTTTTATTTTTGGTTTTAGAGAGAGAGGAAGGAAGGGAGAAGGGAGTTATAAATTGAGAGAGAAACACCGATTAGCTGCCTTCTGCAAGTGCCCCCACAGGGGACCCAACCTGCAACCCAGGTGTGTGCCCTGACTGATAACTGAACCGTTGACCTTTCTGTTTGCTGGACCACGCCCAACCAACTGAACCACATGGGCTGGGGCCAGATTAAAGTTTGGCCCAAATAGGTCTTGGGAGAAAAATAAACTTTGAAGTGGCAGTTTTTACAGTTTCTGCATATGTCCTGAAATAAAAAAAAAAAACTGTTTTAGAAGGACACTTCCTAGTTACATTTAGATTTGATTATTTGCACTCCTTTATCTGAAGCCACAGAAGTTTTGAGCATGGGGATCAAGTTAGGAGTACGGGTTCTGGGTCATAGTGGCTAAATTCAAAGTAGCTTGCTGTTATCTTTTCCGCAAAAGCTGGGAGATATTGGACAAGCCTTTTCCCTCACTGTTTGTCTTTTCTACAATTTTCATGTACTTTTACATTTGCTCGTAAGAAATCTAAGCAGGGCAAGTAATGATAAAATTATCATCTTCACACTTGGTGAAACATTCTCAGAATGTGTAAATGATTTGCCTAAATTCACAGATCAATGAAGCCATAGTAACTCAAAAATTGGGAGTTCATTCTGACTTTAATACTTGGGTACTTTCCTTTTTATTTGTCTCCCAACATTAGATAAAAATTACGTATTCATTCCAAAATGAAATGAATTTATAGGTTATATAAGTACAACTTTGTATGTGAATTAATAAGCTTAAAATATAGTTGGAATAATCCACGAACATTTCCTGAAGAAGTCTGCAGGAATGTGGGAAGGCAATTAACGTTCATAACTTTTATTGAGTACCTACTGTATGTCAAATGCTATTCTACACATTTTACAAATGATTACTAATTCTCAAACAGCATTTTGATGAGGTTTTAAGGAACAGGAATGAATGAGGCTTTCCAAGATAATATAACAATTCCACAGTATAGTTCTGTATCTTGATTGCATTGCATAATCTACATGTGATAAAATGACGTAGAACCAAACACGCACCATGTGAAATCCCTGCTTTTGTAAAATTACGTCATAAGTAAGTGTTGAGGGAACTTGTGTTTCACCTCTGTTTGTCCTCAAGAATACTGGTTAAGTATTTTATGGAGTGTCCGATATGAGTCTGTCCAATGCTTTTCTCACAGATAGGGATTATGGGTTTTGGGGGGAGGCAAACCACAGAGGTCTGTACTATATTTGCAACTGTGAATCTAATTATTTCGAAATTAAAATAAAAATGCACTTATTCTTCAAAGGGGATTAGTAAATTTACTTGACTAGAGTCCTCACAACACCCACGCACACCTATTAACAATTCACATAACTGCAGTTGTTTGGAATGTGGATAGGGAAACTTAATTATAAGCTCCCAGCACCTCATATCGGACACTTCTGTTCAACAAAATGATTCGGGGTGGGAGGCGCGTTGTAATAGGCATGGGTTTGGGGAGGTCGTTCGGTTTCTCCAAAATCAGACCAGAAGTTTCTCTGACTGTTTTAGAGCCTTAGCCTGGACCCTTGGTCTCCTTCCGGCCACCGAGAAGTTGCACTGGGAGTGCTGGGAAACGTTTAAGCACAGTCGGAACCGCAGCAAAGGGGAGTCAGGTCGTTTTACACCTCTCGGGCCGGAATCCCTGCCCAGCAGAAATACACAAGTGCCTAACCTCTCCTGGCCTGGAGGCCCGGAGCGGGCGAAGTCCAAGCAGCTGCCACTGCCCGGCCGGGAGAAAGAATCTGAGCTGCACACACCAGCAGCGCGAGGCACGCGCGACCCCTCCCGCGCATGCTCCACTGGCCCGCCTCCGGCCCCGCCCCTGCCCCCGCCCCCGCCCCCGCGTCGCCTCGCCTCGCCTCTCTCGCTTTTTCGCCCCCTCCTCAGCCAGCCTCCTCCCAGCTCGGCCCCTCTGGGAGCGCTCGGGACGTCCCGCGTGCGTGCCGGCGCCTGACTTCACTTCCGGCTAACGCGCTCCGCTTGCCCCCTGGCCCCGGATGGTGACTGGTGGTGGTGTTGCACCTCCCGGGACTGTCACTGAGCCGCTTCCCAGTGTGATTGTGCTGAGCGCAGGCCGGAAGATGGCGGCTGCGGCTGCGGCGGCCTCGGGCTCGGGCTGCTCCTCGGCGGCGGGGGCGGGAGCGGCCGGGGTGTCCGAGTGGCTAGTGCTGCGAGACGGCTGCATGCGCTGCGACAGCGACGGGCTGCACAGCCTCTCCTACCACCCGGCGCTCAACGCTATCCTGGCCGTCACCAGTCGCGGGACTATCAAAGTCATCGACGGCACCTCGGGGGCCACTTTGCAGGCCTCGGCGCTCAGCGGTGAGTGTGCGGCACACCGGGCGCGGGCCGGGCGCGCTGCGGAAGGAGCCGGGCCAGCGAGATGCCGGGGAAGGAAGCCGCCCAGCCCCAGGGCTCGGCCTCCGGAGCAGGGGAAGCGGCGTAGCGGGAGCGGGGTGGCGGGAGGGCAGGGCTGGGGGCTCAGGCCTGGCTGTAAAGGCGAGTCCGGAAGCTGATAGAGGGGGACCGTAGGATTTGGGTTTTTCAGCGCTGCAGCTGGGAAGGAAAGACTGGCAAGTTGGGGAGTGGTGGGAGTTGCCTTTCAGGCCTTGAGCTACCGGTATAGGTTGATCCTGTGGAATGGGTGAGGATTCCTCGGATCTCAGCCCTGGAGGCGGCCAGGCCCCCGGGGAGGTCCTGGGGAAAGTGTCGATACTGCGTTCAACCAAATCAGAGAGGAAAAGGATCGAAGGGTTAGTCCGGAAGAGAGAGGCTGGTGGCCGGAGGCAAGCCTTCGAGCCGGCCTCCAAGCTCTCTCCTCTTGAGGATAGAAGTAGGTCCCCGGCTGTTCTTAGGACCTGCAGGTGCTGAGAAGTATCACGGCGGTCTTCGAGCCGGGGGTGGGAGTGGGAATGGGGTGGGGGCGGGGTGCTCTGTAGTGGGGGTAGGGTGGGAAGTAGGCGGGCTAAGCTGCCTGAACTGTTCTGTCGAAGACTTGAGGACTCTGGCGGACGTCATGGAAGACCAGACCTTGTCCCCTACCTCGGGACTTCCAACTTATACCCCCCAGTGACAAGAAACTCGGAACCTACGGTTTATGAAATGTAGATTCCTTTGGGTTCATAATGAGGTGAAACTTTAGGCCGTTGCTACTTGTTTTACCATAGTGAGCCGAAAGTTGGGCCTCGGAGATTTGTCTGAGTCTCACCAATGGAAGAGAGCAGTTCTGGGTCGTGTACACACGGTGGTCCAGGGACTGGACTTATCTGCATGAAGTGAACGCTCTTTGCACTGGAGGGGAGTGTTTTGGAATTGCCCTGGCCAAGTTACGTTTGGCTGAGATGACATTTCATTTGCGGTTTAATGAGTGACTTAATTTAGATTTGTAAATTGAGATTGGAAAGTGAGTATATATGAGTGAGTTAGACTGATGCACAGATTTATAATATATACAACGGTGCATTGAGCCAAGTGGAAGTAATGTGGCCTGCCGATTTACTTGTATTTTAACATAGACAAATTAGGAAAGGTTGTTATTTAGTTTACTGTATGAGTAATAAGGCACTTTAAGGAAATGGAATTTAGGGCTACAAAGATAAAAATAAGGGCTTTAATTTTTGTTAATATGAAAGTTGTGAAAAAAAAAATGGACTGTTATAGCTATAGAATGGAAACCTGGAACATATTTAAGGTTTGAGAGAAAGTTTTGGGTTGTAGTTTTGTAATTTTTCCTTTCTTGGCCTAAAGGACAGGAGGGGTGTCCTAGATGTAGCGATGAGCAACTTGGACATAACAGCTTGTGTGAGAGGGAGATACTCATTAGTATTCAGTAATTGATGCCCTCTTAAATTCACTTAAAATGTTTAAAATTCAGGAATGTATAAAGAATAATTATGATCCCCCAGTAAATTTAAGAAGTAAAACATTACAGAGAGAGTTGAAGCCTCTGTGCCACTTCCAGATTGCATTCCTCCAACCCTCCTTCTTCCATGAACATTACCTTTGACTTGGTTTTACCAGTGTCATACATGTCTTTATGCTTTTTAGTATGTACTTGTATCTTTAAACAATATCCAAGACTGTATTTCATGATTTTAAACTTTGAATAAGTGGTATCATAGTATAGGTATATGGACTTCTATAAAAGGCTGTATTAGCAAAAGTCTTAAAATGTTTTCTGTAGAAACAGGAGTCTCTCCCTGGAGGGTGTGGCTCAGTTGGCTGGAGCACTGTCTAGTAACAGAAAGGTTGCAGGTTCTACACCCAGTCCAGGGAGGCAACCAGTTGATGCCTCTCTCTTATATCGGTGTTTCTCTTTCTCCTTTCCTTTCTCTCTAAAAGCAATGTAAAACATGTCCTCAGGTGAGTATTAAAAAGAAAAGAGTCTCACAAGGTTTTCTGTCTGGTGGCCATGTTTGAGAAAAATAACATGTGCTAGAATTTGTTCTAAGTGGTTGGGGAAATTGTACATATATGTATGTGTCTGTTCATAAAAGGGAAAGATAGTCACTTTACTGGTAGATTACTAAAAGGGAGAGTTTTAGGTGCATAATGTAAGTGTGAAGATAATGGATGTATAACACCTAGCACTGATTTGGGAAGACTTAGTTGGGGTTTGTTGGGGCATTTGTTAATAGGAAATGCACAGGATTGGACACAATTGCAGATACTCATACACTAAATTTTGAATATGTTACTAAAAATGTGTAGAAGAGCTATGGCAAACAAATTAAAGGGATTACAGAAAAAGTTTGAAACAGACAATAAACAAATTCTGAAATGTTTTCATATGTGAGAAGTGCAGTTTACTAGTACTAATTACCAGAGGTTGTATAGGGTCATGTGTATGTCATCTATTCAGATGATTTGAGAGGGAGTGCGGCAGTTTATGTTTTGCCTGGAATATGTGGGTATTAAGTAGGTTTGTTTTTAATGTAATAAGAGGGTGAAAGTCCTATAAACAGAATGGGGAGAAGGTGTCAGTAGTGATCATGGTCCTAACATGGCCCTTCTTCCCAGTTCATGGGCAGTGAGCAACCCCAGAGGAAAGACATCTTTGTTTGAGAGACTCGAGAGTGGTGTGAACGTAACCATATAGGGTTAGTGGGTGAGAGTGTGTCTGATGGGTGGGCTCAGTTTATAGTGTAATGGGTGGCCTATTAGTGCAGACTGGAAATTAGTAGATGGAAGCAGAACTTGTATGTATGTGTATTCATTTGGGTGGCAAAAATGGTGAATTTTTAACTGTCTACTAGTATATATCTTCAAATTACCTGTGTCCAACATAAAATGTTTATAAATATACTTTGATTAGATTAAGTAGCTATACGTATATATGTTGGTTAGGCAAGTATTTACTCCCTGTTAGTGTTTTAGAATTAAGATTTCTGATTCCTTGGCCTGGCATTAAATGACCTCCATGATTTGGCCTCTCCAGTCTCTCGAGTCTTGTTTTCCTGTTTTGTGGAACTGGTTCATTTAATTTCCTTTTCTAACTCCAGTACTTTTGTCCTTTCTTGGAGTGCACCAGCTTCCTCTGGATGAATAGACACATCTTACCCATTTTTTCAAGCTCTAGAGCTGGTCCTAATTTCTGATTCTTTCAGTCTGAAGTGATCCACTGGACCCCTAATGCATAATGTCCTATTAATATCTGTTGCCAACTTACTATTTATGGTATGTTTTCTGTTTAGAACTATTTAAGTTTCATTTTATTTAGCTTTTTGTGGATATGTGATGCCTATTTTTCTGAAAGCTTATCTGCTTGTTTGTATTCCTTCCTCAGTATGCCTGATACAAAATATTAATAAATATTTTTTATTTGGTATAAACTAATGAGTATGATAAATGGATGCTTCCTTACATAATAACTGGTAAATAAACACCTTCTTTGCCTTTTTTTTCTTACATAGATTTTTAAAGAGCAATTTTAGGTTCATAGTAAAAATGAGGAGGAAAGGCAGGTTCCCATATACCCCTTGAGCCTGAGCACGTACACTCACAACCTTCCTCCCTGTCCATGTCTGACACCACAGGGGTATGTTTTTTACAGTGAACTTGCATTAACACAACATCATTCACCCCAAATCCATAATTTACTTTAGGGTGCACTCCCGGTACTGTACATTCTGTGGGTTCTGACAAATATGTATAATGTCACACAAAAGAGTTTCCACTGTCTTAAAAATCCCCGTGCTCTTCCTGTTCACCCCTTCCTCTGCCCTCCCCCTGGCAACCACTGATCTTTTTGCTGTCTCCATAGTTTTGCCTTTTCTAGAACGTTAAATAGTTGGAATCATAGATTATGTAGCCTTTTCAGTTTGGCTTCTTTCACTTAGTAATGTGCACTTGAGTTTTCTCCATTTCCTTTCATGGCTTGATAGCTCATTTCTTTTTAGCACTGAATAATATTCCATTGTCTGGTTGTACCACAGTTTTTTATCTCTTCACTCACTGAAAGACATCTTGGTTGCTTCCAGGTTGTGGCGGTTATGAATAAAGCTGCTGTAATTACTTGTTTGTAGGATTTTGGGTGGAAGTAATTTTTTACTTCATTTTTGTAAATGCCAAGGAGAATGACTGCTGGATCATATGGTAGGTGTATGTTTTATAGGACTGTCTTCTAAAGCTGCTGTACTGTTTTGCATTCCAGCAGCAATGAATGAGAGTTCCTGTTGCTTCACATCTCATTAGCATGTGATGATGTCAGTGTTTTGGATTGTGGCCATTTGAAGAGGTGTGTAGTGCTATCTCATTGTTTTAATTTTCAGTTCCCTAATAACACGATGTTCAACATCTTTTCATATGCTTATTTGTGGACTTCGGGTTTAAAAAAATCAAAATAGCTTATATACACTACATACATCACGTGACCATATTTATATTACTGGATATGTCCTTCTCTTTAGCTGTTTGTTTCTGCAGTTTCACATATCAATTAGGAAGGAGTCTGGTTTTGCAGTCAGATGGCTTGGAATAAGATCCCAGTTTCTGATTTTTTTTTTTCCAATTTAACTCTGACCTTGACTAAATTACTTAGCATTTCTTTTTTAAGATTTTGTTTATTTACTTTTAGAGAGGGGAAGGGAGGGAGAAAGATAGGGAGAGAAACATCAACCCATTGCCTCTTGCATGCCTGCAACCTGGGACCTAGTCCGAAACCCAGGCATGTGCCCTGACCGGGAATTGAACTGGAGACCTTTTGGTTCGCAGGCTGGCACTCAATCCACCGAGCCACACTAGCCAGGGCAAATTACTTAACATTTCTGTTTCAGTTTTCCTTTTTGCAAAATGAGGATGATAATTGTACTAATTGTGAAGAATTCAGTGTTAATACATACATAGTGTTTAGAACATTGTGTTTAATGTTCAAAACATTCCTCTTACTTGTAAATCTTTGTAAATACTCTTCTTACTGTTCTTTTTAACTTAAACCTGTTACATTTTTTAAACTTAACTCCAAATTTGAACTTCTTAGGAGTTTTTTGGACTTTACCTACCACCTTTTGCTACCCTGCAGAATTCATCTAGTTTTTGCTTTGATGTAAGAATAAAGTATTTGATGGAAGATTAAATGTAAGAATAATAATTTGTTAATTTGCTCATTATTTTCCTATTTATATAATAAGTGGCAGTGGTGATTTCTGTTCCTGAACTAGTGCCTCTCCTTCCCTAAAGGTAGTATATATAGTTTGTGTTTTGTTTTTATAGCATTTTTGAGGACATGTGGTGAGAGAATGGGCGTTATGTTTTAGGTAGTCCAGATTTTTGAGGTTTAGCTCACTAACTCACTACCTAAACTTTATGAACTTCAGCTTCCTTATTTGTAAATTAAGATTAATATTTCAGAGAGTGATTGTGCACATTAAGTGCTAAACAGTTTGAAGTGCCTAAGACTTCTGGGTGTGTGTATAAAAGGTACACAGTGAATGTTAATTTTCTTAAGTTTCATTGGTGCTTAATATTGCCATACTCCTCACTATTGGATACTTTAAAAAATGTTCACTCATTTAGCATTTATATGCTAAATGATAAAATAGATACCAGAGGATAAAATAGATACCATTCAAAATTTGATGGAAATAGAAATGTTGGTAATGCATATTATCTATATTTGGATAAATATCATTCAGTGTATTGAAGTGGCTAAATATCAAATGAAGTTAAGTTTGTTATAGTATTAGTTATGTACAATGGGGGACCTAAAGATGGAATTTATTTATAAAAAATTGTATATTTATTTTTATATGTTTAAACTTCAGTCACATTCAAGGTACCCTCCATTTGATGCAATGTACCTATCGAGATGCTTTTCCACTGCTCAGAAGTTTTTGAATGTGTTGATTTTGGTGCCTTTTAGTGCTTCTGATGTTTTTTGTTTCATCTCTTCCACATTGGCAAAACTGTTTCCCTTTGAGAACTATTTTCATTGGGGAAACCAAAAAAAGTTGTTTGGGGGCAAGATCAGGTGAATAAAGAGGGGAGGGCATGGGGGTCATGGATGGGGCATGGCAGTCTTGCCATTTTTGGTCAAAAACTGCTGACCACTCATTGTGGTGTGGGCAGGTGTGCTTATAAAATCACCCATCAAAAAATTCACTAAAGCCAAATGTAGTCTCTCACAACACCAGCTGATAACACTGATACAGATGGGTTCCTAGAACACTCACCTAATGTTGTGAGGGAAGTCTGTACTACAAGGGGCCCACCCTCCAGAAGATAATTCCTTTTTTGGGGGGGGGTCCCCTGATATATATACAGACTGTTCATGTATTATATGTACAGAAGTAAGTGAAATATATATGTGGGTATTAATTAATTGGTATCGTCGTGTAAGAGGAATTCATGTCTATTTAGTTCCTGAAGTGTGTTCCAGATCTTTGTCATGGTGAAAAAGAGGAAACTCCACAGCTGATCATTGTTTTTAGATAAATATTCCAGAAATATCCCATTTCTCTCTTTCTTTTTCTTTTTTATTTTTTTTTAGATTTATTTATTTATTTTTAGAGAGAGGGGAAGGGAGGGAGAAAGAGAGGGAGAGAAACATCAATGTGTGGTTGCCTCTTGTTCGCCCCCAACTGGGACCTAGCCTGTAACACAGGCATGTGCTTTGAGTGGAAATTGAACTGGTGACCCTTTGGTTCTCAGGCTGGCACTCAATCTACTGAGCCACACCAGCCAGGGCCAGTTTTATATTTCTTTATGAATTTGTCCCTTTATTCTTTTCCTAAATAGACATTGACTTTGATGTGAATTGATTTGAGAAGTTTGTATAATGGTCATAAATGAGAAAAAGATCATTCTACTCTTCCAGTTGCAACAAAGTTCAGATTGAGCGAATTCTTCTTGATTGATTGATTGATTGATTGATCGTCTGATATGACAGCTTCTTGTTTAGACTAAAAGCCCAGAGCTGCCTCCTCCAAGAAGTCTTGGAATATAGTAAAGTGACTAGGTCAACTTACGTAGTCCTCAAGAAATAAATTAAAAAAAAAAAAGATTTTCTTTTTAGAGAGTTGGGAAGGGAGTGGGAGAGAGTGGGAGAGAAACATCAGTGTGTGAGAGAAACATGGACTAGTTGCCTCTCCCATGCCCCCAACCAGGGACCTGGCCTGTAACCCAGGGATGTGCCCTGACAGGGAATCGAACCAGTGACCATTTGGTTCTCAGGCTGGTCCTCAGTCCACCTAGCCACACCAGCCAGGGCTGAATTCTTTATAGAAACTTGATGCAGCAAATCTTCTTGTGGACTATGAGTACATACATTGGCTGTTTCAGTTGACCAATATTAGTAATGCTACATAATGCCCTATCTTATGTCCAAGTTTTGCTGTTTTTTACCAAAACATTTTTCTATAATTAATGAGTGGATTTATATTAAGATAAAAAATAATTCTGCTATTTTTAAGATACTCTATGTTTTCCAAACTTTTACATTTATGTCCCTGGTTTTCATGGTGAATGCTTAAAGATAGTTTTTTTTTTTCCTAGCAGAAAATTTATCCTAGTCTGTATTTTAATAATTTTAGGCTTTTTAATGAGAGGCAGTATATGAGATCAGCTTGTTTGGCCGGAGCCAAACAACTTGTAAGTAAGTCTATAAAGTGAGGATAATATTAGCATCTACCTCAGAAGGTGGCTGTGAGAATTAAAATGAGTTAATACATTAAAGAATGTCAAAGAGTGTCTGATATATTTAGTATGTGCTCTATAGGTGCTTATATTTTATTATATTTTTAGTCTTGTGAAGCAGTGGCTATTCATAAGTTTGCTGAGTGTAGTAGATATTTTTGCTACAAATATTGTATTGAAATTACAGTATTTTCTTCCCGGTTCCCATTTATATGGGAATGTGCTGACTGAAATATAATAATTAGATGTAATTATAAGAGCAATGTTTTTGTATCATCAGAGACGTGTAAACTATGTAAGTTAATTCATTTTGAATTTGAAATTGTTAAAAGAGGAAAGTGATTTGAAGAGCTGGTTGATTGGTATTTATTGACACATTTATTGACCATGTGCTAGCCATGGGGGCACAAAGTAAGGCAACATTTTGGCCTTTGAATGCATGCTTGGTGATGATTTTAGGTAAACCATCTTAACATAATATCATAAGGTCTGTAATATAGATATGCGTAATGCTGTGGTGAATACAAAGGGGAGGGAGTTATTTCAGCCTGAGGGAAATAGAGAAGGTTTCCCAAAGGTTGCCTTTATGATCAGTTTTGAAAGATAAGATAGTGGGAGGGAATGTTGGAAGCATAATCATCTTAAGCTAAGGTATTCATACTTGCTTGTGCAGAGACATGTTGATTTTTAAAAACATGGTGAATTCAAGGATCAGTTTTTGGGAGAGAGGGGTTGGGGTTCAGGTTATGTATAGGAATGGTTCGAGTTGAAGCTGAGAGATAGGCAAGGACTAGATCATAATATGTTTTGCTAAGAAGTTTGGACTCCATGTGAATGGTAGGGAACCACTGTAGGTTATAACATGATCAAATTTATTTTTAGTAGGAGTTGAATCTAATGCCCAGGTGTGAGGAGTGAAGAGAACATCATTAAGTTAGTTTGAGAGGCAGGAAAAACATAGTTTGGTGAGTGTTTGGATGAGAGAGATTGACAAGGTGAAATTATTCATACTTAGGTTCCTACTTTGAGTAGGAATGATGTTTATTAACCTGAATAAGCAATACAGTGGTTCTTCTTATCCATGTTTGTGTTTTCCACGGTTTCTTCATAATGCAGTTAGCTATGATCTGAAAATATTAAATGGAAAGTTGCAGAAATAAAGAATTGACAATTTTTAAAATGTGCCCTGTTCTGAGTAGTGGGATGAAATTTTAAGCTGTCCACCTCCTTCTTTCCCTCCTTCTTTCCCCCACATATTGAGTTGTATATGCTACCCACCTATTAGTTACTTAGTAGCTGTCTGGTTTATCAGACCCACTGTCACGGTATTGTAGTTCTTGTGTTAAGTAACCCTTATTTTACTTAATAATGACTCCAAAGCTCAAGAGTAGCAGTGCTGGCAATTTAGATATGCCAAAGAAAATCTGTAAAGTGCTTTCTTTAAGTGGAAAGGTGAAAATTCTTGACTAAAGGAAAGAAATAATCGAATGCTATGTATGATAGGAAAGATCTGTGATAAGAACAAATATATCTGAAATTGTGTAGAAGGAAAAAGAAATTTGTGTTAGTTTGCTGAGACACCACATTCACATAACTTTTATTACAATGTGTTATTATAATTGTTCTATCTTATTATCAGTTACCGTTGCTGATTTCTTCCTGTGCCTAATTTATAAATTACACTTTATGACAGGTATGTATGCATAGGCAAAAAGCAGTCCATATAAGGTTAGGTACTATTCCTGCCTTCAGGCATCCATTGGGGGTCGTGGAATGTATTTTCATGTATAAGAGGGGCCTACTATACAAGAAGGTATGTAAAAGGCTGGGAGCAAGAGGGAGATCATGATTTCAGTTGAATTAATTTTGAGATCCTTGAAGAATATCCATGTAGAGATATCCAGAAGGCATTTGGAAATTCAGGGTTGAAGCTTGAAGATTTGGGAATAACAGATTTGGAAGGCATTGGCATTTATAGGGAAAGCCTAGTCTAGTGGTTAAGGATATTGGTTGGCTCTGGAGCCATACTGAGTTCCGGTCTGTGATTCACCACTGAGTAGCTGTGTCCTTAGGCAAGATGCATAACCTCTCTCTGCACTTCATAATTAATACCTAACTCATTGAGTTATTGGAAAGATTAAGTAAACTGATATATGTAGACATTCCTTGAACCACCCACCAAAGCACTCAACAAATGTCACTTTTAATTACATAGTTTAGTTCATAAAGTGTCATTTGAGGTAATAAGATCAATTTGAAATCTCCTCCTCCCCCAAATTCAGAAAGCTTTCTGTAAGAGGTGACCCCCCCCCAGCTGAGACTTGAAAGAAAAGGAGTTAAGTCAGATGGTGGGAACTGCATGAGCAAGAGCAGAGGCGTGATGCTGGTAATACTTGTTACAAGAAGTTTGGTAAGAGTGTGAGGTATGAAGGAAGGAGTGATGAGATAAGATAGCCTGAGGAGCTTGGAGTTGGCTCCCCTGGGCTGTAGTTCCCATATTTTTAAGTAGTAAAAGAACCACCAGTCTAAGGTGAAAAAAAATCCAGGACCCTACTATGACAGGAGCTACATTTTTAGTATCAGTTAGCACTACAACCCCCTTCTAGCTGGCTTTGCGTTTAGATTTTTATGGACACAAGCCAGTTAACAATATTCATCTGTCCTCTAACTTCAAAAATGTTGTTGCCATCATCCCACTTGTTTTTTTTTTTTTTTTTTTTTTTTGGCATTGTGGACTTGGTTAATGCCTTCTTTATTTTTTCACTGCCTTTGCAGTGGGAGCTTGAGAGGAAGCAGAGATAAATGTTTGTGTATTGTTGTACTATATCCTTGTTGCTTAACTGGCAGTTTGTAGTTGTAGCTGTACTTAAGTTGTTGGACATTTGCTACTCTGAGCTTAGGAATGTGGCTCTAACTGTAGCCAGACAGTAACAATAATAGGTTTCTATAATGTAGTATGAAAGAACATTGGGGAGGTGGGTGGGAGGTACCACTCTAATATGTACATCTTACTGCTCACAACTTTGGGAAGACACTTCTCTGACATACCATCTTTAAATGGGCTAGTAATTCTTGCCAGACAGACTACTTTATTATCTGATGAGATAATATATGGAGAAATACTTCGTAAACTGTAGAACTTAAAAAATGTGAGGTATACAAAAAGGTTAAGATAAACTCCTTGGATATAGAAGAGGAGGTAAGAGAGGCACAAATAATAAATAGAAGGAAGTACAGAGAGGAGATAATAAATGTACACATAACAAAAAGAGTAAAGCAATTGCTGTGTACAACAGTTTGTGACAAGGGCTGTGCTCCTAAAAAGAAGTAGTGTGATCTAGTTGGAGTGGGTTAAATCAGATGGGTTTTGGAGGAGATAAATATTATGCTTACTTTTTCGAGGAAATGCTAAAACTGTTGAGGCAGATAGGAATGCCTTCTCTGAGATTTACTGTGGGCACCAAGAATTTAAATCTTTGTGATTTGTTTGTCTGCTTTTACTTTGATTTATGAAGTGGTAGAGAGAGAAGTAAGACTGGGGAGCTGGCACAGGGCAGTAGTGGTTCTCAGCCTTGGTTGCTCATTAGAATCACCAGGGGAGCTTTTAAAAAATACTGTTTGGGCCCGAAGTAGTCTGACTTAAGTGTTCTGGAGTGGAGCCCAGGCCTACTTTCTTTTTTTAAAGTGTGCCAGGTGATTCTAGTGTGCAGCTAAGTTTAATGGTTCAAACTTTAACTAGGACCTTAGACAAGCACGTTTATTTGATATGCCTGCGATAAATGAGACAGGTTTCATTTGAACTGAATTATAATAACTATTTTGTTTTAAACTTTTTTTTGTAAAAAAGCCCTCCTGTTTGTTTGCTAATGAAACCTATCTCATTGTATTTTAAATTGTATTTAGTGAATATATGATGAAATAATGCTTCTAAGAGCAGGGATATATCAAGGGATATATCAACAATTTCTGTTGCTTTCTAGTTTTTCCCTTTTCTACTATAAATCAGTTTTGGTTGACTTTTTTTTTTTTTTTTTTTTTTAGCCGCTGACAGCTATGATACTTTAGCACCGAAATGCTGCTAGAGCCTTAGGACAGTGACCTTGTCCTGGGGGCAGGAGGACATGAGGGAAGAAATGGGCTAGGGAAGGCAGGGGATGGCTGGGGTTATCTGTGCCAGATCACTAGTTTCATACCTAACATGTCTTAGTTACAGATGTTATGTTAGAAAAAATGTGAGAATACTGCATTTTGTCAGATTGCAGTTTAGTTTTAATAATTCTTTATAACTGTAGAAAATAATTCATTTATTCAAAAACATTTATTTTGTGTCAAGCAGTGGCGATACAGCAGTTAACACAGTCCTTGCTTTCCTAGAGCTCATGGTTTAGTGGGAAGAGATGCTTTGCGCGCGCGCGCACACACACACACACACAATGTCAGGTGATAAATACTTTAAGAAATTAGAGCTGGTTGAAATAAACAATACAATAAAAACAATAAAAGCAATTGGGTAAACCGGTGCTTTGTGGTCTGCCAAGTCTCTGTGAGGTGGCATTTGGTTGAGGAAAGATCCCAGTGATGTCAGAGAGTAGCAAAGCAGATCTCCAGGGGAAGTTTCTGTTGGCCTGTCTGTTCCTGTAGTATGCAAAACAGCTGGATAAATTTTCATCATATTTGGATGGAATTTGACTTTGACTGAGTTAGAATGTAGGCTATGTGAGGAATACTTCTGTATCTTTTAGAGAACCTCTTTAATGCTTAGGTAGGTGTTGGTTCACCTCTCAAATAGTGCTATGCCTGCATTACATTTTATTCATTTATTACCCTTCATGGCCTTAGCCACTGAACTTTCCCAAACTTAGTTTGCTTTACACCAAGATCTGTTCTACAGGAATACTCATTTTAGCATTGAATAATATGGTGCACTAACAAGTTTTGTGAAATGATTTTATTTTTGGTTACTTTGTATTTTATTTTAAATCCCTGTGTTAAAGAGTGTTTTAAAAAGATTGGTTGATTGATTGATTGGGACAGGAAGGGAGGGAAAGAGAGAAGGAGAGAAACATCAATGTGTGACAGAAGCATCAGTGTGTGGTTCCCTCTTGCACACCCCCAGCTGGGGACCTGGCCTGTAACCCAGGCGTGTACCCTGATTGGGAATCCAATCAGTGACCTTTTCGTCCATAGGCTGGTGGTCAATGCACTTGAGTCACACTAGCAAGGGCTATTTTTATTTTTTAATTGTTCTATATTTATTTATATTGTATCCTCACTGGAGGATTGCTTTTATTGTTTTTATTGCTTTTCTTTTTAGAGAGAGAGACAAAGGGAGAGAGGAGGGAAGAGAGGGAAACACTGATGTGATTGAGAGCATCAGTTGCCTCCTGTGTGTACAGGAGGGTGATTGCACACATCCAACCTGGGAATCAACCTGCAACCTCAGTATGTGTCCTGACCAGGAAGGGAACCTGCAGCCTTTAGGTTGTGGAACGAAGCTCCAACCAACTGAGCCACAGCAGCCAGGGCATTTTAATTGTATTTTAAAAGCTTCAAAAAACATGAACATTAAATTTGCAGCCTCAATTGACTTTGCATGCAGTATGTGTTGGTATAGTATTTTAAGCATTGAAATCTGAAGTTACCTTGGTGGAAATGAAATTTTAGGTGTTATGTCAGTTTGCAGAGTTAATGTATTTTCTGTTGATATTTTTGCAACTTTTGTAGGAATGCACATGGATAGTGCATTTATAAAGACTTGACTTTCTTAAAGTGGGTATTAGACATAACTGACTTTAAAAACCAGTTTCCTTCCACTGAAAACAAATTTTTATCCTCACTGGAGGACATGCTTATTGATTTTAAAGAAGAAGAGAGAGGGAGAGAAACATGAATGTGAGAGAAAAACATCCATCAGTTGTCTCTCTTGCTGAAGAGGGACCAAACTGAAACCTAGGCATGTGCCCTGACCCGGGAATGAGCCTGCGACCTTTCTGTTTGCGAGAGGACTCTCCAGCCAACTGAGTCACACCAGCCCAGGGCAAAATACAGAGCAGTTCATATCCCTGAAAAAGTTCCCCTGCAGTGTCCTTTTGTAGTCACCACAGTCACTGACCTTTGGCAGTCCTTCGTTTGCACTTCATGTTTAGACTAGTTTTCTCTTATCTAGAATGTCATAAATGGAATCCTCCATCTGGTATGTAACATTAAAAAAAATTATTTTATTTTTAAATTACAGTTGATGCATAATATATTAGTTTCAGGTGTACAACCTAGTGGTTAGGCATGTATAACTTAAAATACAAAGTGATATTCTGTTAAATCTAGTACCCATTTGACACTATACATAGTTATTGCAGTATTACTGACTATACTAGTTAATAATACATGTACTCACTATATTGAGTACAGCATACTGAACTTTACGTCCTATGACTATTCTGTAACTGCTGATTTGTACTTAATCCCTTTACATTTTTCACCCATTCGCTCAAAACTCTTTTATCTGGCAACTGTCAAAATATTCTCTGTATATATGAGTCTGTTTCTCTTCTGCCTGTTCATTTATTTTGTGTTTTAGATTCCACATATAAGAAAGTCTCTGGCATTTGTCTTTCTCTGTCTGATTTATTTCACTCAGATTAGACATACTCTCTAGGTCTATGCACGTGGTTGCAGATGTCAAGATTATATTCTTTTTTTTTTTTAATCTCTGAGTCATATTCCATTGTATAATGTACCACTTCCTTATCCATTCATCTGTTGATGGACACTTAGGTTGCTTTCATATCTTGGTTATTGTAAATAATGTAGTGAACATGTGGATGATATGGCTTTTCAGTTTAGTGTTTTGAGTTTCTTTGGGTAAATACTGAGAATTGCTGGAATAGCTGTGTCCTTCTTCTGGTGTCTTGTTATAGCCTTTGTTTTAAGGTCTGTTTCGTCTGGTATAATAAGTATTGCTAACCCAGCCTTTTTTTGTGTTTCCATTTTCATGAAATACCTTTTTTCATCTCTTTCAGTCTGTGTGTCTTTCCATATGAAGTGAGTGTCTTGTAGACAGCACATGTAAGGGTTTTATCTTTTTTCCCATTCAACCACCCTGTGTTTTTTGATTGGAGCATTTAATCCATTTGCATTTAAAGTAATTGATATATAATGTATTTATTGCCATTTTATTTATATTTTTGTTCCTTTTTTTTCCTTCTAAAGAAGTCCCTTTAACATTTCTTGTAATACTGGTTTGGTGGTGAGGACTCCCTTAGCTTTTTCTTGTCTGCGGAGGACTTTATCTGCCTTTCCATTCTAAATGATAGCTTTGCTGGGTAGAGTAATGTTGGATGTAGGTCCTTGCTTTTCATCACTTGAATACTTCTTGCCAGTCCCTTCTTGCCTGCATGGTTTCTTTTGAGAAATCAGCTGACAGCCTTATGGGAACTCCTTTCTAGGTAACTCCTTTTCTCTTGCTGCTTTTAAGATTCTCTCTTTATCTTTAATCTTTGGCATTTTAATTATCATGTATCTTGGCGTGGTCCTCCTTGGGTCATCTTGTTTGGGACTCTCTGTGCTTCCTGGACTTTCATGTTTATTTCCTTCACCAGGTTAGGGAAGTATTCCATCATTATTTATTCAAATAGGCTTTTAATTCCTTGCTCTCTCCTGGCATCTTCATGATGGGAATGTTGGTGCACTTGAAGTTTTCCCAGAGGCTTCTGCAGTCCTTCTTTTATCTTTTTGCTGTTCTGACTGGGTGTTTTCTGCTTCCTTATCTTCCAAATCTCTGATTTGATTCTCTGTTTCATCTTTTTATTGTTGATTCCCTGTAATGTATTGTTCATTTTAGATACTGTATTCTTCATTGAAGACTGGTTCTTTTTTGTGTTTTTTTATATCCATTTTTATGTTTTCTGTTTCTTTGTTGAAGTTCTCACTAAGGTCATCTGCTCTTCCCCTAAGTTCAGTGGGGATCCTTGTAACCAGTGGTTTGAACTCTGTATCTGATAGATTTCTTGTCTCTATTTTATTAAGTCTTTTTTTCTGGAATTTTTTCTCCTTTTTCATTTGGGGGATGTTTCTTTGTCTCCCCATGTTGGCTGCCTTTCTGCATTTGTTTCTTTGTATTAGGTAGAGCTACTATATCTCTTGTTTTGGTAGAGTGGTCTGATATAGTAGCTTTCTTGTAGGGCCCATTGGCGCAATCTTCCTGGTCATCCAAGCTGGGCACTCAGGGTGTGCTCCCCATGTGGATTATGTGCACCCCACTTTTGTAGTTGAGCCTTGATTGCTGTTGGCACATCTGCTGGAGGGATTCACCTACAGGCTGATTGCCTGGGGGACTTGTTGCAACTACAGTGGAGATCTGCTGTGCAGGAGCTGTCCCCATGGAGCAGGACTCCCTTTATTATTGGTGGGAAATGAGTTCTTGTGGTGTCACAAGGAAAAGAATTTCCTTAGACTCACACAGGAGGATGGGGCTCTGTGGTATGGTTTGTTGAGGATGTAAAATTAAGGGGGTTCCCTTCCTGACTCTGCAGTGTCCTATTTCTGTTCGTCTCGTCATGGAAAATGACCAGTCTTGCCTTTAGTAAAGCCAGAGCAAAAGCCAGTACCCAGAGTTTCTGTTCTATATTGCAGTTCAGTCCAGTTCAGCTCAGTATCCAACTGGCGTAGCCTGTTTTTCCAGCTGTAGTCTGTTGCTGTGCTGCGGTATGCAGGCTCCCTCCTGAAGCCTGTCCCTGTGGCTGCTAGGGCCACATGACCATGGAAAGAATAGTTGCAGGCACCGTACAAGTATGGGTCACTTGGGTGACAGAGAGAGAAAGAGCACGCAGATGTGGTGCGCATGCACGAGGTTCCCCTGGGATTTTATTAACTTGGATTGGGGACGGACCAGGTGCTTTCAAAATGGCCAATCAACTTCCCAGGCTTTCGCCAGCTTTGAATGGGTCCACACTCCCTATAGACTGACAGGCCTGTGTGATCTTTTTCCTCATTCTGTGCCCCCAACAATCTGGTCCAGGGGTGGGGGAAGAGAGAAGTATTATTTCCTTTGTTGGAGCAATGCTGTAATTCCCTGGAGTGGGAAACTGTAATCTCCTGGCTAGTTAGGAGACTCATGCTTGCCATTTTATTAAGCTCAATGTGTAGTTCCCTTTGTTCCCCGTTTCTAGCTAAATACCAGTGGTAACACCTTCAGTGGGGTTCTGGTACCCAATGAGTTTACCCCTTGAGTGTGTCAGTTGTGGAGGTGCTTTAGCCTAGTCTGAAGCTGTTCACCATGTGTGATGGCTCTGTGGCCTCTGGGGAGATGTAGGCCAATATCAGCTGCTTCCTGTGCCTTCCCTGCGGCCACCTGGCATGAATGACAGAGTAATTTGAAGAAAGCTAGAACAATGGCCTCTGGCAGCACTTTTTTTCTGGGAGAAAGATGCCCTCTAACTCTTGCATCAGAGTTCCTCCCAGTATGTCCCTGGTGCCTTTTGAGCTGCTGTTCCAGCACTTGCGCTCAAAGTAAGTGAATGGAGTAAGTCTGTGTGCGGATCCTTATGAAGAATGCACGAAACTCCATTGCCCTCCATCTTACTCAGCCACAATTCCTGCTAGTTTTCACAGCCAGAAGTTATGGGGATTTCTCTTCCTGACACTGGAACCTTGGGCTGGGGGGCCTTAAGGGGGGTTGGGACCCCTCACTCCTCAGGGGGACATCTGTAGCAGAGACACACCCCCAGTTTTTTACCACTGGCTCATGTTGGTGTAGGACCACCCTGTTCCACATTTCTGCTTTTGACAGTCTCAATGTGACTTCTTTATATCCTTAGTTATAGGACTTCTTTTGAGCTACATTTCAAATGGCTCTGACTGATGGTTCTGTAGTTTAATTGTAACTTTGATGTGATTGTGGGAGCCTGTGAGTATCCCATTTACTTATGCTGCCATCTTGAGTGGAATGGTAGGTCACTTTTTGATATTGACTTCTTGCACTTAGCACAATTCCTTTGAGATTCACTCAGGTTATTACATGTATGAATAGTTCATTCCTTTTTATTGTGCAGTAGTATTCTGTATCACCATTTGTTTAGCTGGCCCCTCTTTTTAATTTTTTAAAGATTGTATTTATTTTTGGAGAGGGGGACAGGGGGGAGAAAGAGTGGGAGAGAAAAAACATCAATGTGAGAGGGAAACATTGATCAGTTGCCTCTTGTACATGCAGACACAAAATTGGGTATGTACCCAATTTGTTGTTCCACTTATTTACGTATTTATCGGTTGACTTGTATGTGCTCTGACCAGAGACTGAACCTGCAGTCTTTGTGCATCAGGACAATGCTCTAACCAATTGAACCACTTGTCCAGGGCTCTCGTTTTCTTAAATAGCAAGCTTAGGTTATTTATTTGAGGCCGCCTTCTCTGCTCACATAAGCATTTAATTCCTGTAAATTTCACTCTAAGCATTGCTTTAGTTAGATATGACAAATTCTGATGTTATATTTTCATTTTTAATTAATTAAACATTTTCTAAATTACCTGAGAGCTGTTCATTGACGTATGGGTTTTTTAGAAGTATGTGATTAAATTTCAAGTATTTAGAGGTTTCCTCTTATAATTTTGTTACTGATTTCTATTTAAATCTCTATGGTCAGATAACATACTTTTAATTTCACTACTTTTATTTTTGTTAAGATCTGTTTTATGACCCCAGGATATGATCTGGCTTAATGATTGTTCTGTGAGCAATTGAGAAGAATGTGTATTATACTGTTGATAGGTGGAATATTCTATGAACATCATTGGTCGTTGGCATCCAGTTTCTCTCTGTCTTTGCCAGTTTTCTAGTTGTATCGATTACTGAAAGGGGAATGTTGAAGTCTTCAGCCGTAATTATGGATGCCTACTTCTGATTGTAGTTGTTAATTTTTGCGGTACGTATTTTGAAGTTCTATTAGGTGTATAGATTGGGTTGGCCCAAAAGTTGGTAAGATTGCTCTAGCAGCACTTAGTTGTCTTTAACTTCATTTGGATGGAACAATTCTGTTAGATTGTATTATGATAGCTGTCATATATCTGCATGCATTAAAAAGAAACTTACCAAAATTGGTGAATTTTTGTGCAGCCATTTTAATATTGAAGGTGGAAGAAAATCTGCAACATTTTTGGCATATTATACTTTACTATTCCAAGGAAGGTAAAAACGCAACTGAAAAAATTGGTTTGTGAAGTTTCATGCTGGAGATTTCTTGCTGCACGATGCTCTATGGTTGGGTAGACCAGTTGAAATTGATAGCAATCAAATTGAGACATTTAATTGAGAACAATCAATATTATACCACATGGGAGATAGTCAACATACTAAAAATATCCAAATCACGTTATCCAGTAACGTTATTGGTGAAAATAAAAATGTGTCTTTTATTTTATGGAAAAACCTAAAAGAACTTTTTGGCCAACCCAGTACTTATCAGTACCCAATACATACTATGGGATAGTGATAAAAAAGGAATGGAGTAATGATACACGCAATCTCTCCGGAAAAAGCCCAGCCATTGTTAGTATAACAAGAACAGTTTGCATGATATCAATGTAACCTGGCAGCCAAGGAGAGTGGACTGAGTTATCTGGGTGATTTGATGTTTTTCGAAAAAACTCTGCAGGAGATGTGAGCAGGCATGTTGTCGTGACGAAGCTGCTTAATCACTAGTTACCTGTAGCTGCGGCCTTCTGAATCATCTGAATAGTTTCTGCAGAGGAATGTTCAAGCTTAATGCAAAATTCGATGCAGATTCATTCCTCTACTCACTCAGTCATTTTGAAGGGATGGCCACACAGTACACATGCTCACTCCATGGCACCTACTGCTGCTACTGATTAGTATAGTGAAATTGTCATTGTTCACGCATGCACATTCCAGTCCACTCTCATTGGCTGCCAGCTTATATTGGTGTTGTGCAAACCATTCTGGTTATATTAACAGTGGCTGGACTTTTTCTGGAGAGACCTCGTATTTTAAAGAACTGAGGTGAAGAATCATTGTTTATATTTACTGAGATATTTACTTTTTCTGTTGCTCTTGCCTCATTCTTGATACTCTGAGTTTACTTCTAAAATCATTTCCTTTCTGTTTGATGAGCTTCCTCTTGTAGTCTTTTTGAGCAGCTTTGCTGGCAAAAAATTTCTTTTATATTCCTCCGAGAATGTCTTTAATTCACCTTCATTTCTGAAGGATATTTTTGTTAGATACAGAATTTTTTTCAGTACTTAAAAAAATGGTCCACTTCCTAATGAACCTCATGGTTTTTAATGATAAATGTGTTTTTATGGTAATGATTACTTCCTCATAAGTAATACCTGCTTTTCACCGTTGTTTTCAAGAGTTTTCTTAGTTTTCAGCAGTTTATTGTGTCTGGCTGTGAATTTTTAACCTTCTATTTTGGTAAAGTTTCCCCTGCCCAGAGAGAATATCCGCATTGTTACCTAGTGTCAATCAGGGGTCTGCAAACTGTGGCCTGCCACCACCTCCTGTGACTTTCAGCCTGTCTCCAGTTTCTGTAACTAAAGTATTATTGGAACATGTCTACACCCATTTATTTACATATTGTTATGACTGCTTTTGTGGTTTAGTGGCAGAGCTGAGTAATTGTGAGAGATTATGTCTCTTGAAGTTTAAAATATTTACTGTTTTACTCTTTTCACAAGAAGTTTCCTGATGTCTAGTGTAGGTGGAAGGACATTTGAATTTTTTCTTTTGAAATTTCTGGCTTCAAAATCTTTTTAGTTTATCCATGTAGATTTAATAGTCTTTTTACAAATATCTTCCATACAAAATTATAACAAGGTATAGTATGTAGTATAGGGTGTGTACAAGAATGCTTCCCCCTACTTAAAAACCCCAAATAAGTTTGGGCAACTTTTTTTTTTTTGAAGATATAACAAAACATAGTTTACCTTTCTTTGAGAAATTCATTGTAACCTCATAAGGCAAATGAAATAAGTTACTGTTAAATAACTGGTTTATGCTAAAATGGAATTTAATTTTTAAAAAGCTAGGCATGGGAAATTTAAATTAAATATAGGTTATAAATTGTTTATTAATGTTATTCATAACATTAAAATGTATTGACTGCTGAAGAGTAGTGCTATTAAAACTATGAACCAAAGCAATGTAAATAAAAGTATAACTTAAGATACCATACTGTACAGGAGTTTGAAAAAATGTTTTATTACTGAATCACACAATCAGAATCTAATATAGGTTTCTTGATTTTTTTTAAAAAAGATTTTTATTTATTTTTAGCGGGAGGGAGGGAGAAAAGGAGAGAATATCAATGTGTAGTTGCCTCTCGTGTCCCCCTATTGGGGATCTGGCCTGCAACCCAGGCATGTGCCCTGACTGGGAATCAAACCAGCAACCCTTTGGTTCGCAGGCCAGCACTCAATCCACTGAGTCACACCAGCCAGGGTGCCCTTTGATTTCAAATGATATCTTTGCTTGGTTGAGCAATGTTCGCTGTAGGTCCCTCCCTACTTTTCATGACTTTGAATATGCCTTGCCAATCCTTTCTAGCCTCCAAAGTTTCTTTTGAGAAATTGACTGACAGCCTTATGGGAACTCCCCTGTAGGTAACTCTCTGCTTTTCTCTTGCTGCTTTTAAGATTCTCTCTCCATCTTTAACCTTTGGCATCTTAATTATGATGTGTCTTGAAGTGGGCCTCTTTGCATCAGTCTTGTTTGGGATTCTCTATGCTTTCTGGACTTGAATGTCTGTTTCCTTCACCAAATCAGGGAAGTTTTCTTTCATTATTTTTTTCAAATAGAGTTACAGTTTCTTGGTCTTCTCTTTTCCTCCTGGCGCTCTTATGATGCGAATGTTAGTTTGCTTGAAGTTGTCCCGGAGACTTCCTGCATTATCTTTGTTTTTTGGATTCTTTTTTCTTCTAGCTCTTATTGGTTGTTTTTTTGTTTCTTTGTGTTCCAAATTACTGGTTTGATTCTTGGCTTCATCTGCTGTACTGTCGATTCCCTGTAAATCTGTAAATTGTTCATTTCCATTATATCCTTCATTTTTGCCTGCTTTTTTTTTATGCTGTTGTACCAATCACTGAATTCCTTGAGCATCCATATAATCAGTGTTTTGAATTTTGCATCTGATAAATTGCTCCTCTCCATTTTGTTTAATTGTTTTTCTGAAATTTTGATCTGTTCTTTCATTTGGGCCATGTTTCTTTGTCTCCTCATTTTGGCAGCCTCCCTGTGTTTGTTTCTGTGTATTAGTTATACACACTATGACTCCTTGTCTTGATAGCATGGTCTGTAGGCTCCAGTGGCACAGCCTTCCCTATCACCTAAACTGGGTACTCTCCTCTTGTAGTTCAGCCTTGTTTGCTATTGGCAGGTTTATGGGAGGGATTTACCCAGGCCAGTCAGCTGCAAGACTGTCTGTGACCAACCTTTGCCCTCTGTGGAGGATTAGCTGTGCTGGGACGGTGGGTGGTGCTGTGTTGTGCTCTGTAGCTGTCCACTGGGTGTGCTGGCTCTGGGGTTTCCTGGATGGTGCAGGTCAGGATCAGACCCCACCTGTGTTCTGCCCTGGGCCACCCAGCATGAGCTACAAAGCAGTCTGCAGATGGCTGCTACTTGAGCTGGGCTTCAAGGTTCCCAGGCAGAGCCAAACTGTGACCCAAAGCTGGTTGCTGCTAGTGCTGGGCCTGGGTCTGCTTAGCCAGAGGCATGGGGTTGGGGGCATCCATGTGTTGGGTGGGGTGGAGCGTCAGGTTAATGTCAGGGTGAGGCAAGCAGTGCTTACCAGATTGGTGGAGTCTCAGATATGGCTTTTGCTGCTGCTTGTGGCTCTGTGGGGCAGGGCTTAAAGAAGGCACAGTGGCCTCTGTCCCACCTTTCTGTGTGGAAGAGAGCTTTCCCTCAGCTCTTGCCTTGATGCCAGACACATTCCCCTGTGTGCCGTTGTTGCCTTTCAAGCTGTACCCTGGTGGTGCTCTAGTTCAGAGGGGGTTCATCTGTGTATGTTTGGCAAGGGCTGTTTAAGAAGAGCTGCCAGGGTTCCAGGAGTTTTTTTTCAGTGACTCCAATCCCGCTCATTTTTACAGCCAGAACCCTGGGCTGGGATACTGGTGTGGGGCTCTTACCCCTTGCTTGTGATCTATCTATCCCAAATTTTTATCTGCTGCACCTGGGTGTGGGACCTGCCTGTTCAGCATCTCCTTGTCTCCTACCCTTTTGGATTGATGTGTTTTCTTTCTGTAGTTGTTGGATTTCCATTCACCTTGATTTCTGATGGTTCTGAGTGATAATTGGTCTGTAGTTTAGTCGTAATTGTTGCTATGGTTGTGTGAGGAGGCGAGTCGTGTCTACCTACGCCTCCACCTTGACTGGAAGTCTGTTTCTGCTTATTTCTGAGAACAGTGATACTCTTTTTTATAACAGTGATGTAGTTATCAAGTTGATAATTTAACAATGATGATTTTATCTGGTATACAGTATATATAAAAATCTAATTAGTTCTTATAATGTTCTTGAGAGCAATTTTTTTTCTAGTCCAGTATTATATATTGTATTTAGTTGCCAAGTAACCATTTATCTTTAATGGACTATTGGTCTTAAAATCTTAAGTATTGAATTTTTGTTCTTTTAACAGCCAAACCTGGTGGACAGGTGAAATGTCAGTATATTTCTGCCGTGGATAAAGTTATATTTGTGGATGACTATGCAGTAGGGTGTAGGAAGGACCTTAATGGAATCTTGTTGTTAGACACCGCTCTGCAAACTCCAGTTTCAAAGCAGGATGATGTGGTTCAGCTTGAATTACCTGTTACAGAGGTAAGTTGAAATAAGTATTAATATACTTTTCTACTTAATATACTCTCAGACCCATTAGCTGTTAAATGAATTTAGGTTGTCCTTCGAGGACATAAATAAAGCTCTATAAAAACAAAGAATTAACTTACTGATCACAACTTTATTTAAATACTTGTCTTTCCTGTGCATAATTACTTAATGCTTGTTGAACTGGTATTTAAGTGTGAACTGTACAGATTAAACCACTGTAACATGAGCCCCAAATTACAATGGCTCAAATAAGATATTTTCTTTCCAGTAGAAGTGCAGGGCTAAGTGTTGGGGTAACTTTGCTTACCTTACTACCTAGCTTCTACCTTGTGGATCCAAGACAGCTGCTCCAAGCCTCATTTCCCAGTCCTCGGGAAAGGGAGGGCTAACTCCAGCGGAGCACAATGTTGTGTGATCCTCCCAGCTTCCTTTTTCTTTCCCTCCTTCCCTGTGTTTCTCTCTCTCTCCTCCCCTTTTCTCCTTCATTCCTTCTTATTCTCTTTCACAAACTCTCTTACCTATGCCTTTTTCATATTTATCCTGTTGGCCAGAATTCAGTCATATGACCACATCAGGCTGAGAAGATAGGTAAGGATGTGGCTTATATTTTTAAGTGTTAAAAAAAAGGAAGTATAAATATTAGTGGACAACCAGTAATCTTTTTCTTTAAGGTTTTATTTATTTATTTTTAGAGAGAGGGAAAGGGAGGGAGAAAGAGAGGGAGAGACACATCAGTGTGTGGTTGCCTCTTGCACACCCGCTACTGAGGACCTGGTCCGAAACCCAGGCATGTGCCCTGACTGAGAATTGAACAGGTGACCCTTTGGTTTGCAGGGTGGCGCTCAATCCACTGAGCCACACCAGCCAGGGCTACAACCAGTAATCTTTGCTATGTACAATATCATTTTAATAATCCCAGTTTAAAATTTCAGCTATATGCATTTTTCTGTAGTGTTACATATTCATTACTTAATTTGTAAGTGCATCCAACTTAAAACTTTTTGTGTGCTTTGATGTTTATATCATATAATTTGAAAATACATGAAAAGTTTTTGGAATTTAAATAATTTTAAGTAGAATATAAAAGATTATAATGCTGTGATCCCTAAAAAAGTGAGATAATATTTCTGTCTTAACACCAAGTTGTGGGATATTCTTTTGCATTTGGGAATTGATGTTGTTAGTTGATAAAATCAACATAGTATACTTTCTATGTGTAGGACATGGAAAGTGTCATTGTGCAGTTTAGGTGTTTTTATTCTCTCTAGAAGACTTATTTTTTTTGTTTTTTGATTTTGTTTTTTTTTCAGAGTTCACCTTTTTATTGACTATGTTACAAAAGAGGTTTTAATCGAAAAGTCCAAAGCCCATGTCATCAGCAGACTCCTCAGAATCTGTATTTTTGATTTCACTTTCTTCTCTTCAGCTGGGGTAGTGGTGGTGGAGGGGGCAGGTGCACCAGCCCCTACATTGCAGGCGAGGCTCCCAATGTTTGCAAACAAGCCTGGCCAGAAAGGGTTCAGCATTTATACCAGTTGCTTTAATGAGGGCATCGATCATATCCTCCATCACCATCACATCATCTCTATGTAGGATAAAGGCCGAGTAGGTGCAGGCGAGCTCGAAGACAGAGGCCATGGTGTGGGCGAGTGCTGGGTGAGCACCTCTGGGAGCAGTGCCAGTTGCTGGATGAAGTCAGGGCCTCACCCCAGTGCCGCTGCCTTAACTTCCTCAGAAGGACCAAGCACCTTACCGGCAGCTGTGGAAGGGGCTAGAAGGAGTTTTAAAAGAAGATATCACCATATTTCTACTTGGATTTCACACTGTCATATCACGGTTTTCTATTATGTTAGTGTTGAAATCGTGGCTGGCAGTTAAGAGTTCTGAAAACAGAGTAGCTATCTTTTTGTCATTAGAATGGCTGGATCTGGGGGCATGTCTATAATCTTTAAACAGAGAATTAATTAGTTCTGTTTGTTTTGAACATTGTTTTTCCTCTCCCGATTTAAGGAATTTAGATCAGGTGGTATCTTAGTAAAGCTGATACCTTAATAAAGGATTTATATTTATACTAAAAAAATGGTATGCTATTCACATTTTTTAAAAGATTTTTTATTTATTTTTAGAGAGGGAAGGGAGGGAGAAAGAGAGAGAGAGAGAGAAACATCAATGTGCGGTTGCTGGGGGCCATGACCCGCAACCCAGGCATGTGCCCTGACTGGGAATTGAACCTGCAATGCTTTGGTTCGCAGCCCGCGCTCAATGCTATTCACATTTTTCAAAAAGAAACTATAGAATCACAATAAAATATTTGAACATTTATATGAAGTAGACCCCAAAGTCAGTATTTTTCCTACTACACTGACTGAAATGCTAGGTATTTAGCTGGCTTCTACCACCTCCTCGACCTTGCTGGCTCATAACATTGGTTGCTGGATTTCTCTCTTTTCACCTAAATAATTACAACTACGTTGTTCACGTAATATATTGTTTCTAGACCTTCCCATACCTCAGGCGTCCTTTACTGTACCACGTTAGTTGGTTACTCTCTTGCCTAAAGTGTGGGGTTCGTATGTTTGCTTGGATCAATGTGGATGTATTGTTTTCGTATATCAACCACTTGTTTTGTTAAGGTAGTTCATATTAACATATGGGTAACAATGCAGAGGACTTTTATTTGACCTGCTGAGTGCTTTTCATGGTTTTGAGTAGTTTGATTATTTAAAGTTCGTTGAAGGACTTTACATTTATGTCTTTAAAATTTTACCTTTGTCATTTTTGTTCATGGTTCCAGCTTGTCAAGTTTTTAAAAATCCTTGCCTTGGTTTATAATAGCTCCTGTGTGTTGAAACTTTACTGTGTGTTAATACATTGGATCCCCTGCTTTATGTCATTTAATTTTGTAGTAGCCCTTAGGATCATTATTTGATTAAGTTTGTTAAGAAAAGTAAAAGTAAGCAAGCTTTAGTATAGTACCTGTCAAAATCATTACAAATCAAAATATTTGAATGAGAATCTGCATTTAACATTTTTTTGTTTAATTTTCTGTGGTCATCTTTTTCATTTAGGCACAACAGCTCTTATCAGCATGTTTAGAAAAGGTAGATATTTCTAGTACAGAGGGCTATGATTTGTTCATCACACAGCTTAAAGACGGTTTAAAAAATACATCTCATGAGACTGCAGCAAATCACAAAGTTGCTAAGGTAAGAAAATTTAAAAAATTACCTTGTTTGGGTTTATAATGGAAAAAAACCACTTATATACTTTTCACCTTTTTTGTTTTTATACTTTCGCGTTTGTCCTCCTTTGCCCCCACCTGCTTTGGAAATATCTCAATTTTAGATTTTTCTGTCTTTTAAAAAAATGTGCTTATAAGTCATTTCATAGTCGAAACTATTTTGTCGAAACTATTTTGTCGAAACTGTTGTTCCTAAAGCTCCTGTGCTTCTTGACCATATATTGGTCGAGAGGCTCAGGTTGTGAGCTTCGATGAGAAATAGAGTATGTTTTAGGAAATGGGGGCATTTTGGACTTTCTTTGAAATTAAAAAAAAATCTTTTTTTAATGGCTAGGATGTGTGGGAGATGGTGCTTTGAATTAAACCCTAGGATATATTTTATTAGTTTCTTTTGTGTTTTTCTTTTAAATTCTTTGCTAAATTATAATTGTAATACATACAAAGTTTCTATACTGAAGGCTATAACATAGAAGGTAGAAGCCATTTTTCTAAAAATAAATTCTGCATTTATAACTTTTTTGCTCAAGTACAGTTGTAATTATAAAAAGTACAGTGATATACTGTCGTAGTCTCTTTGGGCTGCTGGGACAGAGTACACTGACTGAGCAGCTTGTAAACAGCAGAAATTTATTGCTCACAGTTGTGGAGGCAGGGAAGTCCAAGATGAAGAATTCAGCATGGTTACCTTCTGGTGAAATCCTTCTTCCTTGTTCATAGCTGGCGCCTTCTCCCTGTGTCCTAACGTGGTGGAGAGGTCAAGGGATCTCTTGGGAGCCTCTTTTGTATATATGTTAACCCCATTCACGAGGTTTTCTACCCGCATGGTTTAAGTACCTCCCAAAGGCCCTACCTATTAATACTATCATCTTTGGGGGTTGGGATTTTTAATAGATGAATTTTGGGGGTGGGGGAGGGGAAACAAACATTCTGACTCTGGCATATACTTTGTGGGTTTTTTTTTTAACTTAAGAATTTATCTTTAATATCCTTTTATATAAATCCTCATAGATTATCTGCATTTTTCTGGTGCTTATATTGGATTTTATTCTATAGATTACAATGATTTTATTAACCCTTATTCCATTGAAAGGATATTTTATTTAGAAAAAAAGAAACCATACTGTGTGTTCCAACAGAGAGTTTATTGTAAGGAATTGATTTAACAGGTGTTTGAGAACCAAAAAACTGAAAAACACATTGAGGAGACATGCAGATGGAAGCAGCTCTTCCCTAGGTCTGGAGGAGCAAGAACTCAGGTCAGACCCTACAAACGTAGAGAAAGGGTCCCATGGCTCTGGCACATGTGAAGCCTAGAGCTTGTGGAACTGAGCCTCATATCTCTGAAGAGAGGAGCTAGTTAGCTGATGTCGTACCTCCGAGGGAGCACTATGAGACTAGTCCTGGGAATTCTAAGAAAACAAAACAAAAATATGCTGGAAGAATCAACTGCTGCTACCAGGCCTTTTGTTGAAACAATGCTGACAGCAATGACTAGTAATAGCAAAGAGCAAGGTTTGCTCCCCTTATCATGCTTTCCAATTTCCATCCTGTGTTTCATTTGTCAGAACCCACTAGCCAGGAAAGTGGTTGGCAGAGAAGAAACGTAGGTTGTAGAGTCCCAGCCCCAACGTGACAGAGCAGAGAATTAATGGGTAGGTTTGGAGCTAAGAGACAGCTTAATAATGGGCACAGTCCACCCCTTTGCCTTCTCAGCATCTCCATACACACTATAAATATGTTTTTGAACTTTCATACTACAAAAATGCTGTGCTTTTTACTTAACAAGAGGCACTGTTTGTTTTTTCAAATGAAGGATCTGTCTCCCCATTGCCAGAAAGGAGAGAAACAAACTTCCAACAGGGATTTTATCCATCCCTAGAAAAAAATTAACTACTGCTAAAAGTTAGTTACAGTCTCAACTGTTTAGGTAACAGAACTCTGCTACCTAAAGACTGAATTAACTATAACTAAGAATTCTTACATTAAAAAAATAAGTCTAGATATATGTCTGTATCTCTGTATTTGTCTAAATCTCCACACATCTGTCCATTTATCTATCCACTCATCAATTTATGTAATAAGGGAAGAAAATATACATAGCTGCTCTGCCCCTCAGTTTTATAGTGAAGAGGATATACATGACATTTATAACCTCCTTATTATACTACCTATTACGTATTCCCTTTGTCTTGAGTCAGCATCTCAACTGGTCAGGTGTCTTTACATGGTGAAGTGACCCAGGTCTTCACTCTTGCAGGATCCAGATCTGGTGCTGAGTTTCAGCTGCTGTAATCATGCATTCACTTTCACTGTTGGACATAAAGGGACTCAGCGGCATCCGAGAGAATCTCCTGGGTTCTCATTAAGTTCTGACTGCACCTGTTATTTAGCATCAATCTAATTTCCCTTGTTTGTCAGTTTTAATCATACCAACCAGAAGAATAACCTTATTTTTTACCTCCTACTGGGTAGCAGTGTTAACACATAACTCAGTGGAACCGTTGTTGTACCCTGGTGGACTCTTCTTTCCATGGGACATAAGACCTCAGAGCGTAAAGCTTAAAACAGAGCTTGTGAATGGGTTATTAACTGTAATACTGACCCTGCTTGGGAGAAACTGTATCATGTATTTTTGGTTGATTCAAAGCATAATCCTGTGAGGTAGAACCCCATCCTTTCAGACATCTCTCTCAATTAGTAGGGCATTAGACTGTTTTGTCAGGCCAGCTCCTTCTTGATACCAGTGTTAGACCAGACCATCTTATAGGCAAAAGCCTATTGTTGCATTTTTTTCCCTTTAAAGTACTATCTTGGTTAGATGCAAAGAGTTGTGTGGAAAACCATGCTGGTGTCTAAGCCATTCTGCTAGTCTACAGGCAGTGATGTAATATGGTAGAAGCATTATAGGCAGAACATGTAAATATATATATATTCAGAACACATTTCTATTACAGTGAAGACAAATTACTGCCCAGTTCTTAACGGAAGGAACCTAATATAATCAATTTGCAATCAGATAGCTGGCAGTTCCTCCTGGAAAATGGTGTCATACTGGTTGTTTAGCTTTGGTATCTGCAGATTAGGCAATTAACAACAGCGGTAATATGGTTAGTCTTGGTGAGGGGTCGTTCCTCTTGTTGGACTGTGCTACCCTCCCCATCTCTTTGATGGCATTTTGAGTACAGGTCCACTGGAGTGGCTGTGGAGAGAGGATGACTGACATTGATGTTAAGTGCATATTTGTCTGTTGCCTGTGGAATGGTTGCCTTTTCATATATTTAACAAATATTTTCACACTCTGTGTTTCTTTTGATAGGTCTAGCCATAGACCTTTACCTTTCACTGGTTAACAGCCTTCCAATCCTCATCTTCCCAACTGCCTGACCATCCAGTCAAAACATTATTTATTGTTCCTTAATCACTGAGGATCTTTATTTCTGACTAATTCTCAATCCAGAGGACAAGAACAGCCAAATGTACTGATTGAAGTTCTGCCCACTTGAGAAGGTTTACCTTCACCACTGTCCTGATTGGGGCTGTGATGCTGCTGCCATCCACTTTGGGGTGGCATCAGTGTAACCTGCAGAACCATCTGTAAATCAGAGCAGGGTTTTCTTCTTCAGTTTTCTGCCATCATAAGGAGTGCATTGTGGGATGGGGAGGAGGCATTATGATAGGAGTAGGTATTCGGCGGGGGGCGGGGGGGGGGGTCTGAGTTACTTGCTTATTCACCTTGTCCAAAAACTTGCCTTTTGGGCTTTCTCAGGACTGATCTCTTATAAACCACTTGAAGGATACTTGTTATCATGTGCCTAATATTATAGTTTAATGTGTCAGATAATGCCTTCTTTGTGATGGATAGCACTGATTGCATAGACATTTGTCGAGTGGATGGGTATTAATTTCTATTAGGGACTACTAAGAAGTCAGGAACTGTTTCTTAAGAGGAGAGCAGTTGTTTATGGGAGAGGGCATGGTTTTTCCCTACTCTTCTGCCATGTGGTTGACCCAGTTCAGATTGGCAGGGACTCCTTAGAGCAGGGGTCCCCAGCCCCCAAGGGAAGCTGTGCTTCCTGTCTCCCAGTTCCCCCAACCCAGTCTACAGCAGGAGGTGGTGGTGGGGAGCAAGTGAAGGTCTCCTGAGCCCCACCTTCCAATCCCCCACCCTGAGCCTGAGCAGTGTCTCCTGTCCCCCGCCAAAAGGTTACGGACCTTTGCCTTAGAGCGTCTTTACTTGTCGTAGACACTTCTAGTGTCATTGAATATGCTCAAACACTATAAATGGTAGAGCTTCACAGTTCAGCCTGGCCCTCCAGCAGAACTTCTGGTTCTGTACCTTATGTATTATTCGATAATTAAGTTAGAGCAGCACACTGAAATATGATGAATATTCAATCCATCCAAAATCCAGTTAGGCCCACGAAGCATTGAGCCTCTTTTTCAGTATTTGCTTTTACAAGTTGTAGCAGCTTGTCTTGCACCTTGGAGGAAATATCCTGACAAGTCCAGGCCATTGGACCTGCAGAAAGAGGTTGCAGGACTCTGAGCTTTTCGGGGATAATTGATTCTCTCTGGCTTGTGGGTGTCTTACTAAAGCATTTCAGTTTCTTGCTACTTTCTCCTTATCTGGACAATTAGCATGATGTTATCAATGTGGTAGACCACTGTGGTGATCTGCAGGATGTTAGGTTGATCAGGATTTCTATAGACTAGATTATGGTAAAGAGTATGAGATTTAGTCCTAGGGTAAGACTACCAAGATTGATTGTTATGGCAGCTATTTTTGGATGGTCCTTTAAAATTAGTAGAGGGAAAAAAGTATTTGATAGAAATGTAATTACCTACCAGATATCAAGGGATTTTGATCTGCTTGTATAATGATATACCATCTGGAACAGCAGCTGCAGTTCAAGTCTTCACCTGGTAGTTTACAATCCACATTCATTCTTTGAGATCCATTTACTTTCGCCCTGGCTGGTGTAGCTCAGTGGGTTGGGCGTCACCCTGCAAACCGAGAGGTCACTGGTTTGATATCCAGTCAGGGCACATACATGAGGCGACCAATTGATGTTTCTCTCTCACATTGATGTACTTTCCTTCACTTTCTCCTTTTCCCTCTTTCCAAAATCAGTAAAAGGACACGCACGCACGCACGCCCCCCCCCCCCCCCATTTACTTTCTGCATAGGCCAAGCAGGTCAGTTGAATGGACATGAGATAGTTTGATTACCCTTGTGTCTTGCAGATCTCTTTCAGTGGCCTTAGGGAATAAAAGTTGTAGGGGCTTTCACTTGGACTTTCTTGCCTAATAGTTCTCAGAGCAGGTGAGAGATAAACAACGTAGGAATTTTTCTAGTTGCCTATTCTATATCCCTTCTAATTATGCATGTGGGAACTGGAGAAACTGCAAGATAGGTTCAGGGCACACAGAGCTCACTGAGGCAGCCTTGGGCCAAAGCTCTATTAATCACTTGACGGGTCATAAGGCCCCACTTTCACTAGTGGCCCCTGTGATGGTTTAGGTCAGTTCAATGATGCTGTCTTATACTATCTGGAAGATCACAACGTTTTTTGTGCTCTACCACGTGGTGACTGTAGTGAAGTTCAGTGCCGCTGCCTTGCAGTGCCTTAAAGATCACAGTGTTTTTTATCCCCCAGTGCACAGTGACTGTAGTGGCGCCCACAGGTGCCTTTGGTGAAGGCTGGGAATGTGATTTATAGTGTACAGTTGAGGCATTGTTGTAGGATTCTTTCTCAAAGGGATTCAGACTCTTTTTCAGACAAGAAGCTCTGGACATATGAACAGGTTAGGTCTAGAAACAAAGTAGGCAGCTTTTGTTCTCTGTTTTTTTGTTGTTGTTTAGCAATTTAGGTCATATTTCCGGACATAGGTTTTTCTGGATACATGTTGTAGATAAGTAATAATTTAAGTAGACTGCCTAGAGTGTGCTAGACAGAGATAGAAGATGAAGATGATTACTTTTTAGATTTCTAGGAGAATAATACTTAATCATTTTTGTGGTCTAACTTTTTAAGTAATTATTTTAATATTGAATAATTGTGGTTAACATTTTTCAAATGCCAGCTCTGTTAAACACTGTGCGAGTCCTCACGTAAGCTCTCACAAGAACATTATGTGAATAGGTATTTGTTTTCCCAATTTCATTCATGTGAACAGGAAACTGAAGTTCGTTTGATGTGGGTACTGTAGCTGATGGTGAAGATGGGCTTGGAATCCAAGTCTGTGCAACCACAAGACCTGTGCCTTTTAGTTGGTACTTTTGATGAATTTTATTGACCACAGCGATAAATACATACAAATGTGCTAAGCCAAAGTAATTTCTCATCTGCCTCAGAAGTGATAAATTGTACAACTGTATTCTTATGAATGGAGATATTTGAGTGCCTTGTTTGTGTTTAGCATTGTATATGTGCTGGAGGAATATGAAAAATTGCAGGTAATTTTAGTTTTCCTTGGTTGTGGATGGGATATGTGAGAAGATGTGTCACCCTGTGGTTCTAAACTATCTTTTTAGGGTGATAAGTTGTGATTTCATTGTTTTCATAATTGCTTGCAAGTTTCTGTTTAACTGATGAATTAATGAAGTAAACTGACTTGAGACTGATAAGTAGTTCTTTATTTTATAATGTATATATTTATGGTTTTGCTTAAAACCACTGAGTACATTTTCCTTTGCTTATACTCTTCATTTTCTTTCAGTGGGCCACAGTCACATTTCATCTTCCTCATCATGTGTTAAAATCCATTGCCAGTGCCATTGTGAATGAACTCAAGAAAATAAATCAAAATGTTGCTGCCTTACCTGTGGCGTCCTCAGTGATGGACAGGTTGTCTTACCTCTTACCTAGTGCACGTCCCGAACTCGGAGTGGGGCCTGGCCGTTCTGTGGACAGGTATAACTTCCTTGCTTATAAAGGGATAGGACACTGAGTTTGAATTGATGAGTTTTTGAATTAACTAAAAACAAGTATAAATTTGATGATTAAAAGTTTTTCAGAACGTTAATGAAAACCATTGAGACTGTCATTTCTATTAAAATGCTGAAGTGAAGTAAACTGCCACTTGAATTGTTTCTTGTTTTGGTGCTTGGAATGTATTTAAAAGGATCATAAAACTGTATTTTGAAAATTTTAGCTTCTTACTTGCCTAGTAAATAGTCAATTTAAAAGTATTGTAATCATTCACTATATAAAAATTATTTTTCTCATTGAAATTTTGTAATGTTTTATGATTTTCTTATTGATTTGAGAGAGAGAAAGAGGGAGAGGGAGAGAGAGAGAGAAACATTGATTTGTTGTTCCACCCTTTTATGCATTTTTTGGTTGATTCTTGTATGTGCCCTGACCAGGGATCTAACCCTCAACCTTGGTGTAGTGGGACGGCATCCTAATTGAGCTACCAGCCAGGGAGACATTTGGTGACCTTTGAGATAAATTTGGATAAATTAAAAACCATGCCAGAATCTAAGTATAAGAACCACAAATTATTTTCTTCTTAAAAATATGAAAAGGGTTAAAAAAATTAATGAGGACAATTTTGAATTAAGATTTTTATGTTGCCTGCCCTGGATTTAAAACATATTACAAAAATCATACCTCAATCATCATGTTTTTTAGTAGAGATTTATTGAGGTTCTGCTTTGAGTAAAACTAATTAAAAGATCAGTAGTGCATTCATTTAAAATCTTAAATGATTTGTCACTTGAAATAACATTTATCAGTGACAAAATAACAAAAGCAGTGAAATTTAAAACTGCTATACTGAAATATTAAGTTGAAAAGTTTTTTCACATTTGCCTTCGCATTAACATTTTGTTTTCACATTTTCATTGACGTAAATTGTAACTTTCTATGCTTTTCTGGAGTACATTTATAAATGGTACATGCTGATGTTAGCAAAGGCACTAGTAAAGAAATTAACTTTTAAAAAACTTCTGTTATCTTATGTATGGCTCTTATTTAAGTTTGCAGTATTTACTGGTTTATCTCTTGGTAAACTGAGGCTTTGCTTAATCAGTAGCCTTTTTTCTTAAAGATTTTATTTACTTATTTTAGAGAGTGAGGAAGGGAGAGAGAGGAAGAGAAACATCAGTGTGTGGTTGCCTCTCGCACACCTCCACCGGGGACCCAGCCTGCAACCCAGGCATGCACCTCGACTGGGAGCTCAATCCACTGAGCCATACCAGCCAGGGCAATCGGTTGCCTTTTTAAAAGTGGTTTTATTATATAAGTAACTTCTGTGAGTTGTATTAAAATTTGCAAAGAATTTTTATATTATATAGCAATATTGCTATCTTTTAGATAAAGTATAGAAACTCATTTTTAATCTGAATAACTATCAGGTGGTATGTGCTGTGGCTTTCCTTAAAATATTCTTTGGAATATGTCTAGAGAGGGAGAAATGTGTACTTAGAATAAATGTTTCTTGTCTGAGAGCTATTCTTATCTTGAGATTATAAAACAGCCCCTCAGAGCTATTTTTATTGCAAACAGTAGCAGGGATTCTAAAGAAATCAGTGTAATATTTTATTTTAGGAAATACATTGATTGGATAGGATATTCAGTGTTTCTGGAGGTGTTAAAATGTCTCAAAATACTAATTTTTATGTTGTCTGTGGTACTTGTTTCATTAAAATGAATCTAAGAACCTTATGAGAACCTCAGGGGACTTAGGCCTGTTGGGGGTTTGAATTAGGTTCAGTTGGATGGTATTGCAGTTCTGTTTGGTTATAGAACTAAGGAGATGTTTTTCTAAGGCTGATACAGGTCTTAAAGTCATCCATGGCCTCTCAGGGATAAGGCACTTCTAACCCAACAGCATTGCTTTTTTCAAACCGGAAAACAACTGAGTTAAACATAAGTTCACTAGCAGTATCATAGGAAATCATGTACTGATTGAAAGAAGAAATTGAAGAGAAAATATTTTTCTGGTCTCATTGTGATGACCTTTACCACGTCCTCTTTTTTCCCCCCTTTCTATTAGCAATTACACGTTTGAGTTAGGAAGAATAAATTTTGCTTACTAGTTTTTTCTTACTTGAAGCCGTTTGGACTTTTTCTGATTTTGGTACAATCTTTTAAAAAAATACTCTAATGCTCTGTTACAGGTTCACACTCAGTGAGTTCATATATTTTACTATGAAAACATAATGAAGATTTACTTTTTTGATAATTTCGTGGAGAGTACAACTTTTCCTGTAAAAAGATTTCTCTGGAGAAGGAACAAAAAACTGCCTTCTACTTAAACATACAAACTTAGAAAACACTTTCTTGATATGGTTGGGGTAAAACCACTGTTCGGTTGTGGTTTTAGCCACCTACAGTACAGAACTTGGCTCATGATGAAAGTGTATGGCTCTCTGCCTCTACATTTCTAGATTTTGTGTTCCTTGTTTGGTAATTATGTAACATCAGTTAATTAATGAACCCCTGAAATTGTTTATAATTTGCGTCCATCAGTCAGATTTTTTTTTCCCTACCCTGTTTAAGGGAAATTCTTAAATTGATCATTTTTAGTTTAAAATACAAATTTGTTTATGGCCATTAGACCCTTTCCAGTTTTTGTTGATTTATAGTGGACTATTTTTTTTCGGTGTGAATAGGAGTGTCATTGTCATTTGATGCCTAACTTTGATTACATAAAGTATGTTTACTTTTAGGTCATTAATGTACAGTGAAGCTAACAGACGGGAGACATTTACATCATGGCCTCACGTGGGTTATCGATGGGCACAGCCAGATCCCATGGCTCAAGCTGGATTTTATCATCAGGTAAAAAAGATTATCAAAAAAATACCATTTTATTCACCAAAAACCCCACAACTTTTTCAAAAACATATTTTATATATCCTGTCTGCGTGCTTGTATGTATACCTTATCTGAGTGGTTTTTGTTCTTATATTTTTGATTATAATATTGTTTTCTGTGTCATGTATTGTGTATGAAAAGGAAAGAAATTGTTAAAGGTAGCTAACAGCTGAGTTAATGCTTCTTCACAACTATTTTTTTTTATAGAAATATAGGCAGTATTTTTCAGGTATGCTTTTTTAAAAGTCTTCTCTTTGGATATGTGTTTATTTTCAATTTTTGATTTCTTCATTCATAACATAGTAATAGCTATTTAGGTTAATTCAGTAAAAGCAACACATTATAGTTATTCCTGATAATTCTAATTTTATTTGGGATGCAAGTTATCCATATATAGATAACTGTAGTTGCAGCATTGGAAGTAGTAAAATACAACCTGAATACAGAATGTATTAAAGAACTGATTAAGACCTTGTGCAGAAAAAGGAATGATTTAGTCAAAGAAAATAGTCATAGTTGAGGGGAAAGGGGCGGGTCTACATTGTAAGGATCAGTGTGACAGAAGACAGGAGAATGGGATGTTACGGAGAGTTTCACCAAACTAAGTAGAGGAAAGTTAAGAAAAATTTTTTCAGATAGGCATAATTACTAATTAAAAGAAACTTCAGCTGAGTGTAGTGGACTGGCTTACCACTGTTTTACCATTGATAAAGTCATCTATCTAATACTTATGTGTCAGTTTTACATAAAGCTTGTTTATTTAATTTTAAAATTCAAAACTTTGAAATACACTGAAGTTACTGTTATGAAGAATCTAAAGAGTGATTATTCCTTGATTATCTTGAAGTGTTTCTGAATATGTTAACTAAAATTAAATCAGAATATTTTAGATATTTGAATATTTTATTCAAAGTTTTTCATATTTTTCAATTAGAGTGGTTTGAAGACTGGCTAATACTAGAATTACTGGAATTATTTTCTTCAATTAAGGATTAAATATGAACCATTTTTCTAACAGTTTCTCTTTTTGGTGTCATTTTCTAAAATGGTCTTTGCGAAGCGATGACTTGATATTTATCCTGTTGTATTATTATTCATTGTATTGCATCTTTGAAAAGAGATCACATCATAAATTGTCTAGAATCTTGTATGTGTGCTAGGGGCTGATTATTTTTTACTTTTTAAAATGAATAATCAGTTTATACCTGGAGACATAGTAAGTGCTAATTAGAGTAGGTGATCAAAAATAATAATACTGGTTTTTAGAGGTATGTTTCTGTTCAGGTGTGGTCATGTTACTTTATATATAGGTAGCATGTTGTTCCATGCATCTCGAAGAATCTTACATGAATTAGGTTCACTAGTTTGTGTTTCTTTTTACTGGCCATTTCGTGTGTGGTTGTATGGGATTCAGTTTGTAATAATAAAGCTGTTAAACTTTCCTTTCTGTAGTTAACTTTATTTCAAATACTTTAGTAATATAAACAGAAGATGCTAAATCAGAGATTATGTGTGTGCTTCCATGTTTGATTTAGTGGTCATTTTCTGATGAAACAATTATTCAAATAATTGAGGAGGAAAGTTTGTAAACATTTGCAGGATTCAATGTTATTATTTGAACCTAGTAGTATTTTTTCAGGATAGAATTTTACCTAAATTTATTAACTTTTTTAGAAGAGCTTTTATAAAAGAGCTATTTTAATATTGATTAACCTTGTCTGTCTGCTTTATAAATTTGCAGCCTGCTTCATCTGGAGATGATAGAGCCATGTGTTTTACTTGTAGTGTGTGTCTCGTTTGTTGGGAACCTACTGATGAACCTTGGTGAGTCTTGATTTTTCTGGACATAACAGGCTAAGTTAATCCTATAAACATGCTTTTAAATTTTATTTATCTGATTTAGATATAATAATATTCATGCTTTTCTGCCATCAGTGTTTTTGTCTTTGTCTCAAGAGGATGAAGTAGCACTGTCTGTGCTCTGTCACATCACTTGGCATGCAGTGCCAAGGTCATTTCACTTCCAGCTCCAAGGTCATTCACTTCCTAAAATCTGTACTTCGAAATGCCAAAGAATAGACTTAGACTCTGAAAACTAGGAGGCTGTGATAAAATAAATGAAAAGGGCATGATTAGATTCAGCTGTTTAATAGTGCTCTATTGAAGGCAGGCTCAGTGAGGAATCCACAGAGGAGGGTTTTATAATTTACATTTTAAATTTGGGGGTAATTTTAGGGAGTCTGGGGTGATTTTGATCACCTTGCTTGAGTATTAGAGAATAATGTATTGAAACCTCATTTTTACAAATAATTACTTTGAGGCCCTATTAATAGAAATAGTAATAATAATAGCATATACAGGACGTGGAGAAAGTAGGTTTATGGTTGTTTTTGTGGAAAATAATACAATGATAAATAATAATACAAGAACAAACTTTATTTTGTATACTCACAACTATAAACCTGTTTTTGCCTTATCCTCTATTTGTATAATCTATTTATCAGATATAATCCTAAGCATTATATATATTTTTACCTTGATATATATATTAAGCACTTTATATATATTTATATATACATTATATATTTATATATATCATTTAATACTCACATTAGCCCTGTGCTGTGAAGCAGATATTGTAATCATCTTTGTTTTATTGAAGGGAAGTGAGAATATTCTCTAGTTTAATCCTTATAGTCAATCAGATAGGAATTATTATCCCATTTTAAAATAAAGTAAAATTTGCTGAAGGGGCATATGGATAGTAAATGATGGAGCCAGGAATTGGTTTTAAAATATATCATCTATTTTGTACTAAAATTAGGTTGAGACCCTTGCATGTTAATCAGTTGAAGTGAATGGGGTGAACTTGTTAAAGCCTTCTCAGGTGTACCTATGGATTCCAGGTTTCAATGGGAAATACTGTCTGAAAAATTGAAGTTGCATCACTCTGCAGATTGAGTTGACTATGAGGACTTTCCAGTTTAGGGTATGGTTCAGTTTGGAGCTCAGTCTTTTCTCTTAGAAACCATACCAATTTAGTATGTAGTTTTTAGTTTCTCAGACCGATCCTCAAAAAAGTTATTTAACACATACCTGAAAAATTATATTATGATATTGTCTGATGTAATTTTATTCATAAATATTTTTCTGTGGGAAGTTGATTCAAATTTTTAATGTAGGTACTTTAAAATCCATCTTTTCTTGACATGGTCAGGGAATCAAGAATTCTACCTTTTTGCTCTAGGATTCTGCATTCCTCAAACTCCAGCAGCTGGTAGAGTCTCTGAGGACCTGGGGATAGGAGGGAACAGAATTAATGGGGGCTGGGGAGCAGAGACTTGGTATCACTTCAGTCTGTAAGGGGGAAAAGAATGGAGACTTAGGGGAAAATGGGGCTCTCATTATTTTAATGATGAGAGTTGATAGAGCTACTTTGGAGGAAGATTGAAGTTTTAAAAAAAATAAAATGGGCACACCCTATTACCTAGCAGTTCCACTTTTACTTATTTACCCTAGGGAATTAGTTGCTGTTGTATACAAAGAAGCATAAAATGGATGGTCACTGCACTGAAAAACCCAAAGCCTCTTAAGTGCCTGTCAGGAGGAAATAGCTAAATAAAATGTCATATATGCATATAATTAACTACGTTCCAACAGGGAAAAGGAATGAATAGTTATCTCTCTATTAATCACCATCAATATCTTTTAGTTATGTTGTATCAAGAAAGCTGTTGTAGAATGATTCATACAAGGATACTATTTATTTAAAATAAAAAACCTTCTGTACTTTTAATATGTACATATTTGTATTTAAATTTATAAAATATTTTTAGAAGTATACCACTTAATAGTGATTACCTGTGATGTTATAATCGAAGTGGGTCTTTAGCTTAATGTAGTCATGTGTTATTTGTGTAAACAAAATTTTAATTAAAAAGTTCAAACTCAGGTTAGAGAAAGAAGGGAAGGGGAAAATACCCGAGGATTTAGCTGGGAAGGGGTCCAGTTGAAATACATGCTTGGAGGTGCCGTGTAAAAAGCATTTTGTAAGATATCTGCATATTGAAAATTGTCTAGATTTATATATAGATATAGATAAATTGTATGTGCAATGTAGAAAGATATACGTGCATCCTCAGGAACAGATGTTTTGTTAGTGTCCCTTTCTTTGCCATGGAAATATAAAATGGCTTTGAAAAAAGGGGTTCTATTTTTGGTAGCAGCGTCCTGACATTATAGGTAATGCCTTGAATTACAGACAGGAAAAGTTAAAAAAAAAACAAACAGAAAGAAAGAAAGTATTCACAGAGTTGGACAGATACTTTTTAAGTGTTTAAGTTGACCCTGCTTTCAGTATTGAGAAAATCTTAAAGTCATTATATGTCTTGATCTGAGGTCCTGTTATTTTATTTATATTAAAGATGTTAGTGTTTTCTAATAAACTAACATTTCTTTTTAATAAATAAACATTTATTTGACATAAATAATATACACTATGAATATTATTGAAGTTTTTTTGGAAAGAAGTTTTGTTTGGATGTTGTCTGATTGAGCCCTATAGTTAATGTATTAGTGTATTTCTGTGTTTACAAGTCATTTAATTCATATTTTATAGACCTTTTTGTTTTCAGATTTTACTAAAAAGTTTTTTGTGATACAAATGGCATTTATTGAGTTTTTACTATATGTCATTTGCAGTTGTGGTCACTAGTCTCTATGTATTTATAATTAATTTTAAAGAAAGCTTTATATTTAAGATGTACAGCTTGATATTTTGATATATATACACATTGTGAGATGATAAACAGTCAAGCTTATTAACATAGCCATCACTCTGCATAGTTACACTTTCTTATTTGTGTGTGGTGAGATGTATCTTTCGCAAATTTGAAATATACAGAACAGAATTAACTACTGTCACCAGCCTGTAGATTCATGGAGAATTTTAAATTGAAACCAAGTAGTTATTTAAAGTTGTAGGAAACTAGTATGAGGAAATGTCTGGACTTTAAACAATTTTATCAGTATGTTAATACAGCATAAATTATACCACAGTATTTGTTTTCAGTTTCATCTGAAACCGTATTTGCAATCAATTAATGAGAATAATAGCTGCTATTATAAAGTACTAGTTGAATGTGTTAGAGTGATCTTGATAACATGGAATGATGTGGTATTTGAGTCTTTTTAATAAGAAATACTTGTTTTTTTAAAAAAGAAAAGATGATACCGATGTTCTAATGTACAAACTTACCTGCTTTGTTGTTCCTTAAATTTTTCCTTCCTTAATCTATGCAAAGGTCTGAACATGAGAGACATTCCCCAAACTGCCCGTTTGTGAAAGGCGAGCACACGCAGAATGTGCCGCTGTCAGTCACCCTCGCAACAAGCCCTGCGCAGTTTCCTTGTGCAGATGGGACTGACAGAATATCTTGCTTTGGTTCTGGGAGCTGCCCTCATTTTCTAGCTGCTGCCACAAAACGAGGGAAGATCTGCATATGGGATGTTTCCAAACTCATGAAGGTATATTTTAATTTCGAAGTAGCAGATTGATTAGAGATTGAGAAAAAAAATCAGTTGTAAACTTAGGCTTTTCATTAATTTAGGTGCACCTAAAGTTTGAAATTAATGCATATGATCCAGCAATTGTCCAACAGCTGATTCTGTCCGGAGAGCCAAGCTCAGCAGTTGAGTCAAGGAGACCGACTTTGGCATGGCTGGAAGACTCCTCTAGTTGCTCAGATATACCAAAGTTGGAAGGAGATAGGTATGTGAATTGGTTTTAATGGTATTTATAGAAGCCCAGTATTTTCTTTTTCTAACTTGTATATTCTCTTAATTATAGTTAAAGAGGCAGAAGAAATTATTAGGTCAAAAGAAAAGAGATTAAATGTTTGGTTGGAAATAGGAAATAGCTGTGTGGTTCTTGAGAAGAAATTTCAGAAATACCATAGTCTGTAAAATCTACTTTATTTTCTGTCTTCGTCTATGTCAGTTGGATAGAATTGCTGCATTGGAAAATAGTCTAAATAATGAAATCCTTGGATTAGACTTGTAATTTCATCTTCTACGAAATCTTTTCATAGAACTGTTGAACCAAATGGTTTTACTATCTCCTTTTTTCATTATCACTTTAAATTATAGACATGCTCATGACTGACAGGCACATAACTTGTGGCTATAGAGGATTACCTGATTATATAAAACAATGTATCAGTAGCCAGCAAAGAGTTGAGGCATGATAATTATTGCTAAAGAACCATTTTGTTAAAATTTCTATTCTGGATTCTCTTCCACTTAGCTTTTCTGACATTTTCCTGATGTCTGTAGCATTATTTGATTTGTTTGGGGGCAGGACAGTCAAAATATAATCCCACTTCACTCACTTGTTTCCTAAGAAATTGCAGTTTTAACTGTGAACTGGACTAGGGCTACAGTGTCACCCCTGCCGTATTCTCACACAGGCAGAACGAAGGGCTGTGCAAATCGCTCAACTTAAGTACTGCCAGTTACCACCAGCCCTGTTTTTCTTCTTTAATGAGATAATTTTACTTATTTATTTTAAATAAATTTTTGTTTTTTAATTACGGTTGATGTACTATACAATATTAGTTTCAGGTGTAAGACCCAGTGATTAGATATTTATATAACTTTATAAAGTGATCACCTTCATAATTCTAGTACCCATCTGACAACATACATAGCTGTTACAATATTATTGACTTTATTCCCTATGCTGTACTTTACATCCCCATGACTATTCTGTAACTACAACTTTGTACTTCTTAATCCCTTAACCTTTTCCTCCTTTCCCCACAACCCCCAAACTGGCAATCGTTGAAATGTTTGTATCCATGAATCTCTTTCAGTTATGCTTTTTTTTTTAGGTTCTGCATATAACTGAAATCATATGGCATTTTTCTTTGACTTACTTGACTCAGTACCGCACCTTCTAAGTCTATCTGTATTGTTGCAGATGGCAAGATTTTATTTTTTTATGGCTGAGTCACATTCCATTTTATATATGTACCAGTTCTTTATCCATTAACCTGTTGATGAACACTTTGATGACCTCCATCATGTTTATTGTAAATAATGATGCAGTGAACATACGGATGTATATGTTGTTTCAATTTAGTGTTTTGGATTTCTTTGGATAAATACCTGGAACTGGAATTGCTGGGTCTTTTTTTTTTTTACCCTCTTGTTACAGCCTGTTTTAAAGTCTGTTTTAACTTGTATAAGTGTTGCTACCCCATCTTTATTTTATTGTCTTCATTTTCATGAAAAATCTTTTTCTATCCCTTTGAGTCCGTGTATCTTTCGATATAAAGAAAGTCTTTTATAGAAAGCATATGTAAGGGTCTTATTTTGTTATCCATTCAACTATACTGTGTCTTTTAATTGGATTATTTAATCATTTGCATTTAAAGCAATTGTTGATAGATATGTATTAATTGCCATGTATTTTTTTATATTTTTAATTTTTTTTTCCTTAAAGAAAATTTCTTCTTGTTTGGTGGCGATGAACTCCTTTAGTTGGTTTTTTTTTTTGTTTTGTTTTTGGTCTTGGAATCTCTATCTGTCCTTTGAGTCTAAAGGATACCTTTGCTGGGTAAGAGTAATCTTGGTTGTAGGTTCTTTCCTTTATCACTTTTAATATTTCTTGCCAATCCCTTCTGGCCTGTAAAGTTTCTGTTGAGAAATCAGCTGACAGTCTTACGGAAGCTCCCTTGTAGATAACTAACTGCTTTTCTCTTGCTGCTTTTAAGATTCTCTCTTTGTCTTTAACTTCGGAATTTTAATTATGATGTGTCTTGGTGTGGGCCTCAGAGTTAATGTTTGGGATTCTGTGCTTCCTGTATTTCTATGTCTATTTCTTTCATTAGGTATGGGGAGTTTTTTGGAATTATTTTTTCTAATTGGTTTCAATTTTTTGCTTTCTCTTCTCCAACTGGCACCCCTATGATATAAATGTCAGTATGCTTGAAGTTGTCCCAGAGGCTTGTTACACAATCCTCAGTTCTTTGGAATCTGTTTTCTTCTTGCTCTTCTGATTGGGTGTTCTTTGCTTCCTTACATTTCAAAATTGAGTGGAATGTGGCCTTAGGGGATCACTAAGCCTGGATGAACAATGAGCCAGGTTGAGGGAATCTCAGATATGGCACCTGGCTGCTGGCTCTGTGGGGCGGAGTGTTCATCACAGGAACAGGGATTCTGCCAGTGCTTTAGTCTGGGTGAAAGCTGCTTCTCCCAGCTCCTGCCCTGATGCCAGACAATTCATTTCCTCCCTGTATGGCTCTGGTACCTTTTAAGCTGCTGCCCCAGCGCTGGAGCTCAGAGAGACTGCCTAAGACTCCAGAAGTCTTCGGCTCCTTCAGCCACAATTGCCACTTGTTTTCACAGCCAGAAGTTACGGGGATTCTCTTCCTGGCACTGGAATCCTGGGTTGGGGGCCCTGGTGCAGGTCTGGGACCTCTCACTCTTCAGGGGGTACCTCTGTAGTGTGCTTTCCCTCCCAAATTCTGTCACATGGGGGTATGGGACTAGCCTGTTTCACATCCCTGCCCCTCCTTACCAGTCATGATGTTCCTTCTTATTAATTCTCTGGTTGTAGGACTTCTAATCACTTCAATTCCAGGCAGTTCTGAATGTTGGTTGGTCTCTAGTTTAGTTGTAATTTTGATGTAGGAATTGTTTTTGACTATCTCTACTTAGAAAGTAACATTTTTCTTTCTTTTGATACATTCAAGGAAGAATATTTATTTGGGAACACATTTAATTTAATAAATTAACATTTTGTCTCATTTGTATGTTATGTCTTTCAAATTGACAAAATTTTCTGAGTTAACTTTGAAGTTCTTTACTGTAGTGGTATATGAAAACTAGGGTACCTCTGTAATTATAGCTTGCTTAATTTTCAAAACATAATCTTAAGTAAACATTTAAACCTTAGTTATGTCTTATTTTTTATGTTCATTACTTTGTAGAAGGTTTCATACCATGTAAAAGGCTTTTTGTAAATCTAGTGTCTGTTACTTAGGTAATGCATGCTTATTGTAGAAAAATTGGAAAATAACAAATAACTTGAAATATATAGTATACTTAATAACATCATTTATATTGATATTTATATGCATTTTAATGCATAATTGTGTGTAGGTTTCTTAAGTGTTAAATATTCTTTATTTGATATGATACACAAAACACTAAAATATCTTTCATTATGTAAAAGGCAACCCTTTCGATACAGAAAATTTTAATTAAATTGGCATAGTTAGAACCAAAAAGATAAAATGGACACTGCCAGCTTATCTTCAGCCTTTTCTTTAAAAAAAAAAAAAAGAGTTTATTAATTTATTTTTAGTCAGAAGGCAAGGGGGGGGCAATGAGAGAGGGAGAGAAACATCTGTGTGAGAGAAAGACTGATTGTTTGCCCCTCATATGTGCCCCAACTGGTGACCAAACCGGCAACCCAGGTAGGTGACCTGCCTGGGAATCAAACCGGTGACTCTTCACTTTGTGGGAAGACATTTCACCTGACTGAGCCACACCGGTGCGGGCTTCAGCCAGTGAACACTATTTGAAACACGAGAGTCTTGCTCTCTAAGAGACAGTGAAGGTATTTCCTCAGTATTAAACCTATTAATATAAAGGTTATGTTAACCTTTTAACATAAATCTAAATATAAAACGAATCTCCTACAGGTTTTGAGATGGCATTCACCATCTCTGTGAAAAGTTGAACATTATGGATTAAGTCAAACATATTTTTAGAAGGGAAAAATGGTGATAGCCCTTTCTTAACCAAAATTACCATCAAAGTTCAAAAAGCTGATCATAGTCATTTAACCACAAGCCCGTCTTATTTAAATCAGGACTGCCCAAAAGATGTGTTCTGTCAGCCCTTCATAATCTGAATTCTGGTGTGTGAGATCAGTTTAGATATGGCACACATAAAAAATACGTCAGTCATTGGTAATAAACAAGGCAGCAGCTAACTGTTTTTCCTTAGAAGCTTTTTTGAGATAAGCTATCAAGCCTGCTCTTTCTGCATAAGATCTTCTTAATGCCATTAAAGATCATTTTTGTTCCAGGAATGTACTTCTTCGGATTCTTCAAATACTCTATCAGTGTAGCCTCTCCCAGGTTATGTCTTTGTTCTTGTCGGCATCTGTGTAAGAAAATCCAGGGATCCACCCTGGCTTTAGCCGGAGTAGAGCGTAGAGCTTTGGCCTAGTCTTGTGCTTACCTCCCTTCTCCACAGTATGGCACAGAGCACACTTCTGAATAAAAATCTTCTTGCCCTTCTCAGCATCACGCGTTTTTAAATCGCTTTTTCGTCACATATAACAGAGGTTCCCATTCGCAAGCTGGATGTCCTGCTGTCTAATTCCAAGGACTTGCTGGTCTGTCCCTGTGTACTGGTGTTGGTGCAACCGAACTTGCCTCCTGTGTGGGTTTTCTTTAACCCATGTGAGGTTAAATGTTTTATTGAGGTGTAATTGCACATCATGAAATTCACCCTTTTAGTGTACCATTCAATGATTTCACCTGCGATTTTGTTACATAACAGTATGAGAAGTTTTCTATCATAAAATAAAATATAAAAAACAGTCATTACATTTTGAAGATCTTCAGAAAAAGGTGTTTTTTGGACGGGGTCAATTAAGGGTGGTTATTTGGCAACCCTTTGCAATAGTCTTTGTAATTTCATTTTGAGGTACACAAATTACTTCTTTAAAATACACTACTACTTGCCCTGGCCTGGTGGTTCAGCTGACTGGAGAGTCATCCTGTACACCAAAGGTTGCGGGTTCCATTTCTGGACAGGGCACTTGTAAAGGTTGTGGGTTTGATCCCCAGTCAGGGCACATATAACCAGGTAATCGATCCCCATTTCTCTCACATTGATGTTCTCTCTCTTGCTCTGTTTCTCTCTCTCTCTCCCTCCCTTTATGTGTTACTTTAACCCTTATCTCAGTATAGTTGGGTAATTGGTTATTTTTCTTAATGTAAAGGCCCATCTGTATTCGAAACCAATTATGTTTCTTGGTTGGGACTAATTCATTCTGGTTCATTTTAATTCATTAATATTTCCCCTTGGGATTCATTTTTCTAGGTATCTATTCTCTGAAAGAGCCTTTTTGTGTTTGAACAGCTTGGGGGTAATTAGCAACTGGGTTAAAGTTTTTGCATTTTTTCTTGTTATCAATTATTGTATAAAATTGGTTTACAGACAGTTATTACCAACTGAACAAGTTAAAACAGAAAATTTCTCAAAAATATCTAAGTAAGTTCTCAAAGTTTCAGACTTCTTTAAAGAGATTACTAATTTACATTATATTTAAAATAACACTGTAAGTGCCTGAGTGTTTCAGATGTGAGTATAATACATTGTTTCAAAAAGGGAGAATTGACTTTCCTTCTTACAAAATACATCTTTTGTTTTTGTAATTAGGGTGAGCAGAACTTTAGACTGCTGTAGAAGTGCTGTTTACTATACTACACATGCAGCCTAATGTGCTAGACTGATTTGTAATTGTATCTTTTTTCTTGTCTGTTAATAATGGAGAGTGAGGATGAAGATGGTTGCAAAGAAGGGTCTGGCATTTCTTGACCATCTGAGTACGGAGCAAAAGAGTGTCTTGTCTTAACTCCTAACTTCTGGGTTGTAATAGTTTCGTTGCTTGTCAAGGCGTCTTGACAGGCCTTTTGAAACAAACAAGCTAAATATAAAACAAAAAAGAAATGCATGTGTGTCTGAGTACATGTATAGTTATGTATTTATATAGCTCTTTATTTGGTTTTAGAGTTCCTTTTTTAAATTTAGAAATAGTAGAATAATTATTAAAATTTTTCTCCTGGAGGCTTGTCCTTGATTTTATTAGGTGCCTCTCTTTTATCCTTTTACTTAGCCAAACTATCCCTAGTCACACCTTAACAGTCTTCAAATTCCTATAGATTCTTTTATAGATTCTTAGAGGTTTCCACACCCTATTTCAGGCAGACATTTATTTAACAATTTAACATGATTCAAAATCAGTATTATTAATCAGTTATGATTTCAATCTACTTATATATCATTTAAGTTAGCTAAAATTTTTTTTTATTGATTTGAGACAGAGAGAGAAACATTGAATTGTTGTTCCTCTTATTTATACATTCATTGGTTGATTCTTATGTGCCTTGACTGGGGATTGAACCTGTACCTTAATGTACGGGGACCATGCTCTAACCAACTGAGCTGTCTGGCCAGGGCTAAGCTAGTTTTAATAGTTTTGATGATGCTTATATTCCAGATATAAAGCCATGGTTGTAACATTGTACTTTTTTGTTTTTTTTTTCTCTGTATCATATATCAAATTATTTTTTTACTTTGTCTTTTAAGTGATGATTTACTGGAGGATTCAGACAGTGAAGAGCATTCCAGATCAGATTCTGTGACAGGTATGTAAAAAATGTTAGAAAATCTGTTTATGTAAGAGATCTTGAATTAGTAGTATGTAGTGTTTCATACTTAAATTCTGAATGGTACATAGTTAAGTCAAAGGAAGTAAAGGGACAGCTTTAGCAAATTTTAGTTACAGATGACAGGAAGTTAACATTAATCCTTTTGGAATGTGTTCAGTTTATTTGCATAATGTATTCTTTTATTAAATAAAATCACCATTTTATTTATTTGTTGGTTGGTTGGTTGGTTGGTTGGTTGAGAGAGGGAAAGGGAGGGAGAAAGATAGGGAGAGAAACGTCAATGTGTGCAAGAAATACATCCGTTTCCTCTCGCACATCCCCAACTAGGGACTGAGCCCACAGCCCAGGCATGTGCCCTTACTGGTATTTGAACCGGCAACCTTTTGTTCTCAGGCCCGCAGGCTGGTGCTCATTCCATTGAGTTATACCAGTTAGGGCAATACAAGTAACATTTATTTATTTTTTAAAGATTTTATTTATTTATTTTTAGAGAGAGGGGAAGAAAAAAAGAGGGAGAGAAACATCAGTGTATGGTTGCCTCTTGCACACCCCTGACTGGGGACCTGGCCTGCAACCCATGCATGTGCCCTGACTGGGAATCAAACCAGTGACCCTTTGGTTCACAGACCAGCAGTCAATCCACTGAGCCACACCAGCCAGGACACAATACAAGTAACAGCTAATTAAGGTTCTTTATTCACAAAATAAAACAGATGACTAGAAAATACATTTCTAAGTATAAAATCCTAGACATTAAGGCATCAACTAAATGCTGCCAAATTCATTATCTTGTGAAGTATTAAAGCAAAAGAATATGTTTATATTTTAATGTACTTATGTATACTTAAAGTATAGGCAGGACTAATAGTGCATCTCAAAATAGTTTTACTCGATGAGAATTCAGATCATGTCATTACATTATAGTCTGATAGCATTTCCTAGTATATAAAAGTTGTACTAATATCTGTTAATTTGAGTTTTGGGGATTAAGATAAAAATATCTAAAGCATAATTCCTAGAAGTAGCCAGTATTTTAGAAAAGTGACTGTTACTACACTGTGGCCATTTTCTAATGTCAAATCTCATGAATTAAGGACATAAATAACTTGTTAAATCTCTGTAGAAGAAATATGGTTTTGTATAGTATATTTGTCAAAAGTTATAGATTTAGTATAAAGTAGGACGTGCTCTCTAAATTCTGATTTGTCATGAAGTCCTTTTTAAAGCCATCAAACACTACTGGATGGGTTTTGGGCTGGCCTTTAGTTATCTTTTGAGGTAGTTCTTAGAAACGAAAAATATCAGTAGGAAAGTAGGAAAATGTCCTGATTGATGTACAGATATATAATTAACTTTAGAAAAGTAAAGATTTCATTTAAAGATATTTAGTAATAAAATGATCGTGTTCCTTCACATCTTTGTTGCCCTTTTTGCAAAAACAGAAAAGGGGTACTATAACATATTCTTAATTTGATAAATAGTAATAAACCAGTCAGTGGTCACCTTGAGACATGGTTAGGGCTTAATCTCTTTGTACAAAATATCTCTTTGGTTGTCAAGTCACTTTATCTCTTTGGCCCTCAGTTTTTCCTTTGTTAAACTGAAGTATTTGAACTAAGTGTTCCCTTTTTTCTACTCGTAGTTTTTAAGAATTCTAGCTATAACCTTTTCTTTGTGTGCTATAGCTTTGTTCTTTTCTCTGGGTCTAAGGTTCTCAGTAGGTATCTTTAAAATTACAGTATCTATCTTTGGTCTATGTTCTTATCCTCTTTCTACCTTTATCTTTTTCATCAATGCCTATTTGATCTTTTACACTTCCTCTAGATACTGTAGTCTGTTTACTCCACTTTCCAGCATCTAAAAAAATTACCATATATTCTCATTGACTCTTTTCATGATGCCTCATTTAGGGCTGGGAGCGTTGTCCTTATGCAGTATTAAAATGTAATAATGGTAAGAAAAGAAAAAAATTCTAGTTTTTTAATTGGTTCCTTTTGAGATTTGTAAGTGGATTGTTTATTTGCAGTAAAATAAGCTAATTATACTGATATAATTATATATAAAATTAGAATATTTATAAGAGTTTAGAATAAGCTCTTACATTGAAAGATTTTTTGGTGACTTAATGAATTTGTGATATTAATGGAATATGTGTTCTCTTCTTGAATAAACTAAGTCATAAATGCTATTTCAAAACATATTTACTGACTTCAGATGGTTATCATCAAACTCAATGATACAGTCTGAAGAATTAGGGAATATGTTTTATAATTTCAAAAATGTGAGTGGATAGTAAACTTTTAGCTGGTGTTAAGACAGTTATGACTTTTGAAAGTATATCTAGATAGATGTCAGGAAAGTTTGAGGGCCATATATCAGAATTAAGGATATATTGCTTTTGTGAAGAGTCAAAAGAATGTTTATCAGGAGATTGAAGGAAAGGTTCAAATTGAGCTTTGATGGTTTTAGAAAAGTGCCTGGGTAAAACCTAATTGCTAACCTCAGGAAATTTGGTTGGCAGAACTGTGGGTTGGAACTGCTTAAGTAAACAGAATAGGGAAGGGTTTTCCAAAATGATTCTCTGAAGAATATTATACTTCAGGATGACTGTAGGTTTATTGTTTAAAACTGTATTTTGTAGTACAGTGGGCTTTACAGATTCTGAGATAAGACAGCAAGTTTTCCTACTGAAGTGTTTGACAGTTCTCATTGTGCTTTTGTCAGTCTTCCGAAGCAGCATACATGGCCTGTGCTGTTCCCCAGGTTTGATTCAATAACAAGGAAGAAGCAGAGTAGTAGCATCACTTGTACTTTCCTGTCTAAGGAACACTCTCATCTCACATTCCATTTACTTTGAATATTATCTTTGATATGTGTTAATATATGTAATTTATGGCTAATGTGTTTTGTGTACATATATCACATACATATAAAAATAGTTTTTTCTTGGCAATTTCTTATCATAACTTAAGAAAGTTAAATAAGTTTCAGTTTGCTCTAAAAATAGTTGAGCATCCTCAAGATTTATGTAAAAGTCTCACAGTCTAAATTTCATTTCAACTCTAGGTTAGTAACTTAGTAAAGTAGAATAAATATATATAAATACTACATGGCAGTGTACAGGCTGCACATGAATATAGCCAAATGAATGGTTAAATAAATGCACAGCTTCATTAGACAATTAAATTGTTGAGTTTATAACCAAAAATTTCTTCTGCTTAGCTAGAAATGGTTTTAGTCTTAGATGATCATAATGATATTATGTGAAAAAGATTAATCTCAGAACAAGGGAAATTCTAGATAAAGCTGCCTGTGAGCATTTTGAAGATAATGTAAATGAAATAGGTAACGAAAATGGTACAAACAGAACTTTCAGTATATCTTAAATGTTTGGTGTTCCATGAATATCTCTCGTTGATTCCTGGACTTGGGCAGCTTTCAGTCTTTTATGCAATCACCTTGACTCACTTACTCCTCTGTATTATCTAAAATTGTAAAGCCAATTCCAATGTTTTTTTTTTTTTGGTTCTTCCACAAGTTACCTGGAATGGTCTTTATATTATTATTGCTGATACTGTTGTTGCCTGAAAGTGGAAGTGCTTCGTACTATTCAGAAAAAACCAGATTGGTTGAAACTTTCAGTTTGGCGTCAAGATTATACCCGGTTTGGGGGTTTACTGATGACTCTTACAGGGTTTTGTGTAGACACAGATGGCATGTTTGGAGCATTGAGACTGTTCCAAATGACTCTTGTGCTATTTGTAAGGGGACAGCTTGACGAGTACACAATAAACAGAAGCTCATTAAGGTATAATGTTATGTAGTTGACTTTAAATGAACTAAAAATTAGCATATAATAATAAGATGAGTTTCATTTTTAAAATTATACATTTGGGGAATTTTTCTGTCTAGTTATTTTTCTTTTGTGTAAGCTTGGGGTTAGAATTAAATTTCATGCTATGATAATCAACATGGTAGGGTAGACAAGAGGAGATGATGCTAATGACTTTTTCTAAATTGTAAAGGAAAAGGAACTGAGATTACAATAATGTTTCATGGATATTCAAAGTGCATAAATGATAGATGCATAAATAGTATTGTTTCTGGCTTTGTTTCTATTATTTTGATATTAATGATGTCTTTATTTTTTAACCTTTTTAGTATCCTAATTTTTAAAAACAGGTTTTGCTAACAAATTGTCAAGTGAATATATTCTGAATTGAAAATGATTTTAAGTGCTCGCTTTGGCAGCACATGCATTAAAATTGGAATGAAAATGATTTAAAGTCTCTTGGATAGCTTTATGTTTTTTCTGGGTAGGTTTACCCAGATTTGATTAAATTTTCTTTAAAGTACATTAAATCCTTCCACTTACGGTATATATTATAATGCATGGACTAGATGAGTCAAAACAAAAATGAATGAAAACATCATACTAGAGATTTTGATTTCATTCCCAAAGCCATTGCTAATGAATATTTTCTCTTTTCAAAGGGCATACATCACAGAAGGAAGCCATGGAAATGAGCCTTGATATAACAGCACTCAGCATTCTTCAGCAGCCAGAAAAACTTCAGTGGGAGATTGTTGCAAATGTGCTTGAAGATACTGTAAAGGATCTTGAAGAACTTGGGGCAAATCCTTGCTTAACAAACTCTAAGAGTGAAAAGACGAAGGAAAAGCACCAGGAACAACACAACATTCCCTTTCCATGTTTATTGGCTGGAGGTTTATTAACATATAAATCTCCTGCTACCTCACCCATTAGTAGTAATTCTCACAGGTCACTGGATGGTTTAAGCAGAACTCAGGGTGAAAGTATATCGGAACAAGGATCAACTGACAATGAATCCTGCACTAATTCAGAATTAAATTCTCCTCTGGTGAGGAGGACTTTACCCATTTTGCTTCTTTATAGCATCAAGGAATCTGATGAAAAAGCAGGAAAAATCTTTTCACAGATGAACAATATAATGAGTAAAAGTTTGCATGATGATGGTTTTACAGTTCCACAGATTATTGAAATGGAACTGGATAGCCAGGAGCAGTTGTTGTTGCAGGATCCTCCTGTGACGTACATTCAGCAGTTTGCAGATGCAGCGGCCAACCTTACCTCTCCAGATTCTGAGAAGTGGAACTCTGTGTTTCCCAAGCCTGGGACTTTGGTTCAGTGCTTGAGGCTGCCAAAGTTTGCAGAGGAGGAGAATCTTTGTATAGACTCAATAACTCCTTGTGCTGATGGAATTCATTTGTTGGTAGGACTGCGGACATGCCCTGTTGAATCCTTGAGTGCAATAAATCAGGTAGAGGCCTTGAATAATTTAAATAAATTAAACTCTGCGCTATGTAATAGACGGAAAGGTGAGCTGGAATGCAATCTTGCTGTAGTGAATGGTGCAAATATTAGTGTAATCCAACACGAATCACCAGCAGATGTACAGACTCCTTTGATAATTCAGCCTGAGCAGAGGAATGTTAGTGGTGGATATTTAATACTTTATAAAATGAATTATGCCACTCGGATAGTGACTTTAGAAGAGGAGCCGATAAAAATCCAACATATCAAAGATCCCCAGGACACAATTACCTCGCTCATTTTGCTTCCACCAGATATACTGGATAATCGAGAGGATGACTGTGAAGAACCTATTGAGGAAATGCAATTAACCTCAAAGAATGGCATCGAGAGAGAAAAGAAATCTGATATTTCTACTCTTGGACATTTGGTAATAACCACTCAGGGAGGATATGTAAAAATATTAGATCTTTCAAACTTTGAAATATTGGCCAAAGTGGAACCTCCCAAAAAGGAGGGCACTGAAGAACAGGACACATTCGTTTCTGTCATTTACTGCTCTGGGACAGACAGGCTGTGTGCGTGCACCAAAGGTAAGTGGGTGGTTTGTCGGGTTCATCTGCATCCTTACAAAACTGCTGTATGTCATTCATTGATGTGCATACCTAGTATGACTGTTAGATCCATATAGATGAGAAATTTATTCTTTTATAATGAAGTGGTCTTTCTACTATTACAGCAGTTTTTAAAACTTTTTTCTACTGCCCTAGGTAAGGATTCTATTGTAAATAAACTAATGTTTCTTAGAAAGTATCTTTTCTGCTTTAACCTCAAGAAAATAACCTGCTGTTTTTTCTGTGAACCCTGACTCTGCATCTGCTCAAATTTGTGGTCTTGGGCAAGTTACTTTAAACTCAGTAAGCCTTTGTTTCTTTATTTATAGACTACGATAAGAAGGCCTATTTCCAGGCTTCTTAGAATTAAATGAAATAATGTATGTAAAGTTTCTGGCACAGATACTGGTCCTTATTTCTTTCTAAAATAAAAACATTTAGTGATTATTACTGTTGCTAACTTTTTTGGTTTGATTTACTCCTGATCTCTGAGTGATAGTGAATAGTTTTACAACATCTGAGGACCCGTATAGATTAACACATAGTATGTTTTTTTCCCCTACTTTTCTCAATATGTATTTTAAGTTGGAGAGAAAAAGCAATTTTGGGGAAGGATTACTGACAATATCAGGCAATATGAATAGTCCTGATGATAGTTTAGGAGGAATTTAGGGCCAGGAGATGTTTGAAGACTAGGTAAATAGCCAATACTTGGCAGAGGAATTGGGTTTAAGAAGAGTTGCATTATCTCCTCTGGTTTTGGTAGGAATCAACCTGTTTTTCCTCTCTAAAAAGATTTCAAGACTTCAGCTAAGAAGAATAATGGTAAATGTAGTGGTTCCGTTTGCCTTCTTTGAAACATATCATGTGAAACAATAAGGGGAAAATATCTTCAAATAACATAAAAACCCAACAGGATCAGTATGAAAACTGAGCAATGCAGAATAACTTTAGGCTAGTAAAACTTTGAATTGAGTTGATAAAGTTCAGAAGAACCATTAAAATACTATATTGTATGAAGGGTAGTATCAAGTTATTGATCATGTGTGGCCAGTTCATTGTTGTGAGAGCTTTACCTCTGTTAATTCACTCAGTCCTCACATCACTGTATGAGGTATGTATTATAATTCTCTCCATTTTACAGGTGAGGAAACCGAGGGAGAGAGGTTAAGTAACTTGCCTAAGTCACAGAGCTACGGGCACACAGTCAGCATTCAGACTTGGCTTTCTGTCATTAGAATGATTAGATACTGCCGGAGTAAAACAAAATTAGAAAACTCATGCATTGGCATGTTTTGGAATCTTAATCTGAAAGATTTAAAAAAATGAAAACAAGTTAACTTGCCATTGGCCTTCTGAAGTGAAGCTGGGCTTGGAACGTGAGGGCCCTGGCCTCAGGGCATATCTTTGTGAGGTACTAGTAGTTTCCAGAAATGCAGTAGGGTTTTGTGATTGAAATTACTATTTGATCAAATATACTTTTGGCAGCTTAAAGGAGAAATAATATTTAAGCCACAAAATAGATTAATGTGTTCTTGGAATTTGGACAGTGAAGCAGTTCTAGGAAGTGATCTTGCGTGAGTGAAGGACAAGAAAATGCCTGAGAAGTCAACCACTTTGAAAATTATCCCCTGGTTCTTCAAGGGTTGGCTCATCGAGATGCATTTGAAAAGATTAGGTTAATAACAATAAAGAGGAAAGAAAAATTGATGTTTTAAAATGCATATATGCCAGTTCATAAAGTAGATAAAAGATTTTTAAAAAGCACTGCAGACTATGAATTAAATGGATGTGATACTCTTATATGAGTATATTAAAATAGCATAAAACTCTCATGGGGGATCATTGAGTCTTGATAAAACTCTTGCAATTAATAAAGGTTATAAGTTAGTTTTCTTAGTGCTACTACTAGTATATGAAAAAGTAGATTTGATGCAGCTGTCTTTGATTAATATTTGGAAGTAGAATGCACACACACATACGTGGGTGCACAAGTATGTGCAACAAGCTTCCTCATGCCCAACCGCACGACAGCCAGCCAGTCCAGAAACGTGGGCCACTTGCCCTGCAGCTGGGAGAGGGCTGAGGAATGGGGGGTGGCTGCTGGTTCCTGCAGCCTGCTCTTATGGAAGAGCACCTTTGGATGTCTTGCCTTGTTACGTTCTCGAGTTCCTGAGTAGTTGATTCCAGTTGCTGTTCCTAGTTCAGTTGTTGCTTTGATGGAGTACTACTAATCTCTGGAGATTCCTACCTAGAATCTTCTACTGTGTCATTTGGCATGACATCACCAGTGCTTGTGTTGATATTTTTTAAAAAGTATTAAGATAATTCCAAAATTAAGATGGTTTGACTTAGTGTTTTCTTTACTTTAAAATGGTGCAAAGGTGATAAGTAGAAACTAACTAGGCTTAAAGCTATGATGTTTAGTAAGTTAGGTATATTAAATGAATTTTCAATTTATGAATATTTTCAATTTAGGATGGGTATACTGGGAAGTAACCCCCATCATAAGTTGAGGAGCATTATTCTTATTTTTGAAGTTATATTCTTAGTGGTTTAACTTAATATATTCTACTTCAGAAAAATACTAACTTAATTCTAGTAAAAGATAGAAACTTTAATCTTTTATTTTTAATTATTTTATTGTCGTTCAGAAACTTTAATCTTTTCTTTTCCCCTACCTTTGTGCTACTGTTTTCTTATGTATTGTGTTTAGATAAGTTATAAACCCAACCAAAAAGTGTTAGATTTTTTTTTAATTCTCACCCAAGGACATTCTTTCATAACTTTTTAGAGGTAGAGGAAGGGAGAGAAAGAAACTTTGATGTGAGAGAGAAGCATCCATTGGTTGCCACCTGCCCTGCCCCATATACCCAGGACCTGCAACCTATGCGTGTGCCCTGACCAGGAATCAAACCTGCACACCCTTGGTTACAGAATGATTCTCTAACCAACTAAGCCACACTGGCCAGGGCAAAGTGTTAGTTATTTTATAAAATCTTTATCTTATATAAAAGTTAACAAATGAGGAAAAAATATTTTGCTTAGCTAATTATTATTTCTGTGTTTCCTTATGATTTGGCATTTTCTTTTATGTTGAAGGACTTTCTTTGGTACTTACTGTAAGGCAGGTCTGCTAGCAAAAAATTCTCTGCCTTTGCTTGTCTGTAAAGGTCTCTTTCACCTTCATTTTTGAACAATAATGCTGTATGTAGAATTATTGGTAGACTATTTCTGTACATGGCATTCTGTTGCCTTTGGCCTCCATTGTTTCTGATAAGCGAGTTGTTAATTTCCATTGTAGTTTTCCTGTGATGAGTTATTTTTAATTTGCTGCTTTGAAGATTTTCTCATTGACTTGGACTTTGAGCAGCTTGACTAGAATGTATGTGTATCTGTGGGTTTCCTTGTGTTTATCCTACTTGAGGTTCATTGAATTGACTGGATTTGTAGTGGAATGTTTTCCATAAAATCTCATCAGTTTTTGCCCATTATTTCATAAACACTTTTTCTGTGCCTTGTCTCTTTTTTTTGGAATTCTCATTACATATATGTTCCTATACTTGATCTGTCTAATACGTCATTGAGATGCTTTTGATTTTTAAAAATCTCTTCTTTCTTTTATTTAGATTTGTTAATTTGTGCTGGTCTATTTTTATTTCACTGATTCCTCCTGCCTGCCTTTTTTTTTATCCTACTGTCAAGTGATATTAAAATAACTTTTTAGCTAATAAAGTACATTTGTATATTTGCCCATTTTCCATGTATCTGTGTTGATGAAATTTTACTACACTGTAGGTGGTGAGCTTCATTTTCTCCAAATTGGAGGAACCTGTGATGATATTGATGAAGCTGATATACTAGTGGATGGATCCCTTTGTAAAGGAATGGAACCATCTTCAGAAGGTTCCAAGCCTTTATCAAATCCTTCAAGTCCTGGCATTTCAGGTATGATACTAAGTTTTTAAATGATTTTTAAAAATGCAAATTCTTTGGACATTTTAAGTCTTCTGAGTCTTTTTTATTTATATTCTTAAATTATTTCAGTTTTTGTAGTCAACTCTTGGTTACTTTGTTGAGGGAATTCATTTCCTTATTGGCATTCTTTTACTAGGCTTATTTTTGTGTATTAGTTATCATTTTTCCAGTAGTTGGAAAGTGTTGTAAACATAAAATAAGAAGTGGTTCTCAATCTGTGGTAGGTTGACCAATGCTGGTTCAGTTACCTAAGGTGAAAACATTACATTGGTTATGAAGGAGTTTTTGGTCTAGCTAGAGAGGAGAGAAAAACAGAAGAGTTCATTAAGTAAGTGTCAAGTCAACAGAATGGCCCACATTACTAATATTACTACTGTAATTGAAAAGCTGAAAACATACTTTCGCCCTGGAATAGTGTATTCAGACCCTCGCTGCCCCATTGTGAAACTTGAGAGTGTACAATTCAACTGAGCTCTTTCCCCAACCTCTGTGCCTACTGTTAGTCCTTTTGTACTTCCATAGGCCTGTTATGTTTTACTCTCAGTAGTTTCTACATTTTACTCCCTAGATTGAGCATTTAAAAGAAGTTTGATAACTTCTAGCATCATCACAAACACCTGAGCAGTGTGTCATAACATAATGTTACAATGGCCAAGAAGTCACTGGGCAGGAGGAATTGTTCAGCTCCATTAAAATCACATGGGACCACCATCATATATGCGGTCCATCGCAGATTTTCATAAATCTGTAATGAAAAGTGTGTTTAAACTCAAATGTATTCTAAATGGAACTAATACATAAAGTTGGTGCTTGGGCATTTTTGATCATTCTGCTTTGCACCAAAAGCAGACTTTTAGTGGTTACTAATATAGTAACTTTAGTGATTATTAGTATAATCCTCACTACTTTGTATGCTAGGCGTTTTCAGCCTCCTCAGCACTGTTGACATTTTGGACTAGATCAATCTTTGTTGTGGGGGGACTGTCCTGAGCTATCTTAGCAGTATTTCTGGCTTCTGCCTGCTAGATTCTAGTAGCATGCACAGTGGCCCCCATCCAAACAAAGTATTTTCATAAAGTGCATAAACAAAATATTTAGTAGAAAAGCTGTGGATTAGATTATAAAGAGGTAAATACAGTGGTGCACCACATGATGACATTTGTCCAATGATGGACCGCATATATGATGGTGGTCCCATGTGATTTTAATGGAGCTGAACAATTCCTCCTGCCCAGTGACTTCTTGGCCATTGTAGCATTATGTTATGACACACTGCTCAGGTGTTTGTGATGATGCTAGTGTAAGCAAACCAACTGTCTTGCCAGTCATGTACAAGGGGGAACCCCCCAAACAGGATTTATTTATTAAAAATTGTGTATTTATTCTTACATGTTTATTAAACTTCTCTCACCTTCCAAGTACACTCCATATGATGCAAAACACCTATTGAGATGTTTTTTCTACTGCTCAAAACAATTTTTGAACTTGACAATTTTTGTGCCTTTTTGTGCTTCTGCCTTTTTTTTTTCCCCTTCCACTTTTTCCACAAGGGCAAAATGTTTCCCTTTGAGGAAGACTTTTTTCATTCAGGGAAACAAAAGGTGTCACTCGGGGTGAGATCAGGTGAATAGGTTGGATGGGACACAAGAGTCATGCAGTTTTTGGTCTAAAACTGCTGAACACTCAGTGCAGTGTGTGGGCAGGTGTGCTCATAAACCACCCATCGTGAAAAGAGTAAATGTGTTGAACGTGTCTTCAGTGAATAAATTCACTGAAGTCAAACGCAACCTTTCACATCCATGCTAGCTGGTGCACTGATACAGATGGGTTCCTAGAACACTGACCTAATAGGGGAAGCTTGTACTACCAGGGGACTGCCTTCCAGAAGATAATTCCGGTTTTTGGAGGGGTCCCCCCTTGTGTAGGGTAGCACGTACTGTTTCGTCCACTGCGTAATACTTGATAAAAATAGTAAATCACTATGATACAGGTTTGTGCATTTACTATACTATACTTTTAATTATTATTTTAGAGTGTTGTCTTTCTACTTATAAAAAAAGTTTGCCAGGTAATAGTATTCTGTGTAACACTGGCAGTAGCCTTATATGTGCTATTTGCTGTGTTTCCTGAATCCTTTATTTTCTCTTATGCTCCATTCAATCTTCTTGTGCACAGTAACATACTATACATATAGTCTTGCACCCAGGAGCAGATGGTATAGATGGTATAACCTAGGCGTGTAGTAGGCTGTACCATCTAGGTTTGTGTGAGTGCACTCTGTGATGATAAAATCACCTAAGGATGCATTTCTCAGAATGTATCCCATTGTTAAATGGTGCATGACTGTAATGTAAGGAAGGGACATTGATGTACTGATAATATGAAGGGGGACTCAAAAAAAACCCCAGCATTTATTTATGAAAAATTGTATATTCTTACATGTTTAAACAATTGAATACAGTTTCAGTCAATTTACTCTAAGCTTTGAGAAAAAATGTAGTGTGAAGTACACTTGTAATAATTTTCTGGAACTTGGTGTAAATTTTTTTGTGAAAGTATTCTAAACCTATCAAATTTTGTATTTTAGTCGTCTTTTTAACCTTTTGTTAATTGAAACAAGAATAACAGCCATTCAGCTTTGTGTTATATTAGACACTTCACAAATGTGAATGCATATATTTAATTAAAAAAACAATTTTTCTGAAGCTAGTTATTACTCTTATAATGGTGGTATGTATATATGATATTTTTAACTACCACAAAAGTAGAAAAAAATAGTATTCAAAAGGACAGATGTTACATGCTTGCTGATGTTTAGCATTTTTTATAAATAAGAAAATCTAAAAAATTAATATTGATCTGATGGAAGTTGGGTTTGCATTCCACACCATTACTTTTGTTGCCCTTACTAATTTAGGGCTACAGTTCAGGCAGGACTCCTCTAACAGGTGGAGTTTATGGATCTCCAGTAATGAGTAGCCTTCCGTAATTTAAAATATTCAAGATGGAGTTTTCTTATGCCTGTTGTGAAATCACTGCTAGTTACTTTAGTTGCATGTATCTGAGTCCACCTTATTAACTTTCAGAATATTTGGTAAGTGTTGCAATTGAATAGAAAGAAACATGAATTAACACTACTTTTTAAAAAACTTATTTCAAATTTTGCATTCACTGTTATTAAGGAGTTGATTTGTTGGTGGACCAGCCTTTCACCCTTGACATCTTGACGTCTTTAGTGGAGCTAACCCGCTTTGAGACTTTGACTCCACGGTTTTCAGCCACTGTCCCTCCATGCTGGGTAGAAGTTCAACAAGAACAGCAGCAAAGGAGGCATCCTCAGCACTTGCATCAGCAACACCACGGTGATGCTGCTCAGCATACTAGAACTTGGAAACTACAGACTGACAGGTAAAACAGTTTTCCAGGTTGAGTCCATATTGTATGATTTGTTAGAGGCAACACAGAATTCTCAGATATATTAGTATTTTTCTTTTTATATTAATAGCTTTTGTTTTGTCACCTGAATTTTGGAAATTGTTATATTCTTACTTGTAGGATAAAATAGACTCAATCCACAGATTCATTTAACAGACATACTAACATTTTACACATTTAATGTGAATTTTGAAAATATACAAATAGAAAGAAGTCCACTTTCTTTATGTTGTACAAAAATGTGTCAGTAGAAACAAAAGCAAATTAAACATCACATTCGTTTACACCAGTCTGTAGTTTTTCATATTAACTGTATTGAAACAATTGAAAGCAGGTGCCATTTTAGGAATTGGGAAAGAAAGAAAACCAAAAAACCCTGTTCTGCCACGTTTCTCCTGCACTGTGTTCACTGTGTGCATGGAGGCGCTTTCCTCCTCCACCGTGGGGACTGCAGTTCCGGGTAAGACGGAGCCTGCTCAGGAGCCGAGGGAGGCGAAATAGAACTGGCAGGTCTGCACCATGCTGCATTGCCAGACAATTCAAACAGTGGTTTGGCAGCCAGCTTGTCATCTTTAGGGAAAGCAAGGTTTTCTCTTGAATTTGAAACGAAATAAATTTCTGTTCCTTTGGTTTTGTAATGTGTGCAGGAGTGTATAAATACTGAGGAGATTCAAAATTTGGTCTGTACCAGTTACCAGTGCAGTCATGAAGGACCCAGTCTTGAGAACTCTATCTTGATGACTTAGTATCTCTGTCATTAAGGGTTTTAGTCCTTCAACTTGACCTTCTCATGGGTTATCTTCTTGTGGGTTATCTTCTCATCGGTTAAGCTCACCACCAGGCAGACTTTGAAGAAAGTCGTTCCCAGCTGTAACAGGGACACATGGGGTAGCCGGTGCTCATGTACAATCAGAACCCCTTCTACAGTCCTCCTCATTCCAGTTTTACCACATTTCTCCGTCATGTGTAGAAATCTGGCTGCAACAGAGCTGTCCTTTTCATACCGAAGGTGTGAAAAGCTGCCCTTTGTACCGAAGGTGTGATTGATAATAGATTGCAGGTAGATCATGTGCTCCAAGGTGAGGGCTTGGTCTGCTGGATGTATGTGTTGCCAGAAAGGTTGGTTCCCCCTCCTCACTTCTCCTGCCCTGGGGCCAGCTGGCCTGGGAGCAGATTGGTGGTACCAAGGACATGCTGGTGAGCACTGGTAGTGAGTGGGAAGGTGGAGGTTCTGAGACTTTCCTGGCATGGGCAGCGATTATCTGCATCTCACTAAGCAGCCGCTGACTGCCATTAACATGAGAGCTGAGAGCGCAAGAGAATGTAACAGGTATTCAAATACTCATTTTGTGCAGGCACTTTAGTAGGCTCTGACAGTACAACTCTGATGAAATTTACGTTGTAGTGGGGGTAGACAGATAGTAAGTGGATAGCTACTGCACCATATTGTCGTAGAAGCTGTTGACATGTATTAAAACAGTATGGTTAAAGAGTTGTTGGGTGTGTACCTATGTGTGAGAATGAGCTAGGAATGTGTGTGATATATTTTTTTAAGATTTTATTTATTTATTTTTAGAGAGGAAAGGGAGGGAGAAAGAGAGAGAGAAAAAAACATCAATGTGTGGTTGCTGGGGGCCGTGGCCTGCAAGCCAGGCATGTGCCCTGACTGGGAATTGAACCTGCGATGCTTTGGTTCGCAGCCCGCGCTCAATCCACTGAGCTACGCAGCCAGGGCTCTGTGTATGATATTTTTAATATAAGGGGCCTAGGAAAGGCTTCCATGAGAACGTGAATGTGGAGGCAATAGCAAGTGCAAAGATTCTGAAGAGTATGTTTTGTGAACTCCAGGAAGAGCAAGATGACCGTTTTGTTGGAATGCAGTGAATGTAGGGAGGAGTGGTAGGATATGAGGCCTAAAAACGTAGCTAGTAATCAGATCATGAATGTCGCTTTAGGCCACAGTGAGACTTTTATGCTGGGTGAGAGGGTTTTGAGTACAGGGGTGATGTGATAAAATTTGTATATTAGAAGGATCTGGTAAGACTGCTTTGTTGATGGTGGATTAGGAGTGGTGTGTGCGTGTTAGGGGCAGTGATGGAAGCAAGGGTTCTGGTTTTGGATACTGTTGTGGTAATCTGTGTGAAATGGTGGTGGTAGCCAGGACCGGGGTGACAGTTGATGGAGGCAGTGGGTATAATTTGGATGTGGAAGGAACAGTAAGAAGGAATAGTAAGTGCTGGCATATTGAACATCTGGTGTGAGAGAAGAGCCATGGATGACTTTAAGGTTTCGAATTGAGCTCATTGAAAAGTGGAATTTCTGTTTACTGAGATTAGAGTGGGTAATCACTAAGTTTGGGTGTATGATGAATTTGAATTGTCTGGTAGACATTTGATATGAGTTTGGAATTTAGTGAAGGGGTGTGGTTTGGAGATTTTTTTGGTTTGTTTTTCAGCATATATAGATGTATATAGGATTTAAATTAGAATGGACATGTGTAAGAAATATAATAAGTTCTTATTTTAAATGCAGATTCCTGGGACCCTACTCATAGGTTTAGGGTGGGACTCAGGAATCTACAGATAATTCCCAAACATAATAGTCCACACTGTAAGCAACTAGGGTTTACTGTAATGTGTGGGTCCCAAGGCAGGTGGAATTCCTAAGGTAAGATAACTTACTGCCCTAAGTTCAACCTCTGTGTTGGGAGCTGCATATCTTCTCTCCTGTCATTGAGAAGCATTAAGTTTTTGTTGAAGGCTAAAAATCAGAGTGTGAAAAATGATATCAATGCTAATGTGGTTATGGCTAAAGAAAGATTTTTGCTTTATTTAGCATTTCCTTCCTTATTTGACAGCAACAGCTGGGATGAGCATGTATTTGAATTGGTGCTACCTAAAGCTTGTATGGTTGGACATGTGGACTTCAAATTTGTTTTGAACTCAAACATCACCAATATTCCACAGATACAAGTGACACTGCTGAAAAATAAAGCTCCAGGCTTAGGGAAAGTTAATGGTAAGAATGAATCAAAATTTGTATTTGAAGAATCTTGTACTTGGTTTCTTTAAAAAACTAATTTCAAATTGGCTGTCTAGGTTTGCCTGTGCGCCCTACTGTGTTATCCTTCCCATCCACAGTATTTTCTCACTCTACTTTTGGTGTTTTTATTTCTGTAAGTTAATCCCGGGAACATTTTAGAGCTTTTCAGTAACTCAGTATTGTTCAGAGTTGCATAAACTTAAGTAATTTAATTATGCTTTTTTTGGGAAATGCAGTTAGTTCCATTGTGAATTGGCATCACTCTTGGCTTTACTAGACTTAATGCATTACTCTTCCTAAGAAGAGACACGATTGGGAAAAGAACTTTGTTATGGAGGTCCCATACTCTTGTAAGGTTACTAGGAAATCCAGCCCTCTCATGTAATGCCGAAATATACCCATCTTTATTTATCTTCCTTGCAAGTTCAGAATTTGATATATTGAATTATTAAAGTAGATTGTACACATTTAGCAATTTATTTTGGGAATTAGATGTTACTTCTAAGTGTTTTCTCTTTCATGGAATAATTGAAAAGGCAAGGAATAATTTCAGAGTAAAATGGCTACTTTACCCAGAGGGTTAAAAACATTGAAAGTTGAAAAATTTCTTATTTCAAAAATACGTATGTATGTTTGTCTATGTGTGTGTGTTTGTATGTGTGTGTGCGTGCGTGCATGTTTTTGTTTTTGTGTATCCTTATGGAACATGACAGATTCTGATTTCATTGGATTTAGGACTTAGACATTGGTATTTTAGAAAGTCTGCAGGTGCTTATACTCTGCAGCCTAGGATAAGAACTTTTAGTTCAGTGCCAGCGAATTATTTCTTCAGGCGGATATTTTACTACCATTAAAAAGAGAGATTAGAGTATGAAACAATCATCAGTTGAATCTAGTTTTTCCTGTACTGACAACCATTTTATAGCATCTGTGATGAAAATATAGCAGTTCCCACCTTAACAGAAAATTTTAGAATTTTAGGCACATAAATCATTGATACTAAGTAAAATTAAGTTTACTGATATTTTTATCCTCTAGAAACAGCAGTAGATAGGCAGATCACCTTTCCTTTGTCTCCAGCTCTTAACATCGACGTGGAACAAAACGGGAAGCCGTCCCTGGTTGATCTGAGTGAAGAAACACAGCACATGGATGTGGAGGAGCCACAGTGTGAGTTAAATTGCAGAGTGTTGTCCCTGGCAGTGAAAGGAGTAGTGACCAAATGCATCATGTTGGGCAGAGATTTCCTCATGGCTTGCAAAACTTGATTTTTAAGAACATGATTAAAAAATAACCTGTAGTTCTGCTTTGGCAATGTGCTTTAACTTTCAGCTCATCTGGTGAACATTGCTGCACTAATACTTGCATTCTTGCTTTTCAATATCTTGGGATTTGACATTGTGTCATGGTTTTATTATTATTATTTTTTGAAAATAAAGGTGAATATAAATAAAATGGGAATAGAAAACATCAAATGTCAGATAATTGATTATAGTTCTTTAGCATGATAATGAATTTTTACTTGAACACATTCAAAGTATGGTATTTCATGTGGTGGTGTTACATGTAAATGGGATGGGTGTTTGCTTATTAAATATTACATTTAAAATTATCAACTAATTTAAAAGAAAATGTGTATTTTCCCTTTTAGGTATTAGATTATGTCCATTTTTAGAAGATCATAAGGAAGACATTTTGTGTGGGCCGGTATGGCTTGCGAGTGGCCTTGATCTATCAGGGCATGCTGGGATGCTGACATTGACAAGTCCCAAACTTGTTAAAGGTAAAGTGACATATTTTACCAAAGCAGAATAAATAATGCTACAATTATAAAAATAGATGAAAAGAAACTGATCTTAAAAAAGTAAGATACTGTTTGGGATTTTCATTAGTAATTCCATGAGTTTCCTGGTAGCTAAGGTCATTTCCTCTCTTAAATGATTGTACTTTTATGTGAAATTTCTAATTCTACTTTCTTTGTCATGGAGGTTTTGGTGCTTTTTGAAAAAGTGTAAAGTGAACACTGGGTGACCCAGTGTGACATGACAAAGTTCTTCCAGTTAACCAGATACCATGTTCTGTTCTGGCATGTTTGCCTTTCCCATCAGTGGCAAAATCGAGGATTAGGCAATTACATGACACATATTTTAAAAGACTGATTTTAAAGTGTTGATTTTCCTGGAACGTACGGAGAGTGATTATTTTTCTCATCACATTCCTCCCCGCCCCCCAAATCTTTGGAGAAAATGAGTGCTAAATTTTTATGGGACAATAAAAGGATGATATGTGTCAAAAAATTTGGATAAAGAAGATTGAGAGGGTGAATCTTGTCAGAATAACATAGTAATAAGAAGAGGGTCGTAGTGCAGTGCTTGCGCAGTAGGCATGCAGATCAGTGAAAACAACAAAGGTAGCTTTTGTAATCCCAGGAATATTTTTTTTTAGTTTTTATTTATTTATTTTTAGAGAAAGGGGAAGAGGGGAAGAAAGAAAGGGAAACATTGATTTGCTTCCCATATGTGCCCCAACTGGGGACCGAACCACAACCCAGGCACGTGCCCTGACCAGGAGTCGAATGGGCGACATTTTGCTTTGCGGGACGATGCCCAACCAACTGTAATCACAGGAAGATTTAATACCTGTTGATGCAGCGTTAGGCTGATGGTTTCCTGGTGTATTAATTTGATCCATGCACGGTTATAAGTGTTTCCGTTACCTTTGAGTTAGGTACTATTCTTCTCATTTTCCATTTGAAGGAACTGAACCACAGAAAGGTTAATTTGTTACATGTCTTGTAAATGGTAGAGTCATTATTCAAACCCAGGTAGTGGCTCCAGAGCCTTTGCTTTTTCAACTGTTAATACTATAGTGATTCTTTGTATGTGTACGTGGATACAGAAAAAGACTGGGTGGATACATGTATACATGGTGCCTTAAATGAAAGTTTTTTCTTTGTGTTTTTCTGTGGTTCACAATAAGATTTATATTATTAAGATGAGTACCTTTGTTGGAGGAAACATGCTAAATGTTTATAACGGTCAAGATTTTCTCTGATGCTATTCATGTGACTCCTATGCTTTTTGTTTTTTTGCTACCAACATATGAAGGTACTCAACTATATTATTCTCAAAAAGTATTATTTGAAAAAATTCTAAACAGGTGTGCTTTTCTTTTTGTTGAGTTCTTTAACTTGCTCTGTAAAAATGAGAAAACAGGTTGCTCTTTTGGTGATTCACTTATTTATCCCATTCTACGTTGCTCTCCTAGGTATGGCAGGAGGAAAATACCGTTCGTTTTTGATCCATGTCAAGGCAGTGAATGAAAGGGGAACAGATGAGATCTGCAACGGTGGCATGCGCCCTGTAGTAAGACTTCCATCCCTGAAGCACCAGAGTAACAAGGGTTACTCACTTGCTTCACTCTTGGCAAAAGTTGCAGCAGGCAAGGTATGAAACAGTGTTATTTTGAAGTATAACAGTTCTATTTTAAACATTGTAGATGAGATTTGACACACTGTTGAATGAAGTGTGACCTTTTTTTTTTTTTCAGTGGACAGTTGGTTTCTTTGTATTTTTTCTTTATAGTGACTTAAAAAATATCCAAAAGAAAATATTTTGAATTAACTTTAAACAAACTATGTAACATAAGGTAAATTCATTAGGGAATAATTGTTAGCAAGTTTTTCCCTTTATAATTATTTTAGGTCATAATACTTTTTTCTTAGGTGTTAGGGTTTGTGTTTGTGCTTGTTACTGGCAACTCACCACTTTTTGGGGGGTAAACATTTGGGAGTATGCAGGAAGAGGAGATGGGAAGTGATTTGGAGATAAATCATAATTTTCATGGTTGATTTTCTGCGGCTAGCTTGTACCATGCAGTCTCTGTCTGCATCATTGTCTGGTGTTGAATTTTCCTGAGGTCTGGAGGTTTTGTTTGTCTGTCATCATTATTCATAGGCAACAATAGCAGTATCAGTAATACCAATCATCTTATATTAACACAAGTCTTCTCATTTTTCAAGGGCTTCTGTGTACTTTATCTGATTTCTGAATTATCAAAATAACTGAGAGAGGCAGAGCAGGTGCTACTGTTATCTCCATTTTTTATGTAGAAAGTGAGTACACTTTAGAGATTGGGAAGCTGGCATATGTCATAGCTCCTGTGTGCTGTAGCTGGGACTTGGACTCAGGACATTGGATTTGTAGTCTTCAGTGGTTGAGTTATTAACTTTAATAATTGTGGGTTTTTTCTTCTATTATAATTCTGGGGGAAATTTACAGTCATTTACTGAGTGTAAGGTGACAGCTATCATTTTAAAGTGAGATGTATGTCTTAATATTCATAATTTTTGTCCTTTATTTGAAAATTTTAATAGTAAACACTTTTCGGTATCATTTGTTTATTCAATTATTTATTTTTGTATATTTAGGAGAAATCATCAAATGTGAAGAATGAAAATGCAAGTGGCGCCCGTAAATCTGAAAACCTCCGGGGCTGTGACTTACTTCAGGAAGTCTCAGTCACAATTCGGAGATTCAAGAAAACTTCCATTTCTAAGGAAAGGTACCCTCATTTCCTTCTCCTGTTATTCTTACAGTAGTAAAAGTACATAGAAAGGAAGAATTGAAATAAACATACCCAACACACAATATTACCTTAACTTTTACTAGAATTTTTTTTAATTTCTGTTTCTCTTATTAAGAATTTGTCATCTCACTGAGTTCTGTGAGAGATGAATTGTCTTTTTACTTCATTGGTTTAACCCTGGTGCATGTGCACTACTGGGCATATGCCGGGAATGCAATATTTGTAGCATGAGGAAAGAAATACAGTAATTTGAAGTTTTACTTACTCTTGGTCAGCATATGATACATTATTAAAACTTCATTTCTTTTAAAACTTTATACAAGCCAAATACTGCATATGTACTATTTTAAGTCTTTTAATACCATAACATGAAATTCAGAGACCAATATTTCATTACAATATTTAATTTTCAAAAATTCTTAAAAAAATTGTAATCCTCATGAAGTCTGTTTCATTTTGGTTGTTAATGTACTTATATTTTCTATTTTGTAGAGTGCAACGATGTGCCATGTTACAGTTTTCAGAATTCCATGAGAAGCTTCTTAACACCCTTTGTAGGAAAGCAGATGACGGCCAGATCACAGAGCATGCCCAGAGCCTTGTATTGGATACTCTTTGTTGGTTAGCAGGAGTACATTCCAATGGACCTGGAAGGTTGATACTTAAGATTTTACTTACCACTGATGATTGCCCTTTGGATGTTATGACTGGAAGTTCAAATATCTGCTTTTGTTTTGCAGCTCGAAGGAAGGGAATGAGAGCCTGCTTTCAAAAACACGAAAATGTCTTTCCGATATTGTACGTGTTTGCTTCTTTGAGGCAGGACGAAGCATAGCCCATAAGTGTGCCCGATTTCTAGCCTTGTGCATTAGGTTGGTGTTTTTTTAATTTGGAACTATACTGTGTAGGCTTTTGAGATTCTAAGTAAGGATTTTGGGTTCTTAGGGGTAAATGTCATGTTAAATAAATCTATTACTAAATAGGCTTCTCTGTCTATTAAAAGCAGTTGAGGGAATATGGAAGGGGAACTCTTTTTCCAGCTCCACTCCTTTTCTTTCTAGTTGTCTTTGGATCCTTCACCTGAGGCCTTGTTCTGTGTTATGTGACAGTCTTACCAGGCTTATTTATAATATTGGCCAAGTCACTTTCTCTACACCTTGAGACTCAAACTATCTATGAAGTTTTTAAAAGCTAACAGTCAGTATTGACTGTATCTGCTTGTCTGCCCCTTTTGGTAAAAAGAATGGTTTAATACATAAGAAAACGTTTGTAAAGACCCTTGGTATAATTAGTTTCTACTGTCTTTTTGCATGTCTATAGGGCTTTAAGGAAGAATTTTCTTGAGACCAGTAGTAATACATTTTGAAGATTTTTAAAATAACTGCATCATGTGTTGGTTGAATTTGGACCTTGATTATCAATGTATTTAAATTTCCTTTAAAAAATTTTTCAGTAATGGCAGATGTGACCCATGCCAGCCAGGATTTGGATCTGTCCTATTGAAGGCTTTACTTGACAATATGTCATTTTTACCTGCAGCTGCAACTGGTGGTATGTGAAATTAGTTTACTCACTAATAACTGTAGTCCTAGAAATGTTTCACAGTGTATCTAGGATTATTTAGTAACTTTTTCCTCTGTTAGTCCCCATTTTTTCTGCAGCTTACCTTTTTTAAGGGATTGCATTTTGATTGGGTAGGGAGGTACTCTGTTCAGTTTATTGCTAGGAAAAAGTGAGAGAGTTAAGTATGATTGCCAACTCATCTTAATTTATATATTTTCTGTATTTCATTAAAATTATTGTGTTGTTTGGCTGTTTAATGACTATAGATCAGGTATCACAAACTGAAATGCCAGCAATGACCAGAGAGATGACATAAAGAAGTAAAATGGTCCATATATGTAGTGTGTGTGTGATTGGCGGGGACTATGGCCAGCTGGAATTCTCTCAGAGTGGCCAGTGTTTTTTTCCAGCACCCGGAGAGTGTGGAAATGTCAGTCAAGAATGAACGTAGTTATCAAGTAGGAATTGAGAAAGCAATCTTTTAACGTACTGTGTGTGTGTGTGTGTGTGTGTGTGTGTGTGTGTGTGTGTGTGTGTTAGTGAAGATTTAAAAAATGTCTTTTGCTGTTTCACGTTGTTACTGTGAAGGGATACTGATTTGCTCTTTTAAACCTAAAACTATCTTTTTTGTGGACATTTCTCACTGTCTTGTTTTATATATAACCAACCCATTCAACCTGGGAAAAATACATTTCACAAGGGTTTGATCTTTTCAGTATACTAGAAAAAAGCTTTCTCAAAGTTGGTAAATGGGTATTTTATCAATATGTTAATTTAGATGAAGAGCCTGTTTTATATTTACCTTGAACATACAGTGGATAAAACTCTTCACTCTATGTTATACAGAATAGGATGTTTTGGACTTGGTTCACCATTTTAATAGTCTTCTGTGTTTAAAATGGTTTGTTGACAATAGTCTTAGAGGTAAGATGCTTAAATTTTGGTGTGTACTCTTTTATCTCAAGTTTTATAAAAGTCTTAAAATACATCGTCATGATCATCTGTTAAGCCTTGTTGCTCTGCATGTAACTGGCATTATAAAATATATTCCATTCACTTGCTAAGGTGTGTTATTTGTAGTTCTGCCACTGCCATCCATTGTTTCTGCAAATTTTAGTGCAGAGAAACTGTTTCAGAATATCCATGGCTTGGAGGCCCTGCAGTCTTCCTAATATTCTAACCATTCTATAATGTCCCTTAAGGTCATCTCAGGTCATTGAAAACCTAAAGGACTAGGCAGCCTGATACACTTCTCAGAGCATGTGTTTGGAACTCTTTGTTAGTGTCGTGTTGTCTTAGAGTCATCTAAGCAAGTTGGTTCTTCTTCGTAATTGCAAGTTGTAAGAACGTCTTTTTTAGGAGAAGGGGACCCACTAATAAATACATAATCTGAAGTTTTCTTTGTTAGAAAAAAATGAGGAAAACAAACACTGATTTGTGTTGCTGTTTTCAGGCTCTGTCTATTGGTATTTTGTCTTGCTGAACTACGTTAAAGACGAAGATCTGGCTGGGTGTAGCACAGCCTGTGCGTCTTTGCTCACGGCTGTGTCCAGGCAGTTGCAGGACAGGCTGACACCAATGGAGGCTCTACTTCAGACAAGGTATTTTAATATGTGTGATGACTAATGGCCTTTTTGGAAACGATGCCTCCTTTGCACAGTAGTGTTGTATGTATTTGCTTAAAAACTATCTTTCTTACAAAAATATATTTAATTTATGCTTAACCTTTTTCCAAATGATATTAGCCTAAGATTTTCTCCCTCCCTTTTTTTCCTGAAATAATTCCCTAAGAACTGAAGATTGTTATTCATAGGGCTAATTGTATTAAAATACTTGAAAGCTCTATATCTAGCTAATGGAAGTATTATTTAAAGTAATTTGTTTTTCTGTTGTTAAACTTTGTAGGTAGATTTATGTAAGTCACTTATAGCCCATTAACTAGTATTCTTTATCTGTTGGTTATCAAAAAACTTAAAAACTTAAGGATAATGAAATACGAAGTAGAGTTCTTGCCTTATGGTCAGTGTTTGAAGTAGAACATTCTTTTATTAACATAATGGTTTTGTAATCTTTTAAATTGGAGATCTTTATTTTGGTGCGATTTTACTCAAAGTGTTTGTACTTTCTGCTTAGTAACACAGTGACTGAGGTGAGGGAGGGCTGCCTCACATCTCCAACATGCTTCTGTCTGCAGATGAAGATTCGGTCTGGGTTCATTAGCTACCAGCTTATTGGAATCATCATTTGTTGAGTCTATGGACCAAGTCTTTTGAGTATAGGTTTATAGGGAACACAGTTGAGATTCACTGAATTTAATGGGTTAAATCTGGTTAGCATCTCCTCTTAAAAGTAAGTAAATAGATAATTTGTTAATTAGATGGCTGACAGGAAAATTGTTAGGACATTATTTTATTTTTCAGATATGGATTATATAGCTCACCATTTGATCCAGTCCTCTTTGACTTAGAGATGAGTGGCTCTTCTTGTAAAAATGTATACAACAGCAGCATTGGTGTTCAGTCAGATGAAATTGACTTATCGGATGTCCTTTCAGGTAGTAACTTCTTTTATTAAAGAAATTTCTTCTGAATTTCATATTTTGGATTTAAGCTACCATTGACTTAATAGATTGTAGTTACTCTATTTTATCTTTAAAAACTAAAATTTAGAATGTAACATGTGTGAATCATTAAACTGTTTGCCTTTATTTCTTAATCTCCCTCCTTTCTCAAATATCAAGGTTGTTTTTGAAAGAGTTGTGAATTTGTTTTTTGTTTCATTGCATGTCAGTGTAACTTTACTCCTCACAAGAGACTATCTATAATTTGATTATTTGTTGTAATCTTTTAACTTTCATTTGTTGTGCTTTTGCTATTCATAAAATCAAAGCACATATTTCATATTTCAAAAAATAAAATTAATATATATTTATTGTATAATAAGCAAAGATGCAGAAATAAAAATAATTTTCTACATCTACTATTACAGTCTCCTGAGGTAAACTGTATACACCGTTATATGTGTTCTATAAAGCATTACATGTGTTCTTGTATAAATTTCTGAAGAATATGCTTTTAGGATTGAATATATAGCTTTGTATAATCTTTTCAGGTGATCAAATTTGGCATTTATCTCATTCTGTTAGGTAGAACATGGCCATTTTATTGTTTATTTCCTTTTTTTTTGCTGAACTTACTGAAGATGTTGCTAGTAAACCAAAATGTTAGAAAATTTATTTTTAAACATATTAAGGTAACTACCATCTTAAATATAAGTAAGTTTTTGGAATTAGTCTCAGTTCTGGTCATTGTAATGTGAACTAAGAATTGTGAAAAAAGTACAAGAAAAATAAAATATAGAAATAATGAAATCAAATACAAGATTTCTCAACTCCAACCTCTCCACCCTTTTAGGTTACTATTGTAAATAGGATGTCTAGCCATTCAAATTTGTTTGCAATACACATTTGAACAATTTTAATGAAAGAGATCCCATTACACTTACCGGCCTGTTACTTGCTTTTTTAAATGACTTACACTGCCTTGGGTGTATGCCTCTTTTTGATGCTTTGGGCTCTGATTACTTCATGCCAGTCTGCCTCTATCCAAGTGACACATTAATTTATGATTGAAACTTAGAGGATAGGTTAGAACTAGATATATAAATGGCTTCTGTTTACCTGAACAGAGAATGAGAAATCCATCATGGAGAGAGTTTAAGGAAAAGACCATAGAGCTCAGGCCTAGCCAGAGAGTTAAACATGTACGAGTCGCCACACTCAGTATAAAAGACCCAGGAGAAGAGAACTTAGATATCATAATATATCTCCATATGAATGTCTCATCATCTTATTCCTCACCATTAGTTCTGCAGTGTTCCTTTTCTTAGCTAATGGCATCAATGGCACAGAACAGATCTGAATGTCATCCTTGATACCTCTGTCTTTCTCATCCCCCACATTGAGGCTGTCACCAGGTCCTGTCTGTTTTTCCATCAGGGTATAATTCACATCTGCCTACTCTCTTACCTCCAGTGATCACGGGAAGACAGATCAAGCCATAGCTGTTATCTTGAACCTGGGGTACAGTCATAGTTTTCTGATTGGTCTTTCTGTATCTGTTCTTGCCTCACTTCAGTACATTCTCCATATCTCAATGAGTATGATTATTTTTTGATGCACACCTGATCACTTTACCTCTCTACTTAAAATATTTTTCATGTCTTCCCATTACTCTGTAGTGCAAAGTCTTGTGTGATCTGGCTCTCTCCCCCTTGCCACTGTGATCCATTAACCTCCTCAAGGTTCTTGGTATTCTTTCATGGAGTCTGTGGGTCACCTGTTTTCGTGATAGAACGATGTTACTGCTTTTTTCACTCCATTGACATTTGTGCTAATTATGCAAAAGCATGATGTTCTTCACTAGGTGCTTGCTATAAAACATATGCCAGTTTCTAGACACAGTTATCAGTGTGGTGACTACCAGAGGGAAAGGCGAGTGGGAAGAGGTAGAAGAAGGTATACTAGGGATAAATGGTGCTGGAAGGAGACCTGACTTGGGGTGTTGAACACGCAATGCAATATACAGGTGATATATTATAGAGTTGTACATCCAAAACCTATATAATTTTATTAACCAATGCCACCCCAATAAATTCAATGAGGAAGTAAAAAAAATATTATGCCAGTTTCACTTTTACTTATAAATGTCTTTGATGAAGCAGTAAAAATTGTTAATTTTATTTAATTTTGAACCCATGAGTACTCATCTTTTAACTATTTCACGGTGAGGTGGAAAGTGTGCATGAAGCACTTCTGCTGCACACTGGAGAACCTTGGCTGTTGCAAGGAAACACACTGATGTAGCTGTTTGAGTTACAAGCTGAGCTAATTTTTCTATCATGGAGTACCATTTTAATTTGTAAAATATGTTTATTCAGACTTGGTTATTTGGCAGGTATTTCCCCACAGATTTATAGAAAAAGCCTATCACTATCCATCCAAATGATAGTAATTGTGGCCAGTGTGAAAAGTAGAGCCTTTAGCTCTGGCCTGGTGGCTTATTTGGTTAGAGCTTCGTTTGTTGAAGGTTTGATCCCTGTTTGGGGGTGCATGTGCATATGGGAGGCAGCTGATTGGTGTTTCTCATATCTATGTATCTATTTCTCTCTCTCTCTTTCTCCCCCCCTTTCTCCCTCTATCTCTCTCTCTCCCCTCCTCCCTTGCCTTTTCCCTCTCAGCTCTCCTTCTCCCCCTTCTCCTCCTTCCTGTCTAAAACATTAGTGAACATGTCCTCAGGTGAGGCTTTTTTTTTTTTTAAAGAGCTTTTAAGCAGAATTAGAATTTTGGAAAATGTGTCTCCTTCACAGTGAACTTTCCCAACATATAAAGCCTTTTATTCTGATGGGTTATGATGATTAGTGAGTGTCATTTTTTGGTATTATATAATCAAAATCTGATAACATCTGGAAGATCTGTATATAGTGGTGAACCAGTATTTTCCAAGTAATGGGTGAAAGATTATTTAAAAGTATAGGATAGGCCAATTCATCTTAGTGCAGTAGAGCTTGAGAAGTTCGCTGATCATATATCAGTATCACTTGGCAACTAATCTTTTTAAAACCTACTACTTCTCAAGTTTTTTAATATATAAGGCTGTTTATTAAAATCTCCTTCCTTTTTCAACTACACATTGTGTTAGGTTGGATTTTCTTTGTACACTTCTACAAAAACAACATACCGCAACACATTGAATGCAGAGGCAGGAAAATCCAGCTACCCTCTAATAAGTCAGATTTGAAAAAGATTTATAAAATGTAAAACATTGTCACTCTTCCTATTAAGTTATTTTCGTTTTAGTAGACAGTTATTTTTCATCAAAGCATGCTATTTTTATATCTATTGAGTTTATTACTGTTAAATGAATTAGTATTTTCAAATTTCTGTTATAAGTATCAATATAGTATATACAAACAACATGAAAGCTATTTAGGATTCTTATTTTTTTTTTAAAGAATTTATTTAATTTTTAGAGAGAGGGTAAGGGAAGGAGAGGGAGCAAAACATCAATGTGTGGTTGCTTCTCACGCGCCCTCTGCTGGGGACCTGGCTTGCGTCCCAGGTGTGTGCCCTGACTGGGAATTGAACTGGCGACCTTTTGGCTTGTATGCCAGCACTTAATCCACTGAGCCACGCCAGCCAGGGCAGAATTCTTAATTATTTTAAAGATATTGAAAAATAATGTTAGTACTGAAAAATATTCCTCCAGCCACATTGTTCCTGCAGTGCCATGTTCCTTCCTAGTGGTGGGATTTCAGCATGTTGTTTCTTCTGCCTGGTTTTCCCGCCTCAGTGGAATACATATGGAAAAATCTCTCCTTTCCCCACTGGTCTCATCACCTCATCGTGGGAGTATTTTACTATTCCTTGACCTAGACTGCTTTCCCTTTAATAGTCCTTTGAATATCTCTTGAGTAAAACAGAACACTTTAAAAAAGAAAGTTCAGTAGTGTAACTAGTTTAATGCTTACTAACCTCTAGCATAGAATATGTTTTTCATGAGGACTGAGACCTGTCCTTTTAACTCTTGCATGTCACACATTTTATATTAAGTGGTCATTAAATAATTTAACACGTGTCAAGCCCTATGCTGGGTGTCAATGAGAGATTGGAAGACAGGGTTATGGCAGTTTAATCATACTTTTAATTTAATCCTTCAGTTGTTGATAACAATTTTTCTGGCTCCTTATTTTCATCTTGAGCTTCTGTTTTACTTTGGCTGTTAATTCTGTTTAAAGTAGTGCCAACTCCAGAAAATTGGCAAGTACTAAAAATAACTGCCCCCCCATACCACATATACACTTAATTCTTTTGTGTTTGCCCATCCAGTTTTGCTGTGGTTTTACTGCTGAGCTCTTATTGTTCACATAGTTGTGACCATGTTGACTTTTTTTTTTACTGTTATATATTCTAACAGACTATTTGTATGATTATCAAGTAGTATGCTCATTCTGTACAAATTTGACAATCTACAAAATACAAAAGACATTTACAGATAAATCTTGTTTATACTTTGGAGTATTTCTTTAGTTTTTATTTAGTGTCACATGTATACAATTGATGTTGTAGAATATATTCTGACTTGATGTATACTTAACAGATTGGGCAATAGCTGTTGTAAGCAGATGGTTTATTATTTTTTCCTTATTTAAAATCTGAATCACTTGTTACTGTTCCTTGTTAATGAGAATGGCCACTGAGTTGTTTTTATGCAAGTCTATTTTTGTAGCAGGGAAACCAATGTCTCCTATTTGTGAGTTTTCTGAGTCGTGTGCCCATTGTTTAAGCACTGGGTGATAGTTATGCTTTTGTTTATACATTTTCTCTACTTAAAACTGGAGTAGCGCTGTAATTCTCAATATGCCTGCTGCCACTTCAAGTCTTATAAAACTTGTCTCTTTTCTCTGTCAGGCAATGGAAAGGTCAGTAGCTGCACAGCTGCTGAGGGTAGCTTCACGTCTCTCACTGGACTTCTCGAAGTTGAACCCCTGCACTTCACTTGTGTGTCAACGAGTGATGGGACCAGAATAGAAAGGGATGATGCAAGTACGTTTACTGGTATATACCTCTTTTTATTATATACATTCTTTTATTGTACAAGTCTTTTTATTACGTAAGTATTCACACACCTGTCTGTAGTACAGTATATGTAAGTTCCTTTACTGTCATGATAAGTATACACCTATTGATAGGACGGGCATTTGGGGGGAAAATCCCAAGTAGTTTTATATTCTTAAGTCTATTCATAGGATCTTTTCTTACTGTCTAGTACACTATTTTAAATCTTTTTGTTTTTATGTGTAGGCATTTTTAGAAGCCTTTTAATTGGAAAAATATTAAACATAATGGAAGTAGAGATAAGAGGAAGAAGAGTCCAATAATCTGTGTTTCCTAGACCCAGCTTCAGTAACACCAGTTGATGGCCAGTCTTGTGTGTGCCATACTGTTCTCTTTCTTTCAGCTGGAGTTCAGAGTATATTTGGCACAGTTTCTTTGAGAAGGGTGAGATGAATAAAGAGGGTATCCTCTTTTTTCAGCTAGTTTAAAGCAACTTCAGATTTATGAACCAGTACTTGAGTGTGTTGAATAAGTCATATTGTTGATGTTTTAAATGATTAATTAATAGAAAGTTCATTTTGTATGTTTGTCTTTTATTTTCTCCAACACTTAAACAGAGGTAAAAGACAGTTTGCATAAGAAATCATGAAAAAGGTAAACTTGTCCTTAGCTTCGGAATTTTAACCAGAACTTAATAGTTCTTTATTTGAGTGCCTTTTTATTCAGAATCAACATATTTTCCAATGGTGGAAATAACCACTTAGTGAAATTCATGGCTTACGTAGTTATGATGACTGTTTCAATTTAAATTAAATTATAATGTTTCTTTTGCATGGAGATGCCAGAAGGGTTAAACTTCATTTGTTTTTGTTTTTGTTTTTGACTATTAGAGTCATTTTGGAAACTTACATGTTTATACTGGAACAGACATGCCCTGACAAGAAACTGAACTTTTAGAGATTCTTTAGTTATAAATTAGACTCTCTCTTGGGACTATTATAAAGTTAAATATCCAAGATTTTTGTTTAAAAAAATTATGTGTTTGAATAAGGAATGGCTTTCAGAAGTTTAAAAAATTAAAACAGATAAAAGAATAGGGTTGAAAAAGAAAAGTGTTCCTTCACATTGCCCACCATTTTCTCTCCTGCAGAGGAAACTATGGAGCCAGTTTTTGTCTTTCTACAGGCAGTCCATGCCTTTCCAAGGAATCACCTCTGTGTTCCATGCAGGTCGAGAATACCACTAGCAGAGGGATTTTTATTAAATGTTAGGGCCGTGTCGTGCTTTCTGTTCAACGTTATGCTGAGGTGCTAGAAGATGACCATGATCTCTCAGCTTCCTGTTTACTTTTTTTTTTTTTTTTTTGAGAAATATGTTGATTGTGAAATATAATGAACATACAGAAAAGTGCAGAAAACAGTTTTATCAGTCTGGCAGTTTATCACAACACATACTGTTCATCTGACCACCAAGTCAAACAGTAATATTTCCAAGACTATAAAGGGTGTCTTTATGCCTCCTTCCACTTTTTGTCTCTCACTCTCTCCAAAAGGTAAACATTGTCCTAACTTTTCCAGTAATCATTTCTTGGTTTTTGTTTGTTTCTTAGTATAACCAGTTAATTTTGCATTCCTCAGCACTGGTTTAGTAGGGTCTGTAAAACAAAATTGAATTTATATGTTCTTCATCGGTCTTCTGTTCATCGTTATGGTTGTAAAATTCACTAATAGCATTGCATATGTGTAGATAGTTGGTCCTTTTCCACTGCTGTTTAAGATTCTATTGTATGAATAAAATAAAATTTATGTATCCACTATTGCTTTGTTTGCTGTTGATCAACATTTGGGTTGTTCCATCGTGGTACTGTTCCTACTAACAGTAGTAACATTCTCTTGGATATGAATGTAAAAGTTGATTTGCTGTTTTATAGGGTTGTCATATATTAAACTTTAGTAAGTAATGTTATAGAAATGTATTTCTTAATTTCCAAATATGTAAGGATTTCTAGTTATCTTGTTATTGATTCCTATTTAAATTGCTGTGGGGTCGAAAGAAATACTCTGGTTATCCATCTTGCAAAATGTATTAGGAATCGTAGAGGGTCAGCTTTTATAAATATTCCATGAATGCTTGACAGTAACGTTTATTTAGCACTTCTTGTACAGTATGTTCTACATATTCATTTGGACAAGTTTGCTAATTGTGTATTCATTACTTTAGCTTTTGTTTTTTTGTTGTTTTTTTAGCTCATAAGATGGGTATTAAAATGTGTCTATTTTTGTTTCATTACTTTTTATTTCATATGGTTTGAAACTATGATACAGATTTAGTATGGTTCTACCTGTGAATTGGATCCTTCATCGTAATGAATTGCCTCTTTATTTCTAATATTGCTCTTTTGATATTTATGTAGTTAGCATCACCTTTATTTTGCATTATTTGTATCATAGGTATTTTTTTTTAACTTTTAATTGTCTTTTTATATTTTAGACATATTTTCAAAAGCAATATATAATTACCTTTTTAAATCCATTCCAATACTTTGTCTTTCAATGGAGATATTTAATTTACATTTAATGTAATTACTGATATATTTATATTTAAATCTGTGTTTTTATATATTGTATTTCTCATCTTGCTAGATGTATCTTTTTCTCTCATTATTTTGGTGGCTACATTTTTATTGGTCTGTTCTGGTTTTTACTATTTTTAGCAGTTGTCCCGGAGATTGTTATATAGACATACAATTGACATCTAGAAGTCTGCTTGTTGTTTTTACCATACAGTGCAAATACTGTACTTGAACATTACTTAAATTTTTCTTACTTGAGGTTATGTTTATTGATTTTTAGAGAGAAGAAGGGAGAGATAGAGAAAGAGTGGAAGGGAGGGACAGAGAGAGAGAGAGAAACGTCAGTGTGCAAGAGAAGCGTCCGTTGGTTGCCTCCTGTATGCTCCCTGACCAGGGATTGAACCTGCACCTGTTTTTTCTAATTTATATGACATTGTGATTTTATACTTTAACTTTAGGTGTATTTTAATTCCCATAATACATTATTATAATTATTGTAGTTTTTTTATATTTGATAACTATTTGGATTTATCTCATAATTCCATTTTCTTGTTTTTGTTTTTGAGCTTTAATCTGGTATGATTTTATGTCTGGAGACTGCCCTGTAAGATATCTTTTTTGTACTTGTCTGTTGATGAAGTGACTTAGTTTTTTTTGGAAAATTTTCAAATATTTTTTTAATAATTAGATGAACAAACCACATAGTCATTATTGAGATTCCAATATTATTGATGTTTCCACACTTCTTTTTTCTTTGCTTAAGCACTTCAAAACAAATACTAGATGTTGTAATACTTTGACTTCTGTATACATAACACATGCATAAGTACCTTGAAAAATACAGATTTCCCTTTAATAACTGATGCCTTTTTATCATTATCATCTAAGTTAACTATATCATGATACATTTATCATATTTAAATGAGTATAATCAGTTCTATGGTATCATCTTTATGTGAATATCACAATAAAATTTATCTTTGATTTAGATTAAGGGATGTTAGTTATTACTTCTTCCAGTGACTTAGAGATCATCTTTTCTTACCTATTACCTTACACTGTTTTTGTTAGATGTCACTTGTTAGTGTTATTATTCCTCTTTTAAGGTAACTGTGAGTACTCAAGCTGTTTATGAGATTCATTCATACTCATTCAGTCTCTCTATCCTGATTGAGATTCATAGGACTTCTTGAATCCTTCCTTGCATCAGCTATAGAAAGAGCTCAGCCACTAGCTGATCAAAAACTGCTTCTGCTCTATTTTTTATCTTTTCGTGTCTACAGTTTCATGTATGTTATACGTCATTACTATAGCTGTTACAATTTTCAGTTTTTGAATCTCTCCTTATACTGTGGATATTATCTTCTAGATTATCTTAGTTGACTAGTTCTCTCTTTGGCTATGTAGTCATTTATGGGGTAAAAAAACCTACCCTTCTTTTACTCTATTGCAGTGTTGCCTGTGTTGAAAGTCTTGTGTCTGCTATCTGTGTAAATCTGCTTTTGTTTCATTGGTTAGTCAGTCTAGCCTTATGACAATACCTCATTGTTAATCACTGTAACTTACTGTTAAGTCTTGAAATTTGATAGTCTAAGTCCTCCTACTTTGTTTTTTTTTTTCTTACATATTTAAAACATTGAATGAAGTTTCACAGTGGTGTGTAGTCATCACCACTGTGTAATTCCAGACCATTTTATCACTGCAAACAAACACCCTATGGTCATTGGTAGTCTCTTCCTATTCCTCTCTCCCCTGTCTCTGGCAGTCACTAATCCATTTTTGTCTCTGCATTTCATCAGCCTGGGACATTTCATGTAAATGTGCAGTCAGACAGTATGTGGCCTCTTCTCTCTGGCTTCTTTAACTTAGTATATTGTTTTTAAGTTTCATCCATTTAGTATATCAGTATATCATTGCTTGTTATGGAAAAATAATATTCTATTGTATGGATATACAACATGAAAAATGGATATTCCACATTTTGTTTACCTACTCAGTAGTTAATAGACATTTGGCTTTTTTTCTGTCTTTGACTATTGAGCAAAATACTCCTGTAACATTTTTTTCTAAGTTTTTGTGTGAAATATGTTTTTAGTTTTCTAGGGTATATATCCAGGAGTGGAATCCATTGGCATTTTTTCCTTAAAGGTAGTCTTTCTTAAAGACTTCTAGGTTTTTTTTGTATTATAATTTTTGCACAGTTTTATTGACATAATTGACATACAACATTGTGTAAGATTAACTTGTATAAAATACTGGTTTGATACATTTACATTGTACTATGTTGTAAGATCATCACCACCATTACATTAGCTAACACCTCCAACCCATCACATAATTATTATTTCCTTTTTGGGGTGAGACTGTTTTAGATGCCCTCTTGGAAGTTTTCAAGTATACAATGTATTAATAGCTGTAAACACTATGCTGTGCCTTTTTCTATATCTCCATTTAAATTTTAGAATCAGCTTGCCAGTGTATACGCAAAAAGCTTATTATTTTAAATTTAAATTAAAACTAAAACAGTGTAACTTGTAATGTACCCTAAATATTTGCTCTTATTGTATATTTTTCCCAATATAACTTTTTTGTAAAGGCCTTTTATAGTAAGTATTAATGCTGTTCTTAGACGTGGCTTCTCCTTCTTGTTTTATGCTGACCTGTCTGATTAAGTTGTAAAATTGCTTTTATACCAGCTTTTTAAAAAATGATTTCACAAATGTTGGTAAATATTTCATGTGAAAAGAGTTCTTTATAGTATATATCTGAGTAAAATTGAAAAGGAAAGTCAAAGACATTGTTTATAGACCTTTAAATGATAGTGATGTTCACGGGACAGCTGTGTGTACCCAGTTCATTGGGCTGTGCGTGGGACGTGCCGCTCTCCATATTGGTGTTCTGGGGAGCATGTGGTAGGAACTGCTTTTCATATTCTGTGGGGGCCAGACTGTCTGTCTAGGTTGTGCTTTAAAATGAGGAGGTACATCTTATCAGTCTTTTTAAATGATGTTCTTACAGTTGTGGATTTTTTTGACCTTTTTTAGGAGGGGGAGGGAGAAGGAACTGTTGTTTCTTGTAAGAAATCTTAGTAAAGCAAATATCAGTTTATTTCTTATGCTCAAATTGTATAAGATCATTCTCATTTTGTTTTTTCATTTTAGCCATACTAAATGAAATTTCTACACTGAAAGTATTTTTAAAGTAACTTTTTATTTTTCAGTTGCAATTGACAAATAATATTATATTAGTTTCAGGTGTACATCCCAGTAACTTAAGAAGTGATTACCCTGTTAAATCTAGTACTCATATGACCCCATACATAGTTATTGCAATATTGTTGTCTATATTTCCTGTGCTGTACTTTACGTCCCCGTAACTACTCTGTAACAACCATTTCCCCAAAGCCCCTTTCACCTAGCAACCACCAAAATGTTCTCTGTATGTATGAGTCTTTTTGTGCTCTGCCTGTTTTTTTGTTTTAGGTTCCACAGATAAGTGAAATTACCTGGCATTTGTCTTTTCTGTGTCTCACTTATTTCACTTAGCATAATGCCCTCTAGGTCTGTCCTTGTTGCAGATGGCAAGAGTTCATTCTTTTTTGTGGCTAGGTCCTACTCCATTTTATATGTGCATTACTTCTTTATCCATTAATCTATTGATGGACTCTTAGGTTGCTTCCATATCTTTGCTATTGTACATAATGCTGCAATGAACATATGGACGTATGTATTTTTTCCATTTAGTGTTTTGGGTTTCTTTGGGTAAATACACAGAAGTGGAGTTGCTGGGTCTGTGTTTGTGTCTTGTACTATAGACTATGCTGAAAATAATTTTAAACTTACATGTATAGTGATTAATTTTTCTTTGATTTAGACCATTCCTGGGTCCCTTAAACTTACATACTATCATTTTCAATAGACTGTTACTATTAAGATTCTCTTATTTATACTCTATAGATTTCTATCTTTCAAACTAGAAATTAACTATAGTTTTAGTGTCAAAATTGTATAGTACTTTAAATGTGTTTTGGTGAATGTTTTCTTCATCCTGGTTTTTTTCCCCCCCTTGTCTTATGCCAGTGAGTTCCTTCGGGGTTACTCCTGCAGTAGGTGGACTATCATCTGGGACAGTTGGGGAAGCTTCGACAGCCCTGAGTTCAGCAGCCCAGGTAGCTTTGCAGTCTCTCTCTCATGCAATGGCTTCAGCCGAGCAACAGCTACAGGTGCTGCAAGAGAAACAGCAGCAGCTTTTGAAGCTTCAGCAACAGGTTGGAGACTATTTGGCTCTTTGTTCATGCTGTCTCTAAACTTCAAAAGCTGAAAAAGTACTGTAAAAATGACCATTATTTTCATAAAGGAAAGTAGGTTGACTGATCTGAACTAAGCATTTTCTACAAAAATTGAGGTAAAGTCTTTGTGATATATTTTAAAAAATTACATAAGCACATTTTATTTGATACATATCTGAGGGAATGTATTTGATCCTTTTTTATTTGCAGTATTTTAGCAAAATCAAGTCTTATGCTTAAACACTCTTGGTCAATCATTGTAATTACTATTTACTATTTACATTGGTCAAAGAACCTAAATCAGCATTTTAAAGACCAGCTAATGTGATTTAAAATTTAGTTATAATGACATGTTTTGGAGATTTCATCATGGCCTAAATGTAACCTATGCAATTCCAGGTGTCAAATTGTATCAGGTTAGGCAACATATGAGACTCCATTTCCTGTTAATATTTTGTTGTTAGGTGAACTTTGTTTTTATATTTACATTTAATTATTCTTCTTCCTTTCCACCTTTGCTTTGAGAAAGTCCTAGTTCCCAAATATGCTAAAAATTTTATATCAAATATTTAACAAAGTGTAAATGGCAAAGAAAACTCTCTTCACGTTGTCCACTTTTTTTTAAATTTCATTTTTATGTAACTGGGATCCAGTTATTCATGTTCGTCTTCATAATACATTCCTGTGTGGTATTATTCCCCACAATTCAGATAGGCAGGTTAGTCTATATTTTCTGCTTTTACTTCTTTTACAGAAAGCAAAGCTGGAAGCCAAGTTACATCAGACTACAGCGGCAGCAGCTGCAGCAGCCTCGGCAGCATCTGCAACGTCAGCACTAGGTCCCGTTCACAACTCTGTGCCTTCCAACCCAGTGGCAGCCCCTGGATTCTTCATTCATCCGTCTGATGTTATTCCACCCACGCCAAAAACAACACCACTTTTTATGACTCCACCACTCACACCACCCAATGAAGCAGTTTCTGTTGTGATTAATGCTGAACTTGCACAACTTTTCCCAGGCTCGGTTATTGATCCCCCACCAGTCAATCTTACTGCACATAACAAAAATTCCAACAAGACCAGAATGGTAAATCATTATATTTTAAATAGGTGTTTGCATAGACATTTAAAAATGGTTCAAAATATTTGCTAACTTTAGAATTACTAACTTGTGACATGGCAAAATTTTTTTTTTTTTTCTTAGAGGTTTTTTTTTTTTTAAAGATTTTATTTATTTTATTATTTTTTTAGAGAGGGAAGGGAGGGACGAGAGAGAGAGAGAAACATCAATGTGCGGTTGCTGGGGGTTATGGCCTGCAACCCAGGAATGTACCCTGGCTGGGAATCGAACCTGGGACACTTTGGTTCCCAGCCCGCGCTCAATCCACTGAGCTATGCCAGCCAGGGCTGCAAAATTTTTGTTTTTATAAAATTTATAGAATGTATATTAGGAAATGAGACTTGTTACTTTTATGTTATGGTTACTCATTTTCTAGAGCAAAAGTAATATCAATATAGAGTTATACTTTTTTTCTTTTCTAGAATCCACTTGGCTCTGGCCTAGCCCTTGCAATTTCTCATGCTTCACATTTCCTTCAATCTCCACCTCACCAATCCATTATTATAGAGCGGATGCATTCAGGTAATCTTTGACTTTCTTTAAATATTTTTCTTGCCTCGTCTGTGGTACCTGTGAAGACGTAATGTTCTGTAGATTGATTTCCCTTTGCAGATATCATATTGGCTCTTTGGTAGGTAGGCTTTAATAAAGGCTAAAGATGTGTGCTCATCAAGTTGAAGGGAATAAAGCTACTGAATAGATTCACTAGCTCTGTCCAAGCAATGGATTTGATCCATGTATGAATCTTGCCTGTTGAATAATGGCTAACATAAATACTTGCCTTCAGTGTAGCTGCTGAAATACAGTTACAGAAGAAATTACACTTAAAGAAGTGGTATTTATAAGACTAGCATTCTGGTACTGGAGCCATTTCTTGAGAATAGCAAAGAAAACTACTGCTAAGTATAATAACTGAGTAAGATTAGAAACTCTTTATAGTCTCTGGTTAATTGAAAACTTTCGTAAGCTTGTACCCTGTGATAGGGATAGGTCCTTTCAATTAGAGCATGTTTAGTAATAAGCTATAGGCAATTTTAACTTAAAATCCTGCCAACTCTCTGTTGGGGTTGAGTAGCAGTGGAATTCAAAAACATTAGGCATATTTTCTAGGAGGAAATACCTGAGTATAGTGCATACCGTATCACTTCATTATACAAACAGTTGAACCATTTTTATTTTATTGCAGTTGCAGTTTCTTCTTTGCAAGAGATAGTTCTTTTTTTAATCTTGTATTTATTTTTATTTAAAAAAATGTTTTAATATATTTTATTAAAATTGCCCCAATGCTATTATAATTGTCCCAATTTTTTCCCCTTTGCCTGCCTCCACCCAGTATCCCACATTCCCTCTAGCAGTCCCCCTCCTAGTTCATATCCTTGGGTCATGCATATAAGTTCTTTGGCTACTCCATTTCTTACATTGTTTTCAGCATCCCCTGTCTATTCTTTACCTACCAATTAGTGCTTCTTAATCCCTGCACCTTTTCCCCCACCCTCCCCCTTTTCCCCTCCCAGCAGATAACCCTCCAAATGATTTCCATATCTGTGACTCTATTTCTGTTGATTTGCTGAGTTATTTTTGTTGATTCAGTTGTTGATAGTTGTGAATTTATTGCCATTTTAATGTTCATAGTTTTGTTCTTTTTCTTAAGTAAGTCCCTTTAACATTTCTTACAATAATGGGTTGGTGATGATGAACTCTTTTAGTTTTACCTTGTCTGGGAAACACTTTATCTGTCCTTTCATTCTAAATGATAGCTTTGTTGGATAGAGTCATTTAGGATGTAGGTCCTTGCTTTTCATCACTTTGAATATGTCTTGCCAAGCCCTTCCAGCCTGCAAAGTTTCTTGAGAAATCAGCTGACAGTCTTATGGGAACCCTTTTGTAGGTAACTCAGCTTTTCTCTTGCTACTTTTAAAATTCTCTGTTTATCTTTAACGTTTGGCATTTTAATTATGATGTGTCTTGGTGTGGGCCTCTTTGGGTCCAACTTGTTTGGGATTCTTTTGTGCTTCCTAGACTTGTCTATTTCCTTCACCAAATCAGGGAAGTTTTCTTTCATTATTTTTTTAGATAAGTTTTTAATCTTTTGCTGTTTCTACTCTCCTTCTGGTACCTCTGTGATTCAAATGTTAGTACATTAGAAGTTGTGCCAGAGGCTGCTTAGCCTGTCCTTGTTTTTTTGGATTCTTTTTTCTTCTTGCTGTTTTGATTGAATATTTTTTTCTGCCTTTTGTTCCAAATCATTGATTGGATTCTTGGCTTTATCTACTCCACTGTTGGTTTCTTGTAAATTTTTGTATATTTTACTTAGTGTAACCTTCATTTATTTCTGCCTGGGTCTTTTTTATGCTGTTGAAGTACCCAGAGAGTTCCTTGAGCATCCTAATAACCAATATATTGGACTCTGCATCTGATAGATTGCTTATCTCCATTTTGTTTAGTTATTTTTCTGGAGTTCTGTTCTTTCTTTGGGCCATATTTCTTTGTCTCCTGATTTTGGCAACCTCCCTGTGTTTATTTCTATGTATTAGGTCAAGCTGTTTTAACTCCCTGTCTTAGTAGTGTGGCCTATTGTAGAAAAGCGCACTGGTAAGTTGGATGGGGCAGAGCCTTAGGTAATTGCCAGGACAGGGCAGCCTGTGTGAGCCAGGTTGATGGAGCCTCCAATATGGTGTTGCCACTCTGTGCCTCTGTGTGGGAGAGAACTCAGAAAGGGGACAATGCCTCTGCCTGGCATTTGGAGTTTTGACCAAGAGGCAGCTGTACCTTGTTACTTGCCCTGATGCTGGGCACTTCACATTCTCCCCATATGTCACTGGAGCCCTTCCAGCTGCTGCCCTGGAGCTAGAGCCCAGAGGGGGGGAGTTTGTGTAAATCTTAAGTCTCTTGTGGGCCCTTAAAGAGGAGACGCCTGAGAATCCTGCAGGTTCTTTCCCTATCCCACCCCCGCCTGCTGAATTTTGCAGCCAGAAGTTATGGGGACTTATCTTCCTGGCAGTAGAACTCTGGGCTGGTTGTTCTGGCCTGGGGCTGGGATCCCTTGCTCCCGAGATATCCCTCCTCCACCACACATGGGAGTGGAACCCCCCATTTGTGTCTGTGCATCTCCACCCCTCCTCTTGGTCTGGGTGAATGTGACTTCTTTAATTCCTTGGTTGTCGGACTTCCATGTAGCTCAGTATTTCTGATGATTCTGGGTGATAGTTATTTTGTATTTTAGTTGTAATTTTTGCTGTGGTTGAGTAAGGAGGTGGGCTGTGTTTACCTATGCCTCCATCTTTGAGATTTGTTTTACACACAGAAATTGAGACTTCTAGTCAAGATGGAGGAGTATGTTACCATGCTTCAGATGTAATTTGTTGTTCAATCTTATGAAATGTGAGCAGTTGTTTACACTATTTTTTGATTATAGCATATAAGTCTTCTAAGGAGAATTGTGTTTTTTGTGGTTTAATAGTTCTTCTATTTAGGAACATATTGGTGACTGCCTGTTTTCTTTTTTTTTCTTTCTTTTTTTTAAATATTTAAAGATATTATTTTTTTATTTATTTTTAGAGAGGGAGGCGAGGGAGATAGAGAGAGAAACATCAATGTGTGGTCGCGGGGGGTCGTGGCCTGCAACCAGGCATGTGCCCTGACTGGGAATCAAACCTGTGACACTTTGGTTCGCAGCCTGCGCTCAATCCACTGAGCGCCAGCCAGGGTGGTGGCTGCCTGTTTTCTTTTAAACTAGACCCATGGAGAATCGCTTTAGTACTAGAAGTTTAATTTTCTTGGTTTCCTTTACTGTAAAATGTAGATGGTAAGGTTACTAGCTGCCCCTCACTCCAACCCAATAAAAAAGGAAAAGAATTAAAATGTTAGTAATGACTCTGCTTAGTGTTTTACTGACCGAGCTTAATTCTGAAATGTGTGGGAGATAAGGGATGCACATCTGCCCTTGTTCCTCTCAGATCATTCTTGCCTTTTCTGAAGATGAACCTCTCATGCTGCATGTGAGTCTAGTGCTTACACACAAAGCACACACACTGCCTCCTGAGTGTGGCCCTTATTATTCAAATAAGCTATCTACTTCACACGGTGCTGCTGAAAACACCGATGTGTCAGTACTTTATTTTTCTTCATTCGAGGACCTTCTTAAGGGATATGTCGTAGTAGTAATTGCTACTTGTTATTGAGCCTTATAGTTTTACCTTGCATTTTAACCCCAAATGTACAATGTAACTATCTAAGAAGTAAAATAAGATTTAAGAAAAAGTAAAGTCATGTATTGCAATTTGGTATTATTAATTCATCTAGTTGTGAAATTTTTAAAGACAGACCAAAGAAAATCAATTGACCAATTTATAGAATTAATCTATGTATTATTTTTAATTAATTTTTCTCTAATGCTTTAAATCTAATGCTTTTTATGTATAGTTGATTGCCTTTATAGTAACAGACTTAGTATTGTATATATTTTAGTTAAGTTTTGGGCTTCAAACTAACATACGTTGAGGTTTCAGATACTTTTTTGATGAGTGTTCCAAACTTCTTTTGAGTATATCTTTTGGTTAATTGATAGGGTATTTTTGGTCAACTATTGCTCTCTGTCTCATAGGAGCAAGGAGGTTTGTGACCTTGGATTTTGGCAGACCAATACTGTTGACTGATGTATTGATCCCCACTTGTGGAGACTTGGCCTCCTTGTCAATTGACATTTGGACCTTAGGAGAAGAGGTGGATGGGAGGCGATTGGTCGTGGCAACCGACATAAGCACCCATTCACTAATCCTTCACGACTTGATACCGCCTCCTGTGTGCAGATTCATGAAGGTAAAGATAACATCGAGGAAGTGAAGTGATTGATAAGGTTTTCATGTTTCTGACAAGTTATGAAAAATATTCAGACACACAATTAAAAAGTATAACTGTCAACTTTTTAAATACATTACTCAGATTTCTTTTGTTGAAGGTTGGTGTGTGTGTATACTTGGAATTTTTCATTTCAGATCACTGTCATTGGACGTTATGGAAGTACAAATGCCAGAGCCAAAATCCCATTAGGATTTTACTATGGTCATACCTACATCTTGCCTTGGGAGAGTGAACTGAAGTTAATGCATGATCCTCTAAGGGGGGAAGGAGAATCTGCAAACCAACCAGAAATTGACCAGCATTTAGCAATGATGGTTGCTCTACAGGAGGATATACAGTGCAGGTTGGTAGGAAATTGCAGAATATTTTAATCTTTTTGAAATCTTACACTTTGTATAGTGACTTCCATATATTTATCAAGAAAAGTCTTTGCATAAGTGTATAGAAAAGTACAGTAGGAAGTAGGACATAACATTTTACAGTAATGTTTAATGCATTAATGTATTGGGATTAAATAATTGGCTCTATTTAGGACTTACCAATGGATTAATTCTTTTTCATGGTCATGTAGTAACATTTTTAGAAACTTAACTTTTAGTGTCTACTCATACATATACATTAAAGAACACTGCAGGAATGATTTTGTTCATTTATTCTTTACTCGTAGGTATAACTTAGCTTGTCATCGGCTGGAAACTCTTTTGCAAAGTATCGATCTTCCTCCTCTCAACAGTGCTAACAATGCACAGTACTTTTTGCGAAAGCCAGACAAGGCAGTCGAGGAAGACAGTAGAGTTTTTTCTTCTTATCAGGATTGCATTCAGCTACAGCTTCAACTGAATTTGGCTCATAATGCAGTACAGAGACTCAGAGTAGCTCTAGGTGCAAGTAGGAAGATGTTGAATGAAACATCAGATCCAAAAGATTTAATTCAGACGTCTTCCACAGAGCAGTTACGTACTATCATCAGATATTTATTGGACACTTTGCTCAGCCTTCTTCACTCTTCTAATGGTTTGTATTTCGCTTAAACATTTTAAAGATTGGGAATATATTTGATGTGATCTTGTTGAGTATTTGTTGCTGACTTTTGATATTTCTTGGGTATTGTTAATTTTTATATCCTTTGTCATGTGAGTATGAAATCTGTTTTTTTTTTTTCGGTTAACTCATTTTTCTCTGTATTTTTATTTGTTTTTCTTAAATGGATATTTTGATTATTTTTTTCTTGAGTTTCTTCTATTGATGTGCCGCATCATTATGTTACTACTAAAATAAATATTGACTAAGTGTGCAACACTGACAACTTAATAATTGCTAATGTAGAGCTGTCGTTTCTGTCCAGGAACGATTTTTGGTTATTACTGATGCATGTATGAACACACATAGCCAGGCATCTGACACTCCCCACTTCACATAAAGGAAATAAAGAGGATTTCAGTACTAACTCTTCCTCAAGTAGTTAGAAATTTAAATTCTACAGAAAAGGAGTCAATAAATAAATAGAAAAATAAAAATAATTCTGTATGGATTGCTGGTAAAAAAGAAAACATGATCTAGTCAGGGCACATGCCTGGGTTGCGGGCCAGGTCCCAGTGGGGGCCACGTGAGAGGCAACCACACATTGATGTTTCTGTGTTTCTCCCTCCCTTCCCCTCTCTCTAAACATAAGTAAATAAAATATTTTTTAAAAAAGAAAACATATATAGGCATGCTGATTTTGATATTACAGCATACACTTAAATAGGAAATTTTACTGTTTTCTTTCTTGTAATAGGACACTCTGTTCCTGCAGTTTTGCAGAGCACATTTCATGCCCAGGCTTGTGAAGAGCTTTTTAAACACTTGTGCATCAGTGGAACCCCAAAGATACGGTTACATACTGGTCTTCTGCTTGTTCAACTCTGTGGTGGTGAAAGATGGTGGGGTCAATTTCTCTCTAATGTTCTTCAGGAATTATACAATTCGGAGCAGCTTCTCATCTTTCCACAGGATAGGTAAGTCAGAAAATCTTGGACTTACTTGTTATTAATGATTTATACTTCTCACGGTCTGTGTTCAGATTTCAAATTCTTTCACATATGAATACAAATGGAAAAACGAAGCACATGTATTTAGGGCTTGGGGAATGCCCAGTGAAGGGCATGTGGAAGAAGTTTGTATGTGATGAAACTAGACTATATTCTTTAGTTTCCTAATTGGGTCTGCGGACTTGAAAGAGCTTTGTTTACTAGTGTTTCTGATCAGATCATGTGATGTTATGTGTTAAATGTTTTTTTTGAGCAATGATTAAGTTCTCTCTACCTGATTTCTTGTGGATAAAGTTAGAAAATACAACAAAATGTTTAAAAAAGCTAATTCTAACATACCTTCCAGATATCTTGCTAATAAGAACCAAATATTCTATCATCATTCTATTCGATTTCAATGTGACTTACATTTTAAATGAACAGCTAGTTTGATTTATAATGGATATTTCATTTATATCTTTTAGGGTCTTCATGTTACTTTCCTGCATTGGTCAAAGATCACTTAGTAATAGTGGAGTATTAGAAAGTTTACTTAATCTGTTGGATAATTTATTGTCACCTCTTCAGCCACATTTACCCATGCACCGGAGGACAGAAGGTATTATTTAGTTATCTTTAGTAGAAACATAAGATTACTGTAAATAGTGCTTTATAAATTAGCTAGTCTGAAATACTTTTTAAAATATCCATTGCTACACATTTTGTTACTATTTTTATGATGTAGACTTTCTATGATTATTAGCCTTCATGGGATTGACCACCATATAATTACTGCTCTTTTAAACCGATTACCTTTTCATTATTTGAATCTTGAACTTGGAAATTGTTGTAATATGTTTATTCTATACTATTATAGCTAAAGTCAAACTTTCTTCTTCAAATTTAAGGTTTAAAGTACTGTTTCTGTGTGGTCATTGATAATGAGTTACACAAGGGAGAAATCTGTTACCAGAATAAAAATCTTAGAACATATGAATTTACAACTTTAAAACTTTATTAATGTAAATTCGATTTTTTCATTTCAGTCACTTATAGAAAATGTCATTTTAAACCTTGTTTTGTAAGAAGGTTAAATTCTACAGAAAAGGAGTCTTGTTTTGTAGTTTATAATTTATCTGTTAGATTTAATTTACATTTAAAGATCTATTTTGTACCATGAAGCATTTGTATACCATTAGATTCAATGTGTTACTCGATTTGGGGTCCTAGGTCCCAATTTTGGGGCTTAATATAAATAAATAGTAGTGTAATGGTATGTTTTGGATTTATTAAGTGTCTTATCCTGTAATTATCAGACTTCACTAGGACTTTCAGAATCACCTGATTATTTCCCCCCACTCTCATCTCTTCATAGGAGTACTAGATATTCCCATGATCAGTTGGGTGGTTATGCTGGTGTCCAGATTGCTGGATTATGTGGCAACTGTTGAAGATGAAGCAGCAGCTGCAAAGAAACCTTTGAATGGTAAAGACAGGGAGAGGTTTCTGACAGGTATCAGAAGTTTATATTAATCTGTTGATGGGGATTTTGAGGGACTCATACTTGCTCCAGAACTGGCTATTGGCCCAGAGATTCCAGCTGTGTGTAATTTATGTAAAATATAAATTAACTTTACCAGGAATCTGTTTAAGGATAGAATTTATTTTTGAAGGGCATTATGGACAAACCCCTTGTCTGAACATGACTTTAGTTACTGGATACAATCATGTCTTTCATAGGTTTTTCCTCCATAACCATTTAAATAGTTTATGAAAACAGTAACATATACATAAGTGAAGTTATGGAAAGGAATCCTGTGAAGAGTTCTTGTAGTTTTATGTTATTTAGTATAGTGTCATTCATTTGACCATTATAAAGTTAGTTCTACTAATTAATTAAAAATAGTTTTTATGCTTGCAGAAATTTCAAGAATTTTTTATTGTAATCTTTCTTCATTAGTTTGAGGCACCAAAAAATTTAAAAATGAAGGGAAGTCAAATTGTAAGACAAGTTGTTTTCTTCCTCTCTCCCAAATTAATAAGGCTTTTAATAAAGGTTTTGAAATAGCTATATTTAATATCTAAATACAGCCAATAAGTGACATAAAATTTGGAACTTTAAACATTGTCAGGATCCTACTATTTAAAAAAGATCTCTCGAGATGTTTTATAGGTGTTATCAGTTGTTTACGGTATACATTATGTTTGGGGAGAGGATGGGAGATTCTTTTCATGTACAGGAAATTTTTTATATATATTTATTTCTTAAATAAATACTGTATGTCAATGGTCAGTAAGACATACAATTAAACATTACCATAATGTGAAGATGGAATATAACAGTATTCCAGGTCTCAGTTTTTATTTATATCATCTTCAGAGATTATGGAAACACATTGGTGGACTACAATTTTTTTTAGGGTTGGAAGAATTTGAACTGACTTCACAAATGGATAGTAGAAAATCGAAAAATGTGTCTTTAGTTTAAGCAAAGGAAGAAATAATTGGAGGTGGGTTACGTGTCAGGTTGAATCTGAATTGAGCAGAAGAATGATACTTAGAAAATACTCTAGGTATAGTTAAAAAAATGAGAATAAGTAGGGCTACTCAGCATGGTTTTGAACTGTTGAACCTTATTTTTGCAGTCAGTAAGTCAGTACCATTCTGAGGGGCACTTGCACAAAAGAATATGAGTTTGAAAATTAGGCAATATTGAACATTTGTGGTTGTTAGAATTGATCGACATTATCAAAGTTGTATTGCACAAAGATTAATCTTAATTATGGAGAAAGATGGCTATTAAAGGAAAGATGGGAGACAGCTCTGGTCTTAAGGTGACTTAGGGTCTAGGTTAACCTTTCTAGGGTCAAATCTTAGCAATTTCTTTATAGCGGTTTTCTTAATTAAGAAAAACTGCTTTGTCATGAATGACACATTTATAATTTTGTGTTTACTGGGTATTAAATGTACTTTAAAATTACATTTAACAGATTTATTAATAAAACTTTTCCTTGCCCTGTAGGTAACCAGTGGAGTTTTATTAACAATAATCTGCACACTCAGAACATACACAGGTCTTCCAAAGGCAGCAGTAGCCTTGACAGGTTATATTCCAGGAAAATCAGAAAGCAGCTAGTTCATCATAAACAGGTAATTTTGAATACCTTTTTATTTTAATGTTTGAGAGCACTCCTTTAGAGGTTACATGAGAGGGGCTTGCCATCAGATACTGGGTATGGCATTTAAAGAGCTACATAGAGAGCTTATTTAACATTTTGAGACTGAATTTCCTTATTTGTAAGACTGCAACAATAGTGGTTTACAGAGTTTTGGTGATGCGTTTTCAACTGACTGCCTCTTCACAGCTCTGTTCCTGCCATTCTGAGTGAGCTCATCATTGTTCTTTGCCTAGTCAGAAGGCCTCTCTGTGTCCTTTCTCAGTCCAATCCAGTTTTCATGCTGCCTCTAGGGAGAACTCTTTAAATACAAACTTGAATGTCTTACTCCTATAAATTCTTGGTGACTTCCAGTTGCCTTGATGAAGGTCAAACGTAAAACATGGTTTTAGGATCTCTATTATCTGCCCCTCTGACATTCAGGTTTGAATTTTGGTCTAGCCATATTGAATTGAGTTCCTGGACCAGTTACACTAGTTTTCTCATTCAGGATTTTTGTGTGTGCTAAGTTTATTTATTTTTTATTTTTTATTTTTTATTTTTCTCCCAACCACATACTTTACTCTTTTGCTTGGGAAAGTTAACTTATTTTTTAGGTCTTCCCTGGTTTCTAAATAGGATAGTACTGCATACAATGTGTTCCTCATGTTTCCTATATTTTTTCCTCTCATATTCATTATAATATTTTATAGGGATTCTTTTATTTTATTAATATGTGATTTGTGCATTTCACTGTGCAAAAATGACTTCTTAAAGTATTATTATAAATCAGAGTATATTCTCTTTTTTATGCCGGGCCTCTTTATTAAAAATGATATACTTGAGCGCCCTGGCTGGCGTAGCTCAGTGAATTGAGCGCGGGCTGTGAACCAAAGTGTTGCAGGTTCGATTCCCAGTCAGGGTACCTGCCTGGGTTGCAGGCCATGACCCCCAGCAACCGCACATTGATGTTTCTCTCTCTCTATCTCCCTCCTTTCCCTCTCTAAAAACAAACAAACAAACAAACAAACAAAACAAAAAAATATACTTGAGCTTCATCTCTATTATAGACGGTGTTAGTGGTTCTTTTTGAATTTATGACCACTGTTCCATTATTTGAATGGTCCAAAGCGTATTTGTCCATTTTCCTGTTGAATTCTTTTATTTTTGTTTTATTTTTTAAACTGTTTCTTTTTAATATATACACAGATCTCTGCTGCTTCAATGTGAAAGTGCATGTGAACACACGCACTCTCTCACAGAAGGATATACAGGGGTGAGCAAAAGTAGGTTTACGGTTGTGAGTACATGAAACAATTTGTTTATGTATTATTATTTATTTGTTATTTTACTTATTAACCTACTTTTGGCCACCCCTGTATGTTAGTATGTGATTTTATTGTAGGGTATCTGGATTCTTATGGTTTTTTATCTCAGTGGGTTCCATGATTTCTCTTGAAATTAAACATAAAATTTATTAATGTGCATTTCACTCTGTGGAACGGAGTTTATAGCTGACATTATATTCTTATGAGCCAGTACTTTATTATAGTTCACTACACTTTTTAAAGTATCTTCCTCTTTATCTTACAGCTGTATCCTTGGTACTTAGTATTCAACCTATTGTGTTGTCAGTAAATATTTGTCTAATTGATTTAAATTGAAATGATATTTTATATAAAACCCTTAGGATATGGCAAGCTTGTTAAAGCTTTGGGATTTATAAAACATATGATGTAGCACCAGCTTTTTAATTCCTACTTGTAAGTTTTTCACCTATAAGCTAACTGTTCAATCTTTTGCAAAACAAGTTATAAGAAGTCTTTTTCTCAATGTTTTTTCTTTTTGGAATTCAATTAATTTTAGGTGGTACTAAGTTGCATCTTTTTAAATCCAGCTAAAATTTATTGGTCATTTAATATTTATGCTTGCTGATTTTAATTTAGGATGTGAAGGTAGGAAACAAACCAAGTATAATCCAGTGAAATTTTTTTGTAAAATATTACTACTGTATTTTATTTTTCAGTGTGAGGACATTATTGGGGCAGTTGGTAAAATTTAAAGTAGAGTTTGAGTGATAGTTGGTAGTAGTGCATCAATGTTACGCCTCTAATTTTGATGGTTGTATTATGGTTTTAGGAGAAGGTTCTTGTTTCTAGGATATACATACTAAAGTATTTAGGGTTGATTTGTCATCAGGTTGCCAATTTATTAAATAGTTTAGGGGAAAATATGTTTGTACAGTAATTTAAGTTACTGATTAAGATTGTGGTTGTTTCAAAATAAATTAAAAATTTTATCTTTATTGTAATTGTACATATTAATTGTAGAGCTCTTGGGACAGTTTCTTGAAAATACTGATTTGTAGTAGTTCCCACATTCACATAATATATATTGATTATTTAATGCATGTACACAGCTGGTTTTATTTTAGGATACTTTTTTATATGTATATGGACATAACACACAAGTTGATACTTGTTTATAATAGTAATAATAAAGATTTTTCCTTGATAACAAAAATCTATGTCAGTAGTAGAAATTTAGGAAATACTCTTTGAAAAGTTTGGTTTATTTAGCTTTGAACTAAATTATGCTTTTATAATTGTGACTGTAACTTTCTAGTGACTTTCTGTTTACAGTAGTATTCTGCATATATAGCTATGGGGCACATCATTCAACAGATTATTAAGGTTTTTCTGAGCAGAGATGTTTTTTCCCCTTTGGTCTGTTTATTGCTACCAACTAGTGGTTGCCAGGGGTTAGAGATGGGGCAGATGGGACAGGAGGGGAGTGGGCGGGCAACATAAAAGAACAACATGGGGAACCTTGTGATGACAGAATTGTTTAGTATTAACTGTAGCAATAGATAGATGAGCCAACACATGCCTAGAATTGTATACAACAAAAATAGACACAAATGGAGTGCAAGTACAACTGGAAGAGATCTGAGTAAGATCAGTGAATTATAACAGTGTCATTTTTAATCATACTATACTTTTGTAAACAGTATCAGTAGGGGAAATCAGTAAAGTGCCCAGGAGATTTCTGTATTTCTTGCAACTGCATATCAATGTACTGTTATTTCAGTAAAAAATTTAAGTAACAAAAAACATAAACATACCAAAAAATGTACTACTATTGAGGGACATTCCCACAAAGCACAACTAAAAATACTGATCAAAAATATTTTCCTCATATGTTTAATTATTTTCTTTTATTTAAAACAATGTCTATTAGTTTCATTAGTCGCTTACATAAGAAAGTCTTATAATCACTTCTCTCACGAGGTAAAGAATTAATTTTAAATTATAAGATAGAAAGACCTTATATGGGACTTAAAAAGGTATTTGTAAAAATTTTTATTATTACAATTTTTTAAAATAAGGAACACAGTTAAAATTAGATATTTCAGGGAATCATAGTTGTCTCTTGGTCTCCATAGGGTATCAGTACTACGACCCTACAGATAACCAAAATCTTCCGATGCTCAAGTCCCCTTGGCAAAGTTATGGCAAAGTTATTCGCACGTAACCTATGTTCTTCTGTACACTTTAACTCATCTCTGGATTGCGTGTGACACCTAATACAGTGTAAATGCTATGTGGATAGTTGGTAAATTGTGTAGGGAGTAATGAGAAGAAAAAAGCCTGTTCATGTTGAGTATAGGAGGAATGATGGTAACTGGGCCTAACTACGTCTTGCACGTCAGCAACAAGGTAGTATTTGAGCCTGAGCGTCAGAAGCCAGCATATAGGAGGGCTTACTGTGCACAGTTTGGTGTGTGAATTCTCTGAGGAGTTTAATAATTTACACTGTTTATAGCATTACTATCTATAAATTAATTTTTCTCTTTTTAAGCAACTTAACCTACTAAAAGCAAAACAGAAGGCTTTGGTGGAACAGATGGAAAAAGAAAAAATACAGAGTAACAAAGGATCATCATATAAACTTCTCGTAGAGCAAGCAAAACTAAAGCAGGCCACTTCAAAGGTATGACATTTAATTTTCAATGTAATTATTGTAGAAAAGTCATTTTTTCCCTTCTAGTATTTTAAATTATTTGATTTGTTAGGTATCTTTAATAGTAGGGAAACTTAAATATATATTATTCTGCTTCTTGACACTAACTTTAGGTGAGTTCTGATAATCCACTACCATCGGACCAGCCTTGTTATTCTGCTTCTTAACAGAAAAGTCTGTTCTGAACACTTTGGAGTAGAGATAGTAGCCTTTAACTCAAAGAAATACATGACGAAGGTGACCTTAATGTAATTTTTTGCAGGTGTTCCTCAACTTAGGATGGGGTTTCATCCTGGTACATTGGTTCTAAGTTGACAGTACTGTTAAGTTGAAAATGCAGTTGCTCTTTCCGCCATCTTTCTGTGCCCCCATCGTGGTGCACATCAGTGTCCTGGCTGGTTCTCTCAGGAATGTTGACAAGCTGAAAAGAGAGGCAAACACCAGATTCTTTTTGGGCCATGCTCAAAAGTCATCATCCAGTTTCTCACTGAAATGATGGAGCATGGATACATCCGTGAATTTGAAATTACCGATTATCACAGAGCTGTGCAAATTGTTGTGAACCTCACAGGCAGGTTAAATAAGTGTGGAGTAATCAGCTCCAGATTTGATGTGCCACTCAGAGATCTAGAACATGGCAGCACAACCTGCTTTTGTCTCATCAGTTTGGTTTCATGGTACTGACAATCTCAGTGGGCATCACAGACCAGGAAGAAGCAAGGCGAGCCCTCATAGTATAGTTCAGTTGGTTAGAGCATTGTCCTGATACACCAGCATCTGTGGGTTCGATCCCCAATCAGGGCACATAGAAGAATCAACCAATGAATGCATAAATAAATGGAACAATAGATTGATCTCTCTCTCTCTAAAATCAATTTAAAAAAAGGAAGGTGAAACACACAGGAGAGAAAATCCTGGAATTCTTTTTTCAAGGGATGCAATACATACATGCAAATAAAACGCCTCAGTGGAAAACAAATGCAGTCATTGCACCTAAACTACAAGACATCATCACTCAGCCTAGCCTACATTACCCATACTTAGAACATTTCCAAAAATTGCTGCAAACACAGCACACTGTAGAGTATTGCTTGTTTACCATGATTGTGTGCCTGAGTGTGAACTGTAGCTCACTGCCACTGCCCAGCATGATGAGAGAGTGTGGTACTGCATATCGCTAGCCCGGGCCAGGGTCAGTGCTCATTGCTTCTGTATTTTCATAAAACTGAAAAATCGTAAGTTGAACTATCGTACATTGGAGGCTGTTTGTAGTGTGTTTCCTTGAAAGTAGATTGTGTTCCAGTAAATTGAAGATACAAGATACAAGGAAATGTATGGTTTTCTTTTCCTTTCTAAGTAAAAATGAAGTGCAGGTATGTGTAAATAAAACTGAAAAAATAATTTTATGTATTTTTAAACTAATGCTTATATGTAGCAACCAAGTGTGTGTATTATGTTTCTATAAATATGGAATTATAGTTAACTCCTCAGATTTTGAAATAAACTGAATTAATACTCAGTACTTAGAATTATAGGTTTCTTTACCATCCACCTTTTATTATGTTTAGGATATTTCGGTAGTGCTTATTTATGATGTTATATTTGACTTAATGTAGCCTTTCTATAGAATTTCATTTTCTGAAATTCTGTTACATATCCTCTACCTTACTCTAAAATAGGATGTTCAGTATATTGATTAAGATAGATTTTAATAATATTACTTTTTGAAAACTTTTGTTCTTTAGAAGTTGTAAATTTTCTGAGTGAATATTTTCATCATATAAATATATTTGTACTCAAAGAATTTTAATTTATTGCATATTGATTTAAATATTATAAATTTCTGTGTTCAGCACTTTAAGGATTTAATTCGGTTACGTCGGACAGCAGAATGGTCTCGCTCTAATTTAGACACAGAAGTTACAACAACCAAAGAGAGTCCAGAGATAGAACCACTTCCGTTTACCTTGGCTCATGAACGTTGTATTTCAGTAGTCCAAAAACTGGTCCTGTTTCTCCTCTCCATGGATTTTACCTGTCATGCAGACCTTTTGCTATTTGTGTGTAAGGTAAGTAAACTAACAGGCATGCTGTATAACTACAGATTTATAGGGTAAAATGAGAACTCGGACAGAGTGCAGTTTTTGATTAAGAGACGTAATGGTGCTGTTAGTGGTTTTTCCTTTTATGCAGTTTCATTGTGCCTTGAAATATTTAAAAAATATTTTGTCACTGATTTCTCAGGATACTTGATTTATTTTTTAATCTAGTTAAAGTCAGATTAATGTAGATTTGAAATGTATGTCATTTGGGTATGTCTGTGTTGAACCTACCTTTTTTAAATAATTAAAATAGGAAATATACCAATAAATGTCAATTTACAGTACTGAAGGGGTTTTAATGCCCTGAAGGCTTTCCTGTAGCATATTCATTGTTTAGAGAAGTTATTTTTAACATTCAACCCAGATTTTTAACCAGATTTGAATATCTGATTCATGGAATTACATTTCTTTATCATTCCATGTCAGTCAATTAATTATTTTGACACCAAAAGTATATCTCATTGAAAACTACTCCAATGCTTTGTTTTTGGAGAAAACATATGTAATTGGTCTTTTAAGTGTGTGATTTTATAAAATGTATTACAGGTTCTTGCACGCATTGCGAATGCCACGAGACCAACTATACATCTGTGTGAGATTGTGAATGAACCCCAACTGGAAAGACTGCTATTACTTTTGGTTGGAACTGACTTCAATAGAGGAGATATATCTTGGGGTGGTGCTTGGGCTCAGTATTCCTTAACTTGTATGCTACAGGATATTTTAGCAGGTTTGTCAGGATTTAATTTTCATAGGGTTTGTCATTGCTCAACTAAGTAACCTTTTAAGGGAACTGTAACCCCCAAAGTACAAAAGGTCTCTTTAATGTCATAGCAGTAGCAACCATTTAAATTACTTTTATATTTCATTGTGTTGACTTTTGTGATAAACATCGTTTTTGGAAGGCTCGGGTTGTTAAAGTACAGGGTTATTGGAGCTAGTTGGCTTCATTATCAGCACCAGCTGTGGGCTGCTTACTGGTTGGTTCCCTGTGGCCTTGAGGAGGGTGCTTTTTGTGCCTTCGTATGTAAAATAATAATAACAACAATCTGTTCATATGTAAGATAAGAATACTAAAAGTACCCTTCTTACAAAGATGTTTTGATGAGTAAGGGAGTTAATATATGTAAAGTGATTATAGTAATTCCTTGTTCAGATTACACATTTTGTGTTTTCTACTACTGATTTCAGAAATTGGAGGTAATGCAATTGTCCTTGCATTTTGTTAGGTAGATGAGGTCTCATTTGCCTTTGAATCTTACAGTTGATAGAGCAGACATGCTGTCATTCTTTAAACTGAAGGAAGAAATGTGCTTTAATATGTCTTGGATGTCTTTTTGTAAATCATTAAAGCAGTTAGAACTGTTTCATTCCATGCAGGAGAACTGCTGGCTCCCGTCGCTGCAGAAGCCATGGAGGAAGGAGCCGTGAGCGATGAGGTCGGCGCAGCAGCTGCCGAATCAGATGACTGCCTTCAGCAGTCTTCAGTTCAGTTGCTGGAGACTATAGATGAACCTTTGACACATGATATAACAGGTACATTCTGCGACTTATGTGTTTTAAAAAATATCCTTTAACATTTTTTAAAAATGAAAATGTTTCAAAATTAAGAATGTTAGTGAAGTTTAAAATTAATTTTTATATTTTTCTATTAGGTGTTTGGCCTTAGCAACTGTTATCAGTTATTTTCCTGACAAATATGTTTTGCTTTGATTCTCTGACTGAACGCTTATTATAAGATGCCATCTTTTGTAATGTCCTGGTTATTTACTTTGATGTGGTTTGATTTAACTATGTTGAAAATTGTGTACAACTTAGAAAACTGTTAAAGATATTCAGTGGTTAAGAAAACAGGGTTAAAGGCTCTTGTTCTTTGAGATTCACTTTTTTGGCATATAGACTTCTTTTTCTTCCTTGGTTTTCTTTCCTGTTTTTTTTTTTTTTTTTAAACAAACAAACGTCCATCTGTAGTTCAGAAGGAACACCAGTTTTCTTTCTTTTTTTTTTAAGATTTTATTTATTTTTAGAGAGGGAAGGGAGGGAGATCGAGAGAGAGAAACATCAATGTGCGGTTGCTGGGGGTTATAGCCTGCAACCCAGGCATGTACCCTGGCTGGGAATCGAACCTGTGACACTTTGGTTCACAGCCCGCGCTCAGTCCACTGAGCTATGCCAGCCAGGGCTTCTTTCCTGTTTTTTAAAAAGTAAATGTGTGCCTTAGCGTGCACAATTATTTGTAGGAATGCTCCCTACTTTTAAAGACTCTACCTTAGTTACTACCCCATATATGCCTGATGCTGTGGTCATTGCCAACATTTGTTTTTCTTTAATCTTACGTTGTCTTAGGGTTTTATCCTTTCTACCCGATACTCCCTTTACCTGGATCAGACTTTCTCCTCTTGTTTGCATGATGACTTCTTTATCTAAGATTCACTTGATACATACCCTTTCCAAGAAACTTTGTCCATCATCCCTAGCAGTGTTGGTGACTGTCATCCGTGCTGCCGAACACTCAGTTCTCTCTGATAGCACTGACCATGTGGTAGTAGCTGGTTTAATGTCTGCAGTGCACCCTCATTTCTGAACCTCTGTTAATTTCTTGGAGGGTGAAAATGTGTTTTATTAATCTTCATGCCCTCAAACCCCTAATACAGGCTGGCATTTGCCAGACATTCTATAAATATATGCTAAATAGAGGGTGGAAAAGATGAGGAGATAAGAGTTGTAAGGCATAGAAGGCTAGTTAAGAATTTGGAGACATTAGAGAGCAAAATAATTTCTGATGTATAATAGATAAATAAGGTGAATAATGGTCATACAACTTGAGTCTTTTTTGCTTTGCATTTTAATGCTGGGTCTCAGTTACTGAAAAATTAGATGTAACGCAATAAATTTCATATTGGAGGTAATAAAATTAGTAACATTTAAAGTTTATGCATTTTGATTCAACAAGGGTTAATCCCTGGTCTTTTTCCTTAGGAAATCAAATATTATTGCATTGGTGATTTTAATTGTGTGTTACAAAGTGATACATTTGCATACGTACTGATGCCCAAGTGTCAAGAATAAAAATTTAGAAATTTTTATAGCAGTAGAAACGTATATCTTACACACGAGTAACAATAACTTCTGAAATTAAAAGCAGTGTACTGGTTAAATTTATGTTATGTATTCCACTAATAAAACTACTCAACTATTTAAAGGTGCGCCTCCTCTTTCTTCTTTGGAAAAAGATAAAGAAATTGATCTTGACTTACTGCAAGATTTAATGGAAGTTGACATTGACCCTTTAGATATTGATTTGGAAAAGGATCCTCTTGCAGCCAAAGTTTTTAAGGTATGATACACTAAGAGTATTCTTTACAAATAAACCTCTCATCTTACAGTTTTGGTCTATTCATTACTTAAAAAAGGAAAGTGTGCAATTTATCACCAAATGTAACCTGTTTAATGCATTCAAAACACATTACATTGCTATAGATGCTATAGTATATACCAAATGCATAGTATGTAAGTGAAACTTATACAATTTTTGTTAATATATCCATTTAAATTACCATATATAAGAACCAGTAATAAGTATGGGGAAATATATTTATGGATTAAAACATTGAAAGCAGCATTTAATCTCATCCAAGCTGACTTCATTATAGATTCTACTTACGTGTTACCCTAAACTTTTTCTAAAGGAAATACAACTCTAATACTTTATATTGGTTCTTTTTCTGTGTAAGAGATTTCATTAAGGATGGTACATATCTCTTAGGTTTTAAATAAGCTATTTTTATATGTTGGTATAAAAAGAAGAGAACATTATTGAACCATTACTCTAGCTCATTAGGATTATAAGTATGTTTTAGGGAATTTAAAGAGTGCAGAGAATGTTTGTTTGTTTTTAGATTTTACTTATTTATTTTTAGAGAGAAGGGAAGGAAGGGTGAAAGAGAGGGAGAGAAACATCAATGTGTGGTTGCCTCTTATGCGCCCCATATTGGGGACCTGGCCGGTAACCCAGGAATGTGCCCTGACTAGGAATTGAACCGGTAGCCTTTTGGTTGGCTGGCACTCAATCCACTGAGCCACACCAGCCAAGGCAAAATGTTTTATAACCCTGTTTGAGTTTAGATAATGTAAATAATAATGTACTCTGTCTGAAGCGACCAAAATAAACCACAGTTGTTTTCTGTTTTTCTTAAGCCAATAAGCAGTACATGGTATGATTATTGGGGTGCTGATTATGGCACCTACAACTACAACCCTTACATTGGAGGTCTTGGAATTCCTGTAGCCAAGCCACCCGCAAATACAGAGAAGAATGGATCACAGACAGTTAGTGTTTCAGTATCTCAGGGTAAGTAGGTGTTCATATTTTAAGACACATGCTATTCCTGAAATTCTAAATTTTTGCTTTGTCCCTTGAGAAATTGAACCTGAGTATGTGCTAGGACGGTTTAATATCACAGGTGTGCTATGAGAGTGCCATCGCAGCTGTAGGTTTCTCTGTCAGTCAGTTTGAAGGAGCTTCCATTGACGGTCCAGATTTTTTTTTTCTCAAAGTAACACTTAGGAAAGTATATTTGTAAATTGTGTGGGTTCGCTAGTGATTTCCATGAATTGTGCCTTTATTTTCTTATTATTAATAATAAATTTTAAATTTGTAATCATAATGGAACTTCACTGAATATTATTTGCACTCTTCTAGTCATGTGGAATATATCTTTTTTCAAGTAAAGCATTTTCTTACATTTTGAAACAGTCCTAATGTACCAGCTAGTTGCAAGTATAATACAGAGAACATGTGTTATATTGATTCATTAGGAATAAGTTGCTAATCTGATGTTGTTTTTATTGTTTCATGAATTTTACAAAGCAGGACATTCTTCATATACACAGCAGAAGGTACATTCATCAAAATCAGGAAATTAACATTAATACTAACTAAAGGTTCAGACCCTATTCCAAGTTTCATCAGTTGTGTCTAAATAATCTCCTTTATGCAGAAGGATCCAGTGCAGAATCATGCTTTACATTTAGTTATCACATCTCTTCAGTTTCATTCCATGTTCCAAGTTCCTCAGAGTTAACTTTTGTGACCTTGGTGCTTCCGAAGATCACAGGCCAGTAATGATTTGCAGAATGTGCCTCAGTTTGAGTTTGTATGTTATTTCCTCATCGCTAGATTGTGGTCGTGCATCTTTGACAGAAACAACAAAAAAATATAATGTTCAGGTTTTCTTATTGCATCCCATTTAGGTGCCTCATGATTTTAATTTGTCCCCCTACTGTGGTTTTTATGTTTATTTACTTGATGAAGGAGGTGTTTGCCAGTCTTCTCCATTACAAAGTTACTCTTTTCCCCTAGTAAAAGAATTTTTGGGGAGTGTGGTGGCAGAAGGGTACTTGGAAGATACTCTTGTTTTAAAAAAATTATGTTTATTTAATTTGGATAGACCCATGGTTTGAAGTTTTAGGCCATGGATTATAATTTACTATTATTATCATTATTTATTTACTTGATAGTTTTATTGAGATAAAATACAAATAATAAAAATTGCCATTTTAGCCCTTTTTAAGTGTACATTGTTGTCATTATTTATTTTGGTGTTCAGATAGTCCCAGATTTGACCACTGGGCTCTTTTTCATGCTCTCGATGCTTGTCTTTTTGACATGTCTTCATCTTTCTTGGAGCACTTCCTTGTTTCCCGGCGCAACAGGATGATCACTTACTTCCCCTTCCCCGGACTGGGAATTCGCCATTTCAATGAGGAGAAGGATATTTTAAGACCTTTTAGTGGAGAAATGTGGTTGAGAGACCAAAATTTGGTTGGAACTATACTTACTGCTATTTTGATGGCTATGCCCTTCTGGTGGACAAATGTAGGGGACAGTGTGTGTGGGCGTGGGTGTCTGTGGGTATCTCCATCTGTATTCGTGTCTGTATCTGCTTACCGAGTTGCCATGAGTTCCCGTCAGTACATCAGTCCATGTGACCTAACTCCATCGGCTTCATTTTGGTTTTCTCAGTGTGTATAGTTGCATCTTTTTATCTCTGACAGTGAGGAACCTGATTCTCATTATCCCTAGTTTGTTTATTTCCATTATTATTACTTCACTTATTTGGTCCACTTCTTTCTAAATATTCACCCTCTCATCCCTAGCCTCCTTTGCAAAGGTACTATTACCTGCTGTGGTTCTGATAAGCCCATGCCAGGTTCTTATGTGAGGACACGTAGTTCTCACCCAGTTGTGGGTTTGGATTTCAACATTTTATTATATGAAGTAGGACAGTAGTACAAATTACCAAATAGTATTTTTAAACTTTTAATTGCTTTTTTTTTTAGCCTTAGATGCTCGCCTAGAAGTTGGACTTGAACAACAAGCAGAACTGATGTTGAAAATGATGTCTACCTTGGAAGCAGATTCCATTTTACAAGCATTAACAAACACATCTCCTACATGTAAGTGAAAATCGTCGTTCTTAGACTATTGCAGATTTTTTAATTCCGCGTCCTGTATTAGTCTGAATGGGCATGTAGCACCTGTCTCTCGCTAAATTAGTAGCAAGTTGAGAAATAAGGCAAAGGATGAGCAGGTTGGGAGAGTGGAGGGGAACAAAATACCTCCATCTAGTGACCTTAAATTCAGTCCAGAAACCTGAGTCATGTTTCTGTTACTGAGGTGTTGTGAGGTTAATGAAATTCCTTGGGAAGGCATTCCAAGGAAAGCTGCATGTGAGTTCACTGCATTATACCAAACTTCTGATAAAATGTGTTTTTTTTTTTTATTAGTAACATCTTTTTACTGTCCTTAAAGACTAGTATGGAAGACCTAGGTAAGGATGATAGCCAAATGGGCCAAATTGAACTGCAGAATTGAAAGGACTTACTACCTAATTATCTACAGCAAAGAAAGGCAAAGTTTTCATAATAAAAGACCAGAGAGTAAATATTTTAGGCTTTCCAGGCCATGTGGTGGGCATTGGCAGCTGCACAGCTCTGACTTTGAAGCAGTAAAGCAGCCATCAACAATACGTAGATGAATGGGCATGGCTGTTACAGAAACTGTGTCATAGACTCAGGTAGCCTGCCAGACTTGGCCATGACGCCATGGTTTGCTGAGCCCTGATGTGCAGTGCTAGACTTGGGTAGATCTGCTCCTGTCAGGTGAGTACGGTTTAGATAGTAGCCTGTCTCTCAAAGACAAATATTGAGGAGCTTTGCTGAGAAGATGGTAATGTTCCTCCTCCTCCTTCTCCATCCCCTCACCTGTGTGTGCTGCCCCCCTCCCCCCTCCAACCCCCTCCCCCGTAGGCCCATGAATCACTTTTCCTTCACTGGGGCATGGTGATTAAGAGGGTAGATACAGTAATTAGAACCTAGGAAGAACATCATGTCCTTCTATGAAGTGGAGTTCACAGTCCGTTTTAATAGGGAAATTTGGGTTATTAGATCTTCCTGTGTTAACTCAGATTTTTTCATTGCAAACTTCATTTATTTCTTATCTTTGGAAATAGAGAAAAATAGATGGTCTAGTGTTCTATAACCTTAGTATTAGCACACTAATATTGTTGTATGTTATCTCTTGTGTAATAAGGGAGATCCCTTTTGTTGCGTCAGCCTTTTCATGACCACAGACAGCTCAATACTGCCTAAAGTAGCTCCTTTTCTTCTAGCTGTTCTTAAAAAACAAAACAAAACAAAAACGAAGAAGAAGCCACTTATTAGAAGATCCTTTTGTAACTTATATCTGCTTCTTAGTATAGTCTGTCTTTTGATTTTTGCCATGTGCAGAACTGTATCACCCCTCTTAATGTTATAAATTTGTAAATATATGAAGAGCTGCTCTTAGAGTCCCTATATTTGCCTGTTCCCCATGAATTATATTTATTTAATTTGCTTGGTGTGTGGCCTGGGCATCAGGATTTTTGGACGCTTCTCAGGTAATTTAATGTGCAATCGGGGTTAAGAATCAACAGACTGGATGTCCATTGCAATCCCTGCTGGTTGGCCTGTGGCCTGCCACGTTTTGTGGGGACCAGACCTCCATGAAGCCTCCCCTGGAGGAGCAAGCACAGCTTCGATGGGCTCCTGCCTCAGGCACTTCCAGACACTCAGAGCAGCGGGTAGAAGAAAGAAAGAAAGAAAAAAGAATCAATAGACTGGAGCCTAGATTATTTTAAAACTACCTTCTTAGGATGAGTTAAAATTCTTCATTTTCTGCCTTTTCTTTTCTTCTTATTAATTAGGAAAAAAATTGAAAATAAAAACTGCTAGAGAGAAAGGTTCCTTCCCCTGGTGGACAGATCCTGTGAATTTGTGAGCTGCTCTGTTAATTATCTTTTTGACTTTCAAGTAATGTCGTACAACCAAGTTTCAAATGATAATGATGAATCATTTAAACGAGTGCAATTTTAATTTGTTTAAAAAACGATCTTCACTTACCTTACATAGTAATAGCTAGTTAGCATTTCTCCTGATGCTTTGTGTATAAAATCATAATTGTGTTTAATTTTCAGTATCACAGTCTCCCACTGGAACAGATGATTCACTTCTAGGGGGTTTACAAGCAGCGAACCAATCCAACCAACTTATTATACAGTTATCATCTGTCCCAATGTTAAATGTTTGTTTCAACAAACTTTTTTCCATGCTTCAAGTCCATCATGTTCAGGTATGACTTCAGGAGAAATGGTGCATTTTTAGACAATATTACCAGCCTAATAACAGACGAAAGTGACCGGGGCGATCATTCTCGCCTTAACAGGGATGATTTCTGTATCATGCTCAGATGAAAAAGTATTGCAGATGCTTTGATGACCACAGCTCCTCAGTGCTAGGTCACATACAATTTTTGTGGTTCTGGTCTTTACTGATTAGATCCAACTACAGTTGACTCCTGAACAACGCAGGGTCAGGGGTGCTGGAACCCCCCCCTCCCCCTCCCCGCACAATTGAAAATTCTTATACAACTTTCAACTACCTAAATATTTACTAATTTTCTGGTATTGACCGTTAATATAAAGTTGATGAGCATATATTTTGTATATTGTATGTATTCTATACTGTATTCTTACAATAAAGTAATCTAGAAAAAAAGTGTTATTAAGAAAATCTTAAGAGAAAATATGTTTACATATTTATTGATAAAATAAGGAATATTAAATGGATCTACACAATTCAAAGCCATGTTCAGGGGTCAACAGTATATATTATAGTTTAAATACATTTGTATTTAAATCATTAATACATTTGAATCACCTCTTTTAAGTCAGAAAAAACATTTCTGTTAGGTAAATTATAAATTTTAATTCAGTTAAATTTTGTTTCATCAGGAAGTTTAAGATGTGTCTGCTTCTCAACTGAGTTGAAGTAACCAGACGAATATTGAGTAGAGAATAAAGTAGACTTAATCATAAGGATTCATACATAAGATTTTGTTTGAATAGTATTTCATAATATAATAGGTACAATTTTTCTGTCAATTTTCATTCTTTTTCAGTTGGAATCACTTCTCCAGTTGTGGCTCACCCTGAGCCTGAATTCTAGTTCATCTGGAAACAAAGAGAGTGGAGCCGACATTTTTTTATATAATGCTAATCGAATACCTGTCATTTCATTAAATCAAGGTGAGATTAATTAGAAGGAAAATTATTAAAGTAGCATAAACAGTACACTAAAAAGGTAATGATTAGGTTAATTTGTACTTAAACTTTGTTATCAGGGTTATAATGTTTTAGTGAAAGAAAATTTATTTAGACACTGACTTAATAATTAGCAGAAAAGAAAACAAAATTCTTATTCTCTGCTCTGTATTATCTTATGCCTGCGTGCAACTAAAATTGGCAGCATTCCATTAATCTTTACATTGGATTCCCTTAAAGTATTGTCTTGTTCATAGGTATTTTGTTACAACTGGTGCTTTTTAAAAATGTGAATTTGTTCCTGGGGGAAGTGGTAAGTCAGGGAAGGACATTAATTTTCCATAGAAATTGAGCTCATTTTTTTTCTTGGCAAATGCAAGAATGTGGAAACTAGAATAATATCCTCAACGGGAATAGAACTAGCCTTCAGTTCTTGCTATAAAGATCTCTTTTAGTTATATTTTAAGAATAGTGAAAATGATCTATTCCAGGTGCTTTCTCCCTATGGAGGGGCATCCTACACCTTGCATGGCTCTTACCTGCCTTCCAGCTTTAGTCACAGCCACACTGGCTCTCAGTCCCACTCCTGTCTGCATCATTTCAGCAAGACCAGCCTAACTTAATCCATTTCCATCTTTTCCTGCATTAATAAATATTATTATAAACTTTGCTTTCATTGCTTTTTAAAAACTTAGTTATTACAAAATATATTAAATAAGTAGATAGAAAAGCAGTGAGTGATTCCTTACTAACATCAGATATTTGTCAGTATTCAAATTAAAAATTGTTTCAACTTTTACAAAATTTTTTGTTTATTTGAAATAGGATCCATATAAGGTCTACACATTATAGTTAATTATGTTTCTTAAATCCCTTTTAATCTCAGTAAGTTCCCTCCATGTCTTTTTCCCTCTTGCAAAGTCATTTGTCTACAAGTTTTTTGGTATGCTTCCCTGGATTCCCAGGGTCCTTTTTCTTAGTGATTCTATCTCCATTATGTCCTTTGTATGTCCTTAAATTGGTACTTGCTATAGATTGGAGTAAATTGAAACTTGATCCGATTTGAGGTTTTTAAGGCATTCCATAGGTTGTCTCTCTTGATAACAGGTATGGATACTTAATGCTTAGAGTCATTGACAGTTCACTAGGTGTCTCAAAATGAAGATAGACTAATTCTGTTATTCCTTCTTTATTTATTTGCTGAAATACTCCCATAAAGAGAAACTTCATTCTATATGCTATTATGTCACCTTCTGATGATATAGTTTGTATAATAAAGGCAGGAAAAATGCTGGAAGTTTTTTTCTTTTTTAGAATTAGTTTTTAAAATGAACCAGTTCATATGTAGTCTGTGTTTATAATGTATAAGTTTCTTTAATAAATATCTGTATACATTTGTGGATTTAAAAGTATTTTTTATGCATCTATCACAATTTTGTAATTCTTATTGATGCTGATAATGTGTCATTTGTGGCCAGTAAGATACTCCTTTTTAGTTCATCCTTTTTAGGGGTAGGGTTTAAAAAAATTCCCGTTTTGTTAGCTTGTAGTATGATAGATACCCCAGACTCTGTATTTCCTGCCTGAGATCTGGAATGAGCCTTTTTTGTAAGGTATTTTAAGAGCACAATATGGGCACTCTCTTATGTTCATGCATTTTGAATAACGATTTTGCTTCTCCAGCTGGCACAGGTGCTTCTTATCTGGGCCTTGTAAGCAGCCTGATGATTGTTTTAGTTTGTGCTTTCTTGTGTGGTTGCATTGGTCTTGATTGGTCTACCCTATCCCTGTTTTTCCAGTAAGCCTTATTATTGATTTCTAGTTTTGAGTTTTGTGGAATGTGAGGATTTTTAGTAAAACACAAATTCTGTTTGAGTAGAAATGCCTGTAGTTTAGAAAGAGCAACAAATTTGTGATGATGGCACATTCGTTTATGTTTCATGGGCTGAACTTTAGACTTAGCCATAAAATTTTATTGATACTTAATGTATTTGTTTTGTTTAATGGGGAAATCTTTCATTTTTATGTTTTGGGGACACTAGGATGTGAGCTGATTGAAAGAAAGATTTTTGAATTTATTCTTTTTGCATGTAGTTCTTAGTAAACATTTGCTTTTTCATTAAAAATGTCCCCTTTCTTTTTTGTTTTGCATAGCATCGATAACTAGCTTTCTCACAGTGTTGGCTTGGTATCCCAATACCTTGCTCCGGACTTGGTGCCTTGTGCTTCACAGTCTAACAATCATGACGAACATGCAACTTAACCGTAAGCAAACATTTATTCTCTCATATCTTTCTGTTCCTTTAGCTCTTTGGTGTGTTCATTATTATTCTTGCTATCAGCATTTTTTCAAAGCTTTTTCTAAGAAGTGATGCAGTTAAGAAAATAACTGAGTTACTTATTTGAATATGTGTTTTCCGAATTTGTTGTTATATATTGTATACTTTACGCTTCTTTAGGTTGATAATATACTCATGCAGGTACCATCACAAGTTCAAGTCCTATTTTTACCTTCTAAAAACATAATAATTACTAAAGTGGAATTACTTTTAGAATAGAAAGTCAAATATTTAATTCTAATCTATGTTTTATGTTGGTTATTCTGTTAAAGTACCTTTGTATTTAAAAATGACTTATTCACATAATGTTCATTAACATATATATAACTGGATTCCTCGGTTTTTGTTTTTCACATCTAAAACCTCTATTAACTGAAAATAATTGCTTTTTCTCAGATTCTGATGTCCTATTAAGTTTTTTATTTTCACACCCCACCTCTTTTTCCTTTTTAGTTACAATAGTAAAATAATTTCTGAACATTCTCAGAAAGAAATTTTTAGTGCTTTCTGTTGGTTTTTTGCCCAAAGTCATGAAAATACCCTTCTGTATTGTCTGCTGTAGTGCCTTTTGGTTTTAATGTTCATGTTTAATTCTAGGGTTCTATGTGGCATTCTTGGGGAATTTGTGAGGTAGGGATTAAAGTTCATCTTAGAAAGCAAGGGCCAGCCTTGGGAATTGAAATCTTTATTCCATTTGAGGTTATGACAGCAGAAGGGTAGATTTCGTCCCCTTCTGTTTGGGCTTAATTTGTTAAATGCTTTGTGACATTGATAAAGATACTAATTTAAATCATTGCTTAACATCAGAATTCCATTTCCTAATTTGGAATATATTTTCCAAACATGGGATCAAAAGCATTATAACATAATACTGAAGATAGATTTAACCCAAAAGATACTTTATTCAGTTCAGAAAACTGGCTAGTGTGTTACTTGTGTATCATATAACAGTGCACAACCTTTAAACAACTAACATGGAAAAATGATTGTTTTTTTTCCTCAGTTTATCTAAAAAAGCTGGGTCAAAATTTACCCTGAAAACAGATGTCTATTTCTGGAAGAGGAGTAGCTTCACCAAAAGGACATTAAACATTTAGTTATCTCTTTTCCATTTGACTATACACTGAATAAGATGCACATAAAACTGGGTACTTTTCACGACTAAAGTAGAGAGAGGCAGGAGATCGGTGGTACATGAAAATAGAGAATGCATCCATCTCAGTCAGTTCAGACCCTTTTAATGAACTGCAACACCCAGGAGTGTGTGAGTGCTCCTTGAAATGGAAAGATGTTTTAAATACATTTTTACTGTTTCAGGGCCCATTGTATAAGAATGTATGTTTTTAATGTTTTATATAGCTGGTTCCAGCAGTGCCATCGGAACGCAGGACAGCACTGCCCATCTGCTGGTGTCGGATCCAAACCTGATTCACGTTTTAGTGAAATTCCTTTCTGGCACCAGTCCACATGGAACAAATCAACACAGTCCACAGGTATTGTGACTTTAGAAACCAGTGACAGGTCCATATTGTATAGTTAACATGTTTGTGAAGGAAAGCTAACATACCTCAATATGTAAAGTTGTTATTGCCACAGTATTAACTGATAGCCTTTTATGTATCAATGTAATAAAATATTTTGAATTATCTATAATAGTAACAGATATATTAAAACTGAAGTATAGGGGGTGGTAAGTTTTCTGTTGGATTTTTGGCATGGATTTTGTATAATTTAAGAAATATTCTGAATAAATACCAGAGAGTCAGGGAAGTGTTTCAAAATTTTTGAAATTTAAGCTTTTAAAAATAATGTATCATTTGTAATGACTTCTACTATCAGAATTGACAATTTACTAACTTGTTTTATAATATTAAATATTTTATTTAACAAAAATAAGATGTATCAGCTTATAAGCATTTTTAGTCTAGCAACAGATTTCCCTTATATCATTTTAAGTTCTTATTATATTGTGCTACTTTTAAAAATATTTGTACTGCATTATATTTCTTTTCATATAAAAGTATATTTAGTGTTCATAGCATCCTTTTAATGCAAGTTATTCAAGATTATTTTATGGTGTTAATTTTTAATTCTTAGTATGTGCTAGGTACAGGTGTACTGCTCTAGGTACGAGGGGTGTAAGTAGTTACCAAGACCAAGTTTACCTGCGTGGAGCTTATATTCTGATGGGTACATACTGAATATAATTTTGTAGATCATAATTAGACAAGGAAAAGAGTGAGAAAGAAAAAGAAGGAACTGTGTGCAGTTAGATTGGGCCGGAGTTTTGGTGAGAGCAGAGGCAGGTTTTCTAGTGCTTGTCATATAGGATCGTTGTGTGAAGAGCGTGTGAGTCTGGAATGTGACGATTCCTGGCTCTAACTTCCTGGCCACTGACTCTAACTTCCATGATTTAACCTACGAGAAAACACGCATTATCTGCATTGACCTCAGCTATGCAGCTAGTTCATGGTAGAGCTAGGCGTCAGGGGGGATACCATTGCATAGCATAGTGGCTTATCCTTCATTTTTTTGTTTAAGATTTTATTTATTTATTTTTAGAGAGGAAAGGGAGGGGGAGAGAGAGAGAGAGAGAGATATCAGTGTGCTGTTGCTTGGGGCCATGGCCTGCAAACCAGGCATGCGCCCTGACTGGGAATCGAACCTGTGATGCTTTGGTTCGCAGCCCGTGCTCAATCCACTGAGCTACGCCAGCCAGGGGCTTACCCTTCATTTTTTTAAAAAGACATTATAAGATATTGAAAATAGATCTTTCCTCAGATGTCTTGGTTTTACAGAGGAAGTTTGATTGTGAATGTTACAATACATTAAAAATTAAGTTTGTCTAACTGTAAAATTAGTTTGGAACATTAAATTGCATTTTATTTTTCCAAAACTCTAGTTGTTTTATGATTATAACAAATTAGAATGGAATGAAATAATATATAAAAGTGTTACAAAACATTCCAAAACATACCTCAGATCACTTAGTGTGATTCTATCATTTCTTTCATTGATGAGATAGAAATCTGGGAAGGTAGTTTTCTAGAAATTGGTACAGGTTTGTTTTTAGCTTTAGGCTTTTTGTTTGTTTGTAGTTTTGGTGGTTTTTTGTTTTTCCCATTCACTTTACTGTTCACTCTGCTAGTCATTTGAAGCATGACCATTTGTGGCTTACTCTGAGGATGAGTGCTTTTGTTTTGAAATGGTGTAATGAATAAGGTTGTGAAAATCAGTGCGTAAATTCTTTGTACTTTTGAAAGTTTTATAAAGATAATGTGTAATTCAGGTGAATTTTTTTATTTAAATAAACCTAATATAAGTTGTTCTAAACCATAATGGAAAACTATTAATCTCTAATTTCCTATTTAAAACAAGCATATGAAGACTTAAAAGTTAATTGATTTCCTATCATTATTAATATTTTTGTTTTTCATATGAAAAATGACAACAGTATAGCATTCAGTTTAACACTTGATACTTTTAAAATGAGTAACTCTGTAAATGAATGAATAATTTTGTAAATGGTATCACTAAGCAGTTTTCAATGAAACTTCATTTCTTTTTAGGTTGGTCCAACAGCTACACAAGCTATGCAAGAATTTCTTACCCGATTACAAGTGCATCTTTCTTCGACATGTCCTCAAACCTTCAGTGAATTTTTACTCAAGCTAATTCATATACTTTCCACAGAAAGGTAAATTTCAGTGTATACATATATTCCTGATTTATAAGTAATATGTATTACTCTAAATGAACTTTCCCTCATGTTTTGGGAGGTATATCTGGGAACAGATCAACAGTAGGATAGTAAGATTAAAGGGGAAGGGTTTATTGGTGTTTCCCTGTTTGTTTCATTTTATTTTATTGTGGCTCTCCCACATCATGAACTCTCTTATGAAAGGAATAGAGTGTGTCAAGTCTTTGCTTGCTTTTAATGTTTTAATAAATTAGTTATTCTAACCTTTTTGGGTGAAATTTACTTGAATTTCTTTCAGTTGTTCTATAATACAGATAGATAATTAAATCTATCAATGATTTTTATTTGAAACCTATATATAATAAGAAAACTTGGAAAAGAAAGGTTAAAGAAAATTATATACTATTTCATATATAAGTAATAAATAAATTTTAATAAAATCAAATAATGTTAGTACAATAAATTTTGACCATAAAAGGTTGCTACTTAAAATGCATGAATGTTTCAATGTCATTTATTGTATTACATGAATCCTTTTCATCATGCTATAGGCATTTCATAAAATCTAACATTACTTTCTGATAAGAGCTTTTAATACAATATAACAGTGTCATATTTAAAGTTAAAAGAAACTAGATGATGAACAAATCGAATTCTGGCATGTTAGATTATTTAAAAAATTTTCTTCAATATCAGAAATAAATTAAAGGTGCTATTTGCTATCTTATATTTAATTTAATTTCATTCTGGAAGTGCAAGAGAATTTAAAATTTAAAAGTATATATTAGGAAATGATTAAAATTACAGAATACATGATTTCTTTAAAAATTAATTTTAAAATCTTAGAAATCAGAATAGTATGTAGTTTGCAATATAAATAAATAAGTTGTCCATAATAGTTACTTTTTAAGAAAAAACAGTTCATAATACTTGTGCAAAAGTTAATGTGCAAAATTTTTGTGAAGATGCACTTACATTGATGCAGAAAACTCAATTTCAAGCTACTTTCTGCATTGGTGTTTACTTCCTTCTTTATGAGTCTTTAAACACCAGTGGGGTTGTAGTTCAGCTCTTTTGTAGTATATACACAATGAAGGTTAGAGGCAAGAAGGAGTGAGATTCACAAAACCAACGGCATGCGTTATGATTCGCATACATTTATTTGCAAGACACAAACATGAAGATTTTGTGAGGTTTTTAGATGATATATATAAAATCAGCTGTCAAGCTAAATCAGTTACTATTTATTTCATTTTTTCAACTAAGCTCTTAATAAACTATGAGAATTTTAAACATACTCAGGAGGTATAGGCTTTTAGTATAGCTCTGTTGTGTAGAGATACACAAAAAAGATTTTCATACAAAAAATTATTTGCTCTAATATTTGTTGAAGAAATATCAATCTAGTTTTTAGTTACACGGTATTTTTTTTAAGTGAGTGTATTTATGGGTTTTACAGTTCTCAAAAACTAGGTGGTTCTTTATCAGTTATTCTTCTCTCCCCTTCTACCCTAACAAACCCATACATTTTTCAGCAGTTTCTTCTTCTGATTCTTTTTTTTTTCTTAAAGATTTTATTTACTTATTTTTAGAGAGGGGAAGGGAGGGACAAAGAGAAGGAAAAAAACAACAATGTGTTAGAGAAATATCAATCAGTTGCCTCTCGCAAGCACCCAACTGGGGACCTGGCCCGCAACCCAGGCATGTGCCCACTGAGAATCAAACCTGTAACTTCTTGGTTTGCAGGCCGCTGCTCTGTCCACTCAGCCATACCAGTTAGTGGTCTAGTAGTTTCTCTAATTGTATCTATAAAGTCCTCCCCTACAAATACTCTTTGTTTTTGTTTTGTTTGTTTTGTATGTTTTTAAGAAATCCTCTGGAATCCTGAACAATTAGCCAGCAGCTCTTCAGTTAACTTAATAATAAATACATTGGCCTAAAAGTTTCTTTGGTTTTTTTCCATTACATGGCTCTAGTTGTGCCTAGTTGTCTTTAACTTCTTTCGAAACAATTTTGTTAGATTGTGTTGTGACAGCGGTTGTGTCAGCGTGCATTTAAAAAAATTGGTGAATTTTTGTGTAGCTATTTTAACATTGAAGATGGAAGAAAATAACATTTCCTACATATCATGCTTTATTATTTCAAGAAATGTAAAAATGCAATTGAAACACAAAACCTTCCTCTGTATACTTTTTGGATTAAGTATTTTTTGATGATTTCATCACTTGCACTACTGGCTTATTACTTATAGCTAAATTTGATTATAATGTTCATGGTACAATGTACATCTTTTTTTTATCACCGTCTACCTTAACTTACATATAATCACAACATTATATTTCCATTTTTCTCCTGTCTTTTTTGATGTAGTTGTCATATTTTTATTTATGCTCTATGCACAAAATACATTCCTGCAGTTTTTTGCTTTTTTTTTTTTTAAATATTTTATTTATTTATTTTGAGAGAGAGAGAGAGAGAGAGAGAGAGAGAGAAACATCAATGTGCGGTTGCTGGGGGTTATGGCCTGCAACCCAGGCATGTACCCTGGCTGGGAATCGAACCTAGGACACTTTGGTTCCCAGCCCGAACTCAATCCACTGAGCTACGCCAGCCAGGGCTCAGTTTTTTGCTTTTGATAAATATATGTATTTTAGACACTGAAGTAGATAGTATTTTTGCTTGGAAAGGGACAAGCCTTTACTAGGGTGATTAGTGTGACTATTTGAGTCCCTCTTTTTAGGAGTTGAGTTGGTTTAGCTTTTGTTGTTGTTACTGTTGCCTCTAGTGTTAAATCATCTTCAAGTTGATTGAGGAACTTCTGTGTCTGTATGGGCCAGGGTACAGGGGGCATGTTTCCAGTGTTCTTGCTCCGTCCCCAGCTTTTGTTCTGGACAGGAGAGCATTTCCTTCTCTCCGGTGGTGGAACATAGCTAATGGTATTTGAGATTTTGATCCCCCCCACGCCCCCCGACGAAACACACAGTATATTTCTCGTATCTGACATCTGTAGGTGTTCTACCATTCAATCCTTCACTCATACTACCCACAGTAAGCATCAGATTCAGAGGTTTAACTGCTCAGTTCTATAAGACTCCTCTCACGTCAGAGGGCAGTTTCAAGTCCTGGGTCCCCAGGTTACCCGCACTGAATTTGGCTACAAATTCAGGGGATCTCTCAACTCCTCACATTCGATAATTCTCTATGACAACTCACAGAACTCAGAAAAAAAAAAACACCTAGGTTTACTGCTTATTACAAAGTATATAATTCAGACTCTGCCAAATGGAGTTGATGCATAGGGCAAGAGGTGTGGGGGGATGGTGAGGGAGGGTGCCTTTGGATAGACGTGAACTGCATGGGTTCTGTGGTATCACCCTTGCATTCCTAACATTTAGCAATTTGTTAACTATTTAGCAAAATCCTTCTTACCCATGTGTATATTGCTAGTGTCTGTTTTCATTAAATTCTGCCACAGGAAAGCCAGTGTTCATGTTCTGTCTACTTTGACGCATCTGTCTTATCATGGCTATCAGGCTTTTTTGGTACCTTTTGACCTTGGCAATCTGATATGTTTGAGAAAAATTATGACTTTATAGTTAATTTACCTTTTTCTTGTTAGGTGGGAGGTGATGATTTTAGGCATAAGCAGAAGTTAAGAGCATTTAAATTTGATGCTTAAGAATTATTTGATTGGATTTTAATTATTGAAATCACAATCAGTAGGGAATGTTTAAAATAACATTTTAGGATGTAACATAACAGCTCATTAAAAACATACACATTGATTAGAGAGAAAAAAATTAGTTTGTCATTCCACTTATTTATGCATTCATTGATTGGTTGATTCTTTTTTTTTTTAGATTTTATTTATTTATTTTTAGAAAGAGGGAGAAGGAGGGAGAGAAACATCAGTGTGCGGTTACCTCTCACGTGGCCCCCACTGGGGACCTGACTTGCAACCCAGGCATGTGCCCTGCCTGGGAATTGAACTAGCTACCCTTTGGTTTGAAGCCTGAGGTCTTACATCAGCCAGGGCTTATTGGTTGATTCTTATGTGCCCTGACCAGGGATTGAACCTACAACCTTGGCATATTGGAACAACACCCTAACCAACAGAGTTACCTGGCTAGGGCCACATAACAGCTCATTTCGTGATAAGGAGTACCTTGTGATATTTAAATATTTAGTCTGTAGCTTCAGAGTCATCTCTCTGATATACTTGTGCTTTAGTTTTCTATTTGGAAGGGAAGTCACTTTTGATTTTGTGTAAAATAGAGGCAAAAACAAAGACTCAGGAAGGCATGGAAACCAATTGCTACAAAATGAAATAGTGAATACCAATAGTTGAATTACTATGTAGATTTATTATTTTGTGTACTTTTCCCCACGTTTTTAAAATGGATTAATTTTTAATTATATCTCTTTTTTTTCTGCAGGGGTGCCTTCCAGACAGGTCAAGGACCTCTTGATGCCCAAGTAAAACTCTTAGAATTCACTCTGGAGCAGAATTTTGAAGTCGTTTCAGTTAGTACTATTTCTGCTGTGATAGAGTCTGTCACCTTTTTAGTGCACCACTACATCACTTGCTCTGACAAAGTAGTGTCTCGAAGTGGATCAGACAGCTCAGTGGGTGCGCGAGCATGCTTTGGGGGACTCTTTGCCAACCTCATTCGTCCAGGTGATGCAAAAGCAGTTTGCGGAGAAATGACAAGAGATCAACTCATGTTTGATCTGTTAAAACTGGTTAACATTTTAGTGCAGCTTCCTCTTTCGGGCAATAGGGAATACAGTGCAAGAGTGTCTGTGACCACCAATACGACAGACAGTGTTTCAGATGAAGAAAAAGTCTCAGGAGGCAAAGATGGTAACGGAAGCAGTAGTAGCATTCAAGGATCACCTGCGTATGTCGCTGACTTAGTGTTAGCCAACCAGCAGATCATGAGCCAGATTTTGTCTGCTCTGGGCCTCTGTAATAGTAGTGCCATGGCGATGATAATTGGTACGTACAGAGAATGTTAATCTTATACTTGTTTCTGGTGCCATATCTCTTCTTTAGCGATATATAAATTCCCTTTCTTTTTTACTTTATACTGTAGAGTTGCTTTATTGTAAACTTCTTAGCATGACTAATTTTTATTAGGGAAACTTTTATAGAGTGGCTTAAATCAATAAACTGAAATATTGAAAAATGAAAGAAACTTTTTTTAAAAACTGGAAACTACTAACAAAATAACATCAATGAAATTAAAGATACCATACAGCTGGTACTATAATTTATAGCTACAAATTCATAACATTATAAAGATGAAGAATTTCACATTAAATTTTGTATTAGGGAACCAATAAGATTTAATTACATTCTTAAAAAGTGAAATAGAAAATTTCATTCAAAGTGTAATAGTTTTTATGACACATACAACTATATCAATGTAAAGTTTATATATTGTTGCTTAAGTTTTCTACCTCCTTGAAAGCTAATATATTGTGTTAATTTTCTGAAATAATTGAACTTTTGTAAATTGTGACAAAATCCATTCCTGAAATATTTTTGCTTCTTGGTATTTCTTTGTGTAAGGGAAACAATCATATCTTTTTTTTTTATTTTGCTTTTTAAGGATTTGCTTTTTAAAAAATATATAATCTTTTTATTTAAACTAGGAGCAAGTGGATTACATCTCACCAAACATGAAAACTTTCATGGTGGGTTAGATGCCATATCAGTTGGGGATGGATTATTTACCATACTGACAACTCTTAGTAAAAAAGCTTCTACAGTCCACATGATGCTACAGCCAATTTTAACCTACATGGCCTGTGGATATATGGGCCGACAGGTAAGTGTAGTCCAGCAGCAGTTGTAGTACTTTAAGTCATTTCTAGCAGTGGAAGGAGAGAATTATTGATAGGACCGAGATGAATAGAGTATTCACGTTACATATGGGAAAATGGACAACATGAGCAGGTGAAAACTATAAATTACTAGAGGTTGGAGAGTAAAGTTTCTTTGAAGTGATAATTGTCAGAGATGACCAGAGAGATACAAAAATAAAACACTTAACATAGTCTTAGATTGTTCTCATTGTCCCGAGAAGTTTTTCCCTTTCCTCTGAAAATGTCATAGTTGAATATTGAAATGTTGTCTATGGATATTACATATCAAAATATAATGAGTATTTTTTTCAAGCTTATGTTGCTTAGTTTCCTTTCAGTTAAAACAGATTAGGGTAATTTCAAAAGAAAAAATGTTAGAATATTACTGCTTTTTATATTTCCTTTTTATAAAATGAAATTTTAGGAACCAGTGTGATTTTAACTTTTGGTCTTTCAAATGCAGATTTTAAAACACAATTTTAAAGGAACTTTTTGTGTCAGTATATAATTATCATTTTCTTAAATATTTATTCCATATATAGTTCTTCATCGAAAGATACAGGCTTATTTGGGGAGGATTAATTTTTAAATGAAGTTAGTGTCCAGTGGGGGTAGGAAATGAATGCACATTCACTGACGGTAAAGGTCATAATAGTAGATAAAGACAGATGTTTAAAAGTATGCTCCGAATTCTAGTTTACTTCCCTTTTGATTCAGGTAAGAGTTGTTAGGTGTTTTAGCACAGATTTTACATTTAGTGACTGATTAAGGCTGTCATTTTACAGTAAACTAGAAAAAATGTTACGTTCAGTAAGAAGTTTAGTTGTCCTAATTCACTGTAATAATAACCACTGTTTTAAAATTACAATATACATGTGTGGTTTTTTTTTTTTTTTTTGGTTGTTGTCTTTGTTTTAGGGGTCTCTTGCTACTTGCCAGTTATCTGAACCATTATTGTGGTTCATTTTGAGAGTATTGGACACTAGTGATGCCTTGAAAGCATTCCATGATATGGGTGAGATAAAGTTCCAAAATTGTCTTTACGTGTCATCATTTGATAGTATGTTATATCCTCATTTTGGTATAGTCTTCTATGAAAGTTGACTAGATGTCAAGCCATCTATCTTAAGGTAATTTTCATTTAGTATTTCTTTGTAAATTTAGGTGGTGTTCAGCTTATTTGCAACAATATGGTTACTAGTACAAGAGCTATTGTAAACACTGCAAGAAGTATGGTGTCAACTATTATGAAATTTCTTGACTCTGGTCCAAGTAAAGCTGTTGACAGCACTTTGAAAACAAGAATACTTGCTTCTGAGCCTGACAATGCAGAAGGAATTCATAACTTTGCACCTCTGGGTAAGGAAAGAATTATTAAATCTTACTGGTATGACTTTAAGTAGTTTATCAACTGGAATGAAACAAAAATAGTTACTGAAGATCATGTTACAATATTACTCTTAATTTAAAACACTTGATTTTAAAGATAGTGGTTTTTTAAAACATCTACTGGTGAGAAGGAAATTTTTAGTAGTTCTTTAACAGTAATAGTTGGTTTCATTTTGGGTTTAAATAAAGACACAATTTAGGAAACTAAATAGCAGATATGTCAGTTTTCACTGTAAATGTTAAAAATCCTGTTCCTTCTTACTTTGAGTGGTGTTTTCTTTTTAAGAAGCTGTTTACTCCTTTTTCTGGTCTATAAAGTTTCTTTTATATTTTTCCTATGATTCATGAGCATTGCCAACATAGAATAAAAGAGATTATTTTCAAGTTGAAGACTATATTGGACTTTTTTTTTCCACTTAAATTACTTGAGGATTGTTGTGCTAGATTTGTTATTGCTTTAGTTTCCATTGATGTGAGTATAAATAAACTAGGCAACAATTAAAAACGAACTTGTCATCTGCCAGTTGACTGGCCGTCGTGATGTTACATGAATATTGTGACAAATCATGCTAAGTTAGTAAGTACATTCGTTGTATCGAATGTTCACATTTAAACTTTTTCTAGTGTAATTATTATAATTTGAATAGTTGTTGATGCTTTATTGGGTTTCCTTTGTGAGTTTCTATTTAAAATGTCTGTTCTAGGTACGATCACATCCAGCAGTCCTACTGCCCAACCAGCCGAGGTGCTTTTGCAGGCCACGCCCCCGCATAGAAGAGCTCGCTCTGCTGCGTGGTCCTACATCTTCCTCCCGGAGGAGGCTTGGTGCGACCTCACCATTCACCTCCCTGCAGCAGTGCTTCTCAAAGAGATACACATCCAGCCTCACCTGGCCTCTCTTGCAAGTCAGTAGTATTTTTTGTAAAGAAGCATCATGGAAGTAAATTACTATAAAGGAACTTTTAAAAATGAGAAATATGTTTAGCAAATGGTGAAACACTTAGACATGATTTCCAGATTTCTTAATTTTGAAGTTATTAGTATACTATTCAACATTACCACCAAATCATTCCCATGAAATGAACTGACATGTTTATTCTCTTCAAATTTAATGTTTAATGGAGTACAAATATATTCTAGTTAATACTGTTTTTTCATTCCTCATCCCCCAAATTTATTAAGTCAAATGAGTTAGTGTACACACCTGCAGATAGCAGTCTCAGTTTTTCTAGCGTGACCCTTAGTACTAGTGTTGTATTTTGAAGTTAACAGAGATTTATGTGTGTCCACACCCCTTTGTAAAATAACTAAACCTGTAAAGAACTTTTAAATTGTAATGTTTTGAGGGTAATAATATGAGTGTAATATTTTGAACATTTTGGTGTGAATTTTTTAATTGTTTGAATATTATTCATTTGGTGCTTTTTCATTGAATATTTTGTTAAAACTACAAGGTAAATAAGTCAAAGAATTTTTAGAAAACAAGTAATACACTAAGAGGAATGGGAATCTTTCAAGTATTCCTAAAAGAGTATGAAGTACTAGTTTGTATATGTGATGGTTACCAAATTTTTTCAGTATAAATATAACAACTTGCATAGAATTGAAATGATCACATTTATGTTCATTGACTGACACTACTTGATAATTATATGAAGAGCTATGGGAGTTTTTGTAGATCCCTGGCATGTTTTAGAGAATAAATTTTCCACATATTTGCAAGATGAGACTATTATTATACCCTAATATAGTTGTGGAATCCACACTTTTTAGATAGAAACGTGTAATGAATAAAGAGGAAGGAAAACATACTAATCCACAGGGTTTTAGCAGGTCAAAATATAACTATGTTACATGGTAAAACATAAGTCAGTATATAGGGGTTGATCTAAGATGAGGAAGAAATTGCTTTTATTTGGAAGGAGAAAGAGCAGTTCATGTAAATGGTGGCTTTGAAGTATAGATTGAATTTGCACATGGGAATTGAGGTAGGAAGGATGTTACAAAGGAGAGCTCAGTTCATTACATAAAATCAGTAAATTAGGTATTCCCTACTATACGTGGTAAATAAAACATTTTCATTTTGGTACTGGGTTGGAGCAGAAATTGAAGATACGTTGTGTTCCAGGAGAGATGATATAGGGTGTAGAAGTGCACACAGACTGGACTGTAAAACGTGCCGTTTGTTCGTGTGGGGGTTCAGGTTACTTCATCTCTGTCTCTGTCAGCTTGGGTGAGACGTGGGCAGTACTCCCCTCAGAAGGTTACAGAGATTAAATATAAAGATTGATGGGACTTGTCTAGTTCTCTGTGTAAACCTGGTGTGTAATTGGCATACAGCGAAAGTTACTTTCTAATTTTACAGTTGTGATTAAAACCAAAGGTCAAAGTTTGTTGTAGTTGTAGATAAATTTACTATATGGACTTCCATGTTGGAAAAAAATTCTTTTCCCATAACAGCTGCCAGTTGTTACTTCATTGGATTCCTTCAATTTTAGAAGGAGATTTTTAAAGCAAACAAACAAACAAATAAATAGACAAAAAATCCTCTCAGGATTGTTTGGCTAAATTTTGAAAGGGAAAAAAAAGATGAGAGGTGCAAGAATTTCTAAACTCAGCTCTGTTTAAAATCATTGCCATATGGTAGTGTTGAAATAAGTTGGTAGAAAAGTAGTTTTTAAAACTTCCATTCTCCCTAAATTGTTTACAACAGTGAACATATTAATCTGATGTCCCATATTGTTGGTTGATAATTCTCGGAAAAATAGAAGTAACAGAGTAATTGTCTGTTTGACTGACTTCTTTCTTGCAGAGTCAAGTACATGTGGGTTGCATATCTTTAGTTCCTTTTTTAAGTGAATGGTAAAATTTTTAAAATACAACTTTTACTACATTGTGGATTTCATATTGTATGTTAGAAAATGGTTCCAAAATCAATTATGGTGAGAGTCAGTGACAAAGTATGATTTGGGTATAAACTTTCTTTTGACACAAGCTCATAATGAATATAACTATAAGCTGCTCTTTTACTGAGATTTCCACTAATGTGTAAAGGCTGACTTATGTTTTCTTTAGTAATGGTTTGATTTTTTAAATGTTTCTCTTCCTACAGCCTGTCCGTCCTCAGTGTCTGTTGAAGTAAGTGCCGATGGAGTAAATATGCTGCCTTTGTCCACGCCGGTTGTCACAAGTGGTCTCACCTACATCAAAATCCAGCTTGTAAAAGCTGAAGTAGCCTCTGCTGTCTGCCTTAGACTCCATCGTCCACGAGATGCCAGCACATTAGGCCTTTCACAGATTAAGTTACTGGGCCTCACTGCTTTTGGTACCACTTCTTCAGCAACAGTTAATAATCCCTTTCTTCCGTCTGAAGATCAGGTATCTAAAACAAGGTATGTTTATTTCTCATTCTTAAAGAAAGCTTCCTGTGAAATTATTCTGTGGTTTCTTTTTTAGGCTTTAGGAAGTTCTTTGTTCTGTAGGTATCTATATAATAGCATGCTTTGATTAAGTATAATAGAGATAATTCTCTAAAAGCAGAACCCTGAGTCTGGTTAAAATTGATATTTATGTGTATTTAATCCTTGAGATGATCTGTAGTATGGTATATGTGGATGTGGGTACCATTTCTTTGATTGCAGTGTAATATAAGAATATCCAAATGCCTGTCACCAGGAGTATATCTGAACCATATAAACCAGGGAGCTAGTCTTATATGGTAATTTTTGAATGTCAGTCAACAGAAGGGTTATATTTGAACCATGTAAACTAACCATACACACAAGGACTTGAATATATTATTTAATTTACATTTTTCTGGTAGATTTTGCTTGCTGAAAATTTTATAGTCTGATTTTATTGAAAGCTTAGCCTAATAATAAATATTTAGGACTTTTTTTATTCCCAAACTACTAAGACTTTACATTTTTGCAAGTCTATGATCCTATACAGTTTGTATTTATACATATAAATATGTTTGCATATGTAAAACCATTTCTTGACTAATTAAAAAAAAGCAAGCACATAGTTCCAAAATACTGTTAGCATGTTTTGTTTTGTTTTTTTAAGATTTTATTTATTTATTTTTAGAGAGGGAAGGGAGGGGGGGAGAGAGAGAGAGAGAAACATCAATGTGCAGTTGCTGGGGGTCATGGCCTGCAACCCAGGCATGTACCCTGACTGGGAATCGAACCTGTGATGCTTTGGTTCGCAGCCCATGCTCAGTCCACTGAGCTACGCCAGCCAGGGCGTATTAGCATGTATTTTTATGTATTGTGTCATAGGAGAAACATTTTGTTTATTTAATTCTTTATTGACAATCGCAGTATTCTAGATTTGTGTTGTTTATGAAACACAACACGTGTGCTGATCTTTTTGAGTTTCGTTTTACTTCTGAAAAAACTTGAGCTCTGTGAATTTATCATTTGAGCTCCTTTGTGTTGTGTATTTCAGTATTGGATGGTTACGGTTATTGCATCATTGCCTTACTCACATAAGTGATTTGGAGGGAATGATGGCAAGTGCAGCTGCACCTACTGCTAATCTGCTACAAACTTGTGCTGCCTTATTGATGTCCCCGTACTGTGGAATGCATTCGCCCAACATTGAGGTCGTGCTTGTAAAGATAGGCCTGCAGTCCACTCGAATTGGCCTGAAGCTCATAGACATTCTGCTGAGAAATTGTGCAGCATCCGGCAGTGATCCTACAGGTGACCGTTAACTTTGATATTTTAATTTTTACATGTTTGCAGAGCAATGCCGGTTGAACTATGTGCTTTGTGATAAAGTCTGTTTTTGAAATTAACTTCCATTCATGGCTTCATCATTTTTGGAGTTTGTTTTTTGTTGTTGTTGGAATTTATAGGAGAGTTATTTTTAATGAAAAATTTAAAATTAAATTGTGCTAATCTTCTCATCCCATTTTGGTTATTTATTGCAAGATTTGAATAGCCCTTTACTTTTCGGAAGACTGAATGGGCTCTCTTCTGACTCTACTATAGATATTCTTTACCAGCTTGGGACAACTCAGGATCCTGGAACAAAAGACAGGTATATAATGATCTCATTTTTATTTTTATTTTTATTTATTTATTTTTAGAAAGAGGGGAAGGGAGGGAGAAACTTCAGTGGGTGGTGTTGCCCCCTACTGGATACCTGGCCTGCAACCCACTCATGTTACCTGACTGGGAATCCAAAGGGTGACCTTTTGATTCGCAGGCAGGTATTCAATCCACTGAGCCACACCAGCCAGTGCTCATTTTTATATTAAGGTTACACATACATGCAATCACTTGTAGTGAAAGTATTTGTCATACTTTCTCCTTGGATCATTTCATGAAGGTTAAGACTGTTTTTTATACAATTTCTAGATGTTTTGTCAGCATGAAACATAAATTTTTACATACACCTTCCTACCCCTATTTCTTTTACCCAGAAGCAAAGAATCTGGTGGTTTAAAATAGAAATATGAGCACTGGCCAGTGTCGTTCAGTTGGTTGGAGTATCGTTCTGTAGACCAAGAGGTCGTAGGTTCGATTCCTGATCAGGGCACATGCCTGGGTTGGGGGTTTGGTCCCCGGGTGAGGCATATATAGAATAACTCATTGGTGTTCTCACATTGATGTTTCTCTTTCTATCTCTCTCCCTCCCTTCCTCTCTCTAGAATCAATGAGCATGTCCTTAGGTGAAGATTTAAAAAAAAATTAAATTGAAATTTAAAAGCAAACAAAAACAAATAGTGTTTTAAGAATTTAGCAGTGAATCTTTACCTGTTTCTTAAACTTCAGAGCACTATTGCTTTTAAAATTCTTTTGCTCTCAGTTAGTGGGCCCCACCTCCAAGGGATTGAGGGTAGGGTGACACTTGAAAAAGTACATTTGTTGGGGCAGCATTCTGTCATCAGAGCAAAGGAGGGTGAGTAGATGGGGACCAGGGGACACGCTGTATTCCATGTGATAACTGCACAGTGAAGAATTAGCTCCAGATTATTGCTGTAGATTGTCTTTTGTCATAAGATGAAAGAAAATTTCAAAGAGAAGGTGAGTTTGTTAAGTTATATATCCTGTAATTCTAGATTTATATATATATTGTTACAAATGAGGTAACAAATATGTTTATAGTTGTTACCTCAAATGTTTTCATTGGTTAAGATTGGTAAGGCTTTTGGAAAACTTGAACTATATCCTTGTTGCGTATATAATTCCTTTTCTCTTAGATTAAAATTATCGAGAATAATTACTATGTTATTCTCATAAATACATTTCTCATATTTAATGGTGATGCTTATCCATATTAAATTTCAGTTGTGACATAATTAGTCATTTGAATTCATTTTCTTCTTTTAAGAATTCAGGCCTTGTTAAAATGGGTCAGTGATTCTGCACGAGTGGCTGCTATGAAGAGGAGTGGCCTGGTGAGCAACACGTTCCCTAAGTCCTCAGCAATAGAGTATGGTCTTCTCATGCCATCTCCTTCTCACCTGCACTGTGTGGCCGCAATTCTGTGGCATAGCTATGAGCTGCTTGTAGAGTATGATTTACCAGCACTGCTAGACCGGGAGCTCTTTGAGTAAGTATGGCTTGTGAAATTCTTTATACTCCCAACCCCCAGGACTAGATTGCTTTGGTTTTCACTTGAAACAGCATTTCATATGCTTGTTGAGATAAAAATAATACTTTGAAAGCAGTAGTTAAATATATTCAGGTGCAATTTTGAAATGAAGGTGTTATAAAAATCTATTTAATCTCCATGTTTTAAGTAATACTAGTGTCATTGCCTATTTTTATAACCTTGAATTGGAATGTTTAATGTATATGCTATAAAGTAGAGTTCGTAGTGGTTACCCTATTTGGTAATTTACCGATCAGATTCTTTTATCTTTAATCTGTAACTACAGATAAAGAGTACAGCTAGAAATTTTGAAAGACTTGCTACTTCAGCTGGTTTATACAATTAGTTGTTTTTATACTTTTTTGATGCCTGTTAACAATTGTTCTTTTGATAAGTAGTTTTCACTTCCCATATTTCTTCATCATACCAGCTAAGGCTTTGTTGAATATACTGCCTGATAACTCATTAAGTCTGTAGCAGAATGTTATCCTTATTTCTGAAGTGCTCCATGACTTATACAAGCTTGGCCTTTTGTCCCCCGGTCAGTCATTGTCGTATTTGCCCCACCAGTTGGTATAATCTGTGACTTACTAGCAAAACTCAGTAATAGTTTTTGATTTGCAAACGTGTTTAAGCTAACAATCATGTCAAATTCAAACTAAACAATTCCTTGTTATTTCTTATTGTGTGTTTTTTTTTTTTAAAGATTTATTTACTTCTAGAGAGAGGGGAAGGGAGGGAGGGAGAGAAACAGCAATGTGTGAGGGATACATCAGTAGGTTGCCTCTCACATGCCTCCAGCAGGGGACCTGGCCCATAACTCAGGCATGTGTCCTGACTGGGAATCAAACTGGTGACGTTTTGGTTTGAAGGCCAGCACTCAGTCCAATGAACTATTCCAGCCAGGGCTATTTTTTATTGTTTCTTTACATGAATTTTTATGGTCACACAGAATGGTGGAAGCATTTTAATATAGGTCTCTTGGTTTTCTGTACTCATTTTAGACATGTAATGGAACTTCTAGTTTATCTAAATACTTAAATAATGAATCAAAGTGGTATTCCTGATATAATAGTATTTGTGTCAAATAAATGCTATAATTTTCATCAGAGTAGATAGATTTTTCTCTTATAGAAGTATTTAGAACAGTGTAGTCTTTCTAAAAATAGATATATCTATCTACATCTACATCCATACACACATTGTTAATATGGTATCTTTTATTCCTGTAGGTTACTTTTTAATTGGTCCATGTCTCTTCCCTGCAATATGGTTTTGAAGAAAGCTGTTGACAGTCTACTTTGCTCAATGTGCCATGTACACCCAAGTTACTTTTCTTTGCTGATGGGCTGGATGGGAATCACGCCTCCTCCAATGCAGTGTCACCACAGACTGTCTATGACAGATGATAGCAAAAAGCAAGATCTTAGTTCATCTTTAACTGATGACTCTAAAAATGCACAAGCACCCCTTGCACTAACTGAATCACATTTGGCTACCCTTGCATCTTCTTCTCAGTCTCCAGAAGCTATCAAACAATTATTGGACTCAGGTTTGCCTTCTCTTCTTGTGAGGAGTCTGGCTAGTTTCTGCTTTAGCCACATTTCTTACTCAGAAAGCATTGCTCAGTCAATAGATGCTTCCCAGGACAAACTCAGGCGGCATCATGTTCCACAACAATGCAATAAGATGCCTATCACAGCAGACCTGGTGGCTCCTGTTCTTAGGTTTCTAACGGAAGTGGGCAATAGCCACATTATGAAAGACTGGCTCGGTGGGCCTGAGGTCAATCCACTGTGGACAGCACTTCTGTTCTTACTGTGTCACTCTGGGTCCACATCTGGAGGACATAATTTAGGTGCACAACAGACCAGTGCAAGATCAGCTTCTCTCTCTTCTGCTACCACATCAGGACTGACTACTCAACAGAGGACGGCAATTGAGAATGCAACTGTTGCATTCTTCCTGCAGTGCATTTCATGCCACCCTAATAATCAGAAGCTGATGGCACAGGTAACGGGAAAGCCTGGCTTATGTTTTAATTGTCTCGTTATTTTAAGATGTTATCAAATAGTACCAGTGAAATTAGTTAAGAAAGGGGCATATGGTAGGCTGGGTGGTGGTAAATTTTGGGGTTGGGTACCTTTACGGGTTTGAATTTAGAACATAATTAAAATACAGTGCTGATGTTTCCTCTGTCCCTCCCTCGACTGTCACGTAAATCAGTTATTCTTTTCGATGAGATAATGGACAAAGTCACGGGAATTCTAGGTGTAGGCCATCTACTCATCCTTTTTAAATACTCCCCCAATTGAAAAGAACAGACCCAAAAACCAACACTTTAGCTGCTGGAACAGCGTTGGCCACTTGAAGGTGGTCACTGAGTGCCCCTTCTGCATCGAAGCATTGCGGTTTGTAGTAAGTGGATTGCCACAAGTGTTGGTTTGCTTCAGGGAAGAAGACAGAGTACACTTTACATGGGAGGCTGTGGCATATGAAAATGTCACATGTAAAAATGTGAAAGATGATTCTGTTTTGTTAAGTATATGGGGCCAAAAATCTTGAAAGCTGGAATTATTCAAAAGCAATTTTAGCTGCTTTTTGCTAGATTCTGCTCCATCATATTTATTTCTAGCTTTAACAAGCTGTTTGACATAAAATGGGGTTAGTAATACTTGGCTCAAAGATTTTTTTAAGAGAGTTAAATATTATAATGTATATCAGCTACCTAGCAAAAAGTTTGTCTGAGACATGGTAGGCATCAGCTTCTTTTTTCACCTTTTTTACTTGCTAGTGCTTATTCAGGTGAAACTTTATTAACATCTAGAAGGATAGCTATCATAATTTTCAAAAATACTGAATGATTTAACTTTATTAAGAAGAGCAAGATACTTTACTGTGTAAAGTAATTAATTATTGGGAAAGTAGATCTGCTTAATGTGCCTAATTAAAAGGAAATGCTTGTTAAAACTAAGGCCATGGATATGGTATTTGAAAATTTGGTTTGGGCCTTTGAATAGCATGAAACTTGGTGTTTCTGGCCTATTTATCATCTGCCAGCTTCCGGATTAGGCTTGGTTTTAGATCTTAAATGTGTTTTTTTCATAATGTAAATATGTTTTTCTTATAACCACATTGATATTAAAGTTAAAAGTAAATTGATTATGCTGGCTATTATGTGAAAACCCTACAGTAGTAATCTCTTATCCACAGAAATTTTTGTTGCACTTTTAACTTCTTACCTATTTCTATATTCATATATTTTAGGATGAAATAATGTATTTTTAATTGCTTATTTGATATATTCAAATACATTTTTAATTCACATTCTTAATTTTTCTTTTTTCATTTAAAATAAAAAGGTGCAAATTAACACCACATTTAACTTTATAACTCTTGCCTTGCCAGGTTCTCTGTGAACTATTTCAGGCATCTCCTCAAAGAGGGAACCTTCCTACATCAGGGAACATTTCGGGGTTTGTACGTAGGTTATTTTTGCAGTTGATGCTGGAGGATGAGAAAGTGACCATGTTTCTTCAGTCTCCCTGTCCAGTAAGTATTTAATAGTTAAATTATAATAATTAGCTGTCTGTAAAGATACTTTATCATTTCATACCAGAGTTTGCAGTTATTTCTATGTTCAGTTTCCCTAATTTCTAATAAGGGAAACTAAAATTAGAACAAGTTTTATGCTTCATGATATGACTTAAAAATCTCTTTCAGATAACTCTTTGTGCCTAGAATAACCTGATTTATACATTACCTTGAATATTATAATTTAATTTGGAGCAAAGTAACATGTTAGGTACAGAAGTGCTAATGCAAAACTTGACCAACAAATCACATGACAAATAAATGTGACATATTTAAATAAACCCATAAAACAAACTCTTTATGTTTTGTATGCATTGTTGAACTTTTTATTCCTTTGTGCTTTTGAAATTTTTTGGTGATCATATATATCTCAAAAAATTACATCTTGTTTTGTTTTTTTTTTTTTTGACTTTTCAGCTGTACAAAGGTAGAATCAATGCTACCAGCCACGTCATCCAGCACCCAATGTATGGAGCCGGCCACAAGTTCCGTACGCTTCACTTGCCAGTGTCAACAACATTATCGGAAGTTCTCGACAGAGTGTCAGGCAAGTCAGGTTTAAACGTTAAGTTTTCTTTAACCTTGTGTTAAATGTATTTGGAATTTTATTACTTTTATCACTATTCTTCCACTGTATTCATTCACTCACCAACCACTTAATGGCTAGAAAAGGTCAAGATACCTTCACATTGTGAAGCATGAGTAAGTAGCCGATGAACAAAACAAAATGTGCAATACATTTCAGCCCCTTTATTTTGTTTGGTGTGTGTGTGTTGTGTGTAGCAATGACAGAATGGTAGTTGGATATGTAGATAAGCTGTGGGAAGCTGTTGATAGAATTTTCTCACAATAAGCCACTTGAGTATTTTATATTAGATAAATTCCATAACATTAACTTGGATGACAGTAATAAACATTTAGTAAATCTAGGGAATAAATGAGTGTTTAGAAGATGAAAATAAGTAGGTATAATTGGTTGGTGACTTTATTGCTTATAATAGTTAAGAAAGCAGACAAAACTTTTCCCCATTATTTCTTACATGTATTTCAAAAGCTCTCACATGGTGCCTTTAAATAATTTTCATTAACTTAGAAAAACATAGTTTTTGATGGCAGAATGCAGATCATCTGTGGATGGTTTGAGTTCATTGCCCCTCAGAAATCTTAATCAGTGAAGTATTGAGTATTTGCTATTTGTAAGCACAGTAGTTTGTACTAGGGATGTATTGGGTTGGCCAAAAAGTCTGTATATTTTTTCTGTAAAATAAAAGACATTTTTCATTTTCACCAATAACTTTATTGATTTGGATATTTTAAGTACATCAGTGGCTATCTCCCACGCTCAAGGTTGATTGAGCACTATCAACTTCATCTGGTCTATCTGACTGCGGACCATGCATTCTCCAGAGAGAAATCTCCAGCATGAAACTTCACAAACCACTTTTGACATATTCTGTCAGTCATAGCACCTTCTCCATACACTGCACAAACCTTTTTTGTGTGTTTCAGTTGTGTTTTTACCTTCCTTGAAGTAATAAAACATATGCCAAAATGTTGCAGATTTTTTTCCATTTTCGATATTAAAATGGATACACAAAAATTCACCAATTTTGGTAAGTTTTTTTAAACGCCCGCTGACATAACAGCTGTCAAAATACAGTCTAACAAAGTTGTTTGGAATGAAGTTGAGGACATCCAACTACTATAGTCATCTTACAGAAAAAGCCAAACACACTTTTTGGCCAACCCAATAATAGTGAAGAAGACACATAATCTATCCTTTGAAGTATTTATGGTCTTATGTATGTTGTCAGATTTAAAAACAAGCTGGAAATTTAACTGTTTATGTTTTAATGTAAATATAAATATGTTTCTACACATTGGAGGGAATGCCTAAGTTTTTAAGAACACTGACAACTGAAGGAAGTTAACAGGATCTTAGTAAAAACTGTTGATGTCTGTTTATCAGCTGTAAATAAAAAATTGGGTTTAAGAGATTGGGAGTTGTTACCATATATAAATGGTAAGTTAAACCATGGGAGTGGATATGATCTCAGTGAGAAAATAAGGTTGAAAAGATTCTTTTCCAGTTTTAGTAGTGTATCTAATGCAAGTGTGTGCATAAATTTGTAATTCTTTTATTATCTTTTCACAAATTACTCAATAAGATGGTAGAATACTATATAAATGTATATATAACATTTTTTTCTATTTAAAAATGTCCACTTTATCTGTTACAACTACTTTTCTGATAATTTTACAAACTTTAAAAAAATTATTGATTTGTGAGAGAGAAACATCAATTTGTTGTTCCACTTATTTATTCATTTATTGGTTCAGTCTTGCATGTGCTCTGACTGGGGATCAAACCCAGAACCTTGATATGTCAGTTTGACACTAACCAACTGAGCACCTGGCCAGGGCCAGATTTTACGAACTCTTTTTTTACAGATCCCTGAAACTGTCCTTTTTAAGATGAAGAAAAAAAAATAGAAATAAAATAAAGGGAGGAGGAAGTAGGGAAGAGTTCTGATTTTCAATTATTGAGATTTCATATGATTAACTTGATAACGGAAAAGCTTAGATACTATATTGTGAAATAATTGGAAATTTAACATGCTTTGTTTATCTTAATGTAAAAGAAAGCTTTTTGCTTAAATATCATGTTCAATTATTTAGTCTACTTGATACATAAGGTCCATTTGTTACCTAAAATTAAAAAAAAATAAACTGATTGCTTTGGAAACACTGTGTCCTAGTACAAAGTTCAACAAAAAGTCCTCTTGAGAAAACATAAAAAAAAAATGCTGAATTTAACCTCTATTTACCTATGTTTTGGTCCTGTGAAAGTGTGTTTATGATCTTTGATCTATAGCCAGTATATTTTGATGTATTACATGTGTGTACATATTTTATCAACGTGTATTAAAACATGTGATCCAAAATTTGATCTGTTATTTTACCTACTTCCTAGAGCTTTTGAGAATACTGCTTTCAAATAATAAAGGCTATGTGTCAGTATTTTTGCTATGATAAGTTTCTACCATTGGTTTTAAGCAATTTGAGTAGTATATTATACCTTACAGTTTTTTTCATGTTTCTTATTATTATACTTTATTGACTTTCTTGAATCTGTGGGTTTATACATTTCATCAAATTCAGACATTTTTGACCTTTGTTTTCTCTCTACTCATTTCTCTCCCCTCCTTTGGTGATTCCATTTCTGATTTATTAGGCCTCTTGAAGTTGCTCACAACTCACTGAAGCTGTTTCATTTTTTTCCCCTATGTTTTAAAATTTGGGATAATTTATACTGTGTACTATGATCTTTTCCTCCTGGCATTGTGCCTTGCAAACTGCATCCAGCTGCCTTTGTCTTCCTGGTGACCCAGCTCTGTACCCTCACCTTAGGTGACACCTGGGTTGTGCTGAGCTGTGGCCTGGGAAACGCCCCGGACAATAAGCTGGAGTGATCCTAGGCTTCACCTGATACGATTCTCCTCACGTGCTGTCACTGCCCTGCCTTCTTGATTTGCAGGGTCTGAGAACTATTATTTCATATACTTTCTTAATTTCTAGTTATTTCAGATGGGAGAGTAAATCTGGTCTTTATTTTATCTTGGCCAGAATGGAAATGCAAACCAGAACAATTTTAAAGAGAAAGTGAGAAACCTTTTCTTGTTTCCTTTTTTTAAAGTATATTTTATTGATTTTGCTATTACAGTTGTCCCATTTTTTTCTTTCCTTTTATCCCGCTCCACCCTGAACTCGCCTTTCCTCTGGCATCCCCATCCCCCCTTAGTTCATGTCCGTGGGTCATACGTGTAAGTTCTTTGGCTTCTCCATTTCCTATACTATTGTTAACCTCCCCCTGTCTATTTTGTACCTACCAATTATGCTTCTTATCTCCATTTCTGTCATTCGGTTCCTGTTCTACTTGTTTGCTTAGTTTGTCTTTGTTTTCTTAGTGGTACCTTTTAATTTTGTGAATGGGATAACATTATATAAATTCTAATCACTTAATTATCTTTACATGTTTTCCTATTTGATTATGCTGTGTTAATTGTGTGTTTTAATTACTTCAATATTACATTCTGCCCTGTGTAACTATTTTTTTATTGTTTATGACATTATAGTCGTCTCTGTTTTTTCTGTCTTTGCCCATGTCCACCCAGCCCCACCCGTTTCCCTCCATCAGTCAATCCCCATATCATTGTCCGTGTCCCTGGGTAATGCATACATGTTCTTAGGCAAATCCCTTTGCCATCTTTCATTCAGTCCCCCTCCACAACCCCTACAGCTGCCATTCAGTTCCATGTATCTATGCTTCTGTGTCTATTTTGTTTGCTAGCTTATTTTGTTCTTTGGATTCCACTTATAAATGAGAGCATGTGATAATTGTCTTTTGCATTGACTGGCTTATTTCACTTAGCATATTTGTGTAACTATTTTTGCCATTTCAGGTTGCTTGGTTGTTTTTGTATGAAAATAAAATGTATTGTTTTATTGTGTATTTATTATTTTTGTGTTTACAGAATTTTTTAATTTCACAAAAGCAGAACCTGTCTAAACACAATCTGTAGTTAGGAAGAATCTCTAAAAATTGAGATTACTGGACATTTTCAGATACTTAAAGAAAGCTTTAAAATAGGGAAATAGTACAAAAGATGCGGTTTTATCCTATGACCATTTTGCCTTTCTAAACATAATAAGTCATTGGATCATAATTGTGTTGTTGTAAAAGTGAAAAGAAAAATTATATTAATCCTATCAACTTAGTGAAAAACATTTCTAATATCATAAAAGTTCATTGAGCTATTTGGATTTCTTAAAGGTTAAATCATATTATATATGGTCTCCATTTTTTCATGATTTTCAATAGCATGCCATATTCCAATGTAATAAAAGAAAATATTAATTCAGAGAGTGATAACTATGAAAGTACTTAGATGTCATTTTTAAGTACATTACATTGTCATATGAGATTTCTAACTAAATAAAAATAGCAAAATAGGAAATCTCCATTAATTGACATTTGTTTCATTACACTGTTTGTGGAGTAACTGTGAGTCTAATGGGAGGCTGTGGCGTAGGCTTGACTTCCGTGTTTGCCCTTACAGGTTTGCAGTGACCTTTCTAAGGCTGTTTTCTTTTTTTGAAAATAATAGTCTTCCTTGATATGCATGCTGGGAGGAACAAATTAGATTTAGGTGGCAAGCAGATTGAATTATACCTAAAAGAAAACAAGTTTTCATGGTAATGGTTTCCACTGCCTGTATAAGTAATACGTTTATTTTCTAGAGATTGGATTTTCAGTACGCTGGCTAAGAACCGTGGTTAGGCCCTTTCATTGATATTAGCTAGGACAGGATATCAGACTTCGTCTCATAGTATTTCTTCTACATCCATTTACCTACAAGTAGTGATAATACAATCTTAGATAATCTCCCCTTGAGATATTTATCACTTCCCTTCTTAAGGACTTTGAAAAGCAATGTATTTTATGTAATGTTTTCTTACAGATACACCAAGTATCACTGCTAAACTAATCAGTGAGCAAAAAGATGACAAAGAAAAGAAAAACCATGAAGAGAAAGAAAAAGTTAAGGCAGAAAATGGATTTCAGGACAACTATAGTGTTGTTGTTGCTTCAGGTATGCTTTCTGTTTTTATAATTTTGATTTTCTTTGGGTTTCTCTATAGTGTAACAATTTATATTTATAGGAACTTCATGTAATCTAAAGTATTAATGCAAATGGCTGACTTATAATGATGTCTTAATACCAAGTATAAAACTGTTACACCTGAAATCTGTTACTCTTTGGCAGTAGACTTATTAAACTTACGTTATGTCCAAAGCTTACAGTATGTCATTAGATATGGGAGGTATGAGAATAGTTTAGATAGCGCATTTCAGCTTAACAGTGTACAGAGAATTGTACTGTTACAAACCCACTGTGTTAAGGAATTTTTGTATAACTTCCTTGTTTTAAAAAAGCAAAATGAAAAAGTATTCACCAGTGGTCATTTATGATGTGTTTATTCTTTACATAAAATTAGAAAATGAAAATAATTGAAAGAACATTGGTTGAAAATGAATTTTTACTATTAGGTGCAAGATAAAAAAACAGCTAAGAAAACTGGTAATTTGGGAACATACATTCCTTGACATAGGTGTGATGGTTTTCTTTCCAAAGAGAAAGCTCGCCTTATTCCTCTGATAGTAGGCCTCTGATTCAGTTTAATCCGTTCTGTCAGAAAAATTAAGGACAGAAGATTTCCTACACATATTTGTACAAACTACTTTCTAGTAAATGGGTGCTCATCGGTATCTCATAGAATAGAGTAGTGGACAACATTTTTTACCTTCTTGGAAAATAGTTACAAGTGCAGCCAAAATTACTTGTGGAGTCTCGTGAAGGACAAGTAGAATCGGGAGATCAGATGTTAAGTTAGAAGAAACATTTCTATATTTTGGTTAGGAATGTGGTGCTTTATCAAAATATCATAGAAATACACTTTTACTTCATTACTGTGTTGACCACATTGAATCTTACTGATTTTTACATGCAGGGCTGAAATCCCAATCTAAGCGTGCCGTGTCCGCCACCCCACCTCGCCCCCCGTCCCGGAGAGGGAGGGCAGTGCCTGATAAGGTGGGCAGCGCTTCCTCGGCAGCAGAGACGGCCAACAAAATCATCACCGTCCCAGTGTTCCACCTGTTCCACAAGCTGTTGGCAGGTAATGTCCATAATGCTGAAATACCTCGGAAATTTTAAGACTCTTACAGTTATATAAATCATGTGTGATAACCAGTGTCATATTTAAGCAGGTGCTATTGATGAGATAAATGAATTACTGACTTTGCTCATGCAGTTCCAAGAGAACTGAGGAACATTTAACACTGTAATATTGCATACTTATGCTTTCCTAGCCTCCTGACTTTTGCTGTCACTGTGCTATGGAGTAATCAGTGATAGTAATGTTTTGGAGCATTCACAAGTTATATAGGAAGCATTGTGAGGCAAATTTTAAATCGTTAATTCCAGCAATAAAGCTCTTAAATGTATCACTGATAGATAGTTAAGCAATATTTTCTGCCCAGCTAAAACATATTCTTTGTCTAGTATACTTTGTATTGGTCATAGTGATACCCATTTATTTTATCTCTGTTTTTGTGCTGTATCGTTACAATCAAATTTCTAACTAACTTTGAATGGGTTTTCTTCCTTAGCTTTACATGGTTGATTTATAGCAGGGGTCAGCAAACTGTGGTGGTGGACTAGATGCCTTTTTCTTAATAAAAAAAAAAGTTTTATCGGAATAGAGCTAACTCCATTTATTTATGTATTGTCCATAGCCATAATTATAAAGTTAGTTGTTGCGGCAGAGGTTGTATGACCTCCATAGCTTGGCATATTTATTATTTGGCCTTTTATGAAAAAGTTTTACCAACCACAGATTTATAGGAATGTCTGTTTCTTCGTTTCTATTTGCTGTGCCTCAGAGGATCTTGGTGGGGTTGGTTAGTGACTAACTTCCACAGGCATCATTTATTGTTCACATACATCAGAAATAGACTTTAAGTTTTGTAAACTTTCCGTGGGCTGATGTTAAATTGTTCTGAATTTGGAGTCAGAATCAAATTCCTACCCATAATTTAGTAAAAACATTAAGTAATTGAGTAAATTGAATCATAAATGTCTCCTTGGATTCCAGGTTTAACTTAATTCTGTCACTTTTAGGCCAGCCCTTGCCTCCTGAAATGACCCTCGCTCAACTTTTGACTCTCCTGTATGACCGGAAGCTTCCTCAGGGTTACCGTTCAGTAGATCTGACTGTTAAATTGGGGTCGAGAGTTATCACAGACCCCAGTCTGTCCAAAACAGATTCTTTTAAAAGACTACACCCTGAAAAAGGTAAGTGTATGATATCCTTTAAAAAATGCAGTCTATAATCTGAGGAGTCAGGGATTTCTAGAGCTGGTGACTTAATTTACCTTTGTTTTTCTTTACATCAACTTAACATAAAAGTATTTTTCTTTATGACTGAGTTACTTGTAAATATAAAAAATTGCCATTTTTCCATTGGAAATTAATCTTAATTCGTACTATAGTACCACTTATTTTATAAGCACGTGTGCTTTGATTTTCTAACATTTCTGCATGAGCTGTGTGCCTTACCATTTTATAATCAAAGTGAGAATCTCAATTCAGTATTTTCAGCTTTCTGATAACATGAAGTGGTATTTTATGCTCAAACATTATTCCCCTCAAAGTTCAATATTTAATTATTATTAAATAATTGAACCAAAATTGACCTTTTGATTTGCCTTTGTGAGTGATCCAAAGCTAAGCCAATATGGTATAATTTTTAGTTTTCAGTAAGAAGTCTTTGTCGTTATTCAAATTTTCCTAATTGGGTACTTTAGAGCCTAACATGTATACACGTAGTATTTGTTGTGAATCTCTAATGACTTGCTTAATTTCACATAGAATGTAACTAACCACTAGACCTACAAGACAGTGTTTCTCAATATGATTATAAATTACCTACAGACCATTAAAATGTAGATCCCTTATTCAGTGGGTCTAGGATGGGACCTGAGATTCTATACTTCAAAAGCTTTCAGGCAGTGCCAAAGATACTGGCCTCTGGGCCATACTTTCAGTAGCAAGGCTATAGGAGGCAACATCAGAAGCCATTTAAACACTTTTGTCTCATCTACCTTTATATAGATATACCTGAATCACATAAGATGCTTACGCTCTTTTGTTGATGAAAGAGATGACGACAATATCTGCTTTGTAAATGCAATAGTACTGTAAAAACATTCTTTCTTACCTATTTTTATTTTATTCTAGATCATGGAGATTTACTTGGTAGCTGTCCAGAAGATGAGGCTCTCACTCCAAGTGATGAATGTATGGACGGGATACTGGACGAATCTTTGCTCGAAACCTGTCCCATTCAGTCACCGTTACAAGTGTTTGCAGGAATGGGTGGACTGGCTCTTATTGCAGAAAGACTTCCCATGCTCTATCCAGAAGTAATTCAGCAGGTAAGATAGGACTCCTAGTTGAATACATCATTTCATGGCAAATAAAGCCCTTTCTTCTTTTGTTTGTTTTTTTCATTTATAAGTTTTTTTCCCAGCTTCATCGAGAAATATTTTTTTAACTTATATTAACCTTTTGGAAGTACTGTTTCACTTAGTCTCTGAGTATTGTATAAGTGTGTAAATTAATTGGTACTGAAGAAATGTTGAAGACTGAGCATATTTACCAAACTCATTACACTGTAGCCTTTACATTGATGTTGTGGTTGTCATACTGTAACATTTTGTTTCTGTGCTTCTTTAGGTGTGATACTAATTTATGGATATTGTTGCAAATGGGAGAGTGAAGTAGCAATATACACTTCTGTCTAAGTGCAGACCGTCTTTTTGCTTAACTTGCGCTTTTCTTTTAGGTGCCATTTTTATTTTAGATAGTTTATAAAACATTAGTTTAACCTCTTCACCTTTTCATTAATATTACTGTTATTCTCTTATTAATGGGGGGAGTGTGGTGCATGGTGAGTTGTAAATGCAAAGTTCTTGTTGAATAAGGTGAGAAAATTATTCTCATTTCATGTCCTTAGTATATTATATGTGCCTGCATCAGTTTCCTAAGGCTGCTATAAGAAATTATCACAAACTGAGTGCTTAAAACACAGAAATTTTTCTCTTAAGGTTTAAGAAGCTGTAACTCTGAAATCAGGTGTTAACAGAGCCATGCTCTCTGTGATGGCTGTTGAGAAGAATTCTTTTTGCCTCTTCTGAGCTTCTGGTGGCTGTTGGCAGTTGATGGCATTCATCGGCTCATAGTGGCACCACTGCAGTTACTGTCTGCATTTCACATGGCCATGTGTGTGCATCTCTCCTTTTCCAGACACCAGTCGTTGGATTTGGGTTCTGCCCTAACCCAGTATGACCTCATTTTAACTTGATTACATCTGGAAAGATCCTACTTCTGATTAACATCACATTCTCAGGTCCTAGGCTCCTTGGAAAAATTCTAGGATTGGGGTAGGGAATATACTAGATCAGCCTGAATACAGAAACTTGCTTTAAGGGAGTCATACTAACCAAGTCTGATTCTATTCAGGCCTCAAATAAAATAATAGAATCTTATAACCTATAGAATAACATTAGAATCTAGGAGAAGGATACCAAAAAATAACCCATAATGTATTTATAAAAAATTATTTATACATTCTTATATGTTTAGTCACATTCAAAGTATTCTTCATTTGATGCAGTATACCTGTCAAGACTTTTTTCTGTTCCTGAAAACACTTTTTGAACTCATTGATTTTGATGCCCTTCAGTGCTTCTGCCATTTTTTGTTTCACCTCTTCCACATCAGCAAAATGTTTCCCTTCGAGGACTTTTTCATCTGGGGAAACAAAAAAAGTCACACAGGGCTATATTAGGTTAATAGGTTGGGCGGGGCACGGGGTTCCTGCTGTTTTTGGTCTAAAACTGCTGAACACTCAGCACAGTGTGGGCAGATGGGCTTGTAAATCACCCATCATGAAATGGGCAAATGCGTTGTAAAGAGTCTTCAAAAAAAAAAAAAGAAATTCACTGAAGCCAAATACAGTCTCTCACACTAGCTGGTACACTGATACAGATGGGTTCCTAGAACACTCACCCAGCAAGGGAAGTCTGTACTACAAGGGACCTGCCTTCCAGAAGATAAATACGCTTTTTGGGGGTCCCCCTTTATATACTGGTATAAATTAATAAATAAATACATGGAGAAGAAGGGAATGTTTACAGTACAGTGATAACTAATAAATGTAGAAGGAATGATAGAATTAGAAAGTCGCTATTTGGCAACCACCATAGTAATTATTGTTTTAGGCAAGAATTACAGAATTACTAGTTGTAATGGATCAACGTTTGGTGAGAAACAAGATGTGTCTATAGTCTCAAAGTATCTACTCAACTATTTACAAAAGATAAAATGGTAACTTTAAACCAGAGATATTTGACAGATACCACTGTACTCCTGGTATCCTGTAACTCCTATGTTTGGAAGCTTTTTATTTAAAAAAAAAAGTCCCTTTGTTGATCTTCATATAGCTCAAAGAGATCATTTGAAGTGATTAATTTGAACCTGGTATTGAAATATGCAAATAATTAAACAAAAAATTTTTTTTTATGTTTCCTTTTAGGTGAGTGCCCCGGTTGTAACATCCACCACTCAGGAAAAGCCCAAGGATAGCGATCAGTTTGAGTGGGTGACCATTGAACAGTCAGGGGAATTGGTTTATGAAGCACCAGAAACCATCGCAGCGGAACCTCCACCCATCAAGTCAGCAGTACAGACCATGTCTCCTATACCAGCCCATTCTTTGGCTGCTTTTGGACTATTTCTTCGTCTTCCGGGCTATGCCGAAGTGCTACTAAAGGAGAGGAAACATGCCCAGTGCCTTCTTCGGTTGGTGTTGGGAGTGACAGATGATGGAGAAGGAAGTAAGTGTTTAGTATTACTATGAAACTTAACATAGGTGGGTCGTGTAAAGTTACTCAGATTATTACCTGTTCATCATTTACTTCTTTTGTAGTTAAACTACTACATGATTTGTTGTTGGCAACTTAGTTCCAATAATAAACATAATAAATCTTTTAAAATCTTCATTTTCATTTCTTTATTTATTCAAAAGATATTTCCTGAGTGCTTTCAAAACAGCTGGGCCTTGGAGGGATTTAGAGATCAGTCAAGTATTTAGACCCTGCCTTCAAGGAGCTAGTATTCTTCAGTAACAGCAATGAGGAATGTGTATGGACCATATAGCTTCTGCAAGTTACAAAAGCCTTGAGAGAAATACAGTGTTATGGAGCCTCTCAGGCGTGAGACGACTTACTACCCAGTGAAGTTAATCAAGTGATATAGCAGTTTTTTGTGGATCCATGAAGGATACACAGTCAACTGAGGTTGAGATGAGTTATTTCAGAAAGAAAGAATGCTTTTGAGCAATATTGTATGCTCAGACTGTATGAGAAGTGTTAGGTTGACTGACGAAAATTTGCGTGAAAAAGCAGCACTGAGAGCTCGTTTTAAAAGCTGCTGTTGATAGCAGATCATAGAAAGGCTTATAAAGAACTTCAGATTTTATTCTGAATAGCTATGAAGATTTATTATTAAAACAATAAAAGTAGTGATGTGATGAGAATATTTTTTTAAAAAGTGAATTTGGTAGCAGTATTTAGATTAAAGAGAAACAGACTGATAATAACAATGTATTTTATACTATACTATACTATACTATACTGTACTATAGAATAATAATAGAAAACTATGGTGATTGTTTCCAGGAGAATGACCATTTTATTTAATAGAAAGAAACAAATAAAAATTCCAGCTAGGATAGCCCAGCAAGTAGATTTTCATTTGGTTTACCTCTAATTCTTCAATTAATGAACATTAAATTTATAAGTTTATTTATTTTTGTTATTTTAGACTTACATGGTTTTGATTATAAAGGTGATAACTTTCACATGCCATTCACAAAGAATGTAGTGTTGGACTCTACTACAAAGTATATTTAATCTAATAAAACTGAAATTATTTGTAGATCCTGTAACTCTGAAGCTATCAAATACTTAAAGTGCATACTTTTTCTTTTTTATTTTCCTATTAATGGGATTCTTCAAAAATGTTGACTATATTTTGAATGTTTTTGTAACCATTACAACTACTACCTAATAAATAGTTCTGGTTGTTTGGTTTCATATACAAATTATATATGCTTATTAGGTCAGGAATTTCTAATTACTTAACCTGATTTTTAAAATTTAAGTGGATTGCCCTGGCTGGAGTAGCTCAGTGGATTGAGCGCGGGCTGCGAACCAAAGCATCACAGGTTCGATTCCCAGTCAGGGCACATTCCTGGGTTGCAGACCATGGCCCCCAGCAACCACACATTGATGTTTCTCTCCCTCTTTCTCCCTCCCTTCCCTCTCTAAAAATAATAAATAAAATGTTTAAAAAACAATAAAATTTAAGTGGATAGAATGGTGAGAACCATTGTCATTTATTTATTTATTTATTTATTTATTTATTAATAGAGAGGGGGGAAGGGAGGGAGAAAGAGGGAGAGAAACATCAATGTGTGGTTGCCTCTGAACCAGGCCCCCACTGGGGACCTGGCCTGCAACCCAGACATGTGCCCTGACTGGGAATCTAACTGGTGACCCTTTGGTTCACAGCCCGAGCTCAATCCACTGAGCTACACCAGTCAGGTTGAACCATTGTGTTTTAGAACGCTATTACGAGACAGTCAATGTGACCCTAAACAGAAAAGATAGAATTGCCTTTGTGTCATTGCAGACTATTTTTAATGAGTATACAGTGAATGGTTATTAAAAATCATAATTCTGATATCCCTTCTTGCAGTGAGTCTCATCCAGTATTTACAAGGCAATGGGTTGTTTTTTTTTTTTTTTTGCATTTAACACTTTTCTAGCTAAAATATAGTAGAAAGCTATCTTGTAAACAAAACAGAATAGTTTTACTCTCATTACCTGTTGTTCATTATTGAAATTACTTCCAAGTCAAGCAATTATTTTCACACTGTTGTAAAAAACTTGTGTTTTTTTAGTTGTTAGATTTTAAATTCTAGCTTATAATAAGTTTAACATAGTCTAGATATTATCATATGAATATATTTCTCTTATTGGGTTTATGGAGATGATGTTTTATAGAGCTTTCCCAGACATTGTTTATTATTAAATTTTAAATTATCACTATTACATATGTGGTATTTGGGTTGTTTTCTAGTAAATATAATGGTGTAATTTTCTATTGTCAGTTTTTGTGATCCTGTATATGGGTCCTTATTGTGTTTTTAAAATATTGTAAATTTTGGTCATATCTTTTTAATCTAGGTCATATTCTGCAGTCTCCATCGGCCAATGTGCTTCCAACCCTGCCCTTCCATGTCCTCCGTAGCTTGTTTAGCACGACCCCTCTGACCACTGACGACGGTGTGCTTCTCAGGCGGATGGCCCTGGAGATCGGGGCACTGCACCTCATCCTTGTCTGTCTCTCTGCTCTGAGCCACCACGCTCCACGAGTTCCAAACTCTAGCCTCAACCAAGCAGAGGTGGGTTCAGTTTTCATCCTTTAGATGATGAAAAACTAAGTTAAATATACAGAGTACGCAGTATAGTTTTTTATGAAGCAATTAATATTTCAGGCACTTGTGTGTTCCCTTTTTGCCCCTAAAGCAAAGAATATTTAAATGAGAATCTATGAACTAATTGTTCTCTTTTTTATTAGGCTCTTTCAGAAAACCATTAGCCAACTTGTCTACTTGAAAAACAAAAATAACTTAATAGCTTAATTAGCTTTTCTAATTACCTGGGATATGCTGAGTTTGAACTGTGATTCCTCTTCCTTTTCTTTCTTGAACTTTAGAGAATCATACCATTGAGTGTTAAGTTCTAGCCAGTATAGCAAGAGAAGAAGAATAAAAGAAAAAATAAGCCTCATTATTTCAAAATGATTTTGTTATGCTTATATTAAAATTCCAAAAGAGCTAATGGTATAAGCTAGTTTAAGGAGGATACAATATACAGGTACAATTAATAAAAAGAGGTTATTTTTGTATCCCAGTACAAACATAAAGTGACCTTATTAATGGTATTTTTAGAATAGCAGCAGAAGTAGAAATTCATGAATAAATCTCAAAATATGTGTGTATAAGGCTTCTATTCATAAAGTATATATTATTTTTAAAAGAAACACTACTATAAACTTGTTGCTTAATGAAATAAAATGGAATTGGAAGCACAGAATGGGGCACTGTGTTTATGTATGTCTTATAAAGAACTTACATTCAGAATGTTTAGAGAATTTAAAAAATGCCAGAGAAAGGGTAGGAAACCCAGTAGGAAAATAGGTGAAGGGCTAGAATGGGCACTTCATTAAAGAGGCTATTTAAATAACCAATAAATATGAAAAGGCAGTCTGTTTCATTGGTTATCAGAAAACCGATAATACGCTACAATTCCACACCCATCAGAATGTGTAAAATTTCAAAAACAACAACACAAATATTGCCCCGTCATCATTTGCAATAATGTAAAGATAATGGAATGAATGAAATAAATAGTGTAAAAATAGTAGAATGGATAAATTAATGGTCTGCTGTGTAGTGGAACTCTATACTATAAGATAATGAAAGAAAACAGATACAGCCAAGCACATAGCTGTTTTGATTAATTCATGAGCGTAACTAAAATGCTAGGCATAAAGGAATATATACAGCATGATTCTGCTTATATAATGTTCAGAAACTGGACAAAAGGGAACTATAGTAACTAGGGTTTCATGCTTAGGTAGTAAAATTATAAAGAGAATAAGGAAACAATGGTTATAAAAGTCAGGAGGAATGTCGGTGTGACAAACAGGAGGTGGTATGAGGGCTGTTTCTTACATGCGGTGATCTCATTCTTGATCTGCACTGTTAAATAAGTGCTTGCATTTAATTAAACTTGATCTATTTGCTTTGTGTTCTTGTTGTGTATACTTCACATTCAGAAATTTTTAAAAAGCTTTTGCCCTGGCTGGCGTGGTTTAGTGGGTTGTGTGCCAGCCTATGAACCCCAAAGGTCCCGGGTTCAATTCCCAGTCAGGGCACGTGCCTGGGTTGCAGGCCAGGTTTCCAATTGGGGGCGTGTGAAGGGCAACCAATTGATACATCTTTCGGACATTCCTCCCTTCCACTCCCTCTAAACATAAACAAATAAGATCTTTGAAAAAAATAGCAGTTTTTATCAGTAAACTTAATCTACCGGTAAACATTTATATAATTACAGCACTTTGTGATTCATTTAACAGTTTATCTTGTAAAATGGGAAGGATGAAATTCCTTAGTCACAAATCCATAAAACTACATAGCAGATCAATTTGTGAAAGTATTTATGAAAATATTCAGTTTTAGAAGATGTTCCCATTAAAAGAAACGTAAAGCATGGGTACACTATTACATGTAAATTATTTTGTAAAGTAATACCTAATTGCCAGTGTTTTGAGGGTACTAGAATGCTAAATTTAATGGAAATTTTTTAAAGGAGGTTTGATGTTACAGAAATAATATCATAATCCACAAAAATAATAACGAAGGATTGACCTTCATAGATTTTGAAATTATTTTATAAAACCAATAGGTCTCAGACTTCTTTTCTGTCTACACTATTCACATTTTTAATATGTCCCTCATTCCCGGTATTTTTGTACACATTGTATTCTTAACAAGAAATTAATTACTGTTTCTAGAAATGGAAGTGGTCTTGCTTACTGTGACTGAAAACATGCGACGCCATCATAGAGTTCTGATGTGTGTGTGTGTGTGCCTGTATTAGATTCACCCTGAAAAATCTGGCTCACATCCCTCTTCTTTGCACAATTTTCTCTTTAATTTTGAGTCATTGGCTCTTTTCTGCCTTAAGGTGCTTTACCCCATTTTTTCCTAGTAAATATTTTAGACATTTATTTGTTTGTTTAAAATGTTATATATTGATTAGGAATTGGGAGAAACATCGATTTGTTGTTGCACTTATTTAGGTGTTCATTGGTTGATTCTTGTATAGGTGCCCTGACCAGAGATTGAACCGGCAACCTTGGTATATCAGAACGATGCTCTGACCAACTGAACTACCCAGTCAGGGCTTCCTGCCTGCGCGCACCTCCCCCCCATCCCCAAATACAAGCATTTGTTCCCCAGTTTTCCTTACTCTAACCCCTGGTAACTACCAACCCATGTTCTGTCTTGGTGTATTTGCCCACTCTGGATATTTCACATAAATGGAATGGTATAATATGTTACCTTTGTGCTTGTATTTTAGCATATGCTTTTGAGGTTCATCCACACAACACATAGCATTATTTCATATGGCTGAATAATACTCCATTGTATGTATATACTGTGATCTGTTCATCCATTCATCCATTCATGGGTATTTCTTTCTACTTTTTGGCTATTGTGAATAATCTTGCTATGAAAATGTGTGTACATGTATTGGAGTGTCAGTTTTTATTTCTTTGGGTATATACATAGGAGTGGAATTGCTGGATCACATAGTAATTCTTTGTTTCATTTTTGAGCCATTTCCAAATTGTTTTCCAGGGTGGCTGAACTATTTATATTCCTACTGATAAACATTTTTGAGGATAAGTAAAACCAAGTAGTAATAAATTTTTGTGTTTTGTTACAAGCCTCAGGTATCAAGCTCTCATAACCCTACATCAACAGAAGAACAGCAGCTGTATTGGGCCAAAGGGACTGGCTTTGGGACAGGCTCCACAGCTTCTGGATGGGATGTGGAACAAGCCTTAACTAAGCAGAGGCTGGAGGAGGAACATGTTACCTGCCTTCTGCAGGTATGTTTGTAAAGTTGATATTGTCAGTGATAATAGTTAGGGTTTTTTTTTTTTTTTTGTATTAGTATTGGTTTTTAAGTATTGATGACTATCCAACTCATCTTCAGCTACTTTTATAAAACCCATTAGGCTCCCTGCTCTCAGTTCTTTTAGGATACCACTGGACAAAGTTTACCCTTCCTTACTTGTAATTAAATTCCTACCCCTTCAATTAGCTTCTTCGCTGGGAGGAAAATGACAAGAACAAAATTATTCAATGATTGGAAAATCTACCAGTCATCTTCTCATCTGAAGTACTGAAGCTGTATTCTTAACAAACAATATCATTTATTTATCGATTTTTATGTCTTTGTTCCTCGTACTGTTCTATGACTTTTCTAGAATCAGGAAAGTTGAACTACTAGAGAAAGTCCTTAATGCCACAGAAATGAGAAGGGGAGGTGCATTAATCAAATGATAGGTTGAGTCTTTGAGCACTTGTTTTCTGCAATTCTAGAAGGAAAGGGTCATCTTAGTATAAAATTCTAAGATTCCATCACCCTAAAACTGTAAAGTGAATTTATTCAATAAAATAAATCAATTGCTACTGAGGTTTTAAGTTTGTATTCTTAGGTGGATTTCTTCTATATAGTCATATACAGGGTGGGGCGAAAGTAGGTTTGCAGGTGTGAGTATGGGAAGCAGTTTGTTCTTGTATGATTATTTATTAATTACTGTATTTTCAATACAAACAACTGTGAACCTACTTTTGCCCCACCTGGTATAGTGCCTCATCATGCAAAACACCTTCTTCTCTTTTAAAAATCTAAAGAAAAAATTGTCTTATTTTGAAAGTATATAGTACATGAGAGTAATTGAGTTGAAAATAAATACTCTTTGTATTCAAACTAAATATCTGACATAAAATATTTGCTTTTGAAATATGTGAAGCTTAAATCCAATTTAAGTCTAGCAATTTTTTCTTTTAGGTTCTTGCCAGTTACATCAACCCTATGAGCGGTGCGGTAAATGGAGAAGCTCCGTCAGAGAGCAGAGGACAGAACAGTAACGCCCTTCCTTCTGTGCTGCTAGAGCTGCTCAGCCAGTCCTGCCTCATCCCAGCCATGTCATCCTATCTCAGAAATGATTCAGGTACGTCCTGCCTAATACTCCTCTGAAATACCTTGTGGGGCAGTCCTTTGGTTTGTTTATTTTGTCATTTTCAGCTTAAATAATACGGCTCAGTTTATTGGGTATTTTCCCCCAATATATGAAGGAATGAGTTTCATGGAGTTACTTTATGAATTATTCTGGAATATTTAGGCTTTCGGAGTGCGGGGCTCTTTTGATACTATGTAGTTACCTGTCCTAGAATATTGAATAAAATAAAGACCTCTTTGTTCTTTACTTGGTGTTAGCATATTGGTTAACATGAAATCAGTAACATAACATAACTCTGGCCAACTATATGGAACAAGTTTGTTTTTAACATACAATTTTAAAACTTACCTTCAAAGAAGTTAATAAGCTAAGTCTGAAATTAAGAGAGTCGTTACAAGAAATTATGAAAAACAAATTTTGAAGCTATAGCTTCAATGTAGGTAATTGGAACAAATGAAATATACATTTATTAGGATATTTTACTTCCAATATTCTTAAAAGGAATGATAAAAAAAAACCTTAAAGAGAGAAAGTAATTGTTTTCATGAGAAATTTCTTAGGTAGATAGGAACATCCTCATATAAAGGATGTGCTTTTTTAAATTTCTCTCTGTCAACATTGTGGCTTACATTTGCCATAGCCATGTTATTCTGAAAGCTGTATTGTAGACAAGATCATTTTCTCTAGCTACCAGTACATTCATGCTCTTTAGTGAGCCTGCAGATACCCCAACGGCCACTAGGTGGAGGTCCTCTTTCTTTGCTGCAAATAGATTCGTAAAAATGCATGAATATGAGTTAAGCAGAATTGTACTTCAGAGTTCTTCACCCTGACCTCATCTTGCTTCCCTTTTTGAAAATGAAATTTTTCATTTTATGAAAATTGCACCATTGTGCACATTCAATCACTTGACATTGATTTAGTGGAACATGGTAAAAAATTTTTACTAAAGGGTTATAGAATCTCTTATCTTTTTAGTGCCATTTTCATAATGTAGAGGTAAATATAAATATCAATTCAGAGTGAAAGGGAAATTAGAGTTATCCAGTTCAATCCCTTTCATTTTACAGGTTAAGGAACAGGTGAGAAAAATGAAATCTAGAGAAATGTATTCATTTGGCCAAGTTTAACTTATTAGTTGTAATATGGCCATTATCAAACTTTGAGACATTTTCAGATTCAAAGATGAGATACAAATGAATTTTGTCAGTATGGAAAAGAGAAAGGAATGAATGTGATGTTGTGGAAGCATGTGGGAATGAAAGAACAAGCACAGGGCTTTTTTTATTGGAATGTTACCAAGTATCTGTGAATTTGGCTGGTTGAGCTAAATGATGGTATGTACTAGTAATACAGTGTTTTCATTTTCAAAGTATTGATTTGGCAGTTCCATAAGCAGCTGTAGTGGGACAAAACCCCTTACTGCCAGCTTTGTTATACCATCCGATTTTCCTCACCCTGGACTTGTGTGTCTGAGGTTCTTGTTAGTAGATCTTCACTTCTGTTCCTCAAAAAGTCAAGATTTCAGTTTTGCTCTTTGAGAATAAATTTAATTTTGTTGTCATGGCAAATGTCTTAATTTAAATATGATGACATTCATTACATACAAAAGTGATTTCTAAAATGTGTCTCTAAAGTAAATGTACAATGGGAAACCCATCTTTTTTAGGTCTCAGGGCAGCAAGAGGGCCTGTTGTTCTTGAGGGTTTAGAAATTGTGTTAGTGCTCTTGCATGAAACGATAATGGTCTGATAGCTATAGGAATATATGATTTTATCATTTATGAAAATAGTTATTTTGCTTGGTACACATGCTTGAGAAAAATAGAAATTATTGAGCTGCCATAATATAGGCAAATGTAGTACTTATAATGTAGTACTCAAATATAAGAAGTACTTCATATCCATATTTCTAGTTTTCTTGGTAATAGTTTATTTGAAACTTTGAGGTGTTTGTAATATGCCATTTCTTTGCATTATTATAATGAATCTATCAGAAATGGGTGAAAATTTAAAAAGATTCTTCTGCTAAGTGGAGTTGCATGCCATTTTGTTTTTAATTCTGAACTGCGTTACAGTATGGTCTCAGTTTTCTTGAAAATTAGCTGTGGAGTACAAATAAAACTTCGAGCATTTGCCTATATTTAATGACTTATTTCTGTGTGTGATTTAAAAACAAGATACCATCAGGTGTTATACGCCATTTCATTCCTGGTAAGAGAGTACATGGTGCCAAGAATTGGAGCCTGTCAGTGTCCACTGAGAGTGTCGGGCCCCTGGGTGCTCGTCAGCAAGCATTAGTGCCTTTTCTCTGGACTTCTCCAGTGTGTCGGGGACTTCTTAGGTAGAAATACCTTTAATATAGAACACGTCACTCTGTTGAGTACTTACATGGGTAAGTTTTATAATAGAGGAGAGAGGTTGCTTAAATTAAAATTTGGGTGGGTTACCGGTTGATTTGATTTGTATAGAGATTTGTAAGGGTAAAATATCTGCAATACTTCAGTGATACCTTCCTTAATTCCTCCAGATAGAGTGACTCTTCCCTTCCTGTTAGTTGCCAGTGTACCTAATGCTGATATTTTCACTTCTCATGTTGTGGTCCAATTATACTATAAACTTTCTTAATAAAATTTCATCTAACTAACCTGCCGGGTTAACCATAACTCTCCATTTTGTAAAAAACTTGATGTGTGCCATATATATTTCATGTGTATATATATATTTCTTTTCCAACGGATTGTAAGCCTATTAAGAGTTAGTTCTATTTGTTTTAAAATTTACTTAGGCCAGATGTATTGCCATTACATAATTAAATGTACACAAACTAGATGTTTATATGCTTAATTAGTGGAATGCTTTTAAAAAGACCCATAAGAAAGGAATTGGCTGAAACAGTCGTGGAACTGGGTTTACGTTCAGGAACTCTGGAAGATTGCATGTGTATACACACCCACATTTTTTAAAATCCCGGTGGACTGCCCTTTCAGCTGGGTTGAGCAAATGAGCAAGTGTGTAAAAACCATTTATACTTCACTTCTTGGCTGGAAATTTTTTACCCTTTATTAGATGTGTTTCCATGTAGTTCATTCTTTTGGGCTATTGGCTGACTTGCCTGCCACCTTTAGCCGAAGTTCAGCATATCTAGGGTTGATGTGAATCCCCAAATAATTGTTGGCTGAGTGAGGCTCAGCGAAGGAGTATAAATTCAAAAGTTAAATATTGGGAAAATTGAGCAGAGATGAAAATTTAATATGAATCATTAGATACAAATCATTCTTATTAAAGTATTTGTATAAAACTCATTGATGTTTTCCTTGCATCACTTATATATGATGGAATTATTGCTAATTACATACTAAATTTATAGCTCTGTAGTAAAACAACTTCTAAAACATTAATAGACAACAAGTATGCTCACTTAGAGATCTTTTCGGTAATCTCATTTGCAAAGATCTAATGGAACCATATTTTGTTTTGAAATATATAGTATCAAAGAATAGTTTTTTTAGTTTACTTATTGAGTTACATTTTAGTGAGGATTTAAGATTATTCTAGGCGAAAACATCTATTATTTTACTCTACCTGATGTTGAATTCAGCCCTTTAAAAAACACTACTTTGATCATGTGTAATTTCTATAATAGCCATTATTAGATAAGTACTAAAACATTGAACTGTCTTTTCAATAAATTAGTTTACCAGGCAAATATTTTTGATACACATATTAACCACATTAATTGTAGGATACTGGTTATAAATAATTATGGATTGAGTTTTAGTATTAATTACTTGAAAGGATTTATAATTTACAGAGTAATAATTTAGGATCTTTGACTGCTTTGTTTCCATAGGGTAATTACTATATTTTCAAGTTAGGCAAAGTAAAATGGATAAATTCTTTAATTGAAAATTAAATATTTGAAAAATGAATGTATTTGATTTTGACACTAGATATTTAAGCCACTCAAATTAATGTTCCATATACATATTGTTTTATTAGATTGTGTTGAGGTTTTTTTTAAGTTGTTTGTTTGTTTGTTTGCTTGTTTGTTTATAGAGGGGAAGGGAAGGAGAAAGAGAGGGAGAGAAACAATGATTGGTTGTCTCTTGTACGGGTCCTGACTGGGAACCAAACTTACAACCCAAGCATATACCTTGGCCAGGAATTGAACTGTTGACCTTTCACTTTGTGGGACAATGCTCATCCAACTGAGCCACACTGGTCAGGGTGAGGTATCTATTCTTAGGTGTGTGTGGCGTTAAAAAATGTCATTTAACTGTAACTTATAATTAAAAGTTAGCATAGTCAACATTTTTTCTGAGTTGTTTTGTTGAAACACACTATTGATAAACTGTAGTCATGTCACTGGTTTATTTGAGATATAGTGGCACATCTTTTCAGTTTTTACAGTGTATTTCCCTTTGTCTTGGCTGGTGTGGCTCAGTTGGTTGGAGTCCCATACAGCAAAAATTTGGGGGTTCAAGTCCCGGTTAGGGCATGTACCTAGGTTGCGGGTTTGGGTGGGTACAGGAGGCAGCCAATCAGTGTTTCTCTCCCCACCCCCACTCCCCCACCCTCTCCTTCTCTCTCTGGAATCAATGACTATATCCTCAGGTGAGGATTAAGAAAATACATTGTTTCCAATTCATACTAATACATGTATTTACTGCCATAGTGTACTATTTGAGCTATTTAATCATTCTAGATAGTTAACTTAATTTGTGTTCTCTCCCCAACACTATGTTTGATTTACATCTTGTTCTGTAAAAGTGCCTATTATTTAGGCACTGGTGCTTTGTAAACATCCATATTAGTCCATTTACCAACTAACCAATTACTCTTAAGATTAAAGTAGAAGTTCTGTTGCCATGGGCTTGCTGTTATATTGCACTTGTTCTCATTTTATGCTTTTCCCCGCTTCCTTTTTACAGTTCTTGACATGGCAAGACATGTGCCACTCTATCGAGCTCTGCTGGAATTGCTCCGAGCCATCGCCTCTTGTACGTCCATGGTGCCCCTCTTGTTGCCCCTTTCTACAGAGAATGGGGAAGAGGAGGAAGAACAGTCAGAGTGTCAAACTTCTGTTGGTACATTATTGGCCAAAATGAAGACCTGTGTTGATACCTACACCAACCGTTTAAGGTATGATACTTTATTCATTTCTCTTGTCCTTACCTTTTTTTATATAGCTTTTGAGGGTTTTCTAAATGATACGTATAATTAAACACAAATACACCAACACAATATGTAAAACTCCAAAGAAAAACTATCCACCGAATCCTACACCCGGAAACGTTCCATTTACGTCAGCTCATCTAACATCTCCCTGTGTAATATTACGGAGCTCTTAAATACTGGCACATGATACCTGTTATGCAGATAGGTGCAAGTTTTCCCCAATATTGAAGTCAAAGACGCCTTTCAGTGTCAGTCAAAATATATTGCTGACATTGTCCTTGATCCTTCTTATTACACATCATATTTAGATGCTGTATTTTTACATAGCCATTTATTAGTTGACACTTGGGTTATTTCCAGTTTATCCTGACCTCAGGAACACATCTTTTGGGACTTGTAGAAATCTGCAAAGTAGACCCGCAGAAGTAGAATTCTTGGACTATGGGTTACTCCTATTTCATTTTGATAAATATGTTATAATTCATGCTGTAACCTTGTTTAGAATTTGGAGTAAATCTTGGAGTTAGAATAAAGTATTTATCTTCATGGAAAATTGAATTTTGAAATTAATCTCTGGTTTAAGTTTATAGCTCACTAGATTCAGGTGATAAGTTCTGTTATCAAAAACTTAAAAAAAATAGCTTAGTAAAAATTTTCTCTTAGCAGAAGTCTGTTTAGTGGTTGTTAGTTTTATTTAAAAATGGCCTAATTCTGATTTTTAAGTCGTTTATATTGCCAGTAGAAGTTTATTCCTTTGTCAATGGCCTTTTGAGTCAATTAATATCTTTTCTATCATTGTAATATATTTGCTCTACCTCTTCTCTCTTATTTTTCAAAAACCTAAAATTTGAGAATAACGGTATACATGAAATAAAGTCAGAGAATTGGTCGCCAGAGGAATAGTTTTTGTCAGTCTTTACCTTTCAGAGAGAAGTCAGCTGCTCACACAATCCTGACTCTACTAGTTTATGTTACTGTCATTATCACTTTAAAAACTAGTGGCTCACTGCCAGACATAAGAATCGTAAGTTATTTAGTGATGAGATTAATTAAGAACCAGTTGGTGGAGATATAAAAAGCCATGTGTTTATACTACTCTTTTATCAGGGAATGAAAATGTAAAAGTATATTTTCTTTGATGGTCTGAGATTTATTTCTGTTGTAGAGAAGATGATAGTGTTATATTTAATTTCATCCTTTATTGTGGCTAAAATATTTCTAAATGATAACCTAGGCAGCCAGCGTAATTATATAAAAATAGTGTGATGTCATAATTGAACTGAAGTTCCTAGTTTTCTAATTGAATTACTGTTTCATTGAGAAGTGTCTAATTAAGCATCCCATTCACTGCCCTGGCCATTTGTATTCCTTACTCTGTACAAGAAACATAGAGTTTCTGACAAAGCAATTAGCATAAAATATATAGACAGAGCTTTAAAATTGCCCTTGTGTATTTTTAAGGGAAATTTTCCCCTGTGTTTATGTGCCTTATATTTCTGTGTTTTGAGTAGTTCATAACTAAAAATTAAAAATTTATGAACCTTGAGTGTTTTCCCTTGGGAATATTTTATTTCTTAGACAAAAAATTGTGTAAAGATTTGGATTATTGTTATAATTATCTCTGCTTTAAAAAAATCACAAATTTGTGGTGTTATAAATGTCAAATAATGCCATTCAAGTAAGAATAATTTTCCCTATACTGTATATTTTCTTGTGCTGTAATTTCTAGTCAAGCCTGCAAAAATGTACTCCTAGTATATTGAGTACTAAGATAATTATAGATGTTTATTGCAGTGCATGGAATTTTTTCACCTAGAGTGCCTTTTTTGTTGCCTTTTTTAATTAATGTGTTTTCTGTTCAAATAACATATGTGGTATAATTTTTTAAAAGTAAACTTCTGTATACATGTATTAATTACCATAAAAATTTAATTTCAGGTAGAGGATAACTGAATTTCATTTAATTGGTGATATTTGTTTTTCTACTTGGTTACCTGGAAAAAATTCTTCTTCACATTCTTTCTTCTTACTTGAACAAGAAAAAAATGACACTACAGACTTGTAAATTTTGTAGCAACAAAACATGCCCGTAAAGGTCATAGTGACTGTTCACAGAGGTCATTTTTGTTATTTCATCTTTATGTTACCCTGCGAGGTAACTATTTTTGACAACAGCTTTATTTTACTGACAAAGAAACACTCCTAGTAACTTACAGTGTTGGGGATGGTGCTCTAACCATCTGGGGCACCTGCTAGGCCCTGTACTTGTGACTCGCGTGTTAGAATTTGAATGTGCTGATCAGTTGAGGTCCCTCATGGTGTCTGTTGTAAGGTACAGCCACCGTTAAGAAGAGAAACCAGTGAAGACATACGTGTTATGCCATCCCTACTTTCCTTTTACATTTTGGCACATTGAGAATTCATTTCTCACCACAGAGAGAGGGTAAAATCTATTTTTCCCAGCCTGTCAAGACTTAATATATATATCTCATATTTTCAATATAATAAAACTGATACAAAGTGAAATATATAGTCCAATTTCCTATAGTGTTCATACCCACAGAACTTGGCCTAAGTTCAGTTTTAAAACTGATTCAACATGTAGAGCGACCCCCTCTCCCACACCGGCCTACCACATTTCCCAAGTCAGGTATGTCTTGTTTATACATCATTATCACATAGGATATGCTTTTGTGCTTTATCAGGATTTGGAGTCACATTTTTTTTCTTTCCTTTTTTTCTGGAACACCGTCTAAGTCGGTACAATAGCTTGTCTCATGGAGGAGAGAGTGCTGGAATAGGTTAGACTGTGCTGCAGTAGCAAGCTCACATTGCGTCAGACAGTTCTGATCATCTGCCACAGAGTGCCGCTTGCAATGGAGTTGCAATTTTAAAATAACTGTGTTGGTATGCCCCAGCGCCTAGAGCAGTTTTACATTAGTTTTGTCTTTGCACTCTTAGTAAGAAAGGTAAAGGTGAATAAAGTACATCTAGTTAGTGTAAGGATTTTTCAGAGTAAGACAGAGCGAGTACTAGTTTATATACCTTATTGCCTTATGTTTTTTTCTCTTGTTAACTTATTTCTCATTTGTTACTTACTTTTTAACCAAGCATACACAAAAGGCATACAGTGTTTTCTTTTCAAATGAGGTTTTAATATATTTAATTATTTGGTCATCTTAAAGGAAACAGATTTGCTATATACTGTATTTTGCCATGCATAATGCACTTTTTGACCCACATTTTTGAGGGAAAAATTAGGGTACATATTATACATGACTGTAATGATTATGTACCATGGGCAGTATAATAATCTGTGTATAATGCATATGAAACATGGGTGCACATTGTACACAGGAGTGCATCATACATGGCAAAATATGGTGTTCTGCAGATGTCTAAGTGGTGACTGTGGTTACATGCAATGATTTGCATTAAAATTATTTCTTCTGTGTATACTTGCAATTTTTATCTTTCTTTTTGCCCAAGTATAAAGAACTTGTTTACTTTTGCTGGTGGGAATAACCTAATTGAGATGATCTTATCTTGAGGCCATTGTCTAAACCTAACTAATGTGGATCTCAAGATTCAAAGAGAGAAGGATATTTGACTCTCCCCCAAGACTGAAACCTTCTGCAAGAGGAAATAGAAGCTATCATTAAAAAGATGAAAAGTCGCTGGCCAGTGTGGCTCACTTGATTGGTGTCATTCTGCAAAGTGAAGAGTCACCGGTTTGATTCCCAGTCAGGGCATGTTACTGTGTGGTGTTCTGTCAGGGCCTGTGAGAGCGGCAACCGATCAGTGTTTCTCTCCCTCTCTACCTCCTTCCATTCCCGTCTCTCTAAAAATGAATACATACAAATTAAAAAAAAATTTTAAAGCTAAAAAGGCAGATCATGAACTTTGCTTTTAGCTCATTTATTCATTAGAAATTTCTGATTCTTTTTAGATAGGTGAGATCTGGCCTGGTCACAAGAGCATGGCTGATTTGTTCATTTAACATTGATTGAATGTTCATGGGAGCCTAACAGGAAAATTACATCCTGTTTATGAGGGATTGACAAATGGTGGAAGTAATTACTAGACAGTTTTATTAGCACAATTGGTATATTAGAAGAAGAAGACATTACTGGAGAGTCAGCCCAGATATGGAGACCTAAAGATTAAGTAGGCACTAGCTAAATGAAGGAGTAGGGGGCTGGTGTACTAGGCTGCAGGAATCACATTGGCAGTAAGAGAAAGCGTCACATATTCAGGGACACCTAAACAAGTTGTGTGCCTGGATGTGGTGTGGGTGGGAGATTGGCGTAAGAGATGAGGCCATAGAGAAAGGCTGGGGGAGGGCTAGAAGTTGAAGTGGTGATGAGCCACTGACAGGTGTTCAGCAGAGACTGAATCTGCCTTATGAAAAGATGCTTGCAGTGAAGCTGAATGGCTGGGGCGAGAGTTGGAACAGGGCAAACTGCCTTGAAAGAGATTTTCATACTTTCCGTCTCAGCAGATCATTATAGCATTCTTGCTCTTGTATTGTGGACTTAAATAGAAAATTAGTTTCTAAGTAGAAATACATTTTATGTTCCAGACATTTGACTTAAAAAAGCAAGCATGCAAATCAGGCTTCATACCACTTAATAACTGCATTAGTCAGCCTATGTGTTTATGCTGGCAGCTGCAGGTCTTCCCTGCGGACCTCTAGTATAGAGTGCAAATACTGTAGCCTGATTGGTTCTCAGAGCACGGTTTCCTCTGTTTACATACAAGAATCTGAAGTCTGTAATCCCCAGCAGACATTTTTCAAGACTAATCCTAATAGGTTATTGTACTATCCTAATGAAAAGATGATAGAAAAGTCTCATCTTCGGCTTACCAGAAGTTCAGAGTCATTAGCAGAGACTTGATTCTAAGGTTCGGAATGACAAGGTGAGACTACATACATGTCCATACATTTCTCTACTGTTTTCTTAAAGCTCTTACCCAGCTCAAGTTGTAAATGTGGAAAGCTTGTATGGTAGTAAGTAGGCTTTAGATAAAACTTTTCTGTTTTAGATAAAACTTTTCTCTATATTATCATATTTAGCTGTGTATAATGTGCACTTTTTTTGCCCAATTTTTTTAGGGAAAAATAGGGATGGGCATTATACATGGGTAAAATAATCCTATATATAATGTGCTCATTATACACAGCAAAATATGGTACTTTAAGAATTCATCTAAATCTAAAGAGAGTGCTCATATAATAATTGGATTTTATTAATATGATCAAATAATCCAAACAATTTTCATGATTGACAACTGAAGGAAAATTGTTTTGGTAGAAATTCCTTATCAGAGCGAGAGCTTCTGTATTTACAAGGAAGAATTTTCTGATCATGTTTCACCTATGCTGTTGTTAGAATCTTTCTTTTGATCAACTGACGTTTTTTAAAAAAACTTTCATTTAAAGAAGAAACTTCAAACTACTGCCATATCAGAAGAACCAGTGTCTCTTGCCACAAATAGAGATAAGTGTAAACTGAACAAACTAAGCCCTGACTAGTGTGGCTCACTGGGTTGGGCATTGTCCTGCAGACCAAAGGGTCACAGGTTCTATTCCCAGTCAGGCCCCATGCCTGGGTTGTGGGCCAGGTCCCAAGATGGGGGCCTGCAGGAGGCAGCCTATCTATGTTTCTCTCTCTTTCTCACTCCCTTCCCCTTTCTCTAAAAATAAATAGCCCTAGCTGGTGTGGCTCAGTGGACTGAGTGTTGGTTTGTGATCTTAAGGGTTGCCAGTTCAATTCGCAGTCAGGGCACATCCCTGGGTTGTGGGCTGGCAAGAAGCAATGAATTGATGCTTCTTTCATACATCGGAGTTTTTGTCCCTCTCTTTCCCCCTCCCTTCCCCTCTCTCTAAAAAATAAGTAAAATTATAAAAATTAAAAATTAAATCTTTTAAAAAGTGAATAAAATAAAAATAGTCTCTGACTCTAAACCTCTTTTATATATTAAAAAGGATGATTTATCAAATGCTAAAGAACTGCCCAAGGAATAGCAAGACCTTTACGTTGGAAAGAGACTAGCTTTCTCACTATTCAATGCAGTTATCTAATAGCGTATCTGATTACCACTGAATGCTTTCTTATACTATGGGAAATACTGTTTAATACAATATCCATCAACTCCTTTAACAGTGGATGCGTTTTACAAGTATAAACAAAATATTGGGTTGGCCAAAAAGTCCATTTAGTTTTCTGTAAAATAAAGGACACATCTTTCATTTTCACCAGTAACTTTATTGACTGGGATATTTTGAGTATGTCAGCTATCTCCTGCTATTGGCTTCTGGTGGGTAGAGGCTCTGCTAAACATCTTCAAATGTGTAAGACAGACCCACAGCAAAGAATTATTTGGCCAAAATGTCAGTAGTACCAAGAAACTTCGCAGGTCACTTTTGACACATTCAATCAGTCACAGCACCTTTGCCATACACTTTTGCATTTCAGTGGCATTTTACCTTTATTGAAATAAAAAAGCATAATATGCCAAAAATGTTGCATATCTTCTTCCATCTTTCATATTAAAATGGCTGCACAAAAATTTACCCATTTTGATAAGTGTTTTAAAAATGCACACTGATATGACAGCTGTCACAATGCAGTCTAACAAAATTGTTTCTTTTTAAAATAAATCTTATATTTATTTATTTATTTATTTAATTTTATTTTTTTAAAGATTTTATTTATTTATTTTTAGAGAGGGAAGGGAGGAAGATAGAGAGAAAGAGAGAGAAACATCAATGTGCGGTTGCTGGGGGTTATGGCCTGCAACCCATAAATTGTTTCAAATGAAGTTAAAGACATCTAAGTGCTACTAGAGCCATAGAATGGAGAAAATTAAATGAACTTTTTGGCCAACCCTATATATATATTTTTTTCATCCTGGCAAAAAAGTAAAATTATTTTTAACTGAAAAATTAGTTTTTGATCATAAAAGTATGTAGATTCTACAGTTTTTCTGATATTTTCTTTCACTCATCTATTTTCATTCCCCTGAAGAATTTTTGAGTCAGCACTATGATAGGATATTAAAAGGCAGCATATTTCATTAAGTGTGCATGACATTTGAGTTGTGCCTAAGTGATAATGACTGGATTACCAAAGTAAACCTAAACCTCATTGTTTCATGTTCTATAGGTAGCAACTCATTCACTTAAATGAGTGAGCTTTAGCCATTTGATGTTTTTCTTGCACAACAGAATTAATAACACCATTCTTATGAAAATTTCTTAGATATTGATGTATGTAGTTTTCCTGTACTGTCTTCAAGCTGATTTGGTGTATATTTGCATAGATTAGGGCAATGTGTTAGTGAGTATTTTCTTTATGTTGCTAGAAGAAACCTCTCTTGTACCTCCCTACACACCTTATTTTCTTTCCTCCTATATTTTATTGCTATCTTCATATACCTTGTATTTCTAATATCTTTAACCCCCTTTCAAGAAGAAATTTGAGTTTATATAGCAACAACACTTGATATTTAAAGAATAAGCAGAAATAACCCCCTTATTTATGACCAGTTATTGATCAACATTTTATTTTAGACTCTTAGAAAAAAAGATCTTAATGTCATGGGTTCGATTCTCCATCAGAACAGTTGCAGGTTCAGTCCCACTTGGGGCACATACAAAAGGCAACTGATCGATGCATGTTTCTCATACCAGTGTTTCTTGCCCTCTTTTCACCTCTCTCTTAAAAAAATAAAATCAGTAAGTATGTCCTCGGGTGAGGACTAAAAAAAAAAGAACTTGATCGCCTCAGTTATCTCCATTAACGAAGGGATCTGTGGCATGAGTAACATGTATTGTTACCACTTGCACTGGAATACATTTGTCTACTGCAGTGATTTTCAACCTTTTTCATCTCATGGCACATGTAAACTAATTACTAAAACTCCATGGCACACCAGGAAATAACAGGTTTTGTTGATCTGACCAGTAAAATAGTTATTATTTTGATTTATTCATATCAGCCAGCTATTGTATGGGCTGTTGTCATTTTTTAATTTGACAATCCAAAGGAAAAGAGGTCAGTGCCCCAGACTAAATAGTCAGGTATTGCATGTTAAAAAAGTTCTTGCTGAAACACTAGTTGAAAATCTCTGGAGTAGTGTGAAAATTCATCTGCTCACAAAATAGTCACTTTGTGAAGGTGTGAAAAGTTCTTGCTGAAACACTAGTTGAAAATCTCTGGAGTAGTGTGAAAATTCATCTGCTCACAAAATAGTCACTTTGTGAAGACGTCACTTTGTGAAGCTTTATTTCATGTACCAGCCCTGGTGTAATCGATCTCCTGCTGGCCGCTCCAGCCTGGGTTGTATCAAACTGTAGTCAAACTGCAGCCTTAGTAGTTTGGTTTCACTTTTGAGTAAGTGTGACACTTATATCTTCCTTGGAACAAGAACAAAGACAATTATTTTGTCTCTCTTTAATCTTCTCTGCAGTCTTTTCCTGATGGACTCCACTAGACAAGTCATATCTCATATCATGTTTAGTATCTTAGAGTTTCACCAAGAATCTGAAAGAAGGAGTTGCTGTCATATAGTCTTAATTGATTGTAAGGACCTGATAGAAATGGCCATGTTGAACCTAAGGTGTTCTGGACAGGAAGTTCCTCCTTAATAGCAGTAAAGTGAGCGTTCGTTATTGCCATTTCCTTTAGCTCTCTTGGAGCATCTTTCTGATGCAAAGGTTATCATCTTTTAAAGTAATCATATTTAGAATACATACCCAATTCCTTTTTATCTAATGAAGCAATGAGATTAGTTGATCTACTTCAAAGGTATATTTTCTGTCAAACTCTCTTATTTTAACTCCCTTAAACTCATTATCTCGGGCTTCAATCAGTTAAGAAAGAATTCAGTTTAGTCCTCCTACTTTGTTTCAGTTGGGAAAACATTTCCTAGTTTCTCCTCTTTTCTCTGCCTTTCAAAACCTACAAAATGAAAAGGGCCTGATTTCCCAGCAAAGAATCATTTGTGGTCACCATATAGTTTTTAAGTTTCTCTTTTGTTTGTTTTTGTTTTTGATCTCAAATAAGTTCAGCATCAATCGACCTTTTACTTGGTGCTGGAGATAGCAGTGCCGACACTGGTTTTAGAGCTGTGCCTCAGTTGGGCTGCCCCTCGGCGAAGCACGTTGCTTGGGCTACTTCACTGCACACAGTACTTGCATTATGTCTTATGGTAGTTAATCTGACATAAAAGTTACTGTGTTTTAATCTGATCTAGAAATGAAGGTTTTATTTTTAAAGGCTTCTCATACCTCTGTTTTGAATATTTTCTTTTCTCATACTGCTTATTAATGATTCCCAAGACAAGGAAGATTTCATTTTCAACTTTTACTTAAACCATATTGAAAACAAAAACTGGCAATTTTGTTTGAAACAAGTTTAAGTAAAAACAAAAGGGAATCTGGAGTTAAAAACTAAGCTTTAAACTAATTCCCGAAACATTCATCTTATAGGGGTCTTTGCCCATTTACTGGTGCATTTCAGTAATCATTTCATGTTTTGTGGAGACGTGAAAAGCAAATAATTCTTCACAGTAATATTTTTTAGTTATTTGTTTAACTTCAATTTACTTTAAGCTATAATTCCTAGCAAAGAGCTTTAGAACTGTGAAGTGCAATATGACATATTGGTTTATAGATAAATGTAGAAGCTTCCTTCTCCAATAGTTGTAGAATCTTCCCTACGGTGCTAATTCTTAATTATTCTGAATCTGGACATTTCAGTATGTAATCTCCAGAGTACTTCCTCAGTGTGGCTCTGCTTTTTGAATGTTCATTTCAACTGTGGGACAGTTTTGACTTTAGAATTAGTGCAGGCGTTGAAGTGGTCTTTTTAAATATTCTTCTAAGAAAATAGCTACATTAAGCTGTTTTTAGTTTAGAGATAAAAAAAGAAGATTCTAATATTTTGCATTTAGTCTCACGAACATCCATCTTTATTTGGATGTCAGTATTAGCAGAGGCAGTTGAATATAACTGAATGTTGAGTTATGGGTTTTTCTCCTTTTGTTTTCTTGAGAAAGTTTTGCCCATTTTGCTCACATCCTAGTTCAGATTATATGTCACAAAGCCAAAATATTCTTAATTTGTTGGCTGTTAGCTGGAATTCACAGCATAGTGGAAAATGTTTGCAGATAATTCTGTGCAATAGTAGACACTTCAGTTGATTCCTCGTATTTCTTCAGGGCAGTGATCACAACCAGAATCAACGTTTGCACAGAGCAGCGGATACCATGGTAGCGGCCGTCGCTGATTGCTTTTACCATGTTGGATCCATTGTCAGTCTCAGAGGCCTACTTCCAGCTAGGTGCCTTGAACTCAAAATAGCTTTTCACACAGACTTCAGGATGTGAGCTAAGGTATGGCCTTTTTTCATGAGCTGGGCCTACATATGGGTTGACAGTAACCTGCAACTTCTGTAGAAGAGAGACTACCAGCTAAAGTTCAATGTCAGACCGTGACGAGTTGTGGTCATCATTAGGCAGGTAGTGTGTGTTCTTCATGTGTCCAAACTAATCTCCTTTGGGAGGTTATCCATTTTCAGCCCCGAATGTTTTTGCCAAAAAGGCTATGCACGTAAAAATTTCTCATTAGAACCTGGTTGTAAAGGTCTAAGATTTATTGGCTTTATGATTGAGCCATTGTCTTCAAGGTGAGATGTATATGATCATTTATTTTACACATAGTATTTTTTAAACTTGATTTTTTGCACTTTTTAAAAATTTTGCTGTCAAAAAAGTCATAGAATTTACCATCCTAATTATTTGCACTATTTTAATTGTAGGGATTTCTCCTATAACCATCTTTCAAAAACTGGAATTAAAAAACTGGTATTCATGAATAGGGCTTGAAATTTAGAATCAGTAGTTTTCCAGGGTAACTTGCCTTAAATTGCATTGATACAGTTTACTCTTCCCCTCTAAAGGTTCTTGCTTCTTCAAGATGAAAATACCTTAGTTCTGGAAAACGAGCCTCACTCCCATATCTTCCTTCTCTGTTTGGCAAGATATATTTCTTTAAGTAAAACCTTTATTTGAGAGTACAGTGGATCAACTGATTCTAGGAAACCATCTTTTAACGTTATAGTCATAATTCTTCTGTTTTTTCTAACTGCTTACTGTTGCTTTCCTATTACAGTTCAGTGGCCCTGTTACTTAAGAATGTTTTAAGGCTGGTGTTAAGATAGAGAATTATTTGTAATTGAGGAGAGTGAGTCCTTACAAATAAAAGGGGGTGCTGTCCAGCAGCTTACACACTTTTGTGATTGTCAGTGTTTGATACTGATTGTATGTAGCTCTTGGTAGGCACGGAAGTTGAGACTGTTTGAGCTTGACTTCCAGGATTAAATCTTTATTAAGAATTGTCAGACTCCCTGGCTGGTGTAGCTCAGTGGATTGAGTGCGGGCTGCGAACCAAAGTGTCGCAGATTTGATTCCCAGTCAGGGCACATGCCTGGGTTGCAGGCCATGACCCCCAGCAACCGCACATTGATGTTTCTCTCTCTCTCCCCCTCCCTTCTCTTTCTAAAAATAAATAAATAAAAAATCTTAAAAAAAAAGAATTGTTAGACTCACCATTAAACTATAGTCTCAACTTTATTTCATAGCTATAAAGGATGTAGTATCTTATTTGATTTTAGCAGTAAATGTCTGATATTTCAGTTTTGAAATGTTCACTATATTTTCCTTACACACATGCAAACATACATGTTTATATACACCTCCACATAGAGAAATTGGGATTAAAATGGTACACAGCATCATATCTGACAAGTGGATCCTGATGACAAAAGAAAGCTGGCCATGTGTTCTCTGTATCTCAAGAAAGGGAGAAGAGAACGTAGGCGCAAAAGTGATAAGCGTGTTGCAGAGGCAGTAACACAGTGACACAGTGTGCATCTTTGGTTGAAGCATCTTGCCCAGTGAGGTAGTAGGCACCTCACAGTCTGTGGACACCGTGAGAGGCGGTTCAGAGCACACGCACAGCGTTGTGTCTGTCTGCCCTTGCTACGCACCGATGGGCTCTTGTTAATTAACCTCTTATTTTCTGAGCAGACTTTTGTCTTTGTGGTAAAGAGTAGCTAATTTGTAAATAGATAACATAATGATTTTGTTAAGGACTCTTCCATCTTCTGTTAGCCTTTCATAGTTCTCAAAGTATCCATGCCCACTTTGTGGATTGGCCAAAAAGTTTGTTTAGTTTTTTCCATAAGATGTAAGACACGTTTTTTAATTTTCACCAATAGCTTTATTGATTTGGAGATTTTGAGTATGTTGGTTATCTCCCACGTGCTATAACGTTTGATTATTCTCAATTAATGTCCCCATTTGATTGCTGTCTACTCTTCTGGACAGTGGAGCACTGTCCAGTAGGAATTCTCATGCGTAAAACTTCGCAAACCACTTTTACACCTTCAGTTACTCACTGCTCCTTCTCCCTACACTGCCCACATCTTTTTTTTGAGTTTCAGTTGCCTTTTTACCTTTATTGAAATAATAAAGCATAATATTCTAAAAATGTTGCTTATTTTCTTCCATCTTCAATATTAAAATGGCTACACAAAAATTCACCAACTTCAATAAGTTTGTTTTTAATGCATGCCGATATGACAGCTGTCACAGTACAATCTGACAAATGGATTCGAATGACGTTAAAGACAACTAAGTGCTACTAGAGCCATCTTATGGAAAAAGCCAAACAATTTTTGGCCAAACCAAAAATAGCCAAGTCATTTTGTTGGTAGGTATATAACTAGAAAAATAAGTGATGTGTAGTTTAGATCATATGTAAGCATAAATATTTTAAACATGTTTATTTATATATGGTTTTCATTTGTTTTAAATTATTTAATAATGAATTTACAAAGATACAGATTTTTAGCATCTAAGCAGTAGTGTAATGTTTATTGTGTGAGTAACGTGCTGATAACTGAAATAGAAAAAAGGCAATTGATAGTTGTTTTCAGTGACTCTTGTGGTACAATACTACTTCATTCATCTAGAAAATTTACGGAAACATTTTGATGCCTTATACACTGAAACCTTGCTGTAACACATCCTATTATGATATACAGTTTCATATAAGGTTGGGTACATTTTAGACCCTGAATAGGGAATAATAGAGAATTACCTTTTAAATTATTATGCTCTAGAACTTAGTGTTTATATTAAGTTTTGGTATATGGAAGCACATTTTCTTAAGATACGATAGTGAGCCTTTCTGGAATATTTCTTTTTTCCCCCTTAGGAATATTAATAAGCTGTGGATGAAATATATATCGACACTAAAATTTAAAAGTATATTTGGTTCTTTGATTCCCAAATCTTAGACGATGGGACAGATGCCTGTGACTTTTAGACATAGAAGTGATCTCTTTATTTCTAGGTATTTATAATGACTATGTTTTTAAAGGCATGGCTCCAAGGACACATCATATATCTGGGTCTAACACCATGACATTTCTACAATATTTATCTCTTGTTTGCTTTTATCTTTGAGGGGAAAACGTACCCAAAACATTATTTATTGTGCTTCTTATAGTTTCAGAAGCAACAATAAATCTAACTTAAACTATCCCTGATATACATCATGTATATGTCAAATGAAATGCACATTATCATTTTGATTTGTAACCACTTATTGGCTTAGAGAGGTATTTACTTTTCAACCCTAAAATCTTAATTTTCTTTCATTTTTTCCATATTAAAATTTTTTTCAGATCTAAAAGGGAGAATGCAAAAACTGGTGTAAAACCAGATGCATCTGATCAAGAACCAGAAGGACTTACTCTATTGGTACCAGATATCCAGAAGACGGCTGAGATCGTGTGTGCCGCCACTACCAGTTTGAGGCAAGCAAATCAAGGTATAATTCTGTTTCTTTTGTGCTGCTTTTCATTGGATCAAAGATGTTTTTTTTTTCAAAGTTTTTTTTTTTGTTTTTTTTTTTTCATTTACTTACTGAAAACTGCCTCTCTCTTCCCTCTACATTAATGGTGTTTTAATTAAGCAAGTTCATTCACCTAAAATCTTGTTCCGACAGGTTTTCAAGTTAATTATTTCAGTAATCTTTAATTGTAAAATATTTATCTAGCCTGTATGATTGCTAACACTAAATTTGGTAGGCTGAGCATGCATCATAAGTTTTTCTTCTCATTGAAAGTCACGAAATTGAAAAGTGCCATTGTAGTAGATAGAAAACAGCACATTGAGACTGTGTGTGAGCCCTGGCTGGTACGGCTCAATGTATTGAACCCCACCCTCCAACTGAAAGGTTGCTGGTTCAATTCCCAGTCAGAGCATATGCTTCAGTTCTAGCCAGGTCCCCAGCTGGGGAGCATGTGCCAAGAGATACAAACCCCCCCCAAAAAAAAACCAACAACTATGTGTTAGAATTTGGTTAAAATTGATATTATCATGTAATAGCAACAGAGGATATAAATGACTTTGCATTATCTGTTTCACTTCTGCTGTTTTTTCTGAATGGATGGAACCTAATTACCATTTTAAGTTGGTGGGGGTTTTTTTAGCCCTATTATATGTTTATGAAAGAAAATAAATGTATTCTTAAAATGGTACAGTAGGAAGATGATTGTGAAGAGTTTAATTTTTTTGGAATTCAGAATTTGACCCCTGGAAGTTAATTGTTTCTTTGTTGTTGTTGTTTTAATCTTCTAAAATTAACAGAAAAAAAATTAGGTGAATATTCAAAGAAGGTGGCTATGAAACCCAAACCTCTATCAGTATTGAAATCACTTGAAGAAAAATATGAGGCTGTTATGAAAAGATTGCAGTTTGGTAAGTTCACATTTTAATCTTTATTTCTTTAGATTTCGTTTCACAATTTTTAATAGTGTTATTGAAATATGTTCCCGTAAACTAAAGATTTTAAAACTTGCTTGGACCATGAATTATTCTCTCTCTCTCTCTCTCTCTCTCTCTCTCTCTCTCTCTCTCTCTCTCTCTCTCTCTCTCACACACACACACACACACACACACACACACACACACACAATCATCTTTTTATCTTTGGGAATTCACAGCTGTATTTATAGTTATATTTGGAAATCATGATTCAGTGTAAACCTAGAAAAAAACAAAGTCAGGTGTGTAACAGACAGGCTGAAAGTTTTCTTTCTGTATATCCTGGTCTGGGGGAAGTCAAGACCTGGGACTTTGAATATGTTACTGTTACCATTTTAGAATTCCTTGAGATTTATCTTTGGAAAGTGTAGTTCACTTGTATCCTTTACCATTTCAAAACTGTGGGCAAGTAAGAACTGATGAAAAGATTTCATCAGCATCTCTCATAAGGTGCTGGTTTATAGATAAACACTAGAATTCTAAATTCAGTGACCATTATTAACTGTTACCATTTGTGCTTCTTTTCCATCCTTTAGAACCAACCCAAAGAACTTTGTGATTTTTTGGTCATGCTGTCTTTGAAACCTCAGTTTACAAGGGAACAATCCAAAAAAGCCCTGGAGTTTATTTATAAAAATTGTGTGTTTGTTCTTACATGTTTAAACTTTAGTCACCTTCAGAGTACTCCCTATTTGACGCAATACACCTATCGAGATGCTTTTTCCACTACTCAAAAACAGTTTTTGAACTCACTGATTTTGATGCCTTTTAGTGGTTCTTGCCTTTTTTTTGTTTCACCTCTTCCACGTGGGCAAAACATTTCCCTTTGAGTGCTTTTTTTCAGGGGATAAAAAAAGGTGAATAGGGTGGGTGGGGGACGGGGGCCATGCCATTTTTGGTCAGAAACTGCTGAACACTCAGTGCAGTGTGGACAGCTACACTTGTAAATCACTCATCATGAAATGGGCAAGTGTATTGAGTCTTCAAAAAAAAAAATCACTGAGGCCAAAAACAGCCTCTCACAACAACGCCAGCTGGTACACCAGTACTGATGGGTTCCCAGAACACTCACCGAGCTGGGTCAGCCAGCCTTTACTACAAGGGGCCTGCCCTCCAGAAGATAATTCTGGTTTGATTTTTTGAGGGGGGATCCCTCCTTGTAAATTATTTAGTTTTGCCCTACTTAACCTCCCAGGTTTGCAATAAAAATCACATGAGATAATATATATGAAAATTATTTGAAAATGATAAAGTACTCATGTCTTTGAAAAGTTCTTATTCGTGAGAAGACCTTAAGATTGTCTGCTGTTGGTAGACTTGAAACAAACATCTGATGTTAGGTGTGTTTATCTTTAACTTCACGTTTCCATACACTTTTCCACTTTGTGACAGCCTATTTTCCACAAAAATTCTCATTCCCCTTCCTCCAGCTCAGAAAGCCTGAAGAAACTAGTTCTTTACTGACTGTACTTTTATTCTGAATGAGATTTGATCTGTGAGTTGTCCCAGCTAGGTATCAGTGCAAACCTATTGAAACTTTTAATGTGTACTTCTGAATTAAATGAATGGGATTTTAAACCTCAAGGCAATGGAGAATAACTTTATTGGGAAACCCCTGAAAGCATGCTTAAGTTACAGATAAATCTTGGAAAAAAAAAAAAACAATACCTTTTTGGTCTATTCTGGTACAGACGTAGGGAAGGGCATCAGCTGGGTGTGTCTCCCCTCACCCCCGGGATATAGGGCTTAGTATTTGCCTGAGACAAAAGCGAAGGAGAAGCAGGCCCTGGCCACAGTACGCCTAGGCCGGGATTTTAAGTAGCGTTTCATGAGCCACGTGTGGTTTTCTGTAGCTGCTGAGCTCTGGATTTATTGCTCTTTCAGAATTCATAAGGCTTTGGCTGTGATGTCTAGCTTCAGCCTGCTTTTAGTTTCTTCATTTTTATTTTGATGCTTGGATTTTTATATTAAATATTTTTGCTCTTATTTTGTGTATAGAACTTGAAAGAAGTGGGAGGTGTCAGAAATAGGGTCGGGGAGAGAGAAGTGATTCTTCTAACCAAGAATCACTTCCTCCTCCTTGGAAAAACGTTTTACCCTGGGGTGGAAAAAATTTATATTGATTGAGTTATCTTGTGTCATCTTAGTTTATCATTGAAAAGCTGCTTTGGACTTTTCAGAAATAATTTTCAAGTGCTTATTTTTTCCCTACACATTCATTACTGAAGTTTATTAATCCTAAGGTGACACTGGGGGCTGTAATTATCATTTTGTTCTGATTGGGTGATAACCATTTTTATTTCTTTTAAAGTTTTTTCCATAGTTTGTGCCAAGCAGATTTTTCCTTTTTATACTTTTGTTTGGTTAATTTCTAGTAATATTACAGCCTTTTGCCTAATTCAGTTTGGCAGTCTAGTGTCTTGCTTTCACTCGAAGTATATTGACATATTTTTAAAACAACACTTCTGAAGAAGCACTTAACTGAACATTTATTTTTATAAGTAATAAAACTAAATACTTTATTTGGATTATGAATTGGATTAAGCATTAATATGGTTGTTTATAGGTTTTTGGACTCTCATTAGTTTCTACAGTATACTGTATTAAATTGTTCTGTATTATTTATTGTTGGATACAAAGTTACTCCCAAAACTTCGGTGCTTCAAACATATTACTCACTGTTTCCATGGATCAGGAACTCAGGAACGGTTTGTTTCTCAGGTTCTGGTGTAGGTGTCCCCTGAGTCTGCTGTCAGGGCGTTGGCTGGGTCTGCACTCATGTGACAGCTGGACTGGCTCTGGGGCCTGTGTGTTCGGGCTCACTCCTGTGGCTGTTGATAGCTCTTTGACATGTGGGATTCTCCATGGGACTTGTGTTTTGTTTTGTTTTAAATTAGTTTTGTCATATTTTTATAAAACGGCAGAAATGCAGTAAAAAGCATATTTCAGCAGTGCCCAAGGATGGAGCAATGGAAGCAGGGTTCAGAAGGCCCGGTGACTTGAGGTTGGAGCTCTCTCTTGGGGCGTGGTGGGCCTGGTGTGGGTGTTCCTCCCATCCCGTGACCTTGTTTCTCCTCCTGAGAATTGCATCTCTAGGCCACAGATAAGAAACTTCCATAGGATTCGTGAATGTCTTCACACATCACATCGGGTTCTTCCGAGAGAGACCAGGACTCCACACTGCCTTTTGTGCCATGGTTCTGGAGTCATACTCCATTGCTTCTGTTGGTTCATTAGAATCAAGTCACTAAGTCTGTCCCTGACTCAGAGAAAGGGAATCAATTTCTGCCTTTTGAAGAGTGTGAAATAGAGTGTGAAAGTATTTTAAACCACCAGGCTTCTGTTAGAAAAACAGCAAATTTGTTCTAGGATTCTTAGAGGAAAGTTTCTGAACTGTGTTGGAATTAAATATCTTATTTGAGCTTTTGGTTTTGGTCCAATTACTAAGTCATACACAAATATGTATTAATATCTTTTAAAAACGTACTGTAGTTGGAAGTGTTTAGCCACATTCCATCTCTATATTTTTTAGTTAGTTTCAATACAGAATGTTTTAGTTTTTTATCAACATGAGTGTGCTTATGCTTCTCCATGTGTGGCCAATTCTGATTTAATTACCTCTGATTAAGAAACTCAGAGTCATATGTCACAGCCTTTGATGAATGGGAGCCCTCCAGAAGGGGTTTGTCATATCAGAGAGTCTTAAATTCTCCAAGGTGGATGTGACTTTAAACACAGTGAGTTTTGCTACCCAGTGACTTTTAAAGTAACTCAGAAAAAATACATACTTTCTGTTTAGCTTTTTATTAAAAATAAACTACATTTTCTACCTTATGTAACAAACATTTTCTAATGTCATGATTCTTGTGCTGTTTGATTTATTGACTGCCTAATATTCATTCCATCGTATGATATAGTATCATTTGTTCATCAATAACTGGACCTTTAGGTTGTTTCCAGTTTTTCAGTAACATGCAGCAAACATCTCAATGGCCATTATTGCACATAGAGATTTGTTCACGTCCATGATTATTTCCTTAGGACAGCTTAATAGGGAGTTGCTGAGTCAAACAGGATATACATTTTTAGCAGCTAGCCATTATGTTTGACTACATCGATAAAACGTGGGTATTAGTAGGCCCCATCCTGTTGTAGAGATGTGACATCCGAGTTTTCCTCCAGGCATGGGAATGGGCTTTTCTTTGTGTCCGGTGGTTGCCGTTCATAAGATTCAAAGGAAATTTGCTGCTTAAGTTAGCTTCTAGTTGTACAGAATTGGTGATCGTTTCTACAGGAAATGGACGGAAAGTTCCTGTTCTTCTGAAAGAATAGTAAAAGGTTGTGGCACTCTCTCTCAGACACAGCTGTGCACAGACGAGTGGCAGTCTTCCCAGGCCTCCCCTTTTGGTTGGACTGGAAGCTCTTTGGAGGCAGGTACGGTTTCCTAGTTGTCATTGAGCCCAGACAGCCTAGCCTAGAGCCTTGTACTGAGTAAGTGCTTTGTAAATTTTGTATGATAGTGCTGAGTGTTACTGCAGCTCTAGTGTTTTTCCGTGCACTTAGAATCGTGTGAACACAAGATCAAAGTTATCATTGCTTCCAATGACAGCATTTGCCCTAGTGAGTGGTTTTGGTTTAATGTTGTAATTTATTTAAATATCTTTATTTTAATCCTTTGGTGGGGTAGGGTTAATCTGAATTGCAGATAAAGCTCAAATCCACTCCTTTCTATGGTATGCATAGCTTATAAATAAAGAATAAGTCATTCTAAATCTCCCTAAATAAATGGTTAATATGAGCCCATTAATTATATTTTATTGAAGTACTTAGATTAATAATTTTCTATTCTAGTAACTTAAATTCCAGAAGTAATACAAGAGTAAGCTTCAGCCTGGCATTTCTGATTTTTGAAATCAGTGCAAATACAATATACAGGTCCCAGCACAAATAACACCCTTTTTTTAATTATAAAATCTTTTATTACAAAATTATAAGCATCTAATTGTGTAGCATAACAATATCACACTCAAGCACACCATATGACATTTTAGGTGAAATATGCAAATTGCTGTCCATCTCCTGTGAGACATTCATGTATCCTACCAACCACACCCAATTGAGGGGGTGTTACTTCTGCAGGAGCGGGTGTGCACGCGCATGTGTGTATGTGTGTGTGTAAAGACTTTGTTTTTTAAAAATGAAATATAATGAGAAGACTTTTTGGCATTTCTGAATTATTTTACCTAAAATTTTATATACGGATCTTTTTAAGAATAAATTATCTACTGCTTTGCATTGTCATTTAGCTACTTGGTACCGTCTACCAGCACGTCTGCAGTGTAGATTAAAAATGCCTGGTGCTCGGTTGGAGCGTCGCCCCGTACCCCAGAAGGCTGTGGGTTCAGTCCGCAGTTGGGCCGGACGGGGTGGGGGGGCAGCCATCCATGTCTCGTTCTCTAACAGGAAACATCCCTTCCTCCCTCTAAAGGCAATGACATTTCATTGGATGAGGATTTAAATAAGTAAACAATCATTTCCTGTTTTTGCTTCCATTACATATTCCATCCATGAAGCAGTAGATGTTACATAAACATTTATCGTTTGCTATTCTTTCGCTTGGAATCCTCTCCATTTTGAGTAGAAGGAGGGCTAATGATTTATTTGTGATTTTTGTCATTGTAGCTACTATCCTCCACTTCGATTCTCTTTTATTTTTCACTGTTTCTCTCTCTTTCTAGATACGTTTGAGATGGTTTCTGAAGATGAAGACGGGAAGCTGGGTTTTAAAATAAATTACCACTACATGTCTCAGGTGAAAAATGCGAATGACGCAAACAGTGCTGCCCGGGCCCGCCGCCTCGCCCAGGAGGCCGTGACCCTGTCCACCTCGCTGCCCCTGTCTTCCTCTTCCTCTGTGTTCGTGCGCTGCGACGAGGAGCGCCTCGACATCATGAAGGTAGGAGCACGGCCTTTTCCATTATCCCCCCGGCCGACTGTTCCAACAGTCATACAAAGCACTAGAAATAGCCTGAATTTTGATGTTTAGTACAGTTCTGTTGACCGCTTTGGAAGTCGGGTGAAAAGAGTCCTTTTCAAAAGTTAGTTCAAAAGTTAGTTCAGAATATGTGGATGAGACTGCTATTCAAAATAAAGAATTAGAAGAGAATACCAAATACCTTCCCTGAGCAAAGGCTGTACGGAGCCTATTATAGTTTTGCAGGGGTGTCCGACATTTTGGCATCTCTAGGCCACACTGGAAAAAAGAAAAGCTGTCTTAGGCCACGTATTAAACACATTGTGACATTTAAACACACAAAAGAATTCTCATAATGTTTTACGTAGATGTACGATTTGTGTTGGGCCGCATTCCTAGCCATCCTGGGCTGCGTTGGGCCGCAGGTTGGATGCCCAGTGAGCACAGTAGTAAAGGATTTCATGCTGGACAGTAGGAGAAAAGTTACAGGGTTTCTTCGTTGACATTTAAGATATTTCTCTCATCTTTTATAGTATCAGGCTTCAAACATTATTTTTTTCTTTTCTAGGAAACTTAATGTATTTATAAATCCATAAGATGTATGAGTTTAGTAATGGTAGTGTGATAATAAATAACTTGCACCTTACGTTTTAACACTGGTGATTTAGAGATTTGTCACCTGGAGGGGCTTTCTTTACATTTATGATTTAATTCATGGGTTAGCTATTCTGTCTTTCTTAGATATACTGCTGACACTATTGACCCATTGATTTGAGGAAATTTCTTTTGTTTGCTTCCTCTTTTGACTCGTTCCTTTGGACTTTTAAAATAGCAATTTCATACACCTTGCCTATTTAGCCACATTTCCATTCCCTGTTACAAGCAGTGGAGCAGGTTGCAGGATGGCTGCCTAGGGAAGTATGTTATCACCAGGTGGATCACATGAATTCAGACTTGTAACTTTCTCTCTGTTAAGCAGTGAGCTGTACCTAACACAGAGGATCCCCAAACTTACTTCCACACACAGCTGTTCTGAGCCAGAGGCTTTGCTGCTCCTGCCTTACACAATCAGTTCCTGCTGATGAGTTCAGACGAACTTGTCACATAATTCTGACAATCACTGTTGGGTTCCCTGCTATTTTTTGGCCTGCCAGAAACCCTGAGGGAAACACCTACTGATCTCGCAGAACTTTTTTTTTGTCATAAGTTATCACATGAGAACTTTTATTTACTTGTCTCTTCCCAGAGGAAAATATTAAAAGTAAGGTATTTCAAAGAACATTAACTTATCTGAAGATTTAAAGCAGACAACTAACTTCATACCTTTGAGATCTAATAATGAATGTACCTAAAATCTTCAATTGTTGAAAATGCTATAGAGAACATTATGAAGGAAAGCTCTCAGGAAAAACTAACTTAATATGTTTTAAAAGGTATTTGATGTTAAGGTAAGCTTTCTTGCTGCCAGTAAAGCATCTGTCTTTTCATAGTTCATCTCTATCAAAACCGAATCATTTGATCTTAATTTAAAACCATGTCCGATCCTGTATTCATTTTTAACACATTCAAGTAGAGATGCATATAGGAAGTCAGAAGACGTTTTTATTTCATGTTGGGTTGCATTTTTCTACATAGCAGTGTTGAGCAGTAACATAGACTTTTGTGTGTTTGTGCATGCCCTCTAGGTTCTGATAACCGGTCCAGCGGACACCCCTTATGCAAATGGCTGCTTTGAGTTTGATGTCTATTTTCCTCAAGACTATCCCAGTTCACCCCCTCTTGTGAATTTAGAAACAACCGGTGGCCACAGTGTGCGATTCAATCCAAACCTTTATAACGATGGCAAGGTAATGCAATTAGTTTTTGTGTCAGGTGCCAAAGTGTTGTAACCAAACATCTTTGAAATTTGAACAAAAATTTTGTTTTAGTTATCTTATTTCCAGAGTAATAACTTTTGTCATGCTTCTCTTCCCTATATGCAAAGATTAACTTCAAGAAGGAGAGAAGGAACCGAAAAGAGTAGAAACACAACAGTGTTAGGAAGCACTTAACACTCCTAAGTTACTGAGGAACAAACTTACTTAACACGGCCCTTGGCCACTGGAGAGCCTTCTCCAGTTTGGGGACAGCACAGTCATATGTCTGTTTTTGCCTCTTTGGATAGCTCCAATTCCAGCTACCATTTCACACGTGCCTGGCGGTAGATGAATGGCAAAAGCATGGTACTCTCCTGTGTTGCTTTTTTTTTTGTATTATAACTATCCATTTTCTTATAAATAGGAAGATGCATTTCTATCCCCCCACCCAATAGTTGACAAACAGGTATAATAAATATTATTTCATGTGGTGATAAATCTTCTAAAATTTGATTCAGAAGAACAGTCATCACTTTTCAAAGGAATTTTGGACAGTTGGATGAAGTGTCAACAGTAAATTCCACGTGGAGAGTATTTAGTGTTTGAAAATCACTAGAAGGTCAGGGACATTTTATGGACCTCACAAGCAGACACTACTCTGATGATGTGAGAACAGCAAGTGCTTGAAGTAGATGGGTGTGTTAAAGATAGCCCAAGCTTTCTCTTTGTTTTGCAGTCCTGTTTTCAAAAGGTACAGTCTGCCTCAGATCTGGGCTTGCCAGTTTCCTTTTGTCTTCATCATAAACTCATGTCATAAAGCTGGAATTTGTTTTGGAGTTTATTTCAGGAGCTTGAACCAGATGTAGGCATACTTCCTTTGGGAAAGCAAAGAACAGGTCCTTTGTAACTGAGCAGAGAAGAGCAGATAGCAATGCTGACTTGACTTAAAGAAAAAGACTGGAACCTGAATAGAGTTTAACTGTAAAATGTTAAAATTTATTTAAGAAATTACTTCTTAAGACTTAATGGTATAGAGAAGAGGATTAGGGCTTGAGAGTCCTGTATCCTGAAGTATATAGTGTTTTGTTCTATTACATACTGGTAGCAAGATTTAACCTTGAGTTCCATAGGAATAAGAACACCTGCCATTGGTAGTCACAGGGATGCTCTACAGATCAAACAGGATGGTTTGTCTGACAGTACTTTAATAAGCACAAAGCTGTTGAGATACAAGTCTTTTAAAATTATTAATGAAATTACTTGCTGAATGAATCATTACATTTCGCATACTGCTTTCAGAGCTCTGAGAGAATAGCAAGGACAGGGACTTCTGCTTATTTTCCAAATCCATTGCCCATTATATGAAACTGTTTGTAAGAATAGATGAAATGTCCCTGGTGTCCCAGAGTGACCTGTTGACCTGTGTTTGTCAGATAGTTTGAGTTCATTCTTGCTCTCTGAGTGAACAGGTATGTCGTGTGTCTTCAAGTTCGAGCCTCAAGAGCCTTTTACTGTAACTGTGCAGTCCTTCACCTCCACCTTCATGTTTGTGTCAGGCCAGATGTTATTCGTGTACTTCGACCAAAACAATCAATTTCAACAGATTGAACGCAGAGACAAATATGAAGTCATGATCTCTTCTATTAAGTTATGCCCAATTTTCAAAATTTATAAAATTTTGAAAGATATTTTTAAAAATCACTGATTTGTTTTTGGTTTGGAAAAGAGGTACTTTTCATTTAAAAACATTTTATTTATATTAATGTGTGGTAGGTACTGATGCATTTTCGTGATGGCAAACTTAAAAAGTCACACAGATTTGGGGCACATGTGAAGATGCCAGTTTGTTTTAGCAGATGGAGCCTTCGGGTTTTGATTGTGAACACACAACTGAAATACTTGACACAATAGCATTTCACTTTTACTTTTAGTTGTCACAGTTTGCTTTTAAAAAGCACTCCTTTTTCTCCTTATTTCTCAGGTTTGTTTAAGCATCTTAAATACGTGGCACGGAAGACCAGAAGAGAAGTGGAATCCTCAGACCTCAAGCTTTTTGCAAGTAAACAATTTTTTCTACAGTTTCACTTAGAAAATGCAGAACTACTTATGTTTCAATTTTTTTTTAGTGACCAAGACTAAACAAACAAAAAGTAGATTTTAGGAAATAAATATTAAATAATAGTTTATAGGTGAGCATTTAGTACAGAGGATGCTCAGCATATCTGGAGTTGAGAATCTTAAGTTTGGACATAAGACAAAAATGACATTTTGTCAAAATTGCCTATTAAAAATTCCAAGTTGCTGTTAAAGCACACTGTGATGTATTGAGATAAGACACATGATCCCAGCTCGCTGTCACTAGAGGCCTTAAATTCATGTGAGTAGACTGCAATAGACTACTGCTGTTACCTGTCTCTGTGACACAGTTCTGTAATTGAGTTAATAAAAAGATTCATTTGAGGCTCAGAAGTACTGTCTCAAATTTTATAGTCTCAGTTTTATAAGTTAATTTCCACAAACCACTTGAGCACATGAAATAAAACGTTATGTAATATCCCATGGAATGTTTTTTGCTTATACTTTAGTTCAGAATCCTGGCAAAGACATGGACAAATAAGCATATTAACGACGTGAATTAACTTTGTTGCTTGTTGATTAAGGAAACAGAAACACATTGTTATTGCTACATAGTAGTTTAAAGTCCCACATACAGCTCAGTGTTTAAGAACCATCGTAAATTACCCCAAGGTGAGCCTATTGAAGTTTACCGACCCTGAAAAGATACCTTTTCTATATCCTTACTTTGAGTTAGGTCAAAGGAGATATGAAAAATAATTTTGTAGGCTGTCACATGTGTTTGATTCTCTGAAAATACCTGGTAGCATCCCATAAAATAGGGAAATAGGACTATAATACAATTTTTTCCTTTTTGCCAGTATGGAGACCAAGAGAAAAAAGAGATTACATGATTCATGCAAAGTAGCTAAAGAAGTTAATAGAACATTCCTCCAAGTAACTACTTACTCATTTTTTAAATAATTCAATTGTATTTCCCCAAAACCCCTTAAAATAGTTTTCTATATGCTTGTTACTCTTGTCAGCATCATCAGAGCTTGTTAGTTTTACTATGAAAGGAAAATCAAAGATATCCTATTTTTTATTAAGTAAATTAGACTTACCTGAGATTTTGAGTCAATTTTGGATTTTAATTGAATTTATGTAGTTTTAAAAATACGTTTACATTTAATTTTCAGAGTTTTCTAGTTTAAGATTTGATTTGCTTTTAACTTTGATTTTGCCTGTATATCTGTATCATATACCAAAAATTTTGTAAAATAAACTTAATACTCAAGTGTTTAAGTTTACAGGTTTGGAAACTTAACTACCCACACATAAAAATGATCTTTTCTATATAGTCCCTTTAAGGTTTTTTTCCTTTTTGGTCATAGTTCATAGTTATAATTAATATAGATAAATTGTTTGTATACTGCTGTATTTACTTAACATCAGAGCATATCCTTTTAAAAAATATTTGGGTTATAATTTTTTTTTAGTTTTATAAATAATACTACTATGTAATTATATGGCTTTCTTTATATTTTGTGTAGTTTTCTGAGTATAGGTTTCCAGATCTGTGATGAAACTGACTTGGTCAGGAGCAGGAAGTGGCTGTGTCTTTCCTGCCGTAGGAGTGAATAGCCTCGCCTTCCTCCAGATCTCAGGGGGGCATCGCTCAGTCTTCTCCATTGAGTGTGCTGTTCGCTGTGGCTTTTCCGTACATCGTTTCCCTTTACCAGTTTGTTGCAAATTTTTTTCATGCATTGGAAACTTCATAAGCAGACCAGATAGTCTCAAGAAAGGTTAATTTCTTTTTAGTGTTAGTTTGACACCTTAAAGCTGTTTTACTTTTTTATTTATCACACACGCACAGAGGGCAAAGTTACTTTTGCTAGAGTGAAAGTCTCCCACAAAAATTTTTGAAGATTAAATATAATTTCAAAGATTGCCAAAATATTTTGAGCAGTGACAAGCATTATTAGAATGGCTTAGTTTCTTTGTAGTAAGACTCTTAAAAGAATAATATATTTGTATTAAAATAATCACATTTTTCAGTCTTATGCTATACATCTCATATCTAGCTGTAACCTGATAATTATCTTGACTATTTGCATAATTTAAAATAAAAAGTCACATTATTCATTAGAATTGTCATCAAGAATTATTATTTTATCAGTAGCTCCAAATTTTGACATTGCTTATGTAACTCATTTTTAACATTGCTATAATGTAAAAAATTCCTTGATAATAGTTTGTTCCAGTTGGATGTTAATAAAAATATCATATGCAAGGGGACTTAAAAATATTTAATCATTCAGATAATCAACCATTTAAAAATGGTTAGAAATGTTAAATACATACTACCACTTTCCTTGAAATGGAAAGTTCTGGAAATCAGCCACTGATCACAGTTCTACTCAGTAGTGTATTTTTCCATAGATAAAGACAGGTAGCTACTGTTTTGAAAGGCTTAAGGCATTTTACTAAGTCATATTGTTTCTTTTCCTTACCCCAAAGATGTTATTATTTTATATTATATAGCTTCTTATTGCAAATTAGTATTTTGGATTCTGTACTCTGTACTGTCCTGTGTTTGAAACATCTATAATAAAAAATGTTAGTAGACTGTTCCAGGTAAAAGGATTAAATCCTTGAACATCACATGAAAATAAAGTCAATTGGAAATTAATAATTCCTAATGGGAGTGGGATAGGAGGAGAAATACAGCAAACTGGTGGGCATTTTAAAGAGAAGAGTAAGTTAATAGAATAGATAATGGTAAGAGTATGGTGACCGAATGAAGACATAAAAGTGTGGGAGACAAGGTTGCTGACTAGTTGGCCTGGCAGAAGACCATACAGCAGGGTTAACATTTTTGTTTTGAGAAAGAAGGGGAAAGGAGGCTGCTACATGGGTCTCGATTTAGTCAGTTCTTGCACAGATCACACTGAGAACTCCTTGCGGTTTCGTGAATGCTAATGTGAAACTCGAGGAGAGGGGCAGAAAATTCAGCCTGTTAATGAAATGAGTAACTCTTGACTTCATGGAGTTCGATCAAAGAACTGACCAAGCATCAGTGAACCTGTATTGTGGAGTGAAATATTTCCTCTTTAGTATTAACTTAAATATAACCATGTGTAATAAACAATACACTGTGATATGTAGCAAGTGTTTTTCTGTTATTACCAAATTATTTTGAACTCATTCTAAGAAATCACTTTGGCCACATGTAGCTGTGATGAATACTGCTTTTTGGAATCCAGGTAGCTCTTTTAATTAAGTTTTGTTGATCAAAATAGAACTCAGGCTAACTTTCTTTGCAGGTTTGTATCACATAGGTAATAGTTTTATTTTTAGAGTAGACGTGATTTTTTTTTTCTTTTACCTTTTTACTATATTCTGGATGTGTGCTATTACTTTTACTCCAAGGAATAGTAGCTACTTTGTATTAACTAACCTTACTTATGAGCACTGATACTGTACCTCCCCCCAAAAGTTTATTTTATTCTCACAGTCATAATGTAAGCAGGTGTTATCCCCATTTTACAGATGACCAAGAAATACGTTTTGAGGAAATAAGTTACAGAGGTCTACTGTAGTCTATGACTTCCAATATCATACATACACTGTTTCTCAAAGCTAGATAAATCCTATCATTTTTGAGTATTAAAAAATCAAATCCTTTTTAAAAAGAGAAATTCTTCTTTCCAAAGATATGTTGATTTACTGGTGTTCTATGCTCAGTGTTTTATGGGCTACAATAAAGTGTTGTAAAATTAAATGACCCAACAGGTCAGATAATCCAAAGGCTCCAGAAATTCCATAAAATGAATATTATGAATAGTAGAGTTCACTGAAGGAAAATAAAGTAGCATTTATATATTTCCACAAAATGCATGTTTAAAGAGTGCATAGAAATCCTGGCCTTGGCAGCTCAGTTGGTTAGAATGTCATTCTGATATGCCAAGGTTGCAGGTTCAATCTGCAGTCCAGGACACACAAGAGAAGCAACCAGTGAATGCATAAATAAATGGAACAACAAATTGATATTTGTGTGTGTGTGTGTCTCCCCCTTTCTCTTGTCTCAAATCAATAAATAAATTTTTAAAAGTAAATATATTACCTAATGATAAAAGAACCATATTATAAATTGTTCTTTGAAATACAATATCTTATTACCAGATGCAAACTATGAAAAGTTTTCATAGTTCAGTGCTTTTCTTTTTTCTTTTAGCAGACAATATGTTATACCCCAATTTATTTATTAAATGTAATTTTCTGTGTTCTATATACAAAACACCCATTCTTTATGTTTCCTTTATGTGGTTTAACTGTTTTAAACCAAATAGGCTATGAATCTGAAATTTATTTATATTTTATAAAGATTTTATTTACTTATTTTTAGAGAGAGGGGAAGGGAGGGAGAAAGAGAGGGAGAGAACCATCAGTGTGTGGTTGCCTCTCACACACCTCCTACTGGGGACCTGCCCTGACTGGGAATTGAACCAGCAACCCTTTGGTTCGCAGCCAGCACTCAGTCCACTGAGTCACATCAGCCAGAGCTGAATCTGAAATTTAAATTGTTGAGTCTGTCACTGCCTGAGATTTATAAAACTATATTTTGTCTAAAAGGAGGTGAAGTTAAATAAATCAATCTTATATCACAAACTTGTGAAAAGTTTTTAATTTAAATTATTTCTTTGTCTTTGTTGGAAAATGGCTATTACGGCCCTGGCCAGTGTGGCTCAGTTGGTTGGAGCATTTTCCCATACACTAAACGGTTGTAGGTTTGATTTCTGGTCACGGCACATACCTGGGTAGCAGGTTCAATCCCCAGTCCAGGAGCTTCCACGAGGCAACCAGTCAAAGTCTCTCTCTCGCTCTCTCTCGCTAGCTCATTCCCCAACCTTCCCCCACCCCCCCCCATCCCCACCACACACACAACTTCCTGTCTCTGTAACAGCAATGAGAGATATCTCCTCAGGTGAGGAATTTTTTTAAGAAAAATTAAAAAAGAAAAACGTCCTACTCATATAAGTAGAAGAGGAAGACTATTTAGAAGGGAAGGGGAAAGGAACTAATATCTATCTATGCACTGGAAGGGTGTTTGAGAAGTTTCAGATTTGAGTTTAGGGGAAAGTATATAGCCAGAGAAAATCACTTTCCTTCAATGGCGTATTTAGTTTCAGAAAGTTCAAAAAATAGGAGATTTTTGCCTTAGAGCTATACAGTTAAAATTTCTTTCTTATAATTGACCTTGGCCTTAATTACATGGTCACTCCAGGTCATGTTTAATCTTGTCTGTTCTTTGGTCATATTTTTTAAGTTCAAGTTCCCATTTTTAAAATTTTCTAAGAAAATCTCTCTCTTGACTCCTGAGATGCATATGCTTGAGGTCGTTTAATCCTCTTTGCTAATGAATGGCCACTTGCTGTTAATCCTTTTTAGTGTACGAAGCAGGCAGACAATATCTAATGTTTTCCTGCCTCTGAAGATGTTGTATTAGCGAGTCATACAGGTATATTAGTTAGCAGTGTTGCATCAGGTAAATGAGCTCTCTAAACATTTGTTACATCTGGAGAAACACGCCCAAGCCTTGTCTGTTACAAGTGGGTTCAGAAGTGGTCTTAGAGCCGTGGCTTCTTGCCAATGACGGTTTCCAGGAATAAGGTGTTTGTGATGCTGTGGAAGTCAGTTTTCCTTGGAATAAAAATGGAGACTGCCTCATGTGTAGTGTTCCTTACAAGCGAATACTGTTGAGAGTGCGTGGTTAGCTTTATGCTTTTTAAGAGCAGAGACAGTTGCAGCATCATAATGTTTAAATTGGTATGTGATATTTATCCTGTTGTTTAGCAGTTTTAAGGAATAAAATCTTCATATCTATTTTGATTTTTCAGAGATTCAAGGATATAAAATATAGGATATAAAAATATTACATAAGACTGTACTTCTGCTGCACCCATTTTAATTTTACTTTAATAAAATATTTCAATAATATAAGTATTAACATCAATTTTAATGGTGATAATAATACACATGTGGAAACATAGTAAGAGGAACTCCTAGTTGATAAAGCAAAATACCAGTTTACTGGTAGTCAAAGTTTCTCATTACAACCTGTTTATTTCTTTGTTCCTCAGGTACTGGTGTCTGTTCAGTCCCTTATCTTAGTAGCCGAGCCTTACTTTAATGAACCAGGATATGAACGGTCCAGAGGCACCCCCAGTGGCACGCAGAGTTCTCGAGAATACGACGGGAACATTCGACAAGCCACTGTTAAGTGGGCGATGCTGGAACAGATCAGAAACCCTTCGCCGTGCTTTAAAGAGGTGCGTTCAGTAAAATTAGTGGAATACTTTATTAAAGACATTATAGAATATAATTTATTAGAACTGTATTTATGGTAAACTAAACTTTACTATAGTTTTTAATCATAAAAAGATCAATATTAATGTAGTATAGGTGAATCTTAAAACCACTTCCTAAAAGGCATCTGACAAGATTTTGAACAGTTTTAGTATTTGTTATTTTTGACAGAGGCAATTCTACTAGCAAATTGTCTAAATATGTTATTAAAATATTCCTCATGAAATTTGTTTTATTATTCAATAAAAAGATTTTATTCATTTATTTTAGAGAGGGGGTAGGGAGGGAGGAGGAGAGGGAGAGAAACATGGATGTGTGGAAGATACATCAGTCAGTTGCCTCTCACACACTCCCAGCTGAGGACCTGGCCCACAACCCAGGCATGTGCCCTGACTGGGAATCGAACCGGCAACCTTATGGTTCGCAGGCCCACACTCAATCCACTCAGCCACACCAGCCAGGGCTGAGATACTTTCTAAAGTTGTCTTGTAAATAGAAACTTGATACTTTCAGTAATATCTGTGTTCGAATGTTGAAGAAAAGACATTTTTTTTCTTTAGGAAAAAGTTGGACTTGTGAGTTTCTAAACCTGTCTTGATATTCTCAAGTGCTTTTCATTCTCCGCATCCTGAAGTGTGGCTCTCTCTCTGTAGCCAGTCATGTCTCCGTGGTCTGCCTGCAGTGCGACTGTGCATTTCACCCGCTATGTCCCAGTACTTCATCACGTCTTTCTTTAACTGTGCCGTGGAACTTTTTTTTTTCTTAAAATTATTTCCCTTGATATATCAGTTTCTTGAATTGTGCTAGAAACTCAATGTTTTAGAGGAAAACTTGGTATATTTACCTCACAGAACATTGATCTTTAATATAAAGCAAATATTACTTGTGACTGCTATGTAGCTTCATGCCTCAGCCCTCCTCTTCACCAAATAGCATTGCTGAATGTGCTCTGAAGGAATACAAAAAGAATATTTTGTTTTGTTTTACTAAATGAATTTGCATTTTGAATGACAAAGTTAGATATTTTCACAGATCTTGCATTTACCTTGAAAGGCTGTGGGAAATCATTTTTCCTAATATTATAGAAAATACATACATTTCTTTGTGCTTTTAAGCATAATATTCTACTCTTTTCCAGGCTTGGGTCCCTTAGGTAATTTGTTTTACAGTCATATTGAATGTCAGCTGTTACTGGCACTGCCTGAGCTACTCAGAACTCGGGGATAAATGAAATTGTGTTTCTTCCCCTGAAAAACTTATATTCCTCCTGTTTGTACATAAATTAATTCCTTCAGTGCCCATAAGACTCAGGTAATAAGTCCAGAAATATAAACTACTTGACAAGTCCACTAAAATGTATATTATCATCTCTAAGTTAACGCTGTGTAAAACTGAACTCTTGGTCCTTCTTTCCCTCTGTCAGTGAAAGCACCATCATCTATCCCAAACTCTTGACCTCCTGTGACTTCTTTCTTTTTCTCACATGCTTCATGCATTGACACATCCTGCTGGCTCCACCCTTCAAAGCATAATCAAAATTTGGGGGCGAAGACCAATCTCACCGTGACGAGCCTGCCTCACGCCGCCATTACCTCTTGCTTAGCCTGTGGAAGTAGTTTTCTAACTGGTCCCTGCTTCCACTTCTGTCCCTCTGCAATGGCTCTCCACCGTAATCAGATCGGAGGCTCCCGTTGTGTGACGAAGGAACCCCGAGTCTGTGCCGTGGCCTGCACAGCCCTGCACTGACTGGCACCTGTCTGCCCCTCTTCAGCATCACGCAGAGTTTAAAGGCTTTGGTACCAAATGTTAGGGTGGAGCAACTAGAACTCTGATATGCTTCTGATGACAGTATAAATAGGTAAAGCCTCTTTGGAAAACTCTTTGGCAGGATCTAATAAGCTCTACAAGTAGCAATCGCACTCCTCGGTAAATGCGCAATAGCAATTGTGCACACATACTGTGTGTAGAGGATGTTCATGTCATTTATTCATGATTACCACAGATTGGAAACAGTCCAGCGGTCCATCACCAGAATGAATGGACAAATCATGGAATATTTAAGAGAGGTAATAATGCAAAGTAAATGAATGAACTGCTATATATAAAAACATGGACAAATATAAACATAGCATAGAGCACAAAAAAGTACATTTCATATAATTCCACTTATAAAAATTCAAAAGTAAATAAAATTAACATACGCTCAAAGAAGTGAGGTTGGTGTGTTCCTTTGCATGAGGACTGTAGTGTGAAAGGTAGCAGAGACGGGCTTCTGGCGTGCTTGTGGTTTTTTCAAATCTGAGTAGAGATGACATTGATGTGTTAATGAGGCAGTGTGTCCAATTGTATACATAATTTGTGTACTTTTCTGTATATATAAAGCTTAATTTTAAAATGCATTTTAAAATTTATAAGTACATATACTTAATCAGTGTATAATTTGTTGGTTCCTGCATAATTTTTTTTTTCTGGAAGAAAAATTTACTGTTAACACAAGGAACTCGGAGTGGGGCTGGGTTCCTTTTACAAAAAGCAAACAGTACAACTTGAAGCAGTAGGCCTTCCCATCCTTTGGAAGCCAGCGCACGGTAAAGGGCGCACACCTTGTCCACGAGAGCTTTCCTGACTCTCCCAGTCAGGTGCGGCTCTCCCCCTTTGCATTCCCTGGAGTGTTTTCAGTGTTTTTTCCTGCTGCACTCACGTCCCATCTGGTTCTGTGGTCATTACGGTTCTTCACGTCAGTCTGTAAGCATCAGGCACAAGAACAGGTGGGTGTAGTAGGATCTTCCTGGTGTTTCACATCCGTTTCCAGGGTTTCCTAGTGATTTTTTGCTTGTACGGCGTATTGCTGCTGTCTCTTTAGGGGAGAAGAGCTCAGCGGACAGGGGAGCAGCTCACACAGAACACAGAATCATGTTTCTGAATTGATCTGTTTTCTAACTTAAATGTGTCAGAAATTAGACTCCTACTTCTTCCACAGGAAGAAATTTTTACTTACTCGTTTTTCAAAGAATAGTTTTCTTTAATGCCAAATGAAACCACAGTTATTACAAGGAACTTGAATTTCATAAGATAAAATCCTACCCATAAATTAACCGGAAGCTAAAGTAAAAATGTGCCTCTGCTGTGCTTTCTGTTCGAATGCCTGTGGCATCTGCAGTATCTTTAGTTTGTCAGGTGTCCTTCGAGTTCTCTTCTAAAGGTAGACCTTTTGATGGATTTTCTGCTGTCAGTGCCTCTCTGATTGTTTTCTCCTGTCATTTGTTCATTGACGTTGACCTTGTGCATACCTCACATTATATGTGCCTTATTCTCTCTGGAAAGCGTTAGCTGTTTGAATGTCTGATTGGGGTTGGGCTTTATTTTCTACTATAGAATTGGAAATTTCAGTGTGTGTCGCCTGATGTCATAAACCTAACTATTCCCTGTTAATAAGGTAGAGTTCATTAAATTGAGGTTTGTGGAGAGAAGAACATTGCAGTGCTTTTGAATTCCATTCCTTTGTAACACTCCATACTTTGTCTTTTAATTTCCGACCTGATCACATTGTGCTCCCTTGCTTGTTTATCCTGAAGGTGATACACAAACATTTTTACTTGAAAAGAGTGGAGATCATGGCGCAGTGTGAGGAGTGGATTGCCGACATCCAGCAGTACAGCAGCGATAAGCGAGTAGGCAGAACGATGTCTCACCATGCAGCAGCTCTCAAGGTGAGGACGCCGCCGACCCTGAGCCCCGCTGGGGGCTTTACAAGAAGAGTTGTCTCTTCACTGGCAGAACCGTGGCCCCCGGAGGGTAAAGGGTGGTCGGGAAACAAAGAAACATAAAATGTATTATAAGTTCAGAGGCCTGAGTTGCTCCCAGAAGTCTGTAGAAAAGGTATGTTCATTTCAACCACGAATCAGCAGTTCCTAAAATACAGGAGTGAGTGCAAGGGCTGAGCCAACAGGATTTTATTCGTTGTTTGAAGGTGGTGACAACAAAATGTACTCTGTGAATGAGGTTGTCAGTTCCTGTAGCTTTCCCTTAGGCTGCTTGCCTTCTAGAATTTTATTACCTGGAGTAACGAGGGAGATGGTAGAGGCTCCAGCAACTGACTGTGGAAGCGCCTGTGGCCTGTGATACAGATGCGTGGGGGGCGTTGAGAGGTTGTTTTCCTCCAGGGCATTCGGGAGTGCGGTGTGAAACAGGAGGGGGTCGGGGACTGTCTCTCCCCGGCCGCTGGTGCCCTTCTGGCTCAGCGCTGTTCCTTCTGCCCTCCACCCGCCCTCCGCCTGCCTCCACTGGTTTCCATCTCCTGGCTTCTCTCTGACTGTAAGATTTCCGTTTTTAAAACTTTGACAAAGAAAAAATTATTTTCCTCTTTAACACTTGCATCTCCCAAGCTAGTTTTATTTTGCCCAATTATTAGAAAATAAAACCTTCTCTTCTTGTACTGTCATCCTGGAGTGATGAATACTTCTGTGTCTATCATAAAGCTTCACATAACGTGCTCCCTTCCCCCTCCCCCCAATTAATTTTTTGCCATTTAACTTTCATTCTACTCGAGTCACCCACTCTCCAGTCCTCCGGGGCCGTTGATTCCGTGTCACCTCTCTCTTCACTCACCTTTCTTTCCTCTCCAGTCCTTTACAAATGCTTTTCCTTTTACTTTTCGCCTACTTTTCTAGCTTGCTTTCATTCAATTTTCAGCTTAAATTTCTCTTCATAGAAGCCTGCCGTGACTTTTACATAGAGACTTTAGTATGAGCATTTCTGACACCCTGTGCCTACCTGTGCAAACACTCTCAGCACTGTTCGATGTCCGTCTTTTCTACTACACTTTTCACCGGAGCCTCTCCTGGCTCCCGCGCGCACTCTCGGACTCTCTCAGTGTGTTTCTCCTCTCCCCTTCTCCTGCGCGCTCGGGGATGCGAAGGCTTGCATGCTGGTCCTCAGGGCTGTTGTCGTCTCTCTTTCTCTCTCATAGTGTTTATACCCTGGACTTGGTCCATTTACTTTTTAAAAGCGACTTTTCAAACTCCTGTCTGCTCTTTGCCTTCTCAGAATTATATCACTGGCATTTTTACTTAGACGCCCTGCCATCACTTCATTAAAGGCCTGAAATTAGAACTTATCTTTCCTCTAATTAGGTTTTCTTACTTCCTCTATTTATTTAATTTTGAACCATTTCTTTCCTTGCCTTAAAATTTTTAATACTATTTACATCCCCCCCCCCCCCCCTTCACTGAGCGTGCCTGGTCAGTGCCGACCCTGTCAGTGCTGCCTTCTGAGCATCCTATCACAACCCCCCCCCCCCCCCCCACAACTTCCTTCTGCTCCCACAGCTTGTGGGAGTCTGTTCGACTTCCCTGCACCTGGTTCTTCCCCCTCCCCTGCTCCCAGTTCTTTCTGTAGTGCCACATAGGGCTTCCTGTAGTTCTGCCCCAAACACGTGCTTGCGTGGTTACACGAAACCTCAGTGTCTAATGTTGCCTCTTGACCTTGTTATTTTAGTCAGTGTCTTACTTATCTCTCAGATCCTTTCTGTTTTCTCTGTGTCACCTGGACCTGGAAATATCGCTCCCTGAGTTAGTCCAGGTTTGCATCATTTCCACTGTGCCTTTGCTGCTGAGTGCCGCTGGAGAAAAGTATGCCGCTGTCCAGCTTAGTTCCACAGTAGAGGCATAGTATTCCTGCCTCGCCTGGCCCTTGCAGTTCTCCAGTTTTTCTTTCTCCTTCCCTAGTTAGTGTTGTCCACAGTGGAAAGGAAATTGGGGCTAGAGAAATTTGCCAGCATTTAAATGTATTTTGAAACCTTACAAATGGCTGCAAGTGTGTGGTTTATCATACCTTGTTTTAATGTCTTACACTTCCAACCAACATTTAGGCTCTATGAGGTCAGAGGTTATATCTTCCCTATTCTACTCATTCATTGCTTTTACATTGTCAGTGTTCAGTACAGTGCCTGATGCATAAAAATTGTTCTGTAAATGTTGGTTAGTTACTTTTCAAAGGCAACTGTTCACACAACTAATTGCAAAGCCCTTGGTGGGCTATCTGAAGTCATTTCCTTCCCACTAGAAAATTATAAACCAAAATGAAATGTTTGTAGGCAACCACCCAGTCTCTAGTACACCCTTCCCTAAATGGCAGTGTGGGGCACACTCCTGTAGATCTTTTTCATTCGTTTAACTTAAAAAGAATTTTCCTGATGGTGAAATTATTTCTAAAGTTTGTTCTGAGCATTAAGTGAGACAATTAATGTGCAACATTTTGCAAGGATTCTACATAGGGTCTAGTCCCTAATAAATACTTGTTTTTCATCCACTGAAATAGCACTGGGTTTTAATTTATGGACTTTCCTTTCAAAAATGTCTAGCCAGAGGCAGCACGTATTACACATCAAGATGCTGCTGTCTAACGTGAAAGAGCATATGGAGCAAAGAAGTCATCAGCAGCGCTGCTGTTACGGGGTCGGGGCATGGGCAGGGTCTGTAGGCATCCTGCTCGGGGCTTTTCAGAAACGTCCGTTTTTTGAGAGATTTTTGCCGACTTGGTTCTCTCTCTGTTACAGTAGCTAGCACGAGGAAGGTGGCCAGAAAATACTTCCAAACCTATGCTTCGGATTTTTAAAAATTCAGTTCTTCCCTCAAATGACAACTGTGTCAGCATCCCTGGGTTTGCAATTTTAACGTCACTCGTTTTCTCGTGCAGCGTCACACTGCTCAGCTCCGGGAAGAGCTGCTAAAGCTTCCCTGTCCTGAAGGCTTGGACCCTGACGCCGACGATGCCTCAGAGATGTGCAGTGCCACCGCGGGTGCTGAGGAGACGCGGGTGCACGACCAGGTTACACCCAGCAGCAGTAAAGAGCTCCCCAGTGACTTCAAATTATGAGCTGCAGCGACACGGACTTCATAGACACAGAGGCTTTGAAGCACAAGCCAAATATGTCAATATTTGTATGTAAGAAGCTAATTATGTAATAGGTAATGAAACTGAAACTATACTCTGCCCTTAAGGAGATCCAGTTTAATTCAAGGTGATCTTTTATTTACCTGTACAAGAGTGTAAACTTTTTGTGCTTTTATTTTTCAATTGTGAGAACCACTGATTGGTATGTTGAACAAATTTGTGTATACAAAGAAATGGATAAATCACTGATATATAAGGGAAACTACCTTAGGAAAGAATGTTTACTGAATGTTTATTTTATTATTATTTTTTTTTTACTGTAGAGTGAGAGGTTGTTAACAAAGAATATATATTGGTCATTCTTACAACTACTATTTGAAGTCAGCAACTTTTCACTGAATTTGATAGATTTTATGTTTGGCCATACTTCATGCTCATATTTGATTTCTGAAGACCTCGTATACTTCAATAAAAGTTCAATGACATACCCTTCTTTTTTGATTTACTGGTACATTTTTAAAATGATAAATCTGCCATAAAAATGTGTTATTGTTGAAGACTTGCACTTGTATGGATGAATTTATTACATTCAACATATTTAATTTTATGCCTTCTAATTCTAAGATGCAGAAAAAAATAAATGAACATGATTTTATTCTATGCCAACATTTGAGCTTGTGAATGTATTCATTATTTGAATTTAAGTATATGAAAAGGAATGGTCAACTTGAAAAGTCACTCTTAAGCTGATCTGTTTCCCAAAGGGCTGGCTCCTTTTTTCCTGGACTCTGGCTTTATTGCTGAAGTCACAGGTGTGCATTGGCCCGAGGCTCTGTAGAGCGGAGGGAGGGGCCTCTCTCGGGCTGGCACAGCACATTCTGTGCCTGCCGTGTGGGCTCATTTTCCTCTTCCTAGAGCCAAGTAAGTAAGACTTAGGTGTGTTCGTATTTCTTATTTCTAAAACAGTTTGCCATGTGCGAAATGCTATTTCTACAAAGAATTGGATATTTCAGGACTGATAAGCGTGAGAAAGGAGAGGATAGTTTTTCAAGACCAATTATCACAAAGGAGAAGCTAAAGTGATTTTTGACGGCATTTATATTAAACAAATAGAGTGGCGCTTGGGAACGCTGGGTCTGGAGCTGACCAGAAGAAGCTGCACTCTGAACAGCGAGTTGCTCTCCGAAGAGAAAAGGGGGCTCCCAGGTGCAGAGGCCCGTACGCACGGATAAAGGGGGCAACCAGGATGAGACTGGGAAACCGAACGTTCTGAAACACGGGGTGTGTGGTCTGCTGGGGTGGGGAGCTAAGTCAGGAACGACCAAACAGTCAATTTGTGAAAAGATGAGTCACCCACAGACATGCCAGCTAAAATCTATGAAATTATCAGCAATAAAAAGTAAAAGAACAGCCTTCAGTCCTTCAGGCTTTTTCGTTGTGTTTGGTCTGTCCGGGTCCCATCAGGATGGATGATAAAGCTGCTGCCCAGTGTTTTGTTTTCCTCCAATTGTGGATTTTAGTTTTGTTCATTAAAATATGCTTGGGTATTTTCTCCACTCCACACCGTTAGTCCTCAGAACACTGTTCATACAAGGAAAGTAATGATACCGGTACTGTAAGGTCCAATTCATGTTTCTAAAACCAAAGCCTTAAAGTCTAAATCTGAGACCAGCGACATGAGGAGTGCTCCATCTGGGCCCAGACTTGATGCCAGCGAACATTGGAGCCCTTGCTCTGTACTTCGTGTAGGTCCCTGCGCCTGCGGGTTGAGTGGTTCACATGGAAACACTGTGGGGGCCGTGTGGGGAGTTCTCTGACAGTGCCGGTCACAGGGTCCTCGTGGAAACCCAGGGAGGGGGCACTTACTTCAGGTGAAATGTTGACAGGCACTGAGGTGTTATGGTCAAGGAAAGCTTCCTACAGAAAAATATCCTGAGTCTTTTTTTCTTTTTTTTTTTTTTAGAGAGGGGAAGGGAAGGAGAAAGAGGGAGAGAAACATCAATGTGTGGTTGCCTCATGTGTGCCCCCTACTGGGGACCTGGCCTGCAACCCAGGCATGTGCCCTGACTGGGAATCAAACTGGTGACCCTTTGGGTTTACAGGCCAGCACTCATCCACTGAGCCACACCAGCCAGGGCTAAAATATCCTGAGTCTTGAAGGGTGAGGAGAAAGAAATTAGCCAGGGCAAAAGGAGTTCCAGTCACAAGAGATCAAAAGGAGAGCTGGAATTAATGACACCATAGTCAAATGGGAGGTAGGCTGTAGTTTTGGAAAGATGGGAGGGAGTGGGTCATGGGCGATTTTGTTTGTCCTGGGAAGGGCAGTGTGAAGACCTTGGGAAAGGATGGACCAGAGGCCAGCAGATACAGGATGCCCCGGGTCTAAGAGTGTGTGCAGAGAATATGGAGTTTAAAACAGTAAAGCCAATTGTTCATAAAACTGAAGGTGATATCTTAAAAAGTACAAAAGTAACTCTTAGAAAGCATTCTCACATCAAGACCAGTACCTCCACCCTAACCAGGTAGCTCAGTTGGGTAGAGTTGTTCTATTATGCCAAGGCTGCAGGTTCACTCCCTGGTCAGGGCACATATAAGAATCAACCAGTGACTGCATAAGTAAATAGAACAACAAATCTATGTCTGTCTGTCTGTCTCTCAAATCAATAATAAAGACCAGTATCCAAAGTCAGATGAATGTGGAAAATACTGTAAACTCTGATGTCCTATAATTTGGAGTATGCAGATTAAGATGGGTTAGGTGAGACGTTCAATTAGTATGTCTTAAACTGGTGAAGGGCCAAGGTTTCTGGTTACCTCTTCCACCCAGGACTTTGTAAAGCACAATGAAAATGCTGCAGCAGTCACGCTGTGGGCTCCTCCCGTTCTTGGCCCGTTGCTGACAGCCAGCCCTTGGACCACACCTGGAGCAGCACTGTGTTAACCACTCAGGTGAGGGTTGCTTCCCAAACTAAAGCTGATTATTTAATAAACTTTCACAGTTGCATTTTGTTCACCATAGTATATGCTTTTCCATAATTAAAAATTTACAGTCTGGTATGCCCTTGTATAGCTGCTGGAATAGTACCAATTTGTTGAAACACAAGCTTCAAATCTTGGGAGACTGGTTAGATCAAGATTCCAGGATGGAAAGAGACATGCCCACTGGGTCAACTTAGACAAGAGAACAGCTCCAGTTGCAGACCTTGGGGTGCTAGATAGACTCAGAGCTGGAATGGCAGCCCCGGGGTACAAGAGGCCTGGGAGGAGGAGCCTGGCTGGTGTCCTGCCCTGGTGCTTCAGTCTTGGGCAAGTGGGCAGAGCAGGGCGGGGCCTCAGGTTCATCTGGCTCCAGTAATACGGAGGGCTTTAAAAAATTATGTGTGATGGTTTATTAGTTCTCCTGAACTTGAAGCTCTTCCCAAACTTCAGCAACTTTTCTCCTGCATAAGGGAAAAGCCCTCCCCATGAAACATGCATAGTTTTGTGACAGTCTACCTCTGGTTCTGATGTTATCTTGAAGTGGTTTTCCTCTTAATGCATGAAAGCACAGGTCACCTCGATCACATGGATCACTGAGCTACAGAGGTGTCTTTAGACCCCAAACTGAAATTGGGGCAACCGGAAGGGAGACTGTAAGGGTGAATTCTCCAAACTGTAAAAAGGTCAGGTCACGTGGAAGTCCACCCATAGCTAAGAGGCAAGATACAAATGGGGATGCACATGCAGGATGTCTAAATATTTAGGTTAGTGACCAAACTAACAAAGTATGATGTGACAAATGTACTTTCATAACAAAATTAAAAGTGTTAAACTATGTTTTTTTAAATAGGAATTCAAGTCAAAATATTTAATTGAAATAATTCTGTTATTGACCATGTGAAGTATTCTATTGATTGGCCAGTATCATTTGGATAAGTAATGAAGATATGCACAACATTATTATATATTTATTTTTAAAAAATGTATCTTGATTTTATTTCTAGAAAAGAATAAATACATGCATTAGTTCCTGGGGTTGCTATAACAAATGAACACAAATTCAGTGGCTTAAAATAACAGAAATTCATTTACTCACTGTTCTGGAGACCAAAAGTCCAAAATCAAGGTGTTGGCGAGGCTGCACTCCCTCTGAAGGCTCAAGGGGAGGATCCATTTTCTACCTCTTCCAGCTTCTGGTGGCTGCTGGCATTCCTTGGCTTGTGGATGCATGGCTCCAACCTCTGCCACCATCTTCACATAACCCCCCTGTGTGGCTGTGCATCACTCCTGGGAAATAACAATTATTCAAGAATCTTTCGCATTCATGCTGAGGGGGAGCATCTGCAACTCAAATCCTTCCTGTATTTTTAATTCCTCAGTGCCTGCTTCCCACATCACCTGCTGCACAACCCACAAAGCTTTTACAGCATTTGGACTCAGACGCCTTTTGTTTCAAGGACCTAGATAGGTTTGGAGATGCCTTTTCTCTGGAGTTTGAACCATGTAAATCAAGAAAGCAGCTGTTCAAGGTCACCCTGTGTCATTGGATCTTAAGTGACAGGAACACCCAGGTTTTCTTTGGTTTACTGATATATGGAGGTCTTTAAAGCATATCCTTCAGGGCAGGTTCTACACATCCAAGAAGTAGGGCAGGATGGGTCAAGCCCCATTGTGTGAGCCTTAGTGGCATTGTCCCTGGCAACCACCGTGATTTCACTCATATGTGGAACGGACCAACAAAACAGAAACAGACTCATGGGTTCAGGTAACAGACTTATGGCTGCCAGAAGGGAGGGGGTGGGGACTGGGTGAAAAACGTGTAGGGATTGAGAAGTACAGATTGGTAGTTACAGAGTAGTCATGGGGGATGTAAAGCGCAGCTCAGGAAATATAGTCAAGAACATTGTAATAGCTATGTATGGTGCCAGTTGGGTACTGGCAATATCGCGGGGAACACTCTGTAAGATATGTGGCTGTCTAACTACTATGTTGTGCACCCGAAACTAATACAAAGTAATATTGAATGTAAACTGTAATTGAAAAAAAAAATGTTTCCCTTCCTTCTTGAAGCGGGGTCCTGGGCTTTCAGAAATGCATTGCCCTTAATTACTCCACGAATCCTGCGTGGTCAGAGTTACCCTGCAGCTTTTCCCGACAGTGTATGGCATGTTTACAGTGCAGGCTTCAAGCCCACGGGGGCACAGTCCCGCCTGCCATGTCCGGGTTTCTGGAGCTTGGTTTTCACCTAGAGCTACGGTGAAGACTAAAGACGCCCTGTGTCCAGCAGCAGGCACGCAGGGTAGCAGGTTTCTGCAGCGTTCAGTCTATCCTCCAAAAACTTCCCTCCATTAGTTGCCGAGCCAGATGTCCCACTCGGTCATAAGTTATCTTACTGGCAGCGTCAAAACCAGATAGATATTTTACTTACACTTTAATTCATTCAAAGAATAAAGGCATTTTCTTTGCTGCAGGGTTCTTAACCTGGGGTTCACGGACTCCTCCGCATAGGGTCTCTGACTTCCTTAAATGGTACCCAAATATCGGTAGTAAGGGTCCGAGTGCATTTTGCGGAAAGAAGTACGTCTTTCAACAGGTACTTAGGAGAGTTCAGGCCTAAAAAAGGTTTAGGAATCAAAGCGGTAAACCTTCCAAAGAAACCGCGGTCGGGCAAGATCGCTGCTAGGAGCAGCATTTAACGCGAGTCCTCTATGGTCTGTAGCTAAGGTTTCCAGACCCTCTACGAATTTTACAATTGGCCGCAGCCGCCCCTTGGGGCGGGGCTGAGGTCAGCCACCCCCCTGCAGCCCCGCCCACTTCCCCCGCTCAGGGCGGGGCATCTCCACCCGGCCTACACAGTATCACGGACTTGGGTTGGTTTTCTAGGCGGAAGCCGGTGCTGAGTCCCTGTTTTTCCCAGGATGCACCGGGCTGCTGTCATGGCCGCCCCCTTGGGCCGGTATCCGCACATGAGGTTCTAGAGCTTTGGGTGTATCCGCAGAATTTTCGCCACTAGACTTTGGCGTCTCTGAACCCTCCTCCTTCCACTTTCTTTTGAGACTCCTGTGTAACCCTTTTGGGGGCCGGTTTTGGCTGGGGTGATGTCCGGGGTGATGTGGACCCCGGAGCTGGCAGTTCTGAGGGGCTTCACCACTGATGCTGAGCGGCAGCAATGGAAGCAGGAGGGAGTCGCTGGCTCAGGTGAGAGAGGCGCACTCGCCAGACTCTTAGGCTAGCGTAGGGACTGTAAGAAGGGGTGGCGGTGTCTGCGTTCTTATCCTTGCTTTTATTTTTTCCCACCAAAATCTGGCTGATGTCTTAAAGCTCTGGGTTGTATCCTTGACGTGGTGGGCGTGGTCGGCGTGGTCCTCTGGCTCTGTGCCTGTGCCTACCCCCGACCTCTCACAGCTTGGCATGAAGTAATAATGGCAATGTCAGTTTATTAAATAAATGTTTTTAAAATATTTCTTTAGTCGTTTAATCCTTACAGTAGACACCTGAGGTAGTTGCTACCCTTAATTCCAATTTGCAGATGAAGACATTTAACTACTGATTGGTTAAGCAATTTATTCCAGGTCGCACAGCTGGTAAGCAGAAAAGCTGAAACGAGGCAGTTAAGAAGTAATTCCTGTGAGCCATGCACATTTACCGGATAAAGAATTAAAAGGCAGCCCTGGCTGGCATAGCTCAGTGGATTGAGCTCGGGCTGTGAACCAAAGTGTTGCAGGTTCAATTCCCAGTCAGGGTACATGCCTGGGTTGTAGGCCATGACCCCCAGCGACCGCACATTGATGTTTCTCTCTCTTTCTCCCTCCCTTCCCTAAAAAATAAATAAATAAAATCTTTTTAAAAAAAGAATTAAAAGGCACATTTACTAGTGGGATACAGGCACATCTGATTGTGGGGTTAGGCTGGACACAGAAGAGAAATGTTTAGGACAGCTTGTAAGTGCTGTGTGTATGTGCACACAATAGGGGCTTCAGGATAGGTAGTTTCGGAAGTCCGGTGGTCTGGAAAAGTTTCCTGGAAGAAGTCAGACTTGAGCTGATATCTTCCTTTTTTTTCCTCTCAATTATTTATTTATTTATTTTTAGAGAGAGAGAAAGAGGGGCAGGGAAGGCGAAAGAGAGGGGAGAAGCATCATTGTGAGAGAGAAACGGATTGGTTACCTCTGGCTTGCGCCCCAACCAGGGACCTAACCGCAACCCAGGCATGTGCGGTGACTTGGAATGGAACCAGCGCACTACCGCTTTGCGGGGCGATGCCTAAACAACTGAGCCACAGGGGTCAGGACTAATTTCTGATTAAAGAATAAGACTGACAAGTGGAGAAGAGCTCAGCAGTAGAAATCAAAATTATAAAAGTGTGGGGGCAGACATGTGCATGAGATACTAGGGAAACAGTGAGTGAACCAGCTTTCCATCTGGGAGTGTAGTGGGGTGTAGGAGGAGCCGGACTGTGAAATGTCTAGAACTCTGACCGTGGGAATTTTTCTGTTGCCATTAGGAATCTTTTTGAATTTCCAGCAGAAGGGTGAGAATACTTACTAGTGAAAAATATATTCCTGAGTCTAACTTCTACCTTACTACTCATCATACAGATGCCCTGCTAATTCCAGGAGAAGTGATACTTGTAGAATGATGGGAATTCGTTCATTGCTTTTTAGTTAATGTATAACAAGTATTCCAAATATGCACTTTTTATATACTAAAATGATACATGTACCTAATAGTGTTATCCTATACAGTATGAAAAGAAATGTTCTTTTGGATTATTGGACCAATTTTTTTATGTTACAGAGATTGGATCTTTCCTACAGTTGCTGCTAGAAGGAAACTATGAGGCCATACTCTTAAATTCATTGACTCAAAATATTTTTAATTCAACAAAGATGATTGAAGGAAGGATTGACAGGTACCTGGAGGAGCAGATAATAACATTCCTGTGTTTCTCACCGCATTTGGACCTGACCCAAAGGTAGAATTTTATTGGAAGTTTCATAGAGAAATAGCCACTTAATACATTTAATGGACCTTTGACAGTGTAAGGCACTGGTTTTAGCAGTTATTGAAAAACCTGGTGTACCATTTAGTCAGGGCTCATAATGTACCCAATAATCTTCATAAGAACTTCTGTCCAGAGGGCCCTCAGAATGAAAAAGCAAAGTCGTTTAGGATACAAGGGTTTTGTGTATGAAACTGGCTTCTAACTGGGTGGTAACTGCCAACCCACTGAGCTTCCAAATGCTCGGGTATGATAGGTTTTAGCCATAGTCAAGACTTGAGACATTATTTTCTTTGAACTTGAAAGCATACCCTGTCCATCTAGCTATTTCTGGATTGCTGAGTGATACCTGTAACTACCTTTATTATGTGTTAGATGGTTAACTTTTTAGATATCAGAAAACTTAATGCATTTATTATGGAACCCTTGTTTTAACTTCTCCCACTAAAGTTTATGTAATTTTATAGGATTAGGTGTAATAGTTACACAGAGGTGAAACCTAGATTTTACTGTTATAAATTTGTTAGTATGCTTCTTTCTTTCCTTTACTATCTTGGCACTTATGTCGTCTTAATTTTCTTTATAATGCATGCAATTTTGTTTTACCATTATTTCCAGGGAATGGCTTTGTTTAATTTTTAAAAAAATTATTTATTTTTAGTTTTATAGAGAGGGGAAGGGAAGGAGAGAGGGAGAGAAACATCAATGTGTGGTTGTGTCTCACACATCCCCTACTGGGGATCTGGCCCACAACCCAGGCATGTGCCCTGACTGGGAATCGAACCAGCAACTTTTTGGTTTGCAGGCTCATGCTCAATCCACTGAGCTACACCAACCAGGGCTGTTTAATTCTTAAAAAGAAAAAAAAGCACCTACTGTATTATGTGTTGAGGTTGTGAATAGGAATAAGACATAATTTGTATCCATAAGGAGTTAACAAAAGAATGTTACTATAGGCATTTCATTTTAAAGATTAGTGTCACTCCTTTTAATTTTTCTGGTTTAGTAGTAGTGATACTCTTGCAGTAGTGTCAGCCCTGATTGTTACTTTGCTGTCTGAAGTGTGTGTGTGTGTTATCATAAAAACTCTTACTGGGGACTGAACCTGTAACCCAGGCATGTGCCCTGACCAGGAATCCAACTGGTGATCTTTGGCTTTGGATGGTGCCCAGCTAGCTGAACCACACACACCGGTCAGGGCTTCCCTTAAAGATTTTGATTTTTGGTTGTATTAAGGCTTTAAGATGTTGCTACACACCAATTTCCCCCTACTTCTAACACAAACAGGCCCTTTGCTCACCTATTTTCTCTGGTGCTGATTTTTTTCTTTGCTTATCTGTCAGTTATGCTGAATCCAGCACTTTCTATTCTGGCTACCATAGGCTTGTATGATTGATTTTTAAAAAATATTTTATTTATTTATTTTTACACAGAGAGGAAGGGAGAGAGGAAGAGAGGGTGAGAAACATCAATGTGTGGTTGCCTCTTGTGTGCCCTGGACCGGCGACCTGGTTTGCAACCCAGGCATGTGCCCTGACGGGGAATCCAACCGGTGACCCTTTGGTACACAGGCCAGTGCTCAATCCACTGAGCCACACCAGCCATGGCTGATTTTTTTTTTTTTTTTCCTTAAAGAACCTTTTGAAGTAGGGTTTAAGGGATATAGGGAGAAGAAAGCTTTTGCTTTCTCTTCAGCATGAAACTTCAGGGTTCTCTGGCTATTACTTGGTAGAGTTGAATCCTCACCTATATTTTCTTTTTTTAGATTTATTTATTTTTGAGAGAGGGGGAAGGGAGGGATAAAGAGAGGGAGAGAAACGTCAATGTGTGGTTGCCTCTTGCATGCCCCCTACTGGGGACCTGGCCCACAAACCAGGCATGTGCCCTGACTGGGAACTGAACTGGTGACCCTTTGGCTTGCAGGCCGGCACTTAATCCACTGAGCCTCACCAGCCAGGGCCCCACCTGTTTTTTCTTAATCTTGGGGCTGGCAAATTAGGGCCAGTGGGACAAAGTGGCTAAGAATGGTGTTTGCGTTTTTAAAGGATTGAGGGAAAAAAACATGTGTGACGCACAAAGCCTAAAATATTTAAAATCTGTCCTCTACAGAAAAAATTTACCCACCTCTTGGCTTAAACCGAAGCAGGATTGAAAAAAATAGGTTCAAGTGAAATTTCTAAGGGGCTTTTTTTTTCAGCATGTGGTGGAACAGGATAGTGAAGTGTTCTTTAAAAACAACATTTTGTTGTCGGTTTTCTTTTGTATAAAATTGGTTTAACCTGTGTCTCCTGGCAATGTCAGAGCTGTTAATGCAGGAGAAGCAGGAAAAGTTAACAAGTGCTGGATCAGGATCTCAGCCAGCACCCTTCACAGGAACTTCCTGTGATGGCGGAAATGCTGGTAGCTGTGCTGCCCCGTACGGTGGCCCCTGGTCACATCTGACTCTTGAGCACTTAGAATGTGGACAGTGTGACTGAGGGAGTGAATTTGAACTTTTGTTTAATTCTAATTAATTTAAGTTTAAATGAGCTGTATGTGGCTCATGGTTACAATATCGGACATTGCAGACCTCAGTTGTTTAGGTTGCCGGGTTTTTTGTTTTTTTTGTAATACTTTCAGATAATCTCAATAAATGTTGGTTTACATTTTTCAATTTTACAATGAAATAGTATGTTGGTGGTTATAAAGTGATAGTTGTTCACATTTATTTCTTTAACTATTTTTATATGCAGACAACAGCTGATATTCCTAATTGGTGTGAGCAGTTTGCAACTCTTTGTTCAGAGTAACTGGACGGGGCCTCGTGTTGATTTACACCCTCAGGAGCTTTTGCCATCTGTCTTGTTCCAGCATTTCAGTGAGGTATGCTTCTTGGAAATGTCCCTTGCAGTTATTATTGTGTGATTTATTCTTGAGGAACTGGTCTGTGTACACTAGAGTTACAAGTTGGTAGGAAAGAAACGTGATTTCATAGTTGTACAAAACCTACCAAGAATGCTTGTTCCTCCAACAGATTTTCACATATTTCCAGAAGTTTCCTTGCCAGTTCCAAACTCCTCAGATGTCCCCATTTTCTGGAGCTCTGTAAGCTGCTCTTTGTTTAATTTTTTTAAAAATTTATTGATTTTAGAAAGAGAGAGAGAGGGAAGGAGAGAGAAACGTCAGTTTGTTGTTCCAGTTGTTTATGTATTCATTGGTTAATTTTTGTATGTGCCCTGACTGGAGATTGAACCCGCAGCCTTGGCGTATCAGGGTAACACTCTGCTCAACTGAGCTCTCCGGCCAGGGCTGACTTCTTCTTTTGAAGCACAGGCAGCTGCCCCAGTTACTCACATACATGTAAATGCATATGTTACTGCAGTTACATAAAGGTCTTTTCTGGAAAAGTAGCCAATTGGGAAATCTGTTGCAGGTAAGTTTGCCGCAATGCTTAGGAACCGTTCCCAGGGGCAATTCCCTTTATATTATAAATACTTTCTTGAGTGCCTGGCACAGAGGTCTCCCTGGTGATAGCAATTATCATCATCCGTGTTTGAAGACAATACCGTTGGCCTGCATCAGCAGGTCATCAGCAGGGCTCCCAGTCTGAGCTCCTCGGGAGGTTCTGAGCACACACGCCTAGGGCCTGGGGGATGCGATGTGCTCTGCAAAGACGCCTGGCACCTTCGGTTTATCTTCCCCCTCAGAAATACTGAATGCAATGACTGATCACTCAGCCTGGAAAAGGGGTCCCTTAGCACCCAACGTTTATGCAGCGAAAGGGGTCTATTTACTGTTACCTGCTTTCCCAGAACTGGAAATAGCACATGAAAGGGATAATGTTATTGGAGATGAAGGTCCGTAGTTTGGGGGTGGGGTGGAAGGAGAAGTATGGAAGCAGCTGTCATCTGAACGCCTCGGCGATCAGCTCCGTGTCCATCGGTTCGCTGAGTCGCTGCCTACACCGCCGCAGAAGAACTGAAACAGTGCTGACGCCACGTCGTTACTGAAAGGCTAAACGATCTTCTGTATGTTATGTCTAAGAAGGGAATTTAATCTACACTTTACAAAGACTTTCATCCAAAGTTAAAGTAAAATCCCAAAGTTTATGTCGTTTAAAGAGACACGCTTCAGCCATGTAGAAATTTACTTATACGGAACATGTCATTCCCTCTCTTACTGTTTATGAAACAGTTTCTGGCTTCTGCGGCCCTATAGTGTAGATTAGAAATCTATCCAACAGTCAAAGGCATAATATTTACTGAGCACCGATGTGTGGTTCAAATGGTCCTCAATTCACATGTGTTATGTATTAATTTGAGGTATTGTGTGCGTGAGAAGACTGAAGTTCAAAGTGCTGAGAGGAGCTTGTCCCAGGTCTGATGCCTGGGGGATTAGAATCCGTGTTTTCTGGGTCCAAACCCAGGGCTCTTTCTGCTGCGCTAGTGTAAGAGCATCGATAATGTCAGGTAACAGTTCAAAGCAGTACAGAAATGGGCTACATGAGAGAGTCAGACTATAAGAAACACTGAAATTGATGAAGAGATGTGTGGAATGTGAACTTTCTCAGAAAAGACCTTTTAGCTGGGAGTGGACCTTGAGTCAGAGCCTGCGGGGCGATGAGGAAATGGAGAGGGGGAGAAGGGGAGGAAGTACCGGCGCATCCTGGCATTCGTAAGAGCAGACATTTAGAGGGGAGAAGAGGGTGGTGTTTGTGGGCAAGGGTCGTGTTGAACCTGTTGGGGTCGCAGTCAAAGGTCAGGCTCGATGGGATTCAGGCCAGATTGTAGGAGACTTTGCCTGAGACCTTGGTTTTTATTAGAACTACCTCATACATTTTTTTAAAAAAGCATATAAAATGTGTACAGTTTAAATAATAAAATCCCTTGTTCCTACCACCTTGCTTGAAAGAACAGAGCTTCCGATGGCCACCCTGTGCCATTGTGGCGTGTGTGGGGCGGGGGCTGGTGAGTGCCTTCGCACTGGCCCCTCTGGTTTGGCAGCCCTCTAGTCGGTAGTGGGCACTGCAGTCATATCATCCTCTCCACGTGCTGCGACATGGGCAGCTCGGGCAGTACTGCCTGACAAGGTCCCCTGTGTGAGCTTCCTGATGTCATCCCCCCAACCCCATTTGATGAACCACTCGTGAATCATTCCACTACTTTTCTCCATGGTTTTAGCAGCTTTGTATGTATCCCTAGAAAACATAGTGCTTTGTTTTGCTAGTTTTTGAACTTTATGGAAATGAGACAAACTATGGATTCTGTGCTTCGCTTTGCTCAATGGTGTATTTTTGGAATTATACCATTACCTATTTTTACTGTTGTATATTATTCCAATTATATGAATATACCACAATTCATATACCTGTTCTACTCTTGATGGCCATATGGGTCATTTCCATCTTTTGCAAAATATGCACAATGCTATTAGGATGATATCTTCTGGAAATCATTTGGAAGAGTTCCAAAGCACAGCATAGTTAAGAAATGAGAGTGTTTGGTGCAGGGCACCGAATGGAGGAAGGAGGCTGTTTCCCTGGCCCCGGGTTATAGTCGGGCGCTCTGAGCGCTGAAGGGGTCAGTGTTTCAGCACCTGCAGACCCTTCCCCGCCGTAAACGGGATGCTCTGCTGACGTTAGTTACGTGTGTGAGTCGAGTTTCGTGCCGAAGGATGTGTGTGTGCTCAGCGTTCCTTGTTAACGTCAGGTTGTTTTTAAAAGGATTATACAATTTATAAATTGTTACCTACAATCAGAGGAATTGGAAGATAGAGGGAGTTGAAGTTTTTAAACTGGATAGTATTTGCTAGTCATTTTCCTGTCCTGATTCATGCTTTTCTTTTTATAAAGGTTTGATGGTTTTATTTTATTATTTTAAAATTTTATTAAATGTATTGGGTGACATTGGTTATTATAATTACCTGGGTTTCAAGTGGACAGCTCTGTAATACATCGCCCGTACATGGGATTGTGTGTTCGCCGCCCCACACAGGTCTCCTTCTGTCACCACCTATTGGACTACTGTACCCTCTTCTGTTTTCTCACCCTACCCCTGCCCCGTACTGTTGTCTGTGAGCATGAGTTTTGGTTTGTCTTGTTTGCTCATTTGTTGCATTTAGTTTTTCAGATCTTCGCTAAGTGAAATAAGTCAGATGGAAAAAGTCCAGAGTGAAGTTTGATCTCACTCATATGCAGGATATAAACCCGATTCATCTTTCTTAGCTCTTCGCGATGCACAAATACTTGTGAATATGCTTTATGGCCCTGGAGTCTAGTCACCAAAGCCAAATTCACTTTCCCTGTTCCTAATTTACGGCCTTGGCCCTGTGAGTGCCGTTTTCCAGCCCCGTGCTGACCAGCCCCCCGGGACTGGCACCGAGACCGAGTCTGAGCAGTGGGTCACCTTTCACGCATGAGGGCGATCTCCCAGTAATCTGCTTTTATAGTGACTTTATCTTAGGCTTCCAGATGTTGGATTTTTCACTATTATGCTGTTAAATATGTGTGTGTTTTTTTTTAATGTCATCTGCTCTCTTGGCTGAGGAATTGTTCTTCAGGGAGCTGTAACCTTTTCTTTCTGTTTTTATTGAAAATATAAACAATCCTTTTTAAAAATGGATAATTTTCAAAACCTCTGGAAGCACATTCAGAACTTAGTTGGGATATCTGTTATATGACAGGTGGGCAGAGGCTGATTCTCTTCAGCAGAAGAGAGAAAAGCATTGAATTATTTCATGAAGATGCAGGGGTAACACTAGGAAGAGAATTTGTTTTATTTACTGGTTTATTCACTTAGTCACTAATTTATTTATTAAAATTTGCCCTGTTAATACCGTTTCCAGAGAATTTTGAGTTGAAGGAGGGAAGGGAGGTTTAATAAACAACCCCTGGCTTTGTGTGTCAGAGGTAATGGCTTTCAGGTCACATATTATGGGCTATCTCTCTGTAATTTTTTGGAAGATTTTATTTATTTATTTTTAGAGAGAGGAGAAGGGAGGGAGAAAAGAGAGGGAGAGAAACATCAGTGTGTGGTTGCCTCTCACGGGCCCGCTACTGGGGACCTGGCCTGCAACCCAGGCATGTGCCCTGACAGGTAATTGAACCGGAGACCCTTTGGTTCACAGGCCTGCGCTCAATCCTCTGAGCTACACCAGCTGGGGTGCTATGTAATTTTTTATTTGATGATCTATTAAATTATGTATTTGTTATTTGTTATTTATCTTTAGGGATTTTCTTACAGGGATGTCTAGTCCGAGGGCCACATGCGGCCCAGGATGGCTGTGAATGAGGCCCAACACAAAATCGTAAATTTACTTAAAAATCGGGAGATTTTTTTTTTTGTTTTCATTAGTGTTTCTGTATTTTATGTGTGACCCAAGCCAACTCTTCTTCTAGTCTTCCAGTGTGGCCCAGAGACACCAAAAGGTTGGACACCCCTGCTAAGACAATCTAACTTTGTGCCGGTGGACATAATTCTCAACGTCATTAGAATAAGGATTCTTTTTTTTAAAAATCATCTCATGTCTTCTTGTACTTCACCAGTTTGGTTTGTACCTTAGGAAATAAAGGTTGTTGTACCCATTTAGACGACAGGTTGATTCAGTGAGGCTGCAGGTCCAGTCGGGGCACGTTAGGCAGGCTCCTCTCTCCAGTTCTTCAGCACGTATATTCACCTGCACACTCTCTACCTCCATTTGGAGGTCCCACAAGACACCTGACTCTGCGTGTCCAAGGCTGAGCTCACGGCAAGGTTCTTCTGCAAACTGGGTCCTCTTCCAGTGTCCGTATCTCAGTGACCCACTCTGCCATAATGACCTTGTGTTGGTGTGAAGACTAGGAGCGGTCCCGGACCTGAACTTGAGGCCTTCCCACTGCTTAGCACAGCCCGGACCTTGCTGAGTGGCAGGAGGCGGTAGAGAGGTCGGTGGGGAAGGCAGTGTGGGGTGGGGGAAACATTGGAGTGGGAGCTGGAAAACCTGGGCTACAGTTTCTGTTCAGACCCGAACTTCCGTGCGATTTTGGGCTTCCCTTAACTTTTTACATCTGTTGCCTCACTTCGAAAATTGAGGCAGTTGTAGTAATTTCAAAACAGTTCCTTAATGAGTCTTTGAAAAATTCCTTCTGCTCTCAGTGGAGATAACAGCCAGCTTGATGTGTGGTTTGGTGGTAGTCATTTGAGTTGTCTTTATTCCTGTTATTCTTCTCAGCTTTATCCTTGTAAGAACTCTGTAAGGTACAGGTTCCATTTCATCTTACACTTGATGAAACTGAAGCTTCAGTTAAAAAATGTACCTGTCCACAAACTACTAAGGAGCAGACAAAGGGCACCACCCTGTGTCTCTGAGGTGGGAGCCCGTGTTCCTAACAGTTAAGGTTCCTGCTGTCCATTTTGTGGCAGCTGTCAAAATTATGCCATTCACATTTTATTTTATTATTTTTATATGTAAAGATTTTTATTTATGTTTAGAGGGAGAGAAACATCCATGTGCGAGAGAAACATCAGTCAGTTGCTTCTCACGCTGCCCCAACTGGGGACCTGGCCCACAGCCTAGGCTTGGGCCCTGACTGGGAATCGACTTGGTGACCTTTCAGTTTACAGGCCGGTGCTCAATCCACTGAGCCACACAGTCAGGGCTGATTTTTTTTTTTTTTTTGAGAGAGAGAAACATTGATTTCTTGTTCCACCATTTTATGCGTTCACTGGTTGCTCCTTGTATGTGCCCTGACTGGGGATCAAACCTGCAGCCTTGGTGTATTGGGGTGAGACTCTACCAGGAGCGTCCAACCTGCGGCCCAACACAAAGTCGTAAATTTACTTAAAACACTGAGATTTTTTTTATGATTACGTGTCACAGTGTATTTAATGTGTGTCCCAAGACGACTCTCCTCCTTCCAGCGTGGCCCAGAGACGCCAGAAGGCTGGACACCGCTGTGACCAACGGAGCGACTCGGCCAGGGCCGCAGCTCCCATCTCAGGGACACGGGGCCGTGCATGGTAGAAAGCCTCTGTGCAGGCAAGGAGAGGGCTTTTCAGAGGGGTCCCTTTGGGCAGCTCTCTGTCCTCTCTGCTCCTTGGTTGCGTGCCCTCTCAGCATTGGTTCCTAAGACCTCGTTGTTGGCTTGGTCGCCCTTACGGAGCAGACGTGCTGTAGGGACATTTGCCAGCTGGTGGAGCCCACGTGAAGTGCGTTTAAAACATAAATACTGTAGCAGAGGGATGCTTGTTATTGAGACAGTATTTTGTTTTGAGTAAATCTGTGAAGTCCTGACGCCTCCCCCCTACTAGCACTCTTGCATGCGCCCTCTTTCTCTGACGGGCAAGTAGGCGAGTGACTCTCCGTCCGGGCACCCTGGACTCGTGGATCTCTCAGGGCGCTTGTGGTGCTGTGGTTCTGTGTGGGGCCAACTGCTGTGTCACAGGTCAGAGCCTTTGCTTCAGAGCGGGAGCAGCTGGAAAGTGTGTATAATGACAAGACATGAAGATTAGTAATATTTTGTTACATTAGATATCTTAGTTCATGTATATATTTTTCAGGTGAAAGAACTGGATGCAGCTGTTCTGCGTCTGCTCATTCTGGATGGCGAGTCAGTCTACAGCCTCATCGAGGGGCCCCTGCTGCTGCTCCTGGCGCGGGTCATCCTGGTGGACGTCAGGCAAAGGCTGGCAGAGGTTCAGGTGAGGGGAAGGGGCCGGGGTCTCACACCGGGTGCGGCTTCCGTGCAGCTGAACGTCAGACTGCAGGTGTGATGCTGACAGTATCTCCATCTACTTGTTGTCTAAGTTGTCTTCTGGGTATTTAACTGTAAAACATGATGAAAATAGGCAAAACTTCCTCCCTTACGGGATTGATGCATCTAGTATAAAATGAGATGGTATTGTGCCTCTTTAATAGGAGTGTATGTATGTATGTGTATGCATGTGTATAAATGTTTATTCTCTGAATCTGAAATGTAGTTTAAAAATGTCCTTCATAGTCTCTTACGAATTTCATGTAAGATCATGAGCAGTAGGTGGGGTTTAGCGTGATCATAGTGGATCTTAGTTACCGTTTCCTGGCTCACGTCCAACCTAGTTTCATTATTTGGGTTGGACTCAGTCGAGTGTGTAGTAGAACATGGTTTCTTTAGTTCACGTGTAAATTAGTGAGAAGAAGCACTCCAGTTCACAGAAAGCTAACAGGCAGTAGGAGGAGGTGAGAAAAACAACAAGAGATACAGAGGAAGTCTCAGGAGGCTTTGCGCTGGGTCAGCCGTGCCTTGTGCAGTCTCCGTGTTAACCGCGTGGGTCTGTCTCCCCGGCCAGCTTTGCGCTGTGGTGTGAGAGCAGCTGTAGACAGAATGGGAGCACACGGGGGCGGCTGTGTGTGCTAATAAAGCTGTATTAAAATGGACACCAACATTTTAATTTTACTTATTTTCACATTACAAAATGTTATGATTAAAAATGTAAAACTATTGTTTCTTCTCAGGCTGAACAAGTGCTAGTGGAGGGCTGCATTCGGTCCACAGGCTGCAACTTGCTTCCTCGAGTTCCAGTGTCACAGCCTGGGGACTTGGGCCCCGGTTTGCCAATGATAAATCTGAATTTCATGTGGAGTCTCCCAGTGTCTAGGTGTTGGCTGGAAAACTCTAACAAACACAGTATTTCTATGGGCAAAAGGTAGACTTGGTTTGTACTGTGTGAGGGCTTACTTTCACAGGCATTTAGGTTTAGACAGAGAAGAGGCAAGAAGGGAAGTGATATCTCCATCTGTAACTGCAGTGAGAGCCAGAGGATTTGCTCAGACTCAGTTGTACTAGCTGGTTTGTAGCAGATGGTTTTCAGCATACCCCAGCAGATATAATCTCTTGTCTTTGATTTGTTCAGCGACATTAGTTTGAATTGAAAAAAAAAGTTTCCCAAGTTGATCTGAGTCCGGTGGTCCCATGGACTGACTGTGACAGTGCTTGGCTCTGAAGACAGTGCCACCCAGGCGTGAGGCCGCCTGCCAGATGGCAGTGTCCCTGCCAGTGAGACTATGGTCATTAGTGAGCGAGGGATGCGACTGTAAGTTTCCTTGGTGGGAAACTTGCATCAGCAGGTACGTTAAGCATCACTCGAACGGAGATGTGTGCACTGTGAGCCGCTAGAGAACAAGTTAGTATGTGAAGCCACATTCGGGAGGGTCGGAGAGACAAGTCACCTGAATTTCTTGGCATACGAGTAGCAACTTTTGACTTCAGCTTCTAGCCCTGTGGTACATCACCATGCAAAACGGAGATCACTCTGTGCTGAAGTCTTGTTTCTCAGTTGAAACGTTAAAGTTTTTTTCTCTTTGGGTCTTGAAGATACTCTCCAAATCATGTTGATAAAAATGACTTCTTTGATTAATGAAGATAAATGATTAAAAAGCATAAGGTACTCATCCAAGTTAATTATAATCTTTTAAATTAATTTGGAATTGGTTGGCTCCTAAGAAATGTGTCAAGTTGTTTATTACAAAATAATTTTTTTGGAACTGTAAGAGATGATTTTCCCCAGCCCTCTAATCTGTGAAATATGCAGGCCAGTATTAGTAATATGTAAATGTTGGGAGAAAAGAATCCTGGCTTTGAAATCAGACCAGAGTTTATCTGGCTCAGCCACTTAACTGTCTGACTTTGGGCTCGTTAATATCTCTGAATATCACTTTCCTTATCTCCACTTTATAGTGGAGTGAGTCTGCAAGCATTTATTGAGTGCCTTTGAGTATACTAGTGTTCCCTGCCTTCTAGGTGGTTATTGATTAATGTGATTTCTCAATCAGAACATACTCTACTAAATCCTGTAATCAGAAGATAGGCTCTATCCCTGGCTGGTGTGGCTCAGTGGATTGAATGCTGGCTTGTGAACCGAAGGGTCACCAGTTTGAATCCCAGTCAGGGCACATACCTAGGTTGCAGGGGAGGTCCCCAGTAGGGAGTGTCTGAGAGGCAACCACACATTGATGTTTCTCTCCCTCTCTTTCTCCCTCCCTTCTTCTCTCTAAAAATAAATAAATAAAATCTAAAAAAGAAGAAGAAGAAGAAGAAGAAGAAGAAGATAGGATCTATCTAGAAACTATCTAAAGCAAGACTTCAAATTTTCTTTTTTTATTAACGACTCAAATTTTCAGTTAAGCAATTCTTGGCAGATAGAAAAGGCACTTCTATTTTCAGAACGTAGGCTGTGCTGTATTCGTTCTGCACTCCACCTTCTCTATAAAGATTTTCAGTTAAGAGTTAGTTGCTAGATCTGATTTTTAAGAGTCCAGCATCTGATGTCGTACGTTTTCTTACAAGGGCAGTCTCTGTGGGTCTGTCTGAACTCTCACGTCTAGAAGAAGGAAGCGAGTGCTGCCAGACCTGACGCACTTGCTGCTGGCGGAGGAGAAGGGACAGGTGGTTGACGTGTAGACTGACTCCGTGAGCTTCGCTGATGGGAACAGAATGAGGCAACGCCTCAGGGAATCACATTAAAAATGATGTGAAACATCTTTTCATTAGATAATTCTACCTTGCTGGATGGAGGAAACAGCATTAATAATTTACAGGGCTGTCAGGGAGTCAAAATTCATTTGCGATTGTATCATTGTTCCAACTGCTGTGGCATGTAGCAGTTTAGAGGGGGAACCAGGCCGTTTTGCCTCTTAATCAAATGCAGAAGTTAAGTTCAAGTAAACTAATGCTTTTGCTGTTACACGTGATCTCCTATTAGTAGGTATTGCTTTAAAAAAAGAAATGTTATTATCTCACAGCATCACAATATAATTCAAAGTAACAGTTTTAAGTAATTTAGATGATTCTACGCATGATCGTACTCGATACATTACTGAGTCTATCAGAAATATAAGTTGTATGCTCACACACGCGGAGGAAGATGTGGAAGAAGGTGAGCCTTTGTCGTGGCGTTTTCTGAGGAGGAGGGATGGAGATCTCCACTTCTGAGCGGGGCGGCAGGAAGGAGCTCTTCACTCTCCACTGTGCTTCTGGGTCACTTCGTTGTTCGCTGTTTTTCTTTTTCTCTTTTAAAAATGAGGATGTATTGATCAAATAAGAACAAGCACAGAAGAGAGAAAACACCACTGTGTTCTCAGCCTGCGCGCTAGTCGAGACAGTGGCTAAAGGGCAGCCTCTGCCCTGAAAGCGTGTATGCACTGGATAGGGTCGTGCCCTTGAGAAACAGCTGTCCAACGCGGTCTGACTGTAGGAACAGCGGACAAGTTCAGAAGCGAGACACCAGTGTGTGCCACACTGCGGGGAGAAGGCTTCACGGGAGCGGTTCCACGCACGTGTGGAAGGGAGCGTCCCGGTGTGGGGCACTGTCTGAATCCAGCGTGTTTCTTATGTGGTAGTTTCTGCGAAACACATTGCTCTGGGGGCGACACAGAGATGAGCAGGACATGGCTTCTCACTTGTTGGCTAAATGGCAGACAACACAGGAAGCCGGGGGGCGACATACGGGAACATAGTGGCGTGTGTCTGCACAGATGTGCCGGGAGTGCAAATGAGGGAAAACGTCACCCCCCAACACCTCGAGGTTCTTGGGGAGGCCTCCCAGAACTGTCGGTGCTGACGGAGTGCAGGACGGTTACAGCAGATGTTTTAAAGGAGGAGATGATGAGTTCGACATGATGTCAGGAAGCCCAGTAGACTAGACAGAACAGGCTTTGAGAGAACAGCGGAGAAGGGTATCCTTGTGGAGGTGGACCTGGGTATTACTACAGTGGATGGGAAATCTTACTGAGTAAGCTCGATTTCATAAATGTAAAAAAAATTCTAAAAATTAATTACAATTAATGCAAAAATTATTTTTCCACAGGGTCCTGTCAAAACTTTAGCTTACATGGTGCTTTCTTTTTTTAGAGCTTGCCATGGTGGACTTTGAGGTATGTGAATATTCATCAGCAGTTGCTCGAGGAACGCTCACCTCAGCTTTTTGCTCTTGCTGAAGATTGTATTGATGAAGGTAAGTAGCAGGATTTTATTCAACATGGGCATGTAGTTCCATTTTAATTTCTTGGCTGACACATTTCTTTTTAGCTTTTTTTTTTAGAGGTAATAGTGACTTTATTTGAGGCTCTTTCTTTTTTTTCCTGAAGGTAGAATATCACAAATTATTAGGCTCAGTGGGTTGAGGCACTGGCCTGCAAATCGAAGTGTCGCTGTTTCGATTCTCAGTCAGGTCATGTGTTTGGGTTACTGGACAGGTCCCTGGTTGGAATTATGTGAGAGGCAACTGATTATTGTTTCTTTCACACTTCAGTGTTTCTCTCCCTTTCTCTCTCTTCCTCTCTCTCTATAAATGAATAAATTGAATCTGAAAAAAAGAAAGAAAATGTGTAGACTAAGTCTTCCCCCATTCATGCCATCACATATTTTTGAAATTAAGTGAGAGACACTATAAACAAACTTAATGCAAGGGAGAAGGAAGAGTGGGGGTAAGCATCTAGTTGATGAAATCGGGTGAAGTGTTTTTTTAAGGATTTTACTTATTTATTTTTAGAGAGAGGAGAAGGGAGGGAGGGAGAGAGGGCCAGAAACATCCATGTGTGAGAGAAACATCGATTGGCTGCCTCTTGCACGCCCCCAACTGGGGACCTGGCTGGCAACCCAGGCATGTGTCTTGACCGGGAATCGAACTGGCCACCTTTCAGTTTGCGGGATAATGGCCCAACCCACTGAGCAACTCTAGTCAGGGCAAAATAGGGAAAAGTTTTGAAAGCCAGGGATGAGCAGAATGTCATTGATAATAATGGGGGAAAAAGTTGTTTTTTTTGAAGGGATATCAAAAACATTTGGAGGAGGATGGCATCAGGATTTAGCCCACCATTTAATTTTTTTAAAAGGGTAAATTACGTGATACTTGCATAGGATATTCTGCTGTTTCCTATGTTTTATTATACTTTTATAGAAAATTGATAATTGAACAAAAAACAAGATATCACTGGCATTTTTTTTAAAGGAATTTAAGTTTGATGTGGTCATTAATGCAGATTTAGTCCACATTATATAAATTGCATTAATGGCTATATCTTTACCATATCTCTGACCAATGTTCACAATGGTGACCCTTTATGAAGAAAAGAAGAAAATACCTTCCAAGGTAGGACCCATAATGGTACTTTTTAGAGAGAATTCTAGAAGGTAAAATCGAGGTTCCCCACGAAAGGGTTAACTAGGACGTCTGGAAAACGTGACCGTGAGTGACTCATTCCCCGAGTGGCTCCCGTGTCTGCAGTGTGTTGCGGCCTGTCATTTGCTTTGCCTTGCCACTGGGAATTTTTCTGTTGCTGCTATTCTAGGCTAATCAACGACATTTTTCATTTTATCTAGTCATAAATTGGTCCATTTTGGCTGTGTCTAACTAAATAACTCTGCAGATAGTCTTAAGCTGCAACATTTCATAAACAATTTTATTTAACAAAAAACCGGTTTGCTCTGGGATTTGACCCAAGTGTTAACCAAGCCGTCAGTTATAACTGAAATACTGTTTGGTGTCCAGAGAAGAATCTTGTATTTGAAATGTTGCCCTTGAGGGACCATCAAAAAGTTGGCAGGATTTTTTTCAGTCTGTGAGGCCGAGCAAGGGTATTATGAACAACTGCGGGCTTGGAGTGCTTGCCCAGGAATGCCACGTCGGTGCCGTGCGGTGGCGTGGGGCCCATCAGAGCGGCAGTGTGACTTTGCTGGGCCGGTCACGGCTGTGAAGGGAGTGGGTCAGAGTCTCGAAAAGCGTGTTCCTCAGCACAAGCTGTAGCGCTCTTGTGGGTGTCACACGAATGACACCAAGATTCTCTAAAGGCTGCTGCTTAAGGCCACACGGCCATTTGTTGTAGGGTCTGATACTGGAAATGTGTTCCGGTCCAGCATGAACCCGAGGGCTGCGGTTTAGCTCCTCGAAGGTGAGCTCATGGAGAGGCCACTGTCTCAGAGAAGCAGGTCATGATGCTTTGTCCGAGAGTTCGGTCGTGACAGCCGCAGGCCGTGGAGCGACTCCAGGGTTAGATTGTTTCCACACTGGAAGAGTTTAAGAGATTAGTCTCTTGGTGACGGATTGATTTTTAAAATAATTTGATACTTTGGAATGAGTGTTATTGAATATGCTAAATATGATTTTTAATTATAATTATCCATAAGGATTTCATTAACATAGAGATTTTGGTTTTGAGAAGAGATTTTGGTTTTAACATATGTTTTTTATATGTACTGGTTGATATTTTCATCCAGAAGGTCATGAATATTCATTTCCATGGAGTGCCTACTCATTTGGTGAAAATAATAAACGTACTTCTATTGGGTCAACATGCTCTTCTTTTTTATTTAAACCTTGAGTCATCCAAAGCTCAAAACTTTGTGTTCATAGTTGATTCATTGTTTTCCATTACTCTGCATATCTAAGCCAGCTCTTAAATCTTATCAGTTCTTCCCAAAGGGTCCCCACATCCATTCTTCTTTTCCATTTCTACAACTCTTATCCTATTCCACTGCTGCAATCTGTCATTTGGAAAGGCCCCCTGGGGATTATCTTGTTCAGCTAAGTAACTCATTTACAAAGAATTGAGACTCAGGAGAAATTGCTCAAGAGCCAGAACTATGATCTGGAGTTTCTGACTCCAAATTATGTTTCTCCAAACTGGTCAGTAGGGCAGAATTCTAGTATTTAATAGTGATAATGCAGGTAACATTTCTATAGTGCTTACTCCATACTAAGAACTGTTCTAATCTTTAATACTTCTTCACTAATTTATCCTTATAGTAACTCTTATGAGATGATACTAAAGAGTTGACATAGAATGGTAGAATGGTAGGTAGAGTGCGCTTTTTAAAAACAGCTTTTTTAAAAGTGCAATTAACCTATAATGTCTCATTTGAAGTGTACAGTTGATGACATCGTACATATGCATATACCTATGAAATTATCACAATCAAGACAATTCACAGAACATGCTGTTTCAAGATCTGGCTTTTAGTTCCTGTTCTCTCATTGACTCCCTATGTGACCTCAGACACCTTCATCTAACTCCCAGACCAAGGTTGTCTTCTGTGTGAAATGAACTTTGAATCCTTTCCAGGCAAAAATAGTGTGATTCTTTTCAGGCCATCTTTCCGCCCATCCTAATGCTGAAGTCTATTGGGAGAGCGTATCCAAAAAAGTTACCTCCTCTTTTCTTGGGCACTTTCCGAGATGACTTTGAGTGGGAGCCCATTCCATTAACGAATCCACATTTGCTACAAAGAGCTTCCTTTTATTAATTGAAAATACCTGCTGTTTTGCCACAACTGCTAGCTAGAGCTCCTGTCTGATATAGTGGCTACTAGCCACACATGACTGTTTAAATTAAAATAAAGTAAAATAAATGAAATTAAGACTTTAGTTCTTTGGTTTCACTAGCTACATTTCAAGTGCTCAGAAGCCACATGTAGCTAATGGCTTATCCTTTTGGAGGGCGCAGCTCTAGGATTTCCCTCACCAGACTCACTGACTGGACCGTCCGGCTGTGGAGCCGTGGAGAGCTGTGGCTGGCCCTCCAGTCACCTAGGGCTGCCCGTCCTCACTTCGCCTCCAAAAGGTTGCTCTTCCCTTGTAGGCTCTTTCTTGGCCTTTGTTCCTTCTTCCTGTACATCACAGTGCCGGACTGAGTTTTCTTTTTTTAAAGATTTTATTTATTTATTTTTAGAGAGAGAGGAAGGAAGGGAGAAAGAGAGGGAGAGGCACATCAATGTGTGGTGGCCCCTACTGAGGGCCTGGCCCTCCACCCAGGCGTGTGCCCTGACCGGGATTAGAACCGGTAACCCTTTGTTTTGCAGGCCAGCACTCAATCCACTGAGTTATACCAGCTAGGGCTGATTTTTCTAAATATCAATTTTGTCATGACATTTTAAATAGAAAAAGATCTTTAATTATTCCCAGTTTTATCTTTGATGCCCTATTTCCTGGAAAATTTGATATTTAATAAAGTTGTTTTTGAATGCTTGCTGTGCTCCAGTCACTGTGCTAGGTGCTGGGGATGTCAGTGAACTCAGCAGGACAGGTGCTAGAACATAGGAAGAAAGGAGTCTAAACTCGAGGGACCAGAGAAGGCTTCACAAAGCGGCAGATGCTTGAACCGAGTTGTGAAGAATCAGTACGAATTTATTAGGTGGAGAGGTTGGACAGGCTATATTATATGCACAGAGAGAGGCACAGAGACTTGACTTTGTGTGTTTGGACACTGCAGGCGTGTGGAATGGCGGGAGCAGAGTGTGAAGTACTGAGTGTCAGGTGGAATGGGGATAGACAGGTCTTAGATCACTAAGGACATTGTATTTCTATCTCGTTGGTGATGGCTAAATACCTGCTCACTCCAAGGATGTTTACTGAGTGCCAACTGTGATAGATGCTAGGCGTGCAGTGGTGAACAGACAGGCACGGGTGGGCCCTGTATTTTTTTCTTGTGCGAACCTTACAGTCTAGAGGTGAAATTTTAGCCAAGTTGTACTTGTCTTTCAAGGCTCAGCCCTCCTGACAAGGTTTATTCAACTATTCTATCCTTACAGGTTTCCCTCCTTTGTTACTTAGGGCCAGTACCTTAGAATTTCAAGTCAGATTAACTGTGTATTGAATAGTGATTATGGTTTTTTTTCTTTTCCTCCCCTCCCCTCCCCTCCCCTCTCTCCCTTTTCCCCATTCCACAGCTTTTTTGGGGGAGAACAGGGCTGAAACCTTGCTGTAGAATGTAGCACAATTCTAGGCATATATAACAATTCAGTAGCTATTGATGAAGAGTTATGGGATGGAAGAGAGGCAAAGAGTTGGCTAGCACTTTCCTGTTTGGGCATGACGGGTTGTGTGCCTTCTGGTCTTCATGCTTATGATGGATAACCTCCACCCAGCCACTGGGGTCTTTGTGAAGATTCCATTCGGTTGGCATTTTACTTAGGACACCAGGATGCATTTGGTCAAGAAAAGTATAATCTTAGTATTTATCTTAAGCACTTATTTAATACTTTTATAATTTAGTCATTCCTTCTACTTTTTTTTCTCCTAGAATTCTTTTGTAAAGAATTCATCTTCATCAACCAAGGCTATTCATAACCCTAAATTATAGTTCAGGAAAGGCAAGATATCTTCTTAATTATTTTGCTTTAGTTCTTTTTTTAAAGATTTTATTTATTTATTTTTAGAGAAAGGGGAAGGGAGGGAGAAAGAGAGAGAAACATCAATGTGTGGTTGCCTTTTGTGCACCCCCACTGGGGACCTGGTCTGCGACCCAGGCACGTGCCCTGACTGGGGATTGACGTACACTAAACTGGGCATACTTAAGGCATACAATTTGCAAAGTTTGGACACCCATGAGAGCATCACCACAGCTGAGGTAATGAGCACACCCATTGCTTCCAAAGCTTCCCCCTGCCCCTGGGAGGCCCTTTCCATCCTCTCCCTGTTCCTGCTCGCCCCCCGCCTCTCCAGGTTACCACTGATCTTTCTTTCACAATACATTGCTTTGCATTTCCTAGAATTTTGTGAAAATGGACTCATACAGTCTTTTTTTTTCCTGGCTTCTTTCACTCAACTTGATTATTTTGATTCATCCATGTAGTGATTTACAACAGTAGTTCACACCTTTTAATTGCTGTGTTGCATTCCATTAACTAGAAATAGCAGTTTGTTTATCCATGCATTTGTTGTTGGAAATTTGGAGTGTATCCAGTTTGGGGCTCTTATTCTTTATAATTAGTGTTTTATGGTGAGGTACTTAGAAACCTTGTTCCTGTTCCTTAAACATTGAATTGATGTATTTATGTATTGATATTAGTGTGGACTCACGGGTTCCTAATTTACTCAGTGGATTATAATTTATTACTATTATTATTTTGGTGCTCAAATTATCCCAGATTTGGCCAGTGGGAGCTTGTTCAAACTGGCTTCTGTGTTTTTTCAACATACCTTTGAGCACTTCTTTGTTTTCTGATATGAGAAGATATTTTAGCCTCATTTTGTATTTTCTTGCCCCAGCCCTGGAATCAGTAATTCCTCCAAGGAGTTCTGGATTCTTTTAAAGCCTTTCAGCAGCCATAGCTAGGCAGTGTGTATGTGTGTATACACACACACACGTTTACATCTCTGTCTATTTCTGTGTCTATCTGTGTATTAAAAACCATGAATTTACATCGTCATCACAGGGTTTATTCTAGTCTTCTCTCCTCCAAATTTGTAACTCCCTTCTCTGGCAGTGGCAAACCAGGCTCCCATTATCTTCAACTGATGGGCTTGTCCAGTCCGTCTGTACGTAGTTAATCTCCCAGCCACGTACACTCTCTGCGACGTCAGCTCAGCCACGGGGGCTGCTCCCTTGGCCTCGGCCTCCTAGAACACACAGCTCAGTACTTGACCTGGCTCTGTTGAATGCCGGGCAAGTCCCTGGTCCTGTCACATACACCAGTTCAGACCCTAACCCAAACATTCTGGTCTAGTCCCAGCAGACTTTGGGGTGAGTCCCAGGCTTGGCAAACACTCTAGATGGGTCTCTGTTAAGCCACCAGTGCTGGTTTTGGCAAATGCATAGCTCATGTCTCCAGCCTCCTTAAGTTCTCCAGCTGAGGCCCCTTTTGAGCTGTTACTGGAAAACACACTGGTTGAGTCTCCAGCCAAGACTAGGCCCCAGCAAACATGCCGAAGTCCCTGACCCTGACCCAGGAGCTCCAATTAAAATTTAACCTGGTGTGCTCTCTCCCCCTCTCTCTCTCTCAAGCTCCAAGGGCCCCGTTTTCTTTTGGTTTTCACTGGGGGTGTTGAGAAATCAGTTGTTGGTCCAGTTGCTTCTCCTTTGTGGGTAGTCTGCTTTTTTCCTTTCATTGTTCTAAGATCTTTGCATTTGGGGCTCTTTAGTTTCACCGCGACTGGATTTCTTTCTCTGTTCTCTTGTTAGGGATTTAGTGGACTTTCTTTTGTCCTTTTCTTTTATTGCTTGCCCTCTTCTTTTTACTGGGTTTTCTGACTTTGAGATTTAGTGTCTTCCACACTTCTGGAAAATTCTTAGCCATTATCTCTTAAAATGCTGCCTCTTTTTCATTGTCTCTTCTCTCCTTTTAGGTCTTTAGACATGTTAGAATTTCTCATCTGCATCTTCAACATTCTTTAATTCTTTTATTTTCTATCTCTTTGTTTCCCTATATTGCATTCTGCATAATTTTATTTCATTTATCTTCTAGTAATCTGGTGTGTTCATTCAGTTTTTAATTTTCATTAAAAAATTTCTAGACTTTTTGTTTTTGCCTGCCTAATTTCTGAGCTTTTTATTCCTTGTTCATATTTTCTAGCCTTTTATTTCCGAAAGCCTCTTACACATTTCAGATACTGTATGTGGTTATTTTAGCAACTGAAGGCTTTGAGGGTTTGTTTCTACCTTTTGTTGTTTCTGCTTTCAGGTGTTTGTACTACATGTTCTGTGTTGTTTTGTTCTGTTCTGAGTTCGTGGTCCTTGGGGATTTGTCTGTGGGAATTCTCTGAATCCTGGTTGAAGTTGCATTTCTTCAGAAGGGGGTTTGTCTTTTTTCCCCCACATCTCTGGGGCCAAAATCATGGCCTGAGTTTTTTTGTTTTTCCTTGTCTGTTTTTTCCTACTTAGCTTGAATTGGTCTACAAATCTATGTGAAGGCTGGCTTATAAATTCTTGGGATAATTTTTTTCTTTTCTCCCACTGCCGTTTTCTTTGCTGACCTCTTCTGCGTGGCACACTTGCCTCTTTAACCTTTCCAGGGAGGTGCAGGTCTTTGGGTCTCGGCTTTAAATGAAGGACACCTGCCCGATGGCCTGCCTTGGGCGGGCCCGGTGTCCCTCTCAGCCGTCACAGTGGAGCCCTGAGGTCCCCACCGTGTGACGGATGGCTTCAGGGCAGAAGATGGCTGTAGTCAGGCTTAATTTCTAAGGTTGAAGTTTTCATTCAGTTTTTGTTTTCTGAATATTCCCTACTTTTTTCCCAACACAATCCTTAACAAAAAATATATATATTAGAAATTCAAATCCAGCTTTTTAGAGGTGTTTTTGTTGGGAGAGTAAATTGGTCATGCTGTTGGAATCTAAGGATTAAGTTGATTCTTAAAAATAAAAATCAGGATTATCCCCTTTCTTTATTTGTGGGATAGTCTTTGACTTCTAAGATGCAGAAAAAGCATGGGAGTACAGGAACAAAGCCAGTTACACTAAACTATGTACACCTACATGCCTGCATACATGTAGTTAGGTAGGTGGGTGGGAGGGAAGGTTACAGACCACAGACACCAGCTTTGGGCATTTATGTAACTTATTTATGTGTTATCAGAGCAGTTTAAGTTTGACAGTCTTCTCTCAACCCATGAGCTCTCATCACTGCCAGTCTGTGAGCTGTCACTACGTGCAAATCTATGTCAAGGGCAGAAGTGGCCTTTCTGTGACATTTGAGAGAGGATTTTAACCGGCTGCGGCCGGGCTTTGCGTCCTCTGATGCCGTTTGCATCCAGGACCTTTAGGGAAGATTACTCTGCTGTCACTGATGACTAAGCAAAATGGTGTCACTTGTGCGTTGTGCTAAGATCATAGGAGATTATCATATTCCTGAGAGTAATGGTAGGACAGGGATAACGGGAAGACAGACAAACCTCTGGGAACTTGTGCCGATTAGGGCTGTTGTTGAGGGGCGGTGAGATGACCTGCTAGACATAATTCATTATGCACAATTCATTTGACAACCATTTTATTTCAGCTACTGTGTTCCTAGGTTATTATCCTCCTGTATGAATATTTATCTGTTGCTCCTTTTTTTTTTGCTGTTACTTTTACTAGTATTTCTTTTATGCTGAATTTACTTCTGTGCCATAAGTTTGTTTCTTCAGTTTCTTCTGGGCTACCTTTTCCTTCTGAGCAACCGCCTCTTCTGGTTTAGGAACAAGCTGCCCTTTTTCAGGATGGGAGAGCTCCTGTACGGGTTAATCCTCCCAGGAGCTCTGTAAGTCTCGTGCCGAATCTCGGGAGCTTCGTTCCCCTGGATGCACTCCGTGACCAGAGAATCCACACCTAAACCCTTAAGATCAGTGTTGCTCTCTGCGGTTTTAAGCACGTGCAGCAAAAACTCAGCACTTATTTTGGGCCACCAGCCCCGTTGTTGGGCCAGGGCACACCTGCCAACTCCACCATCGTAACGATGGAATGGTGCGCATCACTTCTGTAAAGTGACGTTCTTCAGGTACTTGATGACTTTCAGAAATGCACGCTCTTGATGGCCTGGGAAGTTTCACGAGTGTTCTGTAGGTGAACACAAAGATTTGAGCCTCTTGATTTTCATGATTTTTGGGGTTTTCTGGGTCAAGCGAGTACCATTTTCAGAGGTCACTTCAGACCACATTTGGGAAGAGCTCTCCTTTCCTTATAAGGGAGGAATTGCACGTTCTTCAGGAGGTAATTTGTAAGCTGATCTCTTCTTCAGATTTTCTGTGCTGTTTAACCCTTCATAGTTCATTTGGTACTTTGCATCAACACCTTGAGTTGTCATATTTTTTGATAGCACAGTGAAGACAAGCACTCTAAAATAAGGAGGAGCAGGGCTATGAATCACCCCCTAGGGCTGTTTGGAATGAAGGAGGTGATGTATACAGTGTCCTTAGCTTCGTGCTTGGAACATACAAGTGCTCAGAGAATGTCAGCTGCGAACTATTGTGTGTTTCCTTATCTTCCAGGTTTAAAAATCTTTAAGAGCAGGACTAATGTAATATCTACTTCACGTATTATGGACTGAACAGTTTACTCATTAACTCACAGTTTTAACTCACAGTTTTAATGTTTCATCTTTTGTCTTGCAGTGATGATGCTGGAGAGTCTGTTTGTAGGTGACGCGGGTCGCTGTTTGGCTATTCAGTTCCACCTGGAGTGTGCATATATGTTTTTGTATTATTATGAGTATAACAAAGCAAAAGATCAGTTCGGTATTGCCAAAGACCTCAGCAAATTACAAATTGATTTGACAGGTAAGACTTTTTGCCTTTTGTCGATAATTGGTTTATTTTTATGGTAAAACTAATATATACATTGGCAGTTTGGCTATATCGTTTGGTTGTATTTGATTTTCTATGTCCTATTCTTTGCTTTACAAAGATAGATTTTAAAGATTTTATTTTAAAAATTTATAGTTTTACAAGAAGTTTGAAATTGTATATTTCCTTTATTCCTTAAGACGCCCCTTTATTTTCTAATCTGGGTAGACATAGGTTAGTAGTTCGGCCGCCAGGCGGTGCACAACGGGACTTCCGGCCGTCTGGCTGTGGACGTGGGTCTCCTGGCCCCCCTGACTCCCAAGCTCGGCTTGTCCCTTCTGCATTGCCCTTTCGTGTAAATGCCCATCTGTGGCTTCCATCCTGCTTTTGTTTATAAGACCTGTTCTGTTTAAGTGTTTTCCATTGCCTTACAACACTACTTGATATATAGGTACTCGATAAACATTTGTTGAGTGAACAAATAAGTTACAGAATTTCTCCTAAGACCTCTGTGTTTCTCCTGAATACCACATAAGAAACACTGGTTCCTTTTTATGTATTGCTCTGTCCCTGGTGTCTCACAAATAATAGGCATTCCGTACTGAGCACGTTCATGAAAGTCAGACGCCATCAGCTGGTCACACCGTTGATGCCAGTTGGACATGAGCTCAGCGTAGCAGACTGTGACTCCAGCCTGTGAGCCTCGAAATGACCAAGCCCGTTGTGTCCTCCGCAGGCTGGGTCTCGGTTATCTCCAGGGCCCATTCTTAGCCCCCAGACTTCATACTTACTGAGCCATGTAATAAAAGCCTTCAGATATGTTACGAGTTAAATATGACTTTGTGGCCTGGCCTGGGATCTTGGCCATCTTTTATTATTGTTTGTGTAGGGGAATGGTTAAATATGCAGATTACAAGTTTTGGAACTATGGCCGTGTATGCGCTGGAGTCTTGTCTGTGTTAGAAACATAGTTATATATGTAACTTGTGAGGGTAGTGTCAGAGATTAGGTCTTTGAATGTTGTAGATCTAGGAGAGTTTTCTTCTGACTACTTAAAAAACTGATAGCACCGTACTGTGTACGGTTTGCTTTAACTGTTGGTGTATTTTTTTCCTAGTTTTCATATTTTTTTTGTTTCCTAATTTTTTCCTAGTTAAGTGTGAAGAACTTAAAAATACAAGTGTGGTACTCACAAATACAAAATGAGAATCAGATTTTTTTCCCATTTAGCTATAGCCTGACTGTAAAGAAAACTATAGCCTGACTATAAAAAAACTAAGCCGCGTCAGACCATCTCAGTAGCTGCTTTAGTGTGTCCTGTTGAAGAGGCTGATATGTGACTCGGAGCCCGACCCCCAGCAGGATGTGACCCAGACTCCTCTGAGGCTGGCCTTTATCAAGAGTGTTTGCAATCTGACTCTTACCAGAAAATGGGTGTTCGAACTTTCACTTCTCTTAAAGCTATACCGCAGCAAGTGTTTTCAGTTACAAAATGAAAAAAAGTGTTGGCAGTGCATGAAGGCTGATAGTGGGACAGAAGGCCTGGGAGTTAGAACCTGAAGACCCTGCCTTTGAGCTCTGGCTCTGGTACTGAGCGGCCTTGTGACCCTGAGCAAGTGACTCAGCCTCAGAGCCTCAGTGTTTTCATCTGTTACATGGAGACGGTAGTATTTCTTCTGCCTGCGGGGCTTAACGAGTTACCCTTCTGAGGAAGTAGGTTGTGTGACGCACAAGTAAGTGTATGGGGTCCGTTGGCAGAAATCCTGGTGTGAGTTTGAACCCCATCCCTTGTTGGCTTTGTGACTTTGTAAGTCATTTAAAATCATCCTTGGGACTCAGGCTTCTCCTGTGTGAACTGCAGAAACACTGTATACACTCCAGAGCACTCTGAGAACACTGGCCTTTATGATGGCACAGTAGATCTGATTGATTGGCAAATCCATGAATATAATTACATATTTTTTCAGGAGCTTTGGGCAAAAGGACACGGTTCCAGGAAAATTATGTGGCACAACTTATTCTGGATGTAAGAAGGGAAGGGGATGTACTTTCAGGTTCTGAATTCAGTCCAGCCCCAACTCCTCAGGAGCATTTAACCAAGGTGAGTAGGATCCTGAGTTACTTAAATTAGCACCTGAGTCTAACAGTTTCCGTAGGTGGGTTTCACAGAAACACGGGAGTGGGAAGAGGCATTTTGGCTCTTCTCTAGCTTTTCAAGGAGGCTGGGGGCTGCCCCATGATGCTTGTGCTTTTTTAACCCGTAAGTAGAGCTAAAAGGGTGTTGCTTTTCTCTGAGTACGAGTTAGGAAGTAATGCACTTAGTTGTGTGGTGCCCTCCTCCCCTCTTTGAAGAAATCCGAAAGGCAGGCTGAGGAGAGACTAATTTTTCAAGCTGCTACCTTACTCCTTGCCCTGCTTCTGCCTTCTGTGGATATTTTTGAACACTAAGATTTCAGATTTCTTGGGCTTTGAAATACATAAACAGACGATCAGAATTCCTTTTTACCAGTTTTCCAATTTGTCACGTGACTCTGTTACTGGGCCAGTTCCTGCCTGGGTATGTTCTTCATGAGGTGGCCAGCGCTTTTCTTCGGGTGACTTGAATTTATGGCTCTTGGTCAGTTCACCTACTTAGAGGCATTTCCCGCTGCTTCCCTGAGGCCATTAGCATTTGTATTTTCTTATCTCAGAGGCCCCAGTCCAACCTCTCTGGTTGTCCTGTGGTTGGTGTGACTGCCCTGAAGCCTGCGCCTTGCTGCTCTTCATTCTACAGCCTGCACACGGACTCACACTCCTGGCTACACTGAACGCCAAAATCCTACTTTTGTACTGAAATTAATGCCAAGGGTAGGGGCTAGACACCGAGCCTCAGTGAGAACCCAGGAAAGTTATTAGATTCTTAATTTCCTTATTTGTTAAAGGGCAAGATTAGCTCGGAAAGACACTCCACAAACGTGTTATTAATCATTGGAAATGCATAAGTAAGTTGATACACCCTTCTCGGGATGAAAAAAGGTAAGAGTTTGGGTATATTCTAGAGCTGACCAGTCCAGTTCGTAGTCATCAGCCACATGTGATTGTTAATTGCTTGAAAGTTGGTTGGTCCAAACTGAGATGTGGAAAAGCAGAAAAACACCAGATCTCATAGATTGTATACCAAAAAAGCATGCATAGAATCTAATCAGTAATTTGCTATGGATACATGCTACAAGGATAATACTTTTGATGTTTTATGTTAAATCATTTTATTTTTAAAAGTATTTTAAGTGTGACATTTAGAAAACTTAACATTACATATGTAGCTCCATTTTTTAAATTATGGGAAGGCCTGTGTTGCAAATGGACGGCCACCAGGGTGTGCTGTGCACCCACCTGCCCTGCCTTTGAAGGGTCTTGGTGAGGGAGGGAGCCGGTGCTTTCAGTGGAGATGGAGGAGCCGCCCACAGTTCTGTGTCCTTCCCATCAACAGTTGGAGGCTGCTGTACTGTTCCTTGCAACCTTGTAGATGGAGCTGGGCCCGTGGTTAGGGTGAACTGGAGGATAAACAAGGAAAGCTGTTCTTCTGGGCTGTGTTTGTGGGCAGGTGACCGTTTACCAGTTAAGGGATTGCCAGTGGAGAGGTCGACTTTAGGCCTAGACAGTTTTCAGACTTCGGAAATTGGAGGGTGGGTTTGGGGGGGTGGGTCTGCCCAGCTCCACTTAACTCCTGAAGTTTTAGCTACTTTTATTGAACTAGAAAAAAATTAAATTAAGTTCATTGAGGAAATACTTACATAAAATGTATCTATTTTAAATGTACAGTTTTGATGAGCTTCGGTAACTAGATAGACCTGTGTAACCACCACCATGATTGAAGTGCAGAGCCCTTTCCTTCAGGCCAAAGCCCACGCGCTCCTGCGACCACCCCCCTCGCGCTGGGGTGCCTTCTGTCATGGGCTGGACTTGTCCTTTCTGCAGTGGCACCTGAACAGAGTCCTAGAGTGTGACTCTCTCGTGCCTTTACTCAGTGCAGTGCCTGAGACCCACTGGCTGTCCGATAGCAGTCGCTGGCGCCTGCTTACTGCCAAGTTAGCAGCACAGGGTGCTTATTCATTCCCCATTGGGGGGCAGCTGGCTGCTTCTGGTCACTGGCTGTTATGAATAAAGCTGCTCGGAAGATTTGTGTGTAAGTCTGTGTGAACATGTATTTTTAATTCTCATGGGTAAATATCTGGGACTGGATTGGCTGGATTATGTGGTAAGTATATTTTTTAACTTGTTCAGAAACCACCAAACTGTTTTCCAAAGTGGTTGTACTATTTTACATTCTGACCATCAAAGTATGAGGGCAAACTGTTTTCTGTGGCGGTACCATTGTAAGAAATTTTCAACCCTGGCTGGTGTGGCTTAGTGGATTGAGCATTGGCCTGTTGTTCGAAGGGTCGCAAGTTCAATTCCCGGTCAGGGCACATGTCTGGGATGTGGGCCGGGTCCCCGGTTGGGGGTTTGCAAGAAGCAGTGAGTCCATGTTTATCCTGTACATCAATGTTTCTCTCCCTCTCTTTCTCCCTCCCTGCCTCCTCTCTAAAAATAAGTAAATAAATAAGTTAATAAATAAGTAAATAAATAAGTAGCCTTCTTTTAAAAACAAAGACATTTTCAGATCCTTGTCAACATATAAAATTGTCAGTATTTTAAATTTTATCCATTCTAATGTGTGTGTACACTACTGTAGTAGTTCATTCTGACTCTAGTTAGTATTTCCCTATGGACTGCTGTTGTCCATGATATTTTCCGTGTGCTCATTGGGTATTTGTGTATCTTCTTTTATGGAGTATCTATACAAATCTTTTGTCCATTTTTATGTTGGGTTATCCTCTTACTCCTGAGCTGTGAGAGTACCCTGTGTCCACACACAGCCCCCTTTTAGATACTTGTGAGTGCATTCTCTGAGTCTGTGGCTTGGCTTTTCATTTTCTTTATTCAAAGAGCAAAAGTTTTTAATTTGATGAAGTCCAACTTATTAAAGTTTTTCTGTGATAGTTCAGGTTCTTTTTGTGTCTGCCTACCCTGATGCTGCAAAACTTTTCTCCTAGGGTTTCTTTTAGACATTTTTTACTATTGCTTTCTACTTTAAAGTCTGTGATCAATTTTGGTTTAATTTTGTGTAGGGTCAAGATAGGGGTGAGGGTCATTTTTTTTCTGAGTGGATATGCAGTTGTTCCAGAATCATTTATTGACAACACTCTTCTTTGTTGACTCACCTGTGCACCTCTGTTGAAAGTCAACTGACCGTACAATGTAGATGTAATCTTTTGGACTCTGTTTTATTCCACTCAGCTGTATGTCTGTCTTCATTCCAGCACTGCACCGTTTTGGTTTTGTAGTGAATCTTAAAATCAAGTATTCTATCAAGTCCTCCAAGTCCTCAGATTTTTTTCTTTTCAAATTGTGTTGCTATTCCAGAGCCTGTTGAGAAACAGAGTTGGGAATAGATGTTTTAAGTTATAGTTTAGAGGCAGAGTAGGAAGATCTGTTTGTGGATCCTGGTGCATCAACCAGTAAACGGGCTTTTTCAAGGTAGACTCCAGCAATGATAGCTGCTCTTCTCTGTTACTGATGCTGTCAGTGCGCTCCTGAGGTACAGATGGCTTGCCCTCTATTTCTGCACAGAAAATTGCCCCATGTGCGTGTTTCAAGAGAAAGCCCATTCACCAAATGCAGACTGTCTTATAATCTTAAACAAAAAGGTTTATCCTTCCCTAGCAGTTAATTGCATACAGTCTGTTGAATGAATCAAATTTAATTTTTGGTCCAAACATTTTCTTTTGTATTCCACCAGAATCTTGAGCTGAACGATGATACTGTTCTAAATGAGGTGAAATTAGCAGACTGTGAACAGTTTCAGATGCCCGACCTGTGCGCCGAAGAGCTTGCTGTTATCCTTGGAATCTGGTAAGTTAATGACTTCCTTGGCTACACTGAGCACCGTGCGTGTTGGTTCTCTGTGCTGGGGAGATCTTCATTTAGGGGGTTCCAGAAGGTCTGGATGAAGAGGAAATCTTGTAATTCTTCTGAAGATTGAGAATAGTTGGGCAGCCAATTAAAAGGTTAGAGATTAGTCCCTGGTTGGATAGCTCAGTTGGTTAGAGCTTCGTCCCCATAGTGCCAAGGTTGTGGGTTTGATCCCCAGTCAGCGGCATAAAACAGTCAACCAATGAGTGCATGAATGAGTGGAACAACAAATTGACGTTCTCTCTCTCCCTTTCTCTCCCTCCTCCCCACTCCATTCCCTCCCTCCTCCTTTTATTTAATAGGAACCACACACAGAATTCTGTTTCTAAATCCAAATCAATTGTCCTATCACATTATTTCAATCCAGTGACAGAATGTATGCTTACTACTGAAAAATTATTTGTTCAATTTATAATGATATTTAGTGTATAAATAATATAAATAGCAAACATTTACAAGTAATATGTGCTAGGAATTATACCATGTACTTTTACATTTTCCCTCATTAATATTCTTTTTAAGTATATTTTATTGATTATGCTATTACAGTTGTCCCAGTTTTTTCCCCTTTGACCCCTCCACCCAGTTCTCTCCTCCCCTTCTGCAATATGACCCCACTTAGTTCACGACCATGGGTTATGCATGTAAGTTCTTTGGCTTCTCCATTGTCTACACTGTTCTTAACCTCTCCCTATCCTGTACCTACCCAGTAATGCTTCTAAAACCCTGTACTTTTCTTCCCATTCATCCCCTTCCTCCTCCTAGATGATAACCCTCCAGATGATCTCCATATCTATGATTCTGTTCCTGTTCTAATTGTTTGCTTAGTTTGTTTTTGTTTTTAGATTCAGTTGTTCATGGTTGTGAGTTTGTTGTCATTTTAATGTTTGTAGGTTTTTAAAATTTTAATTGTTGTTATTTGTTTATAGTTTTGATCTTCTTTTTCTCAGAAAGTTCTTTTAATATTTTGTGTAATAAGAGCTTAGTGATGATGAACTCCTTTAACTTTACTTTGTTTGGGAAGCACTTTATTTGCCATTCAATTTTAAATGATAGCTTTGCTGAAGTAATCTTGGATGTAGGTCCTTGCTTTTCATGACTTTAAATATTTCCTGCCAGTCCCCTCTTGTTTGCAAGGTTTCTTTTGAAAAATCAACTGACAGTCTTATGGGAACTCCTTTGTAGGCAACTGTCTCCTTTTCTCTTGTTGCTTTTAAGAGTCTCTTTTTATCTTTAACCTTTGGTATTTTAATTATGATGTGCCTTGGTGCAGAGCTCTTTGGGTCCAACCTGTTTGTGCCTCTCTGAGCTTCCTGGACTTGTATGTCTGTTTCCTTTGCCAGATTGGGGAAGTTTTCTTTTATTATTTTTTCAAATAAGTTTTTCAATTTCTTGCTCTTCCTCTTCTCCTTTTGGCGTCCCTGTGATTCAGATGTTGGCCCTTTTGGAGGTATTCCAGATCTTCTTAAACTCTCCTCATTTTTTTGAATTCTTGTTTCTTCATTTTTTTTCTGGTTGAATGTTTATTTCTTCCTTATGTTCCAAATCATGGATTTGAATTTTGGCTTCTTGCCTTTCACTGTTGGTTTCTTGTGGATTGTTCTTTATTTCCCTTAGTAGAGCCTTTTTTCCTTCCCTTATGCTTTTGAGATCTTTGAGCATTCTGACCACCAGTGTTTTGAACTCTACATCTCTGCAGAGGTTGGCTATCTCTGCATTACTCAGTTCTTTTTGGGGGGTTCTGTTCTGTTCCTTCATTTGGGCCATATTTCTTTGTCTCCTGATTTTGGCAGCCCCCCTGTGCGTGTGTACCAGGCAGAGCTGCTTTGATTCTGTTTTAGTGCCCCTGTTAGGTCATATGGGGTGGAGCCTTGGGTATTCACCAGGGTGGGACAACTGTGTATGGGGAGGTGCTTAAGAGAGGACAATACCACTGCTGGCTGATTTGTGGGTGCTTGCCTGATACTTGCCCCATTTCAAGCCACTTCATCCACTTCCCGTGTGCCACTGGCGCCCCTCCAGCTGCTGTACTGGTTGTGGTTCCCAGGGTGGGTAGGTGTGCATGTGTGCCAGGCTCTCTTGAGAAACAGCAGTTTCTTCCACTGCTCCAGTCTCCACTGGGTTTACTGCCACAAGTTATGAAGCTTTCTTTCTCTCCCAGCTCTAAAGTCCTGTGCTGCGTGGTCTGGCCTGGGGCCAGGCTCAGTCTCTCATAAGGTGTCTCCCTGATTTTTATCTGTCACACGTGAACATGGGGCTGCCCATTCTGCGGGTCACCACCGCCTCCCCACCTCTCTGCCTCTGGCTTGCCGCTACCACACCCTGACTCCTAGTCTCCACCCCTCCTACTATCTGGGTGAGTATAGATAGCTTCTTTAAATCCTTAGTTGTCAGACTTCTGTACAGTTCTGGGTATTTTCGTGTTTAAGTTAGTTGTGTTCCTTCTTATGGTTGTGCAGTGAGGCAGGACATGCCTATCTACATGTCTGTCTTGACTGGAAGCTCCCAATATTCTTTTTTTTTTTTTACGATTTTTAAAAATGTTATTCTATCACAGTTGTCCCAATTTTTCCCTGTTTACCCTCCTCCACTCATCCCACGCCCCAAACCCACAGCGAATTCCCACACTGCTGTCCATGTCCATGGGTCATTCGTACGTGTTCTTTAATTAGTCTCTTCCCTTTCTTCCCACCACTGTTCTCCTCCCGCTTCCCCTCTGTTTGCCCTCAGTCTTTTCCACGTTTCCATGCCTCTGGTTCTATTTTGTTCATTAGTTTATTTTGTTCATTAGATTCCTCTTGTAGGTGAGATCACACGGTATTTGTCTTTTACCTCCTGGCTTATTCACTTAGCATAATATTCTCCAGTTCCATCCATGCTGTCCCAAAAGGTAGGAGTTCCTTCTCTTTCTGATGTGCAGTATCCTACTGTGTAAAGGTACCACAGTTTTTTGATCCACTCATCTACTGATGGGCACTTAGGCTCTTTCCAGCACTTGGCTATTGTAAATTGTGCTGCCGTGAACATTGGGGTGCATAAGCTCTCAGGATTCTTAGGCTGTGGTCCTAGCAGTGGAGTCACTGGGTCAAAAGGCAGTTCCATTTTTAGTTTTTTGAGGAAATTCCATATTGTTTTCCACAGTGGCTGCACCGGTCTGCACTCCCACCAACAGTGCACTAGGGTTGTTTTTTCTTCACATCCTGGCCAGCACTTGTTTATCCCTCATTAATATTCTAACAACCATAAAGGGTGTTGTTTTTCTCCATTTTTCAGATGGGCAATCAGGGTTCCAATGGCTAAAGGACTTGCTCAGAATTACAAAGCAACAATTAGGGCTTGATTCTAGGATTTACTGACCCCAAATTCTGAGTTCCTTCTGCTATTTCTTAGACCATTATTGTGGCAAATTCATAATTGTAAACTCATTTCGGGAAATGAAATCACACCAAATATATTGGATATATCCCCAAGCATTCTATCAATTGAGCTTTAGGTATATTAAGTTGGGCTTCCCAGGGAAAGAGGACTAAAAAACCAAGAAAATGCTTGTTTCAGATACTGTTTTTCCCCCAAATATGGTCTTGGTAGAATCTCAGTATACAGAACAGTTAAAAGTGCTGATTGTATTTGATGGGCAATTTAAATCTTCATTGGTAGAAACTACTTATTATATTCTGAATATTGGAGGGTGTGATGCAGTTTATAATCCCCTGGGTTAGAACATCAATGATTTGATGATTTGCAATAACTGAGTTACCATAGGGATTGTAAGTAGTGATTTTGTTATACTACCTGATCTGTCTAATCCCTGAGGCCATTAATCCCTGTGGAGAGGTGACTTGGACATTGTGATAGGGTGGGTTGGTTTGGAAAGGAGATGCAGAGAAGGTGAATTCTTATAGGTTATAGGTGGTAGATTAGCGAAATAGTGGGCTAGCTTCTTGCCCCTTCCCTGGGCTCCTGCTTGAGTCTGATTTTACCTGAAGTTATACACTAGAACTTGCCCTATGTCTCTTATGTGTCGGCACACCCGATTGTTTTTATCTAAGGTAATTATGGGAGGAGTTCCTTAAAATACAGCAGTCCTTTAGTGATTAGGACTGCCAGAGTGGGTGATTCCTTTTTAATCAACAGTCTGATTGTTGGGTATATATAGTAAAATATTCTAAGTCTACCAGTAAATTATGGTAGAGTGGTAGCCTGATTCAATGACTATGTTATAATTATTTTTAATGAACCTGTAGCATTTCACTTTCATGCATTGAGTTAAGGATTGGGATTTTGTATCTGAGAGTTGAATGTTGGCCGGTTTTTTGCATGAGGTTGTTACCTTGGACAGACTTTTATGCTCTTGTTTGCTCATTAGAATTATGGAGTCTTAGAATTGAAAGGACCTTAGTTAGAGGTTAGTTGGATCCTCTTGCCAACTGAAACATAATTCCTTTGTGCAGTCAAACTTGAAATGTCTAAGTATGTGTGAGTGTATATTTATTGTATGTTTTAAGCAAAATGATTTCATAATTCTTCCCTGTTCATTTTTTTCTTACCAACAATAAAAATAAGTTCATTGAAAAATTATTATAGAAATAATTTACACTCATTATAAAATCCCCAAACAATATTGAAAAATATAAGGAAGTGGTACTGTTTTTGTGGAGTGGTATTTTCTTTTCATTCTTACTAGTATTTACATACAAAATCGTGTATATAGTATTAAATGTCAGTTTACGTATACAACTGGAGTGCAATAATAAAATGAATCCACTGCACAGTTTAAGAACTAGACGATCACAGACACCATTAGCCCAGCTTGTGTTTCCTGCTGGGCTCCCTCTCCCGCCTTTCCTTAGCTGCTGGCATGAGTTTTGTGTTTGTCATTTTCTTGCCTTTTCAAAAAAATATATTTACTCACGCTTTTTTACATCTCTGAAGCCAGTTGTGGCAAAAACAAATGAATGGGACTATATCAAACTAAAAAGCTTCTGCACAGCAAAAGAAACCTACAACAAAACAAAAATGCAACCGACTGAATGGTAGATAATATGCAAACAATAGCTTGGACAAAGTGTTAATATCCAAAAATATACAAATAACTCATAAAGTCAACTGCTTCATTTTGTTTCTTTTTTGAGATTTATAAAAATGGCATCTTACTCTATGTAGTCTTATGTGACTTGCTTTTTTCCACCATTGTGCACCTATGATTCATTCATAGTTTATTTTCTTTAAAAAAATTAAATTTATTGGGGTGACATTGGTTAATAAAATTACGTAGGTTTCTGGTGTACATTCTGATGCATCGTCTGTGTATTGTATTTCGTTCACCACCCAAAGTCAGGTCTCCTTCCATCACCTTTTATTCCCCCTTCACCCCTTTCTACCTCCCCCAGCCCCCGATTTATTCGTGTTTTATGTGTAGTTGCGGTTTACTTTCCAGTATAGCGTTCCCTTTGATGACTGTTTCACAAGTTATTAGTCTCCTTTGGACATTGGGGTATTAACAGATTTTTTCTATTACTTTCAATATTAATATGGATATTTGTGCTATGTTTGTTCAAGGATTTCTCTGGGCTCTAACACCTAAGATGGAATTACTGAGTTTAGGCCACATGAGTGTTCATTTTACAGTATAGTGCTAAATTGTTTTCCCAAATTACGCTACCAAATCATACTTGGATCAGCATGATCTAAGAATTCCCATTGTTCTGCCTCTTAGGCAAAAATTAGGAAGTTGCCAAATTGTTACTGTAATATTTTCACTTTTTGGCATGAGTTTAATAAATGGGAGTTGATACCATATTAATAATTTTCATTTTCTTTGTGGATTGGATTTTTTTCCTAGTAAAATAAATTATGTTGACATTTAATACACCAAACACATTTTGTCAGCATTTTATTACTTTCTCTACTTATCTTTGGCAAACTACTATCTACATTTGTATATAATATAGTAATATTAAAATATGTGCTTTCAAACATATGAAATAAGTATACTTTGCCTTTCAAAAATTATATTTTATTAGCCCTGGCTGGTGTGACTCAGTGAATTGGGCATCAGCCTGCAAATCAAGAGGTTGCTGGTTCTATTCCTAGTCACGGCACATGCCTGAGTTGTGGGCCAGGTCCCTGGATGCGGGTGTGTGAGAGGCAATGAGTTGATGTATCTCTCACATATCAATGTTTCTCTCCCTCCCTTCTCATCTCTTTAAAAATAAATAAATTCTTTAAACAATTATATTTCATCAGGTATAACATGGATTTTAGAAGTAATTTATATGTATATTTTTTATTTAAAGCACCAATTTGCAGAAGAATAATCCAGTGCATAAGTTAACCGAAGAGGAGCTGCTGGCATTTACTTCGGTGAGTAATGTCTTCTTTCTTTCCATTTTCACTTCCTTTCTTACAGATTATTTTGCCTCTGGTATATTCTTGCCTCAGATTGCTCACGTTGAAACACTGCTGCTGAAGGAGATTAAGGGAACAAAAAAATCGGCACCTATCTTGCTGCTGATTTGAACATAAGTATTTTTTTGTGCTTGCGTAGATTTGAGGGAAGTGACCAAATGTTTCTTGTTCATTGTTTGTTCCCAGAGCGTCGCACAGAACAGGTGCTCAGTAAAGGTTCAGGATTAAACGAAGACACAGAGCAGAAGTTTGAACCTTCACTCCACAGCCACTCTAGTGCACAGCCCTTCTGTAAGACCGAGGGTGATGCCTACGTGGGTGTGACGAGTAGAGAACTTCAGGGTGCGAGGGGAGCACAGGTTATGGAGGCTGGGGACGGAGGTGGTGCCGAGAGCATGAGGGACAGCATGGAGCAGGCCGGGGAAGGGTTTCAACGGTCAGCAGTGTGCTACTCACCTGTAAGGACAGTTTGGGTGGAATATCTGGGTGGTCATTCCTGAGAATTAAGGAGGGAATGGGCCATGAGAAAATGAAGTTGACAAAGAACACAGTTGGAGAGAATGGCACTGAAAAGGGGAGGGAGAGTAATAGATGTCTGAGGATTTGAGATCAAAGAAAGCTTTCCAGAGAGAGAAAAGTCACAGATCAAGGGTCAGTCAGTGTCTTTCCAGCCCGTCTTCGATGAACGCGAGTTGCTTAAGATACATCATTTCTTTCAAAGGCATTTTTATACCGTGGTTGGGACTCAAGTTAGAATTCTGATGTTTTATTCCTTTGTTTTTCTTTCAGATAAGGCAAAAATAAAGTACTTTTATCTGATAGAAAGACAAGCTCGCTTACTTTGTACGGTAATATAAATGTTGCAAGTTGATGTTTTCTTCATGTCATTTTGGAGCTGATTGGACATTAATCCTTCAGGTCCTGTGGGTGCCGTTTTTATTTTTCCACTTCTTAGAAACCTTTGGTTTATCGTGATAGCACGTCTGTGTTTAGGTTTTATGTAAAAATGTCCTTATTTATTCATTACATATGCTATCAGGAATTTGACAAGTAACATGGTACAAACTTTTAAAAAAAGATGTATTAAACATTATTATGTACTCCCCATTTATTTATGCAGCTAGTATTTATTGAATACTTAATATGTATCGGGGATTGTGCTGGTTATTGGGGAGATGGCAGGAAATAGTCTTTCCCTCTCGGAGTTTTTACATCAGTGCACATCCTTGTGGAGGAGCACACGGCAGACAAAGAGGGAAATACAGAGAAGTGAGCAGGAGAATGGAACACAGGGTAGGGAGTAAGAATGGGCGGGGACGACTGACCATGTTAGGCCAGGTGGCGGGGAAGAGCTCAGTGGGAAGGTGCCGCTGACCTCAGGTGTGCAAGAGGTGGGGCACAGGGGAGGAGGCAGGGCTCGGGGAGGGTGGGGAGCTTGAGTCGGTGTGGGGACGTCCAGAGCTGGATGGGGGCAAGTGTTTAGAAGACAGATGGTGGCCAGGACACTTGGGTTTCTTCTGATGACCGCGGTGAACGGGATGTAGCCTAAGGCAGGAAGTGTTCTTGCTGGCCTCTCCTGGGGAGGACGGTCCATAGCTGCATCCTCCTGGGTCAGGTCTCATAAGTAGTTCATTGTGTACTTATTTACCACAGTCATCCCGAAAAGACACTAGCGTACTCTGCTCACGTTCAAACAGGTAATTTTTTTTTAGCCTTTCTTATGGAAGAGGTTATATTTCTTCTTTTTAAACCTTTCTTTTTCTACTTCCTTTCTCATGCTTTTCCTCTTTTTAAATTTCTTTTCCCATTCTTGTTCCTCTAAATTGGGAAGTCCTTCTGAAGAAACTAACTCCTGTAACTTCTGGTGTCGGTTAACTTATCCCTCCTGGCTTGCAGTGAAGATCATAAATTCACATTTCATGCCTTCCCTCCCAGGGTTTCATAAAACATAATTTTTTTTGCTTTTTCTCCTCCTCCAGCTCTTTCCCAAATCAGAACTGACCTGAGGCTGACCTCTTTGGAGGAAAGCTGTTCGCTGACAGTGCTTCATAGCGCTAGGCTGAACTCTTCCAAAGAGATGAGTTTGTTGCCCCGAGTAGTCTTTGACTGGTACGAAGTGGGGCAAGGAGCTTATGTGTGAGGAAGGTTTCTAGTAGCCCATGCCTACTTTGGGCCCTATACCACCCCATTCTTCTTTTAATACTAAAGGAAGCATACAGAATATACTAGAACGCCCCAAATCAGCCCTCGTCAACTCTTCCTTTGATCTGTCAGTCCTTCTTCTAACCAGGGGTGTCCAACCTTTTGGTGTCCCTGGGAGAAGAAGAGTAGTCTTGGGCCACACATTACATACACAAACACTAACGAAAACTGATGAGCAAAAAAAAGGGTTTTAAGTAAATTTACAATTTTGCGTTGGGCCGCATTCATAGCCTACCTGGGCTGCATGTGGTCCGTGGACCGCGTGTTGGACACTTTGTACGTGATACTGAACTGGGTAATATGAGTTAGAAGTTGCTCCTGGTTTTAATGAAGAATTGCATTGAAGTTTATATCTTGTGTAACTATATATCCTATATATAAATATTCTTTATTTGTAGCCCATTATTTATAACTCCAAGAGTATTTGAGGCAAGAGGAACACTTTTAGGTGCTGCCCCACTTTTGAATTCTTGAACTTTGTATGTGTTTCTCTTTTAACAAGAATCATATTGGGGCTTAGGTATAACTATTTATGTATGTGTCTTATCTGCCCCATAAGACCATAAACTCCCAGTTTTAGGGAATGAGCTCTGTTCTTCTCTGGGTCTTCTACAAGGCCTGGTACAATGCTTCAATACGTTACTAATACTTGCTGTTTAATAAGTGTATGCAGACTAAGAGAAGGAATGAAATGCAGGGTGGGACAAAAGTGGGTTTGCAGTTGTTCGTGTGGAATATAATACAACAATGAATAGATAACAGTACAAGAATAAACTCTGTTTTGCATACTTATATTGTAAACCTACTTTTGCCCCACCCTGTATACAAAATCCTGCAACAGAATTTACTTCTGTCCTACAGCTTCATGCTGCATTACTCCACTTAGTTCCAGACTTTAGGTGCGCTACTTGAACCTACTGACTCCCTAGTGTGCCCGGACCTAGTGGTAAGGATGACCACTTGTTTCATTTTTCGCTTCTGTGAAATGGGGGAAGGACTGACGTTCTCCTCCTGGAGCACTGTTTTGAGGATCAAATTGCAGAATGGGTGTGAAAGTGCTTCCAGAAGGTAGAGGCCAGTTCAGCCACAGCATTCAGCGATGAGCCAGGCCATCTGGTCACTGGTTTGTAAGGGAGTGTTTCTGTTGAAAGGAATAGAACTTTTTAAGTGGGCAAGACCTGTTTGGAATTGGCTGTAGAAGTGGGAGAGGAGCGATCAGAGAGGAAAGCAGCAGCACACCGTTTCTCACTGGGCATCCTTTCCCTGCTCTGCAGCAGAGTGGGTGGCCGGGACGGGGGCTCTGAGCTCCTGAGATTGTGAGGTGTCTCCCTTTGCTGACAGAAGAGCAAACAGAGCAGACGTCTCAATACTCTCACCAGAGAATGTGAGCTTTGCAGGGATAGGACCTTGGTTATTGGACATTTGGTAAATATTTATTGAGTAAACAAGCGAGTGGCTTATTGGTCCTGAATTTCATTCACTTTTATGCACTGTCCTAAAGTTTATTAAAATAATGGTATCTTTTTTTTTATTTTGGAGACATTTTGCCAGTGTTTTCATATTAGTGCAGCATTTTGAAATATATGTGAAATGTTTAGGGAAAATGTTTTTATTCAGCAAGGTTAGAAGCTCGTCCTAAAAGGAATACTTTATTTTTCTTTAAGTTGTCGCTGTGGAGTGCTATTCCTGAGATATTATATCCGCATGTTTCAGGAAAACTGAATGACTCATTGTAAAAATAGCCCATACTGTTTTAGAGAGCTCTTACGTTGTGTCGCCTTGATAATTTAAAATTAGCTATGTTATCTACGTTATTTCCTTTCAGAATAGCCAAGTCAGTGACATTCAAGTAATGCTTTTAATTTCCTTTCATTGTTGAAAATGAGAACAGTTTTGTTAATTCAGACAGGTGTTTCAGTTTTAATTGGCACAGGTTTTGCTTAAGTGTGAATTGACATTGGCAACCCGCCTTCTGACTGTCTGTCTGCCCGAATCCCCAAGGTCTCCGTAAAGGAAAAAAGGGGAAAGACTTTGGAAGTTACACATTATATTGTATGTATTTTCTCTCTCTGCTGTTAAATCTAAAGCTATTTAATAACTGCTTATTTATGAGCATAAAATAGTTTGCTAACCACTCTTACAGATTAAAATGATCATCTATTTTTCTTCCAGACCATGCTCATTTCCTACTTTTAATTTTTAAAGATAGGCAGTATAACTTCACTTTTAAACGATTTTATTTATCTTTTAAAGGGAGGGTGAAAGACAGGGAGAGAAACATTGTTGTGAGAGAGTAACATCGACCAGTTGCCTCTTGTATGTGCCCTATCTGGGGACAGGACCTGCAACCCAGGCGAGTGCCCTGACCGGGAATCGAACCCACAACCTTTTCCTTTGCGGGGCGATGCCCAACCAGCTGAGCCACAGTGGTCAGGGCAGTGGTATAACTTGGTGAGATAGACACAATACTTCTGATTGTGTTAGCATTACATGATGACATGTTCTAGAATATATTAAGCTAGATAGGTCAGAATTTTGAATTTCTTTGTGGTTTGAATACTTGTTTCCCAAAATGTTACTCTGTGCATTTTAATTTAATGGGCATTCGTTAGTAATGAACCTTGTAGTTATCTCTGGGTTATAACTTGCAAACCTTTAAAAAAGCAGGTGATGGGTGTATTTTATTTCTTATATCAGTTTGTAGGTTAACTGTTACTAAGCAGAAGCTTAATACATATTTTTTGATGAGTTGAATGGAGTTACTTGTTACATATTCTTTTCAGGAATAGACAGAATCAGTAATAGGATTTGTGGGATCTTCCAAGGTTCTTTGTTTACCACCGTCTACTTGGGTAACTGCTACTTCTTTCTGCACAGTTACCATGGCTTAAGGTTAACACTTGCTTGTGGGTTTAGTTTCAGTCATGTTGGAGTGACTGGTACTGGATCTGAACTCAGATTATAAACAACTGCAAAACCGAGCAGACTATATGAAACAAATATATAAAAAGGGTAATAAGTCATGGCCAAGTATATTCATCTCAGGAATGCACAATTAGTTTAATACGAAACAATCAATGCAATTCATCTTATTAGTATAGTAAAGAAGAGCCACATGATTATCTCAGTAGAAATAGAAAAGCATCTGGAAAAATTCATCATACTTTTATTACAAAAACTCTAGTGAACTAGGAATAGAAGGGGTTATCAGCCTGATAAAGGGCATCTATAGAAAAATCCATAGCTAAAATTATGATTTATGAAAAACAGTCTTTCCTCCCCTAACTAAGATCAGGAAAAAGGCACTTCTGTTCTCCATTTAACTGGAAATTCCAGTGATTGACAGAGAGACATAAAGAAGATATAAAAGGTATTCAGATTAGAAGGGAATATATAAACTTATTATTATGCCTAGATAATAATTGTACATATAGGAAACCATAAAGAATTGACATGAAAGCTGCTAGAACTAATAAGCAAGGTCTGAGAGTACAAGGTCACTATTAAAAAGTCATGTTCATATGGTCATTAGGAATGAGTAATTGGGAAAGACATTTTAAAACCACTTATGATAGGATACAATATGAACTATTTAGTGATAAATTTAATTAAAGTATAGGACCTATATACCAAAAATGACAAATAATATTGAGCAAAATTAAAGATCTAAATATACACGAGATTCACCAAGTTCACAGATTGGAATGCTTATTGCCGTTGACTTGACTAAGCTGCCAAAACTGAGCTGTGAGTTCAATCAAATAGTAGTCACGATCCCAGTGGGCACTTCTTTTTTTTTTTTTTTTTTTTTTTGCAGAAATTGAGAATCTGATTTTAAAATTTACTTGGAGACTTTCTGCTTATGTGATGGCCAAATAAGCTCTAATTGGAACTATCCTTCATCAGATAAAAATTATAAACCATGGACAAAATAGAAAAAAGCAAAAAATCAATACCTGGTGACACTCAGCACCAAAGGCAAAATGATTCTGGAGATGATTTTTTGCTTGGCAAATGGGACTGACATTGGGTGATCTTCCTGTTTTTGTTGTTTCTGTCCTGTACCTGAATCTCAGTATCGTAAGAGCAAGGCAACTAAAACTCTACCAGCAGTTCTGCAAGTTTAAGGACAGAGTTTGGGGCTACTATGGCTGTTGGAATGTGAGGGGGACATTTCATAAAGGAGAGAGTCATAGATGAGGATTCTTAGGTTCTGTATATAAATTTTGCTGAAGTTTGGGTCGACCCCGAGTTACACGTGTGCAGGGCACTCACTGAGTAGCTCAGCTGAGATGAAGGGACTCAGATGAGGTTGGAGTGGCCTGTGCATTGCAGGTTTGGCCAAATCCAGATATGTGCTAAAACATGAGAGCTTGACACTTTGAAACAATATAACCAACATCACATTCAACAACGTAATGCTCACAGTATGTGGGATACCATTCAGAACCATTTACAAGAGAAAAGACAACCAATGGAGACTGACTGCAACTGACCTAGATGTTCAGAATTAGCAGACAAGGATTAAAGGGGGAAAGCTCCTTTAATTGGACTCTGTGACATAAAGGGAAAATGCTTGTGAAGCCGCAAAGAGAGGAACATGTAGGGAAAAAGTAGAAACTATAACAAATAGAACCACACAGAAATCTTAAAACTGAACACGTGTGAAATAAAAAATTCTCTGGATGAGATTAACTATTGAGTGGAGATGACATAAGGAAGAGAGAACTTGAATCAATAGAAACTAGTCTGAAGAACAGAGGCAAAAAAGATAAAAAATAACCAGCAAGGTCTCCTGGACATGTAGGACAGTCTCAGATGCCTAACACACATGTGACTGGAGTGCCAAAAGGAGAGAATAGGGCAGAAAAGATATTTGAAGAAATAATGGCTAAAACTTTCCCAAAATGTATGATGGTCATATGCCGGCAAACCTCAGAGATGCTGGGCCGTGGTTCCAGAGCTCCGCAGCAAAGTGAGCAGCACAATCAAGTGAGTTGTGATCTTTTTGCTGGTGGAGCGTTTTGCCTTCAGTTTGTTTAAAAAAAAAAAAAAAAGGCAACATCTGTGAAGTGCAGTAAAGCTAAGTGAAATAAAACAAGATACGCCTGTATTTATGGATTCAAGAAGCACGAGAGAGCTAAGCAGAGAAAACCATGCCTAAGTACGTCATAGTCAACCGTGTGAAGATGAAACAGGAAGTGTCTTCAAATGAAGCAGAAAAATGACGTTAAACGGAAACAGTGATTGCCGATGTGTCCAACTTCCCCTGGGACGATGGAGGACGGCAGACAGCGGCACAGCATTTTTAAAGGGCTGAGAGAAACAGGTATCACCCCGGAATTCTACTGCTATATTTAGTAAAATTTCCTTCAGCAATTATGACCAAATGAAGATATTTTCAGATGAAAGAAAACTAAGAGATTTGTCATCAGCAGGCCTGTACCATAAAAACGTTACAGGAAATTCTTTAGGCTGAAGAGAATAATCCAATACAGAAACTTAGATGTTCAGTTTGACATAAAGAACATCTGAAATGGTAAATATCTGGATGAATGTACAAGAGCATCGTTTTTTCTTACTGTGTCTTTAAAATACATATTTCTATTCAAAATAAATTGTAAAGTTATCTTTTGGTATTTTCCAAACTGCGAAGGAAACATACAAGGGTGGATCAGGGGACATACAGGACTGGGAGGTTTCTACATTGTGTGTGAAGGACACACACTGTCATTCTAGGTAGATCGTAACAAGTAAAGACATTGTCATTCTAGAGCAACTACTTAAAAATGCAAAGGCATCCAGTTAAAAATCTACCCAGTTAAAATGGCAACCTGAAATACTTTCAGATAACCCAGAAAGAAGGCAGGAAAGGTGCTGCAATGGAACAACAAATAAATGCAACCAGATCTATAATTATACTGAATGCTAAAGGGTAAATACTCCAAATAAAAGTCAAAGATTATCAGAATGGAAAAATGTGACACAACTGTATGCTCTTTCTAAGAAAAGTACTTTAAATAAAAACATTCAAGTTGAAAATAGATGAACAGAAAATATCCTGTGTAAACATTAAGTATAAAAAGTTTGCATATGCTAAATTAATATTAGATAAAATGGACGTCATCACAAAGAATATTTCCAGAGACAGAGCTATTTTCATAACAATAAAGAGAAAATTTGCCAGGAAGACATAACAACCATGAATGCGTATGTGCCCAATGATAGCTACACAGGACTCGAAGCCCAGACTGGCAGAATGAGGGCGAGAAACAGAGAGTGCCATAGTTGTAGTAGGAGATGTTAACACTCCTCTCAGCAACGGATAGGACAAGACAAAAACAGCAAGTAAATTCAGTGACTGCTTGTACAGGGCTCTCCGGCCCCTTGACCCCTTGACCTTGGCACTTACAGAACAGTGCCCTCCTGACACAGCCATCCCTGGGTGTCTGCCCGGGCTTGGTTCCAGGACCCTCTGTGGGCACCAGCATCCACAGGCGCCCTAGTCCCTTGTGTAAAGTAGTATAAATATAAAGTAGTATTGTCATATAACTTGCACATACCTTCTTGTGTGCTTTAAATCGTTTCCACATTACTTGTACAACCTAGTAGAGAGTAAATGCCGTACAAGTAGTTGTGATACTGTACTGTGTAGGACAAATGACAAGAGAAATCTGTAAATGATCGGCACAGACACAGCCCTCACAGGCCTAACAGCATGTTATGAGCCAGCAACAATGTAGCATTTTTTTTTTTTTTTCAGTTCATGGTTGGTTGAATTCGCAGATGTGGAACCTCTGGATATGGAGGGCCAATTGTTTGAATGCAAGGGGCAACTAAAAAAATGGAATTTATTTATGAAAGACTGTGTGTTTATTCTTACATGTTTAAACTTTACTCACCTTCAAAGTCCTCTCCACTTGATGCACTACACCTGTCAGCCTGGTTTTTCCACTGTTCAAACAGTCACTGATCTCTTTGATTTTGATGCTTTTTAGTGCTTCTGTTCTTTGTTTCACCTCCTCCACATTGGTGAAACATTTCCCTTTGAAGGCTTTTTTCATCCAGGAAAACTGTAGTTGCTCAGGTTGAGGTGGAGTGAATAGGGAGGGTGGGGCACAGGGGTCATGCCATTTTTTGTCAGAAACTGCTGAACACTCAGTGCGGTGTGGGCAGGTGCATTCGTAAATCACCCACCATGAAATGGGCAAATGCTTTGAAAAAGTCTTCAAAAAAAATTACCGAAGCCAAATGCAGCCTCTCACAATAACACCAGCTGGCACACTGATACAGGTGGGTTTCTGGAACACTCATCTAGTGAGGGAAGCCTGTACTACAAAGGGCCCACCCTTCAGAAGATAATTCTGGTATTTTTTGGTTCCCCCTCGTATATTTCTTTGCAAGTATACATGTTCAGCAAGACCATGTACTGGGCCAGTAAAACAAGTCTAAATGGATAAAAAGTTAACATCATAATGAGTATATTCTCTTTCTATAACAGAATTAAATTTGAGATAAATAACTGTTAAGGATCTAGAAAATCTCAAAATATTTAGAAACCAAATAATTAAACAACATACTTTGTCCATGGATCAATGAAGAAATCACAAAGGAAATTTATATATAAAAGTCAACCATTAACCTAAGTCATTGACCCCAATGTTATAACAATTTTCTCATGTTTTCATAAAGTAAAATTGTTGTAACATTGGGGTAATGAACAGTTTTTAACTAGGATACTAAGTGCATGAACCATAAAAGAAAAATTGGATGAAAAGATAAATTGGACTTTGTTAAAATTAAAACCTTCTGCTCTTTGAAGAACATTATTAAGAAAATGAATAGACCAGACACAGAGTAGGAGAAAATATTTACAGCACATATATATTATAAAGGACTTGTATCCAGAATAAATACTCTTTCCAACTCAATAATAATAGGGCAAACAAACCAATTAAAAATGGACAAATGATTTGAACAGATGCGCAAGAGCATGAAAAATGCTTAATGGCATTAATCATTGGGAAAATGCAAATCAAAACCACCAGATCCCTGGAGCCTTCACTTTGGAAGGCTCCTACTGTGAATGTAATGTGAAATGGTAATACCACTTTGGAACAGAGTTAATCATCTGTTCCACCTCTGGGTGTTTATCCGTCAGACTCACACACCGGTGTTCACAGCTGTTCAGTCCATAACAGTTTAGATCTGGAAACACCCCACCCGTCCGTCAGCAAGCAAAGGAGAAACTGCCCGTACTCATCTAAAGAAATGGTTCTCAGCAGTAAAGAGAAATGAAGCACTGATACGTGTAACAGGGTGGGTGTGTCTGAAAAACCTGACTCTGAGTTACAGAAGCCAGATTATATGATTTCATTTCACTGGAATTCTAAAATAGGCAAAAGGAAGTCATAGTGACTGAGCATCGGTCACGTGTTGATGGCAGAGGGGAGCAGGGGAACGTGACAGGTCGATGGAAATTTCTTGTATCTTGATTTCGGGGTGGTTGAATAGGTGTATACCTTTGTCAAAATAGATCAAACACCACACTAAATATGGTTTTATTTTATTATATGTATCATATTTTAGTAAAGTCACTAAGAATATCCTCAAGGGGGAAATGCATATGTATTATTTAGAGCTATCATATGTAAGATTGGTTAGTTTATCACAATCGATTTGGGTTTCAGTGTAGATTTGTCCGTGTCATCAATTCCAGAAGCAGAGCACAAAATACCCAACCCACCTAATGTATTAAGTGGAAAGAATGTGCTGCAGAAGGAGAACAAATTCCCAATAGGAAGTTGCTTGGTCTCCACATTGGGTATGAAGCAGATTCCCTTTAAGGCAAAATCAGGCTAGTTTTTACCAAATATTTTTGGACACCTGTGTTCAAGAGAAACTCCAACATTTAAGTGGAGGAATATACTGTGTAGAGCTCTAGGTGGGGTTACTTTTGACCCTGAGCATCTAACACAGGTTATTGACATTAAAACGTTTGTTGAATTTTTCTCCCTCGTGATCAGGAGTCAACACACACAACGAACAGAAGGATAGCTGGGATGAAGGTAAAATCTTAGGAGTTCGCAGGTCAGGACACTCGTGCATACAAGAGCATAGGTCATTGACATCTAAAATAAAGCGAGGTATTACTATATGATTTCAAGCAGCTTTTTGTTAATAGATATAAAAATAGCTAATTAGTAGAATTTAATTATTTTAAATCTGTCAATGCCATTTTTAGTAGACTCGATATCAGGCCTGGAGGTTAAACTATTGGTTGTATGGTAAGATTCTAACAAATGGGTAAAGGATATATATATACAGGAATATTTTGTATTACAGCTTTTCTGAAAGAAAAATTAAATTTGAAAGCAAAAAATTAAAGGAAAAAACCTCTGGCACAAAACTGTGTAGAAAATGAGAAAAGCGCATCACTGCCCCGTGGCAAGGTGGCCATGCGTACTCGGGCCGACGCTGTGAGCAGGCTGCCTGGGACGTGCTCTGGCACCGGGCGTCCGCCTGCCGAACTTCCGTCTGTCCGCCTGCCTGTGTCTCACTGGGTTTCAGCCTCGTGTCTTGCCCCACATTGTCTTTAGTGGCAAAGGAAATAGGGAGGAGTTACAAAATAAGCCTAAAGACACAGTTTAAGAGAAAGAAAGGGAAGACAAGAGCGAGAGACCAGAGGCTTCCGCCTCTGCTGGTATGGCAGACAAGGAGCTCTGGGAGCCCTCCAGCTGCAGGGTAGTTAAACCCCGGAGACAGTGCTCCTTCAGACCGTGCTGGTCTCCTAAGAAGTCGAGCAGGTGTCTAAGGAGTCTTCCCACCTGACTGAAGTACACGCGTGTGTGCACAGACGTGAAGAGAAATCAGCAGCTAGGCTTGGGCCCAGAAATGAGGGCAGGCAGCTAGGGCCTGGGTAGGCAGCTGTGAAGGACGGAGTTAGCTGCGGTAATGGTGCTTCAGAGCCTTCCCCTGACCTTGACCCTCGGAATGGTGAGCTGACCCCAAATTCATGGTGCTGCCTGGCTGTGGCTGCAGAAATCAGTCCTTCTCTCTCTCTGTCTCTCTCTCTCCCCCTCCCTCTCTCTCTCTCAGACATCTCTAATCCCAAATTAAAACTGAGCAGCGAACTCACAATTAAAGATGGACAGACAGAAGAGAGGCAAGCCACTGCAATGGTGAGTCAACAAAGACACCAAACAACAGACAAAGGACAAGTTGCAGTTTTCTGATTCATAATATAGAACAGCTGTGTGTGGGACGTTTAAAAAAATACAGGGTGTAATCGCAAAGGTTTGAACGGCTTCCATTAGTTATTAGACTTTTATGATTTAGGAGAGAAAATACAACTTCTAGAAATAATTTGAAATTATTACAGAAAACTGTAACTTGTGCTTATCCATATCAGACATGGTTTAAAACACCAAGTTGTATATAACAGGTATTCCAGAAATTGCAGTCATAGAAGTATACCTAAGAAACTCTTGCATCTGCATCAGTAGATAGGCACAAGAATGTTTGATATGCCCTGGCTGAAGTAGCTCAGTGGATTGAGCACAGGCCTGCAAACCAAAGGGTTGCTGGTTTGATTCCCAGTCAGGACACACTCCTGGGTTTCCAGCCAGGGCCTCAGTTGGGGGCATGGGAGAGACCACCAGTCAATGTATTTCTTGCATGTCAATGTTTCTCTCCCTCTTTTTCTCTCTTTTACCCTCTATCTAAGAATACATAAATTAAATTTTTAAAAAGTACCATATTCATAGGCATTTGTTATTATAATTTATAACTTAGATTTTAGGTACTTCTAATCTTCTATATTATCAAATAATAAAAAATAAAATCTAAAAACTATTTTGAGCAATAGCAAGATCATTTAAATGTTATTTGAGAAACAGTTTTAAAGATTAAACAGTACTGATTTCATTGTATACATTATACTTTTCAGTGAATCTCATTGTATTTCATTAGGCTGGTGAGAAGCAGAATCAGTGATGATGGAAAACATTAATATAAGGTAAAGGGAAGAAACCTTAAGTAAGAAAAACCCCTTAACGGGGCATACAGTCCCCAGATGAGAGAAATATATAGGCCTTCTAGCTAGGATGGTAACACATTTAACACTGAGGTGTCTGAGCCCTGGCTGGTGTGGCTCAGTAGATTGAGCACTGGCCTGCAGACCAAAGGGTCGCTGGTTCGATTCCCAGTCAGGGTACATGCCTGCGTTTCCAGCCAGGTCCCGAGTGGGGAGTATGTGAGAGGCAACCATACACTGAGGTGTACTTCTGCTTTTGGCTGTCATCAAAGCTGAAGCTCTTAGGCTTTTTTGACATTATGAATTAACAGCGTGCTAAAGAATAAAACATTCAGTTTGAAAATAATTTACATGTTTTCAATAAGTCTGCTTTTCACGCCAGTGTGAGGGGTGCCTCTGGTTGCGCTGATGAACCGGCACCTCCAGAATGCTGATCTTTCTGTTTTGAGGCAGCAAATGACCAACAGCTTGACCTCTCTGGCGTCCGCTTTCTGTTACTATATGAAAATTTGCAGAGCATTGAAAAGAGCTTTGAAAGCGTTGTACTAGCAGGAGATTCAGAGTCGCAGGATTTGCCAAGCATACTACTAGATGTGATGGGAGAAATAAAGGTAAAACGCATAGGACTTGCCCTCCTGGAATTTTTAGTTTCGCCAAGATCAGATACACTTATGATAATGTAATTAGCAATACCAGGCGGTTTAAACCGCAGATCGCTAGCACAGATACATAAATCCCTTAACCGTTCAGAAAAGAAGAACATGTTTAGGAAGGAGCAGCCAAAGAAGTCTTTGTTCACCATGCAGGGATTGGAGTCGGCCTGGAGACAGATGGGTTTGGATAGAGCGGTGGCAGGAGCAAAGACAAGGAGGAGGTGGGGAGGAGGGAGCTGTCCTGGGCTCGCTCACCTGGATCGGGCGATTCGCCGGGGGCAGTAGTGAGTCTTGCAGAAAACTAGATTGGAGACGGATTTTAAATGGTCCGCAGACTGGGAATTGGGACTGATGTTCCACTTCATGGGAAATAATTTATAGAGTAAATTTGGAATTTATACTTATTGTCATTTGGTATTGATTTGATTTGATTTGATTCTGTTTTTCATTTGGTGCTGATTTTAACAATGAATAATCTTTTAAATAGAACATTAATAGGAGGGGGAGTGATTCTTCTTTTTATAGTATTTCTTTGTTTCTTGCTTTGTAAGGCCAGCCTGACCTGGGTGGGCACCGTCCAATTTGGCTTCAGTGTAACAGCCGTGGAATCACACACCCACAGGAGAGCTCTGAGCTGGCTCCTGGCTTTGATTTATGTGTGGGAAGCAGCTCCTTCATGTTTAGAGGGCAGACTGGCTGTCTGTCACGTACAGCACCCGAGTGACCCCTGGAAGAAGATTATATGAAATGTGCAGTGATAAGAATGAGAAGGAAATTTGTTTTTAATAGAAACAACACCCCAGATCTTCTTTGATGGTGTTACAAAATTTTCTTTGCTACTTTTCTGGGAATGCAGGTTATGTTGGATATAGTTAGAAATTGTTAGCTATATAAAATGATGCATGTATACACACACACACACACACACACACACACAGTGTGTCATAATATTAAAATTTACTTTTTAGTGTGAGGTGAGTGGTGTTCACCAACCTTTTCGAGCAGTTGGCAGTTTCCTCAGATGTCGGATCATCACAGTTCCTTTTCTAGTACTCGAGTCAGCTCGGGTGACCTGTCTTAAAGCGATTTGCTGTGTGCATGGAGGACTCGATATTTTAAGCTTCCCGGTTTCCTGAAATTAACCTACATAATGAAAGTGTTCCCTAACAAAATTTTAGCAGTTTGACTTTTTGGTGGCGGTGGTGGTGGTTGGGTTTTGTGGACCTCATGCTGACTTTAAAGTTCCTGTGCAAATGCAAGGGACGACCAATAGCTGGCCGGGCTGACGGAGGCGGGACTGGAGTGCCGGCACGTGGGGCAGCACGTGCTGCGAGGGTCCTGTCTCCAGGGCGCAGCACTCCGCACGCCGTGGCCTTGGCCTGGCAGCCCCAGCACCGCCCAGGAGCTCGAGGGACACGGATTGTTCTGGCTCCACCACAGCCCCATTAAATCAGAGTCTCTGGGGTCGGGGCGGAGGAGCCTGTGTTTTAACAGTCTTTCTGGGTTATTCTTTGTGCTTCAGAATTGGAGAAACACTGAGTTAAGACATCCTGACGTAGGAAATACAGACCACCAGTGGAACAGACAGAGGTTCCAGAAACAGACCCACACACGCACGGCTCACCGAGTCCTGACAGCGTGGGCGTTGCAGTGCGGTGGCGATTGGGTGGGCTTTTCAATAAATGCGGTGATTTGTTTCTATGTGGGAGAAAGCTGTCTTAACCCCTGAGTGTATACTATATATGGAAAACCAATTCCAGATTGAATATTTAAAAGTGAAAACTGTGAAGCTTTTAGAGGAAGAATATAGGAGAACATCTTTGAGACCTTAGGCCCAACAGGACAATATAGCTCTAACCATAAAAAAAAACAACAAAACCCCAAACTGCACTATATTAATATTTAGCACTTCTTTATCTCCAAGGCCACATCGATGTTTGTGAAGCACTCTGACCAGGGCCGGGTCAGCTCATCGTGCGTGTTATTTAAGTGTTTGCCAAACAATAGTAAGTAAATGACACGTTCCCTTCTCCAGCAAAACAGTGGAGGACTTGTGTCCGTAAAATACAAAGATTACTTACAAGTTATCCAGAAAAATTCTGACAGCCCAATAGAAAAAAATGGGCAAAGAACTCAGGAGGCATTTACTAAAGGGGCATTAAAATGGTTATTAACATATTAAAAGGTGCTCAACTTTATTAGTCGTTAGAGAAATGCAAATTAAAACCATAATGGAATGGTATTACATACCCAGCAGAATGGCTAAAATGCAAGAAAAAAAATAGCATTGAAGGTTGCGAGGATGGAGGCAACAAGAAATCTGTAATGTTTCTAATAAGAGTGTCAAGTAGAATAAACTTTTAGAAGATTGGCAGTATCTGTGAAAGCTAAATGTAGTCATACTCTGTGACCTACTGGTTTCACCCCTACATATATACCCAACAAAATGTGTGTACATGTTCACCTAAAGAACACGTCTCAGAGTGCGCGGAATAGTACAGTCTCATAGCACATCTAGAATGTTCATAGACCCCAATTGAAAACTACCTAAGTGCCCATTAGCAGTATAATGGGAAAATAAATTGTATATTTATGCATGGAATGTTATGGAGCAATAAAATGAATATTCTACAACTATATTTGACTAAGTGAATGAATCTTTCAAACACAATATTGAGCAAAAGAAGCCAGATGCAGAAGAGTACTGACTACGTTTGCATGAAGTAGGAAATCATGCACCGTGACCGATGGTGTTAGAAGTCAGCACAGTGGTTACTCTGCGCAGAGAGGCAGGAAGCTGACCGAGACAGAGAACTGGGGGGCCAGTGGGTGCTCGTCTTGTTGCTTTTGATCTGGTGCGGGTTACATAGATCCGTTCAGTTTGTGAAAATTCGTTGTGTGCATCTGTCTGTGTATCTCTGTCTCTATCTCTATAGTGCTTTAATTGGAAGAAAACTTGGATCTGGTAGCGGTTTCTTTGCCACATCAAACTGAAAAACATGGAAAGGCATTCACATTCGTGCTCAGCTAAATTGCAATGGTGGTTCTTTCATCATTCTGAGAGAATAGTGTCTTTAAGAAAAGGAATGTTGATAAAGCACCTTTTCTCAGCACATTTTAACCAGACTAGAATTTCTTCCATAAAAGTAAATAATTTCTTTCAGACTATGACCACATTTGTTCTACTTTCTAGTGTGGATGTATTAAGCTCATATAAGTATTTGACTATTTTTAGGCTTGAAGGTAGCTAACATTCATGCCCTTTCATGGGGGCGATGCTAAGCGCTGCACCGGCAGGCCGAGTGCTGCAGTGGAGCGTGGGTGGAGTGGCCACAGCTGAATGCGTGGGTGGGTGACCTGGCCCACCCTGTGCCTTCAGGGACGTGGCAGCTCGCTCCCCTGGGTGGGTGAGGAGGAGCCTGGCTGAGAGCCACTGTTATAGAGGCTTTTGCAATTGAGTAGTGACTGTATTTCTCTCAGAACAAGAAGTTAACCATTACCAACCTTCTAGTAATTTCTGTTATTTAGGACCAATCTAGCATAAAATTTTCAGAAATTTACAGAGTATTTTTGAAAAATGAGTGAATTACTGAGAACAAATGATAAATGATCAGAATTAGAAACATGACATAATTTACATCTTTGTAAGTATGTATTGTTTGGGGAAAAATGGAGGATGAGATGATTAAAAATAAAGTGTTCACCCTAATTTAATTACGTAGAAATATATCAGAATGTTTTCATGTGCTAAATAACCCAGCCTTTGGGAAACAAATTCTGAAATTTAGGAGGTGCTGAATATATGTACAGGATGTGGCATCCAAAAAACCACTAGATCATTAGTGGATTTAAAATATAATGAAACACTAGTTTGGGCACAGCTTATATTTTTATCTTCTGTTTTCCGTTTACGTCTTTAACAAAACTAAAATCGACTGTACGATTTCTCTGTCCTTTGAAGGTTTTTTCCAGTAATGATTTTGTAATATGTATGTGCTATTATTTTGATTGTGGTAAAATATACATGACATAAAATTTACCATTTTAACAATTATTTTTAAACATTTTATTTGTCTACTTTTTAGAGAGAGGGGAGGGGAGGGAGAAAGAGAGGGAGAGAAACATCAATGTGTGAGAGAGACATTGATCGGTTGCCTCTCACACGCCCCTCCCTGGGGAACCTGGCCCACAACCCAGGCATGTGCCCTGACTGAGAATTGAACCTGCGACCTTTTGGTTTGCAGGCTGGCCCTCAATCCATTGAGTCACACCAGCCAAGACCCATTTTAACAATTTTTAAGTGTTTAGTTTAGTGGCATTTAGGACATCCACATTGTTGTGCAATTATCACCACCATCCATCTCCAGAACATTTTTATCATCCCAAATGGAAACTGTCCCCATTGAACAGTATCCCCTCGTTCTCCCTTCTCCCCAGCCTCTGGCAACCACCACGCTGCTTTCTGTCTCCGTGAGTGTCACTGTTGTAGGTACCACATGTAGTTGGAATCATAAAATAGTTGTCCCTTTATGTCGGGCTTATTTTGCTTAGTGCAGTGTTTTAAGGTTCACCTGTGTGTATCAGAACCTCCTTCCTTTAGAAGGCTGACCAATAATATTCCAGACCGGATGCTGTGATAGAGAATCACTGGGGACAGACGGAGTCACTAAGGTAGGCGGTCAGGAAAGGCTGTCCGAGGACTTGGCACTGCAGCTGAGACCTGAAGGGCGAGACTGAGCCAGCAGGAGGAGGAGGGTGCCCGTTCTCAGGTCCGAAGCTGAGTGGAGTGAAGAGCAGCAGCCCTCACTGGGACCCGGTAGAGACTCTGGATCAGCGCCGCCGCCCGTGTGGACGGGCTACAGCGGGGAGCAGCCGGGCTGGTGTTCTCTCCCCTGGGTTTCTTGCTCAACTGTTCGCCTGGGGATTTTTTTTTAAATATTTTCTTTATAAGTCAGTAGAGCATTATAGCATATTTCTCCTGTTTAGTCTTTTTTTTCTTTACCTACTGTCTTACATCATGATTGATTCTTACCTTGTAAGCAGCAGCGTTTTACAAGACGTGTTAAATGTAGCCTATCTGCCGTTACCTCCTTTCAGGCTTCCCGCTTTATATCTCCCGGCCAAATGGGTATAAGACACATGCAGTCTTCAATGATGTTATTATCCAGTCGGCTCCTTCTTTAAAGCTTTTCAAATGTCTATTCGCCAGATTGCATTTTACTTTCAGTGTTTAGTGAGAATGTTTTGTTTGACCTTCACATGAAAGTCCCAGGCAAACTCTTGTTCTCGTGCCAGCAGAGAAAGTAGTCTGACTCTGCTGTTTTCCTGGGGAAAATATGGCCCCCCGTGGTGTGCGGACCTTCTGAAAGCTGGGCTGTAACCCGGACAGGCCCGGAGCCTACCCGTGTGCCACCGTGTGGAAGGAGAGGGGCCACGTGCTAAGCCTGCCGAGCTCAGGGGAGGCCTGCATGCGTGACGGCCTTGCAAACCCGGATGGTCTGAAATTAAAACTTAATAACTAAAAGCAACTAATGGCAGGTAGTCGTGCCCTAGGCTCGGGTCCTTCCTGACAAATGTCAATTTTTACCTTAACTGATTTTGTCTGTTGTGTTATTGCATCCACTGTAACACACCTGTGGAAGGTCAGAGTTATTTCCTGCCCCCACCCCCCACTCCACCCCTCAAGCACGGGCACAGCGGCAGAGGGAGACTGCAGATCCCTGCATCGTTATTGTTATCGTGTTGATTTTTGACTGTTAACTGTCCTGTACCCACCTAGTGAAAGAGGTATGTCTATCACTTTTTTATGCAATCCCAGAGGTTCCCTCCTGCCCCGTCTGTTTTTTTCTACTGCCTTCCTAATCTGTCACCAGTGCATTTCATGTAACCCCCTTCCATCTTCTCTTTTGATTATAATGTATAAAGGAAGGTGCAAAACTGCCATTTTCTGGGGCATTTTCTCAATTTTGCTTTCCAGCAGTTGTCAATTTGGCTCAAATAAATTCACAAAATTCTTTACAGGTTTGAATGTTTCTTATGTTGACAGCAACTTTTTTGGTAAAGTGATCAGTGCAGTTGGCAGCTGGAGGAGAGGAAAAGTTTTCTTTCATCCTTGCAGGGTCCCTGGCTGAGTCTGAACTTTAAACTGACAAAGATTAACGGGAGAAAAAGCACACCCATTTATTTAATATTGATTTTGCATACATGGGAGCCTGCGTAAGGAAATGAAGACCTGAGGAAACAGCTAATTAGCCCTGAACACTTTTCCATGAGGTTTGATGAAGAGTGGGCCGTCCCAGGAGAGAAGGAGGGAAGTGTAGCGACTGGGGGAATGTTAGTGAGACCCGCTGTTGGCATTCTTCTTCGTGTGGGTGTGTCTTCGGAGATAAGGACACACCTTTCCTCAGGTTAGAGAGAGGGCACCTCCCCAGGAGTGTTTGCGTTTTCTGACCTTTTTTAGCTGAGAAGGCGAGGGGCGGGGTCAGAGTGACCCTCCTGCTCCTGCTTCCTAAAGCTCCTTCAGCATAAAGCATTCAAGATGCCAGGCTGCCAGATTTTGGGAGTGCCGTGTCCTGAACCCCCATCGGACTTCAGCGCCGTCACCCGCACCCACTCTGGATGGCGATTTCCCTTGAAGGGTGAGAGAAGGCATTATAGGAGGAGAGACCTGGGAGGGGGCCCCTGTGCTTTATGTGGGCACCCTGGGAGGCTTTGAGAAGCTTCACAAATTCATCTTTAAGCCTCACAGCTCCGTGAGAGATGCGAATGGCTGTTCCTGTTTACCAAGGAGGAACGTGAGACCCAGGGAGGTCACAGCTAATCACCTCACTCGGTGGAGCTGGGATTCCAATCAAGTGCTACCCTGCCCGGTGTGGAGACTTCCCCATTGTTCTGCGGAGCCCTGTCCTGAGTGCTCTTTGTCCTGGTGCCAGGAAGTGACAGATGTCCCTTTAATGAGGGAAGAGGGAAGAGGAAAACGGCAGCAATACCCATACCATCCACTGTAGGTAGCAGAATCCGTTTGCAGATTTACTTAATGAAGCAAGTTCTTTCTTTTGAAAGTTCTTGGGATCATATTTTATAATAAAATCTTGGGCCAAGTAGTGATACACATTTTAAAGAATTAGTTTTTTATTGTCTTCTGTTTTATTTTGTAGGTATTTATAGCGCCATATATACCTTTTGTGTTGGTAAATTCACTGTATTTATAGATTTAAATAATAAAGGCTAACAAGATAAGGTTATGTGTTAATTTTATAAACTATATTTCAAGGAAGTTAAAATATTTTAGTTCACAGAGTTAGTTCCAGGAAAATAAGACTACCTGCTAGACACTGCATTCAAGTGCAGTCTCTGGCAGGGCTGGGGCTTGTCTGTCGAGCCTGCTGCCCTGACCTTGGGCTCCGCGCACACTGCCTTGTGCTGAGTAGGTGCGCCAGGGCATCGTGAGCACGCACGCCTCAGTGAGACCCCGTTCTTTGGAAGCCCCCTTGTGTATTCTTTGCCTACTCCTCTTCTTCCACTCTCTCTTTACCACAGCAGTCTCCTGACGTTATTCACTGAGTCCTCTTCTTACTCACTCCTCCAGTGTTTTGGGTGCTGTCACCCACTTCCTGGAGGTAATCGTATCCTCACAATTTAAATGAGCACAGGTCATTTTGAGAAAGTGCTGAAAAGCAGTATAAACATGTTCTGGGGATCAGGAGACCAAGTGTTAGAGTTAGCTTTGGCTACCAGTGAGGGTGTGACCTTCAATAAGAGATTTAACCTGTTGACATTTCATTTTCCTTTTCATTGTAAGGGCATTGGCCTAGATTCAGAGTTGAAAATTCAAATACAACAAGTGCTGGCAAGGATATGGAGAAAGGGGAATCCTTTTGCACTGTTGGTGGGAATACAGGTTGGTACAGCCACTGTGGAAAGCAGTTTGGAGATACCTCAAAAAATTAAAAATGGATCTGCCCTTTGACCCCAGGAATCCCTCTCCTGGGAATATATCTGAAGGAACCCGAAAGACTAATTTAAAAGAACACAAGCACCCCTATGTTCATTGCAGCGCTGCTTCCAATTGCCGATATATGGGAGCATCTCTAGTGTCCATAGTAGATGAGTGGGCAGAACAACTATGGGGTGTTTACACAATAAAATACTACTCAGCCATAAAAAAGAGAAAGTTTTACACTTTGCAACATCATAGATGGAACTGGAGACTACTATGCTAAGAGAAATAAGCCAGTCAGAGAAAGACAAATACCATATGATCTCACTTATATGTGGAATCTAAAGAACAAACTGAACTAACAAGCAAAACAGAGACAGACTCATACAGAGCAGGATGACAGCTAAGGATGGGGAGGGGAGGGCATGGAGGGATTGAGCAAAAAGGAAAACGGACTCATGGACATGGAGAGCAGTGTGATTGTAGGGGGTGGGGAGGATGGTATAAAGGGGCTAAAGGGTAGTAGGAAAAATACAATAAAAAAAAAGAAAGTTCAAATACAGACGCATCTCAGAGATATCATGGGTTCAATTCCAGACTTCTGCAATATAATGAGTTGTAATCTTTTTGCTGGTGGAGGATCTTGCCTTCAATATTTTTTTAAAGCAACATTTATGAAGCACAATGAAACGAGGGAATCCTCTAGTCAATTTTCAGACAAGTTTGTTTTCCCTTTCCCTTTCTTCCCAGTGTTCTTGCCTGAAAGTTACTGTTAAGAATGATCACTCAGAGACAGTACTGGATTCCAGCGAAGTGGCAAAGAGCTTAAATTATGTTCATTACACTGTGCAGCCCCCTTGGGTCAGGATACTTTTTGCCCTGTTTCCTCCCTCACCAAGAACCGTCATTTCCCTCCGCTGTGTTTGCGGTCATAGTTGGTGGTTTGTGTTGCATTCTCTGAACGGATGGTGATCAGTTTTCTCTGGTATTAGGATTCTGTATGTACATATTCAAGACCAGTTTTTCTAAATTTCTTGGACATTCTGTGTACTTAAAGTTTAAATTCAATGTGCATCTATGAATTAGGATATTAAATGAAAAGGTACCAGATTTCTTTCTTCCTCCTTCCCTCCCTAGCTCTTTTCTTTCACTGAAGAAGAATAATTTAATGTTGCAGGAAAGTGGGTGCTGAGAGTGTGGGCTCTGGCAGGGGACATCCTGACCCTGGTCTTGCACCCGCAAGCTCAGAAGCAGGTAGTGCAGGGCCCGGCTGACGAGTGTGTAGCCAGCTGGCTCAAGTGCAGGTACTCCTGCGTGTCCTGGTGGCTTATGGTACCATCTCAGTGCACAAAGCCAGGGTCAGTGTTCAGGAAGCGGGTCCGTGGCCAGCCAGCCCACCTCTACCAACCAGCTCATTCACCCGTGGGTTTTTCTCATGAAGTAGATTAGGTTGCTGGCCCCTGGGAAGCAGGCCCGGCACTGTGACCTTGGTCTGGGTCTGCTGCCGGTTCACCGGTTGCACGGTGGCCTTGGTGCCGACAGCCACCTGCTCTGCTGTGTGCCTGTGGTTGTTTGTCCCCACCCAGACCACTGCAGTCTCTCTGTGTTCCACCTCCCCACTCTCCAGCTGCCACAGCACGTGCTGCGGGCCAGCACCACCAAGGGCAAAGTTAAGTTTGTGCAGAGGAGAGAGGAGCTCCCACCAGACCTCACACTGGTGCATTAGCTGGACCAAGGATTCCCCTATGAAGACAGCTTCGGGTTCTTTATCTTTGCTGTCAGCCACGAACTGGTAGTGCAGGGAAGTCCAGCCTCTGTCTCCCTGAACGCCCTGCACCAGCGTGGGCTTGCTGGCTGGGTTCTCCTTTCCAGTCACAGCCCTGAAAGGTGGAGACAGGTGGGGACATCTAGCGTCCTTCAGGCAGGACGGAACCATTTGCTGCAGGGCGAGGAGCGTGCAGGTGGAACCACCTACTCTGTATGTGTGTTACCCGATTTCTAACTGTTTTCCGTTGTAAATTTGGGTGATTTTTAAAAATTTACTTCAAATTTGAGAAAAATAGCATTTATTTTTATTTTCCTTTAGGGCCCTAATTAAATCTATTTTAAATTAAATTTATCGGGGTGACATTGGCTAATAAGATTGTACAGGCGTGAGTGCACAGTTCTGTGACGCGTCATCCGTACGTGGCCCTGTGTGCTCACCACCCAGCGTCAGATCGTTGTCACCGTGTGTTTGACCCCCTTGCCCTTTACTGCCCTGTGCCCCATCCACACTTTTATGCAGTTTATTTTCTCACATATACTGTAATCTGTGGGATAAAAAGATTTATTAGTTTACAGTATGGTATAAACCTATGGTATAGATTCACTAATGTATGGCATATACTCTGCTTACTGTTTCGATTATCCAGAAAGATTCTGACTCATTCTTCAAGAGATTTAGTCAATAGGATGAATCAGCTAGGTTAAATAATGACTCTGCTCCGATGGCCGCATTCTTCCCAAGAATGTTTGAAAGAACATGTTTTATTATTTTTCACTGAGATTCTGAAATCTGCATTCAGCCGAATCTGATATTTTTGGAAGAATTAATTTTGTTCTATTCAGAGAGGAGTCCACCATCTTCTCTCTCCTTCTGTGGTCTTTATTATATTTATTTTTTCTCTTCCATCAGTGTTTGCTTTCACAACCAAAGTTCTGGGCCATTCAGACGTCGGCACTGGTCCTGCGGACAAAGCTGGAGCGAGGGAGCACGCGCCGAGTGGAGCGGGCGATGCGGCAGACGCAGGTAGGGGTTCACGTGGCGAGTTCTGTTCCTCTTCCGACTCTTCACTGCTGTCCATAGACAGGCATGCACGTTACAAATCTGAAAGGCTGGGATGGCTTTCATCGTGCTCGAACACACTGTTGTTGTTTAGAGTGTAGGTTTTAAAACCTGACTGCGTGGCTTCCAAGCACAGCCCTCCGTGGCAGCTCCGAGTCCGCAGTGTTCATCCCAGCACTCGGCATGCCACCTGTGCGGGTCTCCCACACCGAGGAACGGCCTGCTTCCCTGTGTGCGTCAGCTGGGGGCGTCCCACAGGTTAACTCACTTCTGACCCTGGGGTCAGTCCAGACCTCCTGGCTGAGAGCTCAGTCCCACGAGGCTGCCTCCCACTTCAGATGCCCATTGCCAGTCTGGGTACTTCTGACCCACTGGCCCTGAGTTGAGGGTTCTCACGACCCCTCCTCCCTCCTGATGATTCGCTTGAATGGCTCACAGAACTCAAGGAATCAATTTTTTTTCTTACTTACTATTCTTGGTTTATTATAAAGGGTATTTATTATAAAGGATACAAAGAACAGCTAGATGAAGAGGTGCATAGGACGGGGCCCCAGCAGGAAGGGTCCCCAGTGTGGCAGCTTCTGGGTTTATGGGGTTTTGACATTACGACTCTCTGCTTTTGCCCCGTCTTGGCCTCACTGTAACTGGAGTCTCTCCACCTTGCCATCCAAATGCTCGTGATGAAGAGCGTGGTGCACCTCCTTACCTGTGAAACAGAGCAGGGGAGTTGTTATTTCTGCCTCTACAGGGTGGTATCTCAAAGAAAATCTTTTCACTCTCCTACCCAGAGTTTTTGGGAATTAGCCAGATCATGTGATGAGATGAATGTGAAATTTATCTAATTTTCTATCATTATGGAGACATTTACCTCATAACTTAAACTTTTGCCAGTTCCTCTGATTCAGAGTTTGATATTACTGTGTTTGTTGACATTACTGCACCCCTGAAGAATAAGAGGAAAATTATTTTTAAAATATGTGTATATATAAAACAATGTTTTACAAAATTTTCCATTTTAGTGTCTGTGAAAATCTGTTTCCTTCCTCAGCTGTGTAAAGTGATAAAATGATAAGTTGTTAAAGTGGAAAGAAAAATAAGCCAGAAGGAGCTCTTAGGGAAAAGCTTGGTCTTGTCAGGTTACAAGTTGGAGAAATGCAGGTGTGATGGGCCAGGTGACTGGCCCCGAGTTGCCTAGCTAGTTAATGACAGAGTCTGGCCTGTAATGTACACAGCAGCAGGCAGTGATATTGAAGATCCAGGGGCAGGCTTGGAAGGGTTTCTAAGTGACACATGCCAAACTTCAAAATGATGCATCACGGCTAAAGGTAAATGTACCAACCTCATAAGATCACAGAGGAGAAAGGAACTCCAGGTTGAGGAGAGCCCACTAAAAACACTGTATGTTAAGGGAATTCTTCTAGGCTGGGGTTCTTTAATTATTGCATGTTCCGTTTTTATTGCCCAGTATTTATTTATACCCTGCTTTTCACCAGTGGAGTATAAGGCAGTTGTGTTCTCTCCTGTCATTCAGCTCCCCCCTCCCTGTCTCATGCAAATCCAAATACTAACATTTTCTTTTTCATAAGCTCATAAGCTCACGTCTTTCTTTTTTCCTTTTGCATGGTAAAAGCAGTGTATTATACATATAATCCAGATCTGAAACCAATTAATTGAAACCACATTTATTCAAAGGGACCATCTTACTTATGTCTCAAACACCGCCCCCCAAATAATGTACCAAATGTCATCATTGTTTCCTGTCATGTTAACTGCTTTAACTTAGTGTTCAATAAACTCAGTCATTGAGGGTTAACATGAGATTATTTTATGTTCATGATTAAAATAATCTTGCTAATGAATGTTATTTAGCTGTCTCTTAAACCTGTTAACCTCAGTTGTGACTGTCTGCCCCTGCCCCCGCCCCTGCCCCTGCCTCTGAGGGTGATTACCCAGCAGGGATCTCTCCCTTCACCCTTGGACTTCTGGGAGGACATTGCCCTGAATTGGGAATTTGAGAGTAAAGCCCTTTTCTGTCACTAGAGACTGTTCATTCTGCAATTTGATTTTGTCAACTGTGGTAGTTAGAGATTTCACAATTTTAAGCAAATTAAAAAAATCTTTAAAAAATTTTTTAAAAAAATTTAAATTTACTTTTTTTTTAGACAGAGGAGAAGGGGGAGAGAAACATCAGTGTGTGGTTGCCTCTCACATGCCCCGTACCAGGGTCCTAGCCTGCAACCCAAGCACATGCCCTGACTGGGGAGTGAACTAGCGGCCCTTTGGTTCGCAGGCCAGTGCTCAGTCCACTGAGCCACACCAGCCAGGGCCGCTGCTGTTTTCTGTAGAATGGAGAGAGCAGTCGTGCCTACCCCAACACATGTTGAGGCAGTAAGTGACCTAATATTTGTGAAACACTTGGACTAGTGCCTGGTGTGGAGTAACCCTCAATAAATGTTGACTGTTATTATCCTCACTTTACAGGAAGTTTAAATGCAAAAAAATAAAAGTGCCCAATTCTTCCCAACTCACTAAAAGTGGTCATTACCACCTGAAAAATCTAAAAGCATTGGGAAAATTACAATTCTTCTTGTGTAGTATGCTGCGTTATGCCATTGAGCTTTTAGAATATCTGAGATATGAAAACATGTCTTCTACTCTGGTTCTGTGGGCCGCCTGCAGTGAGGACCATGTGTAGCATTTCAGAGTTATTGACAAGTCTACTAACATTACTCACGTGACTACAGCTACGCTTTTATTTGTTGGAATCATTATAACTAGTACTGTTTATTCAGAACTGTATATAGTTAACTGCCATTTACTGAGCACTCACATGCCAGGAGCTAAATATTCCTAGTAAGTAGGCGTTGTCTACATTTTGACTGATGAAGAAACTGAAGGACAGAAAACTCAAGTGGCTTACCCAGGATCTTATAGCTGGGCTGAAATTCAAACCTAGTCTACTTTGGATTTTGAAGTCCATGCCTTTATTCACCGTACCGCATTGTCCCAAAGGAAGCTATGAAAACTGGCTGAAAAAAGAAAAAAGTAAAAGGATATCAGTATAGAACTTCATCTATCTAGGGCATCATGTGGAGGGAAGGGACTGGATGAGCACAGGCAGGAGGAAGTGAATGGAGGCTTTTGTGAGGAAGGCTTGGGTTGCAGAGCTCAGTCTCTCGAGGCCTCTGGTTTCAGTGGGTGGGAGGGCATCGAAATGCACATGATACCAGGACGTGGGGCTGTGGGAAGAGGATGTGCAGATGGGGAGTGAAGCTGGCTTCTGCCGAGGCCAGGAGAGGGGGCTGCCCAGAGGGATGCTGGTGGGCCGCATCCAGGACATGCAATCAGCAATAATTAGTCCATACATAGATGAGGTAAAAAAATGGGACAAGTGATATAAAACACAAAGTAAACATTACTGTTGATAGTAAAAAATTTAAAAACCCTGGGAAGTTATAAAAAATAAAAAAAAAAAAGGTAATGGCCGAGGAATTTACTAATGGGATGGACGAAGTGCGGCCACTGAAAGCACAGTCCCAGAGGCACCAAACGATAACTTGGTCAGATTCCAGGCCGGGACACGCTTAAGTTGTTTGAATGCAGTCAGATTATGTTGATTGAACCGACACATTGGTTTTCCCTGGGAGAGCGCCCTGTGAATGCCTTAACAGCTTTATGCAGTGCTTCCCAAATCTGCCTGAACTGTGAGTCACTTCCAAGTTGCTTGTTAAAATAGGGCTCTTCATCCTCGTCTCTGAGATTTGGGGTGTGGGGGGTGGTGGTGATTATGGATGCTTTTGGGAAAGACTGCCGTAGGCAGAGGTATGCTATAATCTTTAGCTGCCCCAGGTGTTTCTCAGTCTCACGCCCAAGTACTTACAGAGCAGAGGCGAAAAGGGCATTTTCCAAGGTCTGAAGCCAGTGCTCTGATGTAACAGCAGAGCGCGTGCCAGGGGAACCTCAGAGGTGAGTGTCGCGGAGGGCTGCAGAGCCTGAGCCCCGCTGGAGTTGAGCTCTCTGTAGAACAGGTGCATTGCAAATGGTTGAGCCCTTCTCAGGAAAGCAGGGTGTGATTGTTATTAGACTTCACTACTTCAGTTTTTCTTTTGGAAGGGTAATGTAGTACTAGGTATTTAAAACATCAGTTAGGTTTTAAGAGTAAATATTTGTTATTCTTTGCACTCTTATAATACTTGCAGTTGTAAACAGGGTGAGTTGTGTTCTCCTAATCTTTTAAGGTAAAATAATAAAAAAAAGAACTCCTAAGTATTTCCATAAACACTAAGCAAGGACCCGGAGAGTTTTTTGGGAGAAAGTTGGCGCTGGGTGGGGTGTGGGGAAGGCCTGAGAGAGTCTGCGTCTAGTGGTCCTAAGGCAGCAGTGCTCCAAGGGTGATTCGTGGAGCCCTCAAGGTCCCCAGGCCATTTCAGAGTGTCCACAGGCCAAAACTGCCTTTGTGATGATACCGAGACGTTATTTACGGTTCACTGTGTTGATACTGAATCAGCAGAAGCAGTGGGGGTCAGACTGCTGGCCCCTTCGCCCCAGGCAAGGTAGGGGCACCAAACCAAGCCAGTAGTCATTGTACGCTTCACCGCCATGCCTTCGTAGGGTTAGAAAACAAAATTCAGCTGAGTAAGTTTGAAGATGAAATTGGCTTTATTCACCCATTCATGAACTGAGCAGCGTCAAATATCTGGCGAAGAGAGGGGCTCGGAGGGTCTGTACAAATTGAAGGCTTTTACAGGAAGAGGGTGTGAGGTGGGAAGTTTCTAGCAAACAATGGATTGTTTCAGACAGGGTCACCTTTCTTTGGGGAATGGTGAGGTGTCTCCAAGGCCGATCACCTTACTGCCACCCACCAGGAAATTCCAGATTGCCCAGTTAAAAGACAATATTACTTATAAATGTCTTTGATAAAGCAGCAGATATTATTGTCTTTATCCTTGTCATTGTGCCTTTTCAGTACTCTGTGATGTGCCTGTGCAGAATGCTCAAGTGTGTGGCTGGGGCAAGAAAAAGTGGAAGTAGCTGCTCTTCCTACGGAACATGATTTTTGCCTGAAAGACTCCTGGAAAATGTTGGGTATTCAGACTTGGGCAGAAATTTTCTCAAAAATAAAAGTGAGCTTATAATTTCAAGGAAAATGATCGACAGTATTTGTTACCAATGTTAAAATTTTAAGCTTTCAAGAAAAAAAAATGAGAGGTTTTGAAAACTTGTATCTGCACCTGTGAACTTGACAGCTTCCCAGTACTATAACTATTTAGATGAGAGTTTTCTGTTGATACTGTTGGTGATATTAATACATAAAACTTTTAAGTAATATATGAAATATGTCAGCATTTGAAAGGTCTGTGCATTTTCCAAGTGACTAATCCATGATGTTAAAAAAATCAAGCATGAGGACAAGATCCATTCAAAGTTCAAGACAGACCAGTGAATGTTTTTTTGTTTAGACCAGTGAATTTTAATGTGACAGAATATTTAATATAACGAAGAAAAGTTCATTGATAGAATGTCAAATTCCAGATTGCAGGCAATTCTGAGAAGCTACAACACGTTGAAATTATCAAAGAATAATATCCACAATGAACTGTAAAAGCTATTAACATACTCTTCCCTTTCCAACTAATACCTGTATAAAGTTAAAGTTTCTTCATAAACATCTAACAAAATATCATAGTAGCAGGTCGACTGTAGAAGCACCTGTGAGAATCCAGCTGTCAATCCAGGTGATAAACAGATTTGCAAACTGTAAGATATTGCCAGTCTTTCGAGACCTTAAGAATTATATACGGGTGGAGCAAAAGTAGTTTACAGTTGTTTGTATGGGAAGTAATACAATAATTAATAAATAATAATACAAGAATAAACTTTCATGTACTCACAACTGTAAACCTACTTTTGCCCCACACTGTGTATAGGTATTTATCATAAAAACATGTTATTTACATTAGTGTAATAGATTATTTTATTTTATTGGGTTGGCTAAAAAGTCTGTTTAGTTTTTTCCATAGAACAAAAGACACATTTCATTTTCACCGATAACTTTATTGATTTGGCTATTTTGAGTATGTCAGCTGTCTTGCACATGTTATAATGTTGATTGTTCTCAATTAATATCTCGATTTGATTGCTGTCCACTCCAACTGGTCTGCCTGACTGTGGAGCATAGTCCAGCGAGAAATCTCCAGCACAAAACTTCATGAACCACTTCTGACACATTCGATCAGCCACAGTACCTTCCCCATACACTGCATAGATCTTTTTTGTGTGTGTTTTTGCCTTTCTTGAAATAATAAAGCATAATATGTCAGCAATGTTTCTTTCATCTTCAATATTAAAATATCTACACAAAAATTCACCAATTTTGGTAACTTTTTAATGCACACTGATATAACAGCTGTTTCTATAAAAGCTGACAAAATTGTTTCCAAGGAAGCTAAAGACAATAAGTGCTACTAGAATCACCTCACAGAAAAAGCCAAACAGACTTTTTGGCCAACCCCCAAAAATGGATTAATAAATATTAAAAATTTTCTCAGTTGTGTTTTCTAATATGAAAACTATCTCTAGGTTATAGTTCACATAAACAAAAGCTCTTCAGAATCCCTCAGTAATTTACAAAACTTTGAAGACGCCCTGAAACCAAAACGTGGAAGAACCCCACCAGAGGCCTCACGGAAGGGAGCACTCAGCACGGTGATCCCCGCTGACACGGGGGCTGCCCCTTGGCGCTCACCTCCTTGCTCTGGACTCGTGAAAAAGGCACCTCGCTTTGCCCAACCTCTGCCCCCGCCCTGTGGGCCCGGTTCCCGCCAGCCCGCACACTGCAGTCTCTCCCGTGTCTGGGGCAGGAAGCAGTGATGGAAAATCTGTGCCCTGACTCCAGTGGTCACGGGCCTCGGAAAAGAGGCAGTTAAGTCGAGTTCTCGATATTTTTCCATTATGAAGCTGCCATTTTATTTTCACAGATCTGATAAGCTCACTTAGTTATGACATAAGGTTTTAATGAAGCTGTCGACTTGGTCCTCAGAATCAGGCAGGCTCCCCTGTTTCGTAGCTTATGACTTTGGGCAAGTCGTTTTCATGTCTCTGAGCCAATGTTTCCCGTGGACCAGGTAATACTAAGTGAGCAGTAGGTTTCATGGTGTTAGTAGGAGTGCTAATAGGTTTTAATTCTTATTCTCGCTGTTCCTAGTGGGAACTCTCCCGGGCTGGGGAGTCCGAGGTGGCAGTTAGCTTGGCCGCCTGCTTGTAAACCACTGTAGCCCGAATGGCTGCTGACTCCCTTGAAAAACCTGCTCAGCCCAGTTGTTGGATATATTTGATTAAGAACATATTTTTATAATAAATCTCACCTTCCTTCACACGCACACACAGATTGTGCACCACGGCAAGGTGATTTGGCGTAAGATCAGTCATACTTTTTAGATTATCAGCTAATTTCTACTTGGCTCTTTAGAAAGCTGATAAAGACTTTGATGTCACGCGAGCGAAAATGAACAGCCTTCAGTGAAAGGGTAGGTCCTTAGGGACTAGCTCTGTTCTTTTGAAGATATGTGTGCCATACTTTTAGATATGAGCACATAAATAAAGTCTAAATCATACCAGACCTTGTTCAGAATTGTCTTTTGTACTAAATCATTCTCTGTGTGCTAATTTTAAAGTGTAGCTTTCATCTTCCCTGGTTTTGGGAGGAAGTTCTTTCTCTACTGAAAGCAGCATTAGGAAGAGAGGACACGCCATTGCTTTCGGGGGGGTTTATTCCTTTTCCCCGTTTCACAGAGATGCCCTCTGGCCGTGGTGCTGGGGCTCCTGGAGGGCACGAGTGGTGTTACTGCAGGGGGCCGGGGGACTCGCGTGCTCAGGTAGCTTCTCCTCAGAGGACACTCAGAGTGTGCATGCTCTGGGGCAAGGCTTGAGGAGGAAACAGCTTTTTCAAAGGGGGGTCTTAAAACTTGAAGACAGCCTCGTATTGCAATAGTGTATACACCGTGAAGTTGTCTCTGGTGGGTCCCAGTGGTTACTCCTGCCTTTTTTGTTACTTGGCTCTCTCCCCACCTCCGGACTGAGCCCTGGGCCGTTCTCTCTCTACCCATTATCATTCCCGTTTACCCATCCATCTTCTGTCGCCCTCCTAGAGTGCACTCTGTCTTGCTCTCAGTTCTGAATGATTGTTTTGGGTATATTTGCTTCTTTTTCTCTTTCTCTGTGATATTTCAATCTTTCCTTAAAGACCACCTCCTGCTTTAACTATGACCAAGTGTCCATGACTTTCGGGTCTGAAATTTATGACATTTAGAAACTAGAAAGAAAATGGCAAGTAAAAGGGTGGACATTGGTTTAGAGGTCATTTACCTAAATTTCTGGGTGTGGTGAAAGCTTGCAAAGTGTTGGTTTCTCACTGAGCACTTTGCTTATGACCATGTTTATGAACGTGGATCCACACATAGCCACCGAGCGTCCACTCTCGTGCAGTCCCATTCTCCTAGTGCTCACCACCCTACCGGTATTTCCAGGCCGGGTGGGCACTGGGTTTGCCCCTATGGAATGTACATGATACTTGTGTTCAGCCAAGGGTGCCTCGGACTAACAAACCACCTCAAGTGCTTGAAATAAAACAAAACTCTGTGTTGGTAAAGCTATATGCTCATAGCACATTGGGGTTGCGAAGGTCACTTGGAGGTCATTTCATAGATGGGTGCCATTGTGGTTGAAGACTCGCTTGTTGGAGAGGAACCTGGAACAGAAGCCAGGTCCCTTCACCTGCAGCACTGTTTCTTCTGTGACGGGTCCAGTTTATTTGTGTGATGGGATCACTTACCGTGCCAATACGGTCTTCTCGTTTGTGTGAATGTAGTGCAGTTACTTCAGAATGAGTTGCTAGAAATAATTCTACTCTGAAAAATCCAGAGGTGTACTGTAAATAGGTCCCTGATGTAGAGGAGATTAGCAAATAAAAAAGGGTACTTTGAATCCAGTAGGGGAAGTAGGCCACGAACAGTATGCCATCACCCTTTTCGTGTAGTCATTGAGCGTTCTTAGTTTTGTTGGTAAGGGGGGGTCTTACTTTGGTGGTGATGGTGCTTAAAGTGCAGAGAAGTGTGTTTTGTGCAGGAGCGAAAGAAGGTCAGAATTCTGTTTTTAATCTTCACCTTTATCTGCGTATGTCCTCATGGAATTCCTATGGTGCATAACTGTGCCTGTGCCTGTGGAGGGGCTCGGTCCTGGGCTCCGGCCCCAGCAGATGCCGGTTCTGTGCCCTGTCCCTCCTGCGGTCTTTGCCCCCGGAGAGCCTCTGAGAGTGTCGGCGGCACTTACTCTGAGATCATCTACTACAAGTACCTCAAAGTATCCGAAATGCATAACAAATCTGCTTACTAATAAATCAGCAAGTGTTTACTGAGTGCTTAATGTGTTTTAGCTAGATGCACTAACTACAGCAAACAACATGAGTTTTGTTTGAAAAGAAAATATTCACATGTAATTAGGGCTTCATAAAAGTAAGTGTTGTGATGTTGCTTTTGGCTTTATTATTATTATTAAATAAGCATTAGTTTTTTTCTTCCAGAGAAAGAAAAAAATCAATAAAGAGAAAAATTTGTGCCCCTTTTGATGAAGTAATTCAGTGAACCTTTTATTTATGTATTGTAACCATATGTATGCAGCCACAAGTTTTTCTTCTCTTTTCTCCTTCCTACAGCCAAACAGCTTTGGGCAGAAGCATGCAACCTTTTTGCTATTAAGTTTCTCTGAAGTAAGGCCAGAAAGCTTTAAAAATATTTTGACCGAGATGGTTTAGGAGTGTGGTTATGTCTCAATTTGTTCTGACTGACTTGATTGAATAACATCTTGGATTGTCAAACAAGTGATGTAATGAGTATCTTCTCATTCTGCAGGATATTCTTAAGCTAACAAATGTATTTCCCACCTGGTATGATGGAGGGGCGCAGTTGCCCCACTCAGAACCCGGTCTCCTTGTCTCGTGCTTTTGCTGGGCTGTGTTGGATCCTTGTCTTTTCCTTTCTTCTGAGGAAGCTTGGACTTGCTGCCACCGCCACCGCCGCTGCCGCTGCTGCTGCTGTTGCTGCTGCTGCTTTTTTAGATTTTCAATTTTAAAAAATTAATTTTGTAAAAACTTGAAACAATCTCAAACTTAGAGAAAAATTGCAGGTACAGCACGGTTTTCTGTCTGGAAGTACTGGCAGCTAAGTTACCAACATGGTGCTTCACTGTCCTCAGATACAAGGACATTCTCCTGCGTAACTGCAGGATGTGTGTTAACAGCAGAAAGTTAGCCTTGCCCTCTTGTTTCCCTCAGTCCTCATACGGTGGGGTTGTGAGACTAGTGAGCTGGCAAAAAAGAAGATGTGAGTGCTGTGTTATGCAAAAACCGTCACAGTTTAGAGAAGGTCTAAGTGTGTTTCTGAAAAAAGACACAGGCTTGCTGTGAACTGTGTGACAAATTAAGAGACAGATGAAGATGAGTGTGATAATGGACTGCTTTTCCAGTCTTTGCCTGGGGACTCCTGAGCGTGTCTGCGTTCACTCTGGCGCTGAGTGTGCGGTCTCTTTTGTTGGCTGGTCACTGATGGTGACGGCCCTAGACTGTGCGGTCGGCTGTGGTGCCCCTTCTCCGAGTCCGCTGACTCGGACTTACGGGGCCACTTCCCGATGTGGCTTCCCAAGTTCCGTTACTCAGAGCCAGCCCGTGCAGGCATTTCAGTTCAGCGGAGCAGGTGCCCAGTGCAGGCCGCTGGCCCCTGGCCGCCGTCCCCGGTGCCCTGAGGAGGGCCTCGCGGGACTGAGCGTGCAGCCTGTGGCTCTGCTGCTGAGGAGTAAGAAAACTCCCTCCACGTGCACAAGCAGATCCACCTTCCACTTTCATCTTGTTCCTGAGAAAATAGTCCTCAATGAAGTTCTTCGTATGAGTTTTCTCTGACTTGTATTAGAAAGTGCCATTGTCCCAGTAGCATTAGCGTTGTGAAATAGATACACTAAAGGACAGTTTTTCTTAGAAAAGTAAAAAGGCTGATTAAATAAGGACAGTTCTTTAAAAGAACTATTGTAGGACATCTCAGTTTTAAAAACATTTTTCTGGTGAATTCTTAATATGCATGTTTACATAAATGTTGGTTAATTTTAATGTTTCTTTAAAAGAAATTCAAGAAAAAATTTATACATCCCATCACCTTATCAGAGTGACTTGTGTTTGTGTCAATTGCATAACCTTTACAGTAAGAACCTTGTTTATGTTGAGTTACTGCACATGGAGGGACTGATTGTGATGTGTGCTCCTCAGGCTCTTGCAGACCAGTTTGAAGACAAGACGACGTCTGTACTGGAGCGTCTGAAGGTTTTCTATTGCTGTCAAGTCCCACCTCACTGGGCCATTCAGGTAGTGTCCTTGTTGTTTGTCCCCAGGCGCACTTTGCATTTGGAAGATAAGTGCCTTAGAAAGGAATTGTTTTCAACTTATGTCTGTTTGCAGGTGTGTCAGGGAAAAGAATAAAAGTATCTAGGGATTGTCAATTACTTCAAGTGACTATTTTGATTACAGCAATATTAGACTTTTAAAACATTTTTTAAAGAATTTAAAACTAGATAAACAGAGTCCGTGAAATTAAATAATAGAACCACAGAAGCTTTCATTTTCAAAATACCTTTTAATGTTTATTTATTTACTCCTCACCTGCGGGTATACTTATTGATTTTAGAGAGAGAGGAAGCAGGGGGAACATCGAGGGGAGAGAGAAACATGCTGCATGTGCCCCAACCAGGGATCAAACTGGCAGCCTTTTGGTGCACGAGATGACCCTCCAACCGAATGGGCCCCCTGGCCAGGGCTCAAAATAACATTTTACATTTAAAACACCTTGAAGGACTTTTCTGCCAAAGAACGAACCCCTGAACCAATTTGTTTAATCAGAAAGTAAGAGACAGCATTGACTTCATGCTCTGTGTTGTGACATGCCCTTAACTACTTTGTTCTTTTTGAGGACCTGATATTACCTAGTGCAGCTCCTGACGGCTTATGTTGGGGGTGAGATTCTGGCCCCCTGCCCCGTAGTTCTCCTGTGTTACAGGTGTGGTTCCTTGTTTTTAAAGTTTTTTTTAACACTGAAGGTGATTTGGATACCTGGTCCAATTTCTTAGTTTCACGGTAAAGAAGATTGAGGCCTGCTGCACTTAAGTACACTTTTCCAGTGTCGACCAACTTCGATTGCACACGTAGTATGAGGCGTGCATTTTGTTCTGCATCTCACACACATTATCTTATTTTATTGCAACAATTTTGTGAAATGTCCCCAGTTAACAGGTGAGGAAGCTATGACACAGAGATGTTAGGTGGAGTCAAATGGTGCCTGCCAGAAATTTCTGGATGACTGAGTACCTGCTGTCACTTGAGCCGGCTTTAGACTCATACATGCCACCCCACCGTTCGCTGACTCCGAACTCCCACTGTAAGGTTTCTTAGGCTCATTTATGTTCTTCAGCACCCGGAACCTAGGGGGCTTATCACACATGAGAATTCACCTTATCTGTTCAAGGTGTCTCAATAAAACATAGACACCTAAAAAGCTCTGCTGTATCATCTCAGAGGAACAGCTTCTTCACAGAGAAAGTTTAACAACTGGACTCTCTGGCATGTTGTTGACCATGACCTCTGAGATTTTTGGAGTGCTTTGTGGTAGATAAATGTGTCAGACGCTAAGCTATTATGGTGACAAAACATGTCTGTTGAGGGTGTAGCTTTTAATCTGTTTCTGAACAGAGGCATTAGGAAGATTAAATACTGTTCAAATAAAATTTAGGCTAAGTTTATTTTATCTGTTTAGGAAGCTGTAAATTTTAGGATTTTTAGGCAGTTATATAAACATCCTTTGTCATTTAGAAATTTAATCATTTTTCTCTATTATAGGAAATAATCATATCTCCATGTATTATTTTTAAAGATCAAGAAGTAACAGTTCAGTTTATTGTAAAAAGAGAATTAGTCTTTGCTGCTAGCTAGCCATATGCTTAGATACTATAACTTTATTTATTTATTAAATGAAATGTTTAGACTACTGAACTACATGAGCATTAAGATTTATTCCAGCTCCCACATGCCATGTTCATTTACTGAAAATAACCAGTCAGATATCCCAAAACAGCCAAATTCTCATATACTTCATAGAATACAAAAGAATTGGACCATCTCCTTAATTTATTTTGATAACATATTAACTTGTAATTTTCAGGTATATTTTCACTTTACTTTCAAATTTTGTTGATCCTAGATTTTCCATATCCATTAGCTTCTTAACTCTTAATATATATTGAATTTTGGAAAAGGAGTAAAAGTGTTTTTAAGAGAAGAGAACGCATTCTGTCCAATATGAGACCATAACTTACTCAAGAACCTTACGTAGTTTTTAAACCTTTCTAGTATTATTTTCATTTCTATAGGAAGAAACACTTGTAAACCTACAATATTTTTAGTTTTCAGTGTGTTTATCCTTCACCAACCGTACCACTATGTGTCCATTTTTATCTGTCAGCAACCGGGACAAGGGAGAGTAATGGGGGGGAAATGGGGACAACTGTAATTGAACAACAGTTAAAAAAAAACCTGGGAAATTAGGTGGTTAAGTTTTTAGAATGTACTTTAAATAAATCTGAGTAGACCTGAGTGAGAAAGAGCCAGAAATGCCCTCATAAAGTACACCAGAGGTGGTAACAGATTTTGTGTCATTTATGTTGACCCCTTGGAGTTTTTATTATTTATTTATTGCTCTATTTATTTGAGATCAATTTCCTTTTTTCACTTTGAGATATTATGACATTTGAATTGTATTAGGGTTTATTTTTTTTTAAATCCTGACCTGAGGACATTTTTTCATTGTTATTTTTTTTTTTTTAAGAGAAAGAAAGGAAGGGAAAGAGGAAAGGAGAGAAATTGGTTGCTTCCTGTATGCGCCCAGACCGGGGATCAAACCTGCAACCTAGGTTTGTGCTCTGACCAGTAATTGAACCTGCAACCTTTCGGTTACAGGATGAAGCTCCAACCAGCTGAGCCATGCTGGCTAGGGCGACATTGTGTTAGTTTTAAGTATACTACATAATGTGTTTATATAGCTGTATATTGTAAAATGATCACCACACTAAGTTTAGTTGACATCCATCACCCCAGTTTTTGTTTTGTGATGAGAATTTTAAGCTCTATCCTCTTAACAACTCTCAAATACGTAATACAGTATAGTCACTATTCTGTACATTATATCCCCAGAAGTTACTTATCTCATGACTGGAAGTTTGTACCTTTTGACCACCTTCACCCATTTCCCCCACCGCTGACCTCCCACCTCTGCAACCACCAGTCTGTTCCCTGTTCCTCTGGGTTCGATTTGTTTAGATTCCACTTACAAGTGGGATCATACAGTGTTTGTCTTTCTCTGTCTCACTTATTTCACTTAGCATAATGTCCTCAAGGTCCATCCATGTCATCACAAGTGACAGGATTTCTTTTATGGCTGAATACTGTTCCATTATACATATCTCACCTTTTCTGTATCCACTCATTCACTGATGGACACCTAATGCTGTTTCGTATCTTGGCTACTGTAAATAAAGCCCTAATGAACAGGGGGTGCAGATGTCTCTTCGAGAGAATAATTCGTTTCCTTTGTATAAATACACAGAAGTGGAGTTGCTACATTATTTGGTAGTTCTATTTTCAGTGTTTTGAGAAACCTCCGTACTGTTTTCCACAGCGGCCGTGCTGATTTGCATTCCCACCAACAGTGCACTAGGATTCCCCTGTCCACATCCTCACCAACACCTGTTGTCTTTCATCTTTTTGACATTTGACAATAGTCATTCTAACTAGAGTTGTAGAAATCAGTTTATTGGTTCTTAGCTGTACAAATCAGAGATGCCATCGTACATAGAATCTCTAGGTGAAAAGTAAATACTGAGTTTGCTTTTTAAGTTCTTCTGAGTTCTTGGGAAGAAATTGATACATTGAGTATTTTGAACAGTTTCTATGTAATTTTTTAATCTGTCCTATAAGGCAAAGGTAAGTATTTGAGTCATTGCACATTCCTAATTAACTGAGGTTGAATTATATAAATTATGCATTTATTACAATAAGCAGACCCTTAAAATGGCAGATTGGATATACCTGCAAATGATATAGAAATCTTCCTTTGCATGAAGAAATGTTCATTATTCTAACTTGATTTTTCTAGCGCCAACTTGCAAGTTTACTCTTCGAGTTGGGATGCACCAGTTCAGCCCTTCAGATATTTGAGAAGCTAGAAATGTGGGAAGATGTTGTCGTTTGTCATGAAAGAGCTGGGCGGCACGGGAAGGTACGTGAGCGGAATTCCGTGTGCTGGCGAGAGCCGCCTGTCTCTGCACGCCTTCTCACCGTTAACCCTGCTTTTGCCAGTAGTTCACTTATATTTCTTTTCTACCTCCCACCCCCCAAAGTCTTTTTAATGTTTTCTTTTTAGTGGTTTCTGTCGGAGCAGGTCATTTTGTGTGTCTGCGTGCGTATGTGCATGTAACAGAGGAAAGCTGGCTAAAGCCGGTGCTCCAGAAGGCGTGTTGAAGGCTTTGAAGACACTTCACATTCTGATCTCCCTCCTTGAGGGACTCTCCTCCTGTGGGGCAGCTTCACAGTGAGATACTGGGGATTGTTTTACTTGCCCCGGGGTGTCTGGTGGTCAGAGGCTGTGGCCTGAAGGCAGGTGATCTGGGAAGGCGGGGCTGGCTGTGTCTGCGAAGAACATCCAAACGGTGTAATGACACCACCCCCCCAGGAGAGTTGTTAGGTGTGTAATACACACTTAGTTCTACCGTAGGCTGGGTCAAGAGGGAAGATGTTGCAATAGTTGCATCTATTGTTAATGTATTGTTTTTCTCCTAATAAATGAATAGGATTTCAAAAATAAGGGCCTCTGTATTGTGAATATCAAAACTGACATATTGAAATCATCTGTTCATTTTGGGTTAAAATTTTAGATGACTAAATTTCTGCCATACATGCAAACTGAGTGAAACCCCCAAACCGGGTCATTCATATCTACAGCCAGCCCTTCCCCATCACCATACAAAGGAAGTAGCAGTTCAAGGACGTGTGTGCCCGTTTCTTAAATCCCTTCTAAATCGTGTCAGTTGCAGACCAGCAGCAAAACTTGCATGTCTTTCAATCATCGCTAATGGCACGGAAGGCCCTTGAATTGTATTGGCTTAAGGGGAAACTAGTTTGGGAATTATATTTTACTGTAGAAGATATATAATTACAATATTTTCATCCTGGGAAATAGCTCCATCCCCGATTTTTCCAAATAAGGACAGGCATTTCTAATGATTTGTCTCAGGTCACAAAGCCAGTTATTGATCATTAACTGGAGACGTCTCGTGGCAGAGTGGCTGAAAGCTCAGCCTCTGGACCCGGGCTGTTGGGGTTCCACTGCGGGCCAGTTACCCGTCCCTCCCTGGCCTCAGTGTTCTCATCTGGAGGCACGCAGTCTGTGACCTTCCAGGTTTCATGGTACAATGTATGTAAAACACATAGGATGGTGGCTTCCTCCTGGTGCTCACTGAGTGTTTGCTGCTATTACTGTTGCGGTTCTAAGACATCTTTCACATTTTAACGTCCCCGAATTTGGGTTGTGCCTGACACTTGATGGCCCCACCCAGCTGCTGTCCGTAGTAGGGGAGTGGCCTGGCCCGCTGGCATGGCCCACACAGGTGCAGGCGTCCTGGCAGCCATGTTTAACGCCGTAGCTTCGGCTGTGCCATGTACACAGTGTCAGTACTACCGAGGGCGGATAACTGCCATTGAAATAGCCTTCAGAGAGATTCCATTCCCCAGTGAAGGGCAGAAACAAAGCCAAGAGATGTGAATTCGGTATTAGGGAAGTAAACACTTGTTACTGGAGAAATCGTCGCAATTCCACTGACTTTTCCTTGAAAACCACTGCGTGCTTCGTGGGAGCCAGGGAAGGGCAGCACCTCAGAACAGAATATGTGCCTCATCCTGAGATGATAGGTAAAGGCTGCCATCTAAAACGTCTAGCACTGCATCAAACAAAGGCAGGAAAAATCGCCAAATTCATCTGAATAGATTGAAAAAATATCAAAGCAGTATGAGGCTGACGTGATTCATTCAAGGCATTATGTCATAATTTAATTGAAAGCATTTTTTCTTTATTAGGTCAGAGTTAGTTGTACAGCTGATGGCATCCCAAATTTGATGAAATGCAGTATTATGTTTCTTCAGGGACTTAAACGTTTTGTAGAGCTCATTGCCTGGCACTGAAGGAGTACTCAGATGTTTGTTTAACAAAGGGGTGAATGGCTGAATGAGTGTCCTGACCTCACCCTGCCCCCCCAGTCTGATGTAGTTCCCATTCCATCATTCTTCAGTGTGCTGGTCTTTTACGTTGGTCGGTCAACACAAATGATAGCGTACATAAAAATATGGCAGCTTTTGAAATAATTAAGCAAGTTGGTGAATCACAAATACCCAAAGCTGATTTTGAAATATTAAATTGATTTAATAACTTTGAAATATTAAATTGATTTAATAACTTTAGAATGTATGGAAAGTAGAGACTTTCTCTAACTGCGGAGGAAAAATTGTAATGAATCCATCCCTTTTCAGATCATAGATTTGACCGTGTCCCCAAAGTAGTTGCGGCATTATGTTTTCTAATTTGCACATGACCTTGTGAGAAATGTCATAATAATGATAAATTTTCATGTTTGCAATTATTCCAGAAAATGTACATATTTTAATTTTTAGGAACATTTAGTTATTTACTTTGTCTTAACTCTTTTGTGAGTTGCAGCCAAACATTCTCAAAGTCTTGATTTTAAAGGTTGATTTTAGCATTTTATTTGCTACATAAAAGACTTCCCTTACCTGTTTTTCTTAACGTTGTATTTGCAGATTGGTTTACCAATAGACCCTAAAAAGTTTTGCTTCAAGTTGGAAGCAAATGTTTCATTTCTAAAACAGCTCATATTCTTTTAGTGTTTGGTCACATGCCGGCAGTTGTCACTACATTTCGACTTAACTAGAAGTTTATGACATCCTAATTATTGAGTTTAATGCTTAATGGCATAATTTCTTTTTAAAAGGAAAATTCTGAAAAGTACCTAATTCTGATCATTGTTTCTGATGCTCATGTTTGCACCTGCTGTTGTAGGGTCTTAGATTCTCTAATTTAGAAATTATCTATGGAAATTCTCGTTATTTAATGACCATTGGCAAAATAGCCAAAATTAATTGTGCTTGACTGAGGGATCAGACCTGGTTCTCATCTGTTAGCATTTAGTCTTTAAAAGTTATCTGGCACATAATAGCAGCTTCTCCAGGCACATGGACAACTTCTTATTTTGCTGAGCAGATCTGGTACTAGACAGAAAACAGAGATGGAGCCGGCCGCCCCGCGGTGGCTGGTGGCCGGAGGGGCAGGGGGAAGGGAGCGGAGAGAGCTGGGCTGGGACTGCCCCCATTCCCTCTGGTTCCTGACAAGCAAGGGGCACCTGAGATCACAGGGCCTGGCCTGTTCTTTCATTACGCTCCATTTGTAGCCGGGGGCTCTGAAAATACCTTTCTCTGAATTGCAAGTCAATGTTTTCAACATTTAACATTTTTAGCAGCTGAGATTCTGTTAGCAGTTGGTTTGGGTTTTGGTATTTTTCTTCTTCTAAGATCATTTCTTTATATGACTTAAAAGACTTCCCACAAGTTATTTTCCCGCAGCACAGCCAGCGTGGCCTTCCGAGAAGACAGCTGGTCGTGTCGCTCCCGCGCTCTTCAGCAGCTTCCCTGTGCCCCCAGGACTAAGTAGAGGTCCTTGCGGGAGCAGAATCCTTCTGTGTGGCCGCCACCACACACCACTTCACGGTCCGACTCCTGCTCACAGTGCTGGCTGCGTGGGCCCCGCTCTTTCTCTCCGCTCCGCCCTTTGGTGTATATGCTCATTCGAGTTGTGTGCGGAGTTTCGGCAGGGCCAAACCACTTGTGACATCTCGGCTTTGTGTCATTGCTTCAACTCAGGAACTTTGTACACACTCTTGTCTGTGCAGAACCTCCTCCAGTGAACTCCTGCTTATTTCTTCAGGTGTCTCCTTGGTGGTTCCTTTCCACAGTGAGTTTCCCCTGGGGCTGCCCTCCCAGATTTGGTGATATTCTCTGTGTGCTGCTGTGACGCCCAGTACTGTTCTCATTTCCCACTGGCTGGCTTATCTCTCCTGCCAAACTGGGAGCAGTTTAAGAACCAGACTTGTGTCTGTATTGTTTACAGCTGATTCCCAGCATCTAGCACAGGCCTGGCACATAGTGAGTGCCCAACAGTATTTGCTTAATGATGACTAGTAGGTGCTCACTGACTAGTTGCTGCATTGAAACAAATCTCCAGGTAGACACTCCTCATGAACTTCACGTTTGGTGAAGATACCTCTTCAGCCCCTGCCACACACCTATGTATTTGCTTTCCAAAAGCAAATTATGAGATCTCTCTCCTCCCATTTAAGCCTTTTAACTTTAGGAGTAGAAATGGGGAGGTTTCATTAAGAAAAAAAGTTTTATTCTTGCTCAGTAGATCCTAAAAATACTATAAGCATGCTCTTATTACATAGTGCAATTTTTGAATGCCACTAATGTCTACATTCTTTATATAGTTATTTTGTCTTCGTCATATGATATTCATAACTTCCAAAGTGTGAATTGTGTTAGCCTTGTTACATCACGGAGTTTGCAGTCCGAGTTCAGACCTTCCTCCTCTACAAAGCCCACACTTCCTTCCCCACACCTGCCTTTCATTGTGGCTGTTGTCAATCCTTAAAAAAGTAGGTATTCCATTTGTAACTTAAAACCTGTTTTGCTCTTGTGAATGAGTAAAATAGGCAAAATAACAGAAAATACTCCCTAACTTGGTAATACAAACAGGAGATGATCTGCTAATTGAATAACTAGGCCTGTGTTTAATTATTCTGTTTTATCTTGGACCTGGAATATTTATGTTGGCCAGTAGCCTTTGAAAAACCAAGCCCCAGAGCATGGTGCGGTCGCACACATAAGCATAAGAAGTAGTTAGTGAGCAGGCGGCTCGGTGGCCGAGTGGACAGGACTGGCACCCCACCCAGAAGAAGCCGCGCTGGGCGTGACCGACTGGGCTGGGATGAGGAGGTTTGTGCCTTTTACCCTTCAGTTGCTGCTCCTGGAGTGAGAGTGCAGACTGCTCTCTGCGGGGAGGATTGTCCTGGCGGCCGTAAGAGCAGGCGGTGCTGCTCTCCTAGCCCTGCCCGTCGTCCTTGTCCGCTGTGCTAAGGATGTCGGGCACCTTTCCAGAGGGCAGTCTGCATCTCTGAGAACCAGCCTCTGGCACAGCAAAGACCGGAATCTGTTTCTGCTTCCTGCTTCTGGGAAGAAGACTGGAATTAGAAAATGTGCCCCAAGTTGTTTGAGCTAGCAGCACATACATACACACATTTTTTAAACCTAAAGCTATTGTCAGGTGGCTGAATGTGACTGTTGGTGGCCATTACATTCTTAGCCTGCCCATTTTTCTGTCCCCTTGGAACAAGCCTCTCCCTGGTACACCTACTCCTGTCCCTTCTGTGGTCCTCCCAGACACTCTTTCTAGTTAGTACCGTCCCTGGGTCCTGAGCTCATTCCTCCTCCTCCATTTTTGCCGGGAGGGCTTCTTAGAGTTGTTGGTTTGCCAATTCCCCATTTCTTTTCTTTTCCTTTTTTTAAAGATTTTATTTATTTTAGTTTTAGACAGAGGGGAGGGGAAGGCAAGGAGGAAGAGAAATATCAGTGTGTTTGCCAGTCGCACACCCCACTACTAGGGGCCTGGTCTGCAATCCAGGCATGTGCCCTGACTGGGAATCGAACCAGTGACCCTTTGGTTTGCAGGCTGGCACTCAATCCACTGAGCCACACCAGCCAGGGCCAATTCCCTATTTCTCTATACTGACCAGAGGCAAAGTCAGATGAGCACCGCTCTTATCATATATTAGAATGTAAAATTCTATCTGCTAATTCACAAAATTGAGGCACAAATCACAGCCAAGAAGGGCATGCAGTTGGTAAGTATTAGAACTGGCATTTGAACTGCCTTTCTGAATAAAAGCACCTACATCCTCACAGATCTTTGTATGATTGGAAGTCTGTAGAATGGGCTATGCAACACAGTTTCCCAGGGATGTGTTAGAACTGTTTTGGTTGTAAGAGAAGCAGCATATCCTAGCTTAGGCAGAAAAAGGGGCGGGTGGCGGAGGAACTTACTGGTTCATGCCGCTGAAAATTCTCGTAGCCCTGTCCGTCATGGAGCTGCACCTGGGGGCTGAGATGCTGTCATCGTGACTTTGCAGCTCTCTCCATGAGGCAGACGAGATGGGCCCGGGAAGCCCGGGTGGAGTAATCCCAGTGGGAAAACATGGTCAATTCCGTGGCTCTGACAGAAAGGTCCTCCTGGGGACTGAAGGGCCGGAGGCGTGTGCCCTGTCTCTGACAGAACCGCATGGAAGGGCTCCTCAGGGAAGGGCAGTTCTGTCACCAGGAGATCAGGGAGGGATGCTGAGCAGGAAAAACCGATGGACGTGCCCTGTAGGACAGGAGTTGAATGCTCCAGGTGTGAAGTTGTAAGAGGCATTTTGTTTGGCTTAGACAGTGTTTTAAAAAGCATTGAACATTTTCAGGCTATTTTATTTAAAAATCTGGATTTCTTGACTCCTCTGAAAGAATCCAGTGGGGTGGAAACGCTGGGTCGGATTCCCATGCGGCTGCACTGATGGGTTGGATGGCGTCAGGGCTCCCGTTCGGTAGGCTCACTCGCCAGCCTGCCCGGCTCGCCCCGGCAACTGGCAAGGATCGCCGGCGTCTGAGTGTGCGGCGCTCGCAGTGAGCAGCGCAGGCTTCTCGGGTGAGGTGGCTGGGGTATAGTTCATGCTAGCCACAACTGTAGGTTCTGCTTACGTCTCGTCTGACGTAATTTTATACTTAGATTCACGATGTGTAATCCTCGCCACAGACTTGTGCTAAGAGTAATAAATAGTTGCATACAATTAGAAAATAAAACAGATTGTTGAAACAGCCTGGGTACGTAAGCTATGCCTGTGGGGATAGGGAAGTGGCCTTTGGGGTTTGCCGCTGACGGGATTCTTGCAAGCGCCTCGGATTCATTGCAGCCAGTTGCCCTTGTAAGTGTGACTTTGTGTGTTGGGGAATGTATCTTTATGCGATTTAATAGACATTTAGGTAACATGTTTCTTGTATCTTAGAAGGATACACATCTATATTTTTCCGTAGGAAAGAAGCAATAGGCAGAAATACCAAAGCTTTTGCATTCTGTGAAGGTTCCCGGCCACCCATATTTTAATATTACAAAAGTGATTTTACAAGCCCTTATGCTTTATTTATGTTCACTGGGCACATCTTTTGTCATTCTTTATTGGGCAGTAAATAATTGAGTGGTTAAGTGGAGGCGGTGGGAGAACATTTTGGAGAGAGTGAAGAAGACTGAGGAATGCAATGCAGCCAATTAGGGGAAGGAAATGTATTGCCTTTGAGCATTGCCCTTGGGAAAGATAATTCTGTTGGCAGGACGGAGAGGTGTAAGAGCTCAAGGAGAAAAAGAATTGGCTTCTAACAGAAACATGTGAGATAGAAATTTGAGGACAGAAGGGGCCTGTTAGACCAAGTTGCAGCTGTGGTGTTTCTGACCTTTTTTAGAAGCTGCCTCACTCTGGTCTCAGACCTTTCCCTCCAGTGGATGGAATGCCTGGTACTGAGACCAAACAGTACCAAGAGGTTGCATACCACCCACTCTCTATGTTCTTTTTTTTTTTTCTTCTATTGATTTCAGAGAGAGGGAGACAGAAAGGGAGAGGGAGAGAGAGAAACGTTAGTTCCACTTATTTATGCATTCGTTGGTTGCTTCTTTTAATGTGCCCTGACCAGGAATCAAACCCACGACCTTGGCATATCGGGATGACACTCTAACCAACTGAGCTCCCTGGCCAGGGCCTGTATAGTCTTCATTCTTACAAGCGTTTCGGTAGGTGTGAGTTAGTGGAGGAAGTATCTGAAGTCCTCAGTACCTTACCATTTCCAAATGTGAAGTTTCTCCTGATTACTATTGATCTCTCATTTTTACTTTTTGTCTTCTTTGATAAATGTTGAAAACACTAGGTCTGGGTTATAGGTCTTTGGACTCTGGCGAATCTTCATGGTTTATAGTGCAGTACAACGAGAGGTAGAATAAATATTTGTGCAACGGCACATTTTTGATTCTGCAGGTGCTGTAAGGGTGCAGTAGGGTATCCTGGGTCTCGGATCCTGTCTTAGGTGTGAGATGCCTGGGCACTACTGTGGTCCCTTTTTATTTCCGTAAGGTTGGTAGTCATTTCTTCTCTTTTATTTCTGATGTTAGTGCTTTGAGTCTAAAGAACCAACTGATTTCTGGTTTGTGTTTTTCTTTTGTTTTTCTATTTTCTATTTTCTTTATTTATACCCTAATTTTATTATGTTCTTCCTTTTAATTGTTTGAGTTAGGTTTACTCTTCTCTTCCTAGTTTCTTATGGTGAAAGATTATTGATTTGAAATCTCTTTCCTTTTTCAGTATGGGCTTTTATAGGTATGAATTTTTCTCCAAGCACTGCTTTCACTGCACCCCATAAATTTGGGCATTTTCATTTATCTCAGACTGGTTTTAATTTCCCTGTGATTTCTTTTTTCACCTATTGGTTATTCGGAAGTATCTTAATTTCTACATATTAGTGATTTCCCCAAGTTTCTTTCTGTTACTGATTTCTACTTTCATCCCATTGTGATTGAAGAGCACACTTTATATACTTCAGTCTTTTCAAATTGATTGAGACTCTTTTTACAGCCCAGCATATAGTGTATCCTGGAGACCGTTCTGTGCACACTTGAGAAGAGTGTGTATTCTGCCGTTGGGTGGGGAGTTCCGTAGATGTCTGTTAGATCTGGATGGTTTGCAGCGTTGTTCAGTCTTCCATTTCTGCCCTCCGTCCATCCAACTGCTCTGAAAGTGGGACATGCAGGTCTCCAAATAGTGTCGTTGAATCCAGGACTTCCCCCTTCACATCTGTCAGTGTTCACTTCATGTCGCCCGGGGCTCTGTTGTTAGGTGAATGTATGCACTTATGATTACTATATCTTCTTGATGGAGTGCATGTTTACCATTAAAATATGCCTGTGTTTGTTGCACTAACAATTTTTGTCTTAAGGTGTGTGTTTTGTCTGGTGTCAGCATAGGCACTCCAGCTCTCTTTTGGTTTCTGTTTACGTGATGTATCTTCTTTCATTTTTTCCCCTGCATGTCTGAATCTATTGTGTTTCTCTTGTAGACAATGTTTAGTTGGGTCATCTAAAAATTCTTTTCTGGCCCTGGCTGGCGTAGCTCAGTGGATTGAGCCCGGGCTGCAAACCAAAGCATCGCAGGTTCGATTCCCAGTCAGGGCACATGCCTGGGTTGCAGGCCACGGCCCCCAGCAACCGCACATTGATGTTTCTCTTTCTCTCTCTTTCTCCCTCCCTTCCCTCTCTAAAAATAAATAAATAAAAATCTAAAAAAAAATTCTTTTCTGACACTCTCTGCCACGGATTGGAATGTTTCATCCCTTTACATTTAATTCATTTACCGATAACATAGGATGTATGTTGGTCATTTTGTTATTTGTTTTCTATATTAGCCTACTGTATTTTTTGGACTATAAGACACACCTCCCCCCCTCCCCCCGCCAAGTTTGGGAGGAAAAGGGGGGTGCATCTTGTAGTCCAAATGTAGCTTTACATTTACAATGGTGAAATATTATGTTATTTATGTTATTAAATATTTTACCACATTTTTTGCTTCAAAATTTTTTTCCTACTTTCCTCCTCTAAAACCTATGTGCATCTTATGGTCCAAAAATGTGGTATGTCCTTTTTATTTTCCCATTACTGCCTTCTTTTTTGGCTAAATGGGTATTTTCAAGTGTACCATTTTAATTCCCTTGTCATTTCTTTTACTGTTGTTTTATTTTCTTTGTCATTATACTAGGGGTTATTCAAAATAGCAGATTTCAGGTGTCTATAAGACTGTCACTTGGGTGTCCTCAGAAGTGGGTTCTAATGATTGCTTTTTTGTTCCAGGTAAGGTCCATGCATTCTTGTTTCTTTGTATGTTTTTGTAATTTCTTACTGAGAATTAGATAATGTGGCAACTCTGGAAATCAAGTTGTTGCTACTTGTGTTGTATTTTGTTTGGTGGTGTTTCTTGACTAGTCATGTCAGATACAGGGTGGGGCAAAAGCAGGTTTATAGTCGTTCATATGGAACATAATGCGATAATATTAATAACACAGGAATAAACTGTATTTCCCGTACCCACAACTGTAAACCTACTTTTGCCCTGCCCTGTAATAGTCTTCATCTTGTGTAGCCACTGAAATCTTAGGCCGATTAGCTTAATAGTCAACTGGGCATTGGACAGAACATTTCTTCGATGCCTAAATCAGCAAGTCCCCCAGTCTTTGCTAATGGGCTCTGTGTGTGTGTGTGTTCGGGCATGCTCTGCCTTAGCTTTCTCTAACCGCTTGTGCCAAGCCTTCAAGGTCAGCCTGAGGGCAGAGCTTAGGGCTTTCTTGGTTCTTTCTTGAACATATGCACCTGCATGGTTTCCTAGATTTCCGTGAATGTGTTGAAATTTTTTTGAAAACCCTTATGTATATCTCATTCCTCTCTTTTTAGTTAGCCTGTTGTTTGCCCCAGCTGTTATTTACATACCTCAGACAGCTGCATAATTTAATCAGTGGTCTAATTGTTTTTGACAAAGTCTTTCTCAGTGGGCAAGCTCAGAGTTAGGTTAAATAAAGACAGCCGCCAGACGGGTTGTATAACGATAATTTTCTGGGACTGAGACTGCAGAGGAGCTACATACCCATTCTGTTTCCTCTGGGGGCCGCCAGGCTGCTCCCCCCACGAGGGCCCGCTCCGGTTTGCAAGGTCGCTGCAGCCCGGAGAAGCGGGAGGGTGAGTGGGACAAGTCAGGATGCCAGGAGGCTTGTTGTTCCTACCCAGATTTAGCCTTTTTCTGAGTAAACACTTGCTGAATTTTTTTCAGGTGTTTGGTTAATTTCCAGAGTTCCCCAAAAGTTGATTTGAACTTTTTTTTTTTGCCAGTTTTCTTGTTGCTATTTTATAGAGCAGGGAGTTTTCAGAGTGGTGGTTCCTCATGCCACCATTTTTACAAATGTCTGCTCGTGGAATATAGGGCAGGAATTGAACCTGATTTTCAGCTTAGTATCTTTGTTATGGGGCTGACCAGTTGACCAAGGAATCTAAACTTTAATTTCTTTGTCTTAAAAATGGGCATATTAGTATCTACCTTTCAGAATTATTGTAGGTACTAAGTGAGACAATGCATTTAACAATGTAGTGGGTAAAAACTAATCTGTAAATCTTCTCAAAAGAAAGGACACATAAAAAATTTCCGGCAAAAATGAAAAAAAGATTGTATCATTCATGTTTTAGTTATAAAAGCAGAGCTGCTTTTTGGAGATACTAAAGGAATTGGATATAACAACTGTGGAGAGAATAGCTGGGCGCAAGTGAAGGTGTGGGGAGAGTAAAAGGATGCGGGTGACAGTCGTTGGCCGGTCCACTCGAGGTGTCTGCACAGGTGGGTAAGTCAGAACTCACAGGGAATCTGAGGAGCTGACAGCCTGTGGGAAGCCATTGTATCTGTGTAGCCACCAGTCCTGTGGGTGCACAGCAAAAGGTCTGTTGGTGGGCCCCGAGTTTCTGTTGGTCTTCAGGGCCAGTAATTGGAAAGGCAAGCTGGACACACAGAGCAAGGACAGGCTGGAATTTTCAGGACAAGCCGTACCTTTTTGACACTATATTTAACCACGTCAGCCTTCCAAGAATACAGGCTGTTGCTTTACTTCTTTCTGCCTTTCAGCCTCCTAACAAGTTCCCCTTCTGGCCAACTCTAGCGGGAAGTCTGAAGGGAGGGAGATTTTAGGAAACGTAGTCTCCAGCTTAAGCAGGTTGACATATACACAGGGGTGTGCAGTGGGTTAGCCATTCTCACGTGGGGGTTCACTTGTTTGGAAAGTGCCAGACTACTGATAGGTGCAGAGTAGTTTATAGATTGTGTTATGTAGTTAAAGAAGAGTTTCGATTTGGGGAAACTGACAGTTTCTTCAGTAGAAGCTTGAACATTAAAGCATTCTCAGAGCATGTAAGAACAAAAATAACTAGTAACACATAATCATTTATTTTACAAGTCTGCTTTATTTAATGCATGAGTTCTCTAGAGGTAGTATATCAAATGAACTTTTATAAATTGAACAGTTTCCTAATAAGTTACAGTACTAAGAATATGATAATTTCCAGTTGGTTTTTGATTGACATTGGCATACAATTTTGTTTTTAAATGTAGGTTTCTTGAGTTTTATTAGCATGATGTTGTCAAGGTCGTGGACTGAAGTCTAATGGGATGGTGAGACAGGCAAGATTCTTGTGGACTAAATTATACCACCAAGTTCCTGTAATTTTGAGGCAAGATAGGAAAGTGTACTTCTCTTCGTGCGCTGAAAGCCCACTCTGTCTGATGTTGTCTGGTTATTAGGTAGCAAAAAACACATTTGCTGTATCAGTACTTGGTCACCAAGTCTCAGCGGCTGTGAGGATTGGTCCCAGGTCACGTCTGGAACAGTAGGTCTAATTAGGTCCGCCATTACATTAGGTTTGTGATAATCTGTGATATTTTCCAGGACCCTTATGGGTTCTGCTTGGTTTAAATGGGTAGGTTAAACCGCCCGTAGAACCATATACACAAATACACACTTCACAGCATCTTTCAAGTTTTCGATGGTGGGACCCATTTCTGTGGTTTGTGCAGATGTGCAGTAACCCTTTAATCTTTTTTAAATGGGGGAGGAATCTTCAGGAACTTTCCCTTGGCCCTTGATTCTGCCATAGCACTCACTGCGGGCTCTGCTGGTTGTTGATATTTCTAATTCCCCTCTACATTCAGGATTGAGTAGGTCAGAGACATCCTAGGCCTACCATGGAGAGACTGACTTCCATCAACCCTCTACCTCGTCATGGTGGTGTTCTGGGTCCCAAACGATTAGCATTAACTGACAGCTAATCAGCCCTGAAAGGTTATTTCTCTTTCCCCAGGATACTATTACCTGGTAAACCGTCACAATTACTCCTTTGGGGAAGACTGGGCAAGAAGGGTTATGGTGTATATTTACTGTTACTCTGAGGCTCTGAGTGTGTGAAGTGACCCTGGGACAGGAATCGGGAAAGACGGTGTTTCAGCCTGGTGACTCAGGCCACACATCTGGTCTCCGTGCCTGGATGATGGTCGTGTCTTCTTTCTTCCTCCTCCCTGTCCTCCCCCTCCTCTTTTCAAAATACAGATCAAGTTTGAATTTAGTTGTCTGTCCATCTAATTTGGTCCTAAGTCTTCATGATCAGCCACCACCTGAGATCCATGCCGGCTGCACTGTTCTAATCATCGCTCTGGCTGTGCCTATTGCAAATAAGTGCACTCATCTTGCTTCCAGGGTTGAAGCCAGTCTCATTACCTTGTGTTCTAATCATCGCTGCTGAAATCAGGAAGCTCGTTTCAATAGAGGCATCTTCAGGTTTTTCTCCCAGCTCACGTGGGACACCTGTAGTACTATAGCACTTCCAAGGATGCTGGGCCTTCCATACCTCATTTATTTCTCACAGCCTGGGTACTCATGGGGGACATAGTTAGGGGTTTTGAGTGATAAATTAACAATGACCTTTTTCTTCTCAGATGTCAGATTCTTTCCTCCACATGACACCAAGGAATTTCTGACATCTGAACTTTAGTTTTGGCCATGTTTGAGTCAAGGTCTTAGTCAAGCAGTTGAACAAATGGCATAGTGCCATCTCCAGCTGCTTGAGTTAGCACTGTGAATTGAACATTTCTGATGAGCATCTAAATTCAGCTGATTTAAAATTATGATCCTCTTCTCCCATGGTCTAACACCCGTAGACTCTCTTTTTCTACACCGTCCCAAGGTTTTCCCTCTAGAAGTTAACAATATTTTGCCGTTCTTTTTGTGTGTAAGTCTCTTATATGTCTGGAGGCCATGAGGGATAGAAGGGGTCGGGGATGAGGAGGACTGGCCTTGTCTTGCAAGGTGACTCCCCGAACTGTAGCCATTGCACGCTGTTCGAGCACGATGGTACCAGTCTCACCAGGGCCACCCTGGTCCTGGCACTCAGGAGGGTTTAGGGGTTTCTGTTAGCCGAGTCATCCCAAAGGTCCCCGTTTTAATCCTTCCTTCCTTCCTCCCCCCGACTCCCTCCCTCCCTCCCTCCCTCCCTCCCTCCCTCCCTCCCTCCCTCCCTTCCTCCCTTCCTTCACTCCTTCCCTCCTTCCTTCCTTCCACACTGGATTTATTTTGGGTCTTGTGCTTTCATTAATCAATGCCCTTCTTTGCCCTAACCCTCTTGCTTTAAACAACCGTTGCAGTTATTACTGCTATGTAACAAACCCTATCAACTTAGGTGGCTTAAAACAAGAGCAATAATTTATCTCTAATTGTTTCTGGGGAACAGAAATTTAGGAGCGACTTGACTGGCCACTTGTGATGTGAGAAAGGTGAGGTGATACAATATTAACTGTCAATGAATGTTGATAGATTGAAGATGCACAGGAGTGGTCCTAGAGCAATTATTAAAAAATAATAAAATGATGTGCAGCTAAAAGGCCAGAGAGGAACTAAGATGAATGACCACCACATGCTCGACTGACCCAGTCACATCCTAGCCTGTCACAGAGAACCGGTAGGACTGTAATTCAGCTGTCCTGCAGGAGCAGCGCCTGCGGTTGCTGTCTGGCTATACCAGCATGGCAGTCACGAGGAAAAAGAAATTCTTTTAGGCAAGCACAGAAATTCCCCGAGTGTCATTTTCTTTGTGTGAGCTGCGCAGTGAACTTTGAAGCGGCCAGCTGCCCTTCCAGTCCTGTGTTCCCTCGCAGTGTCCTGTCATTCGGTGCACAGAGCCTGGCATCACGTGGGCGCTTCTTTCTAAGTGTCACTGGAGATCGTGGACTAACAGTGTTCCACCGTCCCACGGTTACTGGATCCCCATTGTCTTCAGCTCTCACCAGATTAGATAACTAGTCACAAATACTCATTTTCTACAGGGGTGTGTTGCCTACAAGCACTTTCGTAACCAGTTACTATGATGGCCATTGTTTAATTGCAGACCACAGAATCCACTCAGACTGTTTAAAGCAGGAAAGAATGTATTAAGTGAATTAGCCTTCAGAATTTCTGGGAGGGTATGGGTATCAACTTTCAGTGCCAGGCTGCCAAGAGAAATGCCTTCCACTGCACTGAAATCTTTTCAGCAAAAATTCCTCTGGGACTATAGTGTGTTACAGTGTGTTACATTTTGGTTGAACACATCATATGCATATATGTGTGTGTGTAAATATATATATGGTTAAATACATTAGTAATTTGTATTGTCTGTGAATAAAGGAATTAAATGGATCGTATTTTAAAATGTTATATTTATTTTAGTTATTTGGGACTTAGAACTATTTTTCCTTAGAATCTCTTTTATAAATTCTGGTTCCATTCTTCAGTTCATCTTAAAAAGCCTGCATAACCCATACTGTATCAGAAATGCAAAAGAGCCCTCACCCAAAGACAGCATTCCAGAAGTTTGGAAGCATGCTGTCTTTTGAAAGATTGCACAAAAATTAGACTGCTTAAGTTAAGAATTGTGGGTATGCCCAACCCAAAGAAAGTTAAGTACACAGACTGTACGATTGCCAGTTACGTAGGTTAGAGAGTCCAAAGAGCCCATTAGCTCCTGTGGGGTGCTTCCTGGACGTCTATGCCCACTGAGGCTGTGGCTGTCTCGGCGACTCCACTGTGGGTTCTGAGAAGGTGTTGCTGTGGGAGGAGGGGAAGGAGCCCTACTGCCCAGCTTCCTGTTCCCCATTGAAATTGATCAGAGGTGGGGTAATGGACACGGGTGGGGACAGGGGCCTGTGGTGAGGTAGCCCGGACAGAAGTAGCATGGGTGATGAGCTGCATGTGCACTGTGGGCCTGTGAGAATCACACCCACGCCTGTGCAGCAGGTGCTTTTTAATTTCTAAGGTGAACGGACCATCTGGAAGCACATAAGTCTTGTGATGCAAGTTTTATCTGTGAGGTAAGATGTAGTTTGGTTAAGAGGCAGACGTTTAACCGTATCTATGAAATTGTATCCCCTTCCTTCTTTTATAACTGTCTCAGCAATCCCAGGCTCCCTGAGCATACCATTTGCCATTGGATAGAAGTGAATCAAAGGTGTCGCTCTAACAAATGGTCCCAGTGGTGACAGCCAGATCGGGGAGCACGGCAATCGGTAGCCAAATGAGTCCCCAGTATCATGAAGGACACCCTTGCCTAGTGCCTGTCCTGAGGATTCTGGGTGCCAGGAAAGCAGCATTCACCTCTGACTTCTTATCCTCTCTCACTTGTACTGCATTTATTTTTATTGTTCCCTTCTTATTCAGCGTGTGTCCTCAATGTATGAAATAACCAGGTTGTTTCAAACTCTGACAATAAAATTTTGGGTCATGTGCAGTAAAAGATGTTCATGTCCTTAAAAAATAGCAATTTTGTTCTTTCTGTTGTTATTTCTAGGCAGAGGGAATCCTCAGGCAAGAGCTGAAGAAAAAAGAAACGCCAAGTTTGTACTGTTTGCTTGGAGACGTCCTCCGAGACCACTCGTACTACGACAAGGCCTGGCAGCTGTCCCGGCACCGCAGCGCGCGCGCCCAGCGCTCCAAGGGCCTCCTGCACCTGCGGAACAAGGAATTTAAGGAGTGCGTGGAGTGCTTCGAGCGCTCGGTCAAGATTAATCCCATGCAGGTTAGACAGTTCATGAGACCTATCTGCTCTCGGCACTAACGTTTTTCTTTGATTTTGATTCTTACTGAACGAGTACCATTTTCTGTCCTAACGGTTGGTGAGCGTGTCCTTGAGAACTAAGAGCCTCGTCTCTGGTAAACTTCTTGCTTGTCACCGAAAGTAGATGGGTATGGGCAGGCTTCCCCTTGTTCACTTTCTGTCATGTTTCTCTGAGCGACTTTTCTTTCTGTTACTTACTTCTGTTTGTCATCCATAAGGCAAATACAGATATTACAATTAAGTTCCATTTTCAAAAGACATGTTCGGAAGGAAAAGCATCAGAAGTAAAATTAGAGACAGTACAGGACTCTACAAGTAATCGCTGAAACAAAAGTGAAAGAAACGCTTTTATGGAAATAGGGTAACGTAGAGTGGGTTGTTGATCGTCGTAAGAACTGTTTAGCAAGCATTTGCTATGAGCCAGGCACCTCATTGGACGCTTGGCCAGTATTTGAACCCAGATGGTGTGAGTCCAGAGCTTGTACTCCTTTTTGTTTTAATTGTGGAGAAAGCACATCACATAAAATTTTCTGTCTTAACCATTTCTGAGTGCACAGTCCAGCAGTGTTAAGTACGTTCGCATTGCTGTGCAAGTGTCGCCCCACCTGTCTTCGCAACCTTTTTCATCTGCAAAACTGAACCATGAAACAGTAACTCCTGACTGCTCCCCCCCCCCCGCCCCCGCCCAGTGGCTGGCAGTCATTCCGCCTTCTCTCTCTGAATTTGACTACTTTCAGTGCCTCACATGCGTGGAGTCACACAGTGTATTTGCTTTTGTGACGACACAATGTCCGTAAGATTCATCTGTGTTGGGCTGTGTGTCAGAATTCCCTTCCTTTTTAAGGCTGAATTCCAGCATCTGGATGGACTGCATTTCGTTTATCCATTCACCTGTCAGCAGACACTTGGGTTGCTTCAACCTCTTGGCTACTGTGAAGAATGCTCCTATGAACATGAGTATGCAGAAATGATCATTCGGGAACTTGGTCGACTTAACGCATGTCTTCTACATTGAAAAAAGAGCAGAAGTACATTTTTTTTTAAATGACAGGTTAAGCCAATTACTCACTTTCCTCACTCTGAGCAGTGACTGCCTTCCAAGTCAGCCGGCTGGTAAACAGCCTGGAGAAGAGAGTAGGACAGGTGTAAACATAGAATATCGTCAAAATTAGCAGTTGCTCTGGCAGCAAGGATGCTTAGAGCGTGCTTAGGACTGGCTTTTGTTGACAGCTTGCTTTAAGCCAATGGTTCTCAGCTGGGGATGCTTTTGCCCCCAAGGGTATTTGGCAGTGGGGGCCAGTGTGCTTCTGGTCCCTCCTGACATGGTATAGAACGAGCCAGCCTGAAACGTCGTCATGACAAGGTTGAGAAATCCTGCACTAAGTTGATTATAACTAGACTTTTTTTTTTTTTTGGTAGAAAATAGAGCTCAATATTGTGTTATTAAACTTTACTTGTACTTTTATGGAAAACTGTATCATATCCTTGCTTATCTTAGTAGCCTCTGCCTGTTACCTAACCGCAGCTGGCATAAAAGTGGGGAAAATAAATCCCTCCCGTAGCCTCCCAGAGGCTAAGTTAGGTCAGTGCCAGGCACCTCACAGACTTGCAGTGTTCTCTCAAGCACTGTCTCTGTTCAACACCCGAGCGTTCGCACTTCTCTCCTGCCCCACTGGCTGTTTCTTCTCGGTCTTCTTGGATGGTTCCTAGGTGCGCCCTGTGGCCCAGTCCTTTGGCCTTCACTGTCTACACTGGCTCCCTTCGTTCATCTAGTTCAGAGCTTGTAATAGCATCTTTACATTAACAACTCCCTAAGGTTTATTTTCAGTCCAGCCTTCTCCCTGAACTCTAGACTCCTGTATATAACTGCTTCTCCAGTTTGTTACTTTGCCTTACATTTCTAATACAAAACACTGTCCTCTCCCTCCTAGAAGCTTGCCCTGCCAAAGTCGCCCCATTCCGTCCTAGAGTCATCCAAGCCATCAGTAAACCCTGGCAGGGCTACCTTCCATATACACCTACAATCAGACAGCTCCTTACCACCTGCCAGCATTCTCATTCAAATTCCTACTCACTCTCACCTATTTAATATATTGTCTCCTAACAGAAGGACACTGGTCTTTCTGTCTCTGTCCTTGTCCCCAGCTGCCTGTTCACTGAACATCCAAATCAGTCTTGTCAGATGTGTTGTTCCTCTGCTCCATCGTCTGGTGACAGAAGCCAGAGTCCCTTAGTGGTTCTCAGGCTTTCCCCAGCTTGGCCCCTGTTGCCTCTTTCCCTCCTCTCCTCCCACCCCCCCTCACTCGCCCCACATTAGGCTCTTCATTCTCCCCTGAGTATTTCAGGCACATTCCTGCCTCCGGATTTTAGCACCTGCACTTCCTTTGCCTGGAGTGCTCTTCTCCCAGCTCTCTGTGTACCTTGCTCCATGGCGTCCTGCAGGTCTTTGCTCAGATATCACTTTCTCGGAGAGACCTTCAGTGATCGTGCTGCACCCCCACCATATACTCCTTATTTCCTTCCCTGCCTTTTGTTTCTTCATAGCACTCAGAACCTTCTAATATTATGTATAGCTTACATTAAAGAAATTCCTTTTCTCCTCCACTGGGAGTAAATCCCATGGAGGCAGAGATTTTTATCTTTAAGTTCTATTTGTATTTTTTAGTGCTGTAACACTACCTATTGCATATTCAGTATTCAATAAATACGTGTTGAGTTAATGAATAAATAATATGTTTAACCAATTATTCATTCAAATATATGCTAATTGTCTAGTGTGTGCATGGCATTGAGCCAAAGGTGAAGCAGGAGCAGCAGATCACTGGACAGTTCAGTGCGTGCCCTTTGGTACAACCTAGTGGAATGAACACAGATAAAACTAACCAATAACATGGGGCATCAAAGAAATACCAAATGAGTTACCTGTAAAGCACTAGTTACAGAGAAGCCAAAGAGGATATTTCTGTCTTTGGTAGACATTGGCGAGCATGTTGGATTTGCTTTGAAGGACAATGGTTACTTAAAGAGGCCAGGGGAAGGGCAGTGTTGAGGGCGCCCAGGCAGGTGAGCAGTATGAGCAGAACCCTAGAAACAGAAGAAGAAGGGGTGTGGGTGTGTTTGTGCATTGTGGGGACAGAGGGGTGCGTGAGTAGGCTAGATTTTAGAGTCAAAGGGAGTAGAGCAGCAGGAAAGCCAGACTGGAGCCGGATTATGAAGGGTCTTAAATGTGAGGCTGAAGTCTTTGACTTTTTATTTGGCCCGTGGGGGGCCGTTGAGGATGGATTTGCACTTGGCTTTGTTTTGCATGGAGGAATGTGGTGTGCATGGAGGCGATTTAGGAATTTTGTTTTGGCAACACGGTGGCCATGGAAGATGCTAGATGTAGGCAGCGTTAGGAGACTGTAGCAAGAGTCTGGCATGATGGTTATCAGCATGGAAGGAGCATTAGGGAAGAAGGGATGGATGTGAGGGAATTTGCATAGGAGGATTTGACATGGCTTAGTGGCCTCATTATATAATTTTGAATTAATTACTTAGCAAGACAAAAAAACGACTTGTTCAAAGCAGTGCAAACAGATGTTATGTGAGGGTATTTGCAGTCTGCCATGTGGATCTGATTCAGGCCGGCAGTAAGGCATGCCAAAACGCGCAGCATTTATGCTGCAGTTGTGCAGAACGACTGCGAGAGGCGAGCTCGAGCACCGCAGCCTCGTCAGGACAGCGGTCCGAGTCTGAACTGTCTCTGCAGAGGGAGAGCTCCTGCGCGCTGTGATCTCTGCTCAGCCCCAGAATACCAGGAAAACAGAAGAACTGAATTGAAAACATTCTACCCTCTTTTCTCACACTTGCCTGCAATTAGATTTAATAACAAAATTTAGGCAAAACCAGAGTGATGTCTGAATGGCTTTTATGCATTGTAACGACTTTCTGAAATCAAACTGGTATGAAGATACGAGTGTTTGGGATGGTCTGCAAAACGAAATGCATCGCCTTATGGTGCATCTGTGGGAGAACCAGAAGATGTGTGTGACATTCCTGGCATGTGTGCTTCTGGGATTGCTGGCTGCCACGCACTCACAGATTCACCAGGGAAATGTCAGTGACGTGATGATAGAATTAGATGCGACTGAGGAGCCTATTAAACTATGTGAATACCTAAGCTAAATTAAAGTAATGTTAATTCTGTGATATATTGCAAAAATGTGCAAATATCATAAATGTATAGCTTGATTAATGTTCCTTTTATTTGTAAATGTTCTGGTAGTCAGCATTTAAAATTTTTTATTTTTATACAGTGTTTTTATTTTTCAAAAATAAATTTACTTTTGAAACTAGTTTTAAAATATAATGATCTTATAGATCCCTGATACAGTAAAACCAATTTGTTGATCAACAATTTGCTGGCCAATAAATTTTTTTTTTTAAGAAAAATTTTTTTAGGTTATTTATTTTTAGACAGAGGGGGAAGGGAGGGAGAGAAGGAAAGAACATCAATGTGTGGTTGCCTCTCACACACTGCCCACTGGGGACCTGGCCAGCAACCCAGGCATGGCCATGACTGGGAATCGAACCAGCGACCCTTGGTTTGCAGGCCGGGACTCAGCCCACTGAGCTACACCAGCCAGGGCAATAAGGTCTTTTTAAAAATCATATAATTTTAATTCTTTTTAATGTCCGATTCACTTTAAAAATTGTTGCAGTTTGAACAGTACATTATGTGGTTGCTTAACTGAGTGTTATCGAGGTCCTTCTGTGTCCCTGGCATGGGTGTGAGAATGAGCGAGGCTGTGTCAGCCTATGAGCAGGGCGCAGAGCTTCTGTGGGAAGATGATGGGGCAGAACTAGTTGGCGATGGGCTGGAAGTGCCTTTCTTCAGGGTTATCTCGCCCTCTCGGCGTGGAAGTCTGTTGTGGTTTTGAGTACAAGTGTGATAGGTCCTCAGTGGTGTTATGGGAAGTCTAAATGAGGAACGAGTGTGCTGGAGGAGTGACCAGAGGCCTTCGTCATGAGGATGGAAAGTCGGCCGGGTTGAAGCCTCATTACAAAGGAAAGTTTTCAGGGCCTTATTCACGGAACTGGCAGGGCGGAGGGAATCTAAGAGGACGTTAGTTTTCTCAGTTGTTGTGTTAAAAGGAAAACTGCCCCTATTGATAGGTACAGGAAACTCAAGGGGAAGGGCACAGACCTTCTGCAGGGGAAGCCGATGTGATTGTGGATGCGGCCTGTGAAGAGCTGTTGCTGTGTCTGAGCAGAGGACGGACAGTCCACTGGACACAAAGCCCGAAGCCCAGGGGTGCGGCCAGAGCGGAGCCTGCAGACCGGGCCTCTCCAGGGAAGTGAGGGGAAGCCACGCGGGTGCGGGTGTCCTCTGCAGACAGCTGTGCTGGAGGTGGACGCCGGCAGAACCCTGCACTCCGGGCGTCTCCTGCAGCTGGAGGCAGACAGAGAAGGGCACCGGTGATGCAGGGTTCAAACAAAAATGCTCCAGAGTGTTGGTTAGAGGGACACCAGGGCAGCAAGGAAGAGCTTCGTGGGAACTAAAGGAAGGTCACTGATGCTTTGGGGTGATCCAGCACAGGACAGGGAGGGAGTCTCTGTGAGACCAGGGACTTTTCGAGGAACTGAGGTAGCCCTCCCTAGCCTAGTCTTACGTAAGACCAGACTGGTATGATACCGTACTCCGTGGTTTTAATTATCCTGAGTGCTTACACTCTCTCTTGATTTGTAGCAGTTAGCTCTATCTTCATTTCAGTCTTTGAAAGAAGAAAATGTTTTCATTTGAAATGGGTTACGGAGTTCCTGTTGTGAACTTGTATTCGTTTTGGTGGGAAGACTCAAGGAGATTGGAGCTTAAATTCCAATGGGGAAGACGGGATGAACATATGCGAATAATATGTAGAGAAAAAAGAGATTCTTTCCTTTTGTTTCTTCATTTCTCATATTGGTTAGCAATAAAAAAGTGAAGCTCTTAAGGTCTGACTTGCATAACTGCCAAGAAGCACGAGCACTGGGATAACATCTGGGCTGTAGCTGTGCTGGGGGGCAGAGAGGCGTCTGCTGCCAGAGACCAGGTTCAGAGTCCTAAGTAACCCCAGGGGATTGGTTGCAGGTGAATCACTGCATTTCTCTGGGCTTCAGGTCCCTCACTAGAAAGGGAAGATTATAATCCCTGTCTCTGCTGCTGGGAAAATTAGAGCTAAGATATGCAAAATACTTAACATGGTTCCTGGCTTACAGTAAATTCTCAGGCTTAGATGTTACACAGTGGGCTTTGTCTGGCCTGCCTATTGCGGTGTGGTGGTGACGGTGGTAGAAAATCATTATTGCCTATTATCTGTAGCCTAAAGGTAGAGGGACAACAGGAGAGTCTCAAATGCAGGTGACACACCAGCACCTACATTGCCTCACTTTACAGATTCTCTGGAAAGAGTGGGCAAGCATAAGAACCGTGATAAGCAAATCTAGGACAGGAATAAGTGGAGGGCATTAAACAATTAATAGCCTGTCTAGTAAAAGAAAAATGTGTATGTAAAATTTCATTGATCCTTTAGTTTAAAGGGAGACACTGAAGTAGAGGAATGCATTCCTTTAGAGAGAGAGAAAAGCTGGCAGGTTAAGACTTGTGTTTTCTTTGGGAAAAGAAGTTAGGACTTAGTAAATGAGAAATTTGGTTGCAAAAGAGTTGATGGTAGACAGTTCTAAAAAGGATGAGTACCATGCATCCCTTAGGAAAAGCTGCTACCAAAGAACATTGATACCACTCTTGGGTTTGGTGTGGGTCATTTCCCGCTTGATGAAACCACATTCAACAACTCGTCTGCCTTCGGGGCCACGGGAACGACTCAAGAATTAGAAAGGAGAGAATGGAGTGTGCCGCATGGCGTTAGGATCCCATTAAACAGTAAACTCTGTTCTATGTGACATCAGGAAGATTCAGAGTCACTTCTGTAAGGAAAATTAGCAAAGAATGTGAAGAAACTGACTATTCAATCTGCAGAAACCTTAAAGGAGGAGGGAAATTTGAGTAGTAGGTGCATGCTGTGTTTAAGAAAGAAAATTGTAATGTATAACTAATGTCACCAATTGCCGATGTGGTTTAAATACTCTTGTAAAAATTAACTTTTTAATTATAAAACTAATCATGCCCATCATGTATTGGTGCTTAGTCTTTGTTAGCCCTCAGAGTTCCAAACTTTAATTATCAAGGTTTAATAAGTATTACACTCACTCTCTTCATCACACATTTTAATTATGAGGTTTAAAAAGTATTGCACTCACTGTCTTCATCACACATAAAGCCATTGTGTGGCTTTAGGCAAACTACTTCTTCTCTGTGCCTCCTTCTCCTTTTCACCCCTTTTGAATTGATTTCTGATTGAATGGGTTCCCTCCTAGATCCTCAAACCTGCCGATTCCAATACTATTCTATTTATATGACCTGTGTACTTGCTCTGCCACTAGATGGCGCTAAGGTACCTTTTAACCCTGTCACCCCAGGGTTTTCAGAATCGGGGGTCTAATGGAGCCTTGGAATTCTTGCTTTTTCCAGCCTGTTAAATAAAGCAGCAGGCACTGAGACTCAGGTTCAGTGCCATGGCCGGTGTTGCGCAGTTGCTCAGGCCCTCCTGGACCCCAGGCATCCATCTTTCCAGTTCACTGCTTCTGCAGGAAAATGGATGAGGGAAGTTCAAAGGGAGACCATGTTCTCAACCATTCCTGTTAATTATTTTAAGAATAATTTTAAACCATTCTTTAGGTATATATCATCACATTAAAAATAAATAGTGGGTACCCTGGCCAGATATCTCAGTGGGTTGGAGTGTTGTCCTGATACACCAAACTTTCAGGTTCGGTCCCTGGTCAGGGCACATGCAGGAGTCAACCAATGAATGCATAAATAAGTGGAACAACAAATCGATGTTTCTCTCTCCCCCAAACCCCCATCCTCTCTCTCTCTTAAAAAAAATAAATCAATAAAAATGTAATTAAATAGTTGTCCTGCTTTTGTGTTCTGTATCGGTTCCCTCAGGAGAAAAGCTAGAGTGTCAGCTCGTAAAGATTATGGCCCCACCTTGACAACTAGCTGGCCTTGGTCATTTGCCCTGGAAATACGCCCTGCAGAAATCTCAACCAGAGCCTCCGCCAGGCGATTCTTTCTTCAGTCTTGCTTAGCCCCTCTGAGAAGAGGTTGCCTTTCAGCTCTTTCTTCCAACTAACCATGGTCACCCACTCTTCTGTCTCATCTCCGTCCTCTTGCCTACTGGAGACAGCTTTGGGGCAGGGAGGAGTAGACATGCTCTGTTATTTTAAAAAATTGATCTTCTTGGTTTTCCAGCACCTGTTCACTGGTCACCCCACTCCCGCCTTCACTGGTGACAGGGATGATGGTATCATAAGTCGTGGCGGTGCTGGGCAGAGCAGTGCAGTGCGAGGCAGTGTGGCCACGTGGAGAACGTGAGGACTCGGGAGTCACACCGCTGGGACGCATCTCTCCTCTCCTCCCCTGCTGACTGACTCTCACCCGTCCTCACCTCTCGACGAGGGACAGACAGAGTTACTGCCTTGAAGGGCTGCTGTGAGGAATAAATGGGGCGGGGTGTGGAAAGCTCTGGTGACAGGGCCTGACACACGAGGCCGGTGCTCGTTAAGTGCTGATTGTTCTGGTTGCTGTTGCAGGGAAGGCAGGAGTCACGTAGTACGTGAAAGGTAGGAGCCCACTGGAGGGTCTCGGCCAGAAGAGCTAGTTTTTGTTGTTGTTATTTGTTTTGTTGCTGTTGTTGAAAAGAGAGGGAGGAATGCAGGGCACGCCTGGGTCTCTGTCCGTGTTTCGGACGGTCTGGTAGAGCAGCGCCGCCCAGGGCGGTGCTCACCGTCCGGCCGCATGCGGCAGCGGAGCGCCTGAAACACTGCTGCTCGAGTTGGAACGTGTTGCTAGCGTTGGAAACACGTTAGATTTCAAAGGTGAAAAAATGCATATAGTGTGAACAAATGAATGTGAAATATCTCAATGATTGTATATATTGATAATGTTGAAATGATAATATTTTGGACATGTTAACTAAAATTCATCTCACCCACTTGTTTTCTCTTTTTAAATGTGGCCACAGCATAATGCAGCGAGGCTAGCGTGACGTTTCTGTCTGACGGCACTGGCCCGGGAGGGCGGGGTCTTTGCTTCACAAGCACACACAGCCCTGATTTGGGGAATCACGTGAGAGGGTTTTTTGAGGTTTCTTTTGACTTTTTTCTATTTTATGATATTCTCTTCTTAAAAGCATGACCATCTGAAATCAAGACATCAGTCACCATTAGTAATAATAGTTTAAGATAGAAAAGTAAAAGCACCAAATATTCTCCTCAGTCCCCCAAATTGAGGCCTCCAATTGAGAAGCAAGTTACGAACGCATTATTTATGGTTTAGTGGGTCAGCCACCAGCAATAAGACCCTAGAGTTTGTTTTAAAGCCACTTTGTGATTTCAAAGAATAGGGTGTGCAAAAGTCATCTCTCATTATAGTTACATGTTATCAATACTAATCTTCTAGCAACTAGTGATGCTAGAATTTTTCTTCAAATGCAAATTATTAAAACAATACAAATGACCAAGAGTTAAAAGAGAACCTTAATACATATTATCTTCCTGATTTCTATTACATTTATTTTCATTTTAAGCCAAAACATTGACTTGTTTCAAAAACTTCAAGCTGAATAGTAACCTCATTACCAGCCATAACATATAGAGGTATAAGATAATTGCTCATTTTAAATATCTGTAACCTTTGCCTTTTCAGGTGGATTGAAAAAAATCAGGTTCTTTACTTACATATTGAATTTACATTCGCTGTTTTTTATAATGACATATGTGAAATAGTTTTCTGGAGGGTTTGTTCTTTGCTGATGCAGAAAGCAAGGAGGGCACATGCGTTTTGAAAACTCTGAGGGCAGTTCTCATTGTTTTTTGATTTATTCCCAGATTGAGGTATCCCTTGTTCCAAATAAACTTGCTACCATAATTCATTTGATATAAGATGTCATCAATTGTAGGAGGCACGTTCAAGTGCTACCTTAATGCTGCCAATGAAACTCTGATGAGCTATTGCTCATTAAGATGCATCTATTTCAGAGATGTTAAATGGTGAAAGGAAAGTGTACCTTATAACTGATGAAACACACATATGACTCAGACTGTGTCATATTTAGTGAGTGTGGTTTGGTGCGTTGTAGCTCTTTTCACTTGCTCGATTGGGTAAATAACCAGATGAAAGCAAAGTGGAATGAGCTCATTTTTAAGTTGCTGGAAGTCCCTTGATTTAAAAGTGTATTCTAACTTTGTTTCAGCCTGGTACCTCTGCTACTCCTTCCTCCCACCAAACCCCTTTCCCCCTGTCACCTGTCCCTCTTAACAAAGTCTGTTCTGCATAAAAACTCTTGATGGCAGTAATCTGTAGCCTCTCGTGAATTCAAAACAAAGTGTTATAAACTGCCCAAGGATGTTTGCTTTCTAAACTTTATCTCTAATTACCAGGGAAAAATCTTTATCTGCTTAAAGAACTTTCAGGCCTCAACTAGCCATATGGAACAAGTTTTATGGGCCTTCCCCGGGTGGAGGGATGTGGGGGAGCCTCCTACCCTGCCTCTGTGGAAGGCGCAGGGGACAGACCACCAGCACGTCACTTCCTTGCCCCCCCTGGAGCACTGCCCACTGCCTTTGTGCTGGGGGCCTGAGAAGGCCGCTGAGAAGGCTGCTGCCTTGCCCTGGAGCTGGCTGTGTCCGAAAGGAAAGCAGACCTGACTGTAGTGGCTGCATTTCTGACTAACCTCATTGAATTTTTATCAGGTTTATCTTCCTTTTGATAGAGGCTATTGAATTTTAAGGAAATCCTGTGAAGTAAAGATTTCTTTTGTAATTTCAATAGCTACTTGCTAATTCACCGCTTTCCTCAATCCCTGTGTTTGCAGATCTCACTGACTTAAGTCAGGCTTTCCAGGCTGAGATCCTGGGCCCACTTTGTCTGAGTCCTGCTCAGGGTGCCTAGGCAGAGATGGGCCCGGCGCAGTCTGACCCTCTGAGGGTGGGCAGGCCGCAAGGCTACTTCGGTCTTCTTTGAAGATGGAAACAAAAGTTTTTCTCAAGTTGGTGATACGTACTCATCAGTTGTGAATCTACTGATACTTTGTACACTTTTTACATAACTTGATGCTCAGTAAAAATGCTAGATTAATCCCATTCTTACAGTTTCAGGGCTTACAAACATTTCATTCATGGAATTTGCTCAGCAAAACATGTGCAATGATATTGCAAATGCATTCAGCATCATATCAGCTTTGAAAATTATATGGAAACATTCATCCCCATTTGGTAAATTTCTGTATATTTACCTTCCTTATAAAATGTAAGGCAGATATTTAATGTATAGCCCTGCATTTTTTACAGTAGTGTTTGTTGATAGTACCTTAAAGAATGTTCAGATCACATCCCGTAAATGTCTCTGTGCCTGAATGACGGACTGTTGGTCTTTGCAGCTCGGGGTGTGGTTTTCCCTCGGCTGCGCGTACTTGGCCTTGGAAGACTACGGAGGCTCCGCGAAGGCCTTTCAGCGTTGTGTGACTCTGGAACCTGATGTAAGTCTGGCCTTCTTTCCTTACTACAGCTCTACTTTGGTATTCTCTACGCTACTTGAATTGTACTGTGGTTCAAAGCAGAGATTCCTATGGATGTACAGAGGGTAGATACCATGTGTTTTCATCACAATGAACAAAAAGGTGGCCCAAAAGTTCAGTTTTTCTATTATTTTATGTTTAAAAAAGAACAGCAATTCCTTTTATGTTGGAAGAAAGTATAAATTTGACAGAAGGTCACACCTTAAGGTATTTGATTTATAAATCTAGAAATAAATTTATTCTCAAGATAGCAAAATTATTCATGGTTTCACTTAGAAAATAATTTTGATAAAACAGTTTTTTAGTTAAAACCATACTTTGCTGAAGTATCCATTAAAGTACCACAGACACTTCGTCATTCACTACCATGTGCTGGCTGTGTTTATTAGAAGGTTCTTTTAGGTTATAGTCTTTTAATACTTAACAGCTTTACTGAGATGGTAAATAATTCACATACCTATAGTTCATCCAGTTAAAGTGTACAATTCAGTGATTTTTTTCATATATCCAAAATTATGCAGCCATCACCCCAATGTTGGAGTGTCTTTACTGTAACAAAAAGAAAACCCCTGTACCCCTGAGTAGTCACGCCCCGTCCCTCCCAGTGGGGTCACGCACGGTGTGGTCTTTTGCGACAGGAGTCAAATGTTAGCTCTGTGTTCAAGGTTTTGAGCAAATGCCAGACTTAGTATTTCCTAAAGCACCATTTTATTTTTTATTATTTTAATTATATTTTTTGATTATGCTATTACAGTTGTCCCAATTTTTCTGCTTTGTCTCCCTCTACTCAGTAACCCACCCGTCACACTCCCTCAGGCTGTCCCCACAACATTGTTGTTCAGGTCCATGGGTCATGCGTGTGAGTTCTTTGGCTGCTCCATTTCCTCTGCTGTGCTGTACACCCCCACGGCTACTCTCTGACTCCCCATCTGTACTTCTCAGTCCCTCCCCTCTTCACCCAGTCCCCCACATCTCCCTCCCGACCGGCATCCATCAAAACGCTCTCCATACCCATAATTCTGACACTGTTCTTGCTTGCTTAGTTTGTCTTCTAGATTCAATTGTTGATATATATGTATTTATTGCCATTTTATGGTTCATAGTTGTGATCCTCTTTTATTAAAAAAAAGCCCTTTAACATTTCATATAATAATGGTTTGGTGATGATGAACTCCTTTAGTTTTTTTTCTTGTCTGGGAAGCTCTTTATCTCCCCTTTGATTCTAAATGTTACTTTTGCTGGTAAAGCAATCTTGGTGGTAGGTCCTTCTTTTCATGACTTTGAGTATTTCTTGCAAATCCTTTCTAGCCTGCAAAGTTTCTTTTGAGAAATTAGCTGACAGGTTTATGGGATCTCCCCCTGTAGGTAACTAACTGCTTTTCTCTTGCTGCTTTAAGATCCTCTCTTTATCCTTAACCTTTGGCATTTTAATTATGATGTGTCTTGGAGTGGGCCTCTTTGCATCCATCTTGTTTGGGACTCTCTGTGCTTCCTAGACCTGTGTGTCTATTACCTTCACCAAATTAGGGAAGTTTTCTTTCAAATATTTGAAATGTTTTCTAATTTTTTCAAATAGATTTCTAATTTCTTGCTTTTTCTCCTCTACTTCTGTCACCCCTATGATATGAATGTTCGAATACTTCAGGTTGTCCTGGAGGCTGCTTGCACTATGCTCATTTTTTTTTTTTTTTGGATTCTTTTTTCTTCTTGTTGTTCTGATTGGTTATTTTTTGCTTGCATATATTCCAGATCATCAATTTGATTCTTGACTTAATCCACTGTACTGTTGTTTTCCTGTAAATTGTTCCGTATTTCAATTAGTGTGTCCTTCGTTTCTGACTATATCTTTTTTATGCTGTTTAGGTACTCACTAAGTTCCTTGAGCATCCTTATAACCAGTGTTTGGACTCTGCATCTGACAGATTGCTTATCCATTCTGTTTGTTCTTTTTGTGGAGTTCTGATCTGTTCTTTCACTTAGGCAAGTGCTGTTGCCTAAATCAAATTCTTTGTCTCCTCATTTTGGCAGCCTCCCTGTGTTTGTTCCTATGTATTAGGTAGAGTTGCTGTGACTCCCTGTCTTGGTTTCATGGCCTAATGTAGTAGGTGTCCTATAGGGTCCAGTGGCACAGCCTTCCCTATCATCCAAGCTAGGTACTCGAGGTGTACCCTTTGTGTGGGTTGCGTATACCCTTCTCTTGTAGTTGAGCCTTGATTGTTGTTGGCAGGTCAATGGGAGGGATTTACCCAGGCCATCCAGCAGCAGGTACTGGCTGTAACCACTGACCACTAACCTCTACCCTCCATGGAGGATCAGCTGTGCAGGGGCAGGGTGGTGGTGCTCTGATGTGGTCTGTAGCTGTCCACTGGGTGCATAGGCTCTGCGGTTTCCCACGTGGTACAGGCTAAGGTCATTCTTTACCTGTGTTCTGCCTGAGGCCACCCTGCCTGAGTTATAAAGCAGTGTGAGTTGGCTGCTACTTGTTCTGGGCTTGGAGGTTCCCAGGCAAAGCCAATCTATGAACTTAGACTGGAGGCTGCTAGTACAGGGCCTGGGGCCACATAGCAAGAGGTATGGGGGCTGGGGGCTCACTGAGGCTGGCTGATACTTGCTTGATAGGATTTATGAAGTTGTGAAGCGTGAGCTAAGACCAGCCATTTATATGGAAAAGTCACTGTTAACAGCTTGGGTGGGCAAAAGTTGGGAGACAGAGTCTCAGGGGATTTCATGGCAGGGCAAACAGTATTAATTAAGTTGAGGGAGTCTCAGATATGGCACCCACCTGCTGGCTCTGTGGCTCTGTTGGGGGAGGGTTCAGAAAGGGGACAGTGGCCTCTGTCTGCCTTTCTGTCTGGGAGAAAGCTCTCCCCAGCTCTTGCCTTGACACCAGACCCTTCACTCCCTCCCTGTATGACACTGGTGCCTTTCAAGCTGCAACTCTGGTGGTGGAGCTCAGTGGGAATGAATCTGAGTGAGTCTGTGAGTGGGTTCTTTAAGGGGAACTGCTGGGGACTCCAGAAGTTTCTTCCACTGACTCAGTCCCCACTGGTTTTTGCAACCAGAAGTTATGGGGACTTATCTTCCCGTCACTGAGACCTTGTGCTAGGGACCTGGTGTGGGGCTGGGACTCCTCACTCCCAAAATATTCCTCCTGAATTTTTATCCACCACACTTAGATGTGGGACCAGCCCGTTCCACATCCCCACCCCTCCTACCAGTCTGGGTGAATGAGGTTTCTTTAATTCTGTGGTTGTCAGACTTCCATTCAACTCAGTTTCTCATGGTTCTGAGTGATAGGTGTTCTGTATTTTAGTTGTAATTCTGATGTGGTTCTGTGAGGAGGCGAGCTGTGTTTACCTGTGCCACCATCTTGCCTGGAATAAAGCACCACTTTAAAAGCATGAGGTTTCCAAGTTCTCAACATCTTTGTCAATACTATTATTGTCTGCCTTTCTTATTGTACCCATCTTAGTAGGTAGTATCTCATTGTGATTTCAATTTGCATTTCCTTGATGGCTAATGTTTTGAGCATCTTTCCATGTGCTCATTGGCCATTTGTGTATCATCTTCGGATAAATGTTTATTTACATCCTTGGCCCATTTTTAAATTGTGTTGTCTTTATTATTGAGTTGTAAGAGTTCTTTATATATCCTGGATACAAGTTCCATATCAGATCTGGGATTTGAAGATATTTTTTCCTTTCCTGTAAGTTGTTTTCTACATTCTTAATAGTTTCTTCAGAGGCATGTAAGTTTTTAATTTTGATGAGGTCCAGCTTATCTGTTTTTCTGTTGTTGCTCTTTCTGGTGGTGTCATATCTAAGAATCCATGGCCAAATCAAAGGCCATAAGGATTGACCCCTATCTTTTCATCTCATGGGTTTATTGTTTTAGCTCTTATGTTTATGTCCAAATCTGCTCTTAAACTTATTCATTAAACTTATCACACTGTGCATCATGATGGATGTTAACCAAACGTGGTAAATCACTGCACAATATATGCATGTATCAAATCATTACGTTGTGCACCTAGTACAATGTTGTATATCAACTATATAGCAGTTAAAAAAACACATCATTTTAGATAATGTATTTTTTTAGTTCAAGAACTTTCATTTGGTTCTTTTTATAGATTTCACATTTCTACTGAGATTCCCCAATTATATTTTCTTATTATGTTTATGTTTTCTTCATATCTTTGGTCATGTTTGTAACAACTGCTCTGAAGTCCTCATATGCTTATTTCAACGTCTCTTTCATTATTGTGTCTGCTTCTATTAACTGATTTTTCCTTTGGTTATGGATACATTTTTCTGCTTCTTTGCATACATGTCTACCAATTTTTTATGGTGGATGCTGTGATGTTGAGTTTCTGGGTTTCCTTTCAGAAGATAGTGTTTTGCTTTGGCGTTTGGTTAATTTACTTGTGTGTGGATCAGCTTGATTTTAACCTTTGTTAGGGTGGTCTGGAGTTGTCTCTGTTCTACAGTTGCAGTCACCCTTTTCTTAACAGTGCCTTTTGGGACAGTATTTAATGCCACGGTGGTTACTGCCCTCAGCATTCTCCACTCTGGTTCGTTGGAACTTGAACAACTGTGAGCACCGTGACGTCCAGAGCCTCCACCTGGCTCGCAGCTTTCCACCAGGCCTCAGGAAGTTTTGCCCTGCACGTGTCTAACTTAGTGTTCAGCCCAGGGCTCAACGAGATGCTTACTGAGATTTCTGGAACTTATCTTCTGTGCAGATATGTCTTTGCCCGAATTTTGCCCTGCAAATTCTAGCCACCTTGTCAGCCCTGAACTCTGGTCTCCCCTTCTTCATGTTGTACGACTTGCCGTGCCTTATTTGGTTTCCGCCTCTCTGCAAGTGCCGCTTGTTAGAAGCCTGGGTTGGCTAGTGAGATACCTTGGTTGTCGGCCCTGTCTCAGGGGTCACAGTCCTATGATCCAGTCTGTTGTCCCCCTTCTCAAAGGCACTTGTTTCCTACGTTTTGTCCAGTTTGTAGCTTTTTATGGCAGTGAGACCACTGGTCCTAGCTGTGCTATGTCTGCAAGCAGAGGTCCACCGCCACTTCATCTTTAGATCACAGGTATGGAACTTGAGAATTATGTGTCTGTATTTTACGAAAAGCAGAACGAAGAGGAGCAAACATTCATACCATGCTTGTTAGAATCAACATTTATATAAAAGTTTTCATTTAATTTTGTCACTGCATAGAGGAATAGGTAGAGAAATATGCTTGATGAAATACTTAGTGATACCACCAGAGCACACATACTCCTTTATCCTGTCTGTTGAAGGATGACGGTGAAATAGCGGAGCCTTTAAGGTAGGAGAAGCAATATTCTGCATTGCCTTGGGTTTGCAGTAAATCTGTATATTGTATAATTATGTTGTAAATTGTCCCACTCTTTCATAAATCTAAATTTCAAATAAAATCCTAACTAAATTCCAGATTAGTGCTCTGACAGTTATGTCAGTTTGTTGACTATCTTTGTGGCTTTTTCATCCTAAACTATAAAATTTACATTTAATTAATTTAATTTTTTTCATATACCTTTAGTTGTACCTTGGTGAAGTTCATGATTGTAAAGAGCACATCTTAGACTAGGAAAATATGTTGTATTTTTGGTTGTAGCAGTTATTTTACCTAAATGAGAACAGTCTGTGACTGGGGTTCTCTGTCATTTCAGAATGCTGAAGCTTGGAACAATTTATCGACATCCTATATCCGATTAAAACAAAAGTAAGTGCAAGAACTTTGCTTCCAAAATAAATGAAGGAGATTTTCTTCAACTGAATACTAAAACATTGTGCCTTATAGCCACTTGACTTTTAAATTTAGCTTATCTCTTGAAAATATTTAATATGTAATGAAATAAGAAATATTATTTGAAATCTTTGTATGCTACTGAAGTTTTACACCCTAAATATCATTACATGATAAAAGCAAGCGTGCCTTTTACTTGGTCACCTCAACTGATGGATTCTTATTGATTGTTTGTGGTGAACTAGACATTATTAAAAAATAGCAATATGAACCAGTGTCTTTGGCGACTGTAGGTTGAAAAAATAAAATATGCCATATTGTTTAAAAATGAACAACACTGGTAGTGTGTTGTAAATATTTACACTTAGTCTGCACCAGACACCTCAGAAGAGAGAGAGAGGGTGGAGGGTCCTGGTTCAGGAACCCTTCCAGGGAAATGCTGGGATCGAGCTCACATTTGGAGAATGGGTAGAGGGCACAGAGGAACTCCTTCCAGGCAAGGGGAATTTGATCAAATGCAGAGTGACAGGAGTGAACGCAGCAGCTTAGGAAATGAGAAGTGGAAGAATCCAGCCAGAGACTGCAGTGAAATCTGTAGTGAGTGGTAAGGTTTGGAAAGGTCCTTTGGGGTCAAACTGCAGTAAGCGCTGGTTATCTGACTAACAAGTTGAGACTATTCTGTTGGAACCAGGAAGCCAGGATTTCAGTGGGAGTAGTTTCATGAAGAAAAAAGCTTTTGGGGAAGATTTATCCGGTGGCCCTGTGTGAGGCAGACTGGAGAGGAAACTGGGGACTGGGAAACCAGCTACGGGACAGCTGTTGTAACAATCCAGGCAGGAGATAACCAGACTGGAAAAAGAAGGGGCGGGTGCTAGTTTCTAAAGGGGACGACCAGATGGGCTTGCTGACTGGCTCCGGAAAGCGAAGGAAAGGGCAGAGACGAGGGTTGCTGTTACCACGGTTTTAGTGAAGCAGTTAAAGGATGGATATGTTTTTCTTTTCATTTGTCCTTATTTTCGAACTTAATTTAATTTTTCTGTGTGGGTTCATGAGATATTTCTAAAGATAACATTAAATCCCCATCGCGTTGAGATCATGAAATGCTTCCGCTGCTCTTGGATGATGGTCTACAAAAATAAAGTACTGTTTGTTCTACCGTTTTCTTCAGAAAATAATATTATCTTCTTGATTGCAACTGATTGTGGTGAAACTCACTGGAGACCCTTTTGATCGAAAGCAAGAGTGGGGAAAATCCCTGTCATAGTTGTAGAATGATCTCAGTGGGTTTTTCCAGCGGCCCTGATAATTTTGTGTGTAGTGAGTCTCCAGACACCCAACCTTGTCCTCCAGCCCAGTAATCCTAAGAATTCTGCTTTCTCCCTTAGGGAGTTTTACACATTGTTCCTCAACTTCTTTTTGATGCTTCCTTGTCTTCCTGCAGCTTCATGAATAGGTTTCTGTGTAAAAGTGGGGTTGTAAGGTCAGAGGTAAATCACTCCTTTATTCCTAGCTTTTTACGCTTTCCTTTCTCTGCTGCAGTTTGGGACAGAGCTAATTTTTCACTGGGGGAAATTATTAGTGCTCCTCTCAAAGGAATTCTGTCCACGCCCTACAGTGACTCTGACTTCAGCCGCACCTTCTGTGTGGACGGGAGGACTGGGAAGTCTTAGCGCGTGACCGTTGAGGGTAGTTGCTGTAACGTGGGCGTGGGGACAGAGAGTGGAACAGAGAAAGGAAAAAAATACAAGAGGAATAATTTATGGCTGATTTGAAATAGTGTTTGAGTAAGGGTACTTTCATTTTTATCTATAAAGGATGGTGGGCCAAGGGATAAATGAATCAGTGCATTTCATGACAACTTAAGGTACATTGTTTAAAGTGGAGACTAAACTGTAGTGAATTGGCTGTTACGAAAAGACTGAAAGGACTTAATTGTAAGGAAATCATTTTGATCGATACCATGGATATATTAGAGGTTGATCAAGAACCCTTCTGTTTGTTGAGATGTTTAACTTTTACAGTAGGTGACATGCGGTTGTGTTGACTTCCTTGTCAATAAGAAGTTTTTAATAGTCTTCCTCTGTTTTCTGAAGTGGCTTGTGTAGGACAGGGATTTCATGGTGGTTCGGTAAACCTTGCCTGTAAAACTACCTGTCCTAGCTTTAATTTTTATTGGTTTATTGCTTGTATTTTTTTAGTCCATTTTGTATAATTTGCCCATAGTGTTCTTTTATGTTTTTTTTATTAACTCTAAATGGAATTTTGTTAGACATTTGTCTGTTTCATGAGTTATTTTCAAAGAGCCAGCTTTCAGTTTAGTTGATTATTCTATTCTTTATTATTACTTTGTTTCTTAATTCTATTCTGTTCTTGTTGCTTAACTTAATTTGCTGTTTTTCTTATAAAAAATAAGTTGAATGCTTTAACTAATTTATTTTCCATCTTTCATGTCTTATTATTAAGGCATATAAGACCATAGATTTACCTCTGAATGCTGCTTTACCCATATCCAGCATATGGTGATAAATAGTACTCACATTAATTTCTAAATATTTTGTACTTTGTAATGTTAACTTTTTTCCCAACTGTGGGTTTGGTTTTTTTTAGGAGTGCATATTTAAGTTCCCAGGAATACAATTTTTAAACTATCTATTGACTGTTGATTTCTTTTTTTAACTTTATTTTTATATATTTTAAGATTTTATTTGTTTATTTTTAGAGAGGGGAGGAGAGGGAGAAAGAGAGGAGGTGAAACATCAATGTGCGGTTGCTTCTCACGTGCCCCCTACTGGGGACCTGGCCTGCAGTCCAGGCATGTGCTCTGACTGGGAATGGAACCAGCAACCCTTTGATTCACAGGCCGGCACTCAATCCACTGAGCCACACCAGCCAGGGCTAACTGTTGATTTCTTATTTAATTGTAGATAATATGGCCTATATACTTTTAGTTTTATTTTTTAAATACAAATAACTCATAATAATTTTTGTTCTAAATGATTAAACATTTACTGATATATTTAATCAATTTCTGTTATCAGCATTGGTCATTTCTTGTATTGCTTTCTTTCTCTTTGAATTAATTCCCTCTTATTTTTGTAAGAAGGGATCCTATAGTAGTTCTTTTAAGTTGGGGTCAGCACGCAGTAAACTTTCTTAGTCTCCGTATATCTGAAAATGTTTGATTTTGCATTTACTCTTGAGTGGTGTGGTTAGCTGGTTGTAGAATTTTTGACTCACAATTATTTTCATTCAGCACTTCAAAGGTAGTTTTCTGTGTTCTTCTACCATCTTCTGTTGCTAACGATGTATCTACTGTTCTCTAATTGCCATTATTTTGTAGGTTTTAGGATTGAGTTTATGTCCTGCAATTTCACACAGTATGTGTGGGTGTTGGTTTACCTCTATAATGCTCAGTAAGCAGAATATACTTCTGAGCATAGAATTTAGATCTTTGTTCAGTTTTGGAGAATGCTTAGCTATTTCTTTTCAAGAGGTAGTATCTTGCCATTTTCTGTATTTGTTTACTCTGGGGAGTTTGTCAAATATATGTTTGAGGCTTACCTTTCATTCTTTCCTCTGTTTCTTTATTACTCTTTTATTTTTAATTCTGAATTCTCTGTAAATTCCTCGCTATTATCTTCCAGTTCATCTGTTCTGACTTTGGCTGTGTGCAGTCTGGTTTTTATCCTAGTGAGGTTTTCTTGTTTTGTTCTAATGTCTCAATCCCCAAATTTCTAGTTCCTTGTTATTCACATCTCCCCAATCTTGTTTTATTTCTAACTGTTTTTGTTTTGTAATTTCTTGCTTCTTTTAAAATTTTAAAAAATTTGTAGTGAAGTTTGGGGTGGTTTGGGGTTGTTCGGGTCTGTAATTCGGTTCATTAGCCTGAAGGACTGCGGGCTAAGAGGAAGTCCGAGGCGGCATTTCACACGCTGAGGTGAGGTTTATGTAGCTGTGATGACTTACGCTGTTCTCCTTCACCTTTCACTCCGATAGAGACAAGGCCTTTAGAACTTTACAGGAAGCCCTCAAGTGCAACTACGAACACTGGCAGATCTGGGAGAACTACATCCTCATCAGCACTGATGTTGGGGAATTTTCTGAAGCCATTAAAGCTTATCACCGGCTCTTGGACTTAAGAGACAAATACAAAGATGTTCAGGTAGGCTATTAACATTCTGTTATTTCAGTGTGCGTTTGGTATTAATATTTGATTAAAGGATATAAATTGTTTCCTTGATTATAAACAGGAAAATGTTGCTGAACACATGCAATATATAAAAAGGGTGTTTTTTTCTGTAGTCAAATATTCTGTTACATATTAAATCTGGCATTCCAAGGTCAAATGTTTGTGCAGTCACAGATTAATATTACTGTGGCCCAGTTATGAAAGTCTGATGTGTAGTTTGCATATGTAGTCAGCCTACAGAAACTAAACCGAAGGCTGTTTGTGTTAGTTATTACTTCGGTTGTACCATGTACTAGCTGGAGGAAATCCCACACTTGTTTATTTACTCACTGAGCAGGCATTTACTACATACTTGCCAACTATTTGAACAACACAGAAATGAAAACTTAACATTTTCTTTGCAATATTTAATGAGCTGGTCCTCCTCTTGGTGAGATGAAGTCATAACTGGTTGACTCTTAACACAGCACAAAAAACACTAGATCCTCAGAGAATGTGGGAGACTCGAAGCCCCTGTGTTTGTCATCCAATAGGATTAAATGTGGAAGACCTCCTGGGCTCACCTGTGGTTGAAGGCAGTGTACCAGGGCAAGGCGCACAGGAGGGTGTTGGGTCAAAGTCCGAGGGCTTGGAAATACAACACTTTATTTGCAGTAATGAACATACTCTATTTAACATGGTGAATTTGGAATTATGAAAAAAAAAACAGAAATAACTACAAATAACATCTAGTATATGGTAAAATCTCACTACCCTTTTGACTTACTGTGTGTACTTGAAATGTTTCAAAATGTACCTCACCTGGGCCCAGTCTTACAGTCCCAGCCCTTGACCTATGCGTGCTTGGTCCTGCAAACCCAGCTCTAGAACTGGCCGAGCTACTTTAAGGCTCACGTCCTCGGTAACCACGTGAAACATCTGTGGTTTCAAGTAGTACCATATACCCACTTATAGGAGCTATGTTGGCACCTTCAGTTACTTTCCTTTTTCTTATTTTTTGTCCTTTTTAAATATTGCATATTGACCATCCGTTATAGAAAGAAGGACCTTAAATCAATATAGTGAAGACCAAATAAAACATGGATGGAGGCACAGCAGTTTTACACCCTGGAGAGGACAGGAACCCTGGTAACTGTAATTGGCACAGTCCTCTGGCAGTCTAGTACTTGTTCTGTTCGCAGAGCTGAAATTCTCCGCTGAGGTGCTGCTTTTTCTTCTACTCAGCCCCTTTGCAAAGGGTACCAATGAGGTTTTGAACAGATTTCAATGTTGCCCGACTGCTGAGCATGGGTCAGAGATTCGAAAGTGCTTATCTTTTTTTATAGTTCAACTGTAATTTTTAAAAAGACCCCTCTCTACTCAGAAAGCATTCTAAAGCCTGCTCTTAAAATCTCAGGGAGAACGTAATTTCTATTGATAGTACATTTCATTTGACATTCGAAATAAACTCTTATTCACTCACATTAAAAATGTGTATAAAATCCTCAAACCCATACTCCTCATTTAGCCCAGCATTCTGTAGCATTGTGAACTGCCAGAGCAAGAATTCTTGCTGCTGGAGGGGTCCTGAGTAAGCTGCACCCCCACCAGAGTGGAGGGTGATGCTCCTCCTGGCTGATCAGACAGGGAGGAGCGGGCCTCCAAGCGGCCAGCCTGCTTTCCTGCCCTCCTGGCATTGCTGCTGGCTGCCGACACTGTTGTCTCTTCCCGAGTTGCCTTAGAATTGGCTTCCTTGGTCAGTCTGATCCCATTAATCTGTCGTATGCCCCCAATTTCTAACGGATCCACTTTTTTTTTCTGATGTGAGCGTGGTTTCCCCTTTCAAGTCCATATTTTAACTCATGGCAATCCTTCATATCTGCTAAGGATTAGTGAGAGCTGGCTAGCCAGACTAGCTTTTTAGTTCCTGAGACAGTTCTGATCATCTTTTGTACTCAGCGCCCATAGGAGTGGTTTTACCTGAAGAGCCCCATGGCCAGGACTGGGCCCCTCCTCTTTCTCAGGAGGCAGACTTGTGCGGGCTGCAGTACAGAAGCATCCAAGGGAGCGGACTCTCCTGTTTTACCTTTACCAATTCTCCCCTGCTCTGAGAGGCACACACATCAGGGCAGAGCGGGACATGACGGAATGGTAACAACTAACGTTCAGGCAGGGCTTGCTGTGTCCAGACAGCATTCTAAGCACTTGACGCGGGTTAACTCAGGTCAGCCCAGCTCTGAGGTAGGCGTGTGCTCTCAGAAGCCCTGTCTCATTCCAGAATGTTTGCATGTGTCTCCCCCCCCTTGTTCTAAGGAAATTAATGATATGAAACATGATAACTGTTCCAAGATTGTTTTGTAAATCTATTACTTCTATATCATAAAGAGTTATAAAGCCATTATGGTGTTGCTAATTGTAGTTGATTTAGACGGTATTGTATATCAAGTATGCCAAGCATCTAAGAGGCGCTTATTCCAGAAAAATGGCAAGACAAAACGAAAGAGTGGCTTTACTGACGATGACAATTCAGAATGAAACGGGTTCGGCCTTGCTCGTTCCAGTCTCCTGCAGGTACAGCAACTGCAAACGTATTGGAGAATTTTCCTTAGGAGCTTCCCTTGTTCTCACCACTGCCACTCTCCCCAGCGTAGGTGTCTCGTTTTCTTTCAGGATGTAAAAGCTCTTGCAAATGTTTAGAATAACACTGCTCTTCATGAGCATCTGTAAATGTGTCGGGAGAGAGGCGACAGTTAGAATAATATATTGGTACTCACAGTGGTAGATACCAAGGAGATGGCTCCAGCAAAAATAAGCGGTGTGTAGGTAGTGGATTCTAACGACACAGCTTTCAGTTGTTGCTTCGGCACGTTACACACCTAGTCAGATCCACTGGAATTGTAAGAACATGTGCTTAGAGATCTTTCAGGAGCCTTCTCTAAGACAAATAAAGGAACTCAAATAACGGTATTTATTCAAAGGAATTCCGGGCAATTCTCAGCATAATTCGTTTGGGAATAAAAAGGTATTTTTCTTAAGTTTTTAATGAAGAACTAATAAGGAAGCAAAGTTCAATGAAAATGTAAGGAATGATAATAGAGTGTAACATTACATTGTTAAAATTTTATCCATACTTTTCTTTTTCATAAAAAAAAAGTCTTAAATCATTCTGAACGTCAGTGAAAATTTAATTGTTTCCTAGAGAAAATGATTAGGACTTCATTTAAAGTCATGGCTAGCTAATACTTTAATCTCTTTTTCCCTCTAATTCTTTCTTTGTTCCTCAAACTCAGAATATGGAACAAACCTTCTTTTGCACACTGGTCTTCATCTGAGCATGAACATTTCGATGAGTTTGAAACTCGTTTCTGGAACAGTTGAGTATTTTTGGAAACACTCAAGGGCAGCACTTGGACTCGTGGGACTTGGTCCTGCAGCCCTGTGCCGCTCGCAGGAGCCCCAGGCCTGGGCCCGTGGTGAGAACGGTTGCTGATGAACAGGGCGCTTTGAGAGATGTGCTGTAACGCAGCGTGCTATAACGATGTTATGGCTATTAGCTTAATTTTTTACATTTGGTTTTGGGGGAATGTTACTAAGAACATAATGACTAGATAACCAGTAACTTTTCTCGGGTCACATTATGGTCTTTAGCACCTTATGGTAGACACTTCCAGGTGTTCAGGTGGAGAAAGGACCACCGTGAGCTAATGTTCAGTTTACACCAGGCCCTGTTAACAGCTCTCTTTTGAAGGCTCACAGAGTGCCGACGGCAGTGTTCAGTCTCCGGCAGGCGTGGGCAGAACCACTCCATAGTGGTGAAATCGTCACTGCAGGGCAGCCTGGATGGCCAGTGGTGGACACAGTCCTATTTGGCTCTGTTGTGTATTTCTGTCACTGTGCTTTCTGACAGCTAGACTGTGTACACCAAGACAGTTGATGGATTGTCTGGAGTATTTTTGTCTTGGCTAAAAAAAGTTAACTTAATTCGATTCTGTAAGTTCAACAACAGGTGTCTTTCATTAAAAAAAAACAAAACAACTCTCTGATATTCTTGTGTTTGACCCTAGCCGACCTCATTCTATTTTAAAAATAATTATTTATTGATTTTAGAATGAGGAAGAGAGAGCAAAAGAAACATTGATTTGTTGTTCCACCCTTTAATGCATTCATTGGTTGATTCTTGTATGTGCCCAGACCAGGGATTGAACCCGAAATGTTGGCATATCTGCATGACCCTGTAATGCAGGGAACCCAATGATGTGGTTATTGTCACTTTAATTTTCTCATGGCACGCTCATTTTTCTACAGACACAGAGCAAATTAGCTACAATTATTCTTTTTTCACTCTTTGTGATAAGAATGACCAGATACACTACCTTTCTCATTTCCTGCCTTTACTCTCTATGTCTTAATTTTGACTAATTCATAGATTAGTATGCCAGGAATACTTTTCTGCATGGTTCATATATCTATATTCATATCTGGGTTATACATATTTTTATTAATCTGTCATAAAACTAATTTTCATGTTCCTGCATAATTAGTCCCTGTTCAGTTTCCCGCTATGGTGAATAATGCCACGAATACCCTTGTGGTCCATCTTTATTCATGCTTCTCTCCTCGGGGTAAATTCTAATGTCGACTTGTCCTTTTTTTCCTCCCCTCACTGCCCCCGCTTTTACCCTCCTTCCCGTCTTCCTCCTCCTCCTTTGACACCTTAGCATTTGGGGGGAAAATTTAAATATTGCATGACTGTGCCCCATTTGCTGTTCGCAAGTGGGAGAGAAGGGAGGCGGGTGAACATACGTCGAGTGCTCACCATGTCCCCATGGTGGCCTTTTACGGGACACGCAGTGTTTGAGGAGGATGCTAAACACCCCTCCTTGTGCAGCAGATGACGTGTGACCCAGGAAGGGAGTATGACTTGGCCAGTCATGAGCTGGTGGGAATCGAAGCTAGAAGGCCCATCTAGGCACGCCTGTTTTCTTTGTGTTAAGTTGAAGTCTGTGGGAAGATTTATGTTAAAAAGCACATTTTCCCATCATATTCATGTGCATGTGAACTATATCTAACAAAGCTTTTTTTCCAAATTGGTGTATAAATTATATATAATCAAATGCACAGATCTTAAGTGTAAGTTTGCTGTGTTTTGACCGCTGTATGTTCTCATGTCACCACTTCTTGGAACAGATGTGCAACTCTGTCCTCGTGTGCCCCTTCCCAGGCCCTGCCCCCTCGGCCAGGCAGCCACTTGCTGATTTCTGTCACCACAGGTCAATGCTGCTTTTTCTGGAATGGCGTATAAGTGGAACCGTGTACCATCTATTCTTTCACGTGGATGTTGTGTGGCTGTAGGGCTCTCTTTGGGGATGGAAGGAGGTGGTATTGGTGTGTGCGGGCAGGCTGCCAACCAAACTGAAGTTCTAGAACAAGTGGTGGCTGAGCATCACCTGAAAGAAAAGAGCAGAGAGAGGGACATATTTTATATAAACTATGTCTCTGCCATGTAGGTGCTCTCTCCATTTTACTGCTGAAATATCTGAGACTCAGCAGGAGAACTAACAAGGCTGATGTTCCACAGCTAACTAAGTAGTAAAGCCAGGACTTAAAGTTTGGAGTCTGGCCTATTTATCCTGAAGCCTGTGCGTGCTTTTCCCACATGCTAAGTTTTTTTTTCCTTGTAGAAGCAAAAAAGAAAATGTTAGACTGCCTACCTCACTCTGATAACTGAAGCTGGGGAAGCTGCGGGTCGGGGTTATCAGCCCGGGCAGCAGAGTGGGTTCCCTGGAGAGGGCCAAGTGGAGCGGGGCGTCAGCCAAGCTCGGGAAGTGGCCTCACTCCTGGCCTGCAGCCCTCCTGGGCAGTTTTGTAACTGGACCGAAGGCAGGCCGATTCCTTCCTGCTCCAAAGACCTCCAGGATTCAAGGGCCAACACGTGTGCTTTTGGCCAGGCTTTTGGTGAGACTTGGCCAGGGACTTCAAGGTTTGTGTTGGCGAAGAGGATCGGATCGTTAACGCTTTTCTCTTTGCAGAGACTCCTCAGCATTTATATCAGAATTGCTTCTCCTCCGTGCGAGAAAACATCCAGTCTCCTCAAGGGCTAGTGGTGGTTCCACACCATCATCCTCTGCTTGCAGCATCCCCCAAGCATGGTCTATGGTGGAGGCGAGAAACAGGCTTGGGGCAGAGAACGGAATGAAAGTTCTGTGTCACTGCGATGAGTTAGAGGTGCAGGAGAGGGCTCTAGAAGTCATTGCGTGGACTCAGTAACGTGATGTTGGTTTAGGTGGGGTGTGAGGGACTACAGCGCTGTTTATAGGGATAAAAATGAAAGCCCTCTAAGCATCCGGGCTCAAAAAATATGCTTAGATTATTTTATGGTATATAGATTGAATTCCAAATCAACTAAATGTTTGCTAAATATTTCCTCATCTCAGATAAATTAGGAATAAAATTGGATACTTAGCAAATTTTCTAAACTTTGAAACAAGGAGAGCTTAAAGGGATTTTCATGACTTCATTATAAAACATGTGACAAAAGTATTTGTAACAAATAGGAAAATAAAAATCTAATAATATGCTTGTTATATAAAGAGTTAACATCTGCTACAGGAATGAACTGGGACAGAGTAAAGGATTCAGAAACAGACTCAAGGAAGTTGAGAATTCAGTATATGACAAGGATGGCATTTAAATCTGTGGGATGAAATTAGAGTATTCTATATGTATTGGAATAGTTAGTCCAGCATCTGGGACCAAACACTGAAGCTCTGTATCACTCCTTAAACCAGAAGAAGCACAGATGGATAACGTATTTAAGTCGGAATGCCGTGAGCAGCAGGCTTGTGTTGCAGGTACCAGCACGGATTCTGGGGTTTGCCAGCCGGGCCTGCTGCGTGCCTCTGCCCGCCACTGGCTGTGTGACCTCGGGCGGGTCCCTCGGCCACTCGTTCTGTGGTTTCCTGGAGCGGGAAGATAGCACTGGGTTGGCCAAAAAGTTCATTTGTTTTTTTCCATAAGTGGTTTAGCTGTCTTTAACTTCACGTGAAACAATTTTGTTAGATTGTATTGTGACAGCTGTCATATCAACCTGCATTTAAAAAATCAGAATCGGTGAATTTTTGTGTAGCCATTTTAATACTGAAGATGGAAGAAAATATGCAACATTTTCATCACATTATGCTTTATTATCTCAAGAAATGTAGAAACACGACCGAAATGGAACACAGATTTGTGCAGTGTGTGAGGAAGGTGCTGTGACTGATCGGACACGTCAGAAGTGGTTTGTGAGGTTTCGTGCTGGAGGTTTCCCTCTGGTTGTGGAGACTGTGGAGATGCTCCACACTCGGGTGGACTGCTTGAAGTTGGTAGCAGTTAAATCAGGACACTAATTGAGAACAATCAATATTATACCATGTGGGAGATAGCCGGCATGCTCAAAATATCCTAATCAGTAAAGTTATTGGTGAAAATGAAAAATGTGTCTTTTATGGAAAAAAACCTAAATAAGTGGACTTTTCAGCCAACCCAGTTCTTAGTTTCCTGGAGCTACTGTAACAAATTACCAACTTGGTGCCTTCAAACCACAGAAGTTTATTCTCTCCGTTCACTTCTGCTGACTAGAACCTGAAATCAGGATGTTTGCTGAGCCATTGCCTGCTCCGAAGGCTGCTTCTGGCTTCCGGGGGTGCCTGGCGTTCCTTGGCTGGTGGCAGCGTCACCCCGCCTCCGCCTCCCCGCACCCACTTCTTACCTCCTCCCTGTGTCTCTGTGCGTCCTCTCCTCTTCATCTAAGAACATCAGTCCTTGACTTCAGGGTCCACCTCATCCAGTATGACCTCGACTTAGCTGATTATATTTGCAAAAACCCTGTTTCCAAATACGGTCATATTCTGCAGTGCTGTGAGGACTTGAATTTTGGGGGGACATCATTGGACTCACCACAACTTTCATGCTTCCCTTTCGGGGGAAAAAGCAGTGGCTTGGAGAAGAGTGGGATCGGTAAAGTTACGGGGTGGACCCAACGCACACCCCATTGGGTGTGGCGTGTGCACGGAGGCACACCACGGAGGCACACCACGGAGGCCAGAGAGACCTTGATCAGTAATGTGAAGTTCTCGCCTTTGACAAACAGCACCTGGTGTTCGAACATCTGGAAGTGAGGGGAGAGATAGTTATAATAGGGAGGGAATGGATAGAAAAATGAAGAAAGCTTTTTTTTTTTTACGATTTTATTTATTTATTTTTAGAGAGGGAAGGGAGGGAGGGGGAGAGAGAGAGAGAGGGAGAGAGAGAGAGAGAGAGAAACATCAACGTGTGGTTGCTGGGGGCCATGGCCTGCAACCCAGGCATGTATCCTGACTGGGAATCGAACCTGCGACACTTTGGTTTGCAGCCCGCTCAATCCACTGAGCTATGCCAGCCAGGGCTGAAGAAAGCTTTTCAAAGAGAGAAACTTACTTAGCCATAAGTAATATTGAAAGAGAAGACCAGGATCCCAGGCCATGATGGAAAAATTGAGATTTTAAAAAAGGTTCTATTATTTGGCTTCAGGAGATTATGATATTATCTGAAATACCATGAAAAAAATTGTGTATGGATAAGTACATACTCTGGAAAGAGGGTTCAGAACTCTTATTTGATCCATATAGGTTCAGAAAATAGTTAAAATAGTCATCTTTTCAGGTAAAAAGGCAAGTAGCCCTTCCCTTGTAAACACTCCGGGTTAGAGTTTACCTCTGTAACGTGCGTTGTATACAACCGGGAAGGTATTTCTGAATGCGTTTGTCTACCGCACGCACGTGGGTGCTTTGTGCGCACTCACATCCCTCCGGTCACCTCCGCACTTCCCTGCTGCTCTTTGGCCGAGACTCGGCAGCAGCAGCAGCTTCTTCCCACTGGGTGTCCACTTCCTCAGCTCCCTCCACTTTGGGAGCCCTGCCATTTAGGCTCGTCTCCAGCAGTCTGCCTAACGTACAGTCGTCAAGGGACGTGTCCGCACGTCCAGGGACGGTTGCCAGCCCTCAGGGTTCTCAGCCTGTTGGCAATACCGAACACTGCTGACCTGGCCTTCCTTCCTGCAACACTTGCCTCACTTGGCTGTCAGGATTTCACACTCTGACCTTACCTGCTGCGGCTTCCTCGGCTTCCTGGCTTCCTCGAGTCCTTCGCAGAGCCATCCTCCCCTTTTGTTCTTTGTGACAGTGGCTCCAGGCTCTGTCCTCACCCTGTTTTCCTTCCCCACAGATGCCGCTGCCCAGGGGAGCATACTGTTCCTTTGGGTTTTCCCTCTTATCTTCCTGACTATCTGACACAAGTTAAAGTTTCCCTCCACGTGACCCTTTAATCCTGTTCCAGGAAGGGCATTCAGTTGGTTTATTGAACGGTGGTTGTCCTTTTGCAGTTTCATCCCTGTTGGCTCACACTCCCTAGGGACAGTGGCTCTTCCGGTAACTTGTGCCTGGTGGGAGGGGCTGGAGCAAAGCCCAGGGCCTACCTTGTGCCCTTCCTGGTGGTTTGGGGCCACAGGGGGATCGCCCCTTGGATATACTTTGCCACTGCCCCCTCCCAGCACCACCACGTGGTCCTGCTCCTCAGGACGCCCCCTTATCTCTTACAGGCGCCACCCTCTCCCATTGTCCATCTTTTCTAGTAGTCACCCAACCGCAGCATGTGGGGGGAAGCTAGGAGGCAGCTTTCGGGGTCCAGCCGGGCCTCCTGGATCTATTGCTCTCTGTGTCCCACCCAAGTCAGGCCTCTGCCCTGGTGGCCTGCGCAGGGCTGGCAGTGGTGTGTGGGAGGAGAAAGCCTTTCTGGGACTGTCTGTAGCACTTTTCCACCCTGGGCCTCTCTTCTGCACCGTTGGGGACCTTGCCGTGTCCTTCTCCCCGGGGTTTCCCACGTGTTGACTGCTCCTCTCTCAGGTCCACCAACTGCCTCTCTTTTCAGGCAGTATACAGATTGGGGGCTCAGAAAAAGCAGCCAGCAACATGTTAGTCCATCAGAGTGAAAACACTGAGAACTTTAAAAAACTAGAGCAACAGATGAATGTGTTCAGTAACATTTTCCCATCAGCTTATATTGTATGCAATCTCTATCATGAAGACTCACAATAAAACTTTTGACACTGGGAAAAATGAGCTTAATACAAATTCAGAAAAAATTGAAGTACCTTAAAAGGAAAGGTCTTTGCTCAACTAACATTTGGAAAGAGATTGTAATTCACTAACAATAAAAGAAATGAGATTCAGAGTAACAACAGCATATACCATTAATAGAACAAAATATCAGAGACTTAAAAAAATAGATATTCCCAGTGCTGGTAATATTCAGGGAAATGACACATTTTCATTTACGACTAATGGACATCTAATTTGATTTAGCTCTTTTAGAAATTACCTAACTTACCCCTAGAGTTTTAAAATGATTATTCCTTTGATGTCATAATTCTGTTCCTGGTATTCTAACCTAGCAATTTTTAACTGGTGTGCCACAAGAATTTGTAACACATGCAATGTCTGACTGTTTAGTCAGGGGCACTGACCTCTTTTCCCTGAGATCAGTGGTCCCTGACCCTTTTGGCACCAAGGACCGGTTTCATGGAAGACAATTTTTCCATGGACCAGAGTGGGGGCGGGGGGATAGGAGGCAGAGCTCAGGTGATAATGAGAGCAAAGCTTTAATGCTCACCCACTGCCCACCTCCTGTTCGCTCCTAACAGGCTATGGGGTTTGGGGACCCTGCCCTAGACTGACAAATCAAAAAATGACAACAGCCAACACAACAATAGCTGTCCCGTGTGAATGAATCAAAATTATCCTTAATTTTTTTTGTCAGATTGGCAAAAAAAAATGTATTTTTCAGGGTGCTACAGAATTTTAGTAATTAGTTTATATGTGCCATGAGATAAAAAAGGTCGAAAATCGCTATTCTTACCTAAGGGAGGCTTGAGTGTGCAAAACATCTTTTGGCACAAAAAATGCATCGAAGTGTTATTTATAACACTAATAACAACAGTGATAGCACGTGGAAACAGCCTAACTAGTTTCAGGGGAGCTGTTAAACAGATTGTGGCCTATCAACCCAATGGAATATTTTGAATTTATTAAAATAATTATTTTATATGAAAGCATGAAAAAGTTCTATGACATGTTGAGTGAAAAGGGTAAAACAGTTTATGTAGTATTATGTTAAAAATTTACACATAATAAAAAGGTTAGAAAGAAAATAATTGTAATGTTAGTAGTGCTTGATTTTATTTTTCTTTTTCATTAGGTCTAATGTCTTGGGGAAATTTTTAGTTAAAAAACTACACAAGTCTGTCTAGGTTTGGTTGACTCAAGGTTTGGTTCAGAAATGATAATAAAATAATCAAAGTTAATAGCATACACATGTCATAAAAGAGAAATCTTTCCAATATAAAAGAACTTACTTGTATAAGTTACAATGATCTTAAGTTATAAGTTACAATGATCTATTTTCCAAAGAAGGGTTAAATATGTTTGTTTTTAGTCTGGATAACTAGAATGTTTCTTAGTGGGAGGAAAATGATAATGTTAGCCAGTAAATTATTAAATTACTCTAATGTTCTTCTTCAATAATTATGTTATCACTTTAAAACCATTTTTAAGGTTACACAATGTATTTTAATAACTTTTTTCCCTTCAGTGCATGGTGCTTTCTTAATTGCAGGAAACAACATTTCAGTGAACTTTCGTTGAAATGTAGTGTACATAGAGAGAATGTGTAGATCATTAGCAAACGTAAGAACTGTCGGGGGGGGGGGGGCGGGGGAGGTGCACACCTGTGTGACCAGCCCCCAGAGCGCACGTCAGGTTGTCACTGGCGCTCCCAAAGCCCCTCCCTCCGCCTCCTCCCCGCGGCCCACACATGCCGAGGACTCAATTTTATAGCAAAATCTAAGACGTGAATATTCATGTCATCATTTTTCATCTTTGCCAATCTTCGAATGTATTTATTCTTGCCTTTTCTCTATTGTTAAATTAAATTTTTGTTTTATTAAAATAGCCCATACATCCTGTTTTACAAGCTAAGTAGCAGTACAAGTCTCATAACGCAGCAAAGGAATTTCCTGCTCCACCTCTTCCACTTTTCAAGCCCCTCCTCCCCAGAGGGGAGGACCCCTTCAGTATTCTTTCCAATGGTACATTTTCGTGTTTCATAATGATAGTTACATACTGCTCTTCTTCATTAACCAAATTTAGGTGTTTTTAGTTGACTTCCTATTATAGTAAATGAGGATTTAACTCTTATACCAGCATTTCTGCTACTTCCCTGTCATATTCCAATATATTTACATTAATTTTTTTTGTAAAATGAATATTCTCTGTTAACATTCAGTCCCTATGTCAATAATATTTAGTATTACAGGACGCTGTGATTGGGGGTATTTTTTGCTTTTTGTTCATGATGTCAATACTTGTCTTGGTTTTCATGGTTTTCCCTGTAAGCCTCTGGTGTAAAATCACGTTCCCTCCTGCCCCGCATCCTCTGGCTCTATCTCTGGACAGCCACCGGCGCTTGTCATCGCCCAGTCCAGTGGAGTCTTCTGCCCCGATCTTTTGTGGGCGGCTCTCCCGCCACTTTCTCAGCCCCAGGTCCCCTGACGTTACCGTCTCCCACCTTCCTGCGCACTCGCTCCCACGCGCTCTCTCTCTCTTCGGTGCCCGGGCCTCTGTCCCTCTCCCCTCCCTTTATGTGTTGTTTGTTAAAATCCCGTCCAGTCTGCTTCCCTCCCAGCACAGCCTCTCCAGGCAGCGTCTGCCAGGCCGTGAGTGGCTTCTGTTGTCTCCTTCTCCGCAGAGAACTCTCTTCTAAGCTCCAGATCCAGCTACTGCACTGGCCATCGCACATGGGAATAGAGAGTATAAAAAGCAAATTTGCCATTGCGTCTGCTCCCACTCACGGTCCCATTCCCTTCTTGTGGTATCTGCCTGTGAATTAGGCAGAGGTGTTTGGTGTCCGCCTGCCCACACTCCCTTCTCCTTGCCCTGCCCCCATAGCCCACGACACCCCAGCTCCCTCCCCTTCCACAGTTCACACACACCCAGTGCCAGCACGAGGTGCTTCCCCTCTCTCGGATGCCAGCACTGCCGCTCTCGTTTCTGTGGGCTGGAAGACGAGAAGTTTTCTCCCCCTCATAGTCCCCTCGTTTAGGCTACAGTGAGGGGATAGGATGTTGGGCTGACTCTGAGATCCCAGAAAAAATAAAGTACTTTACTAACTTAGTATCCTTCGTTTGTACATGTTAGTAACTGCTGGAATAGACCAACCACTGTCAAAACGTGTTAATTCTGGAAATGTTTACAGAATGAGCCCTTGAAACAAGTGTAGGAATCTGCATTTTCTCCTTTATTGTTACTTTCAGATTTAAAGCCATGAGTGGGATTGTAATATGAATTTCATTATTTTCAAATTTAAAACTACACATGTGGGATTGTAGTGTGAATTTATAGGCAGAGATAATGTACCTTGTCCAAACAAGAAAGAAAAAAACACAATTGAATGTTCTCCTGCCAACTTTTATCTCTGTGTATAACTAGGACCGTAAGTCTGGGCTCACCTTCCTCAGTGCTCGCGGTCCAGAGGAGCTCCGTTCGCTCAGCCACAACCCACGCGCGGGTCAGGACGCGCGAGCCCGCTGACACACTGGCTGCATTTCTTTCGGCAGCACTTTCTGAAAGGAGCGCGTTCACTCTGTCTTTCTTTCAGGCGCTGTGTGCCAGGCACTAGGTTAGACCCTGGGGCACAGCTGATGGAAGGTGGTGCTCCCCCTGAAGCTCAGAGTGAGACAAAGATGTGGGCGCCCCCTCCCTCGGAACCTGGCTGCTCATGGTGCGGTCGTCAGACCCCCAGCACTGGCCCCCGCTGCGGGCCTGTTAGAAGTGCAGAATCTCGGTCCCAGGTGGCTCGGCATCTCCGCCCAGGATGCACATCTAACAGGATCCCGGCCGATGCCAGTGCTGTTGGCCCATGGGCAAGGCCAGGCCGGCTCTTTGGGTGCACCAGGCGCCTTTGCTGTCCCCAGCACAGCAGTCAGTGTCTGAGGATGTGCTTTCTGTGCCTCCTGGAAGCTGCCTTGAGATACCTTGTCTAATGCGTTATAAATACAACAGATGTGCCTTGTCAAGACAATGGAGCCTGCTGCGGAGCTCCGCCCATCGTCCGCGTCCAAAGCACGTGGGACAGAATGTGTAAAGGCTAAAGAAAGCAAGGTCGCCAGGAAGTTGCTAGGTGGTGGGCGGACCTGGGGCAGTCGGAAGGATAAGAACTACTTTCTGGGCACCCTGTGTGCCTAATGCAAATGCATTAGTCCTTTATCATTCAACAATCAGAAGAGCCAGGACCTGTTTAAGGAAGAGGGAGCTGGGGTCTGCATTCACTCCAGATAGATGGAGTGTGAGCAGTTGATGGGACGTGTGGGAAGGTAGGAGGTGCACAGTCAGTCATGGAGCTCCAGAGAGGAGCCTGGCTGGAGCCGTGCCACCTGTCGGAGCAGACTTGGTGAGATACACGAAGCCAGAGGTGTGGGTCAGACCGTTCTTAGTGCTCAGGTGAGGACGGAAGAGCCCCGAGTACAGGGCGCTGTGCGAAAAGAGCCCTCCGGGAGCCTGCCTGCAGAGGCGCCCGGAGAAGCAGTCGGCAGGCGGTTCTGGAGCGGGGGTGCAGGATGGCTCGACTTGTGTTCATTTTTTAAACATGTAGGGATGATACTCCAATAGGTCTTGTGAGGTTTGTCACTGTCATTGGTGAGGGTGATGGTGGCCCTTTGTTTCCATTACTGGTCGGTGGTTTCTAGCTTACCAGTTCCTGCCGTGCCTTCTGTAAGGTCCTGAAGATCCTGGTGAGGGCAGTGACCGACGGGATGACTGACCGCAGTGGGGCCACCGCCGCCAGCCTCAGGGGAAAGCTGCGGGAGTTACTGGGCCGAGTCACTTCGAAAGTGACAAACGACGGGGACATCTGGAGGCTGTACGCCCACGTGTACGGGGACGGGCAGAGTGAGAATCCCGACGACAATGAGAAGGTACGTCCTTCGTCACTCCTGCCTCTTGTCTGAACACACGCGTAGTGGGCCTTCTCTCCTGATGGCTGCAGGGAAAGTTTAATGATCTGGAAGATAAGATTAATGTGCTCAAATTTTCAGTTTTGATCCAGTCTTTAACATAACACTTTGAATTGTGGGCAGGTTAAGACTTGTGAGCATTCGTCTTTCCTCTGCCCATGAATTTTTCCTATACAATTGTTCTCTGTTTCCTGCCGGAGGGTCTCTAAGCTGCTCCCTACCTGCCGGAGCTGCAGCGAGCAGCTGGCTCTCATTGTGTGCTCTGCACCCTCCCCGCAGGGTCGGTGCTGAGGGTGAAGGTAGATGGGGTACAGGGACAAAAGAGGGTTTACATCTGAGATGGGGACTCCGAAAGGGAAAAGGGAAAAGGAACTAGATAAGAATATTGGAATCAAGCTTTTCAAGTCGCTACAAGAAATGCTTGGTAAAGGCTGCCCTGCCCTGCCCCCCCCCCGCCCCCCTAGTGCACCCAGTACACTCGGCAAGGCCGTGGGCCTCTTATCTCAGGACGCAGGAAACCTCCAGAGTTCCCCGGGTTGGAGTAATTGTGGTCTTTTCAAAGCAGCCACACAAATCAAGTGTACACCTGCGTGAGTTTAGAATTGGCCACAGCACAGCTAATTGGTGGGGCTCTTAGTCGTTCTCTCCTGCCTTGGTCCACCCGGCCAGCCCCTCCCAGTGCCTTGTCAGTCGGAGAACCTACTCTCACCGCACACACCCACCCCTGTGTTCGGTCCTCCTGCAGCTGCCTGGGTCACGTGCTCCCTTCCCTGTGTGGAATTGGGGTACTCTGAACTCTCCGATGTGTGAGTTCCCCCCTCAAGAACCGGGTTGTGAAAGGGAGAGAGTGATGCAAATTTCTGTGAGTTTATACACCTACCAATAATTCCAAAGTTTCAACAACTTCACATCTCATTCTTTTAACTGGTCTCTTGAGCTTCTGGCCACAAACGGTAAGGAAACGTGTGCACTTCCGGTACATTCCCAAGTCGGGCATTTACATACTTCTGTTTGGAGGGAAGGGTCTTGGCCCAGATACATCCATGTGATGAATCACCGATCGCCATCGAATGCTCACTTCTACCCCTTCTTTGAGGAGAACGAGAGACACTGGGCTGTATCACACAGATGCTGGTTTTCAAGTTGCAATTGGTTCCATATGACTTCCAGGAAACAGAGCTGAAACGTGATTTCCACTTGTTGTTCTGAATGCTGTTCTTTTTCTTTCCTCAGGCGTTCCAGTATCTCTGTAAGGCGTACAAGTGTGACACGCAGTCCAGTGGTTGGGAGAAAGACATTACGTCATTTAAGGAAGTGGTTCAGAGAGCCTTAGGACTTGCACATGGTACTTAATGCAACATTTGCTATTTTAGTGTATTTTTACTGATAAGGGAAAGTATTAGTCAAAAGTAAAATTTCACTACATTGAAATTGTTGTATTTAATTCAGCAAATCTTTACAGAACAACAACTGTGCAGCAGGCACTTTCAGACAATAAGGAAGAACTAGGATAGAGGTTTAAACACTGAAGAAGTGACAGGAAGTAGAAATGAAATATGAAATTATTTAGAGATATGAAATGTGTTTACACCTGTATTTAATCTCTGTGTCACGCAGTCTGTTTGCATTGATTACATAGTATTAATGATATCGGTTACATTTTCCTGACTCATATTCTTTATAGATGAAAATGTGTATTCATAAAATATATACATATCTGGAATGCATAGCAATATACAAAGAGCATGGCATATATAAGAGAAATAACAATATAATCAAATATCTTTGAGAAATGTAGTGGGTGATATTTGAGGGAGGGGTAGGTAACCTTATTCATAAAGTTGTGTGTCTGTGGGGTAAATATATTCCAGGTAAAGGCTACTTTAATTATTTGCATTAATGAAAAATATACCAGATAAACTCAGTGATGCACGTTTGTGTTTATGTTGGCGTATGGGTGGGGGGGTGCCCTGGGACTGCAGTTAAAACAAAGTGATGAAGCCGCCGTGTGAAAAACGGGATCACAAGGACCGTAAAGTCCTCCTCTAAGTTCTGCAAGTGACAGCGACAGCAAGTAGGGGCCAGTGGGGGCAAGGAGAAGGGCAGAGCTCTGGAGTCAGGGAGGCCTGCGCTCCAGGACCTGCTCTGCCACCTACGTGCAGGTGACTTTGGGGAAGTCATGTCACCTCCCTGAGCCTTAGCTCTCTCATCAGGAAAACGAGACTATACCCGCCTAGGTTCTGCAGGTCTGCAATTCCATATACCGTATGTTTCAGACTATAAGGCGCACCCCTGCCCCTCATTTAGGAGGAATAATGGTGGTTAATGTTGCTGTTGAGTTCTGTTTACATTTACATTGGTGAAATATGTTATTAAATATTTTACCACATTTTTTGCTTCAAAAATTTTTCCCCTATTTTCCTCTAAAACCTAGGTGTGTCTTATGGTCTGAAAAATACGCTAATTTAAATGTTAATCCCTTGCTTTCTTACCCTCACCTGGTTCCTTGGGAGGTGGAAGATCTAAGCTATGTGATAAGGGACTCAAACTAAAAAGAGAAAAATGAGGAACAAGGATAAAGTTTAACTTGCTTTTAAAGAAGTAATGATATTCAAGCAGGTTAGAAATAGGTTTAGTAGTTAATAATTCTATTTATGGCCTTTGAGATCACTGATGGAAAATATACGAATGTTCAGTTGGCTGGGCCATCTACCCCTTGACGGAGGAGGCTGCAGCGCTCTGCTCAGGCAATGGGAGTTGGGTGCGGGGAAGCTGGGTGGGGCAGCCGAGAGGCTGGTGCAGGACGGTGGAGGGGGGGCAGAGGCTGGAGTTGATGTGGCCTGTGCTGGCCTCACGGCGGGCGCGCTCCAGTGGAGTTTAGTCCTGTGCCTTTGGCCTTGTGTTTGGGGAAACCCGTGCCCAGATGTCTGACGTGCACAATTATAGCAGAGCGAGATTTGCTCTGAAGAATTTATCTCCTTCAATCTGCCAGCTCTCCACATTTCTGTGAACAGCTGGCTGAGAAACAGTCAAAGCCAAGGTATTTTCCGTGACCACCAAGCGCCGGCGTTAATCCTGTCAAATGCAAACATGCAGGTTAAGGAGCGCGCTAGGGAAAAATCTGTACTTGGCCCCTCAGAGTTGGTCTTAGGCTGTTTTTGGTGCTTTCTTTTATCAGGGAGGCCCTTGGAGGAAAACTAGTGTTTGCTTAAGTCCTCCTTTGACTTGAATCATTGGGTTGGTGCTTCTGCAACACTGTAAACATATTTGAGTGGACGCTCAGCTGTAGTTTCTAGTGATGTCTTAGATTTGTGAAAGTGACCTTAACCTTGCTGCCTCTGTGCACCAGTGTCAGTGGAAGAATCAGCCGGGTTTGTCTGTTACTTTCCTTTTTATCTTCAACACCATTCTGCACCTCACCCAATGCTGAAAAGGAGCTATAACATTAAAAAAATCTCCACACCATGTATTAGCTATTGGATTGCTGTTTTTAAGAGTAGCCATGTGCTCCAGAAAGCTTGATAAGGTACTGCAGTCTGTATGTAGCGTTTGGGACCTTTCTCTGACAGTAGTGTCATTGTGTGCCCACCTGTACTGTCTGCAGCGCAGGTATCCTCTTACAGTCTCAGCTATTCTGTTTTCTGGGGAAGGACCGGCAGAAGGTTGGTCCTCCTTTGCCATCCAGGAACCTTGAAAAGAATAGTGTTGCATTTGAACTTCAGTCTGCCTGGAGGGAATGCTGTTCTCCTGGGCTCCCCTGTGTGTCTGTCTACCTATCTGGCTATCTGTGCATCTCCGTCTCAAGTGCGTTTTGAAAATGGGGTCGAGGAAGGGACTAATAGAGTGTATGTTTGTCTTCTTGCTCTATTTTTGTTTTTCTCAGAATGAAAATAAAGGATTGAAAAGAGAATCAGCCTTGGCCCGGATGGCTCAGGTGGCTGGGCATTGTCCTGCGAACTGAAAGGTCGTCGATTTGATTCCTGGCCAGGGCACATGCCTGGGTTGTGGGTTCGGTCCCCAGTCAGGGTGATGTTTCTCTCCCTCTTTTCCTCCCCCCCTTCCACTCTCTCTAAAATTAAATAAATAAATAATCTAAGAAAGGAAGAAAGAATCACAGCTGTTTCTGATATAAGTTAGGAATCAATTGGCCCAACTACCACAGCCGTGGTAGGTACAATGTTCCTTACTAAGGGGACAGCCATCGTAACCCCTACTACTTCTGAGTTAAACCCTTTGGAAATGAGTTTAACATCGCCAATTACCATATATCCTTTCAGTCTTTAGCTGAGAAGTGTCTTAAGTCTAATTATTATTTTGAAATAGTAAAGTCAAGCCTAGTTTTCACCAGCCATGAAGATATTATGAATTAATGATAAAACTATTTTTGCCAGGCACAGGTAACCTCCACCCATTGGTTGGAGCTTGCATGCAAAAAGAACTCTATTTCCTATCCCTGGTCCAAGGCCTAGGGTGCGAAGTAGGCTTTAATTGTTACAGTCTTGAGTGTAGTTTTCAAATGTGTGGGTATTGTTCTGTCTGTAGCGAGTATCATTCAGAGGGACAAAAACAAGACCAGGTCAGTGGAGAACTGCCAGGTGTTGTATTTTTACAAAGCCCTTTGCTTGTTTCTGTAAAGTGTTAATAGCTGGGTCTTCTGCCAGGGAAGCTATGCCCCCTTCATAATTTCAAGTTTTAGGGGAAGGGCTCACCAGAATGCTGGGGGCAGAGTCGTTGGAGAAGAGAGACTTCCTTCTCCCCAGGCCCTGCCGATGCCAAGCCCGGCTCAGCAGCCAGAGCCAGGTTGTGGTCACGTCCCGAAGTGCAGGCACATCGATTGCTGATATCAGTTCTTCCAGTTGGTGATGTGAGCCCTGAGTGTGAAATTGCACTGAGAACTGAACCGTAAGCATCTGCCATGTCACTTCCTTGGGCCAGTGTCGTCAGCATCGGGAGTCCCCGTTAGGGACTCGGTCCTGGGGAAGCCACACTGAGGTGGGCCTCATCTGTTGGGCCCACTGCTTTGTGTTAAGTTTGATTTTGTCGGGTTCTGAGTAATTTCAGTGTGTGTGTGTGTGTGTGTGTGTGTGTGTTTGGTGGAGGTAGGGTCTCTTCCCAGTGGTCTGGAACTCACCAAAATTCACCTATTTTCCTCAAAATTCTCTTTTTACCAATAAGGTACCCTTCTGAAAGAAAGATAAATGGGAGAATTAGGCACATAATTATCCTTTTTCCAAATTAAAAACTTTCTATGGAAACTATTTCTAAAGCCTGTTACTGTAAAATCGTAATTAAAAAATTGTAGGGTTTTTTTTTTTACCTGTGAATTATCATCAGCAATTTGTACAGATGCTCTTCCCTGTGTTTCCCCCCCCCAGTGGCTGTGAGATGCAGCGAGAACAAGTCCAGTCCCCAGGAAGCTGTGCAGGCGCTGTCTTCCGTGCGGCTCCACCTCCGGGGCCTGGCGTCCAAGGCCAAGGTGAGAGCGGGAGGGGCAGCCGTCGGATGGAACCAGCCCTTAGCACCAGCCAGCTGCTCTTGAATTTCCTTTTCCATCAGCAGTGATTTTAGGCCCACGTTACATTTTAGGTGTTGGCCCCCAAGTAGATACTTGTACTGGTGAGGATCTTACTTTCTCAGTGGCTAGACCCCTGAGTGTGGGTAACTTGGGACTTGAGAAACTAACACCTACAGTCCAGCCCTTCATGCTTTTTCTAAACTAAATTAAAACACTGCTTTTTCGTTTATCACTTTTCCCAAAGTGGGACACATGTGCCCCTGGTAGCACTTGGGTAAACTTACAATCTTAATATATATTTATTTCAATGTGTATTGGAAAAAGTATAAGTAGCACAACAGACTTAGAATTTCATGAATATCATTGCTCATTTTTTTCATTTAGAGTAATGCTCCAGTGTTTTCTTTAAAAAAGACTTTGATTGTGTGAAAACTGCTTTAGAGAAAAAATTAGTAAGTAGGTTGTCAATAGATTTGACAAGAATGGTTGAGGTAGGTGGGTGACTCAGGTTTGACACCGAACACACACACCTTCAGTGGACACACGCAGCGGTGGCCGGGGCGGGGATGCCAGTGTGTTGCCCAGTTCTTGGGCCCAGCGAGCAGTGCTCCGGGGGCCGCCGCAGCGTCTTGGAGGTAGGTTGGAGCGTGCCTCTCAGAGCAATTCCTTTCACGGCAGGGGGCTCAGTTACTTTTATTTTGCCCCTTAGTTTTGGTTTTACTAAATCTTGATCATCCTTGTGGCCCCCGAGTCCTAAGCTGTAATTAATTTTCAAGTAATTAGCATAAAGCATCTGATTTATATGAATTTGAATATGAAATATATTTTTGCTTATATACACCATGAGTAGGTTTGCTTTGGATAAATAATATACATTCACCCAGAACCCATCCTACGACATGAATGGCATAATCGATATTCATAGCAAGCACGTCGCAGAGCAGAACTCGTCTGAATTCACAGGTTCGCGCGTGTCGTTCATGCTTTGTGGGGCCTGGTGCATCGCTAGGCGGTCAACAGAACAAACACCGCCGTTGCTGTGACAACGCTGTGGAGTTATTATGCAAGGGGAGCTGTAATTCTGTACTCTGTTTCTACATCATTTCAAAAAGATTTTCATTGTTTTGATAGTTCTACTCTGTCCTTTATGTTGCAGCAACTTTTTACGGATGTGGCCGGCGGAGAAGTTTCCAGGGAGCTGGCCGATGACGTGGCAGCTCTGGACGCCGCGGCGGCAGAGCTCCAGGACCTGAGCAACCAGCTCTGCAATCGGTGCTGACCGCCCCGAGTCCTTCCGGGCAGGGCTTTTGCCTCTGGGGTTTCTCTGTCCCCGTGTATCTGAAAGGCGAGGTATTGATTTTTAAAATAAATTTCTTTTTTATGACCAACACTCTTGCTTTTGTGATTTTTCCCCCCAAATATTTGAGTTGCCTGAGGTACATTAAATGAAAAGTCCCCTATTTCCTTAGCTTAGTTACAGTTGAATTCAGTATTTTTATTACTTTTGATGTAATTCAGCAAAAAGGAAAAAAAAGTTGTAGTTTCCTTTTTAACGTAGAGTTTATTCTCTCTCAGCTTAAAATGAATTACATCATTCTTTGGAAAAACTTGGTTCAAACCAGGGGAAAAAAAATCACATACTACAAGATTGTGGAATCATTAGATTGTCTGCTTTATTATCCAAAAGTGATAAAAGAGTATATTTGGTGATGGAAACCTTTACACTCCTTGAGATTTTATATCTGTGTCAGAAAGATACTAGCTTGGCTGAATTAGAAATGTGGGCATGGTTTAACTTCTAAGTCAAGAAAATGCGAGAAAAAAATGACCCCACTTTGGTTTCAGCCATCAGCCACCAGTGCCCAGGCTGAGCCTCACCGTGTGTCCCGCCAGCCCTGGAGAGGGTTATTCGGTAAGGTTGTTGTGAGTGAAGACAGCTACAAATGGTGCCATGTTACAAAATGCCAAAGTGAAATGCTTTCTTAGTAATGTCTATGGAAACAAATATTGAAGGCAGCAGCTGAGCTTAATAATCTTACTAGAAAATCATAGTGAGGAATTCTCGGTCCTGGCTTGGGTTGTTGAATTTTGGGTTCCATGCACAAGTCATTGGACCCTTGCTTCTTTCCATGTTATTTTTTTTTATAAGATGTTTATAATTTTGATTCCTTGCTTCTTTGGAAGTTTCAACTGCCTTTTGGGATTTAATCCATAACTGTACTCCATAAGTAGAAATATTGTAAACATTAGAAAAGCAGTCTTTAAAAACTTTCATCAGCAGATTATGGTTACGAATGCTTACCAATGCTCTCATTCCTCAGTCATTTGCTCGTCTCATACTGGCCTAAAAAAAAGTTGATGTATGCCCCAAAGCAGTTTTTCTTACATGAGACACAACAACTATGGGAAAGACCAAGAAAATGAGGTGGCAATGTGAGTTATCAGTAAATGTTCACTGGAATCGTTTATGGAAGCCATTGGGGAATAGGTGGGTAAATGGCTGGAGGAGGGAGGGGAGGGAGGTTTTCAGATTAACTCTGTCGCTACCTAGTTGTGAGCCTCAACAGGAAACAGGTAAATACTGAAACAGTGCAAAGGTTGCAGGAAACAAACGACTGACGAAGAGCTAACCAGTTTCAGAAGTGTGTAGTTCTCAGCTTATCCCCCTTCGGGTGCGAGGTGGAAGGGCACCAGTGAGTGTGCACCGCCCCAAACCAAGTGACAAGAGGGTTAAAGGGCTGTCCCCTTCCCGTCCTGCTCTCCGACTCTGTGCTGGACCAAAGTCTCTAGGATGCTGCGTATGCCCTCTTTCCTCCTGACCTCACAAAGGAGAGATTTAATAGATGTCTTCTCTTTAAGTCATAGACCTGTTAGCTGTGTTTAATGATCTTATGTGAATGCTTAACCAAACTGAAGAAAACATGTGGGGAGGCACTATGGCAAAGTAGGAGAGGCTTGGGTTTTATCAAAACCTCATCTCTATCTCCCGCCTCCCAAGACTTAACACTCAGGTACTGGATTCCTTCATCTGTGAAATGAACGTGGTGACAACAGGGCCTTGCATCAAGTTCTGAGGATCTCGTACAGACTTTGACCCAGCTTTAGAGCCAGTAACTCAGTATCTGTTTAAACAGCTATGTTCATTTACTGTAAGTTCTCTGCTGCTTCATAATGCTATTGTATGATTTGAATATTTGCTATTTCCAAATGCCTTATCTTTTCTAAATTTCAGCTTTTATTTTCTAGTGTTAATGTTTGTTTTCAGAATTACTTTTTTGCTTTGTCAACTAAAAATCTATAGATGTGATCCTCTCATCTTTGCCACATTCCTAGCGTGAACAGTAATGCTAACAGGTACCATTTTCTCAGTTGTCATGACACAATAGGTAGGTCTGTGCATCACCAGGAAACTAAAGGTCGCAAACTCTGGAAAGAGAAACAGCCAGAGTTCAAAGGCGCCTAATGCCCGCGTTGTTCCTGGCTCTGCTGGGGCCAGAAAAAGCATCCAGTGCTCAGCTGGTCAGTGGTCTTTCCGCGTTGGGACACCTGGACAACGTGCCTGTCGTCGCTGATAAGGTTCTTCAAGGAGAGAGAGTCTGCGGAGGTCTCAGTTAAGATTATTTAGTCTTTTTAAAAAAAATAAGTTCCTTGTTAGTCTTTTCCGAAGAAGTGGCATAGTCAATGGAGCCCCTAACTACAGAGGAGTTAGAAATAAATCCTAATGGAATAAGGAATGTCTTCTCCAGACCCAAACTCAAAACGCAGGAAGCTTCAAGAGCCAGTGCTGAGTCTGGGAAGCATGGGGTGTGTGTCGGGGCGGTGAGTCACGTGGTGGGGATCAGAGCTGTAGGACCCCAGAGCGACGGCGGGGGTGGGGGGGTCCTCGTTTCGGGGCGGAGAGCTTGGCCTTCCCTCAGACGGAGGCTCAGGTGGGAGCAGGAGCGGGAACATTGGAAGCACTGACTTACTGAATTGCGTACGAAGGCTCTTCTCTTCGAGCTGGTCTTGTTTCTGTTGGACAGCTACCAGTGTGCTGTGCATGCACAGAAACGTGAAGAGGACGCGGTACCGGTGAGCGCAGCAGACCCGCCTCCTTCCCAGACTGCCCGCAGCGACAGGGACGCGGGCAGAGCTCGCCTGGTTTGGGCAGCTCCTGACCGTTTTCCCAAATCACGGTAAGTCCGCGATTTGGGAAAATCCCCGTTAAAACCCTGGGCGCGCCTGAATGAAAGTATTCTTTTTTCCATTTCTGTTTTTATAGCATCCACATCGATCTAAACCACTGTTTAGATAAGGTAACTCTGCTTTACTGGCCCAGAGCGAGGAATAAAACCTGCGGAGGGGATGCCGCGCACTTCCCCCCCGGCCGGTGCGCTCCATGGCCTGGACGCCGAAACGGCAAAGGGCCTTTATTCGATGGCGGGCGCCATGCTGTGGTGATACAGATGGATTTTTCACAACGCGCAGAAGTGCTTATAAATAGATAGGTTTCAATCAACAAGTAGCTTATTCAGCCATGTGCTCAAATATAGTAGCTGCATTCATTAGACAGACATTTCCACTAATCCCAAGACTATACTAATAAAAGCGTAATCCCTTATGAGCTAAAGGTAGTGCTGGCTTGCTTTTAACCCTTGTAGAGTCTTTCACAGGCCAAGGCCGATGAATAATTGTAGCTGCATTAGGTTTTCACCAAGTGGACTGTAAAACTGAGCTTATCTTGAAAATTTTTTTCTTTCCTTAGTTTTTTCAATTGCAGCAGCTTACCAGACAAAGAGGTGCCTTTTGCTCTCGAGACGGAGCTTGCAGCGAAAGCCAGTTTAGAAACCAGTTTTGTGTGTGCTCATGGGTGGAGTGTGTGTGCTTGTTTTTTGTTTTTTGGGTTTTTTTTATCATAAAACACCTTCTCTTTCACCCTGGTTAATAAAGAGTTTGGGCAGATTTTGTTTTCCTTTAGGATCAATGACAAATTAATGCCAGTTTGGAGGAGATTCACGAACTCTCATTAGAGAGGTTGGGCTTTTCTACACGGCCCTTTTCTTCCTTGGGCTTGGCTGTGTTCAGCAAGGTCTTCGCCCCTCCCACATCATTCAGAGCCGGTTGTAATTAGTTCGCTTAGCACAACACTAAAATTTGTCCCTTGCCAGTGATGTCAGGTCAGCCCTCCTTTTTATTATTCTGACTTCTTATAAATGGCAGTAACCCGTGCGTCAGCCACACCATCTCTGGCCCTGTGACAACACTGTGATCTATGAGAGGGACTCCTGCCAAGGACTGGGAGGCAGAAGGCTGCGTTAAAGGGTGTCTTCTGACCCGTGAGTACCGGCCATTTTTTAATCTTTTGTGGTGGTGTTGCCAGAAAGGGGTGTGGGGTGGGCGGGGAAGGCAGTTCATGTTGTTCGGGAGCTACCCCGTGCATTGCTAACTTTTTCCAGACCGAGGGCTCGGATGAACACCGGCATCTGTAGGCATGCAGACGTCATTACACAGTGCCGTTCATGGGCACAGACGTGTTCCCTGGGGACTGCTGCTGCAGGACTTGAGGACACCCTTCGCTCCGCTGCGGCCCGTCAGGGGTCCGTGTGATGATACAACAGGATCAGTGGGGACGGTGCACGTAGCAGGCTTTGGGAATAAAAGGGTTGAACAAAAATATAAGTAAGAGTGTCTTAGAAACCACCGGATAAAAAGCATCGACGCCACCTGTCCCGTTCCCCGGCCGGGAGCTGACGGCACTGGTGCTGCTGGGCCACATACCCACGTTGTGGTTCTCAGTGTGTTCACTCCGCTGCGTCCAGTCCCCGTTTCTGGGCTGCCGATGCAGATCGGGGAAGGGGTGAGGGAAAGAATGTGATGGGTTTTTATGAAGTGAAGGAGAAGGAACAACTTCCCATTGCCAGAATTTCTCAGCTTAGTGCTAGGAAAAGGAAGGAGAAAGGATGATAAGGAAGAAGGGGTGGGAAAAGGATGAAATGGGACTTGATTGACTAGAGCGAACTCGGGTCAGCAGACCCGGATTTAAGTCCCACTTCTTAGCCATGACCACACCTGAGCCCCGTGAGCTCCTGGGGGCCTGGGTGTCCTCAACAGTGAAGTGCAAACAGCCGCCCTCTAGACCAGACAGCGTTGTGGTGGGGGTCATATCGAATGATGCGTGTGAAGTATTTTGCGAGCAACTGTGCACAATTAGTCTTTGTTATGATCACGAGAAAGGGGCATTGTGGACGGTGTCTTGGGTCTCGGGACCGGTGCAGTCCCTGGGCGGGGGCACCCAGCACCGTGGCTCCAGTTTCCCTAATCCCCATGGGGTCATGACCCCGTGGTTTGAGAAACAACACTGCAGACCTTTTCCAGGTTCGGCGCGCCCTTCGTCCCTTTCCTCGCTGAAGTCAGTTTGCCCTGTAGGATGTCTGGTGCCAGAGCTGATAAAAGCCGTCTTGGTATTTTTACAGCTGGCTGGCCAAAAAAAAAAAAAAAAAACACTCTGCTTATACCTCAACAGTCCTTTTTCACAAAAAAATGCAGGTATCAGCAACAGAGCGAGGGTGGCTCTGCACAGTAAGGAGAGTCCCCGACCGGAAGCAGCAGCAGGACGCAGGGTATTGTTGCAGGTAGGTGTGCTCAGCACCTTCTCCCTTCGGTTGTGCAAGTGCTCCATCCGTGTTCTTTGTCAGGAAGGCAGAAAATACAAATAAGAAGAAAAAAAGTAAAGCACCCAAATCCCACCCCTATAGATGATAACCCCATTAACGTGTTTCTGCATATCCTTCGGGACTATGATATATATGTCTGAGAATGAGAGGTTTCTGAAGAAAAAAAAGCTAATTAAGCTTTCTAATTAAGCTCATGGATGTGGGTCTGTCTTCAACCTGGTGGGGCTCGGAGCTGGGGAACGCATGGCGGCCCAGGTACCATATAGCTAAATACTGAGAGTTACAAAGCAAGAGAAACACTACTCAATAAGATTTGTTTTACTCTTTGATCTTGAAAGTATTCCTTTCTACGGGCCTGGAAGGCCGTGTTTTAATTTGGGATCCTCAGAACCTCAGAGTTCCCGACTGGAAGAGGGCGGTGCGAGGGGGTCCGGCCTCCCTCCGTCCCGCAGCTGCTCCGCAGGGGCTGCGTGTGCACGCCAAGTGCCAGGTCTGCCCTGCCACCCCCGACAGCTGCCCCTCTGGCCTAGGAGGACGCAGACCAGGGTCCTCTCCACCCCCAGGAGCATGCGCCTGGGGAAGAGGCCCACACGGGCCACGGTGCAGGCTTTGTGCACTCGGGGGTCCCAGGTGCCTGAGCATGGTCTACAAGGTGAGGCTGGTACAGGCTCTAGGTGAATGTGTCTCTCCGGTCCTGAGAGCAAGGGGTGCTGGAGGAGGGACAGAGGGACCTTTTAAACTGAAAGTCCCAGGGCAAATTCACTCTGTGCCTGGCTTTCAGGCTGGGACCAATAGGAAATGGTGTCAGATACAGAAGGTGTTGGGAGGAACACTCATTCCCCCACTCCTCATTTAGAAGAGAGAGAACGTTCATTCCACATGGTAGGAAGGAAGAGTAGGAGGGACAATTCAGCCGTTTAGCATCTGTCCACTCGGTGACCCATGCCAATGCAGGAGGAATGACTTAAGGAAGCAGACACGCCCGACTCCCTGCCTCTCTCAAGACTTTTCTGCCAAAGGGGAGGCTGCACTGTCTTCCCACCCCTGCTCTCCATGTCAGCATGCTGGGGTTAAAGCCAGGCCCGTCCAAGAGACGCCCCTTCTCTGCTCCCTGACGGGGCAGGGATTCTGGGTTGAGGCCAAAATCTCCCATTATGGATTAATCCAAGAGCTATGCTTCGGGAGAAGTACCACATCAAAACAATAAAACTGACTTTTCGACTTCCCTCTGTCTGTGGCCAGTGTCTATACCTCGGTGGGTTTCAGCATTAGTTCAGAGGGCTGGGGGGAGAGTGATGAGCCACAGGGGCCAGAATTCTTGGATTGAGCCCCAGCTGTGTTCACCGAGTTGTCCGGTGGATTTTTGGGAGGGTCTGGTGGGTTTCTAATTACGGCTGTGAGTCAGAACCATCTAAAGAATTTTACCGAAACAAACCAAACCAAACCAAACCAAACAAACAAAACTTGTTTTAAACCCTGGAAATTCAAATCCTCTATGCCTGAGCAGAAGTGTTTTTAAAGATCCATAGGTGACCCTGGTACTTATCCATGTTTGGGGACATAATTTCCGTGTCACTTTGTCATAGGCTGACAGGGTTACTGAAAACAATGCACTGAATGCTAAAGGTCTCTCTCAAAAGTATTGTTACTTTTGTCGAACAATTATCTAGTATATTAGCATTAATAATTATGTAGTAGTATTAATTACTATAGTGATTAAATAATGTACATTTGGAGTAAAATACGATAAAATCTATATGAATTTCAATCACCAGCAACTTGGCTGACTAGACACCCAGTGAGACCCACATTTAGAACATCTAAACATACTGGGTAAAACTTAAAAAAAATCCTTTTAAGTGGATGCATGAATTTGTAAGAAAATAGGGAGATTCTGGGTGGCAGTCAGCATGATTCAAGAGAAGTAAGGAGTGCGAAGGGGGGCGGGGTGTGCCCTGAAAGTGACTAGGAATTCTGGGGTGGAAACTCCGGTGTTGAGGGGCCGAGCACGCCCGGGGACCAGGAACGCGGCCCGGGTCCAGCTGGGCGGTAGGTAGGGAGATCCTCTGTCGCCAGGATCACCTTGCTTGAAAAGTGGAAAAATAGAGTCAACCCTCCCCCCTCCCCTCCGCAGAGTCTATCTCAGGCTTGGCTCTGGATTATAAGGAAAAAGAAATAAAGAAAAATTTCTTCTCTGATGATTCCTAACTGTAAGTCTGCTCTTTTTTTGGATTTCATGCTCCCTGAGAGGCCTAAAGCCAAAAATTGATATCTGGCACCACCAGACCGACGCACCACCAGCCATTGAATGCAGACCTCACCGCGTTCTTCCCACACGATTCCAAGGAACATCAGTTCACAATGAGAAACCAGAAACATATCAGTAGATAGGGCACCATCAGTTGAAACAACAGGATAAGATTGACGCGGGCCACAGATGTTGGCGTTTGTACAAAATTAGCCACAGATGTTGAAATTAAATACAAAAAAATTAGCCACAGATGTTGGAATCACACAAAATGTAGAAAAAGCACTTAAAAAAATGTTTGCTAACCTCTCTGGCCCCTACCCAGTAGATACCAGGAGCATGCCCCTCCCAGCTGTGGCAGTCTCCGGATGCCGGTGAGTGTCTTCTGCGGTGGGTGGCAGCCGGGAGGGGGTGGGGGAGGCATTGCCCTCTTTCAAGAACCACTGGGTTCAACAGCAGATCAGAGCTGAAGGGAGAATTAGTGGAGGGAAGGATAGCTCTGGAGACAGTAGCACATTCATATCGGAACGGGAGAAAAATGGAAGAGAAGTTAGGAGAAATGGAGACTAGATTTCCAGAAAAATGTGTGTAATCAAAGTTTCAGAACAATATTAAAGAGAGTGGGGAAGAGACATTTGAAGAGTGAACAGCTGCAAATTCTTCAGAATTGATGAAAATTATTGATTTTTCATTTCAGAATTTCTATATAGATTAAAAAAATCAACTTGCACAAACCTGCAGGGATTTTGAAAAGGAAAAAAATTAATGATGCCATTTATAATAACATAAAGATTTAGATACTTAGGAAATAATGTTTGAAAGATGGCAGATACCTCAACAGAAAACTAACACATTTCCAGGAAAATTAAAGGAGGCCTAAGTAAATAATAAGTAGGATAAACTATACTCATGAATTTCAAAATTCAGTATAGTAAAGGTGCTGTTTCTCCCCGAATTGATCTACAAACTCAATATACTCAATCAAAATTCTAGTAGATGTTTTTTTGGAAATCAAACATCAGATTCTAAAGTGCATGTGAAAATTCAAATTCTGAGAGTGCCAGACCGTCTTGAACAGATCTGCAGACTTACACTACCGGGTATCAAGGTTTACAAAGCAACAGTAACTAAGAGTGAGATATTGGTGCAAGGACAGATACGTAGAGCAAGGAAACAATATAGAATCCAAAAATACATGCAGACACTGACTTGTGACAGAGGTGACATTGCCGAACAGTGGAGAGAGGATGACCTTTTCAACAAGTGGTGCTGAGTTCTTTAGATACGCACATGAAAACACCTGACCCTTGACCCCTTATTTCATGCCATACATAAAAATCCATTCTAAGTGAATTGCAGGTTCAAGTGTGAAACGGTGAAACTTGTGGGAGATAATAAACAAGAACAGCTTTATGTCACTGGGGGAGGTAAAGATTTCCTGAGTGGGACACCAGAGCACTAACCCCACAGGAAAAATTTTGTAGTGTTGGGCCTCCTGAAAATCAGAAGCTTCTGTTCATCAAAAGACATGACAAGGAGAAAGAGAGCTAAAAGAAAGGAGTGGATATTAGCGATACATTTGACCAGAAAACGTGTATATTCAGAATATTTATAAAATAAATTAAAACTGTGAACCAATAAGAAAAGAAACACGCCAACTAATAAACTGGGCATGTCCCAAAAGGAGATGGTCAAACGGCCAATAAAACTACAAAATAGGCTCAGACTCAGTCGTCAGAGAAATGCAGATGTACGGCACAAGGAGGCGACCACACACTCAGTGGACTGGCTGGTGCTGAAGCGACCGTGCCCGCCCTGTGTCGGCGAGGATGCGGAGCAACAGCAACTCGGAAACCCTGCTGGCAGGCCCCGGCTGGACAGCTCGGTTGGCTACAGCATCGTCCCAATACACCCAGGTTGTGGGTCTGATTCCCGGTCAGGGCATGTATGGGAATCAACCAATGAATGCATAAAGATTGGGACGACAAATCAATCTCTCTCTTCTGTTCTCTCCCTAAAATCTATAAATAAAAATATTCACTGATATAAATAACAACATTGCTGATAGGAATATAAGTCGACATACACATCCTGAAGAACCACCCTCTGACCCAACCGTTTCACCCCTAGGTGCGCGCACATAAGCACAAAGGCAGGCGTGCTTGCACCACAACCCTCACGCAAGAATGTCGAGAGCAGCAGCATCCCTAACAGCCTCCAGGGGGGTCGCTGCAAATGCCTGCCAACAGCAAAAGGGATCCGTGTGTGGCGGGACAGCTGTGCAGGGGAGGAGTACGCAACAAGGAGAGTGGGTTTCCTGCAGCCACGCCACAGCTGCAACGGGAGTGACTCACAAACGTGAAAACAGGAGTGTGCATGTTTCCGTATGATACAAAGTTCAACAAGCAAACGAAATTAAACCGTATTTCTTTGTGAAGCATGCTTGGGTGTTGAAGGTGTGAAGGAAAGCAAGGAAGTGACTGCCACCAAAACTGGGACGGGGCCTGCTCTGTGGACACCCGGGGTGATGGCCAGGAGCTGCATCTGAGCTTCCAGGCGGGCCAGTGCCGTCGGTTAACTTGGTCGTGCTCAACACTGTTCTTCTATCAAATCATCAAGCTTTACACTTTCGTTCTGCACGTCTTTCTGAATGTGTGTTAGATTTTGTAGTTAAAGAAAAAAAGGAACTTGAAAGCATTAGGAACAGTGCTGCAGCCACTTTAACGTGAACCTGAGTGTCTTCCCTTGTCTGGCTTTTCTCACTTTTCTGCCTCTCGGGCCTCTCCTTCTGGAGGAGATCTGACTCTTCACGTGATTTTCCTTGCATATTGCCATACTGACTTTTGAGAAAGTGTGCTGCTTTTCGAGGTGAAACTTTGCATCGCAAACCCAAACTTAACCCGTGTAACTTTAACTCTCCATCCACCTTCCTCTTTACCCAACACCTCCTTAAACAAACCATAGCCTGTTACAGCTCTAAGACAAAAATTCAGATGGCTTGACATCCTGCTCCAATCTTTACCTCTTGTGTCTAACACAGTTGAGATCCCATGCCTTTCCACGCCGCTGTCTGGACAAACCGTGGGGCACGAACCCACGGGAACTGGGCCAGCACTGAGTCATTGATAGAGTGTGGCCCTCTCGGTGACCAAAGGCAGCTTCTCACATTTCTTCTTGAAAATCGTGGTGTTGACATGTTTAATATCCTGTGGCATTTCCTCTGGGCTCCGTAGTTTGATGGAAAATGTCCCTGTTGAAGTCTGATGGCCAAGTCGAACAGCAAGGCCTCGAGACCCTGTGTTCCACAGCTCCGGCTGGGGGGGTGGTTTCCCTCGAGGCTGTAATAGGAATCCCCGTAGTCACATCTTGGCTGGATCCCCAAACTGCCACTTTCGGGGACAGCGCTTTTGTGTGCCTGGATGGTTTTTGAAAAAACAAAGGTGAAATTTCACCCACAACTTCACAGGGAACAATAAATCAAAAATCCAGACCACTACAACAAAGAAAAAAGAAAAGAAAAGAGATAACCCAGGGTCTTAAGCTTTTCTGGAAGAATTCCAAAAAGACGTATTTCAAAAGAATGTCTCAGAGGGCAATCCTAAATACACTGGTGACCTGCGGATCAAAGACACTGTATTTCATTAGCTGTCCCAGCCTGGCTGATCGCACTGTCGTCCTCTCGCTGGTACGCACAACCAGATAAACCCTCCCTTCTCTCTCCTTTCTTCCTTTGAGAACCACAAGAATAACAAATCACTCTGACAGCGTTTGGTCTCTCGTCTTCAGGAATGTAGCTGGCACATGCTTTATGTGGAAGACGCAACCCTAGGACAGGCTATGACCAGACGCAAGGGAGAGTATCCTGTTTCATCCGCACAGAACAAAAGAGTGTCTTTCCTTCCCCAGAGCATGCACGAGTCCGAGGACCCGCGTGAATGCAGACTGGCTGAGCTTAGTCCTGGGCTCAGGGACAAGGTGGCAGGGAGAGGGGCCCACTGAGAGGTGAGGGGCCCACTTTCTCTTCCCGGTTCTTCTTACACAATAGAACCCCAATGTGATGGGGTCAGTGATTGACACGGGGTCATGTGTCCTGGACAGTGACATTCCACCAAAATGGACTGCTTCCTCACTGATCTCCACTTCTGTAGGGTCATTTGGGATATAATTATTAAAAGGTTATGAGTTTCTCACAGGTTTGTGTTAGGGACCCAGTGAACTACAGACAAGTCAGGCTGACTCCTCCACGGGCCCCAGTGATACCCGCCTGCTGGTGTTCTTGGCATTTTGTAATCTCCTTCCTTTGAACAGTGTGTTTCTCACCAGTTAAATACTAGCAACGTTGATGGGGTATCCCTTCTGTGATCAGATTACTGAGGACAGTGGCTTCTGTTGTGCCAGCAGACCCTCTGGCTTACAGGCCCCCGTCACAGAGGTCAGTGTGGTCGGGAAGTTGAGGGTGGCCTTGGGCCAACGATCAGCAAAGCCCAGAAAGAGGGGAGGAAGGAAGGACCTGAGGAAGTCCCTCAGTCCCACAGCCCTCAAGAAACTGGGTTCTGACAAGAACACATGATTTGGAAGCAGATCCTCCCTCAGTTGAGCCTTCGGATGAGACCCCGCCCTGGGCCAGCTCCTCGATTCCATTGTGGTGAGACTCAGACCCCGAAGTCGAGGTCTTGGCTGTCCCTGGACACCCATCTCACGAAGACTGACATAGCAGATGTGTGCTTCAAGTCGCCAAGTTCACCGTAGCAATTTGTTACAGAGCAACAGACGACTCAGCAGAGTTCACCCATCACGTTTTCCATGACCTAACCCACGGTATTCTCTGATAATTACTGAGCAGCTTTGGAAAACATTTCCACCGTTGTTTTTAAGATGGTGGACTGACATCCCCTTAAACTCAATGTGCTTTCACTGTGTGTCACACTGTGTCCAAGTCACTTGTGTCCTTAGCTGTCTGTGGACCAAGAGATCACGTGAGGGTCAGCCTTAAGAAGCCTCTGTGCTCCAAAACGTGGCTGTCGTTACTCCTGTCACCACTCTGCTTAAGGACCTTTTGGAGTTCTCCATGAAATACAGACTGTTTTTGTGACATTCCTAATGTGACCCCAAGCCACCTTCCTGGGTGTTCTCCCCATGACACCCGCCAGCCTCCCCAGGCCGAGGCCCCGCCCTCCCCATGTCTGCGTCCTTGCTTTCCATGAGGCTCCTCCCACATCCCTCATCTGCCCCTAAGCCTGGTGTGCTGCCTCCCCCCTTTGTACAGCCCCCCACTCCACTCCCGTCTCCCTCAGTGTATTTCTCAGGTGCCGACCTTCCTCCTGGTTTGCTTTTTGGCCCCTCTGATTCTGCCTTCTCTGACCTTCCACGGGAGGCCAAGAGTTCCTGCACCCAGAACAGCCGTCCCCAGCCTTTCTGGCGCCAGGGACTGGTTCAGTGGAAGACAATTTTTCCACAGACCAGGATGGGGGGTGTGTTTCCAGGATGATTCAAGTACTTTACGTTCAACCTCACCTCCTGCTTGTGAGGCTCAGATCCTAACAGGCCCAGACCAGCACAGGTCCGAGGCCTGGAAGCTGGGGGCCCCTGACCTAGGACATTACGGGGGCATAGCAAGGAGGTGGTGGCCGATGTTTGCGGAATTGAGTGTAATGAAGGGCAGGTTGGGATGTGGTGCGGCGTACCCAGAGGGCGTTAGTAGAAGTTCTACCGGAGGCGGACTCTATGGCCAAACAAGTGTGGGGAGCAAAATGTGCCTGTCCCTTCACGAAGAGCCTCCATGGAGGTGAGATGATGAAAGTCTCCGAGAAGCCCTGCCGTAAAGAAGCGGGGGCCCCAGCTTCCAGCTCTGCTTTCTGCAACACTGTTAGTTAGCCAGGAGGTCTGGACGCCGCCTGGGCGTGCAGCTCCGGGGTCCCCTCCCCCACTCCACAAAAAGCTCCCCTCCCCGTTGAGGCAGCTTCTTGGGTAATTCATGGATGTTCATTTCCCGTAGGTCAGGTTCTGGTAGGGGCTTAGGGTGCAAACCTCGATAATAAACTGTCCCTGCCCTAAGGATGTAGACTCTAGCTTGAGCACACACAGGTCCTGCCCCGAGGCTGTTCTGTGAGCGCCGGCCTTTCTGTCTGCGGGCCAGCACCCAGTCTGCTGAGCCACACCAGCCAGGGTGGGACCTTCCATTTTAATTACAACAACCGTTTCTAGCCTCTCATCTTTCTGGGTGTCAATCCCATAGACCTAAAGATCAAATAGCTATCAACTTAAGAATTTCTCTCCAGTGACCAGTCACTCCTCCCTGCCTGAAACACCGCTCCGCCCTTCTCTGCCTCCTCGCGCTTTGTTTCCATGAGGGGTCACTAGAAGGAAGGAAACGGACGAGGCCTTGCTTCCCTTTGCGGTCTCGATGACTCTCTTCCTGGGATTCTTGTGGCAGGACCTACAGGAAAGTGATAGCAGGAGCTAAATCCTGAAGCTGCAGCTGGGGAGACCCAGTGGTGGTTTGGACCCTGACGCTCCTACACAGTGTGTCCTCGGGCACACTTGCTAGGGCTCTGAGCGTGTCTGTTGGGTACGAATTAGTACTTCTGTGCTGAGCACACTGACTTCTTACAGTATTAGGCGCTTAATCCTAATCCTCTCTCTGTTTCTTTATATTGAAGTCACATTTATTCTGAGTATATAAGAAGAACATTTAATTTTCAGTTCAAGAATTTTTAGCCACTAGGACCATGTATTACAGCTTCTAAGGCTGGGTTTTTCTACAGTGACCCTGGTTACAGATAGGCTGTCTCCCGTTAAGGACCAGTGTTAGACTTAGTAGCCTATTATTCCATTTGGGTTGAGAAAGTTTTGGTCCTTGTACTGGTACCTGAAACAGGTGATTTGGACATGCTCATTCCATTCTCAGAGCAACCCACCTCCGTTTTCCCCAGCATTCCTTGAGTAGCACTAGGGAGTTGGTAGTTTATGTTGGCATGCAGGGTTCAGCAGGAGACCATAAAAATGGGTGGAACATGCTCAGTGATGGATGAAGATGTCAGCATTTTTGGCTTAAAAATCAAATTTCCTTTGCTATTGTACTCAAGCCAAGGAAGCCCCTATTACTTCAGGTCTTTCCTGGAGTAATTAATTCACCTGTAATGCCTTCCGCTCCTCCCTTCCTGCAGTCCTGACCCATTAATTTTTTTTTTTTAATTCAAAGAGCCATTACCAGGGGCCTGCCCTGGACGTGCACTGTCCTAGGGGCAGAGCCACCAGACAGAGAAGGCAGAGGCAGGAGGCACCCCCTCTGCGCCTCGTCTGCGGTGGCACATCCGGACTAAGGGGCTCTCAGCACAGGGAGAAGGAAAGGGCCCAGGGACCCGAAGGTCTGGGGAATGACTCAAAGAAGTGGGCTGAGCGGGTGCCAGGGGACTCACTGGGACCGAGAAGGGAATCAGCAAACCCAGGATGGGTGGTGGGAAGGTAGGCACCTTCTGCGAACGGCAGAAGGCAAGGGCCCCCCTCTCCTCACACATCTCTGCAGGCCTGACCTCTTTCTGGATCTTCGTAGCTGCAGATAATGAGCTGCTGTCATTTCACTTGGAGAGAGTCAGGCCCCGTTCTGGAACTGGGGACACAGACAAAAGCAGGGGACTGTGCAGCCCGGCACTGGGGCTCCCACTCAGGCTGGGGCGCCAGACTCCCCGGGGAGTGTGAGAATCTGCACCGTCCTGGGGCTGTGACTCAGCAGACAGCGTGGCTTCCGCTGCTCCACTGAGGACCTCTGGCTACTGAACGGGCCCGGGGCGGCAGCAGCCGGCGGAGGTCAGCTTGGCAGATGCTAAAAATCCAGGCATTTTCCTCTCTAGGAAGCCAGTTGTTACACATTTACTGGAACACAGCTGTGTGTGTGTTTATGTATATTCTCATTTAATTTAACCTCCATCATAGGCCTGAATGTTGTGTATGAAGTAACAGCCTTCATATCACCTTTACGTGTGTTATGTTGCCGTCACAATAACCCCATGAGGACAGGCAGGGCAGGGATCATTATCCCCACTGTAAGGACACATGGATTCCACGGGGTCGCACGGCCAGGACGGGCAGACCCGACAAGAACTCCCGGCCGCACTCTCCCTGCCTCGCGGGCACTGCCCCAGCGCTCAGTTCTCTGGTTCTGCATCAGTGTCCCGATCGCAGGGGTCGGAGGGACCAGACCTGACCCCACTCTCAGGTACCTGGTAACAGGGAGTTTCCCCACTGGCGGCAAGCGTGGCTTAATAAATAAGCTGGCTGTTCTGCTTATCTTCGTACATGGAGTGTTCTCGTGCTGGAAGACGGGGCCACAGCGGGCGGGCTTCCAGGGACTGCCAGTCCAGGGGACTGATATTTTGAGAGGGACATGATGCTGTGCTGTGGAAACATGCCCTTGGCTGGCACGGAAAGAGGAGAATCCGGAAGTTTTAAAACCCTTCCTATTAAGGTCTTGGCTGAGGTCTTGGGAATTTCCAGAGAGTTCACTTGCCCTGATTGAGGTAACAATGAGTATACTTTGCTAGTGTGAGGCTTAGTTGGAGATTTATGTCACCGTGGAAAATCCCCAGTAGAGAGGGACCTCCTTCCAAATGCTATAAGCAGCAGCAAACTCAGCCAGCACCCACAGAGACGGCCTGGTCTGGAAACAGGGTGTCTGGGGGAAGAAAGGAAATCACATCCCTACTTCTCAGCCTGTGGCTCCCCGCACCGCCGGCTTTGTCAGGGCCCACCTGGCTCCTTCTGGGCTAAGGAGCTGAGTGAAAAGCTGGCTCCACATGGAAACACCGCAGTGAAAGGCCTTTCTGAGACAGAATTGTCCTCTGAGTCCGGGGTTCGGGTGGCCCAGCTTGTTCCACCCACAGCAGCACCTGCGCCACGTCACCACACTGAGTCCTGGTTGGTGTCTCGCACGTTCTGACCACTCCGTGGAGTTTCCATGGAGGGGTCAAGTGTAACGTCTTCTTTACGTCCTGAAGGATGTCCTGAGGGATGGGTGTCCAGACGGCACCAGGTGGAACACTTGGGCGGAGCGTGATTTGCCTTGCGGAGGGCGAGAGAGCCGGCTTCAGGACGCAGAGGCTGTGAAATAGAGAGCGGCCCCGGGCCCTTCCCCACGCTCTGCCGCCCACGGCCTCCTGCTCCCGGCCGCCTCCGGAGCTGGCCTCCGGAGTGAGCACTTGTTTTCTTTGGAGTCACAAACACAAGTGTGCCCTGAGTGTTTCAGACAATGGAGATCCGCAGCAGCCCCGGCAATGTTTGTGCAAAGCCCCTTGGGGCTGAGACTACTGACCGGGAACACGGGGCCTCAGCACGTTCACGTGTGTCCCCCACGCTCCAGCGGGGAGCCTCCCTGGGAGCTCTGAGGTTGCAGATGCTGTCAGAATTTCGGACTCAGGACGTTGGGGACGAGTGACTTGTGTAAACAAGAGAGTCAGCAGGAGGAAGGTGCAGGATAAAACAGATTCCCTGGCTAAATTTCTCAAAAACCTCACTACAGGGTGGTTCCCAGACTAGCAGAAACCAGCCTCACTTGGGAACTTGTTGGAAATGCAGAGTTTCAGGCCCCCCTTGACCTTCTGAGTCAGAATCTGCAGGTCAGCAACAGCCCAGGGGATCCCTGCGAGTCAGAGCAGCTCTGAGTGCAGCAGGGCCTTTGCCAGCTCCCCAGGACACCCCCCACTGGCTGGGGCATTTATTCACAGTTACTTAAAGATGTTTACAATAGAGTCCAGTGGGAAAGAATCAATCAATCAATCAATCAATCAATCAATCTTTCTCTCTCTCTGTCTCTCACACACACACAATTATAAACCACCTGGATTCAGAAAAGATTTAAGTTGCACTCCTGGTTTGTCACTTAATACTTGTGGGACCTTCTCCACATTCTAAAAAGGCGATCATCAATGGCTCCTTGAGCCAGGCACTCACAGGTAGCAAGCAGTAAACATTTCTCATGTACTGACTCAGGTGACCCTCTGGACAGCCCATGTGACGAGGGCACTATTGTTACCCACATTTCCAGGGGCGGGCCGGAGGAGGCACAGAGCGTTCGTTAACTGGCGTGCTGGGATTGCACAGGCCGTGGATGGCAGAGCGGGGCTGGGCCCCTCAGTGGTCTGGCTCCAGAGCCCGCCCTCCGTCCACGCACTGTGCTGGGTCACGGTAGAGTGGCCAGTGACTTGTGCAGAGCGCACAGAATGGTGGATGCAGACCCTGCAGCCCAGCACCCGAGCCCCCGGTCAGGGGGCTCCGTTAATATTCCTTCTGTTATTATCCACGCACAGGCGGAGGCTGGGGAGACATGCACCTTAATAGGTATTAATACTGATTTCTCTAAGATGAGGGAATTCTGAGTGCCTTTGCTTTTTCTTATCTGTATTTTCCTGACATTAACATCTTGCTTTCATGAGAAATAAGTGAGAAATATTGAAAATCCCCCTTGACTTGCTCGTACGACTGACTTGCTCATTCCCAGCACGAGACAGAAACCTTTCGGAGCTGCAGCCATGCTCCCAATCGTGGAAGCACAGAGAACGCATACTCCACCTCTGTAAAGGCAGCAACCCCTGCCCCGACCCGCACCCCAGCCCAACCTCCATCCTGCCCTCCAAGGTCACGGCAAATGTCCTGCAAGAGGGCAGAGCCAGGTGCTTGTGGCAGAGCTCAGGAAACTCCCTTAGCTCTGCAGTGAGCGTCTTCCCCACACTGGGCCCAGAACCTCTGGGGGCGGGGCAGGGCCTGCCCCTGTGCCTCCTTAGCTCCGCTGCATCCAAGCACACACATTCTCAACAATGACCCTTTCAATGCGGCACGTAAAGGCATGGAAGAATGTGTGTATTAAAGACTCAGAGTTAATGACTGAGTGTGGAAAATGTTCCCCCAAACTGTTTCCAAATATAGAAAACCCACATAATGAAGGATGAGGGCTCACAGCGCGTGGTGGCGGGGGCAGAGGGACGTGGGAGAGGCGCTCCCGGTTCCCAGGGCCGGCACCCCACGCTGTCTCCCGGACCACGGAGCTATTAACGGTTTCATGTAGGCACCTGTCCAGGGGTTCATGAGACAAATAATCGAAATGGGAAATCAAATGCATGACTTTTAACCAAAGTCATCAACAGCACCCCTAAAATAGATCGCATTTCCCCAGTCCTTTCGGACTAGAAGCCTTTGGGAGGCCGGAAAGCCACGGGTCACCTTGTCCTTTTCTCTTTTGCCCCTAAAGGAGTGTGTTGTTGTACGTGTGTTGTCAGATACACACATGCCTCAGGCATTGAAAAATATTTTTAATCCTTATATGATGATACGTTTATTGATTTTAGAGAGAGAGGAAGGGAGAGAGAAATATCGATGTGAGGGAGACATCAATCGGTTGCCTCATATGTGCCCCAACCTGGGACTGAACCCCCAACCGAGGTACACGCCCTGACTAGGGGTTGGACCCACAACGTTTTGGCGCACGGGACAATGGTCTAACCAGCTGAGCCACCTGGGCTCCTCAGGCATTTTTAGCCTGCTAGTTGGACCAAACTAAAACCACTCCTCATTCTGTGCTGACTTCACTTACCAAGATTAGGTCCTATAATTCTCAGCTTCTTGCCTAAGGCAAAGGCTGTCCCAACCTTCCCGGCTGAACTGTCTTTAGCTCCTTGACAGCTGCGCAGCTGTGAGCCTCTTCTCCCCCCGTGGACAGAAGAGGCCAGGAGGGGGCGGAGGAGATGGGAGGGTTGTGGACGCCTGCATCTCCTTCAGGCTCCCCGGGCCTGCCTTCCCCGCAGCAAGGAAGGGCCTGGACTTGGCACAGAAATGGTACTCAAAGACGTATCACAGATTCCTAACCGCATGGAAATTGTGAACTACAGTCCCTGGGATCACAGCTGCCCAAACAGGTCTATTCCAACTCTGACTAGTCCCCAAAGAATGAGGAACCTGTCAGAGGCTCCCAGAGTCTATCTCCCCAGAAATCAGTGAGGCCCAGAGGAGCCCTGGGCCTTACATGGGCCTCCGGAGGAATGACGGCACCTTCCGTCCTAGTCTGGCCCCTGCTTGTAGCCCGGGAGACACGAGAACCGCAGCAGGTACGGCCTGGGGGCTGTGAGGTCCACTTTAGGAACAGGTGGCATTCTTCTCCTGAGACATTGTCAGGGAGCACTGGACACATGCTTTTGACTCAGAAAACCCTAGGACAGCAGCAGGAAAGGTCACCATGTTATTTTAAACTCAAACTTGATACTGGGGTATATAAACGGCCTGGCACACAGAAGTTGAGAAATTGCTCCCACCCCTCTTGCCACTGCGCAAGGCCTCACCCCCATGTTGTCTTGAGGTCTGGGCTCCACATTTTGAGGATTAAACTATCCAAAGAGAATCCGCACCCCACTGCCAAAAGGGGGGAAAACAGTGTAAAAAGAAAAAGGATGGAATTAGGTCTTATACAGAATGTTTAAATGTGTTTGGAAGAACGCCACCGGACAATGAAATCTCTGTGTTTAAGTAAAAGGAGGCTGGTTGTACAAACAGTGCCGATCTGTTTTCTATTATCAGCTAATTATGTGGTTTTATTGCCAGTCTCCCAGGAGGTTCTATCTAGGGCCGTCTAGGCATGAAGTGAGAACATCTTCCAGGGGGAGGCCTGAGAGTTCGGTTCTGGAGCGGGGCCACGAGGAACAGATTCCCCCGCACCACCCAGGCCCGCGGGGCCTGTCGGGCGTCAGCGGCGCTTCCTGAGCCCACCAGAGGACCGCAGGTGATGGAGAACCCGGGTTCCGTCCTGCAGAGCAAGCTGGGAGAACGTGGTGGCCAAGAGGAAAACAAGGAAGTACTTAGAATTAATTAACTATTGGAGAAAGGATGTGAAAGAAAGAGTGGGGAGTCTTAAGCATGACGGCCGCCTCATTTTAAGGGTTCTCTCGCCTGCAGACGGAGGGCTGTACCAGACACCCTCTCAAGGCCCACCTGTTTCTGTGAGTCTGTGATGTGCGAGAACTCTGAGGGCTGAAACTGAACCCCAGCCAGCTCGGGCAAAGGAGCAAAGGTGGGACTTACATAACCACCTCCGGGGCCGGGGTGGGTGGGGGGGCAAGGGTGTGATTTCACGTCTCCTTTTCTCTGCGTGTCGGTTTCAGATTTTTGTTTCTATTTTTCACGCAGCAGAAAACATAGCCATTGAGCGTGGGCTTTACAGCTGACTCTTTGCTATTACAGAGGAGCCGCCTCCCTTTCCTGGGTTCCAAGCCAAAGCATGCTGGAGAAGGGCTAGGTCAAGTGCACACCTCTGAGGGCAGGCAGCCCATCCCTCGCTGGTTGGGGCGGAGGGAGGAGCAGATCCCTGGAAGAAGGGCTAAGCAGACACAACCACAGACGTGTAGCACAGCGCCGAACAAGATGCCACATTTTAAGTATGTGTGATCTGGAGGAGAAAGAGAGAAAGAGAGGAAATGTCAGGGTAGGGCTGGGGAGCGGGTGGGGGGACAGTCGTTCTGTAGCATAAGCAGGCTGATTGGAAGGACACTCAGTTCTACTCCTGAGCAGAGATGCCTCCGGCCATATGCATTGCGTGCCAGTTTCCTTTCAACCTTAACTAATAACTTTTCTTCCTTCAGTTCTCTCCGAGCTAGTTGGCAAGGTGTAAAAACACTTTCTGTTTATTTGTGCTTGGCATCGCTGGAAGGATTCCCATGAAGCTTTATGCCCGCATCGTTTTGTCTGTGAATTTCTACCCGACGTGAACCCTTCCTTAACAGGTTACCTGGGCAATGCAAGAGGTAGTAGTAGCTGCGTCCTTTTACTTGTGAGACTACGTCTCCCAGCGATGAGCCCTAACTGAGGGTGTGATGGAAACCCATTTGTCTCAGCAGCAGGGTCTCCGCTTTTCCAGAATATTTTCCAAGTGAAAAAAAGTTCATTTTAAGCATCACTTAAAATGAAACAAGTGGACATTTTGTGCTTCCTAATTTGACATAACGGGAAAATAATCTCTTTTATTATCTTCTAAAAGTTTTTTTAAAGTAATTTATTTCTAGAAAGAAAAAGGAAGGGAGGGAGAAAGAGAAAGACATCGATGTGTGAGAGAAACATCAATTGGCTTGCCTCTTGCACGCCCCCTACCGGGGACCTGGCCTGCAACCCAGGCATGTGCCCTGGCTGGGAGTTGATCCGGTGACATTTAGGTTGGCAGTATGATGCCCAACCCACTGAACTATACCAGTCAGTGCCTAAAAGGACTGACATTTTTTTAGGACTATCTAGAATTGTTTTTTGTGTGTAGTAGAAGTCTCCGATTCTTTCTCTAATACCCAGTTTCCCCAGTAACATTCACTATTGAAAAGTTCATCTTTTCCCCACTGTTCTGCTCTATCACTTCAATTACATTGCAACTGCCCATTGAATTGTGACTGTATATTCTGGCTTCCGGACTTTCCAGAATACTGTCCCATTGGTCTGTGTCTACTTCTCTTTGGCGATTGTGCCAATACTGCACTCTTACTACTATCCAGGGTAATGTGAGAAAGTTTAACAGATGCTAAAAAGTCCTAAAAAGAGAGTAGGAGATTCACGAAGCCAAATGCATCCTAAGTTAAACAAATATTAATAATAAGGAATAATAGAAATAATAAAATAAGGCGAATAGCAAGTATAGAAAGGAAAAGCAATAATAAATTCACGCCAAATCTATCAACAGAACTATAGAAAAAAATTCCAAGTGTGTCTTGAAAGAAGCCAGGGAAAAGACAGATTACTTATCTGTGAGTGACGCTGGACTGCTCCACAGAAAGAGCGGAAGCCAGAAAACAGTGCAATGACCTCTGTGGCGTTGGAAGGAAACAACCGCCAGTTCTGCGCCCAGCGGAAATGACCTTCAGGAATAACGGTGCACCAAAGACACTGTCAGACAGCGCCAGCAGTTCGCCGCCGCCAGCAGAGACGCACTGAAATCCTACAAACGACCCAGTCTCGCAATGCTCAGTGACAGGAATACGTTCTGAGGTGTGCAGCGTTCGGCGACTCTGTCGTTGCGCCCACATCGCAGAGGCGCTTCCACAAACCCGGGTGGCACAGCCCGCTGCTCACCCAGGCTGGAGAGGGTAGCTTAGTGCTCTGTAGGGAAGGCAAGATCATTTTTCTACTACTCTTCTGGGTCCTTGGCTGAGACATCCCCGAAGGGAAAGACAGATTATAGAGAAAAACAAAAGTTTAATAACGTGCATCTCCTGTGTCCGTGGGAGAGAGCCAGGAAAGCTGAGTGACCGGCCAAAAGGGCTGAAGCCGTCACCCTCACTATCACCGTCAGCTGAAGACGCAAGAAGATGCTGGGGGGTGGGGAGAGTCAGTGGGGCAAGGCTGCCAGGAAAACACAGCACACAAGGGCAAGGCTGGGGAGGAGTTCAGGTCTTGGTCTTCTGCACTGATAACAGTCTGTAGAGGTAAGGACATCTCCCTCTTTCTGGTACGGCAAGGGAGGCACCCTTATGAATGAAGATTTCCCCTCCAACTGTAAATGGACTTCACAAAGGGTAACTTCTACTGGGTTTTCAGAGCTTCTCCTATGTCTGCTGTTTCTTAAAATTAACCAGCCTAAATTAACTCTTTATGCTAAAGAAACACACATATTTTTTGGTGGCAAATTTTGTTCCCCTATGGCTCCCCGCCTACACGCCTGTACAGTGTGTTACTGTAGGCAGTGGTAATACAATGGTGACCATCTGTGTAGTGCACCGCACTGTAATAGGAAGGCTGTCATGTCAGTAGGCCAGAGATTTTCAACTGATTTCATCTCCTGTCATGCATAAACTATTTACTAAACTTCTGCGGCACATCAAAAAAATATATTTTTTGCCAATCTGACAAAAAAATAGGTTAATTTTGATTCATTCATACTGAACAGCTATTGTTATATTGGCTATTGCCATTTTTCAAAAAGGTTTTATTTATTTACTTTTAGACAGAGGAGAAAGGAGGGAGAAAGAGAGGGAGAGAAACATCCATGTGTGGTTGCCTCTCATGCACCTGCTACTGGGGACCTGGCCTGCAACCCAGGCATGTGCCCTGACTGGGAATCAAACTGGTGACCCTTTGGTTTGCAGGCCAGAGCTTAATGCACTGAGCCACACCAGCTAGGGTGGCTGTTTTCATTTTTTAATTTGACGATGTAAAGGAAAAGAGGTCAGTGCCCCTGACTAAGTAGCCAGGTATTGCACTTTTAAAAAAAACTCTTGCGTCACACCAGTGCACCGCGGCACACCAGTGGGAAATTGATGCACTAGGTGATAGAAAAATCTTCGGCTCCTTTATAATCTTCAGGGACCACCACCGACTATGCGGACCACCCTCATCTGATACGTTGTTACGCAGCACGTGACTGTACTTGATGCAAAAGGAAAATCATCCTAAATGGAAAGTCTGAGATGTAAGTGATGAAGAAACTTGGTAAATGTGGCTATAGTAATTATAATGGTAACTTGTAATTTTTGGGGGGGAGTTGTATTTTGCTGCATTATGACAATTATGTCATGATCTCTCGTGATTCTGTGTGTTCTGAACTCAGCTAGCCGGTTCTTCTGCCAGTGCCCCTTGGAATGTCTCACGTGGTTTCCATTAGATGTTTGTCGTATCAGCCAGAGTCATCCGGAGGCTCAACCGGGACACCACCGTATCTGGGCCCTGCCTTTCCACGTGGTGTCAGGCCCGCGTCTTCGCCATGCGGGCTCTCGAGCAAGCTAGTCAGACTTCTTACATGGTGGCTTAGAGCTCCTAAAAGTGCAACAGTGGAAGCTCCTAAGCCATCGGAATGTTTGGTTCAGAAGGTCACGTCTGATACCCGTATTAGTCAGGTCCAGCGTGGGGCAAAGTAGTTGTATGGAAAATAACACAATAATCAATAAATAACAATACAAGAATAAACTGTTTTGCATATAATTGTAAACCTACTTTTGCCCCACCCTGTGTGTGTGTGTATATTAAAAAATTTCCTTATAATAAGTATAAACATTTATTGTAAGGAATGGGCTTATGTGATATGGAAGCTGAGAAGTCCCAAGATCTATAACTGATCAGCTGGAGGCCTGGAGAGCCAGTGATGTAGTTCCAGACTGAGTTCGAAGACTTGAGAACCAGGCGAGCAGATCCTGAGTTGTAAGTTCCAACTCAGTCCAAAGGACTGAGACCAAGGGGAGCTGATGATGGAAGTTCCAGTCCAGAAGTTGGCAGGACTGAGATGAGGAACAGCCAACATTTCAGTTCTGGTCCACAGACAGGAACAGGTGCATGTCCCAGCTCATTCAGGCAGAAGGTGCTTCTCCTCACTCAGCCTTTTGTTTCGTTCGGATCTTCAACTGATTGGGTAAGGCTCACCATTAGGGAGGACAATCTGCTTTACTCAATCTCCCAATGCAAATGTTAATTTCATCCAGAAATACCCTCACCAAGATATCCAGAATTATGTTTGACCAAATATATGGACATCCTGTGGCCCGGTCAAGTTCTTTAATAAAACTAACCACCATACCTTCTATTGATTAATTCAACTTATGGGCTAGAACAACTAGACAGAAGACCAACATAGAAATGAAAAACTTGAACTATGCTATAAACCTATTAGATTTACCATAACATCTATAGAACACTCCATTTAAAAAACATGAAAATAGATTCTTCTCAAGTGCCACGAAATAATCTCCATAATAGATCCTGTGGTAGGATCTTACTGGCTAAAAACCAGTAAGTTTAAAATGGTTGAGATTATATAAATTATGTACTCTAACCACAGTGGAATAAATTTAGAAATCATTAACAAAAAGAAACTTAAGAAATTTAAAAGTATATGAAAATTAAGCAACATATTCCTGGATAACTAATGGGTCAAAAATAAATCACAAAGGAAATTAGGAAATACTTTGAGATGAATGAAAATGAAAACAACATAGAGAAATGTATGGGATGTGGCTACAGTTGTGGCCAGAGGGAAAATCATAGCTGTGAATGCCTATATTTAAAAAAATAATGTAACTTCTACCTTATGACACTGGGAACTAAAAAGCAAGCTAACCTAATGTAATTAGAAGGAAGAAAATGATAAGAACTAGAGTGGGAATTAATGAAATATAAAATAGAAAACAATAGAGAAAAATCAACAAAACCAAAAATTGATTCTTTGAAAAGATCAACAAAATGGACAAACATTTAGCTAGGCTGATAAGGAAAAAGAGAGAGAAAACTAAGATTTATAAAATTATATACTCAAAAGGGAATATTACCATCAAACTTAAATGAAAAGGATTCTAAGGAAAGGCTATTCAATGAACAACTGTATGGCAATCAATTAGATAACTGAGATAAAATGGGTGAATTCCTAGAAAGACACAAACTACTGAAACTGATTCAAGGAGGAATAGAAAATCTGAGTAAACCTATAGCAAGTAGAAGTCGAATGAGTAAAAATCATCGTCATCATCATCCACAAACAACAGCCCAGGCCTCGATGGCTTCACTGGTGAATTCTTCCAGGCATTTAAAGAAGAATTAATTCCACTTCTTCGCAAATTCTTCCAAATCATGGGCACTACGTGAAAGTGCAAATACCAGGTGTTCGTTAGGGATCATCTTTGGAGACCGAGTACCAAAGCCCACCACCTTCTGCAAAATCTGCTTACGGACGACAAGAACAGACAATTTCCAGCACGGGGCTGGCTGCTCCCCGAAACACCTTCGCTAGAGGTTTATCGTGTTCAGGCTTTGAATCTTAGCCGAGGCCAAAGTCCCTTGAAGAAATAACACAGTTCATATCAGCCACTTACATTTTAGCTCAAACCAAGGACTTGAGAGATGTGATCTTTAATGACGTGATAAAAAGAGAGATTTCAAAACCTTGGCACTCCGGGCGGGAAGAAGGGAACTGGACTGAAGGTTGGGTGGGTGGGCTGGATGGCACGGTCAGCCTCAGAAACATACCTCTCTCCCTTTCTAAGTTCCCATAGTAACTGGGGCCTGCTTAAGTCCTTCCCAGATGATAATACCCTGTGTCTCTCCTCAAAGGGATCTTTGGTAGGAACCCTAGTCCAAAGCCTTGAAGCTATAATAGCACAGTTGTGGACACATACAAGCCAGAAGATGTGTTGGGGCACACCAGAGCCTCCCCAGAGTCCCTAAAATCACAAATGTGTTCTGTAGTATGGTGTGTTGACAGCCTCCTAATGGACATTCGAGCTACACTTACTACAGAAAAAAAGACTGTGTCCTTTTCATCAAAGACCATGCTTCTCTTCGAGACTGGAGCACATGGAGTCTGGAAGCTGCTTTATAAATATTGACCTCATAGTTGTTTTGACCTCTGTGATCCAAAGCTACCAGCGATGGCAGAGGAGCCAGCGGGTTCCAACAGCCGTTGGCCAGTCTGATAGCGTTTCTCTTTCATTTCCGATAATCAAGGGTCCCTGAAGCATGTTGGCCGTGGAAACCATAAGCAAGAGACAGTGCTTTCTTCTTACGTGGTGGTCTCCCATCGGAGCTCTGATTTTCAAGTCTTACCTATGCCTAGTTCAGCCTTGGGCCTGAAATGTTTCAAAGAAGAAATGAATGCTTTTAAGTGGCTTGCTTAATTCTATTTTTCTGCACACAGTCAATGAACTCATTCTATTAGCAAAGGTTGTGGATGGTCCGAGAATCACTGAAGGCGTTCATTTTTGGCAAAGGTTCCCAATTTGTAATGTTGGTGGTTGCCGCACCCAAGGCTTCTAACTTAATTGGAAACAGTGGAATGTTATTTAGTTGTGGCTGTTTCTCTGGCTGTTAATGTAGCTGATTTGAGTTCTATTAAGGTTTTAATGGGAACAATCCCTCAGTAATTAACCAGAACCACCCTGTGCTGGGGGTGGTCACAGGTAGTGTGCATGCCGGGGTTCGCTCATCTTGCTCCTTAAAGCCAACTCCGCCAGGGCTCCCAGCCCCAGGTCTGGATACCCTGGCATCTAGCAACAGATCTTTGAAAATGTGGGCGTTTATAATCAAAACCAGAGTCCATCCAGTGACCAAACACTACAACGGCTTGAGTTTTGTTTTTGTAGCTGAATTTCCAATGACAAAATATCGAAGGCGTTTTGGTTGTTGGCTCTTCCCAGGAGATCGAGTGCTAAGAGAAGATTCAAGCTGTGTGACATTGTTTAAAGGGAGAAGGAAGCATCTTAAGAATCTCCTCTTCCTCCTCCTCCTCCTCCTCCTTCTTCAAAAGAGGCAACACCAATACTTTCCACTTCATTACTTTATTAAGACTACGGTCATTTTGAAAACCTGAGGTTTTCATCTGCAGACCCTTGCAGACTGCCTGCGGGTTTCCCAGCTTCCACAGGAGTGTTCAGGCCAATCGGCAGCCCCATATTGCAGACTGTGTCCAAGGAAGGGGTGACAGTCCATCTCACTCAGTCCTTCCGGGGCGGGGGGCTGGCTCAGCCCCCTTCCGAGGGAACAGCCCCGAGCCCCAGCTTTGGGGCTCCCAAAGCGACCCTCTGCCCTAGCACTCCACAGCAAAGTTTCTTCTGCAGGGTCGCGGTGAAACATGACTCACTGAAGTTGCAGAGGCAAATTTCGCCCAAATGAGTGAACTCCGTGATTGCGCGTCTCACATCTTCACCACTGCCCACCCCCAGCTGAGCTGCATCTGGCAGGGGCGCCCCGTCCCCCGTGAGAACGCGCTCCGCTGCCTGCGAGTCGCCTTCGTTTGCAGCGGCAGCTTGGACGCTGGCAGAGCTGCAGTCGGTCTGGGCAAACCAGTCAGCACCTTCGCTTCCGAGGTCCGACAGGAACATGTGTGACTGCAAAGCATCGAAGGGACTATTTCACAGTCACTTCGCAAGGTCTCCTTGAGGTAGAAACTTCTCTTCTTAATTCTCGCTTTCATCGGGCCATTAGGCTCACACAGCATGCGTGCCTCATCTCAGATTCCCTGTTAGCGTACACAGAGTGGAGACCTACGGGGGAATGCAGCACTAGCGGAGGGAAAATCACTTGTTCTCCTTTACTCATTCAACAACCCTTCATTGAACGTCTCTTTGGGGATCAGAGGGTCTAGATTTTTCAAGATAGTGCTGTCTAAAGAAATTTTGATATTTTCCGTAAATGCAATGCATTAAATATGTTAAATATGGTCGTAATACGTGAGGTTCTTATAAACATGCAAATTAGAAAAACCAAGGGGGCATGATTGTGTTGTGTGTTTGAGGATTGACTGATCGCCTCAGCTGGGTGGTGTTAACAGTTTTGTTAGATGCAAAGATGAAGACACAATTCTGGCTTTAAATGTGTTCACACGTGGCAGGGGACAGGGGCGTGTATACTAATAACTCTGACAGGAGGTGGGAAGGGGCGAGGGTGACAAGGAACGGAGCACCGACTGGGGACTTCAGAGAAGGAGGCTCTGTTGGCGTGCAGAGGCCCCCTCTGGGGAAGCATTTCATCCAGTTTTAAAGGACACCAGACTCTGGAAGAACGGAGGGGTGTTGCAGGGTGTCGAAGGAGTCAACACGTGTGAGCACAAATCTGCAAAGAACAAAGGAGCTCCGGGCGTGGGAGGGAAGTACAGAGAGACGACGCGGGAAGGATGCATCGGTTGAGAAATCTCAGGCCGGGGGCCTGACCAGGCCGTGAGGGTGAGGTGGATCTGAACACTCGGGTGGGGGCGTGATGAGGAGGGCTACCATGGCGTCACGAGTACAGTGGGGGTGGGCAGGGAAGGTGCGAGGGGAACAAGAGGACTGCGGAGCTTGGAAGGGGCTTTGCTCCCCACGGCGTGCAGGAAACGGTCAGGCCCCCCGGGTAGGACGTGGAGGGTTGCCCGTGGGACTCTGTGGCGGTCAGTCGGGATCTGGCGTCTGGCAATGTGTGCGGTGTCAGTCTGGCGAATACCCTGCCCAGGAAAGAAGCAGCTGGGTGAGGTGGAACAGTGCTTCTCAGACTTGTCAAAGGTGATTCTGACACCGTGTAGGTTTGGGCGGGCCCCAAGACCCTGCATGTGTCACAGGCTCCCTGGCGAGGCCCGTGCTGCTGGCCCCGGGAGCACTCCTTGAGTAGCAGGGAGCTGGAATGACTCACGTTTGCCAGCTTTAGACAATGATTTATAGCAGCTGAAAATCAGCGAGTGTGTGACAGTTGATCCTGGGTGTGTTTATTTCTTTAAACCTCCTTCTACATGTGTCGGGAAGCTGGCACATGTTAAATTGTATTTAGTTTTTAGCTTCTGGCTTGACGCACATGAACGGTGGCCTTCTTCCCAGGGGTACATAAATAGGCTTTCTGGTGTCAAAGTGACAAAGAAGAGTCCACCTGGCTGTGAGTGGCCCTTCCAGGCAATCCACATGGCTGCCCTAGGTTCAGGAGGTGGGGTGGACCCCTCCATTGTTCTAGAAACTTCCCTTCTTCATTTAGGGCCTAAAGGAATAGAAGTCACGGAAGGAAAGATAATCGTCCAGAAGTGGCAGATCCTCTAGTTCATTTTGACCCCATATTCTGGAGTTCATTTGCAGCCTGGGGTTAATGTCAAAGTGTATGGTTGGGGGGTCATTGACCAAAATGGCAGCAGGACAGCAGGAATGTCACATTTTGGGGGGCCACACAGGCGATGGCCTCCCTGTCTTTGGAGCTGCCCCACATGACTTCAAGGAATGCTGCCAGCTCATCCCCTTCACTGCACGAGGCCCTTGGGTTGGGGGAGAGCGGCGGCAGCAGCTCCGGCCGGCCCCTGTGGCAGCAGAGACCCCTGGCCTTTGTGTGAACCAGAAGAGCTGACTTCGACCTTCTCCTTGCCTAGCTGGACAAGGGTGGACATGTGCTCATGAACGCATTTTGCGAGATCTGCTTATAAATATGGGATAACTGTTTATCTCTCTTCATTATGTTAGGCCACAAAGAAGGTCTTGTTTCTGTCAATAATCAGATTAGTAGGATTCTGAACCATCATCCACTATGTTGGGCCACCTTGGTAGCACCTTCTCTCCTTGGCCTTCCCGCTGAATGAGAGCTCCAGCTGGGCCCAGTGAACCACAGAAGGACCGGGGCCTGCTCTGGACAGTGGGGCTGGCGGTCCCTGTGCATGGCCCATGTCCAGTTCCGTCTTGCCAGAGTCCGATCCAGGTTTCCTGCACCTGAAGGCCAGGAGCTGGTGGGTCAGCCGCACCATCACATGGGATTTGGGAAAGGGACAGTAGATGGTCCCCCGGCCCCGCACCAGGCCTGGCCCCTGTCCTGCTGCAGCCTTTGGCTTTCACTCACATGGGCCATTAATGTCAGAGGCCAGCCACGCCGCTCAAGGGCCCCCGTGTGGGTCCCTATCACAGTTCACCCCCAGACCATCCGGGTCCTGGCACAGGTCTGGGGTCAGGAGTCACCTGCCTGGTCTCCCCCTCTCTCCCAGAGAACTCATTTTGGTTGGGGGGATTCTGGGTGGCACTTTCTCCCATTGATCAGGAGTTGGGAGGTGCCCACAGGCAGGTTCCAGAGTTGAACAGCAAGGGTTCAAATCCCTGCTCTGCCAAATAGTTCAGGGTCTGCTGACTGGGTTGTGCTCGTCAAGGCCAGCCCGAGGACTGGGACCCACATTGCAATCCCCGTCTTCCTCATTGTCAGACCCCGGCAGGGACACTGGTCAGACCCAGCCTCGGGTTCCTCAGCGGCAAAGCAGGAGAGATGGTGCTTCACGTTACCTGGGGCTGTGGGAGGGATCCAGTGACAGCGCGCGCGGGGAGCCCTTCACACCGTGTGTGGCACACGGGAAGCACTCAGTAAATATGAGCTATTACCATTAAATGATGCTTATTTAATAAGTAAGGAGTTGTGGGTTTTATTAGAAACAAAGTAGGTCCGTCTGCTTCTCGGTCCCTCATCCCTCGGGGAAGCCAGACCACTAGCTCGTAAAGGCGGGGCATGGCGTCCACCTGGTGGCCGCATCCCCAAATCTCTCATCAAAAACCTTGGAGGAAATGAAAAGACTTGTAATTTATAAACCGAGGCTTCTCGAGGGGGCGAGGGGAGGAGGGGAGGGTGGGGCATGCACTCCGGGGCTTCGCTGGGGGGGCTGCCCTGGCAGCCGGAAAACAAAGCAACGCTTTGTCTCGTGGCTTGGCTTGGCTTTTTTGTCATAATATTTAATTAATTTTGAAATTTCACATAACATTAAAGGAAAGTGTGAGATATTTATATCTGTTGAAGGAGGGAGCATGGTTTTAGAGGTTGAGAAACCATCTATAACCTATAAATGCAGCTCAGCTCACAGGAGCAGCCCAGCTACAGGGAGGCCCAGCTCTTGGAGCCCCCGCCCGCCCTGCACCGTGCCCACCGTCCCCAGGGTGGCAGTGGTGGGGGGGAGGGGGAGCCCCGCTGCCCTCCTGGTTGGCCTAATTGGAAAAAGCTGGCACACGGACAGGGCGCTGCTGTGTTTGGGACCCTTCCTTTTGCTTTATGATGCTAATGAGTGAAACTCAAACAAATGTTCTTAAAGCCGTTTGAAACCCAATGCCCCTTGGTCCTTGGGTTTTCACTATCCTTTAGGACTCGGGGCATTTTTATTCATTTGGAGAAGTCCATTTGCCACTCTGGCTGAATAAAAAACTTCTTCGTGTATCTTTTTCCCAGTTCTAATCTTATTTACACTACAGACTTCATAAAAAATTAAAAGTTAATAAAAGTGAAAAAAATACTTGCAGAAAAGTGCACAAGTATATGGCTAAATGAACTGTTACACAGTGAAATGTCACATATAAATGGAATCACCCAGGATGGGCTCTTCGGCGTCTGCCCAGTGTTACCGTAGGAAGATGCATCGCCCACACCGTTGAATGCCGCTGCAGCTCACCCCTTCTCATTGCTATGGGGTGCCCATTGTGTGGTGCTTCATGATTGGAGACGTCCCCAGCGGAGGTGGACGTGTGTCACCTGACAGGATGGGTCCCAGAGGTGGGTTTGTGACCTAGGGTGGCCAATTGGGATTTCCCAATTGGAAGCAGGCAGAAACTTTCTTTCTCGTGAGAAATGGTCTATGATAGCACACTCTGGAGTCAGGCCACCTGTACCCCATCCTGGCTGCGTCACTTCCTGGCTGTGGGACCTGGTGTGAGTTATTTAACCTCCTCATTTCCCATCTTAGTTCTCTCATCTGTAAGAGCATTGATCCCATTGGAGTTATCTCAATGATTAACTGAATGCTTAGAACCATGCAGGCTCTTTCTAAATGCTATGGTGGCTTTTGTTCTTGGATCATGAACTGCAAAGGCATAAGGGCTGTGGTGGCCTCTCAGCTACCATACACACGCTGTGTTACTCGACATTCTCTGCATGTACCTCCCCTGTCGTGCCTCTGAGCCTTTGCACATGCAGTTCCCTCTTCCTAGTCTATCATCTTCCTTTCATCTCACACAAGCTTCCACCCCTGTTTCATGTCTCAACCTAAAAGGACCGGTGTGGCTATTTTATCTCTTATAAAGCATCATCCCCATGCTTGCCTCCATCGTGGTACCTCAGCAGCTCTCAAAGTGTGTTCTGCAAACCGCTGTGTAGGAGTGGGTCCTCCGATGACATTATTTCCCTTTTCCACTGTGTGACGTTTGCACTGACTGCAGCAATGGTGGCTGGAGCTGGAGCTGCTTTCACAAGAATTGAGGCAGTGACACTCACCAAATACTCATTTGGTGGCGTTATTCATCACCAAATACTCATTTTTTAAAAAAAGCCAGTTTCACTTAAGAATGCCTTTGAATAGGCAGTAAAATTCTGTTAATGTTGACCCCTGAATGCATGTCTTTTTAAATTGCTGTATGACCAAATGGAAAATATGTACAAAGCCCTTCTTAAAGATACTGAACCAGGGTGGCTATCTCAAGGAAAAGCACCTGTGAAAGAGTCGCAATCTTTCCTGGCCAGGTGGTTCAGTTGGCTGGAGCATTGTCCAGTACACCCAAAGGTTGTGGGTTCGATTCCCAGTCAGGGCATTTACCTAGGCTGCGAGTTTGATCCCTGGTTGCGTGTGTATGGGAACCAACCAATCGATGGTGGTGTTTCTCTCTGTCTCTGTCTCTTTCTGTCTCTCTCCCTAAAATCTCTAAATGTATCCGTGGGTGATTATTTTTTTTAAAAAAATCACAAGCTGAATTAGCTGCTTTTTCTTCACGGAATACCATTTTTTACTTGAAGGAGCAAGTGACAGACCATACTTACTTAAACTTGGGCGTCTGTCAGACGTTCCCTCGAAAAGGAATAAGAAGAGCCTGTCCCATCAGGGAAAATAACTTCCAGTGCCTGTTGCCAAAGATAAAATTTAAACGTTCCAGAGGAACTTAGAGTTTCAGAGGCTGTGTAAGTGCCCCCACGAGTGTCACAGCTGCCCGCTGCTGGAAGACGTTCCTGGTGAGGTCGCAGGAGGTGTTAGTGAATGGGATTGGGCCTTGTGTCACCCTGTCCCTCTCTCTTTTTTTAAATAGTAGGTTTTTTGGTCAATTACAGTTAACGGTCACTGTTGTTTTGTGTTGGTGTCAGGTGTACAGCCTGGTGATGAGACGATCACACACTTTGCAAAGTGGCCCCCCTGCTATTTCTAGCACCCACCTGGCACCATAGTTGCTGCAATGTCACTGACTCTCTTCCCTAAGCTGGACTTTACATCCCTGTGACTGTTTTGTAGCTTCCAGTTTGTACTTCTTAATCCCTTCACCTTTTCCACCCAGTCCCCCTTTCCAGCAACCATCAGTTTGATCTCTGGGTTTATGAGTCTGTTTCTGTTTTGTTTGTTCATTTATATTGTTCTTTAGATTCCATAGGTAAGTGAAATCCTATGGTATTTGTCTTCGCTGGCAGTTATATCACTCTCTCTGCAAGCACCTCTTCCTCTCCAGACTGCGGCAGCCTGCTCCCAGTACCTGTTCCGTCTCACCCACTGTCTCTCTCCCCTCCAGTACTCTATGCCCCGCCCCCGCCCCCCCCCCCCCCCCCATGGAAGCACCGCTGTGGATTGAGCAGGCGAGTTGGCCGAGTTGGCCGGGAGGGGAAGCTGGGCTGAATTCCAGGACCCAGCCTTGGGGACACAACACCTGCCAGCTGGGCAATCCCTTTGTTTGGATGTGATGGTGGGAGGCAGGCGTGCCCTGGAGGGCTGATGGAAGAGAATGGTGGAGACAGGCCCACCTTAAGGGTGATAGCATCCTCTTTCTGCTTGGAATTCCGTGTGGGGAAGCCACTGTGGGGAGAGGAAGTGTAATGGGCGCAGTCTCTTCCACTTTCCCTGGGGAGAGGGTTTATTGTTTAGCGTGTTGTTTTATTTGAAGTCACAAGTAGGAAGGAGACTTAGGGCCCACCGTAATCTCACATTGTTACTTTAAAGGGGAAAGTCTCTCTCAGCCCTCCCTGAAGCACAGAAAAGTATTTATATTAAGTGCTTATTGATAGCTGATCAATGGTATGCTTTGGCATTATTGTGAAATGACTTTTAACTTCCTTTTTGAAGAATATTTTTTAAGACATCGGAAACACTTATGTTTCACTCTTTCTTTGCTTCAGAAATGTTTGTAGATTTTGTTGTGAAATGCTTTTAGACTCAAAAGAAGGTGCAGAAATAGTAGCATAAATGCCCCCTTCCCCATCCCCCAGCGGCCCCAGAGTGACACCTCCCACACCCACAGTCGGTTGTCAACACTGGGGAGCTGACCTCGGTGCACTGCCCTCCGCACAGCCGCTGACCTTACGTATCCTTGCCCCAAAGCATCCCTCATGCTACCCCTTTGCAGCCATGCTCCGTTCTTCTTTAAAATATCTATTCTATTTTAATGAAAGTTATACTTCATAAAAATATCTTTGTTAGAATCACTGGAGCTGGCTTAGTGCCATGTGTGTGGTAAGTTGTGTGGGATTTAAGGCTAAAGGCCTGGCTGTAAAAGCTGACTCATGGCTCACTTGCTGTGTGACTTTAGGCAAGGAACGCAACCTCTCTGAGTCTCGGTTTTATCACCTATGAAGTGAAATTAATAACACCCGCTGGGCAGAGATGCCGCATGGGTTAGACACAAAGCACAGGAAGTGCCTGCCCCGTCCCAGGCTCTGTCCGGGGTCAGGGTCTTCCCCTGCCCACCCAGGAGGCAGACTCTAGGATGGGGATCAATTCTGTGAACTATGAGACACAAGGAGGGACAGAGCGGGGAGCTGAACTAGAATACAATGCTGTTGCACACAAGGCCTTGGACGATCCTCTGGGGAGCTGACGTGGCCCTGGTTTACAGCTGCGCAGGCCTTTGTACCCCTGAACCTGTGTGGGCATTGCCCTTGGGGTGGGGGTGCAACCCTGGGCTGGGAGGCTCCCTTCAGCCAGAGGCAAGGCCTGAGCATCGGCTCAGCTGGGGGCCTTCAGCAGCAGCCCTCCCTCAGCGGGGGGCCGAGCGCCTCTGCTCTGCAGGGGGACGTGGGCAGCACATCACAGCCTCCGCTGCAGTCACTGTAATTACCGAGGCTCTGAGGAACGGGACATCAGAGGGGGGACAATCACAGGTTTGCCATCCGCACCACATGTTCACCACATTAAACCCAGGCACGTGGGAACGGCTTGATAACGCCAGAAAAAGCCGTCTCCTCTCCTGTTGACATCTTTTGGAAGAGCTAATTTGGGAGAGAGAAAAAAGCAACAGATCCCCCTCTTCCCTTAAAGCCGCTGAAGGGAATTTCCTAAACTTCTCCTTGCCAGCCCCGTCAAAGATCCCCATGTTGCACGATCCTGCCCCGGGTAGGGATTGCCTTGAAGTGAGTACTGGAGGCAGACGTTTAATGACTTTTCAAGAAATCCCTTCTTGCCCTGCCAAGGACAAGTTGGTATCAGTGATATTCTAAAGTAACCCCGTGTGTTCAGGAATAGCCGGAGGCCTCCTGGAAGTCTGACGCTGCGCTGAGGCCCATGGGGGAGCTCCCGAGAAGAGAGAGTGTCTCCAGCTAGAAAGATTCCATTTTATGCTGCCTCTCTACGCACAGCCGCTCGGAGATGGAATAAATCATGGGAGTTTGAAAGCACCCCCCCCCGCCCCGCCCCAAATAGTACAGCGTGGCTCTGAGTACTCAGTGGGTGGGGATGAAGGTCGTGATGGTTCATGTCTAGACTTGATAGTGTAGTTTGTTCTATGAACACTGTGATATCATGTCCGCCTTGTAAGGGAAGATCGTTTATATTAAAGTGAAGCACATCTCTTCGGTGCAATATCACGAGTTTGGGGGTAAAGGGTTGACATACGTTTTCTTGATTTGTTTAGTCTCTTTGGAGCAAACTTCTTTGATTAGTTACCCGAGTTCCCCAGAGGACTTAGATGGCAACGTCACCCCTGTCTCCTCGCGCGAGGGAAAGGAGCCTCCTCTGATTTCCCTTTGTGTCCCTGGAGGGCCTTGCACAGATATAGCTGGTGATTAATAAATGTTGGAGCCCGAACGGACCCTTGCTCCCGGAGCCAGAAAGTGAAGATGTGAGCTAATCAGCGGTGATGAGCACCGCAAATGAGTCTCGTTGGAGGCAGCAGGATCGGGGTGGTTACATCAGAGATCTGGGTTTGTTCCTGGAAACTTCCCTGGGCTCTTGTCCTTTTCCAATCAGAATCAATGGTGAACTCATCCAGTGGGTGGCTGAGAGTCCTCTGGTCTGGGAGTCAGGAGGCCTGGGCTGGGATGCTTTCCCAGCTACGTCGTGATCTCAGAGAAGGGTCCAAACCACCTTAAGGCACAGTTGCCTCAACAGTTAAGTTGGTTGGCCCAACACTACCCCTCCCAGGGCTTGTTTTATAGATCAGATGAGCTAATGGCTGAGAAGTGCCGGGCTTACCGCAGGTGCTTAGTAAATGGTGCCTGTTACTGTCATCACCATGGCAACCCTAAAATGGCATCCAAATCAAGATGCTTTGACAGGGAATGGGAGGCCTAAAAACAATTAGAATAACTCTTCTGAAAGATTTACTCAGTGACCAACAAGTTGGTTTCTTACACCGGCGGACCTATAGAAGGGTGCTAGTCGGGAGCTACTTTCAAATACAAAATTCTTTGGGAGGTACAGAAGACCATCAGTCTGTGTGCATTAGAGCAAATTTGAAAGTTTTCTTTATGCTCATGGCCTAAATGTTAAAACTTTAAGAAGAATGTAATTTTTGATACATATGGAGTGGGGCAAAAGTAGGTTTACCGTTGTTTGTATGGAAAGTAACGCAATAATAAGTAATAACACAAGAATAACCTGTTTTGCACACTCACAACTGTAACCCCATTTCCGCTGTGCCCTGTACTTATGCACCGTAATCAGTTTCTTAGTTTATCTGTCATGGCATTTTTATGCAGAATGTATTTCTCAGTTTTTTTTTTATGTTGTTTTTTTCCCTACAAAATTGTCTGCATCTTCGGCTTAATAAATTTGAAATTGCTGATATTTCCATTGACTTCACAATGGAGCACAATATATTTAATTGAGAAAATACTCTGTATAGGTATTGGAGCACTTGGTAAGCCCAGGGCAATTCTGTTAAATTAAGCCTCTTCTCAATTCTAATTTTTAAAGCTATTGAAATGTGCAAAAAATTCAGTCCAGGTATTTTCTATGTAGTATTGGCCTTTATTCAGACTACCTTTCTTTGACAAATATTTTTATGATAACTTGTCAGAGAAGTTGTTTCCATTTATGATTCCTTTGAATGGTTCCCCAAATTTAGACGATTCAGAATTGTAGGCCTTCTCAATTACATCCTATTCTGGGACAGAATCTAAATTTATCTAAATAAAAATAGGAGCCCCATCAAAATACTCTCCTCACAGGTTGAGGTCACCCAGGGCACAATTATAGAATTTCAAAGTTAAATCTTATACTTCATTAAAGCACTCATTGTGCCTCCCCCTCCCCTCACCCTTAACCACTTTTGCAGGACATATGTCAGTGTTCTCCTGTTTGCGGAGCTGGCTGCACAGGCCTGTGGCTCATGCCGGAGCACGGGACCCAGCGCACAGAGACCTCCACGCTCTGCTCACTGCCCTGCTGTTGCCGTCTTGAAATTTCGAGTTTTCATTTTCCTCTAGGCTCTACAAATGATGTAGCTGGTCCCGCCTGTTTGTAATTTTCCAAAAGCTCCAAGCTCAAAAGCTGAATTGAAAATAATCATCCACTCCATACTTCTAAGTGACTTTTGAAGAAAATGCAGCTAAAATTCAGAGCATCGTAGGACGCGTAGGTTGATGTTTGTAAAGCAGGTTGTCGTGAAGCCTCCGATGTGCTAAGTCAGTTGGTAGATAGGGAGGGGAGTTTTGTGATCCATTTGTGTGCGTGTGTGTGTGCGCGTGTGTGTAAACTATGACAACGTGGCTTCCGTTTCCACTGGTGGGCCGCCGGAGCGTGTTCAGACACAAGTGCAAACTAGATATGTTCCACCACCCAGTCCAAGTCCATTCCTGCTCCACGGGTTCCTAAGTTAGTGACAGTACAGTTCCCAGTTCCTACCAGGGTTCTGGTCACATGAAAATTTATCACCTCAAAGACAAAGTTCTTCAGTGATGAACTTTTAAACTGGATAGAGACAATAGCAATCAGAATAATGCCAGAGTTTTCACCTTTGACAGAATAGACTTTTCCAAGTTTACATTTATTCCAAAAATTTGTTTGTTTTTTTTAAATCAACCATTACTAGAGTTAATGAATTTTTCATTTAAAGCACCCGATGGCCCCGATACGCAGCTGCCAGCACCGCGTATCACCAGTTCCGTCGGCCGCCTGCTGCCGGTGGGGACCGTGAGCAGCCTGCACTTCAGTTTTCAGGCGAGCGCGAGAACGTTGGGAATTGAAAACGAGGAAAATTGGTGTAGAGGGTCCGTCACTGCATCTAAATGAAAAATTAAGCCTTACAGGGTGATATGGAAACACACCCGGGGCAGCTGCTTGTGCTCGGTCATCACTTTGGAGTGTGGTTTACTTAAAGTAACAACAAACTTGAAGTAAACCTGACGCTTCTTGGCCAATTTATGTTTTCTGGTTTTCATGGGTGCCAGGTGTCAATAAATATTTTATGCAAGTTACGCATTCAATTACAACATTAATATTTTAATTTTCTCTAAAACCGTGTTTTGATCCTTTCAAGATGATTGTTGCTAAAAGGTTTATTGCAAAAGAGAAATATATTACCCAACAATATAATAAATAATAGTTCTAGTTACTCTCTACAGAAAATGACAAAACCACTGTGAGCAGAATATTCAAACCACTGTCTGCCTTCTCCAAAGAGGGGACAGCTTCCATTCCCTGCACACATTCCACTCGCACCCACCCCGCAGTCTCTCCCATTCCCCACTGGTCCAGCAGGACCTCCCAGGCCACAGCAGGGACTAGCGGGAGGTGGCGCCAGCAAGCTCTCTCCCTGCCACTGAGTCCGTGGGCGCTGGTGGCCGGGCACCCTATTTTTATCATGCTGTCCTTCAAAGGGAGTGTTAGTTGAACCTTATCAGGAAACATTGGGAAAGGAAGAAAGGGCATTGCTGGTCACCCTTCGAATTTTACAAGGAGGAAAAAGTGAGAACTCGGTTTCTGCACATGTCTCATTACCACTGTTAAGACTGGTAGAGGATGGGAAGTTCATGTGGAGGTCTGCGCACCCCATCCCGGTGTGTTTAATGCTGCTATTTTTCGTAGTGTTCTTTCTTTCTTTTTTCCTCCCTCCCTCCCTCCCTTCCTCCCTCCCTTCCTTCCTTCCTTCCTTCCTTTTTCTTTTCTTTTCTTTCTTCTTAATGAGGCATCTGATATATGTTAAACTGCCCACGACTGTTCTAGAAAAGCCTGGACATATGGTCACTCTGATGATCAATCATAACTTCAGTTATCCTGTGACTTCCTGGAGCACTAATTTTAGAGCACCTTCTACCTAATAAAATGATCTATCATTTAGACGAGACGGAAAGAGTACACTTGGCACGTGGGTCCACGTAAAGCCAAAAGGCGGACTCAGCGCGGGGGCTCAGCCGTGCGTCACAGCTCAGCTCTCTCGGAAGCTGGGTCCCAGGGACAGTTTCTCATCATCCTCTCGCTGGCCTGGAGCGATTTTAAGTTAAAGCAAGCTGAACTCTGGAGGGGCAAAGAAACACTGGGTAACTAATCTTGCGCTTGCTTCTGAAGTTCAAGTTCTCCATTAGTTTGGGCCTACGGCACTGAAATCTTCTTTTAACTGCGCCCCGAGCGAAGTGTCTGGAAACCACCACTTTCTTTGTTTGTGTTTTTGGAGGAGACAGCATTAGAAGTCCAAGTGTATATTGGACACCAGCTGTATACAAGTTGTGTAAACTTTATTGTCTGAGGCTTCATCACCTGTGAAATGGCCCTCAGAGCGTGGGCCGCCAACGCATCTGGGCCAGAACAGCTGGGAGCAATCTTCAGTTGGGAAAATAACTTACGTGGAAAAGCAGCATAAACTTTCGTCATACACTGGCTGGTTATAAACTAAGGTCAAGCCAGGGAGAGATTCTAATGTCTTGCTTTTCTATTTGATGGTGGTCAGATATTTCTGGGGCATGCATTTCCCGGGAACAGGTCATCAGAGTGAAATGAGCTGAATCACCTTATTACCTTTCCTGAGTCCTTTACTAGTGGATTTCTCCTGGAAAACAGAGGCTAAATGTTTAACAAAACTGGCACACAGCTTTGTTAGGGCTTTTCCGCAGTAACCTGATCTGTACAACATGCTAGTAGAAAAAGCTTATCAAAGTAAACAACTATGACCTAACACAGATTAAAATTGTATATTTTAATATCAACTAATGCCATATGGACTTGGGTGACCAGGGGACGGACCGGGGATGTCCAGATAGGAGAAAACGAGACAGAAGGTTTTGTCCACCAGCAGAGCAAAACTGTATTTTAAATTTGGAAGTGCTCGTACTTTGAATCATCACATATCCTGCTCTTTTCCTGGCCCAGGAAGTAGAGTGCCCGAGAGATAGAACCCCACGTGGTACCTGTAAACGCTGCCGGGGCTTGCATCAGCTCGACGCCGAGAGGGCTTTCTGTTTGCCCAAAGACACGATAAAAGGTTCGTTTCTTACCATTTTATTCAACCATTCTTTAAATATGTTATGAAATCTGATTTTTTAAAAAAGTTAATAGTAAAACAGACATAACAAAGAACTTATTGTTTTAATCAATTTCGAGTGTACAATTCAGCGGCATTAAGCACATCCACAGCATGGTGTAAACATCACCACTGTCTATTTCCTGAACTTGACTTCTTTTTTTAAAAAATATTTATTTTTAGAGCGAGGGGAAGGGAGGGAGAAAGAGAGGGAGAAAAACATCAATGTGTGGTTGCCTCTTGTACACCCCCTAGTGGGGACCTGGCCAACAACCCAGGCATGTGCCCTGACTGGGAATCGAACTGGTGACCCTTGGGTTCACAGGCCGGCGCTCAACCCACTGAGCCACACCGGCCAGGGCTGAACTTGATTTCTAATGGTCTAAGCTTCCCCAAGTTATAACACTTAAGCAGAAATGGGGGGAAATAGATGATTTTACTTTTAAGTGAGACCAATAAGCATTGCCTGTTTGCTTTGTTCCTGCCTGGGAATGAAGGCTGTTACTGAGACAGCTTTTGTTGGGTACGTCCATATCTGCCACTGTATTGGACTTAACCCCTTTTTGAACTCTGCTTTTATTCCAGGACAGTTGTAAACCAGGGGAAAGCTACAAAAATCTGTACGTTCTTTTAAAAGGACTTTCAGCAGGACTGGAGGGCTGGCATGGGAGCCGAGGGAACTTTATTATGCTCATACATGAAAGGAAAGTTGGTGAGCCCCACAGAGGTTAGATAGGACCGTGTGTGTTAATTAAATAGGGGGACAGATGGGAGTTAGTTTCCAGACTTCTGCAGTTCTAATTGTGTATGGATGTCATTTAAAATGGAGATGCTTGCAGAATGAGATCTTGGTATATGGACGCATTGAAGGAAATCAGCAGAACACAGACCTGCTGGACTTCAGCCTGCCAGTCTCCCATGATCCTCAGACCTCGCCACCGTGCTGCTTACAGAGCCTGTGTCTCCCCTAAGCATCCTGCACCCGCCACAGCCCGTGCTGAGGCAGCAGCGATGCCCCGTCGAGGTCCTGCTTGGAGCATTTATGCTGTTTCTGAACCTGTCCCTTCTGTTTTGAAATCACGGTTGCAGAATGATCAGCATTTAAAGGTTTAATTATTACTGTCCTGCCTGGCTGGCGTAGCTCAGTGGATTGAGCGTGGGCTGCGAACCAAAGTGTCACAGGTTCGATTCCCAGCCAGGGTACATGCCTGGGTTGCAGGCCATAATCTCCAGCAACCGCACATTGATGTTTCTCTCTCTCTATCTCCCTCCCTTCCCTCTCTAAAAATAAATAAAAATAAAATCTTTAAAAAAATTATTACTGTCCTGTAAAAAGAAAAATGGAAATGGGACTCTTGGTTTAACTTAACAATTTATTTCATGAATCAAATAGAGAGATGTCCATCATTATGTTTCCATGTAGCAGAAATACGGCAAAATGTTACCGTTTGTTAAATCCTTGTGACTATTCTATGGGTGTTGGTGTTCTTATTCTCCTGTACCTCCCCCTGTATTTTCTCTGTGTTTTCCTATGACAAAAATGAATAAATACAATGTATAGAATTTTAAAAAGCAGGGGATATCATCGTTCTTCTGGGGTGGGCAAAGGAAATTTCAACATTGTGCTAATTTAGAATTGGCTGAGCTTCCTAGAGTAAAATTGCTTCAAAACTTTCAAGCAGTCTTATCTGCACATCTTTTGAAAAAGCCTTAATTGCTGCATCCAGCCCACAGAAACGTCTCAGCACTTTGCTCCAGGGACGCTGCAGTTTACAGTGAAGAACCACTTTCAAAGAGCACGAGAGATGGTCCCCAATGGTGGCTGGCTGGGGAGCTATGGTGAGTTAATTCAGAAAATAAATTGTTTTGATTCTTTTCGAGCTTTGAGACTTTGGACAAAGTACTGAATAACCCTCAGTAATTAACATGCCTTGTTTATTTTTGGTCCTTTTGAATGCAATCAAAGGGAGGAAAGAAGCGTCCAGGAGGCCGCCGCCGAGGGCACTTTGGCACTCACCGAAGCAGCCAGACCGTGAATAGCGCAGCGAGGGTCCACGGCTGAGTCCTATTTCTGTGTTACTCAATAACACCACGGAACATGCTTTCACTTCAAAGCATTATTTCTCTTCAAGTATCTTCACGTACATCTAGCAACGCCAGAGCAATGTCCATGTACCAAGCGCCTTTCAGTAGTTGTCTCAGCGGATAAAGGTAAGAAAAAGAAAAGGGCAGACAGAGGGCATTGGAAGACTGAGAATTTCATTCGTTTGGGGGAGAATTCCTTGGCTAGTACCTCTGGGAAATGGGGTGCTGTATGGCGTCCATGCTCTTAAAAACAAAGGGGCCTTGAAGATGCTGGATTAGTGAGGATGCTTAGAGCCGCAAATAAGCACAGACCCAACTTGAGGTGGCTTAACCCCTGAGGGGATTTATGGTCTCGCATTTCACATCCTGAGGTGGGCTCACCCCGCCCAGGCACACCAGGGCGCAGGTTCCAGTTCTCTGCACGTTTCTGCATTTGTCCCCCTGTCTGTGCCGGCTTCATCCTGCAGCAGCCGAGAGTCGCACCCATTCACAACAGTGTCATGTGGTGTCTCGAGCCCCAGCCTCGGCTGGGAAAGTATATGGTCATTAGAGGATCCCAGGAATTGACTCTGTGCCACGAGGAGGAGTGGAACCAGCTGCCTTTGAGGACGGTGGGGGCTGAAGAGGCTGAGAGGTGCTGTAAGAGTGAGAAAGGAGTGTGTCCCCACAGTCAGGAGGACACAGCCACTTTCAGTCACTGTTTCATGGCTTCCAAGATAGAGCAACCAGCCAATCTAGTGAAAGCAATAGTGTGGTCCATAGATGATGACCCCTGGCATAATGCCTTGAGGACACATTCTCATCTCAAATGTGGTCTTAAACAGAAGGGGCTGTCCTTGGTAGGGGTGCCCATTTTTCATGCTAACCCAGTAGCACTGCCTTATCTTTGTATAATATGAGCATCACGAGAGCCTGAATTTTGTCTTATTCACTAGTGGACCAATGAACAGCACACAGTAGGTTCTCCATAACTACTTGTCAGAAGAATGAGTAACAGTAGAGACAGTTTAATTTATTAGTTAAGAGACATCTGGAAAAAGAGAGAGAGCAAGTGAGAGAACGAGAGAGAGAACGTGAGGAAACCCACGTTCCTGTGCCAACTCTGTCATGTGCTAGCTGTGGGATGGTTTCTGTGCTCCTGCTTCCTCTTCGGTAAGATGGGGCCAATAGAGAATTCTTCCCCAAGCTGCTGTGAAGAATAAATGAATGAATGCATGTCAAAATACATACTTAGAACAATGCCAGGTCCATAGTATGCCCCCAGGCAGCACTAACTGTCATTATTACGACCGTCAAATTCTTAATCTCTCAGTTTCCTCATTTGCAAAATAGGAATCAAAGAATGTATCCCATTTTGAGGGTTCAACAAGACAGTGTCTGTTCCTCCTTCCTAGTGTTGGATGTGGTGCTAAGAGCTTGGTGAAAAGTGACTATACTTCTGTATCTACCCTCTGTGATTTTTATTTCACAGTTATTTTTACCCCCTAGTGTATTTGGACCTCACAACAGCATAGTGAGGGGACAGGTCAAATGTTATGCCCTTTTTTTATAGATTGGGAAACTGATGTAACCAAGTGATTAAATGTGCCTCTTAAGACTCACCTCGACAGGCAGATAGTAGGGCCAGGAGTCAGGAATATTAAAAACTATACTTCATACCTACACAGCCCATTTTATTTTCAAAATTAGAATTAACTACAAGGTCTCCAAAACAGGGAAAAGTGCTTCAGTATAAGCTATTCCAAGAAAAATGGACCCGTGATGCGCCACAAGAGTGATCTGAAGATTGCAGCTAGAATTACAATTTTCAGCTTTTTTTTTTTCCCCCCAATGCATTCAATTGTAGTTTGGGGGATGTTTTTCTCAGCATTATCTCAGATCCTAGATGAGCAAACGAACATTAAAATATTTACAGTTGGCTTGCTTGTTCTAAAAATAAAATCTCTTAGCGGTATGCCTCACCTTATTATTTTAAACTCATTTATATACATGGAATGTGCTTTGACTCTTTAAAAAAAGTGGCTTTCATATTACAGCCTTATTTGTTTATGGAAAAGCTCCATGTGCTGTGCGCTGACTCTGACAATGAAGTAACTTCCTGGATCAAAATGGCCTCTAGACATCAAATTTCACTTAATTGAGCACAATCCTTTGTATGTTATTCTTTATAAATTACACTTTAAAAAGTGCCCGTAGCTTTGGGGAGAGAGGCAATTTGCTAACAAAGCAGGAAGTAACTGCAAAGTATCTCCCATAAAAGATTGTACTGGTAGGCATCGGAGAACATTCCGTTCAATTTACTTCTGCTCCTAGAGAAAATCATTTTGGAAAACTACCGTACTGATTCTTGGCACCTGCTGTCTCTAAAAGTGCTGACTTTAAAGCTACATTAATAAAATTGTCCATTTTGAATCCAGCTTGTTTGTTTTCATCAAAATACATATGAAAATTCCTGGTGGAGAAAACTCAACCTGTCACTAGCCATCAGAGAGATGCAAATTAAAACTATAATGAGATATCACCTCACACCTGCTAGAGTGGCGGCCCTCATTAATAAATTAACAAACAAGTGCTGGCCAGGGTGTGGAGAAAAGAGAACCCTCGTGAACTCTTGGTGAGAATACAGACTGGTGGAGCCACTGTGGAAATGGGACGGAAATTCCTCAAAAGACTAAAAGTGGAACTACCTTTTCACCAAGCAATTCCACTGCTGGGAATATATCCAAAGAACCCTGAAACATCAGTTCAAAAGAACCTACGCACCCCAATGTTCATAGCAGCACAGTTTACAATAGCCAAGTGCTGGAAGCAACCTAAGTGCCCATCAGTAAATGAGTGGATCAAAAAACTGTGGCACACTGACAAGGGAATACTATGAAGCAGAAAGAAAGAAGGAATTCCTTCCTTTTGCGACAGCATGGATGGAAACAGAGATTATCACACTAAGTGAAATAAGCCAGGCGGCGAAAGGCAAATACCATATGATCTCACTTAGAAGAGGAGTCTAGTGAGCAAAACAAATTAATGAGAAAAACGGGAACAGAGGCACGGAGACATGGAGCAGACTGACAGCTGTAGGAGAGGAAGGGAAAGGAAGGGACTGACTGAAAGAAGGGAAAGGGCTAGTCAAGGACTGTGTGTGAAGGACCCATGGGCATGGACAACAGCGCGGGGACTGACTGTGGGAGTGGGGGCGGGCTGGGTGGAGGAGGGCAGAGGGGGAAAACTGGGACAACGGTACTAGCATAAACAATAACGTATTTTTTTTTAAAGAAAACTCACTTGTGCTATGTAACACAGGGCACACTTCCCTCCAACTACATAGAAAGGCTAAATCTCTGTTAAATCTTCAAAGAAATGGTCCCAACAGTTTAACTTCATTTTTTATGATAGTTAAATTTATTTTCCATTAAAATTCCATTGAAAAAGAGACAACTGGTTAAAAGAAAATCATGGTCAGCACCATTATACAAGTAACGTTATTGGGCGTTCATCTGATGTTTTACGTATAAGTGTTTCTGGATTGACACCCCCCTGGAGGAACCCTGCATTAATATTATTTTATCAACCTTGTCTCTCCTCCAAAACCATCCCCAAACCTGAGAGTTTCCTTGCTGAGAAGCTGTCTCTCAGGTTCTGGTTACTACAACTATTTATTTATTTATTTATTTATTTATTCGACGGCCTGTAGGGCAAACCCCTTAATTACTAGCAAGTGATCAAGTTCCTGAGAAGCCTGGTTTTTCACAGAGCCGAAGTCTCCTCGCTGCCACACCGAGTGTTTTCTTGCTACTCCTTGTATGTTTGTAAGTCCAAGTGAGAAGGCTTCCTGATTCAGATTTTCACTCCATGAACTGCTGCGGCATTGCAACAAGACCCCAGTAAATATTTCATGAGCCAAGACGAGGTTTTTTTTTCCTAGAAGCTGTTTGTTCTTCTTCATCCTCCTCCCTGCCATCTGGATAATCCACGAGACCATCCACACTCCCCTCGGTGGCTGTTCCTGACGCAGCAGCCGAGTCTGCAGTTTTGGGAGAGCGTCCACGAGGACTCGCTGCGCCGAGGCAGGCTGCTGGCTGCTCCGCTCGCTCCATTAGCGGCGCCAGCGGAGGCGGGGAGAGTAGGCTCGTTGGAAGTCACCAGAAGTCCTTTAAGGAAGGTTTTCCTTGTCTTCACTCTCTTTTGCTTTCTCAGTCTCCATAAATTTTTCATAAGTATCTGGAAAATCATCTTCTGGCTTAGGTTTTTCCACTGGTGCCACAACCGCATTTCCTTCCTCCTATTCATCTTCATCCTCATCCGAGGTTCTTGCATCTCTTCGAAATCTGTTACTGTGCAGTGTAGATAGACGGTTCACTGATCAATTTTTGATTTTGTCTGTCTTTTTCTTGCTCATATTTAGTCTTCAATCCTTTGAATGTCTGAACATATTCAATTGATTCAAGTGCTTTATAAAAAGTTTTTAACTGAACCCTGGCTGGTGCGGCTTAGTAGACTGAGCACCAGCCTGTGAGCTGAAGGGTCTCAGGTTCGATTCCCAGTCAAGGCACATGCCTGGGTTGCGGGCCAGGTCCCTAGTAGGAGGCACTCAGGAGGCAACCACACATTGATGTTTCTCTCCTCTCTTTCTCCCTCCCTTCCCCTCTATAAAAATAAATAAATAAAAGGTATTTTTAAAAAGTTTCTCACTGTATGTACAATAAGAGACTTGATATCTTCCACTCTTATAAATTCAAATAATAACAGCTGAATTTAACAGGTTGTACAAAGTTCCATTTTCCAGAAGAGCATTTACAACTGGCTCAAAAAGATTTCACTTGGTGATTATAAAATTCATCTTTAAGGCTAATTACCTGTCTTACAAAACAAACAACACACTAGACCAGGAAAGTGTGCTTTGAACTCGTCAAGACCAAGACTCTTCTCAGCAAGTTCTCGTTCATAATATAGATTTTTTTATGTGATACATGCGATGTTCCACACAACATGTGAATGGCACTAAAATTAAGGCAAGCGGCTGTGCTGTTTGATAATAACCAGGAAAATCATGCTGTTTTTGTTATAGATCTGTCTATATTATCCATTTCACATTTGTCTTCTGAAGAGTTGGTCACAAGTGCTGCTCTGTGGACACGCAGACAATGGTTACAGAAGAAATTTGGAAATTTGCTTTGGAGGGCCATGATGTTACAATTACTTGGTCATTGTCCATAGTACTTTGGGAGTGTATTTATGAACAGTTTGGGCATTTGGGGAAAAGAATTTTATATGTACTTTGTTTTTATAATTTAGCTATTTGACCTACAAATTGATCATGACCTTTAGATCTGAATGACACAGTTCTTCTTAAAATAGAGTTCATTATCGCTGGATGAGGGTTTGCCACCACTGGGTTATTAAATAGGGTGTGTCACAGGCTCTTGAAGATTCTTCCCGAGGAGGCAGTTCAGATATGACGGGCGCAATGGCAGCCTCACTAGTGTCTGAGTGGGGTCTCCCAATGGTACTCCACTGAAGGTCAAAATGCACTTGAGTGTGTGACTATTAGCTTGTTTGATAAACCGGTCATTTTGCATTAGAATCTCATGCCGTGTATGGTAATGTCACAGTGCTTTGCTTCCGAATGATGCTCATAGGCTGACCCTGTAGCGATCCGTAGAAATGTGCAGTGAGATAAACAGGAGCCCAGGTGAGCTCAGCCTCTGTGAGGGAGGCAATCTGAGCTCTCTGATGCTTACTGATAATATGTTCATCTCCAAGCAACCAGCTGTTGGTAACTTCAGAATTGTGAACTATGGCTTTAATACAGCTGTGAAAATCCTAGCTTCTCCATAAGCAACTTCTATGGTTATGGAGAAGCAAGAAACATTGGGAGAAAAGCAACTGAAGAGTCCCTGGGAAGAGGGCCTCTCAGCACTGGGGTCCAGGTTGCCTGAAGGGGATGCTGACTCAGTTCTAACCCTGAACCATTGTGGAGGGTGCTGTACCGCTCTCAGGCTGGGGCACGAGGCTGGGTCAGAAGAGACTTTGCAGGTGTGAGAGTTAACGATGTTGAGGTAGGGAAATTTTCCTGGATTACATGGTGGTTCCCAAATGCAATCACAAGCATCTATATAAGAGGGAAGCAAAGGGATATTAGACTCAGAAGAAGGAAATGTGACATTGAACTATGATGCTACATAGCTGGCTTTGAAGATGGAGCGAGGTGCCAAAGCCAAAGAATGCAAGGAATGCAGCTCCAGAAACTGGAAAGGCAAGAAAAAGAGCCCCCAGAGAGAGTGTGGCCCCACAAACACCTTGGTTTTGGCCCAGTGAACTAATTTCAGACCTGACCATTCAGCCAAGTGTACGGTGATTTGTTAGCAGCCATCGGAAAGTAATATTGCAAAAACTGAGGATCTTTCTTTTAATCCGAATGAAAAATCTGGGGTGGTTTTGTCTCTGTGCAACCCTTACCAGTCTTCTAGACACTATTCTAGAGGTAAGTACCATGGAATAGGCCACAGAAATGGGAATGGGGAAGAAAATGATATAGACTCACAGGGCATGCTTCAGAAGCCATGTGCAAGGCCGGGTCCCAGATGAGACACAACTTGAGAACAAAACAGTGTTTCCTCAAAATGACCGAGGGAGTGCTGACAAGGACCACTTATGTGTTCAGCTTTATTCCCACAGCTGATGTTCACAATGTATCAGTCCCTGTTAACAAGGGACTGATACTGACAGACAGCCAAGGGATGTGTAGGGCATTCATCCATGAATGGTCTTGAGCGGTCCCAACAGGAGGTATGGTTTAGGGCTTTGGAAACTACATCAAAATTAAAAGTTGAAACCAAGCAAAGGAAAACTAAGGGAGGAGTGTAGGGAATGCATGCTCTTGACCAAAATGTCCAACCCTGGAGTCGACTTTTGATCCCTGGGCAACGGCGAGAAGCCCGGACCCGGGATGTGGCAAGTACTTAAGGAGGGGTGCGGCGGGTCCGTTCCACTGCTCATTCCATGGAAGCCCTGGGCGAGCCCTAAGGCCGTGGGTGCTGGTGGGGCGGAGTGAGCACCATGTAGTGCAGAAGACGAGACTCACTTCTCTGCACCGTCTCCCCTGGGAAAAGCTTAGGCTACTTTGGAAACAGCAGCTGCACTTTTCCCAAATGGTCTTCCTTTGTCCCCTTCGGCTCTCTTCTTGAGCAGTCTCCATTTTTCCCTTTATCAGGTGTGTGTTGGGTCCAGGCTGGAAAAGGGTTGCGGAAAGTCACATGGGTCGTGTCTCGTGTGTCCGCACTGGGACACACGAGACATCTCTCTTTCATCTCTGCTTGACAGATGGGTTTGTTTTTTTTCCCAATTCTGGCCATAATGTCCTCCAAACAGGTGCAAAACCATCTTGTTCAACTAGTCTAACTTTGGATCCGACTTATATCAGAAAGAAACTGTAAAGAATAGAGTTTGCTACTCCCAATCCAGTACCTCCACTGGCTTCCCAAGAGTCAGTGTTCGCCAGTTGAGAATGGCAGTGACCTTGGTGAGGAGCAAGCTGCCCTCCAGAAATACTTTCTCTGTTTTGTTTTGGGTTTTTTTTTGGTGTTTAGCCTGTTGTGCCTGAGCCTTACTGCTGTCTGTGCTCCCAGATCTCCCCCAGGACAGAGGGAGACCCCTGAAGCGAGGGTGTGCATCCTTCTCACGGTCACAGTCCCTTGTCTCACTCCTCCTGTCCTTGGTTCTCCACCGGCGCTTGGGCAGCTGCCTCAATTCATCACTGAATGCACAGTGCACTGAACGGACAAAGCTTTACAACACTAGTTCTTTAATAAGTTGGTAATAAAAGTCTGTCGAGAGGGCATAGCACCTAACCATTTTGATGTGTTTTTTAATGTAACATTGCATTGTATCTCTACGACTTCTCCGCAAACTCAGCACATCGAGGAGGAATAGTTCCCTTAAACATGTCAGAAAATTACTGTTCAGGAAACTTGCGACTTAAAGAGGTCACAGTGCAAATCATCGGCAAAGTTCATGTTAGGACCCGTTTCGTGCTCCTCTGTCCTTGCTGTGACACAGACACTGTGGCATTTTAGTCGTCTCATTGCCCTACAGTGATGTGATAAACCTCATGTTTGCAAGTGGGGAGGAGACTGGGACCACGCATCTGAGTTCTGGCACCTGGTTGTGGTTGTGCCAGTGAGGCCGTAACTGTGGTCTCCTGGATGAGGGAGTCAGGAAAGCCTTCACTCTGCAGACAGCCTGAAAGGACGCGCTGGTAGTTCTGAGCCACAGCAGGTAAACCACGGTATCGACTCTGTTTTCTGAGTGTCATTTCTTACTCCGGGTATTTTGCTGGGAGTGAGGGTGGGAGGCTCCAGGGAGAGCGATCCCCAGAAACAAAGTCGCTCTCCCAGGTGCCGGTGAAGACTCCCAGAGCCCGGGGGATGGGGCAAGGTACCGGTTTCCCTTCCCATCAGTGCTCTGCGAGACCTTGCAGGGGTCCTCCCTGGAGGCTGGCTGGGGTTTCCCTTCTCTCTGTGGCCCGGTCACCTCACCCTCGGCCTCCTGCCAGGAGTGTCCAACCTTGTGGTGTCTCTGTGCCACACAAGGAGAAGAAGAGTTGTCTTGGGCCAGACATTAAATACACAAACACTGACAAAAACTGATAAACAAAAAAAAGTGCCAGTTTTCTGCACAGCATCCATGAATTATTGCGCTGCATTTCAGTCTCTGCTTCATCTTGCACAAGCTGTTGTCCCAGCAAAGGGCGGGGGTGGGCGGAGCCAGAGGAGGGTGAGAAGGAAAGAAAGCTCCACCTGGTCCCACTTAGAGAGTTTAACGTGCTCCCGGGCCCCACGCTCCCTCACTCATTCATGTACAAACGTTTATCAAGGGCTCACCTGGCAGCAGGAACTATGTTACGGGATGTAAGTATGAATAGGGTATAGTCTAAGTTCATGGTTTACAGAAAGAAACAGGTTAATTTTAAAGATTCATTTGTTTATTTTTAGACAGAGGGGAAGGGAAGGAGAAAGAGAGGGAGAGAAACATCAGTGTGTGGTTGCCTGTCGTGTGTCCCCACTGGGGACTGGGCCCACAACCCAGACATATGACCTGACTGGGAATTGAACCAGTGACCTTTTGGTTTGCAGGCCTGTGCTCAATCCACTGAGCTACAGCAGCCAGGGCAGAAACAGGTTAACTTTAAAGTGGGGTGGAATCGCAATGCTGGAGAAATGCCCAGCACAGCACGAATGAGGGGCGCCTGCGGTCCCGAGTGAGGAAAGGCTTCCTGGGAAAGCGAGGCTTGACTGCCCCATTTTCCAGCTGAGGAAACTGAGGCCCAGCAGAGGGTCCGTGGTGCAATTACAGCCACCAGCCCGCTGGCGAGAGGAGTCGTCCGGCCTCCTCTTCACCATGATTGTGATGCCCGAGAAAGTCCGGCTTCATCACCACAGAGGGAGCCTGGGGGTGGTTGGAATGAACCTGGGAACAGCACAGTCCAAGGAGACAGAGGAGAACTTCCAGAAACAAGAAGAGGATTCCCAAGGGGTAGGTGGGAGGAACTGATGTGATCAGTCCCTCCAGGCAGTCACACATGAGGTGTGAGGGCTCTGGGGTTCCAGCACATTCCCTCAGGGTGGGGCAGTGTTACAGGAGGAAGATTAAGAAAGACCATGATTTTATCACAGCTTTATAAAATATCTTCCTTTGCATTTTCCTGCATTCACACGCAGACTTCCAGCACCTAATTGTGGTTAAGAGCTCAGCCTCGGCATGACTCATTGCCACAGCACCCTGCAAGGGAAGGTTTCTCATCTCTCTGTCCCTCCCTCCCTCTGTCTCTCTCACGAGAAAGCTGTCTGGAGTGTGAGCCCTGGACCCTGACCTCAGAGGCCAAGTCGTGAGCTGCCACACTCGCACAGAGATCAGAAGGGGCTGTGACAGGAGAGTGAATCCACGCACCCCAGGTGTTGGACCAGTGCACCAGGAGTGCACTAGCTGCTACTTGCCGATCACCCACTAGGAGCCTTAGCTTCTTAGTCCTCACATCTCCGTGAGGTCAGCACTTACTGCGCCATTTTATAGGCGAGGAAGTTGAGGTACAGAGATGTTAGGTGACTTGCCCCAGGTCACACAGCTGCTGATGCGTGGGCCAGATTGGAATTCAGGTGGAACAGATTCCGAAGTCCCTGAACCTGCAGCTGTATGGGTAAGTTATGACAATCAGCTAATGCCACAAGCAATGTTTTGATATTCTAAATTCGTGGTTCTTGAGTGGGGCGACTTTACCCTGCAGGGGACCTTTGGAGAAGTGTGGAGGTATTTTTCATTGCTGTAGCTGGGAGGGGAGAACAATGCTGCTGGCGCCCCCCTGGGGGTTAGAGGCCAGGGACGCTGCTGAACACCCTGTGATGCACAGGGCAGCCCCACGGAAAAGAATGAACAAGGTGTTAACAGGGCCGGGGTTGAGAAAGCCCACTCTAAATTTAAATAAATTCCGACACATTTAGAAAACATAGCCTATTTTTCAATCCACCATGAATTCCTTGATTAAAGGTCAAAGAATCCTGATTCCAATTTTCTTTCAACTTTACTTTGCTCTTTCTAGAACCTTTTTGGCAATGAGATCCTAGGCTCCTGTTTCTGTTCCCCATGGGGACAGATGACAGGAGTGCCAATGGTGGGCCCACCCTAGACCCGAGACCTGGTTGAGACCAGAGAAGGAGTCTCACCAGCCTCCAGGTCAAAAGCATGAACATTGACCCTGGCCAATGCCAAGGGCGGGGCTCCATGGCAACGGAGCATTCATTTCTTATTCCATAGTTGCTGGGTGTTTCTCAGGGTACAACTAAGCCTTTTCAAGTGCAAAGAACATTTAAAAAAATTTTTTTAAAGAAACTTTTTAAAAAAGATTTTATTTATTTATTTTTAGAGAGGGAAGGGAGGGGGAAAGAGAGAGAGAGACATCAATGTGCAGTTGCTGGGGGCCATGGCCTGCAACCCAAGCATAGGCCCTGACTGGGAATCGAACCTGCGACACTTTGGTTCGCAGCCCACGCTCAATCCACTTAGTTACACCAGCCAGGGCAACTTTTGAATATTGAAACGAAACATATCAGGGCTGCAGCCCATTGTTGGTACAGGTCACGCCCTTGAGAAGGATCTGGACTTGAATCTTTGGCGTACCTTGCTCTGCTTTGCCCAGAGGCACCCAAGAAGCTAGCATGACCCCACATGTGAGTAGCTGAGTTTTAGATTCTTTTGACTGAAAAAATATGGAATGACCCCGTAACTACTCTGACTTCAGTGACATATTAAGTGTATTCCATTTTATTAATCAAGCCACACGTAGACTTGAAAAACTAGTGCCGGAGTTCTTTATTCCTTCTGCAGGCAGGGCTTGGCTGTGTGGCTCTGGGGGCTCTTCGCAGTAACTCCAGGTTTTCCCGACAGTCAGGGACCGCAGGCCAGCTGGTCCTGCACTGCATCACTGTACACAAAAGTCATTCTGTTCCCTCGTTTAAGAACTTATTTTAGGGACAGAGGGCCAGTTGGCCATAGATGAACATTTTAAACATTATTGTTACACAATAAAAAATTCAAACTTTAAACATTTTCGGTTTTCCAGTTGTTTGAAAAAAAAAAAAAAATCAAGCCCTTGGATAATAAGCAGAGAAACAGCGGCGTGTAAACCCCTCCCCCGGTCTCTCCTTCTCCTGCCGAATCTGCCACAGCTTTGCTTTGGCGTCCCTGCCTTCGAAGAGCTCCTCCCGTCCTGCATACCAGCGCCGTCCAATGAACGCACTGGGCGGGGCAAAAGCAGGTTCACTGTGGTTTGTGTAGAAGGTGATACAGTAATTAATGAGCAGTAACTGAAGAATAAGCTGTTTTGCTTACTCATGACTCTAAACCTCCTTTGCCCCGCCCTGTGTCGTGCAAGCCACAGATGTAACGTAAAACCTTCTGGTAGCCACGTGAAGACAAAACAAAGAGGTAAAATCAATTTTAACAGTATATTTTGTTTAACCCAATGTATCAAAAATATTATCTTTCCAACACATAAACACTGTTTTTAAAATTATGAAGAAGTACTAGAAATAGTGTGTGTGCTCCTACATGCTAGAACAGCGAGGATCACGTGTAGTCCCACCCAAACAAATTTGGGGGTAGCAGAAAAATATTTTACACTGCTTCCACATTGAAGTTTACATTGAAATGAATTGAAGCGAAATAAAACATGAAACTCAGTGCCTCAGTCACACCGGCCGCATGCGCAGTGGCTGCCGTACCGGACAGCACCGCTCTAGACCTCCCACGTGTTGTGGCAGACTGTGTCTCAGCCTCACGGGCTCCGTCACTACCTACCAGAGGTTTGGAGAGAAGCTCCAGAACCTTCTCCGTGTAACATTAGAGCAGAGCTGTGGCGGTGGTTTGGGTGCTCTCTCTCTGTGTTTAACCTCAGACCTCCCCGTGGTGTTTGTCTGTTCCACGCTAGTGTCACCCTTGGCCATGAATGTAACCTGCTACTCTGTGGCCCTTTAGGGGTCGCCACCCACCATCGAAGGCCATTCCCAGGCAGGCTGGTTTTCTGGTGGTGGGGAAGGGGGGACATGTGACTTTGACCTTGTCTCCAGGAGGGTGACTTTCAAAAGGATGAAGAAAGGCAAACTCCCAAGAAAAAATTTCATGGGTGAAAATTTTCATCGGTCAAATTTAGGCTGAAGCTGAGTAGGGAAGAGGGTGGAAGGATGGGGGGCTCTATCTCTGAGGGACATCCACCCCCATACTTGAGGGGATCGCCATGGTATGGCCAAAGCTGGGAGGAAGAAAGAGGGTTTTAGGGGGAAAAAGATTCAGGCAGAAACGTGTAAATGGACACAGAGCAGCAACCCAAGATCTGCACAGTTACTATGAACTAGGACATAGTCAGTACCTCTACTGACCTCTCTTGGCCACCCCAGAATATTTTAGTTATGAGACACACCCAAACATGTTTAGCATCACGCCACCTGCTGCTTCGCGTGACCAGCCATATGTATTTGTCATCAAATCTGATCTCGATGTGTGCCATATTATTGGATATCCTGCAAAACTGAATCTAAAAATATGCTTTCCCCCCTCTAACTCAATCCTAACCTTACAACTGGGGTCGCCACTGTGATATTGTTGTTGCCTATTTTTTTCACTTTCAAGGACGAGGTAATAACATTACACTCCCCATCTCATGCTAGTCTCTGCCTGTCTGTGCTCGGCTTGGGAGTTGAAGAATATATTTATAAATTAAAACTGTGCTCCTTTTTACCCCATGAACTTATCACACACATTTATGGGATACAGTTTTCTGTCTTAAACCAAACAGTCCAGCCTCTCCCATATGCAGTTCCTCAGTGGAAGTTATTTTCATCTCTGGGAATTTCTCAAGAGCTGTTTCTGTGAAAAGGGATAAAGGATACGCAGCTGCCCAGAGTCAGTTCAGTGCCTCTTTAAATACAGGCCGTGCATCCTGAACTTGACTTCTTCCTTTTAAGGAGGAGTTCTGCATTCAAGGGTGGAGGGGTTGAGGGAGTAGTTGAAGCAGCCAGTTTGCCTGGGCTTGTGCTTTGCTCTTGTGTGGCTGCTGCATGAGTGCCTTCCAGCACATTCTAAGAAAGCCAATTAAAGCAGAAAGGCCCTCAGAACCAACTCTGTCGCACCCAATGTCACTGTTAAACTTAAAACTCTCGGAGAGCAGCCCAGTGCTTCCTGTGCCCCTACAGCAGGCCGTTCATGCTGCCTAATGCTTTTCTATAAAACCCTTGTATTTATCAGAAACAAAAAGGGCAGGAATGTTGGATGCAGGATCAGCTCACAGAAATGCACATTTCCCTGTTTTTCATATTCTGTGAAGCACTTAAGTCAAGCATACAATTGTCTCCAGGGTCTGTAACCATGTAGTATTTTATCTGTGAAGGCTGGATAGTTTAAGAACTTTATTTCTGTTTGACTTAAAAAGAAAAAAGTAACCGCTATTTTCCCTCAGAAATGTGCATTGCTTCTGACTCTTAAAATAGAGAGTGCCTGATTTTCTTCTTGCTTTCACTTTGTAACTGCTGTGTCTATTTGTTTTAGTTCTCTAGAAAGAGTTAAACGTCTTAGAGACATTAACCCCAAATGGAAGTAATTGGGCAAAGGCCTGAACTGGCTCTTTATGAGAAATACAAGACTCTGAGGGATTGTGGCCTTTGAGAACCAACACAGAATTTGCCCATGACACTGGCAAAGAGGGAATTGAGGTGCCTTTTACCATGTTTTCATGGACATGGATTCTGGGTTTTACAAATAGAGCAACATTGTACGGGTCCATGGGGATGGCGGGCTGACATTCACAGAAAGAAAGAGAAAGATTCTTTTGTATTTTAAGACCAAGTAGTGCAGCCATGTCAGAGAAGCAAGAGTAGAAAGGCAAAGGTATTAGGGCGTTGTTTTCTCTCTTTATTTCTCTTTGGGGGCATCTCAGAGAGAGAGCTCCATTTCACAAGGTAGATGGAAGGTGTATTAAAAGTTTTTAACACAGAAAAGCCAAACCACTCTTGAAAAAGAGCAGAGTTAGAGACTCATACTCCCTCTTTTCAAAACCTACTACGAAGCTACTGTTATTAGGATAGTGCAGAACTGGCATAGGATGGGCATGTTAACCAAAGGAATAGGATGGATAGGCCAGAAATAAACTCATTTATCTATGGTTAATTGATTTTCAACCAGAGTGTGAGGGCCACTCAGTAGGAAAAGAATAGTTTCTGGCCCTGACTGGTGTGGCTCAGTGGATTGAGCACTGGCCTGTGAATCAAAGGGTCGCTGGTTCGATTCCCAGTCAGGGCACATGCCTGGGTTTGCAGGCCAGGTCCCAGTAGGGAGTGCTCAAGAGGCAACCACACACTGATGTTTCTCTTCCTCTGTCTCTTTTCCTTCCCCTCTCTAAAAATAAATAAACAGAATCTTCAAAAGCAATTTTTAAAAATGAATAGTCTTCTCAACAAATTGTCCTGGGACAACTGCTTCTCCACTTGCAAACAAATGAATCTGAAACACTACCTCACACCATCCATGAAAATTACTTCAAAATAAATCAAATATCTAAATAAAAAGGCTAATAAATGATGTTGGGAAAATTGGACAGATACATGCAGAAAAATGAAACTAGACCACCAACTTACACCCCACACAAGAATAAATTCAAAATGGGTCAAAAGACTTAATGTTAGACCCAAAACCATAAAAATTGTAGAAGAAAACATTGGCTGCAAAATCTTGGACATTGTTCATAGCAATATTTCATTGGATATATATCCCCAGGCAAAGGAAACAAAAAATATATAAATAAATAAGACTATATCAAACTAAAAAATTTTTGCATGGTGAAGGAAATCAACAAAATAAAAAGACAGTCCAGAGAATGCGAGGACATATTTGCTGATACATCTGATAACAGGTTAATATCAAAAATTTATAAAGAACTTACAAAACTCAACACCAAAAAGCTGAATAATCCAGGTAAAAAATGGGCAAAGACAGTTCTCTAAAGGGGGCATACAGATGGCCAATAGACATGAAAAGATGTTCAATGTTACTAATCATCAGAGAAATGCAAATTAAAACCACAGATACCATTTCACACTGTCAGAATGGCTGTCATCGATAAATCAACAAACAACAAGTGCTGGCAAGGATGTAGAGAAAGGGCAACCCTTTTGCACTATTGGTGGGAATGCAGACTGGTGCAGCCACTGTGGAAAGCAGAATGGAAATACTTCAAAAAATTAAAAATGGATTTGCTTTTTGACCCAGCAATTCCACCTCTGGGAATATATCTGAAGGACCCCAAAACACTAATTCGAAAGAACATAAGCACCCCTATGCTCATTGTTGCATTATTTACAGTTGTCAAGATATGAAGCAGCCCAAGTGTCCATCCGTAGGTGAGTAGATAAAACAACTATGGGACATTGACACAATGGAACACTACTTGGCCGTAAAAAAGAAGAAAATTTTACCCTTTGCAATAGTGTGGATGGAACTGGAGAACATTATGCTAAGTGAAATAAACCAGTCAGAAAAAGACAAATGCCATACGATTTCACTCATAAGTGGAATCTAAGAACACAGTGAAAACGGGAACAGGCTCACAGACGGAGTGCAGGATGACAGCTGGTGGGGCTGGGGAGGTTAGGGGGTGGAGGGATGGAGCAAAAAGGAAAATGAACGCATGGACACGGACAACAGTGTGGTGATTGTGTGTAAGGGGGCTAAATGGTAATGGAAAAAATACAATAAAGATTAAATAATAAATAAAAAGGCTAAAATGACAAAACTTTTAGAAGAAAACATAGATGTAAATCTTTGTGACCTTGGATTTTATCATCGTTTCTTAGATATACCAAAAGCACAATATAACCAGAGGGAAAAAAAGATAAATTGAACATCAAAATTAAAAACTTTATATGTCAAAAGATACTATCAAGAAAGTGAAAAGATAACCCACAGAATGGGAGAAAATATTAGCAGTCCTATATCTGATAAGGGTCTAGTATTCAGAATATATATAGGATTCTTATAATTCAACGATAAAGAGAAAAATAACCCAATTTTAAAAATTGGCAAAGGATATGAATAAACACTTCTCCAATATACAAGTGGCCAACAATCACATCACATAAGATACCACTTCATGCGCATTAAAATGCTATCATAAAAAAAATGATGGAAAATAACCAGTGTTAGCATGGATGTGGAGCCTGGAATCCTCATGTATTGCTGGAAATATAAAATGGCACAGCCATCGAGGAAAACAGTTTGGCAGTTCCTTAAAAAGTTAAACATAAAATTACCATATGACCCAGAAATTCCACTCTGAGATGCACGCCCGAGAGAACTGAAGACATATGTTCATACAAAAGCCCGTCTACACGAGTGGTCATTGCAGCCGTGTTATTGATAGCTCCAAAGTAGAAGCAACCCAGACGCCCATGAACTGATGATGAGTAAGCAAAATGTGGCGAATCCACACAACAATTAAACAGGAGAAACCCCTTGCACACGTTTACTCCCCTTTCCTCCCTTTGTATAGGCCCTGGCGACCACTAACCTACTTTTTCTCTTTTGCTTATTCTGCACATGTCATATGAATGGAATCACACAATTTGTGTCTAGTCGCTTTGTGTGTGTACATGTGGCTGGCTTCTCTCACTTAGTATAATGTTTTCAAGATTCACCATGGTGTAGCCCATGTGAGTACTTCATTGTTTTCATTGGCAAACGATACTCTGTGTTTGGAGATGCTACGTTTTGTTTATCCATTCATCAGTTGATGGACATTTGGGTTGTTTCCACTTTCTTGGCTCTTATGAGGAATGCAACTATGAGCATTCATGTGCGCGTTTTTGTGTGGTCCCATTTTGATTCCTCTTGGGTCCTTTTGTTTATTTTAAAGGCTGTAGAAATTTTCCCTGACTTAGAAAATTATCATTTCTTTCTTGACATATATAAAGCTTTCTCATCAAAAGGTAGAAAACTGGCTCTGTATTGTATCACAACTTCACATCCTTGGGCCATTTAGAGCTTGAGGGGACTTCAGGTATCTGCTGGGTGAGGCTGGTTTTAACTGACAAGACACAAGAGGTGAGGTGACCGCTACCTGCCAGCCAGCCAGTGGGTGATCAGGCCAGGCCTGGAGCCAGGTCTGCTAACTCCTGCCCCTCCTTTCCATGTAGAGGTCCATCATGAATGCTTTTACCCCCGAGTCTTCCCCAGAGTGAGCCATCAGCCTTACAACAATCTGGGAGGGGAGTGCTCCTGTGGAGAAGATGACTCCTCCCAGAGTGGGATCTGAGAGGGGAGCAGCCACCCTACCTTCCCCCAACCATACCCCTTCTCCATAACTTGCAGTTCCACCAGCAGCCAAACCCCTGGCTTAAGGAACAGCTCCCAGGTGGAACGGCCTAGTGAGCACGGTGGTAGTGAGAAAGAGTGAACTGGGCAGCCTGGCACACTGGCTAGCACACTCCCGCATGAAGGAGCTGTGCTCATGAAAGACCCTGGGAACTTGAAGTTGAGCAAGTGGCTTCTGGGCTCAGGCTACAAGAGTTGGCATATGGGCCATGCTAGCCTCCCTGATCCATGGGTCAGCTCTGTCATTCCAAGGGCTCACCGATGCCACTGCAGAGGACAGCCAGGCCGTATGGGGCGGGCTCTTTCAGTGGACACCAGCACCTCACAGGAGCTTGAGACTAGAGCCAGTGAGGGAGGGAGGCTTGCCCCTGATCACCCCTTTGTTAACTGGGGAGAACCCTTGAGGAGGTGATGGTTAAAGTCCCATGTGGGGGCTAAGAGACATCATAACTTGGGCCATAATGCTGCATGCAAGGGCCAGCAAGCCCGGGACACTTAAGATTCATTTCTAAAACAATGTTCTCTGTCCTGCCGCACGTAGAATATTCTATAATCCAAATGGGCTGATTGCCTCTTGGCTTGCATTGGTGAGATGCTATTATCTCAGAAGTGTAAATCTCGGCTCTATTAGCTTTGGAGAAGTTTGGGGGCCTCAGACTGCTGCTCCATGATTTGGCTATGAGCTTTGAAATGAGCGTATGAACGTGCAGACAACAGGAACAGATGTCAGAGCCCCCGCAAGATCAAAGTGTCGGCGCTGCCTTAGAAAATCCGCCTAGGCCACGTAGTTCTCTGAATCTGTAGGAAGGCTGTCATAAATATTCAAAGCAGATTTGTTCAATCGAGTCAACTCTGAAGTGGATCTGTTCTGAAGTGCTCAATGGAAGACAAAAGCGGCCATGACTGGAGGCCAGTGACGGTCAGCTCTTGCTCCCCTCCCCCTCGCACTTGTCCAGTTCCCCAATATCCTAATTAACTGGGTGCAAAGAAAAGTTTCTATCCTCTGTCCTAAAATGACCCCAAAGTTGTTTCTGTGGTTGTCTTTTCAAGACTGAAAAGAAGAATCCACTCTTTCCAGCATCTGTGGACGCGATTCCAGACAAGGGGAAACCAGAAGGGTTTTATGACTCAGGAGCAGGGAGCTCCCAGAGGGCCCCGGGGTTTTTCTTCCATTTTCCCCTTTCACCATTCCCTGAGTTTCTTTCTGATTATTTTTAAAAGTTTCTCAACCTGCCCCTCCACCCTTCCAGCCATCTCTTTCTGGCCCCTCCACCAGTCTCCTCCAGGTCTTTTTCTGTCCTGCATTTTTTTTCTCCATCTCGTCAGGTCCATAGTTTTGCCTGGACTTCTCTCTCATATGTACTCAAAAGCTTGTGATTCTTTTTCTCTTGTGGATAAAAATGAGCAGAATACTGACTCCCACACGCTTATTCCTGACCGAGCTGAGTCCTTCCCTTCCCAGGAGGGCACGCTGAGGGGACACCGCATTGTTTTGCAACGTTTTGTTCGACTGGCCGACTCCATTGTCTTTTAAATTGTGCCCTTTTCTGTAAAGGCGACTCATCAGTACCGCTGGATAGAACAAATGGTGAATGGGAAAAAAAAAATCAAAAGTAGACATTTTTAAGGCCTATCTTAATATCGCTAAGATCATCTGTGCCAAAACTTGCATCTGGTAGTAAGATCTTTCTTTTTTCAAATATCATTTTCTGCAGACACCCATCCAAAAGTTGTTACTGTGTGAAAGTTCTTTAGCCATTTACACTTTGTGGTTTGTAACGGGTGTGTCTTCCCGGCTAACTGTGCCTGGCAGAGGTTGTCACCCAGCACTCCACAGAGGCAAAATTCTGACAAGGTCATGATGTCCGGCCTAAGAAATCACCTGCCACTGAGGGGCGTAATTGACAAGGGTAGCACGTTTTGCCATATGGTATGAGCTATCTCTGTCCCCAGATATGCAGCTCTCATGGTGTGACAAATTGTTTGTGGGACAACACACGTGATGGCCCAGACAGTTAGACAAAACACCCCGTTGGAGTGGAGGCCGAGGCCCGAGGCCCTGAATGAGAAACACGCAAAGTCACACCCGCTGGCCCACACGGGAGCTGGAGCTTTCCTCCTTCCTCCCTCTCTCGCTTTTTGTTTTCTCACAAAGAAAATTAAATATCAAATGAACGTAATGTTGAGAAAAGGACCCAGGGAGAGGTTCCCACATAAATGTAATTCAGTTAGTGATACTTTAGGTGGCCGAAATACAGACCGCTTGAGTGGCGTGGCTGAGGTTGAGCTGTGGGTGATTTGAAGTTTAAATCCTGATGTTTAATTGTTGCCAGACAGATGGAGCATAAATGGCTAATGACACAGTAGGTTGAGTCTCAATAGTTATCTGTGCTTTGGGCCTGGCTACCTCTTAAAGATGGATACACTCTCGAGAAGAATCCTTGCCACAGTGAACTTCTCCTGTGCTCTGCTGTTTGTACCTGATATTTATGATGCTAGAAAGTAGGCGTTTTTCCACGGGTGGACAGTGAGAATGTTGGGATTGAAACAGGGATGCAAGGATTCATTTTGGGGGTCCCTGCTGATGTGAAAGAAGTCTTCAGGTTTTATGACATTTTAAAAACCTCTCTTTCCAAGAGGTGGTTTTTCCTGATGATGTAACAGGATAAGAATGTTGTGCTGTCTTCAGTAAAATTTGTGGTATTTGTGTCTGTTGGGTATTAATGTGTATCATGTGCATTTAAAGCATAAATACTTTCTAGATTTTAAGTTATGAGCAAAGGTCTACAATTTTATAAGCTAGGCATATATGCAACATAGACATGTGTATACAATATGCATACAGCAAAGTATACACACCACTTCTCCTGCATTCTTGTTCCTTTTTTTTTTTAAGATTTTATTTATTTATTTTTAAAGAGAGGGGAAGGGAGAGAGAAAAAGAGGGAAAGAAATATCAATGTGTGGTTGCCTCTCACGCGCCCCCTACTGGGGACCTGGTCTGCAAGCCAGGCATGTGCCCTGACTGGGAATGGAACCAGAGACCCTTTGGTATGCAGGTTGGTGCTCAATCTACCGAGCCACCCCAGCCAGGGCCATTCTTGTTTCTTTCAGTGGGAGCACTGTGAGTGGCCACATACATGATTTCTTGGTCATGTGATAAAGGTTATACCCAGTTACAGTTTAAGAGTGTGTCAGACCAAAGCCTGTGTTCTGGAGTTTTTGATATGAGTTGGTACTTGACACCTGTTTTTAGGCGTTCCGCTGATCAGATTCATCACTGAATCTAATGCAAACTTAGTCTTTCCAGCCGGTCCAGTCAGCCCTGTTCCAGGTCCCCTTTTGCGAGGGTTCTCTCAGGTGGCCAGTAAATGCCTGCCACCTGAGTTCATTTTTGGATCATTCTAGTCCTTTTTCTTCCAACCCCTCTAACTCCATATTCAATTCACCAGTGAGTTCTGTCTGTTACCTCAAAAAAATTTCAGATGAGCTTCTCTCCAACTGGACTCCACACCCTCAGGTCACACGATGGCCTCATCTACATGCGACGGTGGCTCCGCAGTGCTCCCCCTGCCTCCCCACCCCGACCCCTCTAATACAGAGCAGCTGGCATGATCATCAAAACACACACGTCAACCAGACCATAGGACTTGCCTGCTCAAAACTTTCAACGGCTTCCCTTCTCTTAGAAGACATTTTAAATTCCTTATGACGACAACACCTTATTCCCCGACTCCAGTCTGTCTTTTCAGCCTTCTCTCACCGTCTCGCGTGCTGCACTCTGTTGCTCACCAGGGAGCTCCTTTCGGTTCTGGGAACGAGTGCAGCTCTTTCCGGTGTCAGGGCCTTTGCACCTGCTGTTCCCTCTGCCCCGGACTGTCCGTGTCACTCTGCCTTGGTGGTCCTGGGGGTCTCAGCACAAGTGTCACCTCCGCAGAGAAGTTTTCCCAAACCATTTTCAAAGTAGATACTCCCTGGGACTCCCTACCCCCTATTGTCGCCTTCTTGGCTTTTGCTATAGTCGGTGATTATGTTTCTTAGTTACTTTATTGTTTGTTTTCCTTCACAAGACTCTAAGTCCAATGAAGGTAGGGACCATCTATGCTTTTTGAACAGGATAATACAGTATTTTGAAAAGTATTTTAGTATTTGTCAGTTTTCGTGTATCGTCAGTGCTTAGCCCAGGAACTGGCACAAAGTAGGTGCTCAATAAACATGTGTGGCATGCATGGACAGAAAACACTATCAAATGTTACAGGAAAATCCGCCTACTAAAATGTTGACACTGGTTCTCCTTCTGTTTTCTCAGGCATCGTAAGGTGATTCTGCTGCTCCTTACACCTGATCACATCTCAGATCTTTGTTACCCTTCATAGCCGTTTGGTTTCTACACTGTGCAGACCTCTCCACCTCCCTTCCACGGCACGGCTTCCCGTTTCCTCACCGCGGCGATCATTTCTTGTTGGGAGACTCTGGTTTGACAACATCCCTCATGAAGAAAAAAGAAGCAGATGTGTTCTGATCACCCCAGAGTCCAGCTGAACTCACCTTCCTTGATGGAAATCCTATCCAACTCATGGATCCTTTACTTTCAGGATCTGTCGGGTTTTTCTTCCTAACATATTATAAACTAGAACATTTCCCAAGGTTGCTGGCATCTTTTCCATTTTTCATGATTCCTCAAACGCACTACCAGTGGCTCTGAGATTATATCTGCATTTTTTTTCATACTCTGGACTATAATCTGTCTGGGCTTAGAGGTTTGAAATCATTTATTTTGCCAAGATTTTAAAAAATTCCCTAACACATTATGGGCTCAATTTTTCTCCTTTCATAATCCTCTCTGCACATTTAGAATTCAAAATCTATTCTCCTTGCTCCATAAGATGGAATTTGAATATTTGATAATTTGGACTTTCTGTTGCCTATTACATCATCTTCTTGGATCTGTCACTTCCTTGTTCTTCTCCTTTTCTTCACCTTCTTTCCTTCTTTCATCTTTCTTGGTTTTGTTACCTCCCTCCCTCCTTTCCTCCTTTTTCCCTCCTTTCTTCCTTTCTTTTCTCTCTTCCTCTCTGCCTTCCTTCCTTCCTCCTCTCCCACCCTATTCTCTCTCTCTCTCTCTCTCTCTCTCGTCTTGGATTTCCCATTAGCTGAGGCTTTAGCCTTCCTGAAAGCCTTCATTTTTTTTGGTATTGTTCTTGGGTATATATCCCTCATTATCTATTGTGAATGTGTCTTTTAAAAAGTACGAGTTCATGAGAAAGTTTTCTGTGTGGCCACACTGGCTTCGGAGTTTATTTTCTCTTTTCCTTTTCACTAAAATTCTTCACGATTACTTTGCCTTAGAATTTACATAATGCTCCCCTGCCTTGCTATTACAGATTCCCAAGAGACCTGGTCAGTTTCCCCCAAAGTCTCTATAATTTCTGCGCAGAAACCGGTTCTTTCTTGTTGGTTAAAATTATACCTAGAATGGCTGTTTTTCCTCCTGAGAGCTGAAATTGTTAGCTAGAAATGTTAAAAAAATTTTATAAGTGACTCTGTTTTAGCAAAATGTGACCTCTAACTGTCGTAAAGATAGTTCAAGCCCCTGTCCCCACAGTTGCTTGCTTGTGCTTACAGGTCTGCCTTTGGAAAGCCTCATGCTTGCCTGGGCCTCAGGGCGAGCCCTCACCTCACCCCAGCAGGACCCTCGTTTCTCTTCCTCCTGTAGTTCTATCCTGCTTCCACTCTAATGCAGTGGCTTTCGGTACAGGACCACGCCATCTTTGGGCATCCCTTTTTCCTACGTAAGCCTGCTTCCCACTTCTTTGGAATCTGCTGCTTCCTGCTGCTGCTGCATTTCCGGCAGGTGTCCCGTCTCACCTGTGTGAGAGAATGGCCACGCTTGGGTCAACATTCCAAGTTCTCTTTCTTGGTCTCTCATCCCCTGTAAATCAAAGCCAGAGATATTGTAACATATACACAGGGTTTTCCTGATGAGTTTCTCTAATTTTCAACTAAGAATTGGTATGAGATACCAGCTATAGTGGTCCAGCAATTTCTGTAGCTTGTCCCACTCTCCGCACCCTTGATTCCCCTTCTCTGCTAACCCTGGATAAGACTTTCCTTCTGACTTCCTAGTACACCATCCTTCGTCTTTTTTTTTTTTTTAACTAATAATTTTGTGCACGGAAAGTTATTTCTCCAGGACTTTGCTGGTTCCTCTGATCACAACCAAACCGACGGGTGATCACTATAGGAACAAACATAGAACACGCCCCCCACACACACACACTGTCAGGGAGGAGAAGACAAGCGGATCCTAATTTCACCGACAGTGTGATTTGACCAGGAGCCCCGTGAGAAGGACAGCTACAGGAGCACAGCCTGTAGAAACTGCTCCCTGTGGATTGCACTGTGAACCTCTCTGTGGCACAAAGCAGCTTTCCCTTTGTCCCTGGAGTCAAGGGAGGGGCCCTGCTCGGTGAGGAGGAGGTTGGAGGAGGGAGGAAGGAGGAAGAGGGGATTGGAGAAGGGATATGGGCTTTGGGGAAGGGAGAAGCCTGCAGGGTTTGGCCTCCCTGGCCTTCCTTTCCAGCAAATAAACCCAGCTGTTCCTCTGGCTCCCGTGGGGCTGGGAAAGAAGTCCTTCCCCATTCCCTTTCCCCTCTTCCTGCTAGGACTGTGTCCCACCTGTACACACTGCATTCCTTGCACGGACGTTCCCCCAGGACCTCAGGGACACAGGCTGCTTCATCTGCAAGTTGCCCAGGCCCGTTGCTCCTATCCCACCATTCCTGTAATGGCCCCCCTTCCACCCCCTGCAGCTCCTTTGCATCCCCATGAGGTATTTGCACCCATGCGTTAACCACCTGGCCTCATGGAATGAACCTGTGGTGCAGACCTGGGGGGTGGCACGTGTTTATGGGCTGCAATTGGAGGCTTATTGAAAAGCCCATTTGTTGGTAGTAAGGAGTATGCAGTTGAAACTGGATTCAAGTGCACACATGTGTATTTCCTGACACGGAGTATGTATGGTTAACTGATGTATCATTGTTTCCTCATCCATAAAATGGATAAAATAACATCAGCTTTGTGCAATGTATTTTGAGGGAAGACAAATGAATACATTAAGTAGTATCTATAATTAGTAGCTATTTAGGGAAGATGAGTAGGCTACTGGTTCAGGTGATTAGTTTAAGTTTGCAAACTGGTTCTGTTACCAACTAGCTGTGTGATGTTGGGGAGGATACTTAAACTTTCATTTTCCCCAACTACAAAATGAGAGCAATTGTAGAACCTACCTTACAGGGTTGTCACGGTTTTGTGAGAAAATCCGGGCAAAACATCCAACCCAGCACCCAATGCTTAGTAAGGGCCCCAGAAAGTGTTGCTGTGAGTAGTTGTATCAGTCATTTTGTTGCCCCTGATGCTCTCCCCAGCCCTGGGCAAGGAGAGACAGTGGTTGCCCAGTGGGGACTGGAGAACAGTGAGTAGAAGACCCCAGAAGGAGGGAGAGAGAGAGAGAGAGAGAGAGAGAGAGAGTCAAGCCCTCGGAAGCGAGGGAGAGTAGACAGCAGGAGCTGTTGGAAAGGACAAAGTCAGAGAGGATGTGGGTTCAGTCGGGACGAGCACCTGGCACTTTGTTGTTTTTATTCTTGTCTTGTGCCTTTTCCATCATTTTTATGGGCTGGCGTGCAGACGTGTGCTGAAAGGGCAATTCCACCTGGATCTCATTGAGATGGTGCAGCCTTTCCCTTCGCCGAACACTTTTCTCTCCCAGGAACTCTATAAAGGTTCCATTTGTGATGTAATTGTTCTGTTTCAGATTTTCTTTCCTAAACTAAAGCCTCGAGTTATCCAAAACATTCGAGAGGATGGCTTGAATGTAACGCTTTGTCCGACGAACTCAATTTCCTATGGTTCGTGTTTCATTTTCCTACTTAGTCGTTCCACTCGAGCTCGAGGGGGAGGCTCCGTAGGTCAGGGGCTGCACTGTGAAGAGGGTGGGAAGATGAAGAGAATTACTTTTGTTGTAAATTCTCCACGTTGTCAGGAGTGGGGCGAAGCACGAGCTCAACAGAGGCAGCTTTCACTTGTTGGGGAACGTAACCGTGATCCTCACTTTGGCTGCTTGAAATGTCTGCAGAAAGCAACCCGGTTCCGCCAGCACTCCCTTCGCAAAGAAAACATTATGTTGCTTTTGCCCCGACTGTGGCAGTGACTCTTTCCTGAGGCCGGTGAGCCTCTCTTCTCGGTGCTGCCGAACAGCCACACGTGGCCAGAGAAAGGGGGAATCGGGGATGGGCCAGACCTTCGCCTTTGACCTGCTAAAAGGTAGAAAATGGGCCAGATCCCATTCCATAAGGAGATGAGACAGAGCATTAATTGTTTCATTGTGGGGAAATAAAGGGAAAAAAACCCATTTTTTCCTATTCACTAATTTACATGAGGCGCAAACTTTAATTTTCTGACGTAAAATGGGAAGAGAAGGCCTAGATAGCAGGGCTGGCTGAGGTGTGGCAGAGAGGAGCTGTGAGGGCAGTGGCCCTTCCCTGGAGCCGTTCGCGTGAATGTGATCCTGTGTCCAAGGATTTTTCCTTTTTTGGCTTGGAAGAGAAGGGAGTTTCTGGCTGTATTTGACTATGGGGAACCAAGAGGGTGACAGGAGGACTATGGAAGGTTGACATGGCATCTGCATCCTGAGCCTTCATCCTCCATCCTGGGTATGTGTCTCTGTCCCTCAAATCCCCACCCCCCCACACCTCCATTCTAAAGGGGTGGGGTTTGGAGTGGAGCCAAGTGATGGAACCCAGGTGTGCTGAAAGGGCACAGGTGACAAAGTCCCGCCCGAAGATGCAAGAGAACCACTGTTCCCAATTCCACCCCCAATCGGGGGCACCGCAAGGGTCACAGGCTGCCAACACCAGCATCGAAGTGCTGCTGTCACATGGCTTGTGGGCCGCTGGTGTACAACTCCAAGAAAGGAGCAGAGGGCTGTTGCTGGCTTGTTCATGAGCGAACCTGAGCCAGCTTCCGGGACACCCAGAGGTTGCTGGGGCAGATTCTACATGATGAGGGTGTGGGGGAGATTAGGTGGCTGTTGGGGGCTCGTAGTCCTACAGATGGAGCCTTCACTTTAATGGGACCTCACAAATTTGTGAGGCTTGGGGACATTTGAGATTCCTGTACCTCCTAGGGTTTCTGTGTGGATTAAGAGAGAAACACCACGTGAAAGCACTTTGAAAATTTTAAAGTGCTATGGAAGAGTGAGGGATTGGTGAAATTTATGGGTAAGACTTTCTGGAATCTGGTGAGCCCCGGTTAGCGTACCACTGGAGGCTATGCCAAGGAGAGACACAGGCGGGAGCCAGCAGGTCAGCAGGATCCAGAGATGCCTCCCAAGGCAATGCATGGGAGTTTTATTGAACACCTGCTCTATCCGAAGCATTCTTCCATCGATTGAGGATTCAAAGATAGATAATTCTCAGTTTCTAGGGACTCACAGTCCAATGAGGGTCTCTCTTCCCAGATGCCATACTCTCAGGCCTGATCCAGGGTGGATGCGAGGACTAGAGAGAACCTACCTAGCCTCATTCGGACCTTCCGCCTTGCCCTAGTCCAGGGCGTGGAGATACCCCCAGGTTCGGGGAGCCCAGTTGAGAGTAGCTCTGTCTGCCCACATTACATACAAGCAGCAGCAGCCTCTACCCCATCAGCAGAAGGCAGGAGGTGTGACAGCTGAGTTCATAGCCACTGAAGGGAAACTGTACGCTGTTAGTAGACAAGTTGCCTTTTCCTCAGCAGCATCAATTGTACACCAAGTGTGTACTGAGGAGCGCTTGGAAGGCAGTAAACTCAAGGGTGAAGTGTCGTGCTTCCAGTCATCACACAGCCCCACACGGCCTTCAGGTGCATGATCAGATTATTGCACTAAAGCAGAGCACCACAGAAGGTATTAACTGGAGGCCACGGGTCAAGGATATGATCGAAGGGTTGCTTTACTGAAGAGGAGGCACCTCAAGGACTCCTTCCGATAGCCAGTTCTGTGTTCGCCATGATCACTGCAATGCAAAGGCCTGTGGGCCTTATGAGAGGAAAGCACTCAGCCCCATTGTATAGACACAGTGAGAGCATAGTGTATGCTAGGCAGGCATGGGTGGGTCCACAGAGGAAACCACACAGTCTGGGTGGGCGAATGGGCGAAGGGGGTCAAAAGGTACAAACTTCCAGTTATAAAATAGTCAAGAGATCTAATGCACAGCATGGTGACTATAGTTAGTAATACTGTATGGTATATTCAAAAGTTGCTAAGAGAGTAGATCTTAAAAGTTCTCATCACAAGAACAAATTTTGTAATTATGTATTGTGATAGATGCTAACTTGATTTATCGTGGTGATCATTTCATAATACGAATAGAGAATTATTAGGTTATACACCTGAAACTAACATAATGTTATATGTCAATTATATTGCAATTAAAAGAAAAGAAGAAGAACTGCCCTGGCCGCTGTGACTCATCTGGGTGGAGCATTGTCTGGTAAACAAAGCGTTGCAGGTTTGATTCCCGGTCAGAGCACTTACCCAGGTTGTGGGTTCGATCCCTGGTCCATGTGTGTATGGGAGGCAACCGATAGCTGTTGCTCTCTTTCCCTTCCTCTCTGTAAAAAGGCAATGAAAAAATATCCTCGAGTAAGAATTTAAAAAGAATTTTTTTTAAAAAAGAACTCACACTCTCCTTCAGGGCTTGGCAAACTACAGCCTGTGGGCTGAGTCTGATTTACCACTTTTTTTGGTAAAAAGTGTTTTATTTGAATGCAGGCACACCTGTGCATTTGCATATTGTCTGTGGCTGCTTTGGCACCCACTATAAGAACAAAGTGGAGTAGTTGTGACAGAGAACATATCGCGCACAAAACCTAAAATATTGACGGGACGACCCTCTACAGAAACAGTGAGTCAGCCCCTGGGCTGGTGGGAGAGGCACAGCCGTTCCTGGTTAACTGCGATCCCCGGCTCTGGGTGGTGACAGTGGTGAGAGGGACAGCTGGCTGGCTGCCTCCCAGGGGCTTTACCGTGATCGGTGGACCAGTCCTCCACCTCACAGGTCCAGAAACTGGGCTTTGTAAGTTCACCTGGGCAGGACAACAGGGTTTGTGATGGACTGCCAGACACCAGAAGCCAAGTGGACGTACAGGCTCAAAACATATGGTGTGGGATAGCTTTCTCCAGGGCTGGAATGATTGCTAGGGGCTGCCTTTCTGCATGTGGTAGTGCTCACCCCAGTGTGGGCTAGCGCACCCCTGCTTTCATGATGGGCACGGCTACACAGTAGGGAGCACCCAGGATATTAGTTCACGTCAAGGTGGGCTCCAAGAAGGAAACGAGCCCTGCCCCTTGCCAGACAACAGTGCCTGGAATCTCATGCCTCACCCACCCCTCCTCCCCACCCCAGCATTGTCCTTCTTGGAAAAGGCTGGGAAAATGCCAGAATGTGCTTCTACAGGTCCCACCCTTCTCAGAGAGCCCCTGTGTCTGTTAACACAGCTTTTCCACAACGACATTAACATCACTGGCCAAAGCCTGCAGCTGTGGCTGGTCACAGGGTGGATCCTGTGAACCAAGCAGGTATCTTGTTCTTTCCCAATACTTACTGATTTTGTGGGTTCACTCTGGGAGGGAAACGCTACAACCCCGGTGCTCCAGTTCCCAAGGGGCACCGCATCATCTCCCTCTGTCCACCCACCTGCAGCTGACAGCCTTGAACTTTGCTGTCATGGAGGCATGATTGAGATGCAACTTGACTGCCAAGGGGAATGAACCTTAATTCTGACTGAAGGTCTGGGAAAAGGGTTCTCGGAGGAGGTGACACTTGACATGGGCTTTGGAGGAGGAAGAACAATTTGAAGGGCAGAGTAGTGGGAGAACGGCATCTGGGTGGCGGAGAAATGTGAGCAGTCATAGCAGAAACCTGGGGAGGGAGGGAGGGAAGGAGGGAGGGAGGATGGAGGGGGAGAGAGAGAGGATGGCGGAGTGGTGTCTGTGGGGACAGGTGATGGGAGATGAAGTAACAAAGAGATCAAACCAGACTAACAGGAGCCTGGTGTGTCTGGGCTTTATTCTGAAGTCAACGGGAAACATCAGAAGTTTTTGAGCAAGACGGGAATATGATGTGTTTTGTGGTTCAAAGCAGATTCAAAGTAAGGAAACCCTCAGGGTCTGGCGATGACCTTGGTGAGAAGGGTCTGGTGATGACATTCAGTGGGAATGGAATGGAACAGAGAGAAGGCAGCGCTCCTCAGGAAGGCGTGCAGGAGAGTTTGTCTCTGACTTACGGGCTTAAGTCAGGAATGTTGAAGGGATGTTGTTGATGTTAACAAAGTTGGAGCTCTTAGGAGGGAGAGTGATTGGGAGGAAAATCAGGAGTTATAGCTGAGAATATGGAATTTCTGTGGGTCCAATGGAAAGCAGTGGGAAATGCAGATGAGAGGGAAGAAGAAGAGGTAGAGTTGAAAACTTGGGCTCATTTTCATATGAGTATTGGCTAAAGCAAAGGGAAGAGAGATCATCTGGGGGAAAGTACAGAATGGAAAGAAAAAGCAACTGAGCATGGAGTCTTGGAGAATGTCTGTGTTCAAGGGCGAGCAGATGAAGAGGCAGCCACAAATGAGACCGAGGAAGTGCCCTCATTCATTTCACTCACTCACTCACTCATTCACTCATTCACTCACTCACTCACTCACTCACTCATTCACTCACTTACTCATTTGGTCAACAAATATTTATTGGGCACCTACCATGGGCAGGTGTTGGGCACCAAGGGGATGGAGGGAGACAAATTGTGCCCTCTGGAGCTTATGGCGAGGTAGGTGCTCAGAAAAATTGCAGCACCCTATGGAAGGCCCAGACTATAAAAGTGCTCATTGTAAAAACTTGGGAAATAGAGTCGAAATTACAAATGTCCCCATTACTCTTAATACACTATTGCTTTTCCTCCCAATCCTGTTTCTAGACACATTTTACCACATTTAGTGTAAAATGTGTCTAGTGGTCGTTTGTTATTAAGTTTTATTATTTTGTTTACTAACTATATCATAGCTGTTTTCCTGTATCTATAAAATAGCTTTGAAGACAGTTTATTATATATATGCTTCATACTCAAGTCATTTGTGTGTTATTCATTTAGGCTCTTTCTAATATTTTTCTATTTTAATATGGCAATTATCCACCTTTATACATAATTGTTTGTCCCTGCAACTTGAAAATAGTCAAATTCATTCACACTTCAAATTTATGTATTTTCCCAAGAATCCTTATATTTAAATAAATAATGTCTCATACATTTTAGTGTTATTAACACAGTTAAAAGTGCTCATACTGCCCTTTATCAAGTTATTTTGCAAGTTATCTGATTATTTCGTAAAGTCCATTTTTAAGTCAAGAAATTTGATCCAAGCTGGAGTCATGATAAGTTGCATTTATTTTTGATTTACTATTAAACCCCACATTTTCACCAACACTCACTTGAATTTCACAGGGATAGCCCATATGGAAGTATCTTTTCAAATTTTTAGGGTTTTTGGAGAATTTTGAATGCAGGTCTTTTCTCATTTCTCTCTTTACATTCAGTTCTTCTTTTTGTTCTATTATAGTACATCACTTTCTATGAGGATTCAAAAGTTATACCAGAAAAGTCCTGACTGGAGTAGCTCAGTGGATTGAGTGCAGGCTGTGAACCAAAAGGTCACCAGTTCGATTCCCAGTCAGGGCACATGCCAGGGTTGTGGGCTAGGTCCCCATTTGGAGGGTATGTGAGAGGCAACCACACGCTGATGTTTCTCTCCCTCTCTTTCTCCCTCCCTTCCCCTCTTTCCAAAATAAATAAAACCTAAAAAAAAGTTATACCAGAAAGCAAGTGGAAAGGATTTGTTTTTTGTAGTTTTTTATTTCTTTGCTGGAAAATTTTACTTGCCTTATATAGCTTTTCTAATTATTTTACTCTCAGACATTTGATAAACTTCTGTTTTAGGTGAATTTTTTAATAAAAAGGCTATAGCTGGATAAAAAAATCTATCTTAAAACTAGCTAATGTAATTCATTATTATATTTTGTGATCATTGATAAGTCTGGACTTATTTTTGCTATCTTTTTCATGCTTTCTATTTGTCTCGTGAAATTCTTTTTTTATTCCATTTTTGCCTCCTCCACTAGTTTGGACTTATAGAATCTATTTCTACTTTTTTAACAGTTAAAGTTATTATATTTATTCTCCTAAAATTTAGAGCACTTTAACTCTTTTCAGCTTATAGGCTATTACTGTCCAGTGTTTATTTCTATTAAAATGTTTTGCAAAATGCATTCTATATCAAAAGGAGTGTACAGTATGGATACACATTCTCACTCATGAACATTTATGTACCTACTATTTTAAGAAACAGGATATTATCTCTACTTTATAAGCCCATGTACCTCCCTCACAATTTTTTTTAACTTTACAAATGAGATGTTGTTATTAATATTGATGCTTATTTAAATGTATCTACATGATTACCATTCTCTTTGCTCACCTGGCTACCATCCTTCTTCCATCCCCAAAATGTAAACTTTGAAGAAATCCCTTTACTAAGGGCCTGTTGATAATAAATTATCTTATTTTTGCTCACCTAAAAGCTTCTCTTTCATCCCCACTCTTGAATCATAGGTTTTGTCAGGTACGCAATTATAAATTGACAATTATTTTCTTTCGGCACGTCAAAGACTTACCTGGCAGTCTTCCAGTGTCTGCTATTGCTCGTAAGAAGTGGGATACCAAGCAGGTGAGCTGTCTCTCACTCAGGCTGTTTTTAGGCTACGTAACTTGTTTTCAGCGCTCTGTAATTTCACCAGGCTGTGTCTGGGGGTAACTATTTTAAAAAATATTTTGTGTTTCCTAAATGTAAGGATCCATGAAAATTCTTGAATAGTGTATCTTCCACTCTTTCTACTCATTCCTTTGGAACTCAGATTAGATAAATGTTAGAACTTCTTACTCAAAATTTCCATATTTTTAAGCTCCCATTAATAATTTTCTCGCCTTTGTTTCTCTGTACTATATTCTATGTAATTTTGTTTGTTGTATCCCACTTTCAACTTACTAATTATGTTTTGCAATTCTATCTGCCAGTTGACTCATTAAAATTTCAACTATACATTTTTCTTCCAGAAGATGAGGATCTGCTTGAATATTTATGATAGCATTTTATTCCTTGCTCATGTTTTAATTCTTTAAATATTGAAAACATACTTATTTTATAAACTATGGCCTGCTGGCCAAATCTGTCATACTCCCTGTTTTTGTAAATAAAGGTTTATTGGCACACAGCCAAGCCCATTAATTCACACACTGCCTGTGTCAGCTTTCACCCTAGAATTTCAAAGCTGAGTTTTTTTGGTAGACACTGAATGGCTTGCAAAGCCTAAAATATATACTATCTTGGCCCTTCGTAGAAAAAGTTTGTCATGCCATATAACACATGATAATTCTAACATCTAAAGACTTTTTGGGTCTCATTCTGCTGTCTGACATTCTTGCTAACTCTCGTCCCACACTGTCTAGCTCTGTGAGTGGTCTTGCGATTTCTCATTGTGAGCTCATTTTGTTGGGCGTCATCTGGGAGAGTGTCATGAGACTTAACCTGAGTGCTCATTCCTTCTGTTTGTGTGTACTTTTGCCAAGTGTCTGGGGAGCTACTCATCTAGGACCATTTCACATTTCTTTGGCTTAAAATAGTGTCACAACAGGCAAGAGAGTGAATTTGAACCATAGGTCTGGAGGCCTGGTTTGTGGTTGTTACCTCTGGTTGGGGGATGGGTGTGGCAGGGACATTTTTCTTCTTCCAACCAAAATCAACATGAGACACAAATTTTCTCTACTATCTTCCTTCACAGGGCAAATACTTTTCAGTCCACTTTCTCACTGGCAATGTGGGTTTTTGGGAACTCATTCCAAAGTCTCTGTGCTGACACCCTACTGCCGTGTCACCTGCCTCCCTCTCCGGCAAATACCCTTAGGGACCCAGGGCCTGCTTGGGTGAGCATCTGCCACCTCCTTCTGGAGTCTGGCCTCTACTTCATCTTTGGCCTCTGAAGACTTACCTTCATTTCTTGCCAAGTCAGCTCTTTCTTTTATCCAGCATTTTATAGATGTTATTTAGGGGAGGATTTCTCAGGATATGAAGTTTGCCATCTTGCTGGAAATAAATGTGATGAAAGTTTTAAGTTAAAAAATCTACGGCTAGGAAAATGTATATAAAAATGTTTAATAACACTGCAGGCTCCCAGGCTACCTCGGGCTCACTCCCGTCTGAAGCATGTGCTGTCGCCCGAGTAGGACAGCCTGGGTGTGCAGCTGGGCCTTGTGTAGAGCGGGAGGCAGGGGAAGGAGAGGGAGTGGGCAAATTTTTTCTGTAAAGGGCCCGATGGTAAGTATTTTCAGCTTTGCAGCCCATATGCAACTATTCAACTCTGCTATCTTATCATGGAAACAGTCATGGAAATTACATACTACGTAATGAATGGGCATGGTTGTGTTCTGATAAAGCTAACAAAACCAGGTCATGAGCTGGATTTGGCCTGTGAGTTGTAGTCTGCACACCCCTGGCCTTGAACCTCTATGAGCATTTTCTCTAAAATGAAGACAGTGGTCGTATCTGTGTCACGTATGGGTTGTGAGCACTGAATTAGTGAATTCACAAAATGCCGATGTTAGCTATGATGATGATGCTGGCAATGAGGATGATGGTTTCAAAGCAGTTCCCTGATTTTTTAAAGATTATCAGGGTGTCTTTAGTTTAAAGCATTCAAATACATCCAGTGCAGTCTCCTCAGCTGCTACTAGGAGTCAGAAAGCTAACACTGCCGCAGCAATGAACAACCCCAAATCTCAGCGGCTTTAAGGAACACACACTGAAGTTGTGCTCCCATTATGTTTCCACTATGGGTTGATAGGGGACTCTGTTCACTGTGGTCCCTCTGGCACCCAGGATGAGGGAGGAGCTGCCACCTTGAAATTGCTGGTCACTACAGAAGACTCGATCTCTGGAGAGTCTTGCAAGCAACAATTAAATGCAAGTGACATAAATCATTTCTGTGTACAATTCATTGTCAGAATCAGTCACATCTGCTCTCTGTCTTGCCACCCCAGTTGCTGGGTGTGCTGTCAGTGGGGAGGCTTCACCTGCCGGTCCTGCCTGGAGTGTCTCAGCCGCAGAGCTGCCTCACCCAAGGACACACCCTCCCCAGGGCAGCCCACATCCAGCAACTGCTCCAGGCAGGGATGCGGAGGCCCAGCCTCTCTGACCCAATGTGGGACAAATTTGAGGGCCATTTTAACTCCAAGGGTCTCTGTGGATTGACACAGCCTGTTGGTCCACTTGGCTTCTCCCTTCACCCAGTCCTGCTTCCTTCTGGTCCTTTCCACGGGGTTGCTCCCCAAAGACACTCCTTAATAAACATCCCGTTCACTCAACTCCATCTCAGGGCTCTTCTCAGAGAACTTCACCTATGATTCCCCCCAACCCTCACCCCCACATACCCGAGAGGGCGAGGGATGGAAATGTCTCCAGAGGAGCTCTGACATCTCGGTCACTCACTAAAGTGAGCAAAGGTGGCACCTACAATGAGGGAGTCTGAAATCAGAGCAGTAATAACAGCTAACATGTACTGAGCACTGACCTGCGGTATGCTGTACTAAAAGATGTTGCTTGGACAATGTAAATGAACAAACACAACAGAAACAGACCCATAGACACAGAAAATAGACTGATGGTTGCCCCAGGGGGTGGGCTGGGGGACTGGGGAAAAAGGTGAAGGGATTATGAAGTACAGATGGGTAGTTACAAAATACACACGGAGATATAAAGTACAGCATAGGGAGTGTAGTCACTAATATCGTAATAACTATGTATGGGGTCAGGTAGGTACCAGAAAATATTGGGGAGAACACTTTGTAAAGTATACGGCTGTCTGACCACTATGCTGTACACCTGCAACTAATACAAAACCATATTGGATGTGAATTGCAATTGAAAAACAAAACAAAGCACACAAAAATATGTTACCTGGATTAGCTCATCGGATTCTTGTTATACCCTCTGAATACCAAGGGGTGGCGCACTATGGGCTGCAGGCAAATCTGCCCAGTCTGTCCCTTTATGTATTGTCTACGGTGACAGAGACTGCATGTCACGCAAAGTTGAAAATATTTACTATCAGGCCCTTTTCTGAAAAAGCTTGCTGAACCCTGTGTTAGGTATTGTTCCCATTTTATTGATAAGAAAATAGAAATGTAGAGAAGTACATGGTTTATTATACCACAGAATGCCACCTCTCGGTTACAAAGGCAAACATCTATAGAAAGGCCCCAGCGTTGATGGCGGATACTGAGCCCTCTCACGCGGGTTATGGGCCTTTGTGCGTGCTCAGTGAATGAACATAAATCACTCTCTTCCTTTCTCTTCCTCCCGCCACCCTGCTTTGTAACACTGAGGTCTCCTCCTCCATCTCTTCATTCCCTCCCAGCCTGACTCTGTTGTTTTCAGACAAGAGCACTTGAAACAGTCATCTTGTGACCTTTCTCCACCAAGTGACTCATCAGCTTTTGGCATCCCTGGCTCTCACTCCCCAGAGCACGGTTTCACCCTACTCTGAAGAGTGAGGGGAGTCAGCGTGTAGAAGAAGAGCTGGCTGCCAGGAAACTCGATGACCACTAAGACATTATTATTCTCTGGGCTGAACCGTGAAGTGATAAAATAAAATGGCAGGCTTGACAGCCTTAGAATCAAGGGCTGAGATGATCTGGTTTCCACTGCCTCCAGCTGAGAACTAGCTCCCAGGACGGCACCGAGGGGCTCAGAAACATCCCTCACCCAGGTGGCTGTTCAGGGAGGTGCAGAGGTTAGTTCCTGAATGCCCAGGCAGCTGCTTCCTGGCTTCCTCGGGGGGGTGTGATGCTCCACGTCCGCTCCCACACGGAACGCAACAGAGCGGTGAGCCCACTTCTTGAGAGTGAACCTAACTCTCGGTGAGCCCAGAGTTTGTGCTCTCAGCCATACCTGCTCCTCCTTCCGGGGCGCAGACATTCAGGGTGATGCATTTCTGTTCTGTGGACGTCGTTTGTTACACGTGCTCATAGAGATTGTTCTGCCAATGATTTCCTAGTGATTCCCTGCAAGAAAATTGCAGAAAGAGACTCCACCTAGCCATCCCTTCATCACGTGACTTTCAAAGATAATTTCCCCAACTTTCAGAGAGAATCCTGGATCTAGGCAGGAATATTAGATCCCTAACCCAAATGTCCGAAATCCTTTCCTCGTTTTTCTTAATTAAAAAATCTTTGGCCTGAGAATGTCCAGTGAATGAAGCAGTCAATGAACAATTTGAGTGATGAATCAGGCTCCAGATCCTTGACAACATAAGGATCTTGGGCAAGGTTTGTGCTCATGATGAAAAAAAAAACAACAAAAAAAAGATCGTTAGAAGGCTTCCTGTTCTGGACCACCCGCTGTAATTAGGCTTCCAAAGGGACACTCATTCTCACCAAACATTTCACACTCACTCTGACTCGCACATTACGTTAGGTGTGGGGGTGTATGACACAAGGTCTCTGCCCTCGATGCAGGCCCCCACGGGTGAGGTGGGGGCATGGGAGTTCTTGTGGTCACAGGCCGCATTGCTGGGGGCTTGGGCCAATGACTGGTATGTAGAGAAGAGAAGGGAAAACGTCAAGACCGAAGATGCTCCCTCCAGTAGGTGAAATGGCAGCGTTAACATCCAGGTCCTGGGCTGGGAAGGGTTAAGTGTGAAGTTCTTGGCAGCTGGCAGATGTAACCTGATCCCTCTCAGCAGCAGTTTGGGCTTTATAACGAGGAAACCCGGAGCAATCAGACGCTGGGCTGGTTTTACTGGTCTCCCCTCACTGTTTAGAAAGCCAGGCCTCTCCCTGCCTGCGTAGCTGGTGTTTCTTCGTGGTGTGAGTTACTTCTGTATATTGCTCAGTTCATCCGTGTTATGCGGGTTTTTTACTGCGTGCGTTCTCAGAGTATGTCCGAGTCTCCAATAACAGGGTAAGTCAAGAGGGTAACAAACAAGAGATGTTATAAAAGCATTGACTGTTTTAATGATATAACTGGCAATGTAACAGTTTTCAGACCCGCGTGACAAGATTCTTTCTACAGAACTTTCCAAAACATTAATTCAGAGTTAGGAAACTTTTTTCCCCCGCTAAAGAGGGCTACTGTTTTGTTCAACTTCATTAAAGTTGGGGGAAAGTTAGGGCAAACCCCATTGCTCAGCAGAACTCTGCCTGCAGACAGCCAAAGATAAGCAACCATACCTCAACGATTATTATCCATGACTTACTCGCCTTAATTCTGGTTTCTCTTAGTAGGACCAAGAAGGAAACAAGAAAAAAAAGATTCACCTGCAAGAAGTGTTCATCTGTTACCAAGCACGTGTTCCATACTTATGCCTGGGATGGAGGATAACCCCCGGGAACAGAGGGCAAGGAGGTTTAGGGTGGTCCAAAGCTTCAGGGCGGTAAAGGATCTCTGTTTTGAAGGAGGAGGAAGACTTAGTGGAGGAAGGATGATACTTCAGGAGGCGGATGTGAGGGGAGGCCAGAGGCAGGAACACAGGTGTCCTGTGTTTGTAGGCCAGCAGGCCACCAGTCTTTTTTCTTTTTCTTTCTTTCCAAGAGAAAGAAGAAGAGCAGGTCAACGTTGTTGGGACGGAAGCTGCTTGTGGGGAAGTAGCCCAGGACGAGGTTGAAAAAGTGAGGAGGTCGTCTATGAGGGGTGGGGGGCGGGGGGGGGGTGCTCGGAAAAACAGACAGGAAGACGAGTAATTGATATGTAGAGGGGGGTATAGTAACTTCTCTCATTTTCCTCTTTTTTCCTAGGCTGCTGAAGCTGTTCAACGGCATCTTCATCAATTTAATGGCAACAGAGGGGACATTTGGCGGTGGCGGGTGGTGGGGAGGGGGGCAGTTTCAATTGTGTTAACCTCAGGCAACATCATGTTCTATTGCCATTGGGTGAAAATTAAGGTAGACAAGAGAAATAGCAATCACTCATGCCCTGAGATTTGCATACAGAAGCAATTCCAGTGACTCAACAACCTGGGAAGCATTGAAGCGGAAGCAAAGCAGAAGATTACTTTTAAAATCTGATCACAGTTTCTAAGTAGCCATATCAGAATGGGGAGAGCATTACTTGGCTTGCCCGCCTGGCACTCGACCAGCCTTGCAGGTGTCTGGGCATCTTTGAACTTATCTTTAAGCCCGGATACTAGGAAAACGTCCATGCCTGAATGGCAGGTCGAAGAAGAGTTTCTAACTGAGACAACACAGTGAAATGCAAGTAATTGGGAACCTTTTTGTGACCAAAAGGCACAGTGAGGTGAGGTACATCGCAGTTTTGTGACATCGTAGGGTTTTCCAAGATGCAAATGCCGTGAGAGCAAGAACGTGACGTTTCTACACCCTCGTGTTTGCAGTTTGGCCCAGAGAAGTTTGGAGGGTGGTGTAATGGACAGGTGTAAATAAAATTGTATTGATAGCTATTTAATTATTACATGGTGTCATGTCCAGAAGTTCTGAGTAAATGGGTATGAAAAAAGCCTCAGCGAAAGCTAAGCTGATGAACACATCCCGGTTAGCGGTCAACAGGAGCGTTTCATTGTCCTGTGCAGCCGCCATTGTGAGGGTCCCACCTCGGGTTGTGTGTAAAGCAAGTGAGACAGGACCACCATAGTCAGCAAGGGAAGTTCAGTGTACACAAAGCTTTATTTTCAGAGTTTACTTTGGTTGATGGACCCTTCTAAATTTGCAGGAAGGCAGCCCATGTCCCTGACTCTTTTTCCCCTTCTGGGTCTCATTTCCCACAGTCCTTTGTCCATCCTCGCCACACACGTGACTGTCCGTGCCAGGTCTGTTTGCCCCGTGAGACAGCATGCTCCCTGTGAACCGGGTCCTCTATGGGGCCACGGCCGGGCCCTCGCTGGCCCAGGGGCAACTTTGGGCTGCAGTTCTAATCAGGAGTTGTTTTAACTTCTTCACCTGCAGTGGAATTCTGTTTTGATTTTTATTTCAATATTCTACATAGGCTAGCTGAGGGGCCTATGGTGGCTTACTGAATGTTTGTTGAATGACAAGGAAAATGCTTCCATGTCAAAACTGAGGCTTTAAAGGGAAGAGGAGCCCTGGGGGAACCTCGGTTGCACTTGTTGCTAGTTCCAGGGGACACCTCATGGCCCACTGCCCGTCGGCCCCACCTCTGTCTTGCTCATACAGCTGGGCAGACACACTGATACTCTCTTCTGGAGGAGTCTCAGCATTAATTGGTCATTTTCAGAGTTCCACGTGAATTTTCATGGAAGCTGGGTTACATGTGGAGGAGGCCACACACTTCTCATCTCCTTCCCCCGGCTCTTTGATGCCACGGTGGGAAGCACAACGGGGAGCATCATGAGAGTCACTGGAGCATGTAGTTGTGGGAGCCTCGGGCGGAAGCGGCCATCTCTGGCCACCTGCCTGTGGCGCACACACTCCTGTCTCTTCCACTTTGCGTGGGGTGCGGGGCGGCCAGCTGGCCAAACCGCACCGTCAACTCCTGTGGTCGCAGGTGGAAGTCAGGTCCAACCTGGACAGGCTGATGTTCAGGTCAGCACCAGCCCCTGTGCAGAAACGGCTGCCAGCATCTTAGTATCTTAGTGAGCAGCCCTGAAACAGTAGCCCACAGGTTTGGGGTATAATTCTTCTCTCCTGACTTTTCAGTTTTTTCCTTTTCCCCTCTTCCTACTTCTCTGTTTTCTACCCTCTCCACTGATTCCTCCTTTACTTCCCCTTCTCCGGTGAGTCCCTCTTTCTTCCTTACCTCCTTTCACCTCTTTTTGTTCTTCCTTCCGCGGCCTCCCTTCTCTCATTTTTGTTTTCACACTCTTTCTCTTCTTCTCTTCCTTCTGTTTTTCTTTTGACTCAGAATTTTAAACTTTACTTACAAATCTTCTCCTGTAGGCAAAGATGCCATTCCACCCCCATTAGAATATTATAGCTTGATAATGTCCAGAAAAACCATTTACATAGTTTAAATCTTTCTGCGTAAAACTGTATTAGAGGATGAGCAATAGTCTAAGACACACAAACAAAGCAAAAAAACAACTTATCTAGCATGAACGTTCTGTCAGCAGAATGAATAATTAAGGAGTATGTCCCAGTTTCTTGGATGTGCTATTCCAAGAAATTGGAACGTGTGCTAATTTTGGGAGAGGTAAATTCTTCGCAACAAAGTCTTCTTATACATTGTAGTTTGATTGTGATTGTTCAGGATTGTTCTTGCTGGCCAATATTTATGCTGATTTTTAGAAATAAGGCATCATTGTAAAAAGGGCATAGACTTTTCTATACAGATTTTTATGCCAATGAAAATATGTAAAGACTGATCTGGTCTCATCATTTAGACTAATAAATAGAATAAGAAATACATGGGAAAAACATAAAACCAAAATATAATCATCATGTAACTATTTGACTTACAAAATTAGATTTCTCCCTGAAATCAGAGTTTCAGGGAGAAACTCTCCCTCAATAGTTACTGTAAACTTGAATTTTTCATAGCCTAGACAGTATATAGACAAAATATTTAACCAAAGAGTTCAAAATAAAAATATCCAAATCACCAATTCATCATTTATCATTTTGCATGTAGTAATTACTTTTAAAAAGTCCTTTCAATTTTATCTAGGAGGATGATCACTCACACCATAGCTAAGTCATCAGGAATTTCAGAACTTTGAAAAAATATTTACCCCTGAGAAGTGAGAGAGAAAAAGCTCTAAAAGCACAGAAGTGACAGTCCTGTGCCCTTTTCACAGCCTTCACCACGGCACGAACTTTTACTAATGGTCAGCAATCAAGTGTATTCAAGTAACCACTGCCTCTGGTGGTTTGATCTTTCTGTAATGAAACTACATGTAACATTGAAAAAAAAAGTCATCAATAGGAACTCTGGTTTTATTGTCAGGTTTACATTTTTGTCAAGTCCTAGGACAGCCAGCTAGGATGTGGATATTTCAGTAAAGACCAAAGTAGTAACTTCTCCTGGCGCCTCTCCTGAGTCTCTATCTCCCCCATTGAGCCTCATCCCGATGGAGAAAGTAATGCCACTGCAGTTGAGTTTATTCCCATCAATGGCACTCTCATCACGGTTCCTACAGATCCAACAAGGTTTGTTGGCTGAGATTTAATTCCTGGCTCCTCTCTGCACACACCAATTCCCTGGTGTGTTCCCCAGTCCATGTGCTTATGGGGTGCTCGCAGGCAACACGGCCGGCTGTGGCCCTGATGCGTAGCAGCCTGCAGCAGAGAGTACCGGTGCAGGCCACGGTCTGGGGAGCCACCCTGAGGCTGCGCTCCCTCTTCCGTTCCTCAGTCTCTCTCTGTCTTGCTCTCACTCTCCTTTCGTCTCTTCCTTTTATCTACAACACACTGACTTCCAGTTTCTCTGTTCCCTTCTCCCCTCTCTTTCTCTCTCTAAGAATTTCTTGATGTAACTAGAAGGGACCTGGAAGGTGCTCTGTGAAACCCCAGGATGGAAGAAAGCATGAGCGGAAGCAGTTCAGATCACAGGCAGACACCAAATTTGATTTGTAGCCCATCTGAAACGCAGGAAAAGATTTTTCAATGACAAAACTCCAGAAGTGTTCAGGATGAGGGAACCTGGCTGCATTTGAAGTCTGACTAATGGTGTCAAAGTGCTGTAAAATGTTTGGCGTTTGCCAGCCGTCTTTTCTTCCCCTAATCCTCAAGCTCATGAGTTTTTATGGGAAATGTAATCCTCTTCTCTGATTCATTTACACTTAGCTCATCTGCGTATTGTTTTGTGAAAACCATCTGAAATCCAAGGAGTTTTATGAGATCTTTAAAGACTTGTTGTTTGAATCAGGAAGTTGTGTACTGCCAATATAAATAGTCCTTAAAACCTGGGGGTGGGGGGTGGGGGAGGTGGGTCTGGGTCCAGAACCCATGGAATCAAACTGCATCTGGACTTGGCAGAGGCTGGTCCCCATGCCGGACAGAAACTGGGCTTTCACTCTCAGAATAATCGTGAGTTCAGTGTTTCAGATGAGTAACCATATCTTGTGACAGTACATTCAGTGAATAACACATTTTGCAAGGATTATTTTGCTAGTCATTTAAAGAGCAAAAGATTTATGGGCAAAACTGTGACTCTGCTAGTCTCTCCGCTAGAATGGGGCTGCATACTTGGCCATTGCCACATTCACAGTTATGTATACACACAGGTGTACAGAATGTTTATGGGTCGTTTGGGGATGAGATTAACATTCACACTAGAGATTCTTTGTGTGGTTACATTTCACAGATGATCTGACCATGGCAGATCCAAAGCTGTCATGAGGCAGGTTGTGATCAGGTTGAAGATTGGAGTGCAGTACCCACGTGTGCATTGCTGTGGGTCAAGAGGAGAGAAGATTGTATTGCATCTTTTGAATGGTAGAAAACATTTTTCTGCAAAGCCACAGAACTCAGGGGAATTCAGGTCAATGGTCTCCCCTAATGTAAGGACCTCGAGCTGATCCCCAGGCTCTCTGGAAACGGAGACTCAGAGAGGGGAAATGTCTTGTCCAAGTTCACACGGGAAGTGAAGCGGAGCCCTAGAGTCCAGACCGCTGGCTCCCTGCCCAGGCTCTGTCCCCTGCAGGCAGGGGCTCCTCATCGACTGACAGAGGCTCTGATGTACAAGGTCCACCTGGGTCCTGTGAGTGGTCCACAGGAACAGCCCGCCCAGCATCCCACCGAAGTCTGGTCCTTTAGAGATGCTGCAGTCCTTTACTGTTTTCTGAGCTTCCACCTGTCTGACACCTCTCCTCTCTTGTCAGGACAAGAGAGTCTGAGTGCTTCAGAATGGAGTCCGTGCTTCTAGGCAGCCCTTTCCCCCATCCATTTCAACTGCTATGTCATTATATAATGCCTACCTGAGAGGTCAAGTTTCTGTAGACTGCCTGCCCTCAGTTGCCTGCAGGCAGTGTTTTCTCTATACGTCGTGAATCTTCCATGAGATGGCAAAGGTCGTACTGGACACTGGCATCGTACCCATCAGATCCTGCCTGCTGAATTCAGTATTATTGTCTCAAAGTGTTGCTTAACTCAGTTGTTGTTTATCTTTGTTAAAGCTTTTGTTTATTTACATCTTGTCTCCCTAATCAGATAGGACAAAGGGGTTGTGCCTTGTGAAAGTTTGTACCCTCAGAGGGTCAGCCTCTGTGCTCGCCAGCACGGTAGGTGCTTGGATGTTTATTGGCTTATGATGTGTTCTTCCTACAGGACAGCTTTTTGACCCATCCTCCTTCCGCAATCTTCTCAAAAGGTTCCCTTTGGTCTGGCTTGGAGGCTGACCTGAGGTGACCTCACTGATCCTGTTAGGGCTGGAAGGAACTTTTAATCCAACTTCTTTATATCATGGAGGAGGAAGTTGAAGTTCAGAGAGAAGAACTGCCTGTGGTCTTACAGCTGATTGGGCAAAGTGTTCGCACTGAACTGAGGTCTCTCCCTCCAGCCCAGTGCTACTTATTCTGGGACAGTGGCTCCCAGAGAGTCTTCTCACAGGAAACTGGTAGCCAGGCAAAAGGACTGAGGTCCTCTCCCGCCAACACAAATACTGGAGCTCTCCCTCCCATGCATAGAAAAAATTGATTAATGTTTAAGTTTCCTCAACTTAAAAATTATTTCCATGAATTCTTCTTGCACCATCCTCATTTGCTACCAGTTGTCTACTAGGCAATGCAGGCAGACAACAAAACAAAAGGATGAGCCACAAATAGACATGAACAAGAACAAGCAAAGCCTTGGCAACTATCATTCTTAGTTATATGGCTTTTTAAAAAAGACTGCTATAGTCATGGGTTCTCTGTTGCATTCAGAGAGCGAAATCGAGAGTTCCCGCTGGAGACATTGTTTTCTATTCAAATGCTAGAAGTAAATATGTTATTGCATTGTTTCCTGGTTTTCCCCATAGAGCACTATCACCCCAGGGACTCTGCACCCTGGAATATCCTGCACACCCCCCCCAATGTGATTTGGGGTCCTTTCTGGCCAGCGATTCTTTCCTTTTGGCTAGAGCTCCAGGAAACTGATGACTTTTAAAAAATATTAATAATGGCTCGGGGTTGTCATGAATCCTAACATTTGTATTGGGTTGGCCAAAAAGTGTGTTTGTTTTTTCCAGAAGATGGTTCTAGCACTGCTTAGTTGTCTTTAACTTCATTCAAAACAGTTTTGTGAATGGATAGAGTCAGCCCCACTTGCTATTGTCGCACCATTTGCTGAGCCAGACTGCGACTTTGTTAAAACATGTTTTACTCTTCTGAGCTTCTTTCCCCAGGACTGGAAATGACTGGAAAGCAAGAACAGAACTAACCCCTCCCTACAGCCACAGGAGGAAGATAACATTGGAACAAACTGCAGCCTCATATTACAACGCCCCAACTGTCCAGGGGCCACACAACAGCAAGCCGCCCACACCCTCTTTTAATCCAACCAGTAACGGCGCAAAGCCCTCACCTCTCAATGCTGGTGTATCTCTCCACACCATGCCTCTCTCCCTTCTTGGAGAGTGAATAAAAACTTTCTTCTTTTTGTGAATTCTTTCAGTCTGTCGCTGACCACCCTAACAGAGTGTATTGTGACAGCTGTCATATGAGTGTGCATTAAAAAAATCATATCAGATTTGGTGAACTCTTGTGTACCCACTTTAATATTGAAGATGGAAGAAAATAAGCAACATTTTCACGTGTTATGCTTTATTATTTCAAGACAGGTAAAATGCAACTGAAATGCCAAAAAAGATTTGTGCAGTGTGTGGAGAAGGAACTGTGACTGATCAAAGGTGTCAAAAGTGGTTTGCAAGCTCCCTGCTGGAGATTTCTCACTGGGCCATGCTCCACCATGGGTAGACCAGTTAAAGTCGGTTGCAAATTGAGACATTGAGAACAATCAACGCTATACCACTAAGGACATAGCTGATATACTAAACTATTCAAATCAACAGAGTTAGTGGTGAAAATGAAAAATGTCTTTTATTTTACGGAAAAACTGAACGGACTTTTTGGCCAACTTAATATTGCTATCCGAAAGCCTGCTTGCTCACCAAGCTCCAGGCTGCTTCTAGGGTTGGGTGGCAGGTTTTCCAGTCTACGCGGGCGCCCCCTGCTGCCCGCCCTGCACTCTCCTACAGCAGAGCGAGGAGTAGGGTACCAGAAGCAGCAGACCGAGAAACCAGCACTGGGGAGCTCACAATCCCATAGTGAGCCATCTAAACGCCTTCCCATCGACAGATCAGAGCACCCTAAACAGTCTTTTCTGGGGCCCCATCTGGTATAACAATCCAATCCCCGCAGCAGGTATCCGAGCATACCCTGGTAAGAGAACTCCCAGGAATGCCTTCCAAACAGTATCAGACAAACTCTGTGGGGCGTCCAGAAGGCAAGGACCGCTCAATGACTCTGTGGAGTCCTTTGTCCTTTCCCAGGACACGGGATGGGGGACCTCTGCCTCGCCAACAATAAAGTAACAATCTGTGTGGATGTGGAGAGTGGCGGCGCGTTCTCTGGCTCATCGCACGCTTTCCCCAATTTGGATTCGTAGCCTGACGTCACGTCGGCTGGAGATTGGCTGTTCAGATCTGACACTGTGTTCCACCGCGAGAGAAACTTTTTAAAGACTTTGCAGCCGGGGCTGCCTCTGAGCGTCCTGCGCGCTCACGCCCGCCCTCGCCCACTCTTGCCGAATCCCAGGAGCGGCGCCCCCTGCTCGGCGACTCCGCCGGCGGACCCTCACCTTTCACAGCCCGCTGCCCTCGCCCCTCCCCTCCCAGGCTCTCCTCTCCCCACCCCGCCCCCTTCTCCCTGCGGCTTTCGGCTGGGGTCTGGGGCTGCTCAGCCGCCCTCAGAACTTCCTCTCCTGTAACTGAGTTTGCCTCTTCCCCGCCTTTCCCGGGCTCTCGGCAGATCTCGGGGGGATCTTGAGCGCGTGCAGGCGGCCGCACCCGGCGAGCCCCACGGCTGGGGGCGGAGGTCGGGAGCGCCGGCTCGGGCCCGCGATGGCGGGGTCCTGGCTCAGGTGGGGGCTCCTGCTCTGGGCAGGGCTGCTCACTACGTCCGCTCAGGGCCGGGTACGGAGGATCACGTACGTGGTGCGCCCGGGCCCCAGCCTGGCAGCGGGAGCCTTGCCCCTGGGCGGGCCCCCGCGCCCGCGGACCTTCAACGTCGCGCTGAACGCCAGGTACAGTCGCAGCTCAGTGGCTGCCGGGCCCCCCAGCCGTGCCTCCCCAGGGGTACCGTCGGAACGGACTCGGCGCACGAGCCAGCCTGGTGGCGCTGCCCTGCAGGGGCTCCGGCCACCACCGCCACCGCCTGAGCCGGCGCGTCCCGGGGGCTCCGGCGGGCAGCTCCACCCCAAGCCCGGAGGTCACCCGGCGTCTGTGCAGTTCGCCAAACAAGGCAGGCAAGTCGTGCGATCCAAAGTGTCGCAGGAGACTCAGAGCAGCGGGAGCTCAAGGCTGCAGGTTCACCAGAAGCAGCAGCTGCAGGGGTAAGCCCACACCCCCTCCCTCCCTCCGCGTGCGCGCCGCCCGTGCCGGACTCGGGGGTCAGAGCCACTCCGAGCCTCGCTGGGACCGCGGGCGGGCGGGCAGCGTGCGCGGCGTGTCGGCTTCCTTTCCCCTGGCGGTCTCTGCTGGCCTTGGAGCGCGGAAGAGCGGAGTGCGAGGAAGCCGAGGAACTTTTACCCAGGATAAACCCCGAGTGCATTGTTACTGAGCTGCGGATAAACACAAAAGGCATTTCTGCCTGGGGCGTAACCTCCTGTGCGCGAACCCAGCTCCTCTTAGAAGTTGGGCGTAAACATGAAGTCACTACAACTTAATCCCTCAGCATCAATTAAATTTCTCTTTGCAACACAGTTTTAATTTTTTTTCTAGCTAATGAAAAAAAAAACACAAAACGTTTTGGCTCTTGCCCTGTGTGGCCTAGAACATTTCAACATTCTAGAAACTCTGTGTTTGAGCTTTTCTGCACCTGTGGGGTATGCCTTCCAGGGGCAGCACGTCTTAGCACCCGCAGAATTTTCGGTTGGAAAGTTTCTGTTATTGGGGGGTCTTAAACATCCTTCCTGAGCCCTCGCCATTAATCACAGGTTGGGAGTGTGCGGGAAAACTAGTTTTGATTAGTTGGTGTTTCTCTTCAAGGGTGGTTGTAGACATTGTGATCTCACCCCTTCCTGCTTGGGCTCTTTTCTCTAAAACTTAGGTGACGTTTAAAATGTGGGTGCTGATAATATACATAATATATTGGCTCTACTTTGGGGGTTAAGGAAACCACTTATTTGGACCTCATTCTCTCCTTCTGTATAGCTCTAGGTTTGCAGGCGTTTTGGCTCTCCCACCCTTTTCTGATACCTGGCCCTTACCCTTCTACCCTGGCCCCTTTGGGTTGGGCATCCTGGCACCCGTTAGGACTCCGTGGAAGCCAGAGGAATATGGAGGCAGGAGGCTGGGCTTGCAGGTGTCCCCTGGAAGCTTGGGCCCACCGGGTGAGAGTGCTGCAACTGCTGGACTCAGGAGTCTTGCTTTGTTTCAGGGTCAATGTGTGTGGAGGGCAGTGCTGCCACGGCTGGAGTAAGGCCCCTGGCTCCCAGAGGTGCACCAAACGTAAGTTTCCATGTTCACAGTGGCCCTGCACGGTAGGCCAAGTGGGGCTGTCCACCTGGGGCTGGCCAGCAGGGGTCGTGGGAAAGGGGTTAATGCTGCGCTGGATACCATGGTGCCGGAAATACAATCCACCCCATTAACTGCAGCTTCATTACCACCCCGGGGAAGGTCTGCGCCAGGGTAACGTGGGTGTCAGTGCCAGCAGCAAATTGTTGCACAGAACCATGTACCCAAGGTTCCTCTGCCTTCAACTCGGGTATTAGTCACTCAAGTATTAAGCACTCGGTCACACCTGTGAATCTGGAGTAAGGCAAAAAATTCCCATTGGAGCGTGTGCCATATGGCAGCACCAATGCAGTCAATTTAAACATGGATGTCAACAAATGAAAAACCTTCCTTAAGATGATGGTGGGAGGAGGGGAATGGGAAGTAGGAGGCCCTATTTTGGAATAAAATATTAGTAGTTTTTAAAGCTTTCTAAAAACAGCAACCAGAATCCTCATGGCCTATTACCTAGGAGGTAACCACTCTACTGTTCTTCAGAAGTCTGAGGTGGGGTTTCCCGCAGTTAAGACACGTGCTCAGCGATGTTTTAGAAGAATGGGTCAATGATGCGTGCAGATCTGAAAATATTTCCCCTGTGCATGGTGAAGTTACGGTATACGTTAAAACATATTTTGAGGTTCCTTTTGACAAGTTGCTTCTGCCTGGTGCTAATTGGAAATCAAGAAATTTTACGTCCACTCAGAAAAAGTTAACTGTTCTTAGGGGCTCTCTTCTCAGAGGGCTGGAGCCATAACCACAATGGCCTGGCATCATCCAAAATTTTAGCTGCTTCTTAGTATTCAGCATAATAAGTCAGATTTAGCAATTTGTCTTATGTATGGTTTCGATTTTAAAATCCTGCTGGATGAATTAAAAAACATTTTTAGTGCAGTCATTCTGGTGAGCTCATTTGCTGAGAAATGCCACCGTCCCTGAAAGTATCAGACGGACTCGGCAGAGCGGCTTTACTGTTGTGAACGTGAGTGTGCAGACGGGTGACGGCCTGTGGTCAAGGGGTGATGGCGGATGTGAACTCGCTCTCAGCCTCCTGATCACTGAACTCAAGCCACTTGATCAGAAATGCTCAGGGAGGCAGGCATTTGAGATTGTCATAATTTGCCACTTCTTAGATTGCTCTTGACAGTACTGCACCAGTCTTTTTCTGAATTTACAATTGCTTGGGTCAAATTACACACCCTGTCCTCCCTTCAGTAGCTCCTGGTCAAAACCTGGTGACGTGGTTTCCCTACATCGCAGAGGTAGCACCCTTTCGATGGGATGTTGCTGTGTAAAGATTACCATGTTTTCCAGACTGTAACACACACTCCCCCCCAAAAAAAATTTGGGAGGAATAATGGTTGTTAATGCTGCTGTTGAGTTCTATTTACATTTACATTGGTGAAATAATGTTATTTATGTTATTAAATATTTTACCACATTTTTTGCTTCAAATTTTTTTCCCCTATTTTCCTCCTCTAAAACCTAGGTGTGTCTTATGGTCTGAAAAATACAGTAAAAATACAGAGCAGGACTTTAGAGACACTGGGTGGGTGCTCCTTGATGCTGGTCAGAGAGAATGCAGTAAGACTTTAAGAAGCCTACTTGGCCAAATGATGCAATCAGGTGCCCTTTCTGGAGAGAGTAGTTCCCCATTTTCAGGTTGCCTGAGGATTTGGGGACCTAAAGATGTTCTAGAAGATCCAGAGATGCTCTAGAAAGACAGCATTCAGATCCTGAGGAATCGCCACATGGCTTCCTGCTTCTCCAGGTGAGAGAGGACGGGGCACGTGTGAGCCTGGGGTTCGCTGGGTGGTCCCTCTGAGAAGCGAGGGGTGCCCAGTTCCTGCAGGGCTCCAGAGCAAGTTGCTCTGCCGATTGAGTCTCACAACCCCTACAACAAATGCTTCTGGCTTTTGGTTCAAGTTATCTTTCCAGGTGCTAGAAGGGAGCAGGTAGCCCTTGGGCAGCGCTAGGATCTAAGCTATAGCAACATCACTTTCCTTTTGATGGTTTTCTGTCTTCAAAAGATTAGCCTTGCTGCCAAATCTGACAAATTAATTCAGGCCCAAATGCTAGAAACCCAAGCCACAAGTCCTTTCAGGAATAATTGCTTTTAAAAGCAATGCTGGGGTGGGTCAGCGCTCCATCCACAGCAATGTACCTGCTAGATGGATCTGTTTCAGTGGGGGACTTGCTTTGCGCGTGTCTAGCATGACCCGCGAGAGGAAGGAGCCTTCTGCCTTCAGGTGGGACAGCTGGGGTTACCACTGATGCTGGAAACCCGTGTCCATGGTTGAGCAGTGTGACACCAGGACAAACTCTTGGTTCAGAAGACTAAATTCAACTCCTCCAGCCTTCACTGGCTGTGTAGTCTTGGGAAACTCATTTGACCTCTCGAACCCTGTTTCCCATCCTGGAATGACTGTGCTTCAGCCTACTGTAGGATTATTGCAGGTAGCAAGGTGGAAGAGAAGAGGCATGAAAGCCTTGATGAAACCAGAAAGATTCTCAGAGTTCATTATTGGAACAAGCCAAGTAAATCCTGTCTCACTTATCTATTACTCGGTTTTCTTCTTTCCCTGTGTATGGTTCCCCAGCACCCGTCCTCACCATGGTCTTCCTACGGTGGGTTAGGGTTGAGGGGACGGGAAGATGGGAAGATGGGGAAGTTCTGGGGCCCTGATGCACAGCAGTGCGACTTTAGTTCGCAACACTGTCGGACACTGGGCGTTTGCTCAGAGGGTAGATCTTCACGTGTCCTCACCACGAACAGCGAGATGTTAACTGTGCGAGGGGGTGGGTATGTTAATTAGCTTGATTGTGGTGATTATTTCACAACATATCAAAACAATAGCGTATACCTTAGACATATGCAATTATTACTTGTCAATTATACCTCAATAAAGATGAAAAAAAAGAATAAATGAAAAAAGTCAGTCATTCCCCTTCTGTCCTGGCTTTAATTTCCAAGAAAGAAAGAAAGAAAGCACTGTGGGTTGTTCCGTACCCCTGAATGATTTATCTTAAAAGAAACTTCGGAGAGACTAAATGTTTGATTATTTGTGTGTCTAGTTCTCCTCGTGTAAAAGCGTGCTGTCTAGGAGAAGATAGTCTTGAAGCATTCTCACAAGTCGAACAGAAAAAATCCTGACACCAGTTTTTGTGACTGTAGCCACTTCAGTAAATCCCAGTGAAGTTGAGATTGCAAAAGAAACTGATTTGCAGTCTCCTTCCTTTCTCACTTCCTTATTATGCTGAGATTGAACAATTGCACTTGGGTATGGTTTATTGTGCTTAAAAATACGAAAAAAAAACCACCCAATGGCATGTCAACATGAAGTTCCTCCTTAATACAGCAGTCATAAAAATGTGTATGCCCATTTGAATGTGTCGCCCAGGGTACCTCCTAAGGGCCATTCTATTTTAAGGATAATTGAATGGCTTTAGTTGAAGAATTTCAGTTTACATAGGTCACGTCCAATTGATGCAAAAAGTGTTTCTGCGTAAGAGGTTGGATGCGCCCCTGTTGGAGCGTTTGCTAAAGCCAGGGAGGAAAATGAGGCGCCCCTTGGAGGCAGCCTGGATTGTTTTCAGTTGATTGAAACCGAATTTCAATGGGCCGTGGGTAAATGCTTCCGAAGACTGAGGATTTAGTGAACCTTAAGTTGCAGATCAGAGAGACGTGAAACGAGCCGGCAGCAGTCCCGCGCGGGCGGACAATGGATGCGTGCATCCGCAGAGGTGGTCCTGGGGGCTGTCGCGGCCCAGTCTCTCCGTAGGGATGCCCAATTGCATGTTAATGTGGCTTTTCCAGACGCCCTTTGTGTGTGTGGAACTCTAGAAGTTGAAATTACAGCAGATGTGCCATTATGGTTATTAATATAGAGCGACTGCTCACAATGATATCAGTTTGGGGCAAGAGAGAGAGTGTCACATTTTTCCTCTCTGCAAAGGGTTAACATTTGTAGGAGGGCTTTGTAACTTAGAAACTTTGTCTTTCTGGTGGGGCGTAAATGTCTTTGCTTCTCCCCACTGTTGCATTGTTTTTTCTTTCTGTCTAAACTGAGCCTACCACCTAGGGGTTCTTTCAAATTTTTTGTCCCCCTTTCAGGCTAAATGCAGGCCAGAGAGACATTGTCACTGGCTTTAAAGGGGAGACTGGACTTAGGAACAGACACCACAGAAGAATACGGCGGGGACTAGGGTGAGGGTGGGTTGGCAGGGTGAGGTGGACCGAAGGGAAAAGATGGCGGAGGGCCCGGCGCATTGCAGGCCCTGCGTAAATGCACGGATGGTTCTTTCATTTATTCAACGCGTATCTGTTTAGCTTTTACCATGTGCCACAAGCTATGAATAGAGGAGAAACGCAGCCAGCTGTGGGGAGGACAGGGTCTGTTTTTACTCACTTAACTCATGGCACAGCAAATGACTTGTTCTCTCCTTAGCATGAAACAGAAAAATCGATATTCCATTGCTTTTCCATTGGCATTCAGCCCACGCAGCGTTGAAAAAAGAAACCCCAAACTTAGAAGTGTTCCTTAATTACATACAGAGGGGACAGAGTTTTGTAGACCCTTGGTGCTTGGAGATGCTGCCCTTGGTGGCATCGTCCAGGGGGGTGTAATGCGGCCGTAGTTCCAGGTGACCAAGGCTGTCTCCCTTGTCTCCCCTTTTGGCTGAGTGTTGTGCTAGCTGAGCTCGGGAGTCAGGCCCAGAGCGATTACACATTTTTCGTGTGCCTGCTGTGGCCATTGACAGCTGCTCTGCCAATAGATCTGCAGTGAGGTTTACCATGGCAGCTGCTGGGAGGGCTGCCCCGGCCCCAGAGCTGAGAGCTGGGAGCTGGGGGTGGGGGCAGGGTGGGCGGACGGGGAGGGCGGCCTGGAAAATCTGGTCGTGCTGCACAGACAGCTCGGCGAAGTGAGGGACCCAGAGGTCAAGTTCACACTGGGTCAAATATGTATTCTCAACACTAGTTAAAACAAACATTTAGGAACCATAAATTCTGTGTTGCGGTAGTACTTCAACCTTGGTTGTGTAGCCCTCCTGCAGCCCCTGGGCCAGCCAGAATGCACTGCCCGCCCGCCCCTGCCCTGCCTGCTCACCCAAATGTCTCTCCGCCCAGTGAACCCGGGGCCCTGAGGAAGCCTGACTTGTTGAAAGGACCTTTGGCAACCCCAGGAGGTTGCTGTTTCTGACCCTGTTATTTGTTGTCTTGGATATTCCAAACAGACCCAAACACGTTTGGGAGGTCAAATGAAACTTTCCTAAAACGCAGATTTTGCTTCCAAGTCCTTCCTAGCAATGAACAGGGCGATGTGGAATGCTAGGGCTGTGTCACCACACTTTCAACACTGACCAGGATGACAGCATGGGCTGAGGGGCTGCCGGTGGGGTGAGGGTGGCTTGTGCTGGGCTTTCCACCAGCAGGGGAGAGCATTTTCTCCCCCTTCGCAGCTTCGCACTTTGCTGGGGGTGGGGGTGGGGGGACGGAGAGGCAGGGTGTGATTTACCCCTGCCCCTTTACAAACTGCGGGCAGTGCTGAGACCCCACCCCAGATCTCCTGGCTCTTGGTTCACTGTTCTTGCCACAGCCCTCGGCTGCCTGGACGTCCAGTGCTGTGACGTTCGAGGTCTTGGTCTTCCTGGCTCTCCCTCCGCACAGCGCTGACTTGGGCTGGCTCTCACTGCCTCAGTTCCCTGGGGGATTTCCCCAGCTGTATCAGTTTGTCATGACAAAGTGCCTCGACTGGGTGGCTGGGGACAGCAGACGTCAATGGTTTCAGATGCTGGGGGCTAGAAGTCCAACGTCAAGGTGTGGGCAGGGCTGGTTCTGAGGGCAGTGAGGAGAGGGTCTGCTCCAGGCCTGCCTTCTTGGCTTGTCGAAGGGACATCATCAGTGTCTCTCTACATCATCTTCCCTGTTTGTATCCATCTTTGGGCCCAATTTTCCCCTTTTTATAAGGACACCAGTTGTATTGAATTAGGGCTCATTCTAATGACCTCATTTTAACTGGATTACCTCTGTAAAGATCCTCTGTCCAGCTAAAGTTCAAATAAGGTCACCTACTAAGGCACTTGGGGGGTCAGGACTCCGACATATCTTTCTTTAGGGCGGAGGCACAATGGAACTCATTACACAAACCCATAAATACTGGGCACGTGGACTTGAGAGGTGGGCTGCTTGGAGGTGGGTCACTCCTGGGGTACTTGGGGGTTCCCTAGCAACAACCCTGGGATGGGTGGGCGGTGGGATGGGTGGGCAGAGGCTCTGTTGGCCCTTCCAACACAGGCTGTGACTGTGGATCTAACTTGGCTTCTTCCCAAACGCAGGAGCTCTGGCTGCTCCAGGGAAGAATTGGCTACTTGTGATTTTGGTTACGACCCTGGCCATTTTTACGTGGCCTGTGTTAAGAGACTCGAGATAGACAGTTCTTCCACATGAGTGCACAGCTGGCCACTGGGGGTGCTTGTTACAGTGCTTTACCGAGTCCGAGTCTCTGGGGTTTTGCGGAGCACCCCAGGTGGCACTGATGGAGGTGGCCCATGTTTTGAGAAATAGTGATGCAGAAGGAACCCTCTCCCAGGCAGTATTTATAACCTTTTGTTTGGGAATTTAAGGGCTAAGCCCAACAGTTTAGAAACTTCTTAAGGCAGGGGGTGGGAGAGGTGGGGGGGTCCTCTAAATACTAGTTTAGCTCAATTTTGGATAGTTCATACAAAGATCGCAGCATATAGGGTTATTTCATCCATTTTTTTTCTTTAGTTAGTTGAGTGTTTGATAAATATATTTATTTTTACAAGAGCTGGAAAGTTTTGAAATTGTTAACAATATATAGGTGGTAAGATAAGATGGTTTCAAACACTTTGGAACACATCAACTGGTTTTTTTCCACCAACGATTCTATTTTTAACTTTAAAATATTTAAACACACGAAAACAGAAAATAATATATCCAACAAGGTCCCGTCTGTAACAGCTGCCAGATGTGGTAATTAAGCACAGCGATTTATAGATAAGGAAGAGACTAGGGTCTTATCTTGCTCTAAATGCGTGCTTTACTAATGAAGTTTCCTGTCCTGTTAGTGGAGAGAAAATAGTACATAATTGGTTGGTGGGACACAAATTGGTTGTTTTGGTACTTATGGAAAAACACATCGCAGCTGTATTTATCTGCACATGCCCCTGGGTACCTATTCATTTGCCTTGCTTATTATTAAGGATTGGACGTTTCTGGGAGGCACAGCCCATTGGGCTGTGGGGACTGGGGCAGGGCTCGGTTGGTTGCCCTGTTCACAGCACAGGGGTAGTGACGGTGGGCACCGCCATTCAGAGGCTCGCTGGGGCACCGCATGAAGCAATATGTGAGAGGTGCTTAGAGGTTAGGGCTCCTGCCCAACAGTCTTTGAGTTCTCAGGGGCTCCAGTTTGGCTCAGGCTCGCCCCCTCCTGGGTGCCCCAGACTTCTACACACTCCACTTTGAATTTCTTTTTTTTTTTTAAAGATTTTATTTATTTATTTTTTTTAGAGATGGAAGGGAAGGAGAAAGAGAGAGAGAGAAATATCAATGTGCGGTTGCTGGGGGTCATGGCCTGCAACCCAGGCATGTACCCTGACTGGGAATTGAACTTGCGACACTTTGGTTCGCAGCCCACGCTCAATCCACTGAGCTACGCCAGTCAGGGCTTCCCTTTTGAGTTTCTCAAATGCCCTGGTGAAAACGGTCTCCCCAGCACTGATTTTACTCTTACTTGACTCTGAGTATGCCTGGACCAGGTAGGAGAGGCACCTGTCTCCCCATCAGTGTGGATTCCCTGGGGAGCAAGGTTTTCTTGGTGTCATTTTAAGTATCCAGGCTCTGTTCCTTGCCGTGGTCCAAATGTTAACTGAATTGACTGAAATCAAGTTGCACGAGCAATTCCGATTTTGTCGTGTTGTAAATACCGTCCTCTAAATCCAACACAAAGAATTCCGCTTCCTTTGTGTACCTCACCTTTTGGCAATCATTTCTGTTTGGTTTTCTTTCACCTCTTTTCTCTGTGGGGTTACCCCTTGCCGGACAGACACTGCTTATTCCGACAGCCTTGTGAAGGCACCCCGCCACCTCCGTCTGTCCCCTCCGGCCTGCTCTCTGGAGACTGCCCTGGCATGGCCCAGCCTGGGAGACAGCTTTTCCTTTCTTCCTGCCAACTTCAGAATCTTTCTGCTCAGCATCATCTGATAGAGCTCTGGGGCTCAGTAAAATGAAGGTTGTATGATGTGTTTTTTCTGTAATTTTAGATCCCCAAATACTGCTCTTGGCCCACCACCCTGTTCCCTGTGGCTTTTCCACTCCACCACATTTGAGCAATATTGTTGGCACGGATGTAAGTAAACAGTTTGCGAAGCGTTGTGTTTTGTAAATTAGGAGACGGAGGGGCTGGATTTTGAATGCATGCCTTCGGTTCTCTTGGACCAGAGGAGGATGAGTCCGGTGGAGGGATGGGAAGACAGGTTGGAGGAAGGTTAGGGTTAGGGTTGTCATCCGAAGTTGGTGTGGTCAGCTTTTCTGAACGAAATGACAACCGTTATTCAGAGGTGGGACCAAAACGGCTGGAGGGAACCCTTCAGAGGTGTTTTGGGGGCACATGAACCGAGCATCTTCACAGAGGAGAGAGGCATCACCAGTGAAAAGCCACTGGAGGAAAATAGGGTCATAAAATAAGGAAAATACAATAAGGATATTTTGTCTTTATACACTTGAGCGTGTCTATTTTTCTTACAGGATTACCAAACAACTTCAATCTCATGTTTAATCTTGCAAGAACTTTCATTTTATTATTGCTATTAATAAGTTAAAGGTAGAACCCCCAGCCTATCACCCATATATATTTCAGTATAACACCATATCAAGTGGATAGTTAATAATTAGCATCTTCAAAATACGTGTCATTGTAAAAGCTACTTGAATCAGCTAAGACACACCACCTCACCTTGGTGAATGATTTGCTATTCTGCTTCAAAAGTGGGGGACTTTTCTCTCTGCCTTTCACTGTGAAGGTTCAAGCAGCTCAATGAATGAATTCTTCTGACACTTTTTAAAACCTAAAAACAAATGCATGTGAGAGTACCATTCGTTACCCATCCTCATCCAGGTTATTCACGTGCATGTCAGGCATCCGAAGCCTCTTCTCTCTCAGGACGGTTCATACTGCGTCCCAGTCGTCCGGGTGTTTGGTGTGAGCTCTGGGAGGACAGGGCGCATTCACAGCCATCGCTGGATCTGCGGAGTCTGGCAAGTGCCCGTAGACTTCTGTGGAGTGAACGAGTGAATGGAGGGATGGATTTGTTTGTTGCACGTTTACAAGCCTCTGTGTACTAGGTACAGGCTCCCAGAGGTGTTAGGCATGGTGAAGAAAGTGAAGCAGATAGGCTAAGAGAGTGATGGGGGCGGGAGGAGGCGGGTGTGGTCGGGGAAGGTCTCCACGTGTGATGCAGAAGGGTCTGGAGGAGAAGAGACGTTTAGGTCGAGGAAGACCAGCACAGAGGCCCTGGGGCAGGGGTAGGCCTGGCCTGGCGCGGGGACCCAGAAGTGTTACTGGATTATTACAGTGAGGGCTGGAGTAACAGGTGATAAGGGAGATGGGGTTGGATCCCTAGTCAGGTCTCACGGGCCATGTAAGGCCATAAATGATATAATAAAGGGAACTTAGAAATGGGAGTGGATATATTATTAAGGAATTGGTATTTTTCAGCACTTCTTTGGAGGCCTGGAAAAAGAATGTTTTAAATTGAAAATTCACTCAGTCACCTTTATTGCTATTTTTATGGATGGGAAAAACTGCATATAGAACAGAAAAGTGCTCAAGAGGACAGCAAATTGCTGCTGTAGCCTGGCCACCTGCTCGGTGCCCTGACCCAGACCAGCTCCCCCCTCACCCCCCCGTCACCGCCTCTCCCCGCCGTGTCCCTGTGGCGCTCTACAGAATGGGGACACCTCCACCAGAGCCACAGGCCAGACTCAGGATGAAAGCTCAGGGTGAAAAAAGGAAGAGTTGCTGGTCCCAGCTGTGTTAAAAGGCAAATTATTGGGGATCCTGACATGATACCAAATACACAATAAAATGCTTAATCCTTTAAATCTGAAGATGACAGTCCCACCGTGGTCACCACGGAAAAGTCACAGTGAGCAGTGAGGATGCCTTAAAGTGAGGGCGCACAGTTTTGGGAGAGCATCTGGATGCTGTCAGGAGGTTTTGTCTGCCCCCGCCCCTCCTCCCCGCCCCCCGGTGGTGGGGCGAGTCCGAGGCAGATGCCTCTGCAGTCATCTCGGGCTGTCACTCCTCCTCTGTTCCTGTTTGTGTAGTAAATATTAAACAAAGTGTGGCTCATGCAAAAGCCTCCCAAAAGAGCCATATAAACGTAAGGCGATATCGCTAAGTTTTCCTGGCTGTTTCGTGAACGATCTCTCTCGAATGTGTTGGCGCCTTTCTTGTCTTGAACAGTGGAGCGCCCCCTCTGTTTCAGAGGGGCTGTGAGGGTTGCAGGTCTCCTGTGTCAGGTCTTTAAATTGATCATCCTTGTGACCAATGGCTTGTGGTTTCTTGGGGCACCTTCTGGAAGTTGGTTTGAAAATAAGCAAAAATACCTAAATCCCCACTTCAATCCCCCTGCCCCCACCCCACTGCCATTGGTTTTATCCTGAACAGAGAGGGCAGGCAGAGATGGGGACCCTTTCTCCAGAGGGCTCTGTTCCTCTCTTCCTTGTGGTGATAGTGGGAAGGGGAAGGCTGCACAGAGTAGCTCAGTAATTGGAGGTGAACTAATACAGACGATAAGTAAATTAAAGGCAGGGGCCCTGTTTTTGTTTTACGTTTTATTCATTAGGAAGTTGGCCCACGCAACCGTTCTGTGCGTACAATAGGCCCTCAGTAAGGTTTCTTGATTAATAAGCATTACAAACCATTTTTGCTTCTCAGGGAAAGAACAGCTGAAATTCATTTCAATCAGTGGATACCGAGATTATGTTATTAGCCAGTTCCTTTTGTTAGGAGAGAGTGAATAAGTAGCAAACCTCCCCGCGGAACAGTTTTTTAAAGCTCAGTTTTGAGTGCTCAGACCACCTCATTTTGCTCACTCTGTGTGCAGAGTGCTTTAATGGCATTTCACAGGCCCGGTGGTTCTCAAAGTGTGGTCCCCAGACCCAGGGCAGCGGCATCACCTGGGGACTCGTTAGAATGCAGATTCCTGGGCCTTGCCCTAGACCTCCTGCATCGGAACCTGGCGTGGGGCCCAGCATGGTTCGCACAAGCCCGCCGTGCGATGCTGATGCAGGGTTTGAGAAGCACTGCTCCAGCCTAGTCCGTCCCCTCCTCTTTTTCAACATCCTGCTGCTCCCTTGCTCCTGTGGAGGGGTCAGAGAAATTGTCCCCTTGGGCTCCGAGCCCTGGGGACTAGAGGCCCATGCATTCCCTCGTCTCCCATGGGAATGTGAGCAGGTTGTCGTGCGCCTTTTACTGCACGACCCCTTTGGTATGCTCGCCGGGGGTGGAGGTGGGGGGGGGGGCGGAGAAGCCATTCTGCTGCCCAGCGAGTGTGAGTTTTGTAACCTTTGGGGCTTCCTAGTCATTTTCTGTTCTTGAACGTGGACGATGCTCAGATCGCACTCCTCCATATTCTTTAAAGCTGCATTTACCCGGCCGTAGGCTTGGACCTCCTGTGTGTCACAGCCCCTGTGGGATGTGGGACAAATGCAGGCTGTGGGGCCCCGCCCCGCCCCACCACAGTGAGACCCCCAGGGGTGCCCCGAGACCCTCGTTTTCTCAAGCACCCAGCCCACCTCTCCACACTGAAGCCGAGGACCCTGGGCTTCAAGTCGGTCACCAAGATGAAAGATGTCAAAGGCAAGGAAGGATGGGGGAGGTATTGCAAAGTACCTCAATTAATCAATGTAACAGCGGCGAATGTGACATTTTGCTGTAGAGGCCGGTTCCGTTGCTCGTTTGCAAACTAGTTTAAAAGTGAAATGAAGAGCAAGTTCTTGTCCAGGGCACGGCCTCACTGTTGGCAGCAGCAACGCTTTCTCATGTGACGATGAGGAAGTTCAGACAGAGGGACGGCACAGCGCTGCCCAGCCGTTCTTTGAGGTCCTGCTGACGCCATCCTGGAAGTCACTGGAGGAATGCATCCGATGTTTGGAAACAGCCCAGCCAAGAATTTCAGCAATGACACACTGATTATTTAGGAGAAGAATGGCTTGTTCTGAGACTAGGAGCCTTGGTAGAGGGAGCTGAAGAAGGAGTTGGTTTGCTTATCCTGTGAAATAGACTGTTTTCCCCAGTATGTATCTTTTTCTCTTTCTGCAAAATAAATTAATACAAAGAAACTTTACCTGAGTATTGAAGAAATATTAGGTCTTTTAGTAATTCCTGTTCCTCTCCAAGCAGAAAGATTTTTAAGTCATCAGTTATTGTTACTATTTATTACCCTGTTAAAAGTAAATATTGTATCCTTTCTTCCCAATGTAAGTATGTAGCGATTTCCAAAATGTTGTTTTTGATGAAGTGCCCAAATTTGAGCATTGGTGCTCAACTTTTGTAGAGACTACATTTGAGGAATTGCTTTAAAAAAACTTCAGTTCTCCTTCAATCTGTGTGGGCAAACACTTAAAACAATCGCTACCATTTTTATAGCTGAGTTATCTCTGTGTATATATCATTTCAAGTCACTAACTTTTAAAAAAATTTTTAAAAGTTTTTTTTAAATGGACTTTTTAAAAAGATTTTATTTATTTATTTTTAGAGAGGGAAGGGAGGGAGAAATAGAGAGAGAGAGAAACATCAAATGTGCGGTTGCTGGGGGCCGTGGCCTGCAACCCAGGCATGTGTCCTGACTGGGAATTGAACCTGAGATGCTTTGGTTCACAGCCTATGCTCAATCTACCGAGCTATGCCAGCCAAGGCTTCAAGTCACTAACTTTTCATGAAGTGCCTGCTATAGAGAAGGCATTGTCCTGGGGCCCAGGAAGACGCGTAAGACCTTGCTCTGTGGAGCTGACAATGTGCCTGTTTCTGAAGGAAGGATGCAGCTAATTCGAGGGTTTCTAAGGGTGGTTTCTATGATCAGCGGTAGGCGAGAAAAGGTTCCTTCGATTCCTCCTATGCCTAGTACATTGTATGTACTCCATAAGAATTTTTTAAATGAATGAATGAAGGAATCTTTCATGTCTTTCTCATCTTGTTAGGTTAGATCAATTAGTTGAGTCTTGGAAACCCAGAAGATTGAGTTCGAATTGTCTATGTATATGAGAGAAATTCAGACTCAGCCGCTGGCAGAGGATCAGCCAGGGGTTTTAGGATGAGGAGATGGATTGGCTGGAGGGTGATTGGGAGGGAGCTGGGGCCTAGTGGAGCAGAGTCTGTAAGGTGTGGGGGCACAGCGGGTGGACCCTGAGGCTGTGTTAGGCAGGATCCTTCTGTTGTGAGTGGAAGTACAAAGACTGGCTAAAGAAAAAGAGGCTGCTTATTGCCAGGTAGCTGGGAGGCCTGAGGTTTATGCTGGCTTCAGGCTTTGTTGGATCTAGGCATTTGAATGGTCATATCAGGACCAAATTGGTTACATAATTTGCAAGTCTCAGTGTGAAATGAAAAGGTGGGAACCCTTGTTTAAAAAAAAACAACAAAAAACATACATTAATCTAGCAGTAGGTTAAGTGTTAGCTACTGTGGATTTTCAAGGATGAATGATAACAACCAAGTGTAAGTCCTGCATCTGACCATCTGGGAGCTGCCTTGTTGATCCAAAGCTTATGGTGTTTGCACCCGCTTCCCCCGGGTGCAGATGACAAACCACTCTGGCCAGTTAGCTCCCAGACTGTCCCATCTACCGTGCTTTCACGGTCTCCAGGCATTCCGCAGCACTGGGCTGCCGTACTGCTAGAGCACACACTTAATGTTCAGGTTTCAACGCCGTGATGACCAAGTATATGGAGACAAGGTGAAGGGTATGTAATATATAGATGTGTGTGTGTATGTATGTATATATGTGTATATATATATCTATTTTAGTGTGATTTCAGTTTCAGAAACCTTTCTCTCAAGTTCTAATGGATTTCTATTTTGAAAATTTCACGTAGAAACACATGGAGTGAGTTTCCCCAGGCTTAACGCTGTTGGGTTGGAGCCACATTCTTCTTCACTGTTTGCTTACATTGTTTACACAAAGACTGGCATCTGGGTCTTCAACCACATTTCCATGCATTTGGATGCTTTTCATATAGGTTTCTTAAAATATGTTTTAATCCTTACTTGAGGATATGTTTATTGATTTTCGAGAAAGAGGAAAGGAGGGAGGGAGGGGGGAGAGAGAGAGAGAGAGAGAGAGAGAGAGAGAGAGAGAGAGAGAGAGATGAGACATCAATCCATTGCCTCCCCCCAGCCTCCCCGACTGGGGATTGAACCCACAGCCTCAGTGTGTGGCCTGATGGAAGATTGAACCCACACCCATTTGATGTGTGGGATGATGCTCCGACCAGCTGAGCCACCCTTTCTGATGGGTGTTTTACAAACCGTTACACAGATTTGTGCAGGGGAGCGATCCTCAGACTACCTCGACTGGTTCACAGCCCAGCACGGCAAAGCTGCTGTGCAGAGAAAGTGTCTGTGTTTCATTAGTCAGTTTTATGACTCAGGATTAGGATTGCGGTATTGCGATTCTACCTGTCTGTGCAGCATTTTCATCTGGGTGGGAGACGCGTTGACTAAGCTTTTTGGGTGACACATAAAAAAAGTGAACGTAAGAGTTTTCCCGGGAGAAATGAGTCACGCCTTGAGCTGTTCCAAGGCTGTGGGGTGAAGACCTTTCTCCCCGGGAGCAGGGGCGTCGGCTCATCTCTCACAGACAGATCAGCTTACTTCACTTTCTAAGGCTGCAATAGCTGCTACCCCCAGCACAAAGGAGAATCGCAGGGTTAGCCCAGCTAGCTGTAGCAGATTTTTGAAAGCGTGGTGACAAAATCGTGACTTAAAAAGAAGACAGCGCTTATTTTTCTTTTATTTGAATGCTACGAGTTTTGCTTTTTTTTAAATCTCGTATCACTTGCTAAAAGTTACAGAACAAAATATGATCTCAGCTTAGCTTATCTTTCCTTTTTGGTATTTGCCCACACAGATACCTGCAACTACAGAAGAGTTAAGCCAACACACTTTTTAATGGTCCTCAGGTGTCTGGAATAACATTAAATCATACTTTTTAGTTCATTACACACCATCGTTATTACTCACAAACATTTATGATTCTAAGGAGCTGGATATTTTTTCTTGACTTATAGTGGTGTCATTTATCTTTTCAGTAAAGCTTGCAAATGAATCACCACCTAAATTGCTGGGACATTTAACTGGCTTTTGCTCTGGAACAAATTTTAAGATCACACAGAGACTTTCGTGGCAACAACAAGGGTTTGGGACCAGAGGTTGCACTCACTGGCTTCTGTGACTTTTTATTGTTGTACGATTGCAAGGTTCTGTGACACGCTGGCACTCGACTGCGTGACCTGGGGTGAGGCTTCAGGGAACCGATACCAGTTGTTGTAACGTGACAGAACACGCCTGCCGTCCATCTGCAGTGGGCGTCCTGACTGTGGGGGGCTGGTGGCTGGGAATCCTGTTTAGAAATGATCTAGGAAGTCAGTCACCTGGTCCAGCCACCCATCCCATCCTCATCCCAGCCCAGGAATCTTCCAGGCATCTCTGCCACGAGCCGCTTAGACTGTACTTGAATCCTTATAGAGACGAGAAGCTCACTCCTTCATGACCATCCCTTTTGTTTCATAGACAGTCGATTGTGAAAAATAAAATCGATGTTGAGCGGCAGTGTGCTTCCTTCTGATTTCCATCAGCTTGCTAGCGTTGTTAGTTTCCACTTGAGATGACAAGAAGAGCCCTTACAACAGTGGTCGAGGTGGGAGAATCGTATGTCATTCCTGACTTCTGCGTTTTCTCGGCAAGCTTCTCCTTCATAGCATCTCACAGCATCTGCCCAATCCGGCAAGTATTTGCCGAGTCTCAGTCCTATGCCAGGCACTCTCTCAGAGCTAGGGTGGAAGGCACGGGACACAGAGATCTGTGGTCCCTGCCACCCACGAGTACGCTGCCCTGTGAAATGGGTCGGGAAAGCACGCAGATGGACACAAGGGGGGAACGAAGTGCCGCCGGGGTTCCGGGGGGGGGGAGAGTGATACCCACCCAGCACAGCTGCCTTGGGCGAGCTGCAGAGCAGGGTCCTGTGGGAGCTGAGGTGGGTGGGCTGTTTCTGCAGGAGAGCCTGGGAGAAGGGCGTTCTGGGCAGACAGACCAGTGTGAACAGGGCCCCGGGGTGGCACACAGGACTTGTGTCAACAAGGCGGGGGTCTGATTTGTTCAGCCCACGGGATGCTCATAGAGGAAGGGACTGCTGGTGGTGAGGGTCAAGCGGCAGGCCGAGCCATGAGCCGGGAGGGGCTTAGTCCCCTGCCTTGGTCGTCTGTCCGACATCACCACGATGCCTCTGCAGGAGCTTGGACCTGGGCTTGAATGCAGACACTGTCATGGGGCCTCTGCGTCCCAATGTGAAAATGACCTGTGCTTACTGTAAGGCTGCAGGGCCTGGCAGTGAGGAAGCCGGTAGAGGCTTGGTTAGCGACAGCTGTCAGGATTTCGGGGGAAGGTGGGAGCCAGGTGAGCTGATCCTGCAGTGGGGTGCCAGGCAGTCTGCAGAGGAAGACTCTGCAGCTCAGGTCAGAGAGGAAGGGGAAACGACAGGGGTGGCAGGGGGCAATGGGAAACTGGGGACAGAGATGCTGATTGAGGAAGCAGAATTGGATTTAGTATTTTGGGCAGGAGGAGGAAGAGAGACCTCACCTCAGGCTTTAGTGGAGGAGGGAAGGAAGGAAGGGAGGTAGTAGGTAGGTAAGAAGGGTGACTCCGTGTTGGATATGTTGAGGCGGAGGTCCTCCAGGCAGAGGGAGACCGGGCCTGGGACTGGCCATGCAGGTGGGGAACTCTGCCATGAGGGGAGCTCTCCCGCTGCCAGGAGTGAGCCGGGGATGCTGGTGGGAGCAGGCGTCTCGGAGCCTGCAGTCCAGCCTTGCACGTGGGCAAGAGGAGCCAGAGCCGAAAGGCAGCTCATTTAAGAGTAAAGAAAGGAATGAATTCAAGAGACAGTGAAAGGAAAGTTGGCAGGGGACAGCCTGACAAATGATTCCCAGTGTCTCAGCATTCTTCGGAGGAAAAAAACAGTACAACCATCACACACACACACACACACACAATCGCATTCATGTATACAAGTTCATCTATTGTTTAGGCCTGCTCCTTTCCTGAGAAAACCCTTCAGGAAATCCTCTGCTCTCCCAGAGAACATGTCTATATTTAGAAGACTTTTAGGGAAAGCCCATTGTTAAATCTCCCTTGACCGGCCAATCACTGAGAGACCATACAAATGTAAATCACACATCCCTGTAAGAAGTGGGCGGTCGGAAGAATGTTGCCTGTTTTGTTCTATTGAAGACCATGAGGTGTAAACACGACTCGGCCCTTTGTGACCCTGGAGGACCCAAGAAAGGCGGAGCTGGAGGGGACCACCGGGGCCCGCCTCCCTGTGCAAAGGAGAGGAAGTGGAGGCTGAGCACTGTGACTGGTCCAGGGTCGCACAGCTCATTGGAGGCAGAGCCCGTCAGCATGACGTCAGATATCTCTGCCGGAAGCCAGCCGGTCCTGCCAGGCCAGGACCTTGGGGCTCCATGCCCCAGGGGTCAGCCTAGACAAAAGGGGTCTTCAGCTAGGAGTGTGTGCGTGTGTGTGCGCAGTTGTTCAGGGCCCATCCACTGTAGCGTTTGAGAGCTGGATTGTGGGAGAGAGCAGTGAAGGACCCGAGGGATGATTGCAATGCCCCGAAATTGTTAGAACTTTCTAACCTGTGTCCCACGGAGGAAAGCGCTAAAACACGAGGCATGAACTCCTTGTCCCTGGAGGTCTATTTAAGTAGACACTGAATATCCACTTGCTCAAGGTAACGGGAGTGAACATTCGCCGAGAGCCAACCATCTGCCTGGCACAGCTCTGCGTGTGTTCCAGGGATTACGTCTCGTTTTATCCTCCTAGTGTCTTTGTGAGACGGGCATGATTGTTACACTGAATTCACAGGTAAGCAGACTGAGGCGCCAGAGAGATGAAGAACCCGCCCGAGGTGACATGGCCAGGGAGCGGCGGGGACAGGATCATACCTATCTTTCGACCCCACAGCCTGCACGCTTCTTCTGGTGCTAGTGGTTCTCAACCTTTGCTGTCCATTGCAATCTCCTGGGAAGATTTTTAAATATTCCAGTTCTTAGGCTACCTCCCAAGCCAATTGAATCAGACTCCCCAGGGGTAGGACGTTGCAGGCGTATTTTTAAAAGAACCCCTCAAATAATTCCAACTCTACAAGGTCGGGAACCACTGAAGTCCACCACGGCTGGTGGAGCGCTTGGAGGGCAGTGCTTCTCAGACTCCTGGGGGCCACGTTAGATTGCAGATTCTGCTCCAGGAGAAGGTCTGGGGTGGGCCCGGAAATCTGCATTTCTTACAGGAGCCTGCGCTGCTGTGCTCCTGGGTCTTTGTGTGTCCTTTTTTGGCTGAAAGCTAATCATCAAGGCCCCTGCTGATGCCGAGATTTTACGGTTGTACAGTCAGAACTGTCATGTATTTATGATCTTACTGAGTCAGCTGTTTGCTGAGGGCATTATCCCCTGCGCTCTTGACAACCTCCAGAGGAGATATCATGTCCCCATTTCAGAGATGAAGGCATGGAGGCCTTCTGAAGTTTTGCCAGAACCCGAACTGGAGTCTTCCGCATCTTTCTTTTCTGACCGGTGGGTCAGGTGTGGGACCCTCGAGAAAAGGCCGCCAGGAAGCCCAGCAACCGTCCTGGCCCCCGGTGGCCTTCTCTCTTCCTAGCGTTGGCCTGGGGGTGGTTTGTGAGAGAGGTGTCAGGTGTGCCGTGGTGGCACTCTATGAAGTGCGTTTGGGAGGTTCAGATTCTATTCCCTGGGAAGTTGGCTGTCAGTACCAGAAATGCTCGCTGCAGCTGCCGGACGCAGATTCTGGACCCGAGTGTGCTCCCTGGCTGGGGCACTGCACTAGTCCCTGCAGAGGCTTGCGCAGCCATAATGCTTGGGCTCCTCCGAGGCCGAGGAATCCACGGCTGAGGCCTGGAGGCCCGTGTCTGAAAGCTCTGCCACTGTTCTGATGCACGTCAAGATTGAAAAACCATGGGCCATCAGCCTGAGCATCCCCTGGATACTGGTTAGAAATGCAAATTTGGGGGCCCCACCCCAGACATACTGAATTAGAAAGTGTAGGGGTGGTCCCAGTAATCTGTGAGTTGATTCTGAACTTGGAGAACCACGAGATCTTTGCTACTCAAAGTGTGAACATGGACGAGCACTTCAGCCTCGTCTGGGAGCTTCGTGGAAACGCAGGGCCTAGGGCCCGACCTCGACCTACTGAATCGGAATCTTCACTTTAACTGGATCAGAGTGCTGTGCACCCTAATGTTGGAGAAGACCTTCCCCACGCAGTGGTCCCGCCACCCCCCTGGCCCTTCCCCCTACCCCCGGCCCTGGTTGTGCATTATAATCTGAGAGGCCTTTAAAAATATATCAATGCCCTATCCCTACCTGAGGCAGTTAAGACAGAATATGTGGGGTCCGGCAGGGCCTCGACATCTCATTTTTAAAGTTCATCATGAGACTCAAGTGGTGCAAACCTTGCTGGGACCCACTGGTCTAGGTGTTGCCGGGCTGTCAGCAGCCTGGTCTCACACCCATGGGGGATAAGACTGTGAAGAGGAGCCAAGGCCCATGTTGTGCCTCCTTCCTGCTTCTCCTGCATCCCAGACTGTGACTGGGGACCCAGGCTCCAGGGCGGAGGGCTCGGGGACCAGCCGAGAGGACTCCGTGCCTGAAGGAATCAGGAAAGATAAATACTGTATAAAATTTTCAGACAAGAGAGTGAGAGCTTGAGGTGGGGGGGTGGCAGGAGATGCACCGACAGCAGAGGTTGGTGGGGGGTATGTGAATTAGAGGGGTGGAGTCTGTTACCTGGCCTCAGGCCACAGAACCACCTGCACAATGCAGATTCCTGGGCTCTGCACAGAGGTCCAGGGTCAGCAGGGCTGGGGCAGGGCCCAGGAATGCACGTGGTTAACATCTCCCCTAAATGACTCCGGTGTGAAAGCCAGGGGCCCTGTGCAGAGGCTCCCACGTGGCTGATCATCAGGATTAGGTGGAGAAACTGGAAAATCCAGGCCCCAGGCCCCATCCCCAGCTCTTCTGAGTCAGTAGGGCTCGTGGGGCCCTGGAGTCAGCTCGTTTAACAAGCAGCCCTTGCCTTTCAGACTGTGCTCTCAGAAACAAACCCTCAGGATTCCGTGGAAGTGTATCAGGGCCCTTCAAGGGAGAGAGTTAAGAGAAAAGCAAGGCGTGTGGAGTGGGTGGGTGGGGCTCAAACACTCACTCTGCTTTATCTGTTTCGTATATTATGCTTCATCATAAAATGGCATCTGAAGAAAGGATTTAGCTATTTGTAAGAGTTTGCAAGGGAGTCACGGCCACCCATTACTGCAGGACCTCTTTGAGGCTGGCAGCGTTCTCCCAGTTCAGGACAGCTTCTTTGTCTAGTGACCACCTACTCTTCCCGGCCCTTTGACCTTTGATCCCTGGGCTGCCCTGCACCTGGCCTGTGATGCTTACCACCCTGAGTGACCCGGACCTCACTTATATCATGGGGTTGCCCGACTCTGCCTTTTGCCCCAAGTACCCAACTACTCTGCAGCTAATGCAAAGCTGGTCCCCCCAGAAATGCCCTTGGCATAGATCACAGTACCTTGAGATTGTACTACCAGTGACTCCAAAATATGACCTCAGCCCTCACAATTTTCAGTGCTTGTTAAAGCACAGATTTCTGGGCTCTGCGTGTCGGAGCTGGGGCACGAGAACTGGCATTTCTAGTGAGATCCCAGGAGCCACTGGTAAACCAGGGACCACACTGTGAACTCAGGGACCGCCCGATGACTGAATAGTGTGGATACACCTGGGGCCCAATTCTCCTGCTGGAAGAATTTTCTCCTTGGGTGGCTTTTCCTTTGGTGTTAAAAGTGTATGAGAGGAAATGGCTTGCCTGAAGAGTAAACAGTCAGTGGCATGAAGAACTCAGTGTAAATTAGGGCTGTGGCTCAGTCTCGTTTGCACTACTCACTAGGTTTTGCTCAACGCACCCACCCTGCTGACAACCATTTACAAATTTCCTGGTGTTTGCAGGAAAGTGCATTGAGGGGTATCCCCTTGCTACTTGTCATACAGACCCTGCCAAAAAGGGTTGTGGCTGTGAAAAGGACCAGGCAATAGCTTCTCGTTGCCCAGAGCTTGGTCATGCCAGAGCATGACAAACCATTGCTGAGCCTTGGTTATCAGACAGATAAATATTTTCTCTTCCCTGAAACAAGTAGAAGAACATGTGTCCTGTTTTGAATCATCTTTTGAAGGACTCCCCTCCTTAGAGCTCCACACCCTTGCACAGACCTGGCCCTGAGAGGTGTCCTCCCAGTGGCCAGGCAGACGCAGACAGGCTCCTGGCCCCGCTGTCTGGGTCGGGGGTTATCGCCAGTCACTGGTGGAAAATCCCTGTCAGTGGCTGAGTGGTTGGGCCGGGCCAATGACTGTAATTGTTGTTGTGTTAGAAAAAGTAGCCCTTGAGCTGCTTCTGTAGTGGCTCAGCTCTGCTGTGGAATAGATGCAATTTCAGTTTTCAGCAGTACACCTGCGTGACACCACTAACTGCTCTTGAACAAAGGCAGAGGTTTAGTTAATAAGGTAATTACATTGTGCAGGTGGTGGGCCTGTGTCTGTGGGCTGGTGAAAAGAAAATGGGTATGTTTCACGTTCAGTGAGGTGGGGTCAGGCTAAGCCACGTGCCCCTTTCCTGCTGGAGAGGGTGGATGGGTCTGGAGAGTGAGGATGAGTATTTCCAGGTGAGCTGAACCTGGTGGCTAGCAGGCGGTGTTGGGAGTGCCCGGGAGAGGGGTAGGACCAGCGTCTCTGCGCCACGGCGCTCTTGCGGGTGATTATCCTGCCTGCTGAAGGAAATAGAAGAGAATCAAAAACATTAAAAGAGGCTCAGGGCATGACATTAAAAAAAAAAACATCCTTAGCACTGTCCCATTTGGAGGTCTGTCCTATTCCACACTGGGCTCACACTTCTAAAAAAAAAGAATTTAAAGAGAGAGGAAGGGAAAGAAGAACAATTGATGTGAGAGAGAAACACTGATTGATTGCCTTCAGCATATGCCCTGACTGGGGATCAATCCCACAGCCTACATATGTGCCCTGACTGGGAATCAAACCTGGTCAGGTATACGGAATGATGCTCCAACCAACTGAACTACGCTGGCCAGGGCTAGGCTGACACTTTTGAATCATTAGATTGGATTTTGTCCTTCCCTCCTAGATTCACAATAGGAAGAATAATAAAAACAACTAATTTGGGAGGGTTTTCTGTGTTCCAAACCCTGTGCTAGTTGCTTAATATTGGGCTGACTTATAGTGAAGTTACGTCATTCAGACCCTTAATGAACTTGACAGGCCACAAGTGCTTGGCAGAGGGAGCGAGACTGTGTTTAAAGAAAGGAGTGGTGGCCTGTTCAAATACAGAAAGACATTTTGAGAGACAGTATGTTGGCCCTTCTAAATACTGGGATGGCCAAAAAGTCCCTTTAGTTTTTTCCATAAAATAAAAGGCACATTTTTCATTTTCACCAATGACTTTTTTGATTTGGGCATTTTGAGTCTGTCGGCTGTCTCCCACTATTGGCTTCTAGTGGGTAGAGGCCAGGGGTGCTGCTAAACATCTTCCAATGCGTAAGACAGCCCCACGGCAAAGAATTATTTGGCCAGAGTGTCAGTGGTACCAAGGAACTTCGCGAACTGTTGACACATTTGATCAGTCTCAGTACCTTCTGCATATGCTACACAAGTCTTTTGTGTGTCTGTTTCAGTTGTGTTTTTACCTTTTTTGAAATAACAAAGCACAATATGCTGAGAATACTGCTTTTTTCTTCCATCTTCAACATTAAAGTGGCTACACAAAAATTCACTAGTTTTGATAAATTTTTTAAAATTTTATTTTAATCATTGCTCAAGTACAGTTTTCTGTCCTTTACTCCCATCCCAGCCCACCCTCCCATCCCTTCCCACATCCCTCCCATTTCCACCCCCCTAGTTTTTGTCCATGTGTCCTTTATATTTGTTCCTGTAAACCCTTCCTATTCTCCCCTGAAATTCCTCTGAAATTCCCTCCCCTCTCCCTTCTGGTCACTAAAATGTACACTGATAGGACAGCTGTCATGACACAATCTAACAAAATTGTTTCAAATAAAATTAAAGATAAGTAAGCACTACTAGAGCCCGCATATGGAAAACACTAGATGAACTCGTTGGCCAACCCAATGGATTTTTAAGAGTAATTTTGACTATAGGTGACTTCAATCTTAGATACTAACTTAATTCCCTCCCTCCCCAAAATACTCGATGACTTTCCACCATGCCCATTGTCCAGGTGTTGCAACTGAAGCGTAAAAGGGCTAAATAACTAGCCACAGTTCATGCAGCTCGTCAGCGATGGGATGCAGGTTTAACCGTAGGGATTCCTCCCCCAAAGCTCACACTGGGATGTACTGCAGCACACTCAGAGCTGGGCAAGCAGGGAGTGGGGGAACTTGAAACAGCCTCCATACTGGGAGTAGCTCCGGGAATGGGTGTATTGAATCAGGAGAAAAGAAGGCACAGACAGGATAGTAGAATTTTCTTGAAATACTGTGCAAAGGGGAGTCAATGAGTGGAAGCTAAAATAGACTTTTTCACTCAAAATAAGGAAAAGTCCTTTTAAGATAGAGCTGTGCAGAGATGACCCGGGCTGTTTGTGAGTGGAGATCTTTACTGGAGGTGCCTGACTTAGGCAGAGAGATTGTGAGGAGTTTTAAGCCTTGGATGCGGTCCTGCTTATTCTGAGCACTTGTGACCTCGGCTTTGGCCACAACGGGGCCACTTGTATCTGTTGTCATGGGTTTTCTTCAACTTTATGATAAGCTGTCTGATGGAATTGCCTTACACGGGCAGAGTGATTTTGTTTTAAAAAGATTTATTGAGATATAATTCATATACCATATAATTCACCCATATGAAGTATACAATTCAGTGTATAACATAACACTTGAAAAATAGTATTCACTTGTGGGTAGTATGATCAAAAATGAGTATTTTCCTGAACTCGGTAGCTTGGCCAGGAAATCACGAGAAAGCCAGCCTTGCCTTTGGTCATATTCAGTGCTTGAAAATGCACAGATATGGGGGCCTGTGGTGGGTCTTCTCCCTGCCTTGTAGGATTTATGTATGAGGTCATTAATCACATCTGTGCTACTATTTATTTTGGAGGCTTGGTCATCCAAGCACATTCTGAAGTGCTCAGGCAGGGTAATATAGCATGGTAGAATTAGCAGAAGTCCGGGAATGAGGTACGGTGACCCTTCTCCGGGAAGACTGAGCTCTCTATTCCTGTGAATGAATTGCCACAACGTTTAATGGCGTAAAACAAACTATCATTTACTTACTCATGATTTTGAAGTTTGGCAGGGCCCAGGAGCTCACCACGGATTGTCTTCCCACCACGTGGCACCTGCTGGGGCGCCTTGTGTATGGATTTATTTCCGGGATAGAACACTCACGAGGCTGTCAGGATGCTGCTGGCTATTGTTTGTTGGGAGATCAGTGGGGCCTGTCGGGTGGCGGCCTGTCCACGTGGTTGTTTGGGCTTCCCCGTAACACGGTGGCTGAGTTCTAAGAGGGAAGAACTTTGCTTCCTGGCTTTTTAATGCCTGTGCTTGGAGGTCTCATAATGGCACTTCTGAAATTTCCTTGGCTTAAGTCACAGGCCAGCTCAGTTCAAGAGGGAGAGAACATATGCTCCATCTATTTTTTAAAGATTATATTTATTTATTTTTATTGATTTAACCTTTATCGTATTTTTCCCCCATTACATTTAGTCCCCTTATACCTCCCTCCCCCCAGTAATTATCACATTGTCCATGTCCGTGAGAGAGGGGAAGGGAGGGAGAGAGGGAGCAAAACATCCACGTGAGAGAGAAACATCGATTGGTTGCCTCTCATATGCGCCCCAATCAGGGACTGAACCTGCAACCCAGGCACATGCCCTGACCAGGAATCGAACCAGCGACCTTTTGGCTTGCAGGATGGTGCCCAACCAACTGTGCTACACTGGCCAGAGCATATGCTCCATCATTTGATGGGAGGAGCAGCCTGTACTGATGGGGAAGGGAGGAATTATTTGAGGACATCTTTAGAGATACAAAGAACCACAATGGTCTTCTTTTCTTTTTCTTCTTCCTCACTTTCAATCCACGGAAGCCTGCCCTGAATCATGATATGAGCTGGTGGTGACAAATAACGGGAAGGAACCTAAGAAAAATACAAAACTGGGTACCATGAACACATGATCTTCAGGGGACTGTGGCTCGAGAGTAAATCACTGCAGAGTCCATCTGCTGAACAGGCAGCCGTGAGATTTGTGATTATGCTGATTTTTTCATGGCTTCATTGAAATCTCTGTTTTCAGAATCGGTGTGTAAACTTTTTAGATTTTCTTTCTCTTAATTAATGTTTTTCCAGAATCGATAAGCAGAAAACGGAGACAAGTACAGTTACTATCCAGGTGGTTATTCATGACATATTTTGAACAATAAAATAAATTACTTAGATTAAATCTTTAAAAACTTATATGACCATTTTTTCTTCTTGGAAAACATAAACACATTAAGAACTTAAGTACAATTACAGCAGTTACCCTCATCCATTATTTAACAAGTTTGACACTGGGTTTTAGACAGAAAGAGTTAATTTACTTTAAGGTTGACAGCTTTTAACAGTAAAATAATTCTTGCTAATTCTGATCTTAATAATTACTTAAATTTCTCTTTGTTCACAGATCATACAATTACTACTTTTGGGATGATCAGAGATTATAGAAAGGATTTTAGAGATCAGTTAAGTAAAAAATTTAAATGCATGTAGGAAGCTAGGCCCAATATATGGGTAGAATATAGAAGGAGCATTTTACATTCACAATATTACTGGAATGATTTCTCCAGTCAGAAGGCTGTCAGAAATGAGAAAAGCCACTTAAACAGGTTTAATTTCATATATTAATGTTTTGAAAATAGAGCTTTGCCTGCTACTTTCGACTGCTCGCTGATGAACCCTTGAAGTCCACAGCTCTGTTTCAGCTTCAGTTCTGGAAATGGTTCTATCACGTTCCACAATCATAGAGCTAGTGGCCGGAAGACTAATCGTCTGCAAGTAGCATTATCTGCTGTGCTTCTTCCTTCGTTGGGGTGTTCTAACCTTTTGCTAATTCTGGGCCACACTGGGAGAAGCAGAGTTGTCTTGGGCCACACATGAAATACACAAATACTAAGGAAACAGTTTTTTTTGCTGATGAGCAAAAAAAAGTCTTCAGTATATTTACGATTTTGTGTTGAACTGCATTCATAGCCATCCTGGGTTGTGGATTGCACACCCCTGAATGACCTTGTATTTCATATTAAGGCTTCAACTGTTACTCCTTTTGGGGGTGAAATCCTAATTATTATGGTCTCTGTAGTTGGGGCCATGCCCTCAGCCAGTCAGATGTTGGTGTCCTACGGTCATGATGCTCAGACATCAGTGACATTTACAAGCATTTTATTTTATCAGGAAAAGGCTTTGTCATGCCTTGGAGTATATGTCTTTTAGGGTATTCTTACCCTTGGTCACACAGTACTCCTAGTTTACCTCAAGGAATGCTGTCCAAATGAATCAAATGCTAGTTTTCAGAGGCTCTGTCTCACTCACGTAACTATTATCTTTTACTTAGCTACGGAAATTAGTTTGTCTACAGCCATACCACCCTGAACGCAGCCGATCGCGTCTGATCTCAGAAGAAAATCAGTTTGGAGATGTGCATCTGGAGCATGAGGACAGCCACACAGTGTTGTATTTTAATTTAGCGATGCTCTCTGCCACTTTGTCACCACCCACCACAGCTGTGCTCTGGGTGACTAAGTGTGGGGGAGAAAGAAAAAAAAGGGAGCTTCTTCTGTTTGATCCAGTGAAATGCTGTTTTAGGAAAATGTAAAACTCTGATGGTAAAAATACAATTCTGTCCCAAAAGTGTCCTTAAAGGCTATTTTGGGGCATGTGTGGGATGAATTTGGGGCTGGGATAATAATAATAGCTGGCACCTGTCTGGGGCTCCTCTGAGCCTGACAGTCTTGAGTTCTTTGCATGTATTCATTTAATCCAGATAGAAGCCCTCAGTGTTTTATAAAAACAAGACCCATTTAACAGATGGGAAAACTGAGATGCAGAAAAGGTCAGAGAAATATACCCAGGGGCACACAGCTGCAGCGTCTGAGCTGGGGCTTGGTTTGCACCGCCAGGCTTAAGTGCTTTCTTTGCCACTAGGTGACACTCCCTAATCAAAGTAGATTTTAAAAAGGAAAGTATTCATCTTTTTTCCTTATATTTCAATCCAAGTTTCACAGACTCATTTCTCAAGTTGGGCATCATTTCAGTCTTATAAAGTTTATCTTTTTAATTGCTGTGATTTTCAAAAGAACTTCTCTTGTTTAACATTTTTGGTTGATGAAAATAAGAGAAGTCAGCTTTGCAAATGGATTAAATAGGTTAATAATAGTGTTGGACATATTACCCAATCATGGTATATTAAGAATAAGTTTTAAAGTAAAATAATGTAAGTTCCAATATGTATAGTTTTCATAAAGTCTAGTGTATGGTACTCTGTCTCATGTTATGTTTAGATTATAGAAATCACAGCCCTTAAAAATTTAAGCATATTTCAACTAGTTTCTAAGTAAATTAATATATCTTTTCAAAAAGTATTACAGATTCTTGCCATACTATGACAATATGAATAGGCCATTTTAGAAAACCTGGAAAGTCTAGTATTGCATAAACAAAAAATTAATAACCTGTATAATTTCACCACTCATAGGTAAATAATTCAAATTAGCATTTAAGTGTATTTTTCTCCAGGCTTCAGTCATATGTTCATTCATTCAGCAGTCATTTATTGATTACCTTCTGTGATCTAGACCTTATTCCAGGCCCAAGGAAAAAAGCAGCGACCAAAATAATCTCTCTGCCTGTGGAGCTGATATTTTAGTGGGAGAGAGAGACGATGGTTGTATAACTATATAATACAAGGTCAGGTAGCAATAAGTGCTTTGAAGAAAAAGGAAGAAGAGTAAGGGAGTCAAGGCCCAGAGACTGCTGGTGTGCAGCAGATAGTCGCGGGCTGGGGGCCTCGAATATCTGGGGCACAGCAGAGGTGGGGAGCCCCAATCAGGGCCCGGCAGCGGTGGCAGGTGTGCTCTGCCCAGGGACTGGCCAGGAAGCCAGTGGGACAGGTGCTTGGGAACTGCTAGGAGGAGACACGGGGGTCGTGGCGGAGATGGCAGAGACACGCAGGCTGTAGATACAAGGGCTTCACATTTCACTGAGTGAGCGGACACCTTTTTTTTTTTAAAGATTTCATTTTTAGAGAGGGAAGGGAGGGAGAAAGAGAGAGAGAGAGAGAAACATCAATGTGGGGTTGCTGGGGGTCATGGCCTGCAACCCAGGCATGTGCCCTGACTGGGAATCGAACCTGCGACACTTTGGTTCGAAGCCCGTGCTCAATCCACTGAGCTACGCCAGCCAGGGCTTGAGCAGACATCTTTTAAGGTTTGGAGCAGAGGAGAGGTGTGATCTGACTTTGGTTCTAACCAGTCCCTCTGGCTGACTGCAGCAGACAGAGTGGCCGGGAGCAGGGTTTGAGGGCAGGTGGTAAGAGATGGTTAGGTTCAGGATGTTTTTAAAGGTAGAGCCAAGAGGATTTGAAGATGGACTGGGTGTGTGGTAGAAGAGAAAGAGAAGAGTCAAGTAGGGTGACAGCTTGGTGGTGTTACTGGTGACTGCCCCCAATCCAGTTCTTAATCCGCAGTGCCTCAGAACTTGACCTCCAGAATTAGGGTCCTCGCAGATGTCATTAGTTAAGAAGTCATACTGGAGTGAAGGGGGTGCTGGTCCAACGTGACTGGTGTCCCTGTGAGAGCGGGGTACTCAGACACAGACACGTAGAGGGAACCCATGTGAAGACACAGGGGTTGCAGCTTCCACAAGCCGAGGAACGCCTGCGGCTCTCCGGAGCTGGGAGAGGGGACCCGGACAGATTCTGTCCCACAGCCCTCAGAAGGAACCGACCCCTTTGACACCTTGATTTTGGACCTCTCGCCTCCAGAACTGTGGGACAGGACTTTCTGTCGTTGAAGCAGTGTGTGGCACTTTGTTACAGTGGCCCTAGCACACCTACACACTGGGGGAGCAGCTGGGTGAAGGGCAGCGGGTTTCCAGGAGAAAGATGCTAATGAGGAGCAGGTGTGGAATTTGGGGTGGGGGAGGGGAATCACCATGTGGTGAGTTTGAGGAGCCTGTTAGCTCTCCATGGGGCAGTTGCACTTGGAAACCCGGAGTTCAGAGAGGAGGGCCAGGCCTGAGAGTGGATGTGGGCACAGTCTAGGTGGAAACCAAAGCCATGGGACTGAATGACATGACCCGGAGAAGGGCCCAAGGACCAAGCCAGCCAGGGACATGTCAGCATGTAGAGGTCAGACAGAGAAGGATGAGCCAGAGGCAGGTTAAGGAGGGGTTGGGGTGAGGGTGTGACCTCTCAGCCAAGGGAGGAAAGTGGCTAGGAGGACGGGACTGACCCTCCATTGCACTCTCATTCAAGGAGGGAGAAGGCCCGCTGGGTGGGCAGCCTGGTGGTCACTGGTGACTCCAACACGACCCGGTTCCTTGGACACCTAGAGGCGCACAGCTGATTGGAGTGAGTTCTAGAGAGTGGAGGAGCTTTAAAAACAAAACAAAACACGTGGCATTACATCATAAGCATTGCTCCGTCATTAAACATGTCTCGTAAACGTTGTCTTTAATGACTGTATCACATTCCATGATTTTGATCTATTCCTTATTGGCAGGGTGCTTCTATTTTTCCCCTTACATTAATTGTGAATATAAAATTTCCTAGATTAGGAGTGATAACACACGGACAGGCATGATGCTTTCAGAGCTCACTCCTGAAGTATGGCCCATGATTTTATGGAAAGCCTGTACCCATGGACACTCCGTCAGCAGTGTAGGAGAGGGCTGGCCTCACTGTGCACCTCTCTTCCATATAGCCCTGCATTGACTAGAACATCCAGAACAGCGTTCGGTTACCATGGTGACGATGGGCATCAATGTTGTGTGGCTTCACTATAGTGCACTGTCTTTCCTGGTTACATTCAGTCATACTGGACCAGCGTCCTGAGCACATATTTAAGAATACAGTCATACCTTGGTACTTGTCAGCTGCAGAACTCGTCAAACACTGTACTCGTTGCATGTTGATGAGAAAAATGTTTCAGCGCACGGTGCTTGTTCGGGGCTGATGGTGCTTGCTCCAGCCTTGTTGTGCTTGCCAGACCTCCTACGGGTCGCAGCGCTGCCCTGCGAGAGAAAAGTCTGCACCATTCAGTACTCGTTGGTTTCGGCCCTCGTCCCGAGTTCCGGAATGAATTAACGACAAGGACTGAGGCACCACTGTACATTGCAATTCCTTCCCTCCTTCGCTGAACCTGATTTCTTCTGAAGTGTCATTTGCGAGTCAGTAGAGCCCATTTGCATCTTGCTTCTTAATGGCTTTGTGGCAGGTTCCACCACTCACCTTTGGCCTCCCACTCTGGGGCCGGTCTTACGTGTTGCTTATTTCTCTCAGCTTTCAGATCCGATCTGAAGTTCATGATCTCAGGGAGGTCTTTCCTGAAGCCTCGAATCCCACAGGAACGGGCCCCCACTGTGCACATGCTTCTCTTTCTGAAAACCGATAATTATACGATTGCTGTTCTGTCCGTCTCTGTGAGTTCCCTGGGCCAGAGACGGGGTTTTCCTGTCTGCAGTGCTATTCATAGGCACGTGACTGTGCCCGGTGCGGAACGGTCGCTTGGTGTTTTGAGTGAAGAACGGAGATGCAGGTCAACCTTGACCGCGGGCCCAAGGGCGCAGAGCTGCGGGCGGTTCAGCCTCAGCACTGTGTGCCTCCATCCCTAGGCGAGCCTGGGCAGGAGACCTTCTCTGTCTCCTCAAGGAAACGAATGATTCTAAGAATTCCGTGTGTGCTCTTTGGTCCCTTGAATACAATAATTTGTCAGTTACCAAGTCAAGGCCCCGCATTTCTCATTTCTTCTGTATCTTTATATTCCAACACTTTATGGTGGTTTTTTCCCTACACTTACCTGTCTTTCCTACTGGACTCCAATCTCCTTGATAGCAGGAAATTTATCTCTTTTCTCTTTTTATTCATAGTTCTTGGTATACTGCTAGAATATAAGGCGGAGGGGCTCCATGTTTGAAGAATGAATGAAGAAGGATAATATGATGGGATTAAAACAAGGTTTTAGATTTATTAGAATTAAATGGTCTTCCACTGAATTTTAAAGATGTTCATTATAATACTTTATATGTGCATAATAGTTCACAGCCTGTAACCCAAGATTTGTCAAAAAACTTATATATATGTACTAACATTAGTGCACAAGATGAAATTATGCTATTATTAGAGGAAGTGTTTAAAAATGACTTAATGAATGACAAAGTAACCTTGTGTTTTTACTCACTTTATAGTATCAACTTTTACAAAGCTTGTAGTATCACTTTATAGTTCTAATTTTGAATGGCTGTAATGCCATACTCCACTTAACTTGTCTGGTTCTTTTGCATTTCTTATTGTGTAAATAGCACTGCTGTGGACAGCCAGACATATGTGTGTGCATACTCTTTCCTTTTTTGACCTTTAGTATAAATTTCTAGAAAGGAGGATACTAAAATATTTGAGAGATGATGTTTAACTGCTTTCTAAAAGGCCTGTACCATTACACTACCATTTTTGTGGCAATTTGTGTTAATAATTTTACATCTTTGATAAATTAAGTAGCCATAATATGGTTTCATTTGTTTTAGTTTGCATTGTTGATGACTAAATTAATTTGAACATTACCCCAAAAGCTTATTTACTAATTAGACTTTCTGTTGCCTTGTGTATTTCTTTCATTTTTTTCTTTTTCGAAGACAACTTTTATTATTTCTTCTTATATAATAACATTTTCTGAAAAACTTTTCTGGTTTTTATCTTTTTACTTAGCTGTTTTTAACTACATGTTTATATTGTCTAAACTGTAGATCTTGAACTTTGTTTCCTTTGCCTTTTTTTGCACTGACTTAAAAAAAACCACCCAAACTTCATAAAAGGGCAGTAATAAGACCAGAAACAGAACTCTGAAAAAGTGCTGGTGGTTTTTCATTCACATGACTGATGACTTTCAGTGATGTTATATTTTGTGAGTGATTTCACAGTTATTGATGGCATTGGGAGGAGTGTGTTTGGCCTCAGCGGGCCACCTATTTTAAATTAAATCACATGGTAACAAGCCACTCCTGCTGAGCTCAGCCTTTAAGAACCTCAACCCTTCCAGAACACAGCTCCTGGGGAATTAGGCGGCTGAGGGCTCAGTGCTTGATAGGAAGGCATCGAACTCCTGAGCGGAGTCGTGAGCTGCTGCACACAACTTTGGGACTTGTATTCTGTGTCGTCTATGCTGTGTTCAGCCCTCTGACTGCTTGGTTCAGTTGCCCCTTGAGAGAACATTAGAAAAGAGCCGGGGTAGGAAATCAATGGTGGGCGGGAAGCCTGTGGGACAGCCCGACTTGGAGGGGAGAGAGCAGTCCAAGCACACCCCGCCCCCTGAAGTATTTCACATGAATTTTCGTAGCAATCAAAACCCACAAGGGTTATTAAGTGCATTGGTGCTTGCTTCACCCATCTAGAAAATTCGCTTATGTGGAGTTCTTCATTATTCCACAAGGCTGGATGGAAAAGGCTGGGGGATGCTATGCTAATATTCTTTGCCCTTTAGGGATTTGGGAGGAAGCTGACCCAGAGACATTTACGAGGAAAGTACAGCATTTATTTGGGTTTGGTACGAGGAGCAGACGGAGTTGGAGTAGACTGAAATGTGTGACCTCATGCTATGTTTCTTGTGATCTGATATCACTCAGTGTTATTGAATAACTTCAAAGGGCAGCTGGGCATGACTGTGAAGACACACAGAGCAAAGCAATTTCTCACCTGCTGTCTCTGATCACAGAAGACACAGTTCGACTCATATTTCCCCCGGGACGGCACACATGCGGGAGACATGCTGCAACTTGTTTGGAGAGAAAGGCAGGGGGCAGAGAGTCACACTGTTTGCCCTGTGTGAGCTGGGACAGGGTTTAAATATAGCTAGTAGTTACTTTTTTAGAATTAAAAGCAATAGAGGCTGGCCTTCAGGACGTGGGCTACTGCCTAAAAATACAGCCACTAAATTTTTAAATAACATTAGGATCGGCTTGTCAAACTGGAGTCGGGTTCAAAGGTGGAAGAAATCCAAGGGTATTTACTGTTTGGGAAAAATGCTGAGAATTTGACTGTTGCAAATGATGAAAGACTGTTTTTAGAGACCAGCATGGCCGCCAGGATGGAGAAGGATTTGGTGGCCTGTCCTGCCCATCCAAGTTGTGACGTGGCTTTCTGTAGGCCCAGTGTTTGCAGATTGCGGTCATCATTGCCCTCGTGGCCATTTCTGCCACGTGGGCTGATCTCATCCTTATCGCCCCTCCACCCTGTGAATAAGGAATGGGCTTCAACTCCCTTCAATTTTCAATTGCCTTTTGTTGGATTTTTAAAAAATTGCTTTGATGTTTAAAACCTGAAAATATACAGAAAAGTACAAAGGATACAACAGTAGATCTCTATATATCTACAATCCACAGCTAAGATAGGTCTGCTTGTCATGTTTGCTACCCATCTTTTTTTTTTTTTAAAGAAAAAATATTCCAACAAAGTGACCTATTTCCTTCTTTGCTATTGTTCCCCTTCCTTCCCTGAGGTGATCGCTGCCATGAATTTAGTATGAACCCAGTACATATTTTATGCTTTTATTGAATTCCCATGTGTTTACAAAAAAATAGTATTGTTTTATGTATTTGGTTGACATAGACAGTTATACTATGATTCATATAAGTAACAGTATAATAAAATAACAACTTGTAACTTGCTTTGTTTTTCTTAAAAGTTTTTTATTTTATTTTACTTTTTTAAAAGACTTCATTCATTTATTTTTAGAGAGAGGGGAAGGGAAATTCTCGAGAAAGAGAGGGAGAGAAACATCAATGTGTGGTTGCCTCTTGAGTGACCCCTAATGGGGACCTGGCTCACAACCCAGGTATGTGCCCTGACTAGGAATTGAACCTCTGACCTTTTGGTTTGCAGGCCTGCGCTCAATCCGCTGAGCCACACCAGCCAGGGCTAATTTGCTTTCTTTCGGCAAATGTTATCTTCAGGACCCACCTGTTTTGATGGGTATAGATTTAGCTCATGATTTCAGCTGTTGGATGGTATTCTATTGTATGAATGAATATGTCATAGTTTAATTTATCTATCAGTGCTGTTATTTTCCCACTCTCACTGGTGTACAGTGAACATCTTTGTATATGTCTCTGTGTGCCTATAAGTGAAATTGCTGGGCTTTCACATTGTAAACTTACTAGGTATTGCTGGATTGCTATTTATGGGGGTCATAGAAAATATACTCCGTGAGCAGTATGTGAGAGGCCCGGTTTCTGTAAGTCATTGCTAACACGTTGTGCAGCCTTATTGCCAGTCCTGTGAGTGTGAAATTGTATCTCAGTATTGTTTTGATTTTCAGTTGTCTGATAGTTGGAAAAGCTGAGTATCTTTTCATGTTTATTTGCTACTTACATTTCATCACCTTTGAATAGTCAATTCATATCCTTTGTATTTTTCTATTGATTTGTAGGAATCCTTGAGATATCTGGTTACTAATCCTTTGTTAAATATATTGCAAGTGTCTTCTCTTTGTCATTTGTCTCTCAGTTTTGTGGATGCTGTCTTAAATTTTGATATAGTCAAGCTGATCAGTCCCTTTGGATTTTTTACTTACTGGTTCACACTTGGGAAGTTCTTCCTTACCCTGAAGTGTGAAATATTTTCTCAAATTTTCTTTTAAAGGTTTCAAAGACTTGGAATGTATATGCTGTGTGGGTAGGAACCTAATTTTAATTCTTTTAGATAGATGGCCATTTTTTTTCCAACACCATTTTTTATGTAGACCATTATTTCTTTACAGATTTCTTATGTATATCATTCATCATCTTCCAGGGCTCCACTTACGTGTGCCTTTTTCTAAACTTCTCATCACATTTCATGGATCTGTTTTTCTGTCTGAACCAGCACCACATTGTCTTGCCAGTTGTACTAGTTGTAGGATCCTTTGGATGATCTATATAGACCCCCAGGTAAATGGAAATGCTGAGACATTGGTTTCCTCCTTTCCAGTTCTTGGACCTTGTTATCCTTTTTCCTGTTCGGCCATGCTGGCTGGGACCCGCAAGATCGACTGTGAAAGGTTGTTGTGGGCACCAGACTTGTTTCCAGCTCTGACAGGAAACTTCTACGGCTTCCACGTAATGTTTGTCATAGGCTGCAGTGTGTTTCTGGTTGTGGGAATTGCTGTAGGCAGGGTTCACCAGGACAAGAAATACCTTTTTATTCCCAGTTAGCTCACAGTTTTTATTTTTAGTTATGAGTAAGTGATGTATTTTATTGGAAGATTTTCTCTACTCATGAGATAAATTCTCATTTAATTTTTTAACGTGGGGATTTCCATTGATAGATTTATTGGCATTAAAGCCATCCTCATGTTTCTAGAATTCTGTTTGCCCTCTGTTTTTGAAATACTGCTAAATTTGATTTAGTAATATTTTATTTAGGTATTTTGCATCTATATTTTTTGTTTAAGAGAGGGGAAGGGATGGAGAAAGGGAGAGAAACATTGGTGTGAGCGAGGAGCATCGATTGGTTGTCTTCTGTACACGCCCTCACCGGGCACTGAACTTGCAACCTGGGTGTGCGCCCTGACTGGGAATCAAACCTGCGACCCCTCCGTTTGTGGGACGATGCCCAACCAACTGAGCCACGTCCTCCAGGGCTGCATTTATATTCTTAACTGTGATTTGTGTGTTAGTTTTCTTTTGTGTGTTATTCTTGCCTGATTTTGTTACTGAGGCTTTGCTGTTTTGGCATCTCTTTCGAATGTCCTTACTCTGGAGGGTCAGGATTGGGAACTTGCACCCTACCCATCCCGGGAAGTTTGGCTTCACAGTGTTTGGCCCTAGGCCCGTGCAGCTTAGTATCAGGCGGAGACTCCTGGGGAACCTCTGTAGGTTCCTCTGCCTCTGTAGGCAGGTCTCTGCCCCACACATTCCTGCCTTCAGTCTCTGAGGTCTCAGCTCAGGAGTCCCTCGTTCCCAGCTCTTCAGCTCCGTTCCTCCTCTGTGTGCCACAGTCAGCAAAGTGCCTGCTGTGCAGGTCGTGCGGGTCGGGCTGCTTGTGGGCTCACTCACCTCCTTGATTCCCTTCTCTTACGAGTCACAGTCCTCACTCGCCAGTTGTCCGGGGTCTGACAACAGCTGTTTTATATCTTTCACTCATTTTTTTAGTTGTTTATGGAAAAAAGGCTCATTTGGATACAGTTATTCCACCTTGGCCAACCTTGGAAACCCATCTTTTTAACCTAAAAAACAAAACCACCTTTTAAAATCATTGTTCTGTTTCGAGTGGTGGAGGTAGGTAGAGGGTTAGCTCAGGGTGCTTATCTCCAGCAGATTATCTACTTTATTGGATTATCTACGTTAAGAATTGTGATACCCCCCCACAACACCCCATTCCTTTTTGCAAACTGAGTGTCTCCCAGAAGCTCTTTTTTCCTCTATTGCATTTGAACTTCTTACACTAATTCCCTTAACGGGTGTTCCTCTGGAAGTTTAGAAACTTGCCGCAGCTCCCAGCAGCCACTGCTGTATTCTTCTGTGTGAGTCCCTGACTGGTTGTTTCACAGTTCTTCCAGAACCCACCGGACCTGAGCTTCTGAAACTTCCTTTAACAGGAGTGCTGTTAAAGGCCACTGCGGACCTCATCCACAGCGGAGTATGTTTTAATATTGATTTGGATTTTAAAACACCTTTGGGAAAAATACCAACTTTGAAGGATTGGAGGCTGTTTGATCAAACAATGTACAAACCAAGTCTGGAGGTGTGGGTATTTTTATGGGATGGACTAAGAGCCCACAGATTGATTACCTTCCCTTTACAGGTGTCCTGAAATCCCAGCATCCTTTGGGAAGGAGCGGCTCTACGTTCACATCAGTCACTCCACCAAGATGAGGTTCAGGCTCCCGTCCTGGGACCTATAAAGTTCTGCATAAGCCAGTGATCTGAACTCGCAGCTTATCATCTAGTTGGGAAATAAGAAAACATTGTGAAAAGATGATTAATAATGTGTGACAGGGCGTGTGAAGTGTGAAGTGGGTGACGGAAGCGGGACAGGAGTTGAGGCGATACAAAGATTGTGGTAGGGGTGGCGGGCATTTGGGAAAGACCTCCCCGAGGGCGAGGAGGTTTCAGGCGAGCTCGAGCTTCCTTCCCGGGCCTCTGTCTCGGGACGGGGCACCCTGTGTGCAGACGCAGGGGTGGTGCGCTTCCGCAGGGATGTACCCCGGCCCGGAGGGTGGGAGGGAGGTGGGGCCAGACGGAGAGGGTCCTGAAATGTATCTCACGGGAAGCTTACCTGTGTTGAAAGTTGTTGAATGACAGAGAAAAAAAATCAGAGAGCTACATTTTAGGAAGACTAGTCTGGCTGCAAGTCTGGATTAGGGTTTTGTTCCCTGATCTGCTGGTTCTCGACTTTGGCTGCACGTTGCAATCACCTGGAGAGTTAAAAAAGAATAGAAATACTGATGCCTGAGCCCCCTCCCCCAGAGTTTCTGATTCAACTTGCCGGCATTAGGCCTGGGTTCTGTTTGGTTTTTATATTTGTTAAATTTTTCAATTACAGTTGACATTTACTAATTACTTTTGGGTATACAATGTAGTGATTAGATATTTACATAATTTAAAAGTGATCACCCCAATAAGTCTGCTACCCACCTGACACTGTACATAGTTATTATGATATTATTGATAATATTCCCCATGTTGTATTTTACATTCCTGAGACTGTCCTTATAACTGGCAATTTGTACGTCTCAATCCCTCCCCCTTTTCCATCCCTCTCCCAACCTCCCTCCCATCCCCAGCCTGCTTTTTGAGAAGCTCCCCAGCTGATTCTAAGGTGCAGCAAAGCCTCAGCACCACCTCCCAGCCCTCTGATAAGATCTTGGTGTGATGTTTGCTCCTTGTGTTGAGCCCCAGCTGGCCAGGAAAATGCAGAATCAACTGGTGGAAAAAAAAACATTTTAAAAGTGCTTTTGTAATATTTATTTGTAATATTCCATATAGTTCAACACCTTAAAACAACCGTTTTCTCATAAATGCCTATACACTTTTACATCGGCCGTGAAGTAGAGGGCGACCACACGTATAAACTTTGGGAAGGGATCCACAGTTATCTTGAGAACGTGGTCCCATGAAACATTTTTTAATTTTTGCATTAAACATAAAAGGGTGATGTAAAGCAAATGCTTTCATCACAGCCAGAATTCATGAAAAGGAGAGCACTGGTAGTGTGAAAACACCCAACTTTCAATTATAGAAATAGAAAGCCTCCAAAACTGTCTGGCGGAGTGCTGCCGGTTTCCAAACACCGTCTGTCCATGGTTTGCAGGCACGAGTGCGTGTTGACCCGCCTGGGGGGCCGTCAGACTGCTGGGCCCGGTTTGCGATGGAGCCGCCCGAGGATGTGCATTTCTTACGTGTTTCCGGGCAATGCTGCTGCTGGCCCCAGCGCTGCACTCAGGAGTGCAGTGTGAGAACCACTTCTGCGTGAGGGCCAACCAAGTAGCATAGGAAGGTGGCTTGATAAAATCTGGTCGCAGGACAGGAGTTTTGCCTTGCATGTCAGGTGAGGGGCTTGTCTTGGCAGGTAGGGAATCTGTCCCTCACCCTCAGCTGCCTCAGCTGAAGCCAGCCCCTCCTGCCGGCATGCTCCAGGGGGCTGCTGCCAGAACCCACTGGGGGTAGAAGCAACAGGAAATTGTCTCATTTTCCTCCTTAGTGTCCTTTTAACATTTATAGCAGCAGGGTGATAGTGTACATAGTCATACTATTATATACCACGTTCTTTTTCTTTCAGTAGAAAATTTTTGTGGTTTTGATTTTTTTTCTTTTATTATTCTTTCTCTGTCTCCCTACCACATACAAAATTTAAAGAGTGACAAAAAAAGTTTCTACCCTTTTAAACGTCTAATCCATCCACGTCCTCCTGAAGACAGGTCTTACTGTGCGTTCTCAGTGGCGTGGGGCGATGCCCAGCCTGCACCCCTGCCCAGGGATCAGCTTTGGCAGACTGCTCTCTGCAGCCTTCCCGGTAGATGAGTCGACATTTGCCGTACACCTTGGGAGGGAGGAGGAGCGGAAATCATTCTCAGATGTTCAACCGAAACACGTTTCGCACTGAAAGCATGCGGGGAATGCGTGCATGAAAGCGCCCGGAGGGGATCTCTGGCAGAGGCCCAGCTCCGAGAGCCCAGGCCAGCCTTCGCCCGCGGCTGCGTCTATGCTCCCTGGGTGGAGCCTGTTTCCATTCCTGGGGCATTCCATAAATACCCGCAGCCGAGAAGGGCCTCGATGATTATCCGTCAGGAAAACGCTGATAAATTAGGATCCTGAACTCTGAAAGGGCATCGCTTTTGACTCTGAATTTTAGAAGCCTAATATGGAAAGAGCCCTTGGGGACATTTTAGAACAAGCAGCTACTGGCCTCCGGCTACCCCCAGACGTGTACAGGTGCAGAGGCCAAGGTTAAATAACTCCCTCCAAGGTCACCTAGGGAGCTGGCTGCATTTTCCTTTCTTTTCTTATTTTATTTTTAAGAATCCTTCTCAACTTTTGGAATGTTTGTCAGCTTAGTGTTCTCACACTTGACACACATTACTATAATGTCCTACTAACATTATAGTAATGTTACTATAACATTAGTTATAGTAAATAATGACACCCGTTTCATGTCATTATTTACTATAACTAGTAGGACTCATACTGTAGGAAGATGGGAACAATACTGTCTCTCTTTAATAAAACAAATCGTTAGGTTTCAGAGCTTCTCGGTCCTCTATTACTGAGTCTCCTGTGGTTCACATCCCTCATCAGTTTTGTAATTGTCTGGGGACCAAATCCCGTGTTGAATTTTCTGGGTTAATTTAGTATTGTGGTCTCCTCTCGGGACCAAGAGTTTCAGTCAAAGGTGTAATTGCTAGCCAAAGGTTGGCATACAGAAATGTATTTGGGCAAAGAAGGGACTGAAGCAATCATGTCCATAGGCCCGTGACTTTAACCTAATACGATTATGTGAGTTACATCTGAACTCCCACGGGAACTATGATAAAAACCCACTTACCTTCCCCATGACTCAGTCCTGCTAACTTTAAAGCCCTGCTTGGCCACAAGGCTGGTGATGCAAAGTACACACGTCCTAGCAAATACGAGATAAAGAGGTTGTTTCTTTTCGGTTGCCTTTCATTATAAAATTAGGGATGGTGTACAGTGCACTGGCAAAGGAATAAAAATGTGTATTGGATGACTCTCAGCCTATTTCATCTTGAATTCCTCTCATGTAAATAACAAGTGGGTTGGACCAGCTTTCTGGAAGATCGTGTCTAAGCTCTGATAGCTTGTGTAAGATGAAGTCTGTAGCACGTTCTGAGGGGTTGGGATTGGGCTTGGGCTTCTGTTCTTTTGCCAAGTCTTGCTTGGATATCTAAAATTTAAACGTAAGCCACAGCATATCAATTGAAAAGACGGGCAGAGCATTTTCTTAAGTTTTCCCTGTGTTTCTGATGCATTTCTGAGAGGCAGCTACAGTAAAGGGACAAAGAACAGGGACTTGGGGGCCTGTACGCTTGGATAAAGATCCCAGCGCTTCTATGTCCTGATAATTGTGTGACCTTTGGCAAACTACAAAACCCGTGTCTGTTTCTTCGTCGGTAAAACGGTCAGAATAAGACATCTGCAGAATGGCTGTGGGGGGATTCCATTGGTTGATAAATAGTAGGATGGTGCCTGACACACAGGAAGATGTTAATAAACATTAGCTGCCATCACTGTCCTCATCGTTTTGATGTCTTTAAGTGTGGTGGTAATTTATCACTGAATACCCGGATGATACCGTTAAGCCCAGGGAAGAATCAGTGAAGTCTGTAACGCTGTTCTTCAAACCTGTGTTCTCTGTTATCTCTCCACAGCCAACTGCGTTCCGCCATGCCAGAACGGAGGGATGTGTCTCCGGCCTCAGCTCTGTGTGTGCAAACCAGGGACCAAGGGCAAAGCCTGTGAGGTAACGGCGGCCCAGGACACCGCGTCACCCGTCTTTGGAGGGCAGAGTGCTGGGGCTGCTTCCTCCTGGGCCCCTGCTGAGCCATCAGTGAAACACACTTCGTCTAAGAAGGCAGACACGCTACCAAGAGTCAGTCCCGTGGCCCAGATGACCTTGACCCTCAAGCCGAAGCCTTCAGTAGGACTCTCCCAGCAGATACATTCTCAGTGAGTGTTTTGAACCGGCCTCCAGCTCAGGAGCATCTTCGCCGCTCTCTTAGATGAATGGCTTTAGACCACTCTCCTCTTCCCGCACCGTTTGCAGAAGTCACTGGCATAATAATGCCCGTCTTTCCTTTCCTTAAGATTTTACATGTCATGCTTACACACCCAAGTCTCTTAAAGAATCCCTGATGTGTGTGCTTAGCCTCTGCAGGGGAGAGGTACTATTATATAAGCACAAACCAGGGCACTAGTGAAGATTATAGGGCTCCAAGTTGGAAGGGAATAATAAAGAGAATCGTCTGATTGTGGTGGAGCTGTGAGTTAAGAACATTCTTTTCTTGGCAGGGGTGCTCTAGGGTGTTGAAAGAATAATTTAAAAAAGGAAAATGGAGTGATTTTAAAAGCTATATGGGAAAGGTGGGAACTCCACTTTGCACAGAGAAGGTATTCAAATGAAAGCGAGTCCTTGGAAGGAGAGAAGTTCCAACCCCGGTGGCAGGTTAAGTGTACCTTCCAGTTGCTGTGCAGGTCCGTGTTTGCTGAATGAGCTTGTGTCCTATTTTGGGAACATGGTCTTTTCTTAGCATTAATGAAGTGCTATTCTGAACAAAATGAGAGCCCTTGGAGAAAGAATGATTCTTTCTGTCCCGGGGAATCGCATTAGAAGCAGCTTCTCGGCTGCCCAGGATCCTTACACAGAATGTTTCCTTTTAATTAGCCACTCTGCGTGGATGACAAGATGCAGAGTTTACTGCAACTATCACTTGTCATTTGCCTAGGAATGTAAAACACAGGAAGTTCTCAACTAAAAAACGGGCTTGACCCAGCAGTTCATTTGTAAGCTTGAAATTTTCAGTGTTGTCTCCCTGTTAGAAACAGCTTCCACATGGTGATTAGCATCCAGTCAGACCACAGACATCATTTACTGTGTTCCTATAGATGAAATTATCCTAATTGATACTTCCCATTTGAATAGGCCACCTACCGTCTCCGCTGAGTGGGGTCCTTGTAACTTTTTCTTTCTCCTTTTGTTCCCTCCTGAATCCTTTTTGCTTTTGTTCATTTTTCTCTCATTCCTTCTTGTCTCATCCTTCAGTTCTCCCATGATAAATAGATTGGTGGTGGTAGTGGTGGGGGGGAGGGCTAGTTTGAAACCTAACCACTTTACTAGCATTTCAGTTGGAAAACATCAAAATATCCTGCAGCTCACAGCAAGCAGGAATGGTAGTTATAACTGATAACTGAGTACTGGTTTTCCTAAGTAGTGCTTAGTAACTTAACCAGGTACTGTTTCAAGTGCTTTATATATATTTTTAGTTAACAACTCACAAGGACCCCGTAAGGTAGCTACCGTTGTTAACCCCATTTCACAGATGAGGACAATGAGGTGCAGCGTGGCTAAGCAATTTGTTCAAGGTCGCATAGTTAACAGGGGAATTATAATAATAAGTATTTGGATTTCAGTGGAGGCAGGATAATGGAGAGTAAGAGTTAGGCTTTCAGGGGAGGCAGGCAGGATCCAGCATCCGTGCCCAGAAGTGGAGGGCAGCAAACGTTTTCCGTACAGGGCCCAAGAGCTTCAGCTTTGACATATGGTTTCTGTTGCAGCTTCTCAGCTCTGCCATTATAGCACAAAATCAGCCACAGACGATGCCGGAATGAATGAGTGTGACTGCTCCAATAAAACTTTATTTATGGCTATTGAAATTTGAATGTCATATAAATTTCACATGTCACCCAGTATTAGTCTTCTTTTGATTTTTTTCAACTCTTTAAAAATATAAAAATCTTTCTTAGCTTGTGGGCCATACCAAAACAGGCTGTGGGCCAGCTTTTTGGCCCATGAGCTATGGTTTGCTAACCCCTTCTCTGAAGGATAGTAGTGCTTTTTTCCGTGCCAGAACACGAATGTAACTGTGTCTTTGAAATGATATAAGGCTTTGATTATATCATACCGAGACATCTCTCTTCCAGCATTGTTCTGGATCTTAAAAACAAAGAGGAGTTCTGTGTCGAACTATGCCTTGGCAATCAAGAGTCAGATTACTGTGCATTGCAATTATTTTTCTTTTCCTAGCATCATTACTTACATAAACTGTGAAGTAATTTACAAGCGACATCATTCATCTTGAATATCACCATCCACTATTAGACTCCGACCCTCTGTGATGTGTATATATGGCTTGTTAGTGAGAACCATATGTCAGATGTCAAATAAAGGAGTGACCTTTCTCTTTTTTTTCTTTCTTTTTTTTTTTTTTTTTTGGTACCAGCAGTATAATTTAGACAAGAATGTTGTGAGTCAAAGAGGAGGCTAAGGTTTCAGCTCTAACTTGGGGAAAAGAGAAGTCATTATAGGCATACCTTGCTTTATTGCACTTCCTTTTATTGTACTTAGCTGCTTTATTATGCAAAGTATCTGCAGATACTGCATTTTTTTTTTTAACAAATTGAACGTTTGTGGCAACCCAGTGCTGAGTGTGTCTGTTGGCACTGTTTTTTCCAGGAGGCTCAATGATGCTTAGTATTTTTTAGCAATCAAGTATTTTTAAAGATGTATACATTTTTTAGACGTAATGCTATTTATTGCATACTTAAGTGACTGCAGTATAGTATAAACATAACTTTTATATGTGCAGTGAAACCAAAAAGTTTGTGTGACTTGCCGTATTGCATTACACACTTTGGGGGACTGAACCGGCCATGTCTCCGAGGCATGCTTGTAGGTAGACAATTTGCTTCAGATGCTTCATCTGCTGAGTGAAGATGCTTTTTATGAGAGCATTACTATGGGCTTGTGTCTGTGGGCATGTCTGCCTCGAGCTTTTGGGTAAGGAGAAGAGGTGGCCTAAGATCCTAACAATTCTATTTTTTTAAAAAAACATTTTATTGTTTCTGCTATTACAGTATAATTCTGTTTTCTTAATAAACTTTTATAGGTTGCCCTGGTATCTGGGAACTGCTGGGAGTATTAAGATGTGTAAGATCCAGTTCTGTTCTTCAGGAGATTTTGAAATGACGCACGAGCTGTAACTGGAGAGGGATGCGAAGGGCGGGGGCAGTTCGTCCCCTGAGGAGTTTAGGGGATGACGTGATCGCCTGAAGTCACATTCACTCACGCTGCCAAGGAAGCACGTGTGATAGGACCGTTTTGCCTCCTTTTTTGAGAAATGTAACGATTCTTAAATGATATATTTTTAAGATTGCCTACTTTTAGGGTGTTTCAAAGCTTTGTTTTGCTTTTACCTGGTAAAGAAGGAGATGGAGTAAGTGTCCTTAAAATGCTTGTAGACATGAAAACCCCTACAATATCAAAATGCTTAGTTAGGGTCATGTCCGTTACTTAGGTTACGCAATGCTACAGTCTCCATCGTTGGCTCAGCGAGTTTTTGTCGAGCATATGCTATGTGCTGCGCACTCTTCTGGGGACTTCTGTTCGGTGCTGACCAACTGCACAAAGTACCTGCCTTCCTGGAGTGTGTAGTCTGGAGAGGGGGGCACGACAGACAATGGCGTAATTAAAACATAGTTAGGTTTGGTCCAGCACTGTGAAGAAAATAAAGCTGCAGTCATGGACGAGTGCTGGTTCGGTGTGGGGAGGAAGGAGTGAGGGTTCTGGTGGTTTGAAATAGGCTGGCAGGGAAGGCCCTGCCGAGAAGGAGGCATTGAAGCAAAGGCCTGGAGCAGGCAAGGGCGTGGGCCATGAAGGTGTGTGGGGGTGGGCAGAGGCCCCGAGGCCTGCGTGTGTCAGGGATATTTGAGGATCAGCTACATTAGTAAAACTGGAGTGTTGGAACTACCCATTTTAGGCAGGGGGGTATTAGATGAATTGGTTTTATCTCTGGCTGAATTGGTGTTGACACCTTGACTCAGGACCAGATACAAAACTGTTTAGAAAGTCAGAGGAAGGGGCCATTGTTTCTAGATTTTGGAAAGTTGGGAAATGGAGGTCTGGGGTGGCCCTGGAAAACGTGGTCTATGAGTCTGAGAAGATGGTTAAACTTGGATACAAAGCACGGGAGCAGAAGGGCATCTCCAGGCAAGGCGATGACGGGGTGTCAGAAAGGACGGTGCCTACTGTTGTCTACTGTTGTGTAACAGATCACTCCCGAATCTAGCAGCTTAAAGCAATAAACATTCGTTGTCTGACAGTCTGTGGTTAGGAATCCAGGAGGCACTTCGCTGGGAGTTCTGGCTCGGGGTCTCGCGTGCGGCGCACTCAGCGGAGTCGGTGTACTGGCTGTGCGGTGATGGGCCATTTCATTCATGCTTTTCATGGAGATTTATTATCACAGTGTGTCTTTTCCCAGTTTTGTGGGCCATATTGTGAATACTCCATGAGCTGAAGAAAAGACCAGATGATGATGCTTCATCTGTCTGTATATGCGTTTTGGCAGTCAATTTTCTGACTCTCTGAACTCTTACTTCACTTTGTAATACTGGATTCTTTATTCTATTTTATTTATTTATTTTTAGAGAGAGGGGAAGGGAGGGAGAAAGAGAGGGAGAGAAACATCAATGTGTGGTTGCCTCTTCGCACACGCCCTACCAGGGCCCCGACCTGGCCCACAACCCAGGCACGTGCCCTGACTGGGAATTGAACCGATGACCCTTTGGTTTGTAGGCCGGTGCTCAATCCACTGAGCCACACCAGCCAGGGCTGTAATACAGGCCTCTTTGGAAAGTCCATATTAACACTTCAGGTCAGTCTCATAATTGCATCCTGTAGATGTTATTCACACGTAGCTGGCAATAAGAATTGCCACTGTGTGGTCACAGGTATATCCCCAGTGTCTGTCTTGAGTCCTCCCTGTATTAAAAAGGTGTTAATTCTTATAAGTTAAAGTCAGGAGACTCCATAATGGAGCAACATACAAAACTGTCCAGCCTTCCAGAGCTTATTCATCTGCTGATGCCATTATTCACATATATCCTGAAGTTTCCTGTGAAAGTTTGTTTTCAACCTTGGTGCTGCCCAGTGAGGCTGTTTTGACTTGTGCACAATGTCTGTCTTTAGCCTTGTTAGTTAATCATGATGGATGTTACCGGCACAGACCGCGGGGAGGATGGAGATCAGCTGTTAATGTCTCTCGGTTGTTCCGAGAGCACTGGCGCAGTTGGCCACTGCCTTGCCATTTGGGGAGCTGTTATCTCTGTCCTGGGCCAGGAGGAAGCACTTTTGCAGAAGACAAGGCACCCAGTCCCCTCTCTCTGAGCCTGAGAAGGAAGTCTGGTTTTGCTCAGGATGTAGATGTCAGGTCTATCTAGAGAGCTCACATGTATCCAGTCCTTTTTTTACCCCTCCCACCCCCGCTGATGGCTATTTTCATCACCTTATTGTGTCCTGATGTTACGAAGGACTGTGGTTCCTTTCTTTGGAAAAATGAGGTTTTTCCTGTCTCCATCCAGTTGAGGGGACTGAACTTATCTCATGGCCTTGACTGTCCCTCTGCTTCTCATCTTCCTCGCAGGATGTGGTGAGGAGAAATGTCCTTTTAAAGGACAGGAATAGTTCAAATGCATTGTATACTTAACAAGGGAACTTACAGTATGCCAGATATTTTCTAAATATAGAGAAGGTCCTTTAGAATCCACATGGAGTTGATGGGTTCTCCTTTCAAAGTTCTTGAGAGATGAATATTTCACAGGAACCCCGGGACAGTGGCGGGGAAGCAGCGTTAGGTGACATCTGTGCCGTGGGAAGAGGGGCCACTTGGTCCTTCATCTCCGCCCACTTCTCAGCTTCCTCTCACTGTCGTTAGCTCTGGAAAAAACTGTACGCCGTGGTGCCGTGATGCTGAGATACCGACAAGGTGGGGGACTTGGCGGAGGTCCCTTGAACTGTGCTGCTCTTCTAATTGACAGCAGCAACTATAAGATATAAAACTGTTCCCTCTATTTGGACTCTCTCATACCCCTAAGGAACAAAAAACCTCATTATAAAACTACAACCGTGGAAACTTTAGCAAGAAGTTTTCGAGCTTTTGTAGCATTAAGAGGTGAGGTTGGGACCTTGTCTGAACTTAGGGAGGAAGCCGAGGAAATGGCCAGGACTCAAGGAGACAGTTTCTCCGAATGATCTCCCAGACCGTAGGGGGACTTGACTCAGTGTGGACTTTGCGTAACAAGGCGATTCAGGGACAGAAGGACTAAGCGATTTGCCTAAATTCATGCAGCCCCCAGTATGGAGTCAGGATTCAAGTCTAGACAGTCTGTAGAGTTATCTTCTTATTTATATCGCTTCCTTCTTTGATGGCATTGGTATTTGTTTCCTATTGCTACTATAACAAATTGTCACAACTTTAGGGGCTTAAAACTATACAAATTGGTTGTCTCCTAATTCTGAGGTCAGATGTCCGGCATGGGTGTGACTGAGCCAAAATCCAGACGCTGGCAAGGCTGCCTTCCTCCTGGAGGCTCCAGGGCAGGATGCCTCCTTTCTTTCCCGGCCTCCAGGTCGGCCTCAGTTCTGTGGCTCCTTTTCCACCTTCACAGCTGACAGTGTCGGGCTGAGTCCTTCTCTCTGCCACTCTCTACTTCTTTCTTCTGCCTGCCTCTTCCACTTTTAAGGACACTTGAATTTATATTAGGCCCACTGGAACACGCCAGCATAATTTCCACGTCTCAGGGTCAGCTGGTTGTCAGCCTTAATTCCATCTGCAACTTTAATTTCCATCCCCCACTCATGGGTGCTGGGAAGCAGTAAATGGACATATTGGCGGGTGGTCGCAAATACTTCATTGTTGTACTAGGAACCCAGTCTTCCCTGCCACTCCAGAGTGGGCTGTAGTCACAGGGATAGTAAATAATTACCGAAGTACCCTTTGATGAACGAAGAGCCAGCCCTGTGACTCATATAAAAGTTAGATTTAAACAGATCATGCAGACCTAAGGCCTACATGTGGCCCTCACTGTGCTCTGGAATCTTGGGATTCTACCCATTCTTGTGGGTGGAAGCCGGGGAGTCCCAGAAATCAAGAGACTGGACATGACCCAGCACCGAGTGGGGCCTGGGCTGTCCTTATGCCTTTAGTCTCATGGGACAGGGGATGGAGAAGTCAACGCCACTCATAAATAAATGCCTTTTGACATACAGTGGCCCGACCCACTACCAGGGCTGTCCAACCTTTTGGCGGCTCTGGGCTGCACTGGAAGAAGAAGAGCTGTCTTGGGCCACCTGTTAAATACATTGTGACACATAATCACAAAAGAATCTCATGTTTGAAATAAATTTACGATCTTGCGTTGGGCTGCATTCAGAGCCATCCTGGGCTGCATACAGCCCGCAGAACATAGGTTGGACACCCCTGCAAGAGGCCCATGGCTTCTGACTCAGGGAACTTAGGAAAGGGGGGCGGGCAGATGTGGACAGGAGTGGGAGAGGGCTGGGAATGTCCCTCTCCACGAACAATTAGACTGTGGCCCCTTAAGCCTAACAGAGTGTTTCCCGTATGATTATTCTTCTATGTTGAACTAAATTGTGCATTGAAATTGAATTAATTAGTTGTCAGAGGCCTTGCTGGAAACTGACAATTAGAACCAGGGTCGAAACGCCCACGAACCCACTGAGAAGCAGTTGGAACGGAACAGTCTGGCCGACACATGGGGCCCGTGAGTGCTGGGCCAGGCCCACGTGGTTGATGTCAAACATGAGAGTGATGTTTGGAGCCTGACTCTGGGTGTTGCGCAGGTTAAAGTAAAAATTCCTCTTTACATTTGGATACGTTTGGCATTCCGTGGATACCGCCCCTGAATCCTTCCAAGGTACCTCTGGGGTTGCACTAAATCCTCTCTCCTTGTTTTCCTTGGCGGGAGAATTTGTTTTCCTTTGAGCAGAATGTAGACTAAATTTTAAGACCAAATTTTTATAGCAGTTCTTTGCCCCGGCGTCGCCTGGGATCAGAATAAAGAACCAGTAAGATGTGAGAGTCCTGTGTGAGGGTGGTGATGAGAACAGCCCAGATTCTATAAAATGCGCCCGAACAGGAAGTAAAGAGCAAAGTTAAATAACTTACGTGGTAAGTATGCTTAGGGTGAGTGTGTTTTTGCTGAGGTTCTTGAGGTGGAGTTTATTTTTTTTTACCTATTTATTTGTGTCTCCAGTGTGTTAGCGATGACCTAGCAGAAATAGCTGATCTTACGGTCCCGGAGGTGAGAACTTCTCAGTGGAAAGAATGTCGACTTAAACACAGAAGGAAAGAGAAGCCCTAGATTGGCTAATCCAGGAGAAAAAGTCTGTCATTATTCAGGACTGCTGTTCTCAGACGAGGCGTCTGTGTGTGTGTGCAGGAGGCACCAGAAAGGCCGGGCGGGTGGAACTGACTCGTGGGGTGGAGAACACTCCTGTTCCCGTCGGGGCCAGGTGGGCTTCCCCACGAGCGGGGTGCAGAGGTTTTGACTGGCCCTTCCGTCCCAAGCACTTGGGACTTTATAAAGTATGAGAGAATTAAGTCCAAACCCGTCTCCACAACTAAAGGGATCTTTTCAAAGTAGGTCTCATTTTGCCCTCCCCTGCATAAGGGCCTCCGCGGGCTCCTCAGTGCTCCTGGGATAAAAACTAGTTCTCTCCTCCTGGGGGATCAGACCGCCGCATCTCATTTTGTGCCTGTTCCCCTGGTTCTCGCCACACACAGGCAACCGCCTGTCACCGTGGCACAGGCAGGTCAAGGAGCTCCTTCCTGACACATTTTCTCGGTCACCCCTGTCTTTCTGTCCCATGCACACACTCCTCTTCCCTATGTAACACCTGCTCCTTCTGCTGATCTCAAGTTTCCTCAGGGAAGCATCCTCTGATGCCTCGGTTACTCCCCAATATGGTGGTGCCTCGGTACTGGTCGTGAATTCGCTCTGGGACCCGTGACGAGGGCTGAAACCGTGAGTACTGAACAACGAGGCATTTTCTCTCGAGGGGCGGTGTCACGCAGGTTCTAGCACGTGCAACGAGTCCCGAGCCAGCGCTGAGTGCTGAAACACGTTTTTCTCATCAAAATGCGACCAGTACAGGGTTTGACGAGTTCTGAAGCCGCCGAGTGCTGAGGTGTGGCTGTCTGTTCTCAGCACCGTGTTCTCCCTCCCCCTCCTTTCACAGCATTCGTGTCGATTTGTGTGATTTCCCCTCCCTGGCACTGTGCCCACTTGGTGAATGAATAAATGAGGGTGACAGCAAGTGACTGCTCTGAATCCCTAAAATCTGACCACGTAGGAATGCAGACATTAAATCTGCTAGGCTGCCTCAGTTTCCCCAAAGTAATGAGTCACTGATGAGAGTGGGCAAACATTTACTCGGTCCTTCCGCCCACCATTCCAGGACGGTGGTGCAGCCCCGGCATCTCATGTGAGGGGATGGGGCCCACTTCCTGTCGACCTCTCGATGCTGCAAGGATTTTCCACCAGTCAGACTCCGTTTGGTGTTCTGGGTCTTACCTTCTTGATCTAGCGGAGCTAAGTCTTCTCGCTCTGTGCACTCCCAAGGATGCCGGCGACAGGCAGGGAGCCCAGTGACAGACAAAGTGAGGGCAGCGCCCAGGCAGCCAGTGTCTTTGGAAAATTCCAGACACTGATACTGTAAATCTGGTTTATGAGCTTGAACTTTGTAGTACTCATAAGTATTTAATTAAATATTAATAATTTAAACTTTGATGCACAGTTGGCTCAACTCTCATAGAAAGCAAACAGGGGCGTCAGGCAAACTTGAATTATTTTTCCCTTAGAGCTCATGTGATTCCAGAGTGATGGCTGTGATTCCCGGAGTGAGCTGTGACCAAAACAAAGAAGAAATACTTCATCAATATTAGTACCTTTGAATAGAATTAGTCTGAATGCTTGTCCTGTTTGAAAGTTATTTGAGCGTCATGGAAACAGAATGAGTGTATTAGTGGGATTTTTTTTTTAACGTTTTCCAAAATTTTCAAACAGCGTGGGCCATAAAGTTTTATAACTTACAGGAGTGAGTGCCTTGCCTGCAGTCACAGGGGAAGTTAGAAGCAGAGCTGTGACTTGAACCTGACCTCTTACTCCATGTTCTCCGCGCTGTCTGTCCATGTCACTGGCTGACTCTTTTTACTAAAATTTGAAAAAAAAAATTGGCATGGTGTTTTGAAGCACTGTAGTTTGAAGCATTTTTTATAAATAAAAAAGGATGGAAGGATGAAGATTTTTAGTTTCATAAATTTTTAATAAACCACTGTTGTCTGACAAAAATTGTTTATTTTCTAAACAATCAAGCTTCACTCAGTCAAAACATTCAGTCTCATGAAGAAAATGTGACAGTTTTTCTAATTATAGTAAGTTACCAATGTGGCAGTTGTTCCCAAACATTTAAAAATTAGCTGGACTGCCGCGGCCAGGGAGCTCCGTTGGTTAGCGCGTGATTCTGATACACCAAGGATGCGGGGTCCGCCCTGCCCAGGGCGCATGTGAGAATCGGCCAGTGAGTGAATGCGTCAATAAGTGGAACAACAAATTGATGTCTCACTCTCCCTTCCATCCTCTCTCTCTAACATCAATACATAAAATTAAAAATAAAGAAAAAGAAAAATCAGCCGAGTTGTGTGTCATACATACAGAACGTATTTTGAAAACCTCTCATTTTAGGGCTTCCTTGACATGGACATCGCTTTTATTGCTTCCAGAGTGCTGCCTTGTATTCCTTCGCTTGGTGCTGGTGTTTTGCCAAGTGCTGGTCTTTGGAGATTTGATGGACAGAATCTAAAGTGAGACATCATTCTTTCTTAATTTGTTCAAAGCCTCTTTAGGCAGCAGCTAATCCTTCCTAATTATATTTCTAGGAAGGATGTTCTTAACTCCAACAGGAAGATGACATAGGCCTTTTGAGGAGATTAGGATGCACTTTACTCTGAGCAAAGAGATTTGACAGGAAGCAGTTTCCATTTCTCCTCTCTCACTCCCGGAGCACAAAGACCCATTTTCCTCCTCCCTGCTTCGCGAGAGTCTTTCCTTCTGTGTCTCTTCCATTCCTTCGGCTCCTGCTTGTCTCTGGACTTAACGAAGCTCTTGGGAAGGAGTAAAAAAGAGTTTCTAAAAATTCCTTTTCCATGTATGAGACAGGCATTTTTTACAACTTACTTGCCTTCATGTCTTGAAAGGTGACCTGTGAATCTAAATTGTTGGAAAATTTGGTGTGTGTATTAGAAATACTTTATGCAAGGTTGAAGTGCTTTGCAATCTCCTGAATTAATTTCTTTGTTTCTATGTTGCTTTGTGTTAATTTAATGCAGTGATTTTTTTGGTAAAACTAAGCATTAGTCATTAACATGTGTATATTAGATGCTTAGTGTTTTGGACAGTAAGGGTGGTCACTGTCAAATAAAACTGATAAATCAAATAAGTTATAGTTTGTAAAGTCTTAGTGATTTTAAATATTCCTATGTGATTTTCTATCACATAACTCAGATTTATTTCAGTTTTTCTTAGATGTTTTTAGTGAGGTTGAACATTTTTTTACATGTTTATTAGCCCTTTGTATTTTTATGTGAATAGTCTACTAACATTCTTTATCCCATATTCTATTTCATCATTAAATTATGTTATTTGCAAGAGCTCTTTGCATACGAAAGTTTCCTTTTGTCAAAAATTTCAAGAATTCTCGAAGGTGGTGGGTACTTATATGCAAAGAATGTGATTAGTACATATTTATTTTTTTATCCCAGATTTTGGAAGAAACTTCTTCAATTGGATTTTTGGGGGAGGTTCCCACTTGCTCGTGAGGACAAGAACACAATCTATTATTCATTGAGTAATAGGTTTCTGAATTCTTCTGTCCTGTGAGAGGCCTGCTGATGGATGCAGACATCAGTCTTTATGTACTACTGCCCCCCCGTAACTTTCTGAGCTTAAATTGTGCTCGGTGCAATTCCCACTGGTTGCCTTACCTCTGGTCGCCATCCCGAAGACAGGATCACAATGCTCCTCACCTTCACAACACAAATTTTCAGTTTACTGTAGTTGACTCATTCAGCCTGTCAACAAATACTTATGGACTGTTAACCACAGGCCTGGTAACGATCCAGCACTCCGGTTTGAGGGATCAAGCTAACATTTCTGAAAAGTAGTTAATAATGTAGGATAAGTGCCTAAGTGACTGGTGTCTATTGTAAGTTCTAGTGGAGAATTAGGAAGGGGGCAGTCCGTGGGGACTGGAGCAAAGGAGCACTTAGCAGAGTTCTGGAGGGCTTGGAAATGTGAAGGAGAGGCTGACCTTTGAGGACAGGAAATAATGGGATGGAAGGTATGTTGGGAATGAGTCTCCTGTTTCTGCAGGACAGGTGGGAGATTGAAGAACAGTAGGGCAAGAGATTGGGTGGGTAGGTTCAGATAATGGAAGGCCTTGAAAATCAGACGAGGATCTTTGAGTGGGGCTGTGAGGAGCAGACAGGTGCCTCTAATGGGCACGAAGGAAGTATAAGACTTACCTGCGGAAGCCAGGTCAGGTGGTTGATAGGTTAGGGGAAGGGATGCCAAAGGAGGCCTGCCTACCTCTCACAGTAACCTCTTGACAGGAAAGCTAACTTTCTTTAACACAGGAGGGATGCAGACTATCCACCAGTCAGGAAGTTCCCTTGGTTCCCTTGGATTCCAGCTGAGGAATTGCGTGTGGTCTCATGATTCTCGCTCTCCCTTGCACGTGCGTGAAATCAAACAGTATGTGATGTCCTTTACTTTGGGAGTGGGGGCTGCCTTTGAGTGCTTCCTTTTCCTTATTCCACTCTATCCCTGGTTTTAAATTCACCAGTCCATAATCAGAACCGGATGCTTCCGTGTTGATCAAACTAACACTTTTGAAAACATATTTCATGACCGTTCATCATGCTTGGTAGAAAAAATCAAGGTATCGGTTTCTTCCTCAGGTGTTCACTGGACTTCGATTTTTCTCTGTTCACCTCTGTTGGCTCCGCAGCTTTCGCTGTAACCGTTTCATGCCATTGCCGCTCCTTGGACACGAATCTCTGCGCTGCCTCTCTCTGGTTTTCATGCTGTCCCAGAACCCCACGTCTTTCACGACATCTGTACTGATGAGCGAGAAATGAGCCTTGGTTAGAGGGTGACCTTCTGTGTGTTCCTGGGCTCTGAGTATCATCCTGGTTGGATTGCATTTTTAAGTTTCTAGTTGGATGGTATGTATTCTCATTAGCTATTAGATGATATAATTTAACCAAAAGAATTAGCCATAATTAAAATCTGTAACAAAAATTGCATTATTTATTGGGTGGTGTTAAATAATAAATAATGCAGTTTTATTTCAGATTTTGCTTCTATTTGTTGTTTAATTTGGCTGTAGAGCCAAAGGGTGCCAGGGAAGTTTTTATGATTTGCTTTGTAATCAGTCCAGTAACATGCTGCTTGATAGTTGGAGCAGGGTTTTCGCTCACAGAGTCAGAAACACTTTCCAGTACTTTTTGCCTGGCTGGAAGTGGCAAGCAACAATCTTGCATGAATCCATAGCTTCTGAAGTGTTTTTGAAGAAAAGGGTACACCAGTCACAGCCAAAGAGGGCATCTGTGAGTGCTCCGTTTCCCAGGAGCGGCAGGATCCGGGAGCTCACTGGCGGCAGCTGAGCGCGCTTCCCTTTGTGTTGAGACGCTGCCTCTAAGTGCTCTGGAAAGAGCGCACACTAGAAAATAGTGCAACCTTATGGTGCCATCTGTCTTGAAAGTGAATTATTTGTTATTGTCTGCCTCACAGTACTTCCCAGACAACTAAAACACTTGAACTCACATGGGTGCTATTTTGCATATGGACAAGTTCCGCCAGGGAAAGCCTTTAAACCTTTATTTCAGAGGGGCCTCAGAGTGGTGGGCTGAGTTCCTTTCCCTGAAAGCTTCCAGGAATTTCACACCCGTGAAATTTCCTGAGCGAAAGGAGACCGACCATACGACCATACGACCATATGACTGTACGGAGGGGCCATTGCACCTGAACTACCTTGTGATGGGTGTCAGGACCTCTCTCTCTCTCTGTGTATTTTCCCCCTAAATTCAGAGTTTCACTTTCTCCCTAGGAGTGTTTTATATTTCTTGTTGAGGGGAAGATAGTATGGACACACAGATCTACAGAGTTACAAGAATGAGGCCAAACTTGGAGGTGTGTTGTTTTCTTGAAGAAAAAAATGGATACGATGCTTTTACCTCTCAGGGTTTCTGAGGATGTGTTCAAGTGGACAAAATAATACTCGAAATATTTTTACCTAACCTATGAAAACACTCGTTAATATGACACAGTTAAGATCATTTAAAAGTCTGCGTATTGAGAGCTGATAAAGCAATGGTGAAATCTTGCAGGCGAGTTTTTTTCCCTTGTTGGTTAGCTGGGCTGCTAGTTAAAATTTTGTCACGTAAATGTATATACACTACAATTGAACTATTAGAATTTGCGTTTTGAAGTCTGTGTGGATCAGAACACGGATTCAGTATCTCACGTCATCTAGAATGATGACAGCCTGCAGAGGCCAGGACAGCGCTGGCACATTTTCAAAGGAATTCTTCCCTGGCCTGGACACTGTAACACACACAACGGCACATAGGTCCGTTTGTTGTACACACAGTGTGTGTAGTAGTTTGGAAGGGCTTTTTTCTTTGTGTTTTTATTTTTCTTTTCAGCACACTTCTTAAAGCCAATTATTTAAAGGGTTTGAAACGGCCTCTGGTTAAAAAAAACTTCGGGGCTGACATTCTCTCTTCCAAAAAACAAGACAAAAAATACCAAGTGAGAACTAATGAACAAGTACAGAAAATGCAAACATCCATACCAGTCGTAAAAGGATTTGAGTACAAAACGTGGACACAACTTGAACTTTCACGATTATGCCATCGGGCAGCAGGTGGCAAGCTTCGCTTTTCAGTGAACTTCGGTTTTATTTTTATACTGCGGGATGCCAGAATTTGAAGAGGGTGGTTTGACTCCACTGGAATATGTCATTTCTTGGCAGAGCAACCTTGAACCACCTCCTCTGCTCATTGTGCATAATTGCCTTTCTTTGGACGCTGAAGCCGACCTTTCGGTTCCCCTTGTTGCAAATGGATAGGAATTAATTCATGTGAGCAATGCGTATTCTCTTGTGATTTAACAACACATTGCTAATGGAGAACATAAATTAGAAACAAATGAGTTTCTTAAGGCAGTTCTTGTATGGTTTTATAAGAGGTTTTTTGGTATAGTCTTACTTAATACTACACTTATATACATAACTTTTTTTTTTGCTTCCACTTTAAAAAACAATTTTTTCTAATGCGTGAGATACCTTGCTATTGTGGTGAGAGTAGTATACGCACAGCTCATTTTGCTGTGCCTAGCTTATTGTGCCTCACAGGTGCCGTGTTTTTACAAATTGAAAGCAAGACCCTCCTCCAGCCAAAAAAAATTACAATTTGCTTTATTGCGATACTTGCTTTATTATGGTGGTCTGGAACTGAACCCACAACATCTCTGAGGTATGCCTACAATTAAAATGGAATAGAGTTCCATGAAAGTATTTTTTGGAAAATTAGAGAAGAAAAATACATTTGAGACCAGAATTGAAAGCTATTATCTTCCCTTGGATGATAATCTGTGCTTTTTCAGAGTTAGGGTTTCAAGTCTGGGAAGAAGGACTAAGCTTCATGGTGGGCACTAAAGTATTTTATACATTGTTCCTTTGTTTGTACTTTCTGTAGGAGAAGGTTTCTTCTCAGGCGGTTATGTTATGCGTTGTGCAACACGGGAGAACAGAGAAGAGTGAAGAAGCACATGATTCATGGTGAACGTTTCATTGTCTTCAAATACTCATATTTTTTGTCAGACCTTTTTTTCAATTTTTTAAATATTTTATTTATTTTTATTTTTAGAGAGGGAAGGGAGATAGATAGAGAGAGAAACATCAATGTGCGGTTGCTGGGGGTTATGGCCTGCAACCCAGGCATGTACCCTGGCTGGGAATTGAACCTGCGACACTTTGGTTCGCAGCCCGTGCTCAATCCACTGAGCTACGCCAGCCAGGGTTAGACCTTTTGTTAGAAACGACTTCATACGGGCTATACTATTTTATGTTCAAAATTGTATATGTTCTTTTTAAATTCCAGCTTTGCATTTTAATTTTGTTGTTGTTAGAAAAGATATCACTTACAAAAAGACATAACTGACAACACAGACATCGTTCAAAGGATAATAATGAAAGCCACAATTCTCGTATGCACGGAAGAAGTAAAACACCTACCATCACCTTAGCTCTCTCTGTGGCCTCTCCCCACACCTTATCTTCTTTCTCCCAAGGAGGATGTGTGTTAGCCAATCCCTGTTTTTCTTTAGAGCTCTACTGTAGTTTTCAGTTAGCCAGTTTTTGACTTTGAAGTAAGTATAATATTTTTGTATTCTTCCGAGATTGGCTTTTCTTGCCCAGGTGTTGGCATTTGTCCAGAATAGTGGCTCTCAAACCTGAGTCTATCAGATTCACCCCGTGGCCCTCTAGCTAGCGCTCCACATGCTGGGTCCCCCACCTCCGTTCCCAATCCTGTAAATGTGGGCTGAAGAGTTTGTGTGGTTAACAACTTGCAGGTGATGTTAAGGTGTTGGTCTCAGGACCACAGTTTGAGAACTGTTGATTACCCTGATGCTTTATGTCTCCTTTTTGTAGTATCCCATTATATGAATATACCACAATGTATATCTCCGTCTTCCTGATGATGGGCATTCGGGTTGTTTCCAATGTTTTGTTGTTCCAACAGCATTGTGTTGAGTTTTTTTATCTTCTGTTGCATATTTTTAAGAGTTTTCATAGAATGGAATAAAAAAAGTGTTTCACTTTGTATTAAGGGTAAATTTTATATTGTGAAACTTTTGCTTTAGAAACACACTCTGCTTTGAGAAATGTCTGTTGTGTAGTGAGCTCTTGTCAAAGCTGAAAGCTACTCATCCAGGGTAGCTAAATTGATCTGTGTTCTCCTTTATCAATTGTGTTATCTCGTTTAAGAAGTCCTTCCCTAATTGCTCTCAGATATTTTTCTGTATTTTAAGATTTTCCTTTCACATTTATGTAATGTGCCTGGAATTGACTTTGAGTAAGGATGGTGCAGTTGTCTTTGCCAGACGGATAAGTTAGTGTCTTGGGACTGTGTGTGGACTGATTTCCCCTCCCCACCAAACTGTGGTGCTGTGTGTGTCACGCGCCAGTCTCTGAGTCTGGGGAAGTCGGTGTCTGGATTCCCTGTCCTGTCTGTCACATTGGCCTCCGTACTCGAGCCAACGCCTCTAAATGTATAACAGGTCTCAGGAGGCAGATTCTCCCTCTGCTGTTCAGCTGCATTTCCATGTAATTATAGAATCAGCTTGTCATATATATTTTTAAAACCTGGCTGGAATTTTGATTTTTGCATTGAATGAGGATATACTTTTGAGATAAATATGCATCTTTTTGATACTGACTCTTCCTATGTGTAAATGTGTCCCTCTTTCTGTTTAGATCTTTAATGTTTTTGAAAACAGTTTTATAATTTTCTTCATGAAGATCTTGTACCTCATTTGAAAGATCCATCCATATGATATTCCTCGTTACTGTTGTAATGGAATTTTTTCCTAACATTTCATTTTCAAACATGCTTTCATGTAGAAATGAAGTTGCATTTTTTTTGTACACTGAAACTTTGCAAAATTCATTAATTATGGTGCCTTGTCTGATTCTTTTGGAATTTCTATAGAAAATTGGGGAGGGAGGTGGGGTGGGCTGGGGTGGTGGGGAGGGGTGGGGGGAAAGGCAGAAAACTACTTGAACAACAATAAAAAATGTTAAGAAAAAGAAAATTCTATCATAATGGTGAGAGGTTTTTTTTTCCCCCCTGTTCTTTATATCTGTGATTTTTCTGCCTTATTGCATTGGCTGGGGCCTCCAGTTCATGGTGAAACAAACGGAAGTAGTGATAGTGGGTGTGGCTTCTTCCTTTAAAGAGAGTTGGGTTGGCCTTTCCTCGTTGAGAGTCGCCCTTGCTGCAGGGCTTTCGTAGACGCCCTTGATCAGGTGAAGGAGAGCCCTTGTGTGGCTGGATTGCCAAGAGTATCAACAGATGTTGAATTTGATCATTTGATCTGCTGGTTTGATCATATGGATTCCTTTTATCTTTAATGTGGGGAATTATAGTAAAAGGTTTGCTAATGTTGGAACAACCTTGCATTTGTATAATAAACTTCACTTGGCTATGGTGTCTTTTAAAAAAAAAATCTTTCAGCGCTTTCAGTTTACATCTGTATCCATGAGTGTGCTGGCCTGTAATTTCGCTTTCTCACACTGTTTTGATATGATGTTGGTATGAAGGTGATGTTAGCGTAATAAAATGAGCCGGGGAGTGCTCTTTCTTGGTACTTTTTTGAGGAAATTTTGTATAATAGTGGATATTTGGTAGAACTCGCTTATAAAACTATTTGGATATTTTCCATGAGTATGATCTAATTTTTATTGTCATTTTGTGCTTTTTATTTGTGCTTATATTTTTTTCTGTAATTTTTTTTGTTTGTTTTTTTCATTGGACTGATCAGTTCTCTTTTTCCCTCTCCTCATTCTTTCTTCCCTCCTCATAAACTACTTTGGATGATATGTACTCTATTTCTGTTCTCTTAGTGATTATTTCAGATGTTTACCCCACATGTATATTTAAATTCACAAAGGCAAGAGATATTTAGCATTTTTACCTTTTTACCAAACAACTTAAGGCCTTAGTACATTTCAACTCTGACCATTCCGACTAAAGGTTTGTGGTGTTATTTTTCAACATTTCAATGAAATGATCTTAACCCTACAAATGAGATGTTATATTGTTGTTTCGTATTGTTAATGCTTATTTAGATCTTTCACGCATTTACCATTTTCTTGGTTCACCATTCCTCCTTGCATTTTAGACATTCTCCCTTGGACAGTTTTCCTTAAAGTGCCTCCTTTGGAAAGTCCTGTGGTGAGGGTCTTTTTTTCATTTCACTGGGTTTTACTGAGTGTGCTCTTGTAGCTTGGCAGACACTTTGTCTAAGCGTTTGGAAGCCAGTTTCCATGGGCTTCTGGCTTCCCTCGTTACTTATTAAATCAGCTGATGATCAAATAAGTGAATAATCAGTCTGATTCTTGTTCCTTGATATGTAATTTTTTTTTCTCTTTAGATTTCATTGATCTTACTTGGGATTTCTTGGGATTATGATGGGAGAATTCATGTTTTCCACTTCGGGCAACTTAGTCATTTTCCCCCTCTCTGACTGTTGTTACCTCTCTCTCTCTAGTTCTCTCGTTTTACAAGTGTGAGCAGACAACTGTCACACCTTTTCATTCTGTTCTCTGTACCTTTCAGTTCTCCTGTGTTCTCCCTCGTCTCGGCCCTGCGTGCAGGTCGGTTTCTTCCAGCTCGTTTCCCTACTGAGCTCTGCTGTACTAGCTGTCGTCCTCCGGCTTACCCATCTCAAATGTCATTTATTTTTTTATATTTAACAGCTCTTTTCCATATCTAGTCTGTATTAGTAGCCTTTCGTCACTCAGTCAGAATCTCAACATCTTTGTGTATGTAGTAAATGCTCTTACATTCTGCAGCTTTCACTTCCAGTCTCATCTGTGCTTGTTACCGAACCGACGCTGCTGTTTCCGTTTGTCAAATCCCGGCTCATTTCCTTGTGCCATTTGTACCTTCAAACGTTTGCTGGAATTTTATCTCTAGAATTCCTCATGGTCTAGTTGTAAGGTATGTTCCTACAGACGGTGGTTTGCCTTTGCTTTTAACAAGTTCTCAGGGGCACTACCCATCCAGGCCCACTTTTAACTAAAGTTCGGAGTTGCTGTTGTATTGGTCATTAAGGTATTTTTTATTTGGCTGTCAAACCTGCACAGAGGAGGACGAATAGTTAGTAATCCTCGCCTGAGATGAATTTTGTTGTCATTACCAAAACTTCTCATGTTTCCCAGAACCTGAGCTGAGACAGGCGTATGTCCTCCTGTTCACTCACTTGCAGGCTGATTTTCTTGGGCTCGCTCATTGCACATACTGCTCTTTGGCCTTCTGGGGGATGCTTTATCTTGTCCAGTTACCAGGCTCTACCCCGTGTGCTGTGCTCTGTAATCTAGGCATCCAGAAATGGCAGATGCCCCTCTAGGGCAAGTTCCCATCCTGGTGCCAACTCATTTCCCTGCATTCATGTTCTCTGGTTGTTTCTGGCCTCTGGGAGTTTCTTTTACTCTCTTGCCAGCTGAACTGGAGTTCGATATTCTGTCCAGTAATTTTAGTTGTTTGATACTAGCAAATGTTCTCTGGCCATCTAACCCTCTGCTTTGCCAGAAGTCTCGATCTGAGTTAATTCACATTAAAGGGTTTTTGTTCTGAGAAATTAGAAACCTAGTGTTTGGAGAGTAAACCATGAAGTTCCTTGTTCTGTGGGCGCTCCCATCACAGTTGAATAACTACCCTCTGGGTCCTTGGAGAGGTTCAGGCATTCGCTCATCCGACCAAGTGGCCAGGGAGCCTGAGGGATCTGTCGGGCCCTCGGCAGCCTGTCCCCTCGCCTGCCCCTTGGCACCCTGACCGGCACACCTGTGCTCTTGGCCGGGCCTCCGTTTCCTGTCCTTTGTCTTTTTTGTCCCCAGCCTTGCCATTAAACCTTGTCTCCTGTTGCTTCATTTTCCCCAGCAGTTTCACTTGGACATTCTTCAGCCCTCACAAACTTACTTGCACTGTTAGAGTCCCGGTCAGTGTCTTCGGAGGTTAAACTGGCCTTTGTGTGTCATTATCACTCTTCTCTTTGAGGATGTGAGAGAAAAGCAAAGTACTGTTTGCTATTATACAGGGAGGAGGAGAGAGCTAGTCATTTGGGGGCAGGGAAAGGGCAGACATGTCGTTGCCCCCATTCCAGTGGCGTCTGATAGGAAGAACTGAAACCGCTGTTACGAGAGAGCCCAAACCCCACCAGTACGTGTTTTTAAAACCAAGGATCCTCTTGAATTAGTATAGCTATAAATAATAATGATAATGTATCTATTTTGGGTGCGCTTCTTCTTGGTGCTAAATTTATAACCTTTAAGGCTGATTTAGACTCATCCCTTGCCATGACCACCTGCAACTTGGCAGCCTGTAGACGGCCACACACATCAGGACACCAAGTAAAATGTCTTTTCTAACCAAAATGGAAATAAAGTGTATTTTCAGCTGACCAGTTCTAATCACAGACTTGTCTAAGTCACTGAGAAATTACATGTTATGTTTGTGGGGGGCTATAATAATACAATCACAGACAATTAAATTGAAATTGAGGGAGAGAATGAAGTTTCATTTTTGTTGGCCCCTTATGGTTTCTTTTTCAGAAGTCTGAGTTGGGATTTGATAACCATCAGTTTCGCGTGTCGTTTTCGAGCCTGGGGTGATAATGGGTTTGCAAAGGCAGGTCCGGAGGCAAGGCGAGGCTGGTGATGGTTGCCGAAAGTGGAGGTTTTCAGGAGGAAAGGTTGGGTGTGTGTATGATTCGTGTTGGGACTGAAAGCAAGAAGGGGAGGGGGACCAGGCAGAGAATCCTGGAGTATCTGAGATTAGGTGAGTGATCTAAAGAGACGAGTTTTAGAGTCTGGGAGTGGTTGGTAAGGTCCAGGTAGAGCCTGGGACTGTGTAGGTGCAGAGGACAGAGACCTGTAGAGGTCTCATCCCCTGGCATAGAAGAAGATAAGCGATTTTTACTTGAAGGGTAAGCTTTGGGTTTGCCATCATGAGTATTGATTGTAGGAGGTGATCACCAGTAGTTACTGAGGAGGGAGCGTGTTGGAGGGAGTTCACCAGGGACCTGAGGATGGGCTAAACCCAGGTGTTTGGAGCAGTAAGTACCGGGGACTCCAGCTCCAGAGAGCTTCCTCCCAGGGACTTGTGATGAGTACGGTCCTTCCCTTGTCGTGGAGGCACTTCCCATTCAGGGCAAGGCATCTGCACATTCGTGCTCACACAGAATAGTATTTCACGTGATGAGGGTAACAGAAAAGGTTTTACAGCAGCTGTCCTGGGAGTTGAAAGAGGAGTGACTTACCACTTTCTACTCCGTCAAACCTAAACTCATTTTAATGCACCTCATACCACAGGCCCACTGCTCGCTCGTCCACTCTGCTCTTCACCATTCTCCAGCCCACGGCTCCTTCGTGTTGTCGGCCAGTCTCCTCACTCTCTGTGACCTCCTCCGCCCCCACCCCCATCCCCAGTCTTTTTTAAATTCCACACTTCGTATTCTGTTCAACTCCACCTGTCACATCCTCCCACGAATGGTGGGACACAGTGCAGTTTCCCAGAACCTCCCCAAACATCCACAATGGCCACTGTTTATTGAGACCATACAGTGTTTGTCACATGTCCAGTGTTCACACGGATGATCTGGTAACGGCGATGTTCAAAGCATTACCTACTTCAGAGCAGAGGCACAGAGCGATCCGAAAGGAGCCGCGCAGGGCTGGGCCGGGTCCCTGTGGGCCGGGAGGTGATTCCCGGAGTGCTGGATTGGAGGAGGTCTGGGGGAGGCTCTTGGGGGAGTGACCTTTGGGAGTCTCAGGACAGTACCTCTTTGCCATCTGCTAGGTAAGAATTTCTTTTTTAAAGAGTGTTTTTTCCCATTACAGTTTACATTCACTATTATTCTGTATTAGTTTCAGATGTACAGCATAGTGGTCCATCAATCACATACTATACACAAAGCGTCGCTGCTGATTTTTTCAGTACCCAACTGCTATGTGATAGTTCCAGTGGTTTTACAATGATGACATCGCACTGGTACCTGCCAGCTGACTGTCAGGCTGCTTCCCAACAATCCCATCATCTCTTTATAGATCAGGAAAATGAGTTTCAGAAATGGCAAGTAACCTTCCAGAGGGACAGCTAGTCAGCAAGTGTCAGACCTTGGACCCAAGCCTGTCTGACCCCAAAGAATGATGATGAGCCTTTTCCCACCACATCACTTCACACAGCCAGGAGTTAGGCATTCACTCTCGTGTTCACCGTTTCCTCTGGGTCAAACTGGTGTCTCTAGCTAGACGGCTCTCTGCAGACTGGGGGTGTTTATTCCCAGTGCATAGGCTGGAGTGGAGCACATGGTTCAATATTATTCTTTTATTTATTCTGCAAACACTGGAACACCTATGTGCCAAGCTTTGTTTAAAGGATAGGTAGGGGGATAAACAGGCAAATAAGACAGAGTTACCCTTAAAGAACTCACAGTTTACTGGAAGATGCACACACATATACTTGCCAGTTTGATAAATGTTATGCTAGAATTTATACTAGGTACGTCTGTTTGTGTCTATCTGACGAGGTCACCCAATGGAGGGTTGTTTGGTAAGTGTGTGTTTAGCTTTGTAAGAAGCTTCCGTGCTGTTTTCCACAGTGACGATGCCATTTTGTATTCTTTAAATATTTTTTTATTGCGGTGAAATATACACAACATAAAAATTAACATCTTAATCACCTTTTAAGAACAACAGTCAGCAGTATTTATGTTGTTGTGCAACCATCATCACCATCTAAGTGCAGAATACATCTTGCAAATCAGAAACGATATCCATGAAGCAGTAACTCTCCACTTCCTCCCCTCCTCCCGGTTCCCGGCAGCCGCCATTCTACTTCGCCTGTGAGTTCAGCTGTGCCAAGGACCTCGTACAAGTGGCATCGTTTGCTATTTGTCTTACTTCCCTGAGCTTCATGTCCTCGAGGTTTATCCATGTTGTAGTATGAGTCAGAATTCCCTTCCTTTAAAAAAATTGTTTCTCAGTGGCAGTTGACATACAATATCACTTAGTTTCAGTCGTACAGTGTAGTGAACAGACATCTACAAAGCGATCACCCCGCTCACTCTAGTACCCACCTGGCGCCGTGTGTAGTTTTTACACTATTATTATTTCCTATGCTGTTTTTTGCATCTCCGTGGCTGTCGTTGTAACTGGCAATTTGTACATTGTAATCTCTTCGCCGTGGTGTTTTCTCCAGCAGCGTGAGAGTTCCAGGAGCTCCACGTCCTCACCAGCACTCGGCGGTGTCGGTTTTCCTCTGTGCTTTTCCAATAGGTGTGCAGTAGTTAGTAACTCGCTGTGGCTTTAATGTGAATTTTCCTAAAGATCAAAGATATTGAGCATTTTTCATAGGCTTGCTTGCCATCCATGTATTTTCTTTGAAGTGTCTGTTTGGGTCGTTTGCCCGTGGGTTTAATTGGGCCTTTTGCTTTCTTGTTGATATGATTGATTTTTAACAGACCTTCTTTTTCGGGGATTTGTTAAGGTTTTCAGTGCATTTGATCTAAACAGTTTATAAAGTGCTTCAAAGAAGATGCTCTAGAGTGGTTGCCAAGGAAAACTAAAGTGGACTTTGATTCTGACTGGGGCAGGAGTGGTGAGGATGTGCTTTTCCTCAATGTGGTTTTGAAACAGGAGGACAGAGAAAAGAGAGAGAGAGAGAAAGAGAAGAGCCAAAAAGCACGGGAGGAACTTTGATCTTCAGTCTAAAAGAGAAAAGAAGGATTTGTTCGGTTGCCAGTGGAAACTGGAAGGGCTGGAAATGGCAAAGGGATGGTTTACTCTGATGAGAAAAGCAATTGCACAACAGCACGAAGGCTGTTCAGGGTCCATCCTTTTGAGCCCGGAGTTGGATGAGGCATGACCAGCAGGTGGCTCCTCCCTCTGGGCAGTGAGGTCGAGTTGTTCTGTGACCCTGGAGTCATCCAAGCAGATATCCAGGACTTCTAGGGAGGGTAAGGGTGCTTTAACCTATGCCCAGCTAGTGACAGTCTTTCTGTATTTTCAACATCTGTCTTGATATGCTAATAAATTAGTGTTTATTTAAAAAAAATACTTGGTTTATTCTGTGAAAACTTCTGGGAAGGACTCTCTGTAAGGCTGTAATACTCCCTGCCACTTGACTTGTAGGCCCTGTGACATTGGAAAAAGCAACCAGAATTCAAGGCCTTCGGGGCTCCTGACGCCACCCCCCGGCATCGTGTACACACTTTTGGGTACATAAGTATTTTCACGAGGAATGGTCATAAGCTCTCATCAGTCTCAAAGGGGCCTGTGCTCCCCAAATGGCTGTGCACCTCTGCTCTGGAGGGTGTGATTGGAAAATTGACTGTAGTGACGGCACAGCAAACGCTCTGTGTCTCAGCTTGAAAACATTATGGCAGGAAGTTCTGCGTCAGATGAAATTAGGGGCACGTTACGGTGGTGGGATGGAGCCCGGAGTCTTTTCAGCCCCTGTGCATGCAGCTTTGATGCTCCTTCTGACATGATTAACCATTGGCTGAGAAAAAAAGCTTTTCTTTTTTAACCTATTAAGAGAGGTACCCAGATAATGTGTGTTCTTGATTACGTAGCTATAATTATTAGAAAATCTATATTGTATCTAATCAAAAAAATCAACCCCACATATAGGGTGGGCCGCAGTTACGCACTGGCACCTGCTATCCACTGGTCTTTCTGAGAGGGCGCAGGCTCTCCGAGACGAGCCTGCAGCTGAAGAAGGCTCGAGAGCAGTTCACTGTGGACAAATGTGCAGGGCTTGACAGGCTGAAAGGAGGGGAAATGACACTTTATTTGGGAGGAAATCTGTAAGCAATTGCTCGGGGGGAGGATGTTTAGGGAGAAATGGGGCTGAGCGTGCTCCTCATGGAGTATTCCTATTGGGTAGATTGATGCAAGTGAGCTTGGAATGCAGCGCAGTGAGCTGACACCTTGGAAGATCTGCTGGTGGAGAGAAGGAAGGGGACGAGGGTCAGACGGTTCTAGTAACTCGTAGATTCCTGCTCCGTGGTTTAGAAGACCCTTTAAATGTTCAGAAGGAGAAGTGCTTGGACCCTGAATAAACCATAGCGGTGTTACCTGGCACCACTTTGGAGTGGTGGATTCTGGGACCCGTTTGTTGTAAAGAGAACCAAGAACCAAGCAGGAATGCAGAAGCAGCTGAGGATTTCAGGTAGCAAGTGGTCTGGTAGAAAGAGATGAAGAGCATTTATTTAGTGTGGGGAGGTGTATGACTGTAATTGAACTCACTCCTTAGAGTGCAGCCGGGTACTGACAGGGAAGACAGAAGCAGAACTGTGAGAGTGTTCTGGGAGTGCCGTACAGGTTCCCCCAAATCTCTCCTGTGTAGAACAATGTCGTTGTCTTCCGTCAGTAAAAGGAAACTGGGTCAGTAGTGGTTGTGACAGGTACAACGTTGACTTGGCACATCGATGTCTGTGGCAGCGCTTTCCAAAGTCAGCCGCCCACACCCCAGACCTGTGGGAGACATCCCACTGGGATGCAAGCAAGAAAGATAGGCATTGTACGTATATATACCTTCTGTCCAAAAACAGGGATTCAACTTTACTCATAGTTAATGCCCAGACCGACCCTTCCTGTGGTCCCAAGGCCAGAAAGTCAGCAGGGTGGCAGCCCCAGGTGTTTCGAGAGAAGTGTGTACATTCTGCTGACAAAGGGGGGCTGCCTCTGTTGGTGGAGGTTTAACGCTATCCAATTTAATGGGTTGACAGACTGTATTACCTTTAATAGCCAAAAAATTTTATCACACGTGCGAACTGGAGCAAATTACTTAAAGGTGAGTTGTTGGATGTGGATTAAGATTTTTTTTCAAAGATAGCATTTTAAAATTGCTCATCTTTTACATGATACGTGGCTGCGGTATTGTGGCCCTGCAGATATTAAAAAAATTAATATACAAGGTAGAGGTGTTATCTTAATGAATAAGAAAGTAACTTTTTTCTTTTAATAATAGTCTTGTGTTACAGAGAGCATTTGTAAAATAAGTTTATGGAAATACTTCAATTGATATGTGATGCTCATTGCTGAAAGTGGTAGTTGTGTGTTACCTATGAAAACTCATATCTGCATACTTAAAACATCTTGGGAACAAACTAGAATCTTCCAAACGTAGGGTTTCAAATCCAATACAAAATTTTGTCAGAATGTAGTACCTTCCAGTTAGTTTGCCAGACCAACTGACTGACAGGTTAAATGGTAAGTTATTAATTTTTAGTTGAAAAAAAAAGCCTTTGAGTAATTAGTATATGAGGCTGAAATGTGAATACAGTGACTTTGTAAGTATGTTTCTTCCATTTGGATCTCTGTGCCTTCATTAGGATGTAGTCACTGAAAAATGTTTCTAGTGAGAATAAAAAGGATTAACAAAGAAAACAAAATTATTATTTTTTATACAATTTTTAAAAGATTTTATTTATTTATTTTTAGAGAGAGGGAAAGGGAGGGAGAAAGAGGGGGAGAGAAGCATCAATATGTGGTTGTTTCCTGCATGCCCCACATCAGGGACCTGGCCTGCAACCCTGACATGTTCCTTGACTAGGAATTGAACCAGTGACCCTTTGGTTCACAGGCCGGCACTCAATCTGCTGAGCCACACCAGCAAGGGCCAGAATTATTTTTTTAAGTTCTTAGTTTTGTCTTTATTTCAGTCTTCTGAATTTCTCTTGTTTGAGTGTGTTTTATAACATGTAGATTAATGTAGAAGAACATGTATATAATTGATAAATATACATATATTGGGTTTGTTTTGTTTTTCTGATACGGTATGAGATCATAAAAGTTGGGAGGCCATTGGAACTTTTACAGAATCATCTGAGTTTCTGAGGGATTGGGGGATGTTCCAGGGACTTCCCCATCTTTTCAGCACTGGAACCATGGCTACAGTGATAGAGGAGGAGGAAGAGGGGGAGAGGAAGGAGGGGGAACAGGAAGTGGAAGGGATGCAGCAGTGACTGTAGATGGAGTGGGGGCCCTGCTTGTTGGACAGTGGGAGGGGGAGGGGCACCGGCTGGGCTGGGTGGGTTTTGCTGGAGGAGGCAGGACTGGGCCCTGGTGGCCGGAGTCTGGCAGCTTGGAGGGCAGGAGGGAGTGCCTTGCAGAGGTTCTGCCTGGCCTGTCATGGTTTCCGTCTCTGGGAGCAGCGGCGTTGATCATGAATTCTGTGTTTAGAACGGCACGTCAGTCATTATATAGTGCCAGTCAAACATGTGTTTAAATTTTCTAAGCAGCCACATAAAAAGAGTAAAATGGGCTCTAACCTGCGTGGCTCAGGTGGTTGAGTGTCGTCCTGCAAAGTAAAGGGTTGTCGGTCTGATTCCTGGTCAGGTCACATGCCTGGGCTGTGGGACCAGTCCCTGGTCGGGACACATACAAGAGGCAACTGATTGATGTTTCTCTCACACATCGGTGTTTCTCTCCCTCTCCGTCTCCCACTTTTCCCCTCTCTCTAGAAATAAATAAATAAAATCTTTAAAAAAATAAAAAAGAAGTAGATGAAATTGCTAAATGATATTCTAACCCTATATATTATATCTAGAACATTATTTCATCATGTAATCAAGATAAAATATTGATGAGATATTTCACATTGGTTGGTCCATGCTAAGCCTTTAAAACCAACGTGTAGTTTATGCTCATGACACATCTCAGTTTGGATGAGCACCTTTAGAGTAGCCAGTGTTAGTGCAACTTTAGGACATCCACTCAGTCAAAAATGTGACAGCAGAGCTGGAAGGACCTGCAGATCCTTTAACTTGTGGGTTAGTCGCCTGGCTGGCTTAAGGATCCTCTTCACCCGTTTTTATGAAGCTGGTGTTCCATGTATATTTAAAGAGTCCATCATAGTTAACTTGCACACATAGCCACGTACCGGTGACTTGTGCACTGTTTTTGGAATCTTTCAATTTTTTTCCAGATGGAGGAAGCCCAAGATGCTACATTTTACCTTTGGACAGCCACTCAAAGAATAGATAGGTTTCTTGACATACGAAGTCATGTAGGTGTCTCTGAGCCTGTACTGTCACCTGAATGTGCTAACGGCGGTGTGAAGGAGCTTTGACCCTAGACTGGGGTGAACACCTGGGTGCAGGTTTGTATTTTGCTTCATCCTGGCTTTATGCTCATTCCTCACTGTGAAGTTCAGTGAGTTTAGGCAGGGGGAGTGCTGTAAAAACTGCAAATGCCCCTGCGGTGTTGCTGAGTGAGGATTCACTGAGAACAGAAGTACTTAGGCGGCATCCTTCATCCCGACTGTGGTGGTCCTGCCCTCACCAATTGAGAATCCTCTGGATGTGCCTGTGAAATGCTGGCATTACCTTGGAGCACTGTTCAGGGCTTGGTCTGTTTGTGATGGCCCTATTGTCCTCCAGGTTGCTCTTGGGTTCCTGAAACTGGTGTTGCCAAGGTGTGACAGGAGTAAAGCTGCTGGGGATTTGCAGCCTCGGCCTCCTGCGTGGTGTGTGGCGGGCCGTGAGATGTTGGGCCCTCCAGTGAAGCCAGTTGATTTCCACTCCCGCGTCTCGCTCGGTCTGTTAGGCTTACACCATCTCAGTCACAGCAGGCCTGTCAGCATTCCCAGGAAGCGCAGAACCCGTTATACGTAGACACGCATTTTCATTTCCTTTTCCAATGAGTATAACCCCTTCACGTTTTATTTGAATGCCACTCCATGGTTTGCACAAGCTGTTTGAATTTTGAACAGACGTGTGTGAAGGTGGGAGTCAGCTTTGCACACCTCTGTCCAGTTTTGCAGTTGTTGACTTCCAGGTGTGCAAGCCTGGTTTTATACCTGTGCCTCAGGTGGGACAAACTGGTGAGGACTTTGGGTGCTTTCCTGTCCAGAGCCGTGAAGCTTAGCTAGGGCCAGGGCAGATTTCTGGGTGTCCATGGGGTGCCATGTCATAGGACCACTGCTGTGGACATACCCATGACGTTAGCTAAGATTAAATTAGGTTCTTTACACATATTTAAACGTCATCTGTTCCAGAACAAATAAGAAAATATTGGACAGAATAAAAACCCTTTCATTAAAATCTTAAGAGAATGGGTTAAAAAAAAAAGCCTGAGCAGATAATACCTAGTACTATGTGTAAATGTCTATGCACCTTGATTTACTATTTGCCGACCATATTTTTTGTTGACAATAAACTTGTATCGTCTACAAGAAAGACACGCAGAGTCCCGGGACAGGACAGAGCAACGCAGAGACTGAGATGGTAACTAACGGCCATTCGTTTACTGAGGAGACATCCAGAATAAATGGTTTTTACTTTTTTACTAATTGCCATTTTAGACTCATACTTTGTTACATTTTGATATTTTGGTAAGATGCCATGATTTTTGGGTCGCTGCCAATTTTGAAATTTTAATCTCATGCTGTATTAAAAATGTCCCTTTCTCTTTCATATTCTACCTGGTGAGAGTGGGCGCCGAGGTAGAGGAAGGAGGCAGGGGTGCCTGGCCCACTTTCAGTCTTCTGGGGTTGGGGCAGGGAGAGGGAAGGGTAAGACACAGGTGCTATCTGTAGGGAACCACCTTCGGCAGGATACTACCCAGAAAGCTTAAGCTATCTTTGTATTAATTAGCATAGACCAAGTTATGCTGTGATAACACAGGTCTGAATAGCTTAACACATTTGTGTCACAGCCAGTGTGGAGCATGCGACTCCCCAAGCCGTCCCTCCCCCATCAGTGAGTCAAAGTCCCAGCTGGTTCACTTGGCAGGCCCTCATCTTAAAGTTCTTCACTTGCAACTCTGAGTGCAGGAGAGAAAGCACTTGGAGGCTTATATCCCTTCTTTTTTTGTATGTGTAGCAGCTTTTCCGAGGTACAGCTAACATGGTATACAGGTCACCCATTTAAAGTATGCAATTCATTGGTTTGAATGTGTTCACAGAGTTGTCTCATACCCTCTTTTGCTTGCCTGTTACTAGAAATAGAAAGTGACTCCCATTCATGTTTCCATCAGGGAGAACTTAGTTACAAACTTCTAAGTTAACTTCTAAGTCAGAAAAGGCTGGGAAATGGGGTCCCCCGTGGGAAAGGGAAAAACCCTTTGGCAACACAGGACGTCGTCAGTGCCCCCCTCGTTTTCTCTGATGTCCACTCGACTCACGGAGGGCCACTCTTCTTTGCTCTACAGTTGACGGAAGTGCAGGCCATTCCCCTCACAGCTTCCACCTCCCTTCTGCCAGGTTACCCCCCTGTCCTTCTCCCCTGTGTAGACAGGCAGGGTGGGGTGCAGACCACTCACTGGGGATCCAAGGCCTGTCTCCGTGGGTCGTGGGAAATCCCAGATTCTACAGGAGCTTCAGCTGGAGCGTTCTCCCATGCTTGACTTGGAGGAAGATACAGTTTCCCACAAGATCACTTCTGCATGCCTTTCGCAGTCTCCTCCGTTCTGGTTTGGGCCTGGAGTTATAGGTTAGGAAGTCCAAGTACCTAGTACATACCTCTTGCACTGCTGAGAGTTTTCTTTTATGGAAATTAGGAGGATTTTCTTATTTTATAATCCCCCAAAATTGTGAATTACTATGAAACACTGCTTCAAAATGATCAGTGCCTGTCTTACAGGTTTCTTTCGGGACATCTGCCAGGCGCTAAAATGTTTATTTGATTCAACCTATTTCAAAATTCCTTGTATTATCGGCATACTTTAATTCAGTGAGTAATACCTTTGACTCTCAATATTTAGAATAAACATTTTGATTTATTGTTATATTAATAAACTTTATTTGGAATAGCTTTAGATTTGCAGAAAAGTGGCAAGGATGAACAGGAAAGGTATGGAACAGGAGTTCCATACCTTTCACCCTGTTTCTCCTAACGTCCTCATCCTGTGTACCTATGGTGCCGTCATCAAAACTCAGAAATTGACATTGGTCTGATGCTGTAAGCCACAGAGATTTTATTCTGAATTCACCAGTTTTCCCAGTAATGTTTTCTGTTTTTCTGCTCCAGGATCCAAACCAGGATATCACTTGACACTCAGTTTTCACCATGTCTCCTTAATCTCCTATAATCTCCTGACAGTTTCCCAGTCTTCCTTTGGCACTTTGGAAGGTATTTTGTAGGATGTCTCAGTTTGGATTTATCGATATTCTTATAATTTGATGGGGATTATAGTTTTGGGAAAATACTGCAGAGGTGAAGTGCCGTTCTCATCACTTTATACGAGAGGGCATGTGATAGGACCGTGACTTATCACCGATGATACGTGCCTCGACACTCGGTGAAGGTGGCATCTGCCGGATTTCTCCACTGTACAGTTACTGTCTCCCCGTCCCACGCTCCATTCTTTGAAGCAAGTTGCTCAGTACCGTCCACATTCAAGGGGAGAGGAGTTGCGCTCTACCTCTGGAAGGGGAGAGGGACACATTTTCATGCATTATTGGGAATTCTTCTGTAAGGATTTGTCCCTTCTCCCCACTTAATTGATTGGATCACTTATTTACATTAGCCTTATTGATTTTATTCTTTGAGTTATATGATCATATTTTTTTGTTCAAATTATCCCACCTTTGGTCATTGGGAGCTCTTTCAAGTTGACTCCTGGGTAAAAAATAAGAAACCTAAAAATTTTTGTAGTTTTGGTTTTAATTTCTGGGTAAATTGGGACTTCTCCACTTCTTCAAAGTGGTGCCTGTTAAGTGAAAAACGCGTTCTGTTCTTTCTAAAGTTCTTGTAGCCTGATATACAGAAATTTGCCAATATTTATGAAAGTAATAAGCATTTAGTAGGGGAATTATATTTAGCCTTAAAAACTATTTCCAGGAGATGAATTCCTGAAAAGTACCATTGACCAAGAATCTATAGTATAGATTCTTAGAGGCTTAGAGGAAATTAGATGTCAACTATTTGTTCTCCTTTACTTTCTAGATGAGAAGCTAACCCTCTTAAGTTTCAGTGATTTGCCTAAGTAAAGTGAGTACTGAAACTCAGCTCTAATGCCATCTGAGCCTAGTTCCTTCTATTGAATCTAGCAGTTGGTCTTCTAGTTTTTTTTTTTTTTTTTTACTTTTTTTTCTCTTTCTCTATTCTTTTTCAAAAATCAGTATTCTGGGATATTTTCCAGATGTGGAATCATGGTTGCTATGTAATGATACATAGGCAAAAAGTTCAATTTTGCATATTGTCTTATATTTGCCTTTCAAGTTGATAGTTTGTATCAATAGAAAACTAATACATAATTTTTATCCAATTTCATATTTTGATATGGCTTTCAGCACAGAGAAACAATGTCATAAATGTGTTGGTCATATTTTTGATTACAGAATTTCTGTTTAATTGGTACTAATTTAATTGCTCCTATTTTTATTTCACTTTGAGAATGTCAGCTTAGTATAAATGTAGCAGGAGAAAAAACATTTCCTTTCAAGCTCCAAGTGACACGACATGCATGCCTTGAAGTGACAAGGACAAGCTGGAAAATGTGCGGTGCCAATTTGTTAATATTACCTGTGGCTCGTACAAACGTAGGCACTTATCTTATTTTCCCAGCCAGACACATTCACTGCCGCTTGGAGTTATCCTCACAAGTGATCATCATGAAATCTAGTTTGCTTTTCAGGAGCAGAAGGACGATGTGAGTTTTATCTTTAAAAGACAGCATGAAGTAGTACAATATTTGAGAAGTGGTTTCCCTGTGCTCATAAAAAGCTGTACCATTATATTGATCAATTTGCTACCTTGTATCCTATTAGGTATAAAAGGTGACTATATCTTTTGTATTCCAGGGTCATTTTTTGGTTTGTTGAGCACACTGGTGTTTAAGACAATGATTTAAATCAGTTTTAATGTATGCGAGTACCCAAGCGTGCAGTACTTGGGAGCCACAAGCGGAGAGAAAGAGCTATTTCAGCCTTCCCCAGTAATGAGACCCATACATCAAAAGAATGAACATGGAAACTTCAAGTGGGCCTGGGGATCTAATTTCAGACACCTTAAAGGGACTCCTTTTTTGGTTCAGACTCGCTGGGATCACGGTGGGATCGTTGGGATAGACTCGTTGGGACCCACCCAGTGTAATGGCCAAACTGAAAAACCTAGATCTAAGATAGAGAACCTCTCTCTAGGGCTAAAGCCGCTCAGTCAGCAGCTGTTCCACTTAGAGTGTTCAGATTTGGGAGGCTGGGGCTAGGAGGCCTGGGCCCAGAGGGCTGGAAATGCACAGGGTAAGTTCAGTTACCGTCCTGTGAGCATTCCTGTACCAATATGTTACCCGTGGAAGTCAGAAGATGATCGTGCGAGAGAGCATGTTTTCCATCCAGCCTCTAATTTTACTGGGCTTCTGAAACTAACACTGGGGCAATAGCATTGAGCATAAAAGCTTTTCACCAAGACGAAGGGAAATGGTGTGAATTTCTGAGAATAAGTCAGACATATCTGTAACAAATGGAGAAATGCCTTCTAGATGGGAGATACGACTAAAGCAAATACAGTGACGGGCTATTCCTAGACTTTTGGTAGGCCGGCTGGCTGCTCACTCAGTTCTTAAACGAGGAAAGAAAATAGACAAGAGAAGGCTGGAACGAGAGATCAAAGTTCTTCTGGATGTTGTTGGTTCAGGCCATGTCAGAAATTCTTCATCGCTCCTTGCTGGCAAGCTGACTTTGAACTTGCACATAGGCCTATTTTTAAACTGCAGACTCCATCTCACTTCCACATACTTTACCCTTCTTCTGTTCCAGTGCTAAAACCCGGGATTATTTCAGTTAGTTTACGTGCTGCTGGCACATGATGGAATGTGAGTTGGCGATTCCGAAACTGACTTAGGAGTGGGGCGAGAGGAAACACATGGGGAGGGGCTAAGTGACCATGGTCATGTGGACTTCTTTCCTTTTAATTTTTCCCCTTTTAAAACTCGCAGGAGTCCTAGAACACACACAGTGTTTCATTCTAATATGTGTCGGAATTGTTTGCATTCAGGGTAGGTTTCCTTGGAGTGTAGTAACGTGTTGCTTTGGATTATTACTGGAAATAATTTAAACCCAAAGTATAGTGGCACAATTATTTTGCCATTAAGGTTTATATTTTAATTTGGGCTATGCTAAATCATCTTGAGGGTGTGTGTGTGATATATGTAGGGGAGGGTGGGGAGGGAACTTTTAAATGCCATTGGTTGCTCTGAACTTAAAATTTGTATTTTGTGTGTGTGTGTGAAAATAAATGCATTTCTGACGGCCAAAATTAAAATATTTGTGGTCTTTAATAGCAAAGAAATCAGAGAAAGAAGATTATTCTTCCAGTCAAAGGAAATTAGGAGGCCAGAAAGGATTCTGGCTTTCAAGTTTTAAAAAGTACAGTGTTTACATTTTTTAAACTCCTGTTTATAGCTGTTGGAATTTTCTTGTTTGGCAGGTTTTTTACAATTAAAAATTGCATTTCATAAAATCTTTTCCAAAGTAGGTCTCATAGACAGTTGAGCAAATGAAAAGTGAAATTCGAATGTGGCCACATGCTTGATTTTGTCGTGTCACCTCACAGGACAGTGACAAGGGTGTCTGCCTGGTTCCCAGATGAGGAACTTCCGATGTTGGTCGGCTTGGTCTTTTCACTTTGGGGCACAGTTAGGGAGAAGGTGATGAAGGCGGTTACAGGGTATACTTTAGTCTGTAGTTATGAAAGACTTATTTTTCCTAAGTAAATAACTCATGGTTTTATTTTTTAATTTTTATTTTATACTTTACCTTGGAACGACAATGTTCTTCCATCAATCCAGTCTGGTTTTTTGATGCATTTCAGAGGAAGATGGAAACACGCACATCATTGCCTGGAGCTCAGTACCTGTGTGTGTGTGTGTGTGAAATTTCCACGCCCTGAAATGTGCAGTTCTTACACGCATCCTTTGAGTTTTGAGAAGAGCAGACATAGGTCAGTTACCTAGGAGTCCTTTCATGCCTGTTCTCTGTCGGTCCAACCCTCTACCCTATAGACAGCTACCCTCACAGATTAGTTTTCCCTAGCCTAGAACTATATATAAACGGAATCACACAGTGTAAGTCTTCCTTTATGCACCAGTCTGTTTTTGAAATTCGTTCATATTGTCACCTGAACAACTAGTTCATTCGTTTTCATCATTGAGTGGTATTCCATTCTATGAACATATCAGTTTATCTGCTGCTGAGTCCCTGGGTTGTTTCTGGTTGGGCTATTGTGAATAAAGCTGCTATGAGCATCACGTAGAAGTCTTTATGTGAAGGTGTGCTTTCACTTCTATTGAATAAATACCGAGAAGTGGTATTGTCATGAGGTGAGCACGTAGTCCGTTTTATAAGGAGCTGTCAGACCGTTTCCAAAGAGGTTTCACTGTTTTGCTGTCTCTAATTGTGGATGAGGGTTCTGGTTGCTCCATATGTGCCCCAGCATATGGTGTGGTTAGATCAATTATGTTAATATCCCTTCTAAGTGTAGAGAGGTATCTCACTGTGTGTGTTTTTTAAAGATTTTATTTATTTATTTTTAGTGAGAGGGGAAGGGAGGGAAAAAAAAGAGGAAGAGAAACATTAGTGTGTGAAAGATTGTATGACCCCATCTGGGCACCTAGCCTGCAACCCAGGCATGTGCCCTGACTGGGAACTGAACCAGCAACCTTTTGGTTCATAGGCACTCAGTGGCACTCAGTCCACTGAGCCACACCAGCCAGGGCAGTGTCTCACTGTGTTTTTAATCTTCATTTCCTTGATGGTGAATGGTTTTAAGGTACACATTGGCCATCTCTATATTTTCCTTGATGTGATGTCTATTCAATCTTTTGCCCATTTATTAATTGCATTACTTCTAATTGAGTTGGAATTCTTTATATATCCTGAGCATCAATCTTTGGCACATGTACCCATGTTGCATTTTTTCTTCCAGTCTGTGGCTAATCTATTAATTTTCTTCACCGTGTCTTTTTTTAAAAGATTTTATTTATTTATTTTTAGAGAGGGGAAGAGAGGGAGAAAGAGAGAGAAACATTAATGTGTGGTTGCCTCTTGTGTGCCCTCCACAGGAGATCTGGCTCACAACCCAAGCATGTGCCCCAGTGGGGAATCAAACCAGGGACCCGACCCTTTGGTTCACAGGGTGACACTCAGTCCACTGAGCCACAGCAGCCAGGGCTAATTTTCTTCTCCATGTCTTTGAATGAGCAAAAGTTCTCAATTTTGATGAAGTCTAATTTATCCTTTTTTTTAAAGATTTTATTTATTTATTTTTTAGAGAGGGAAGGGAGGGAGAAAGAGAGAGAGAGAGAGAGAAACATCAATGTGCGGTTGCTGGGGGTCATGGCCTGCAACCCAGGCATGTATCCTGACTGGGAATCGAACCTGCGACACTTTGGTTTGCAGCCCGAGCTCAATCCACTGAGCTATGCCAGCCAGGGCTTAATTTATCCTTTTTATATGGTTGATTTCTGTGTGCTATTTAAGAAATCTTTCCCTGTCATCAAATTATAAAGATATTTTCCTGTGATTTCTTCTAGACATTTTATGGTTTTAACTTTTACAGTTAGGTTTATGATTCACTTGGAGTTAGTTGTGTGCAGCATGAAATAAGGTAAATACTTTTTACCCTGTCTTCAAGTGCTGTGACACCTTTTGTCAAAAATCAGTCAGTTCTACCTATGCGAGTCCATTTGATAGTTCTAGCCTGTTCTATTGATCTATTGTTGATTCTTATCACACTGTTTTTAATATAGTGGTCTCCAAAGTAAGTCTTCAAGTCGTGAAGTCATCTACTTTTGTTCATTTTTCAGAACTGCTCATTGTTATTTGTAGGCCCTTTATGTGTCCATGTGAATTACAGAGTCAGCTCGTTATGTTTTCTTTCTCTTTTAAAGGCTTCTGGATTATGATTTGCATTGCCTTGAATGTGGAAACCCTGGGATTCACCAGGTCAAAACCGTTTTCACAATTATACTGAGGCTTACTTGATTCCACACTCTCATTGTCTCCAGGAGTGTACAGTAGCATTTTCCAGAGGTTACATAATGTGTGATATTGTGATAGATTAGATGCGGAAGTAGATAGGAAAATCTGGTTGTTAAGCTAAACATTAAAAATATTTGCAGAAGCCCTGGCTGGCGTAGCTCAGTGGATTGAGCGTGGGCTGGGAACTAAAGTGTCCCAGGTTCGATTCCCAGCCAGGGTACATTCCTGGGTTGCAGGCCATAACCCCCAGCAACTGTACATTGATGTTTCTCTCTCTCTCTCTCTCTCTCTCTCTCCCCCCCTCCCTTCCCTCCCTAAAAATGGATGAATAAAATCTTTAAAAAATATATTTGCAGAAATATAATAAAACAATGCAAATATTATCATTACATTTTATTGTTTTATAACTGATTTTCATAAAAATTTACATGAGCATTTAATGAGTTTTTTTTTAATTTAAGGGGAAATCATTTTTTTTTTCATTTTAAATTTCTTGTGGTAAAATTTGATAGATAAAACCCACATAACTCAAAGCATTTTGGGGTCCTAAGTTTTTTAAGTGCCCTGGAGCCCCAAGAACAGATTTTGGAAGCTGGTGCAGCAGATGGGTTTGGAACAATTGAAACCTTAACAATATTCATTCTTCTAGTCCATGACTGTGGTGTGTCTCTGTATTTATGTTTTCTAGTTTTCAGTGTAGACATTTAAAAATATCTTTTGTTAAATGTGTTCCTAAGTATTGTACATGGAAATGGAATAGTGTTTAGTAGAATTTTCTGACGATTTGCTGTAATGTTTAGAAGTACACGTGATTTGTGTTTGCTGACCTGGTATTCTGCAAATTTGCTAAGCGCAGACATCAGTCTTAGCGATGTCTGTAGCGGTTGGTCAGGAGCTGTGAAGAGTTTGCGATTTTATCCTGAGTGCAAGCCACCAAATTATTCTCCCGGTTTCATGGATGCTGTCAGAAGACACAAGAATCCTGAGTCAGAGGCGAAGGACTCTGTTACTTATGCATAGCAGGCGGCACGACCTTCATGTCCTCATTGGTCCCCCGTAGCCCCTGGGTCCTGTGGGGAAATGCCCAGGCAGATGCTGCTGACTTAGTGGATTTGCATCACAGGCAGGTACCCTGAGCTTGGGAAATTCCTTCCATTCTCTGCAAGGAGCTGCTAGCAAACGCTGCCTAACATTTGTCCCAGAGGGAGATGTTCTTTTGATTTTCCTGGACAGCAAAGAAATGTGCCCTTTGCCCCAGAGAAAGACTCTATCCCTGTCTTCCAAGGCTATCCAAACATCCTTGAAAAGATGATCTAGAACAGAAACTGATAAAAGACATGCAGAAATGCAAGAGACAGTGTTTCTCTTGACTACTTCCTGTAGTCTTAAATTTACATTACTCTGAGTGCCTTTGGCCCACTCTCTTTATCCAGCATTTCTGATACTTTCCACCAGTGATCCTGATGCTCAGCATCACCTGGATTTGTTTAGGGAAGTTCTCTTCCCTGGCGTGTTGTCCTGTGTGTCCCTTCTGCCTCACCAGGCTCTACCTACCTCTTTTTCAAAGGACAGGTGAAACCCCACCTCTCTCATGTAATCCCCTGACCTGTTCACTCTCCCAACAACCATTATTCTTTCCCCTCTCTAAATGCTGGGACAAACAGAAATTGGAGTGCAAGTCTAGAAGACTAACGTTAGGCTATGATAACGGCTTATGATACGTTCTTCAGTAAGTTCCAATGTTCTCCTCAGGGCTCCCCTTCCTCCATCCCGGTGGAGGGCTAGAGGGCGAGGGAGATTTGGGTGTTGTCAAACCTTGGCTTCTTGGCAGCCTCCCAGGCCAGCCTGTTCAGGAAGGTGGAAGGGGCCAGCAATGGGCTGGCGGAAGAGTGGAGTTAGACAAACGCTTTCCCCTCCCTCTTCCACCTCCTACCTACCACCCTGTGGCTGGCCCACAGGAAGCCTGGGAATAGCACTCATCCAAAGCTAGGCGTCTCTGTGTAGGGCTCAGCCACTTGCCATTTTTACCTCAAGGAGAAGGTGATGCGGCTGTGCTGTTCTGTGCTGTGCTGTCAGGGTGTGGCTGGCTTGATGAGAATCCAGTTCTTCCTTTTTCTGAACCATGTTTTCCTGAACTAAACCTCAGCCTTGGTCAAAGAGGATGACCTCCTTAGGTAGAAGGGCCACTCTTTGCCCAAGGACCCATTTTTTGTGGCCACGTCTGCTGGTTTCTAGAGTTCACTTCCATGGTGGCCCAGGTGCCTTACCCTGGGCCTTCTAGAGCATTGGCTAAGGTCAGACAGACCTGAGTTCAGATTCCTGCTGTGCTGTGTACTGTTACTGGGACTGATGGGAAATCAGGTAACCTGCCTGAACTTGAGTTTTCTTATCAGGGGAAAAATACCACCCTTGTCAAAATGGTATAGAAAGGATTAAATGTAAAGCTTCAAGGTCATTGCCTGGGTTGTTAGTAGTCAGTCCATAGATGGTGGTGGTTACCATAGTAACCAGACCTGTAATCAATCACATGTCAGGAAATTTGCCATCTGGCATTTCTCCAGAGAGAGATGGGCTAGACCTAGGCAAAACTCGGAAATGTGCAAGGTTTACCTGTGGCATCTTTAATCCCTCTCTTCATTCTCTATTGCCATCCCCTGTCCTCCTCCCGAGACCCAGTGACATTCTGCTTCTGTCCGCCTTCCTCACAGGAAATGGCCAAAGTCCAATAATGACCTAGCTGTGCTGGTGGGTGCAAACCTCGTGCAGATCAGGGGCCGGCTGCCTGGTTATGCACATCCTGCGAGTAAGAATGTGTTTTACATTTTAAAATGACTGACACAAAATCAGAAGCAGAATATTTTGTGACATATAACGGGAAAATGGATAGAACTCATTTCTTTCATGAGCTTTGCCAAAAGCAGCGTCTTAGTGGAATGCAGCTGCGCGCTCGCTCATGCGTTCGCCGGTTGTCTGTAGCTGATTCCGCGCTACAACCGCCCAGTCGTGATGGAGGCCGCGTGCACCCATCGCGCTTCTCCCTGCTGCCGATGCCCCGCAAACCAGTGATGGTGACGCGGGTGCAGCTCGGCAGTGTTTTGAGGGCTCCGCATACCCGCCGACAGCAACATTTTATTTATTTGTTTAACCAGTACCTATCCTTGATGTGAAAACCAGGGAAGAAGGGAAAAGCTGACTCTGAATATTAGGCCGTACAGGCACAGTGGAGGGTGGGCTACTTTGGTAACGATGAGGAGGCAAAGCATTGTGTTTGTTATGCGGTGACCCGAGGCTGTGCTCGAAGAACCTGCTGCTCACCCCCATCAGAGCAGTGAGTACTCACTGCCATGTGCCGGACTCCCGGGGAAGCAGTGGTTAGTTAGTAGTGAGAAAATGTAAAGCCAAATATCTCACTGCAGCAGAGCTCCTTCCCAAAACAAAAAAAAAATGGAAATGAGGTGTGACCAATGACGTTTCCAAGTGGCCTGTTTATTTGCTAAGCCAGAAAGGCCACTTATTGATGGTGAGTTAATGAGATCCTGTTTGACTGCAGCAGCCCAAGAACTGTGTTCAGAGAAAACAGAACTGTTTAGACTGTGAGCCTTGAGGAGGGAGCAGTTGCTCAAGGAGTTGAGGACTCCGTGTCAGTAGTTCATTACCAAGGCGCATGGTTTTCAGTGGTTTTCCTGGACTCTTGATGAGCTGACAAATATCACTATGCTGCTCAGTTGTCTTCTTGAGGGCGAATGTAGAGTGTGAGTGACAGAAAAGTTAGCCTCCATCAGTAGCCTGTGTAGAATAGCGACAGGTGAGAATGTTTGCAAAGAAGCTAAGATAACATGGGGTCAGGACAATCTGAAGTGGAATTTCCTGAGATGGTTTATGACTGATGATAAAATATGTGTAGAGCAGAAAAAGGCTTAGTTGGGTAAATGTACAAAGCTTGTGAAAATGTAAGGTGTTTAGAGCCAACGACTGTTGTTTTTATCACCGGTTTGAGTCAGTTTGAGTTCGTCTTGGGCTGTTGAATAAATGATGCCAGTGGTGAACTTGATTCGTTCTCTTAGACTAACTGTAGTTCTGTGAACTTTTGTCAGAAATGGAAGCTGAATATCCTAATTAGCCTTATTGTATGGCAGTTTGATGGCCTAGCAGTGGCAAAAGTGGTTTTGTTTTGTTTTTATTTGCAAAAAACAATGTTTTAAAGAAAGGGTCTCTCTAGCTATCAGAGAGATGCAAATTAAAACCACAATGAGATACCACTTCACACCAGACAGAATGGCCATCATAAACAAAGCAACAAACAACAAGTGTTGGAGAGGTTGTGGAGAAAAGGGGACCCTAGTGCACTGCTGATGGGACTGCAGACTGGTACAACCACTGTGGAAAGCAGTATGGAACTTCCTCAGAAAACTAAAAATGGATCTGCCTTTTGACCCTGCAATTCCACTGCTGGGACTCTATCCTAAGAATACTAAAACACCAATTCAAAAGAACCTATGCATCCCAATGTTCATAGCAGCACAATTTACAATAGCTAGATGCTGGAAGCAACCAAGATGCCCATCAGTAAATGAATGGATCAAAAAACTATGGTACATTTACACAATGGAATTCTATGCAGCAGAAAGAAAGGAGCTCCTACCCTTTGCAACAGCGTGTATGGAGTTGGAAAACATTATGCTTAGCGAAACAAGCCAGGCAGTGAAAGACAAATACCATATGATCTCGCCTTTAACAGGAACCTAAATAACAAAACAAAGAAACAAGCAAAATATAACCAAAGACACTGAAATAGAGGACAGGCTGATGGTGACCGGAGGGGAAAGAAGAGGGAATTTAAGGGGACAGTGGGAAGGGTTCACAGGAACAAACTTAAAGGACACGTGGTCATAAACTAGAGGGAGGGTGGTAATGGGAGGGAAGTGGGGAGGGTGGGAGGGGGACTGGATTGGGAGTAAAAAGGAGAAAACTGTATTTGAACAATGATTAAAATTAAAAAAAATAAAAAAAATAAATTTATTGAAAAAAATAAAAAATCAAGACAACAAAAAAGACTCTAAATTTAAAAAAAAAAAGAAAGGGTCAAGATGAACTGCCTTTAGCTACTATTACTGAACACTGAATGGCTTTGTACAGTAGCTCTTGCCTTAGACTTGAAAATGAATTCAACATTAAAACTTAATACTGAAGTAGTCATTTAGATGATAACTAATACCTGTTTGAATCACTAGTAATGTCAAGCTGCCTTGCATACTTCCTGTGCTATCAAAAGTTAAAACCAGAAATGAGATCTCTGTTCTTAAACCAATTCATACCTGAATATAATTTCTTAGCTTAAGCTAAGTACTACTAGTGTTTCTTAGACCTTAATGCAAGTATACATTTCCATGGAAATGTCCATGTTTCAAAATCCATAGCTGTGCAAACAAGGAGTGTCTACCTAATTTTAGCTGGAAGTGGAGAATCTTCAATATAATGACATGCTTCAAGAGAAGCTTTGAACAGAATTTTTTAAATGCCATTCAAGTAATGGATATGCTTAATTAAAATCTTGCTCGTGGATATCAGTATTTAGTATTACCTATTTGTGTGAAAAGGCATTTCATAAATGAACTAATGCGAAATTGCATTACAGATCAGCCTTAACAGATTAACATTTGCAATTGACTTTGATGATAGGGAATATTGACTTTTGAACCCCAATTAAGAAAATTGTCACATGCTCCCCCTGCTACGCCCCACCCATAGAATGTCATTCTTCACATTGGAAGCTTGTGTTACAGGTAATTGAATCATTATTATGCTTTGAATTTTGTTAGTTTCGTGGGAAGTTTTCGTTTGTTCTCTGAGTACCTATATAAATATCCTTGATAAGACTTCCTGGCCTACAATACTTAGACTGTACAGGTCCTCAATTGAAAATGTTTGCTAACCTCTGACTTACATCAGTGCTCACTTATTGTGAGTCTCCCTATTCAGGGAATGAAAGTTTTTGTGTCCTGGTAAAGGTCTATGTGAAAAACCATTAGTGGTGGAGGAAATTGTTTGGGGCTGAGGTTATTTTGCTCCAGAAGTTATAGTCACCTAATGTTTACTTTTGTTCTTAAATTGTGTTAAGATGTCTAGAAGAGGGCCGAGCACAAAACAAGACAGGCGACCCCTCTCCCTGTACTTGCTAGGTGCCCCTACCGCCCTGAGAGGTTGGCCCCACTCAGGGCCTGGCTTCTGAGAGCTTGGACTGAGGACAGAGAGGATGCTGCTGGTTCTCTGCCCTGATACCTCCCTCCAGCCCCACCCTGCCTGTACCTTTTCCTTCTCCTATTCATGGCAGACTTACTGTAGTTCTCCAACCCCTGAGGTCCCAGCTTCTACAGATAAGCACCTATTCTTGCCATTCCCTCTGGGCAGTCCCTTTTGGTCTGGAGGACAGTGTGGTCTCCCAGGAAGGCAGAGGAAAGTCAGAGCTGCCTGTCCCAGAATTCTCACTGCTTCCTAAGGTTTCCCTGTGAGGAGAAGGAAGAGAGGTGGCAATAACCCAGGTGCCCCTGTAACCCGTGTTGAGAGAGAGAGAGTGTGTGTGTGCACATAGGCACATGCACACAGTCTGGACGGCCTGGGTCAGGATTATTCTCAAGTCTGATAGCTTGGGGCACCTGTAGCCCAGACACGTGCTTACAGACCAGGGTTCAGCTCATAAAGCAAACAGGTATAGAGAGGAAGAATGACACAGTGCAGCTTCAGCGTTTGCCTCTCTTTCCCCCTTTCCTGTCCACAGATGACTGCTGCTGTTAATATTGTGTGCAGTCTGGATTTCTCTGGGTCCTCTGATGGAGAGCTTCTGACTTAGCCCGTCAGACACTACTCTCCAAAATTGCTGGAAACAGCTCACATTCCAAAGGAAAATCTTTGAGAAGATTTGATCTATTGATCGTGTTGAGAACTGGGCATACATAGCATGTGGGAAGTGACTCATTGATGTGACTTCACCACTGCCCCTATTTTAAACTTCTTACGGGGAGAGCATACCCCAGTTCTGACGAAGACCTGCAGCCAGGGCCGGGCCTGCCTGTGACTCAGGGGTGTGTCACGTTCTCTCTGGTGGAGACCTGCGTTCTCAGCACCATTCGTCATGGTCCCGGCAAGAAACCTTTTGGAGAGGTGTTTGGTAGGCTTCATTTTTTTCCCAGCTGCCCACAGAAAACAAACTCAGAAATACCCGTTTGGGGTTTTTTTTTCCCTTTGAAAAGCATGTTGGAAGAGTTTGTCATTTCCCCGTCTGGAGTTGTGTGTTGCTGTCCTGCCAAGGGCAGTTTGCTTAGGCCCGCGGCGGGGTAACTGTGGACCTAATGAAGGGTGAAATAAACCGGGGCAGCGTGCCCATCGGGGAGGGTGAAATCCCTTAGCCGGTGTGAGGTGGAGGCTGGCGAGCCACGGCCAGTGGCCATAGGCCCTCACTTTAAGTGTGGCTGGGATTCACTTGAAGACGTCCTCTACGTGATACCTGCCCAGTTACTCACCTAAGTGGATGCGTCTTTACTGTTCATTGGTTCTGTGCCAAGAGAATGCCTCAACTTGCTAGCCCACACAGGGAACTTCCCAGCCCACACTGGGAACTTGCCCAAAGCCTGAGGACCACACTCGATTTACCGGAAGTGGAGACTTTATTCCGTTCTTTGGTTTCTTCATCCATCTTGCGGAAGAGGCATGCTCTAACTGCCTCCTTCACTTCTGATTTATAGATCTGTACGGGCAGTTCCTTGAAGGCAGGGCTGTCGCCTTCCTCCTGTGTTTCTCCTCAGTGTTTGGCTCAGAGCAGACCCCAGTGCAGAAGGCAGCAGGGGGGTGGGGGAATCACGGCTGTGTAGCGGTTGGAACCGCAGGGTGGCCTGTAGCTGTAAGATCTTGGTCCATACAACTCGTTTCTCTGGGCATCCCCTCATCATCTAATTTCTCACTGAATGGGAGATTCTGTAAATCAGCAGTCCTTACCCTCGCTGTGTATCAAAAACACCTGGGGACTTCACTGTTTCAATGCACATAAGGGGGTCCTGCCCCCAAGGTGGGTTCATCAAATCTAGGCAGAGCCTGAGGCATGAAGATGTTTTTGGTTTCTTATGGCCAGGGTGGAGGGTCACTGCCCGTGGTTCCTCCTGTCCCTTACTAATAAAGTTAAACACTAATTAGAGAGGTGATCACAGCAAAGACTGAATACTTAAAGATACTTCAGATGAGGTGTGTTAACTCGTCCTAAGTCAGACCTTTGTGTGGGGTTTTAAAATATTGAAAAAGTAGTGAGGTGAAATAAAAACTAAATTTTTTTTGCCCTAGTAGAAACATCAGAGAAAAGAATTATTTTGTGTCCTTGTAAGTGGAGCATCACGTTCTCGGCGCAGTGGAAGGCCTCTGAGGCCAGGGGACAGGGACAGTGGGACTAAGGCTTAGGGACAGTAACAGAAGAGGTGGCAGAGGGGTGACTGAGCATGCGGCTGGAGTTCTTGATTTTTCCAAAGGTTGCCGGTGTGATGATCGTTTTAATACTTTTTCAAACCACTGCTGAGTTGGACCCTGCGGAGTATTTCTATGCAACCTAATAAAATTCTGTTTAACGCTATGTGTGTTGTATCCTATCATGGGCTAGGCTCTGTGCTGGAGGCTGGAGGTTCTCAGATGAGAAATAGGGGAGGGAGTCTAATGAAGTTGTTACAATACAATCTGCTAAGCACAGTGATAGGTGAGTACAGAGGAATAACGTACTCTAGGGAGTGGGGAGTGATCAGGGCAGACTTCAGAGGAGAAGTGAGGCCTAAGTAGTTTTGAAGGCTGAAGAGGAGTTCACACAGCAGCCTAGGGCAGATGAGTGTGTAAGGCAGAGGAAAGAGGGTGCTGGGGTGCCCAGGGACAGAAGCATGACACAGCAAGCTGAGCCTGGAGGACTACAAGTGTTCCCTGACTGTGAAAGCGAGGAGCCTTAGGAGAGCAAGCTCATTACCAAGGACTCTGAGTTCCAGACTCAGGGATTTGGTATTCGCATTGTATCTTAGACCTTTGCAGTGTTTTAAGCAGGAGAGAGGCATAGTCAGATCTGCTGTTTAGAGAGGTCACAGTGACTGAGGGGACTATAATGTGAGAGGTCAGGCTTTAGATGCAGAGAGAGGCATATCTGGGAAAGAGATCCTGTTGTCTTGAACTAAGACAGTGGCCCGCTCAAGTCACTGGCAAAGATTGGTCACAGAATGTAGAGAGACGGGGAGAGGGAAGGGTAAAGGGTAAATGTTAGATGTCTGGCTTGGATGATAAGTGGAAGCTTTTGAAAGCATTGGATGTATGTGTTACGGGAGTACGTTTTGTAGAGGAGGTATTGGCTGTGGAGGTTGAAGAGCTGTGTGGACCTTCACGCAAAACTAATTTGTAGGCATTTGAGTAGTTCTGGAGAGGGGTCAGTGCTCAAGACAGAAATTCAGGAGTTGTCGATGCAAAGTTAATAGCGCTGAAAACAATAAAATTGTCGTGCATGTAGAGAGTGGGGTAGAAAGAGAAATATTAAATCTGCACTAGTTATCTATTGCTGTGTAACAGAGTTCATCCTTTGTGACGCGCAGCCATTGTCTAGTGACTTAAAACAAAAAGCACATATTATCTCAGTTTTCTTGGTCGCAATTCCCCGTGCAGCTGACCTGGGTGCCTCTTTGAAGATCTTGTAAGGCTGGAGCCAAGCTGTTGGTTGGCAGTGTGGTCCCATCTGCAGGACCGACAGGGCTAGGAGGGAGGATCTACTTCCAAGGTCATTCAACTGGTTTTGGGTAGGCCTTGTTTTTATTTCTTTTCTTTTTTCATTGAATGTATTGGGGTGACATTGACTAATAAAACGATAGAGGTTTCAGGTGTACAATTCTATGGTACATCATCTGTATACGGTGTTGTGTGTTCACCGCCCTGAGTCAAGTCTCCTTCCATCACCATTTATCCCTCCATACCCTTTTCTCCCTTCCCCCACCGCCTCTCCCCAAGGACTTGTTTCCCTGCTGGCTGTTGGCTGAAGGCCTCACTCATCTCATTACCTCATTACCTGAGCCTCTTCATGCTGCATCTCACAGCCTGGTAGGTAGCTGATTTCCCTTCGGAATGAGCAAGAGCTTGGGCAAGATAGAAGCCAGTCTTTTTGTAACCTAACCTCACAATCAGAGTGACATGCTATTACTTTTGTGATATGCACTAGAAATGAATTAATTACTTGTTCTGCCTCACACTCATGTGGCAGGGATTGATTACATAAGATCTGCCCTTGGCCTGTGTGGCTCGGTTTGTCGGAGCACTGTCCTGTAACTGAAGGGTTGTAGGTTCGACTCCTGGTCAGGGCACATACATGGTGGGCTGCTGGTTTGGTCTGTGGTCTGAACATGTACAGTCCCTGGTCTGGGCATGTGTGGCAGGCAGCCAATTGATGCTTCTCTCTCACTTTGATGTTTCTCTGTCTTCCTCTCTCCCTCCCTCTCTCTCTAAAAAGCAATGAAAAAATATTCTCAGGTAAGAATAAAAAAAAAGATCCAAACCACAAAGAGGTGGGGATCCTTGGGGGCCCTGTTAGAGGTTGCCTAACATAGCATCTAAGAAGTGAGCTGTTGAATGGATCTTGTGAAGAATCAGAAGGGTGTGGTTCCGCCAGCTAACGGAAAGAGGAAAGAATTCAAGTACAGGATATGGTAACAAACTCATAATCTCAGGGGCTTAAAAATAACAAAGATTTGTTTTTGCTCATGCAGCTATCCATTGCAGGTTGCTTTGGGACATATGCAGCATAATCACTCCTAGGACATGTCCATCTAGGTCACGTAGGGATTCTCCATGTCATTTTTACTGGGGGGATCTAAGCTGACGGTTTGTGAAATTTTCACTCTCTGAAACATTGCTCATTGCCACGGCAGAGGGAAAAGTTATGGGGAACCACACATTAGATGTCAGAACTTTTGCTGATGTCGCTTCCTTTCACATTTCATTGCTGAAATAATGTCATATGCCCTGCCTCCCCTCAAAGCACTGAGGTCCTGTTATGTGGTTAAAGAATGGCCATTCTGAGGCATTTGGTGATCAGCACCAATGAGAACCCCAGGGGCAGTAGCCAGTGGCACCACCCTCCGCAGAGAGGGCAACGCGACTCTCGGACATCGTGTTGGGATCGGCAAGGACGTGGTCCATGTTGGTCATGGCCAAAGCAGTGGTTGTGGGGACAGAAGGGAGATCCTGGCTGCAGTGGGTTGGGGTGTGAATCAAAGATGAGGAAGTGGAGAGAGCTGGGAGGAAGAAATTGTAGAAATTGCTTTATCTGGCAGAAAGGAAGTTCTGATCACTAGTCTTTCCTCATTCTTTTTTTATTGAACCATTGACTGGTGTCAGGGTGGGATTTTTTCATTGTGTATCAGATACTGATCAGCAGCTTCTTCCTCGTGCTTTGATGATCATCTCAGACATGGCCACCAGGGGTGGGCTTCATTTTGTGTGCCTGTTCCGTGTGGACTTTAAGCAAGAAACCCCTCTTTTTGATAGGTTTCCTGTTGTGCCAAACAAAGTCAGGGTATTAGGAGAGCTGCCTCGCTTTTTGAAGAAACTTATTTTACATTTTTTTTTAATGTTGCTTTCTTATTAACTGTTTTTTGAAGTTTGGAAATAAGTAAATCTGATTCAGTCTCCAGATTAGCTCTGAAGCATCCACTTTCCATTTTTTGCTGAGTTCAGTCAGTTTCTCGGGCAGGCTATGTGAAGGTACTTGGTAAACTGTAAAGTAATATACAGATATGTTGTGTTGTCACATCTTCCATTCATGTTTGGTGGCCGACAAGTAACACAGTGCACGTTTCATTCCTATTGTAAGCTAGTAATGGTCTGAAGCCCAGATGCAGATGATCTGAACTGGGTAACTGAGACATCGATGGTGTTTGACTTTGTGGAATTTGGGAAAGTAGATTTAACATTACATATGTTGTCTTTAACTGAATATTTAAATGAGTTGGTACTTCATCAACAGCTAAGGATTGACCGAGAATAGGCAGGGCTGCAAACCAGGTCTGATTTGCTCAAGGGCAACAGAGATCACATGGAGGGTTAGCAACAGGGGAGTGGGAGGGGGAGAGAGGGGGAAAAGGTACAAAGAATAAGTAGCATAGATGGTAGGTAGAAAATAGACAGAAAATAGACGGGGAGGGCAAGAATAGTATGGGAAATGTAGAAGCTAAAGAAACTTATGACACATGGACATGAACTAAAGGGGGGGAATGTGGGTGGGAGGGGGTGGGCAGGGTGGAGGGGAGTGAAGGGGGAAAATGGGACAACTATAATAGCATAATCAATAAAATATATTTTAAAAAATATATAAATTTTTTTTTGGCTACCGCTTTGTTCTCACGAGTCTCCCATTTCTTTTTGTGGCACTTCTTCCTCCAGAAGCTTCAGCTGGTTCAGTTACTTCCTGTAGGCCCTCCACTTGGTGGAGATCCAGTAAGCATTGGCACTTCTGACTCAGATAAAAAGGAATGATGTCCTGGTGGTAGAATTTCAGTAACAGGTGGGGGCTGGAGAGGGCTGACTTCTGAGCAACCGTGAAATCTCTTTAACACCTGCAATTCTATCTTCTTAGGAAGCTGACCTCACACAGAACAGCTTACCCCGTCAAGGAAACATTAGCTTTGTTTCAAACACTGCAACTTATTCCCACATGACAGGTTTGCAGTGACCTGTGGCTAATTGAGATTTGATAAATGTGAATGATTACAAAAATATTTGGGGAAAAATCTTTCCAAAAAGAAATACATATTAGGTGTATGTTTTGGTTTCTCACTACGTAATTTGGCATTGTGATTTTTAAACTTCAAAATTTGAAATGTAGTGGAGTTTTTAGTATGATATAAAATAATTATTCTGAGATATCTGAAAAAACAAAAAAAAAACACAAAAAACCCACTTGTTTGTTTTGTTGATCCTATCAAGGAATTTGAAAGTATTTAGCTGTGAGTTCTATGGGATTTATGTTTCTGAAAAATTCCTTCACACCTTCCTGGCAAGATGCAAGAATATGGGCTGTAAAATCATACCATTCAAATGGCCTAAAGTGTGTTCGAACCAACTTCTGACTTTGAAGTTAGCCAGCTGCCCATTAACCATTGTACCTGTTTTACTGGGTGTTGTGTTTTTCTTTCAGTGTGGGTTATTAAATGTAATACTCTGAGCAAATGATATAATTCATACTTCTTAGATTATGATGGTAATCTGATAAAGGTCATTTCCAGGCACTTTAAAGTGAAATGGTTTAGCAGGCAAATCTTTCTAAGGGTCGTTTTTCCTGGTTCATATGAGCGTGCTTACTTTTCTAGGTGTTGGGCCTTTTTTTTCAGGTTATTCTGTGTGTTGTTCAGTGTTTGAATTAATGGCAAGCGTAGTCAGTCAACCACGGCTTTCTGATTTCCTGGTAATAAATTAAACCTCTTTGGGTTGTGGAAGTGAATCGTGGTTCTCTGTGCCAGCGTGCCACCAGTTAAAAAACAGAATGCCAAGGCAGTGGTTGGGGTTGTGTACATTTTGACAGTGAGTTGTTGGGAGAGATTTGTGTGTCCACTCCTCTGCCAGTGGAGATAAACCGATGGGACTAAGCAGGTGGTACTGCTCCCTGCCACCCAGGAAGGGCAAGCTGTGAATTTCAAAGAGGATGCGGTCAGGGCTACTGGGCTACGATCACATGGCCAAGGTGAATGGCCCGCATGAGCTTCCCAAACCCACGGCCAGGCTGCAGTTCTACCCACTTGGAGAGCAGCTGCGTTGCTAACGTTCTCTACGTGAGCTCAGCTTTACTGGTAAGCCAAAGAATAGCTGAGGGTGATTCAAAGCTCCTTCCATGTGCTTATTTGCTTTTGTGCATTATTCTTGTCTAAAAACAGAAACTCTCAAAGATAATGTTGCTTAAAAAAATCCTGTTGAAATTATAACCGGGTAATAACACGTAAATCATGTTCTTTCTTGAACCTGATGACTTTTTGGTGGATGTGGGCAGTGAGGCAGTTGGGTACCAGTTCACAACAAAGGGAACTTGGCAGGAGGTGAAGCTACGAATCCTTTGTTGCACAGTTTGAGGTCGAGTTGCCTGCAGGATGCTGGTCCAGGTGGAGATGCCCAGGATGCAGTTGTAAATATATGGAGTGTGGAAGGACATCACATCTAGATGTATGTATGTTAGAGACATTTCTAGGGAACCAAGTCCTTGAGGTGATTCCGACTGCTCACTCGTAATGAAGTGTGATAACACTGTTGTAACACCACACACTTGGTGTTAATCACATAAATAATGTTATTAAGTGATAGTAAGTGCCGGGAACACGTTTTCTCTTAAGGAAATGGAAAAGGCCGTGTTAACCTCACAGTACTGTGCAGGGCAGAGCCAACAGAATTGGAGTGAGGCAGCCATCCACTCCCCCACAGGCCTGCAGACTGCAATCTTGAAGCAATTAGACCTTGCCTGAGATTAACCATGCTGTGAGAGAGTTGGGCAAATGATACTGGTCACGTGACAGAACGCCATGTGAGAGCCAAGCTCATTCTGGTTACGTGTGTCTTTACTGTGAGACCCGTAATTGTGGGAATAGTGATTTGAAACAAAATTGGGGAGCAATAAATACTCTTTTATGTGGACAAATATTTGTTTGTTTATTTACTTATCTGAGGATATGTTTATTAATTTGAGAGACAGAGAGAGAGAGAAACAGAAACATTTATTGGTTGCCTCTCTTACGAGCCCCCAACTGGGGATCAAACCCGCAGCTTTGGTATGTGACTGGTCTGGGGTTGAAACGGCAACCTTTTGGTTCATGGAGCGACACTCCGGCCAACTAAGCCACCCGGGCAGTGCCACCCATGGATGATTATTTTAAATTCAAAGTGGAATAACACAATAGGATCATTTATAATCCAATCTGATTTTATAGTCACAATTTAACCAAAGCTGAGTTTGAGTTAATTTTAATGAGATTCTTAAGATATGTTTATTTTTGAAATAAATTTAAGACTAGTCAGTCACTACACTGCACTACATGTAATACGGTCCATTCAGCTGGGCGAGTATTTTTCCCCTCCTAGTAATGAGATAGGATAATCATGTTTTCATTTCACCTGTTACTTTTGTCTCCCCTTTTACCATTTGCATATTCTGACTGATGTTATTTAACATTATTTATTTATTCAGCAACATTAATTGAGCACCTACTTTGTGTCAGGTGCAGGAGATACGCACATGAGTAAGTGAGGGTGTTTGTCCTCAAGGGTGGAACACTCCAGCGGAGAACACGGAAGGGCAGACTAGACCGTCAGGACAGCGGGGCGGGTGCTGTGACGGCGATGCTCCCGTCAGCGTGGGAGCACCGATGCGGGGAAGGCAGCTTCCTGCGGGGTTCCAGGCGTGTTGTGCCCACACAACAAAACCAGCAGGCCGGCAGATGGTGACTCCTCGAATCACACCGATCCTGCATCTTAAATCGGGCAGTGTGGAGAATGAACTCGGAGCTAATGTGATCAGGAACTACAACAGTAACAGAAAGGCTGTGTGTGAGATTCAGTGGTGGCCACCCAGTAGCAGTCCCATCTTTCCCCCCAGGTGATAAAATCTGGACCTGGAGAGTGAAACTTGTGAGAGGACTAGAAATACGTCGTAGTATGAACACTGACTTGTAGGTGAGGGATCCATTCTTTGCAATAACCAATTGCACTCTGCCTTCTGGCCAGCATTTCCCTCTCAGTTCCTGTCCTGGCTTCCTCTAAAAGGCAGCCAGGCTATGCTGGACCCATGGCACCCCCTAGAGCCTGTCACCAGGACAGTGCCACCAGCAACCTCTTCCCTGTCACCACTTTTTTTGCTCCTTAGAAAGCTTCTCTGTTTTTCTTTTGTTTAACTACTTGCAGTGCAGTTAATTCCCCAGCAGACTGCCCTTTTTTTCCAGATGGTTCTTCTTATACTACTGTTCTCTTTCTGACTTGCTACCCTTTCTTTCTGTATTGCCAATGTTGACCCAAAAAGCCCTTAATCATGACTCGTGATGATAACAGTAATACGTGTTTTGCTGTGTTGAGAAGGCAGGCCATGTTTTGAAGTAAAACTAATGTCCTCATTTGTTTAAGCCCTTGAAATATTCCAGAAGTTCTCTTTCAATTCGACATGTCTTTCTCATTCTCCATCGTTTACTTAAATCAAAGCTCTTCTTCTTATGACTTCTGTGTTCAAGATAAAGACTCTAACTCACTTAAGAGATATAAAATCTCTTAAAAGCATACATTTATATGATCACATATTGTGTTTTATATATATATGTATACATACATACACACACAGACACACTTTCTATGAAAAGAGTGTTTTGTACCAAATAACTGACATAGAACTTAACCCTTGAGAGCAGTTGGTTCTTTTTACTAATTTATTCTTTTCTTTTCTTTCTTCCTTCAGTGATAGTTACTGAGGCACACTATATGAGTACTAATATCTTGGCTGAAAAATATATGCTCTGTGCATAAAGAGTTTGTCCCAGGATAAAGCTTACACGTGGGTATTCACACACACGTACTTCATACACTTTATACATGCATATGCATACAGATATACTGAGCTAGGACTGCAGGGTAGGAGGATAAACATGTGGGAAGAGCATGCGACATGGAAGGAACACTATGCCCAAATGCATTAGGGTAGGAAATCTCAGTCTATAATGGCAAAAGTCCAGCTGTGGGCGCAAGCTTTAGAACATAAACACCTACCATGCTTCCAGCCTAGTTTGGCAAGACAAGGAACATAAGAATCTAGCTTGAATGGGGAGGAAGGAAGAGGGGTATACCAGGAGAAAAAATGTTGGTTCATGTTTCAAAATATTATGCACCCTCCACACTTCCTCCGTCCCCAGTCCAGTGGGTCTTAATTGAAAACAGTCTTAGGTAGCAACTTGAGCGGTCTAGACTCCATAGGGGAGGTAATAGGTAGCCTGGAGTGACACAGGAGCAGGGCTGTCCTTGGGGACGACTCGCCTGACAGCAGCAGGAAGCATGGCAGAGGGAAGGGCCTGGACTCGGGGAGGCTGCTTCAGATTTGGGAGGCGCGTTGGGTCTCTGCAGGTGTGCAGGGTGGTTGGTGATCTGTGCCCCTGTGCCTTCCTGCTGTGAAACACAGCTGGGGTCCTGTGGGCCTCACCCAAGGCCACAGCGGTAAGAACGCTGAAAAAGTTGTATTAACTAACTCTTATCTTTATGTGACCTTAAGGCAGGACTGGTTGTATTGCAGAACCATTTGAATGGGAAACTTTAGAGTCAAGAAACAATCAGTCACTGCAAAAGGAAGTTCAAGAAGGTCATTTATGGAGGAAATTGTCTTTTTTTTTCATGACCTCCTGATGCACTGTAAAATGGAGGAGGCTGAAATTCCTAATGGTTCGTTGACCTGAGAGGATATCCGATCCCCTTCCAGAGGAAGGCCCCCCTGATAGGTAACAGTTCATTACCTTGAGTAGGCTTTGCTGAGTGTTAATTAAATTTGCATTACAGGTGGAAGAATCTGAGGTCTGGAAAGGCTTTCTCATTCCATTCAAAGGGCGAGCGGCAGATCTCCAAGGCTGCCTTTGTGACTCTTCAGAAAACAGATAAAGGAGGCTTTCAGAGGATAAAGAAACACGAACATTTTCTGGGTGAAACTTGATGACCCTGTGTTTGTGACACATATATGTATCAGATTTTTTTTCTGTGGGCCCAGATAGGTATTTGTGCATCTGAATTCGCAGCTGAGTTCAATTACCCAAGTCTTTCGGATAGACCTCTGCAGGGGAAGGCAGGGAGGCAAGGCTTTGAAGATGCAGGAGTGGGGAAGGTGCGGCCAGCAGGGCCACCAGCCGGCCGGGTGGCGGAGGCTTCCGGCTGCATCCCCATTGTCTCTGTAGCAGTTTGTGTGTGGGCTGCTGGTGGATCTGGGTCATAGTTCTGATCCGGCTTTAGGAAACTGTTGGGTAGCCTGCAGGCAAAGCAGATAAAAATCAAAATTGTTCAGAAGGGCATCACATAAAATGTAAGGGTCCCCATTGCTGGAAGTCTAACTCCTTACTGCATGCATCCTACTCTCTGGAGGCCTCCATGGGTGAGAGTTTCCTGTTTATTCCTGTGAAACATCTTTGCCCAGAGAGGCACTCTTGTTTTTAAGATACATGAATTTTCTCTTTTCCTGTCCAAGTGCTACCACCCAATACACGCGACCCTACTGCTCACCTTTGCCAGTGGCGCCCTCCGGTGCCTTGTTCCACGGACCAGCCCCCTCAGCCCTGCCCACAGCTGCTGGTGTCCCAGCATTTGTTCTGCCGGGCCTCTGTGACAAACACCTCAACTGTCCCTGGTTTCCAGCTTCTGGTGGGTTGAATGGTGGCCCTCCTGAAGATAGGTTCACACCCTCATCCCCACAACCTGGGAATGTGACCTTAGTTGGAAAGCCTTTGCAGATGCAGTGAATTTAAGGGTCTTCGGATGAGAGTATCCTGGGTTTTCTACGTGGATCCTAAATCCAGCCACAAGGGCCCTGATGACAGAAGAGCTGTGTCACGGGTCCCTTCCCAGGGTAGCGGCTCTGCCTCCTGGTCCGCAAACCACCGTCCTGCATCTTCTGCCTGTGTTCTCCCGACTCTCCTCCTGCCCGTTTTGGGCCTTATCTCTAGAAGCTGCCTCTTCTCTCTCACCAGCAGCATCATATCTGTCCTCTGGCTCCCATTTTTCACCCCGAACAGGATGCGGTGTGAGGAGGAGAGAGCAGGGCAGGGCAGCTCCAACTTTCCCTCCAAAGTGAAAGCACGCCCCGGGGGCCGGAGGCGGACCCCCCAGAGGGAGCCCCGGCTGCAGTGCTTCCGCCTAGGAGTCCTCCTCGAGGTCGGCTCCATCGCACAAGTAGATGCCACTCTTGTAAATGAGTGTGTGATTCACAGTTCTGCAAAGCCGTGTTTGAGTTACTACACAAATGCTTTAAATACCTGAGTTTTTGCACCGAGTCCACGGATAAGATGGATGCTGCGAACTGGGGGCCGGCAGCCTGTTTCTGCAAAGCGCCAGACGGTAGATGTTTTCGTCTTCGCAGGCTGCGTGTTGCCGTGGCAGCTATTGAACGCGGCCGTCTGTGTGTGGTGCGAACACGCAGGAGTGCGTGTGGCTGTGCTCCAGCAAGGCTTTGTTCGTGGTCTCTGAAAAAAAAATAAAGAAAGACGGAACAGGACAAGACACAGGGAGAGGCAGCGAAGGCCCCACGGAGACAGGCAGAGAGGGGAGCGAGGCAGCTGGGAGCCAGGAAATGCTGGGGGCGCTGGGGCACTGGAGGAAGCGAGGGAGGACTCCCCCCACCCCACCCCAGGAGCCTTCGGAGGGAGTGCGGCCCTGCTGACGGAGGGAGATAGGTCGAGCCTGGTCCCAATGGTTACGGTGACATGCTGTGGGCCTGAACCGCCCTTGGAGGTGACCTTGATGTCCGTGTGGTTTGTTCTCCTTTCTCTCTTCATTCTAAGTAGGGAACAGAGGGCTCAGCGTGAAACTTCTGGGCGGTACAACACATCAGGCTTTCTGTAAACTGAAGGGTGTAATCATGTGGTTGATTTCCGTCTTTAGTAAGCTATCCGAACAGCCTTTATTGGTGTTGTTAAATTTATTAGAAGCATTGAGGACAGTGTGTTGACTGAGCAACCAGAATCGTTTTTATTTCCTTGTCTCGTGAGGCCCCATCCCATCTTTGGTTACCTTTTGGCAAAGGAAAATGGAGTAACGTGGTGGCTGTTTTTCCTTTTTCTTTTTTCTCCCGTGTGTGTGTGTGTGTGTGTGTGTGTGTGTGTGAGAGAGAGAGAGAGAGAGAGAGAGAGAGAGAGAGAGAGAGAGAGAGAGAACGTCCCCATCTTGTGGGTGTTCGTGTTGTGTTTTCATGGCTGCAGGTGCCCACAGGCACGGGCTGGCCTGGCACTTCACCACAGACACGCGTCTCAGAGGCTCCTTTGGTGTCTCCGACTTTGCTGTCTTACCTGGTTCCAGACGTACGGGCTACTCCGCAGTCTTCCTTATTATGCTCTCTGTTTGCCTTTACTTGCTCTTCCACTCCTAACATTTTCAAAGTCCTTCTGAAATGATGGCTTCATTTGCTCTTCCATCCAGATGGTCTTAAAGAATAGGTTACATCTTCTAGTTTAAGGTAAGGGCATAGAGGTCACGTACAGAAATCTCTGATCCTCTTCCTGTAGATCATTTACCGCCCTCACCCCGGCCCTGCCCCCAACCTCAAGCCCGGGAGGAAGGAGGATGCAAGTGATGGAGTGTCTCCACCTGTCTTCCAGAAAGTGGCTACGGAGTTTATCCAAACAGTTTATTTTGCCTTAATTATTTATGTCTATTTGCTTTATTGGCAGAAATTGAAATTAGTTTATAAGTGTTACCAAAATGTTCTGATTACTGTTTTAAGAAATAAGAGAATGTCAAAAATGAGATGTGACTTGTGGGCAGAAAGTATGATGAAGGGGGACAGATTTGTCTGCTGCACAGAAAAGCTATTATATATAGTTACAATGAATTAGAATTTTTTGGTGCTAAAAGAGTAAACTTCATTCTTTAGGCATTCACATTGATAAAATTCCTGGATATTATGAAGTACATAAAGTATAAAAGTTTTTTTTTAAGATTTTATTTATTTATTTTTAGAGAGGGAAGGGAGGAAGAAAGAGACAGAGAGAGAAACATCGACGTGGGGTTGCTAGGGGCTGTGGCCTGCAACCCAGGCATGTGCCCTGACTGGGAATCAAACCTGCAACACTTTGGTTCACAACCCGCGCTCAATCCACTGAGCTACACCAGCCAGGTGTATAAAAGTTTTTGTGAGTCGGGTACTTAAAGTGGTTATCTTCAGTGTAAGGAATAATACAGAAGTTTCTTGTTAAATATTAAAAGTGCATCCCTGGGGATTTTTTTTTAACCTTAAAAAAAATCCTTGCCCAAGGATATGTTTACTGATTTTAGAGAGAGAGGAAGGGAGAGGAAAGCATCCACATGAGAGAGAAACATCGATTGGTTGCCTCCCATATGTGCCCTCATCAGGGACTGAACCCGCAACCTACATTTGTGCCCTGACTGGGGATTGAAACAGCAACCTTTTGTGTACGGGGTGATGCTCTACCCAACTGAGCCACCTGGCCAGGGCTGGAGATCAGTTGGGAAGTGGAAAATACTAAGGCAGACTCTTCATTTGCCTGTGCCAATGCCTTCATGTCTTGCATTCTGTTTGGAAGCAGCTCACTAAGACTTATGTGTGGAATCTAAAAAAAAAACAAAAAAAAACCCCCAAACTAAAATAAACAAACCAAACAGAAATAAACTCACAGATGACGGAGAACAAACTGATGGTTGGCAGCTGGGTGGTGTTTCAGGGGCTGGGTGAAGAGGTGAGGGGATTAAGAAGCACAGATTGGTAGTTACAAAGTAGTCATGGGGATATAAACTACAACATAGGAAATATAGTCAATACGACTGTAATAACTTTGTATAGTGTCAGATGGGTACTAAACTTGTTGGGAGGGTTACTTTGTAAGTTACATGAATGTCTAACCACTTACACCTAAAATTAATATAATATTGAATGTCAACTCTAACTGAAAAAATTAAAAAACAACAACAATATAAACTCCATGTATTAGTTTTGTTCCTTGCTGAATCCCTTATCCCAGAACAGTGCAGGGTAGAAACTTAATGTGTTTGTTGAGTAAGTTGACGACTGGGTATATAAAAGTGGCTAGAAATCAGGGCAAGTCTTTATTTGTGACAGGTTAAGTAAAACTCTAAATAAGAGGGAACTTATATGATTCTCAGATACGAATGTGTCAATGAAAATAATACATCACTCAAAAATGCACTCTAAAGGCATGCTAAGATGGGCAACACTTGGGCGTCAGAGCTGGAGAGACTGCTCTGGCTGTATCTTTAATGGGGACAAGATATGGTTGTGAGACTGGAGACGGTGTACGGACAACACCCAGCACAATCTCATATACTTAAAAGCAGCCTAGAGCCATGACTTCCTGTTCTCCTTAGTGTTTTTCAGGTAAAATGAACAGGGAAACAGTTATGCCTTATGTTGGGGTTCTCAACCGGGGTGGCGTTGTCCCCCAAAGGACTTTTGGCGATGTCTGGAAACATGACTGGTTGTCAGGGCTTGGGCGGGTGTTACTGGCATCTGTGGACAGAGGCCAGGGCTGGTGCTCAACATCCTCCACCGCACGGGACAAGCCCCACAACAAAGAATTCACCCGCACTGAGCAGCATCCAGGCTGAGGCTGAGGCACCCTGTCCTAGTCAGTCATGAAAGTGTAACGTCAAAGCAGTGAGCAAAATACAAAGTGTGTGTCCCTGTATCTTAAATGGAGCAACATAGTATTCTAATACTTATGTGTGAAGTCTGTTAACACATAGTAAACAATTTTTTTTTCAATTTTTGATATCTTGGCTCCTGGCCTACTTTAGTTTCCTTAGTTTCTGTCAATATCAGGGATTCCTTTCATCAATATATTTATATATCTTAACAAGTTACTCACCTTCCAAACACTAGAGTAAGCATATACCTGAGTTCAGCAGACACTATTATTCAAGATGATTACAGAAGACTGGAACTAGTAACTTATTACTAGTTTGATTGAAATAAATACATTTGATCATCTTGTCAGTGTTGATAGGTATGAAACTTGTTCTCTGCTTCCTACGCACGTAACAGCCTGCGTTCTAAATTTGGTAATTTTTTACATTAAACTCAGATTTCTGTTTCCTGTGAAAGCGTCTTGTGGATTTCTGAGGAAAAGAAAGTTGGGAAATTTGGGTAATTCCATCGTTTCATTTGCTTTTTCATTCAGAAATTGCACAATGCATTGTGTTTGAATAATTGCATGAAAAGGAAGAGACTTTGAAGGCATTCTTTGTGTTTATTGTTATTGGCTTGAAAGTTGACCCTGTTTCCTGGGCATTTCATGATGCATCAGCCACTCACTCGGTGGGAGACCAGAGTGGCCCTGGTGGTCTGATGTTTCCCCAGAGGGGTTCTGACGTGTGCTGTGTCTGTTTTCATGCTTGTGACATTGTGCTCCATTCCTGGGTACTGTCTGGGGTATTGTTGGCCTCAGGCACGGAGCTAAATGGTCTTCACGAGTTTTCCATTTTATCCTCAGCACCGTGCCAGGAGGCAGCTGCTGTAATGATGCCCCTGTTAGAGAGATGGGGACTGAGAGGCAAGGTTGCGTGTGGAGAGGGGGGCCAGGAGAGGTCAAGATCCTGCTGAGGATCTCTGCTGTCTTCCAGGAGGTGTCATGGGGTGGTGGCCATCCTTTGAGGGGGATAACGCATTCACAGGGGTCTCTGATCTTAACTCTGAAGCCCGGCCATAATGAGACACCAGTGAAGTGTAGCTCAGCAGTGTTGCTGGTAGCTCTGCAAGGACAGAGAAGGCACTTCCTGGGAGAAATGGGGTTTAAAAAGGATTACCTGATGGAGTCAGTCCCCGCACCCCTTTGGCCAGCGGTTGGGCAGACTGTGGAAGCAGAGACTTGGAGGGACACACATGACCGTAGAAGAAGCTGCTTGAGGCAGAGTTGGCTTCTTTGGTCCTGACGGGCCCCCGCCTGCTGCATGGTGCTCTCCTTGCGCCCACAGCTGTCTGGGAGAGCTGCGTCGCTGGGGGAAAGTGCCTTTGCACAGCCTCCTGGTCCTGGACTGTGTGAACCGAGGGTTGCATTGTGCTGTGTGTGTGCGCGTGTGCGCGTGCGTGACCCCCATCGGCAGCGCTGGGGGAGGTGTGATTCCTCCCAGGGGCGTTTGCTGTATGCCTGGTAGGACTCGGGGCCTGTGTGACTGGGACTGGTTGATTCTTCCCAGTCACCCCTGGTCCATGAGCCCCGTCAGGACAAACACTGTGTTCATATGAGCAGTAACTGAGACTGTTTTGGTATTGATGAGGACGAACACTGTTCATATGAGCAGTGACTGAGACTGTTTGGTATCGATGAGGAGAGGGGAGGAGAATCAGCAGAACAGCAGCTGCCGAAGGTGAAAGCCGGAGCGTGGAGGAGCTGGGATTCCCACACGGGACCATCAGATGTCAGCATCTGTGCCCTCGTCACTGCTCTTTCGTCTTTTCTTTCGTCTTGTATCTTTGTGTCTCTGGCAACTGGGAGCTAATAGATGTTAGCCAAATGAATGAATGATGCCTGCACCCACTTCTGCAGAAAAGCTAAGCATTGCTTTTACCTGAATGTAATGAAGAGTTGCAATTTTTTTATATTTTATTTTTCACCTTTTTAAAATTGTTGTTCAGGTACAGTTGTCTCCATTTCCCCCCCACCACTGTCCCCCACCCCAGCCATTCCCACTTCCCACCCTTGATCCCAACCCCCTTTGGTTTTGTGTATGTGTCCTTTATACACATTTCTGAACGCCCCCTCCTCCCCCCCCAATAGCGACAAGAGCCTCAGGTATTACAGACCCACCGTCAGGCAGGAAGCCCCATGCTCCTCATCTCCGGTCCAGCCTCTGAGTTGGCGTCTGGAGCCCTTCCAGGGCGAGCTCTCAAACGTTCCTCGGTGCTGGACTTCGCTTTTCAGCGTGATGTTTCTTCCTGGTGCTATCTGGCTGTGGCACCCCTGTTGCCCTGGGGTGGAGTGCTCGCCCACCCCCAGCTCCCCTGGAGCCACACTGGCCAGGCGTGGGGTGCTTCCAGCTGTGGGGCTGGAGCGGGGTCCGCCTTTCTGCATCTAAGTTTCTCATCTGTAATGTGGGGCACTTGCACTGGCAGGTAATGTTTTCATCGTTTTGTAAAAAAATAATTACCGACCTCTTTAAGAATTGGCTAAAATCACATAGCACACACACAACACTATCTGTTGCACGCTTCTGCGGGACTTGGAGACTTCTCTCACACAAAGCCCATCAATTATCCCGTGTAAAGTATCCATTCTTCAGTGGGTTATCTCCAGTTCTAACAGTGTATGACATGCCATGGTACCAGTTTTTAATGAGAAAAGTTATTGTAAAGGTAGTCTTGTATTAGAACTTGTAAAATTCACAAACCTTTCAACCTGAGCTTTGAAGCAGGACAGTGGACTTAGGACGCTGGGGTAAGCACCTGTCAAACAGGTGCCGACACCTTCAGACTGTGAGACCCTTGGACCGCTCCTTCTGACTTCTTACTCCGTGTGCCCATCACCTCTGCTGTGCACAGACAGTGGGATGAATGTGTTTTCCTTGGAGGGATAGGTGGTAGAGAAGTGATTCACAGGTGGCGTTTTGGCCTCAGAGGAAACCTCAGTAATTAATTTCAGTTTTTATTGAAATACTTAAGGAGTGAAATATTTGAGGAGCTCCTGGGTCCCACAGCGAAGCTTGAAACCTCTTCCCCTCTTCTCGGTGATTTCTGCAAACAGCAGCCACCCCCAGAGAGTCCCCCTTCCCAGGACCCCAAACTGGCTGAAACCCTTCTCACTGCCCTCCCCTTGGGTGGACCTGTTGGCTGCCAGCATGTGCAGTTCTTGGTCGTACACGTCCTGCCCATCTCTGCTGGGCTCCTCAGGGATGGAGCACCTTCCTTTCACGGGGAAGGTTTCAGCCACTTCGAATTCCACGTGTTTTCTTTCATTCTGGTCATAGGTGGAAAGCAAGAAACCTAAGGGGTAAGAGTACGAGATGACCCCAGAGGTCATCCAGTGTATCAACACCATATGGTACCCACGCTCACTCTTGCAGACATGCTCTGGAGGGGGACATAGCTTTCAGCGAACGAGCACTTTATTCATGTTATTCTAATCAGCCCTCATATATTTGAATCAAAAGTTTGTTTCACTTCCATGTATTTTCAAAGGGGAATAAGTGAGCAAAATCAAACATTTGGTTTACAGCAGTTGAGATGGTTAAATGCAAAGGGGTTTGGCGTTCCCCTCTTTCCTGCTGTAGCCCTCTACTGCTGCTGGCCCTCCCCTTCACTGCGATTGATAGGGTTTTATTTGCTGCCTGGTGGAACAGTTGGGGGACAGGGGTGGGTAAATGCAGTTAGAACAATCCAAGCATTTTGAAATGGTTTCTTGGCAGGGTTTTTTTTTGGCAGCTAAGATGGACCTGCTCAAAACATATTTTTTAAATGTTCTACCTTCGTGGGCTCTGTGTTTGCCAGTGGAAATGTTTCCAAATTATTCTCTTGGTTTCATTTTTAAGAATGCAGACAACTGTTATAATATGTATGTGTGTCTATATGTCTACACGCACACACAAAGATTACTCTTGTTCTTTTGGTTTTGAAAATGCAGTCGTTTCTGCTGAAGAGAAATATTGATTGTGAAACTACCGTTATCAGAAGCCAACTAATTGAATTCTGTGGAAGAAAGCTATTACAGTAATCCAAAGTAATAATCATGATGATGAACTCATAGGACCTGCTGTGGCCTTCATGGAAAATCTCATAGAAATGAGGAAATCACCAGTCCTTTTTATTTTCTTTACAACATTTCAACAAATTAGGGCTTAGAACTTAGCATCTCCTGGGTCCCACATGAGTAGTTTAATGTGAAACTGAGATGCAAAAAGAGATTTTGACAGGATAGATGGGTTCTGGTGAGAAAAGGTAGCAGGTTAGTAATGTAAGTTAATGACATACAACTTTCAATGGAGCTCTTGTAGTTCTTCATATTTGTGAACTATTTGCAATTATTTGTACTAATTGTTCTACAAGATACTTTTTGGGGGAAAAGTTTATTTTGCTGTCTCTACTTTTTAAACACACAAGGAGGTAAAATGCCCGATCTTGCCAAGCAGTGAGAGAGTAAAAGTTTAAGGAGTTTTGTTTCCTTCTTTTCTTAATAATTCTATCTCTGATAGAGTCTTCATAATTAACGTTCTTCCCTGCCCCGAATCTAGGAGGATTAGTGTAAGATACTGGAATGAAGAGTTGGCTCTAGATGTGTTTGTCATTCTGGACATTTACTTAAATTGTTCATCTTTGAGTCAGTCAATTCCTCTGGCCCTCAGTTTCCCCATCGGCAGAATGCAGTGAATGCGGGAGCTAGTGTTCAAGTCTTCCAGCTGTCTGAACACTGCTTTTCATCCGTGAAGTTACGACCGTCCTCCTGCTGAATGCAGAATCCCAGACCATGATCACACAAATTGCAGATAGAATCTGGGGAATTCCACACAGCCATTTACTCTGCTTGGCTTGCGGTACTCAGTGAGTTTCTCATAATGGTGCTCTTTGATTGGTCCATGAGTCGGATCTTACAGGTTCCCCAGGGGCTGGAAATGTGGTGATTCCTGCTGGCCTTGGCAAACAGACCTCCCCATAAGTTGCATCATACACGCTGGTGAACCCCAAGGTTTCCTGAACAACATATGAGGTAATGCTATCTTTGAAGTGGGGGAAAAAAACCCTACTCGTTTCTGTAAAGGGGACATATTTTCCCCACTTTAAAAATAGTTCTGTTACCAAATGTAAATATACATAATATGTGACCATTTCCAAGTTTGTACCCTATGGTTTTTATATTAGTGTAAGCAGATCGCTGCCGAGAAACTGAACCTTAGGGTCCTTACTATTCCTCAGGTAGTCTGATCACTTAAAAATTGACAAGGAATATGCATTTCTATTGCATGCTTTACAAAAACCATCATACACATAAATATCAGTGTAAAATAATAGTGATCTTGAATTAAAAAACCTCTTTTTTAAATATGCATGGGGAAGGTGTTCATGCCACCAGCGCTGATCGTAGCAAACCTTTATTAGACTAATCATCCTGCAGACAGCAGTTATCAACTCTGGACAAAACGTACATCAGCTCTTTGAAGGCTCCAGATGGCAACTGAAAGCAGGCAGCGATTGGAGGGGAACTGACTCTGAAAGAAGTGAGTTGCACTGGGTAAAGTTAACGTTTATGTATTCTCCCTTGTTTGTGCCTGATGGCATCCCCCAGTCTGTGCTGAGTACGCTGGCCAGACCCAGACCAGAAAGTGCTGTTCCTGGCTTGAGGAGTTAGGACAGGAATGACATTTGTGGCTGGAAAGTGAAGGGGAGACTGGTTCAGGAAAAGGGGGAGCCTCTCCATCTGAATGGAAACTCTGCCCAAAGTTTTGGCGGACCCACCAGGAGACCTGAAGGTCCCGGTGAGAAGCAGCAGCCAGAGGCTGCGAGAACTGAGCGCTCCAGCCACAGCACACCGTAAGGGAGACCGAGCTGGAGTGTGAATCTAGCCAAGTAACTGTCTGGTGGAGCAAAACAACATTCTTCAGAAGAAGATACAGAGTCTCCACAAAACAATATTCATACTATCCTTTCTGTAATAACAATCACGAGAAGGGGAGGAAATGTGACTCACAGTCAAGAGAAGAAGCCGTCGACAGACAACAAGCAACTCCAGGAGGACCGAGTTGTTAGAATTACTGCACAAGGACTTTAAACAGAGCTATTATCAACATGCTGGATTTAAAAGAAAACAGTCACAAGGAAGCAACAGAAGGGGCATTTTAATAGAAAAGTAGCAAACACAGAAGTAGAAAAGGCAGGGTAAGTAAACTAGAAGCTAGATTGGTAGAAAGTATCCTCTATTGAGAAAGAAGAGAAAGGTGATACAATGGACAAAGTCTTGGTGCTTTATCAAGAAATTAGTGTCAAGTAATTTGATAAGTCTGTAGTTGTAGTCTCAGAGGGCAAGGAGGCAATGTGGCAGGAGAGTGTTTTTGAAGAAATGATGGCTGACAGTTTCTCAGGTCAGGTGAAAAATCAACTCACCAATGAAGGACACTCAGCAAACCTTAAGTAACATGAATACAAAGACCACACCTCAGCATTTCATCGTAAAGCAGCTAAAAATCAAAGATAAAGAGAAGGTTGTGACAGCAGCCAGAGGGAGAAGATACCTTATGTACAGTGGAGCAATGACATAAACGATGGGCCATTTCTCATCAGGAGCAAAGGTGCTTATAGAATGGTGGAACACTTTTTAAAAGATTTTATTTATTTATTTTTAGAGAGGAGGAAAGGAGGGAGACAGGGAAACAGCAGAGAGAAATACATAGATTGGTTGCCTCTCACATGCTGGGGACCTGGCTCACAACCCTGGATGGGAATTGAACCGGTGACCTCTCAGTTTGCAGGGCAATGCTCACCCCTCTGAGCCACACCAGTCAGGCCGTAGAACATTTTTAAAGTACAAAGAAACCAGTCTGTAAACTTTTGTAAAAGGTAGTTAAAGAAATGAGTTATGTATCGTACTTAGAATTGTAGGTCCAAAAAGAAGTCCTTCAAAAATGAAGGTGAAATAAACTATTTTCCGACACATGAAAGTTGAAGATTTGTACCATAAGAAATTCCGAAGGAAGTTCTTCAGGCTTATGGGAGGTGATACTAGATCAGAACTCAGTATAATGTAGTGTGGAGTTTATAACACATACAGATGTAATATGTAAAACCCAAAGCACTGATTCAAAAGAATGTATGTCCCCCTATGTTCATTGCAGTGTTATTTACAATTGCCAAGATATGGAAGCAGCCCAAGTGTCCATCAGTAATGAGTGGATGAAAAAGCTGTGGTACATTCACACAATGGAACACTACTCAGCTTTAAAAAAGGAAGGCACTCTTACCTTTTGTGACAGCATGGATGGACCTGGAGAACATTGTGCTAAGTGAAAGACAGATACCGTATGAGTTCGTTCATGTTGGAATCTAATGGACAAACAACTAACAAGCAAAATAGTGACAAACTCATAGACGGAGAGCAGGATGACAGCTGTCAGGGTTGGGCTGGGTGGGGGAGTGGAGGGATTGAGCAGAAAAGGAGAGAAAAAGAGAAACAGCTCACGGACATGGACAGCAGTGTGGTGGCTGCCGGGAGGAGGAAGGGTGGTGGAGGAGAGAATACGGGGATAAATGGTGGGGGACGGAGACTTGACTTGGGGCGGTGACTGTACAGTACGGTGCACAGAGGATATGTGTAGAACTGTGCCCCTGAAACCTGTATAATTTTGTTAACAGTGCCACCCCAATAAATAAAAAGGAAGAAAAAAGTACCGATTTTGTAAGTCCTACAGTGTGATATCAAGGGTAGTGAGATCTGTAACATTTACTCTTGCTTTGGAGTTTTTAGAGTTTTTAAAAATGCTTCTTATTGTCCTTCAGACGCATTGAAAAAAGCCGTATTTTTTCCACCAGGTACATTGGCTGTAGAAAACTTCCCACATTTCCCGCAGCATGGATGGTTCAGGTCCTGTAGGGCAGAGGGTATTTTGTTTCCTCTGGATCAGGCCCTGGGAGAGGATTGGAACAGATGTTTGAATTTGGTTAAATGCTTTCAGTATTTATTACTTAGGTGACCTAGTTTAGTAGCAAGTGCAGTAGGAAAAAAAAGACCATTCGTGAAAAACAGAGTTTATTGCATTCAGTTGTAAGAATTTGTAAAAATTTTAAGAATTTTCCCTTCTTATTAATTTTATTTAGCTTAAATGTGGGAAAATAAAACCCTGAGAGATTCTCTTCCTACTTTGAACAGATATCTACATGCTTACCACATTTAAAACGTACTTTCTTATATGGAATATTTTTTGATGTGACTAAGAACACTGTGGAAGCTCCTGGTCATGTAACTGAATTTCAGAGGCTGGGGACTTGGGAGGTCATATCACAGAGCCCTACACTTCGTAAAGGAAGAAGCTGAGACTTAGAGGACTTGGACGTTGGATCCATGGCTCTCAGAGACTGGGTGGTGCAGGCGCAAGAGCGATGTGAATTTCCCAAAACCGACTCAGCGCTGATAGCCTTCCACCCCCTTGAGCCCCATGGCTGCCGGGTCCTGGAGAGTGAGCACTTGAATGGTTGTGCCTGTCGCCTGCATTCCTGAGTCTCCGTGAGTCTTGTCCACAGAGCTCACGGGGAGGAAGGTGCTGGCTAGGAGGAGGGAAAGTTGTGGAAGAACTTGTCATCTGACATGCTCCTGCCAGCTTTTCCATGCTTCCAGGTTTACAGGTAATAAGACAGCGTGTGTAAAGTTAGCAACCAAAATCCAAACCACAGATGTCTCTTCCTGCTGCCATGAAGGGTCCATGGTAGAGAGCTAAGAAATTCATGTACACATAGTAGCTACAACTATGAAGAGTTTGGAGAATGAGAAGAGTTACATATGAAAGGCTTCCTAGGCAAGTGGATAGAGGTCACTCCCCCTGTCTGCGAGCCATGGTTAATTCCTTACCGGGCTTCCATGCAGGTCCTTGGAGAGCATCGCGTGCTGTGGCTGCTGAGGCTGCAATCTTGTAAAGTGGTTCAAGGAGCAGTGGTCACCATGAGTGTTAGAAAGCAGGAAGAAAAATGATTGAAATGATGATATGGCAGACAGAACCACATACGTGATTATTACTGCAGAACGGGCATTTTGAACAGTTGTCTAAAAGGTGACAAAAATATTTGGAATTGGCTGAGATGAACAAATCTCACACTGCAGCATCTGGAACTACTGAATGACCAGGAGTGGGGGTGGGGGGAGGAGGATAAAAACACGCTTTTTTTCTTTCTTACACTGCAGTGCTGGCACCGCCCTCCATCAACTGACCAAGGAATCTGGGTTTTTTTTCATGTAGGTTTTTAAAACTGTTGTAAAACACATATAACAGACTTTGCCATCTTAACCATACATTGGCATTGATTCCATTTCCAGTGTTGTGCAAACATCACCACTATCTGTTTCTGAAACCTCTTCAGCACCCCAAACAGAAACTCTGCCCCTGTTAAATAATAACTCCCCATTCCCCTCCCGTGCCCCCATTCTCTGGTAACCTTTACTTTACTTTCTCCCTAAATTAGCCTGTTTTCGGTACCTCCTATAAGTGGAATCATATAAAATTTGCCCTTTCATTTTCTGGCTTATTTCACTTTGCACCATGTTTTCAAGGCTCATCCATGCTGTAGCATGTACCAGAACTTTATTCCTGTTTACGGTTGAATAATGTTCTATCGTTCATATATATGTCACATATATAATATACATGTCTGTCTGTCCAGAAGGTTTCCAGCCATGTAATGTGATAAATAGAGACATTTACTGAAGAAGATACATGATGCAAGAAACACTGTACATAAGACAATGATGCTTTAGTCTGCTTCAAAGTAGTCACCTTGGGACCTCACACAGTTCTCCCAGTTGCCATCAGCTGCCCTGTCTTCTTTCTGGAATATTATCAACAGTCTGAAATCTCTTCCCTTTCAAAGATGATTTTAGTTTTGGGAGAGGCCAAAAGTTGTAGGGCACCAAATCTGGGGTGTAGGGGGGCTGGGTGTCCCGGGTGATTTGATGTCTCACCAACAAACTCTGCATGAGGCATGATGTATGAGCAGGAACATTGTAGTCCAGTTGCCTGTAGCTGTGGCCTTCTGAATCATCTCAATAGTTTCCATGGAGGAAAGTTCAAGGTTAATGCAAAATTTGATGCAGATTCATTGCTCTACTTGCTCAGTCATTTTCAATGTGACAGCCACACAGTACACATGCTCACTCAATGGCCTCTACCACCCCCACTGACTAGTGCAGTGAAGTCGCCATTGTTCACACATGTGCATTCCAGTCCACTCACCTTGGCTGCCAGGGTTACATCGATGTCACACAAATCGTTCCTGTTACATTAACAGTGACTGGGCTTTTTCCGGACTGATCTCTCTCTCTTTCTCTCTCTCTCTCTAGCTGTCTACCTATCTATTTACATATAAACCACTTTTTTTTTTACCCATTCATCTGTTGAAGAAAGCAGCTTGGATTCTTTCTACTTTCTGGCTGTTAGGAATGATGCTGCAGTGAGCATTGGTATCCAAGTATCTGTTTGAGTCCCCGTTTTCAGTTTGTTTGGGTTTGCGCTGGGGTGCAGAGTTGCTGGGTCGTGCAGTAACTCCGTTGGGAGGAACTGCCCGACTCCGGTCGGCAGCGCTGTGGTCTGCAGCCTTCCCTGACTCCACAGCAGCCCCACAGGGGGCCTTCCCCTGTGGGGGTAACGGCAAGACAGCTGCCCCTCGGGCTGCTGAATGCAGCTTATTGTTTATAGATAACTTCAGATTTTTGTTAAAAAATAAAGCTTCGAAACAAGTTTTGCTTTTGTCTCTACATTTGGACAGTCTCTAAGCATGACCTCTAACCTTAGCAGAAGGGTGGAATTCTGTCCTTGGGTCTCCCGGACTGCTGGAGGAGCGAGAGAGCCTGACAGCCGTGTGTGCGTCAGACAGCACGTTAAATGTCCTCTCGCATTCTCAAGGAGAGATCATGTTTTTATGTTTGTCTTCACATTAGCTTTGTGAGGTGGGTGTCATCGCCCTTCTGTTGCGATGAGGACATTGAGCCTGCTCTTCCCTTCCTTCCTTCCTTCCTATAAATGCAGGGCGAGGATTTGCTTCTGAGAATTGGGTTCAAAAGCCTTGAAATCGGCACTTTCCCAATAGGGTAGAAGCTGTAATTGTTGCTTACATTTTGGAGTTTTCCTGGATCGTATTTAGATTTTTCTCTGGCCCCTTCTAGTTTAGATAAATAGGAGATGGCTGCAGTTCCTTTTTAACTTGCGTCCAGGGACACTGCCCCAAGTCACCAAATGTAGCTGCTCATTTGTGACAACGCTAAGGACTTCCGTTATTAACATTGTTTCCTTCCATGGTCACTTGCTAAATAACGTGGTCATGTCAAGGTTTTGATGATTTTAGTCTTCTGCGCCTTCTCAGAGCTTTTGAATGGTTGTCTCATCCTCGGCAGAGAGGGCCTCTGCCCCCTGAGCATGGAGCTTTGACAATTAGCAGTAGAACAAATGAGAAGATGTGCATGACTGGAATTTGTCTTTTCTTTCATTCTCCTGTCCCCTCTCTTGCTCTTTGTTTCCCTTTTTCCTTTTGGTGAATGAGAAGTAATATTGTTATGTAATGGTTTCTGCTTTTCAAAGTCCTGGTAAATAAATAAATACATGATCTCATCTGATACACATTAAAACATTACAAAGGACAACCTCATATATTTGTATTATGTAAACTCTTATGCAATACTGAAAACATATAAAAAAAGAGAAAATAGAATAAAGAAACCCCAAAGTGTTTGTCTCCCAGCTTTTGCAATGAACTCAGGACCCACTGTGTTCATCTGTTCTCCAACCACTTCCCTCCCGCTGATTGTTCTGAAGTCAGTCTGTAAACACTTCATCACGTATCTGTAACAGATGGGGGGGTCCTCAACAACTAGCCTCAGAACCATTATATCATTAAAAATCCAGGTCTTTAAGTTTCCCTAATTGTTGCATACGTTTTTTAACAGCTTATTTGTTCAAATCAGAGTTAAAAAAATATTCATCCTTTGTAACAGGTTCACATGTCTCTTAAATCTCACTTAATCTGTGAGTTTTTCTCCCAACTCTAGAGTTTGTTGACTGAACCCTTGTGCTGGTAACATGTACTCTGCCCTGCAATTTCCTGTAATAATGCCCAGATCCAGAGGCTTGGTCAGGTTCAGATTTGATTGTTCATTGGACCACGTCACAAGTGGTGATATGCTGTGCCATCATGGGGCACACCTCGTCTCCTTGTGACATTAGCAGCCACTGATGGTCACTGCCTACATTTCATTGCTGGTTGTAGATGATGGTGTTCTAATTCTATCACTCCTTTTTTCCCCCTGCTGGAAAAATTTCCTAAATAGAAACTTCCTTTCCTCAGTTATTTGGTTGAAGTTCAGTTGGTATAAGGAAAGTCACAGGGTATGTTAGGCTCTTGAGAAAAACAGCACCAATAGCGTGTGTGTGTGTGTGTGTATATATATGTGTATGTGTCTATATGTACACACATATATGTATATATATATAGATATGTATATGTATATATGTATCTATATATGTATCTATATATGTATATAGATATCTATCTATATTTACATAAAGATTTATTACAAAGAATTGGCTCATGCGATTATGGGGGCTGATGAGTCCAGATCTGAAGCGTGGGCCAGCAGGCAGAGACCCCAAAAGAACTAACGGTGCAGGTAGAGTTCAAAGTTAGTCTGCTGCAGAATTCCCTCTTAGTTGGGGAGGCTGGTCTTTTTGTTCTATTGAGGCTTTCAGCTCATTAGACAAAGTCCACCCACGTTATGGAAGGGAATCTGCTTACTCAGCCTCCACTGATGTACATGTTAGCCTTGTCCAAAAACACCCTCCAAGTTGATACAGAAAATTCACAATCACGTGGAAGTATAATATGCTTAATTCTTCTTTTATTGATCGGTTTTCAAATAGAGTTTGAAAACTCGAATATCTAACATTATCGAACATCTTCCAAAAGTGACCTACGGCTTTTTATTAGTGAATATGTGCATTTAAACACTTAAAATATTTCCGTCCATCATAGTTATTTTTAAAGATGCTAAAATTGTCCTGTCTTTGGTTAATGGGTCTTCTTCAAATTGGCCCATTTGACATTTGGACCTTCTCCCGAGTGTTAGGGTTATTTTGTTGAACTTTCCAAGAGGAGGCCTCGTTCACTCTGCTTCTTAGCCTTCTCTTTGTTACAGCTTTTATTGTATTCCTCTCTGCTAGGAACTGGGGATTTACAGGGGCTGGAGAATTCCATGACTGTTTTCTTAGCAATCTCGTCCAGAAACATCTCTTCTAATCAGGGACATTCTGAGACATGGGAGGTCAACCGTGTGACACTTTGGGTTAGACATTTCTCTAGAGGAGAGGTTGAGGACTGAGTGAGAAGAGTGGACATGGAAGATTGTTGGCTCAGCGCCCAGCCTTTCTCTGTTGTCCCAGACTGTTTGTAACTGACCCTGAATGTGCGTTGACCTTCTTGGCATAACGAAAGCTGGAGATTGATTGGACTCACCTTCCTTAGAAGGGGTGTTGTTTTTACAGCATCTCATCCCAGCGTTAAGCAGTGTATCAAAGGGTTCTCTCTAACTACGCACTGTACTCCTCATGTGAAGAGTTCTAGTAAAAATGCTTAATTTTTTTTCCATCTCATTACATTTTCAGTGATATTCTAGCTTCCCTTGCTGATTGCCAGCCAGGCCACATGAATATAGGGCCGCCATCCAGGACACATACGATCATTCGAATTTTATAGACAGAAACTGGCCCCAGCAGACTGGAAGTGACTTTTCTGTGGCTTCTTCCTGCAGCACTGGCTTTTCTTATTCCCGACTGCAAACCTGAGTGCGCTGATCACAGGGGAGCGGGCCCGGCTGGGCCAGACTGGCCTTCTGTGGGAAACGTTTTCGTGGCCAGCTGGGGGTTCCCTTCTGAGAGGTCCAAAGCCCTTTTCTTACATGGAAAGGGAATTGTGTTTTGCCCCATCCTCCCCTCCACTCCACAGGTCAAATAATGGATTTAGTAGAAATATGGAAAATTTCAGTCCATTCTTGTGCCCAAAATTGCCACTCTGAAGGCAGCGGTGTAAACCGTGTGTGACTAATGATGTCTTTGAAGGAAAGAAGTTCTGTGCTGCTCACAGAGATACAGAGGTTCGCACAGATTCGTCTTCAGATGGCCTGCCGTGCCCCTCACCTCCGGCCTGCTTTCCTTGTTTGCTCTTTCCCACGTGTCCCCAGTGGGACACCTGCCCCACTGTGCAGTCACACTTCTCCTGTCACGACCGGAACAGCCTTGCTGATGGTACCAGTGACCTTTTCTAATTTTCTGCTCCTCTGGTTTGGTGTTTCTTCCGTAACCATTTACAGGTGGTCCTGTCTCCTTTACTCCTAGAAACTTTCCTCCATTTATCATTTCTGGACCTACCTCATTCTTGTTTTTCTCCCCTTCTGATCCCCAAATTCCAGGTTTTGCTTTACATCCCCATCATTAAATAAATGTCCTCTGAAGCCATGTGGTTCCATATTTTTTCTGAACGTGTTTTGCCTTTGGAGACGTCGGTCCCACTTAGGACATCACTTTTCCTAAACTTGGAAGCTTTTCCTAATGGCTCCCCAAAGGTGCACCCCACATTTCTGTTTCTTAAAGTATCAATAGCATAATTATCTTTGTCACAGACTGGGTTTTTCTCCTGACTGCCGTAACTCCGTGTACCCCTTTGCTCTTACTTTTCTCCTTGGCCTTGAACCAAAATACCCTCCTAGTCCACCAGGCTTGAAACCTGCACATCACTTGACTCCCTTTTCTTTGTTCCTGCCGCTCTCTCATTTAAGCTCAAATCCGATTAGCCACTCTGGTAGTCATCTCCATCCAGCCATCCCTTGATTTCTTCCTTTTAGATGTTGTCTGAAACTTAGGAGATGGGATTGCTCCCCATCCTTCTTCTCAGAATCTTTATTTCCCATTCATAGTTTCTGTCTGTGCAAAACTCAACAGCACATATTTAAACTTGAGTCTTCTATCAGCTTCATTGGTCAAGGCCATGAATGTTATCTGATGACTTTCTCTTTTGTGAAATGAGGGCAGTGGTCCTCTCAATCTTTTCTCTACTTCTTCTCTTCCTCTTTCAGAATTTTCTGCCCTCCTTCAGCTGATTTCTGCCCTCCTTCTGCATTTATATCACCAAAGTTGGTAACATGGCTTGTTTCTGACAGTAACAATGTTTGCAGTATTGTGTCTGTGGATGTACCACTCACTGCAAGGCCAAGCGTGGGCTGCTTGGGTTTCTCCCTCCACGTGGTTCATTGCCAATGTCTCTGTGTTTCTTGAAGGAGGGTGTTCCTAGTATCAAATTTGAATGGGTTCTGCCTGTTTCCACTGCATCCCTTGCATTTCTCACCATCTTGTCAAGTGTCTCTAAAATTTCAATTTTGTTTTCCATTCTTGTGACTCTCCTTTCTGCCCTGGGATCCTTTTCTTGGAGCTCCCTGTCTCCCTGGCTACTTGGCAAGCATCCTTTTAGGGGAAATGTGGGAAGCCAGACTTTATGCTAGGGGGAACCCCAAATGCCAGAATGAAGGGGTCTTTCTTACTCTGGAGAAGTAAGTTTTGTGGTTTAAACCACACAGTAAATTCTTTCAGAGAATATGCATTTTTTCCCCCTGAGGGGGAAGCAGAAGCTTGACTTCTGGATACTCTGTTTGCCAGAGTAGGGACTACAGTTGCCTTCATATACAACATAACCTCATTTTATTGCGCTTTGCTTAATGGCATGTCACAGAATACGCGTTTTCATCCACATGGAGGCAAGACCTCCATCAGTAAAAAGATTATGACTCGCTGAAGGCTCAGATGATGGTTAGCATTTTTTGGCAGTACTATACTTATAATTAAGATGGGTACATTGTTTTTTTTTAGGCGTAGTGCTATTCACATTTAATAGTCTATAGTGTATAGGCTAGTATAGTGTACATAAAGCTTTTATAAGCACTGGGAAACCACAAACCATGAGTGACTCACTGTATTGTGACACTTGTGTTTTGCGGTGGTCTAGAGCTGAACCTCCACGATCTCAGAGGTTTGTCTGTGCAGACTTTTTAGTTAAGACACCAGAGTTTGGTCTCAGTTCTTATCACCCTTTGCTTTCCTTGGTTTCAGCATCCAGAACAGCTCTGTGGCTCCTTCCTCTGTGCTGTGCCTGTGCCCTTGAGTGATTCTCGTCCAGGGCCCTTAAGCTACTGGTTGCAACTCATCAGGGAGTCATGAGGTCCTAAAATCAGTGTGATGACTCAAGACTGTCATTTAAACAATAGATTAGAGGAGAAAATTCCAGAGTGTCCTGCAGATGGTAAGGATGAACATTGTTTTGTAAAACTCATTTTAGTTGTATCAAATCACAGACATATGTAGGCGGGTGTTGAATCTCCATGTAAACTGTGCTTCATTCTGCAGGTTGAAGTAAAACAAGTTAGGAAAATATTTTTTTTTAGTTCATGGCTTCCTCCCTGCCACTACAGTAGTCAGCATTTGTCAATCCACTTTGAACCCCTTACAGATTTGTTGAAATCTCTCTCGCGTGTGTGTTGGTGGGTAATTTGAGCCATTTTTAATATCCTGTGTGGCACAGGTAGTGACTGAACAGAAGGGACCCTGAACGGAGACCCAGAGATCTCCAGCTCTGAAAATGTCACCTGGTTACTTATGAATTGAGGGGATGTCTTGGGGTGCCCAACGGAGGGGTTGGGGAGGGCACTAAGGAGCTTGGGTCACTAGCTGCTTATCAAAACAGAGTATTTTGATACTTTAATGACTAGTGTGGCTGTACTGTTGTATAACTATGAAATGTCAACTCTGGCTTAATATATATTTTTTATTCCTCATTTATAATTCTAAGGGCTTCTTTGGAGGAAGGGGAGATATAGAGGTGTCCAAAACAACCATTTGAACCAGAGGTCCTACAGCTTTCATTTTTTGATCTAATTTTCTCTCAAACATTTTATTTTACCCTTTAAAAATATTAGTTATGCTATGACAGATCTGATATTCACTAGTGATAGGTAAGCTCCCCCCCGCCCCCACCCCCGGGAGAGAAAGAGGAGAAAGTCCCAGCTGAAATGAAGGGAGAGAGATTTTTTCTGAAACACTTGGGTAAAAGAGACGGAAAAGAGACAGAGTTGAAAGGATGTATGTTTGTAAGACTGAGAGGTGGTCCAAAGTGGAAATAACTGTGAATGATGAAATGAGAGGAAAAGGCGGAGACCGACTATGAAAGGAGGAAGCAAGGAAGAGACAGTGGTGGGCTGGTGCTTACACTAATACACGTGTTTGTGGAATGAATGATTGGACCGTTCCCTCTACTTGCCCTCTGCCAGCCCACCATGCATGGCTTGCTTCTTTCTCTGTGCGGCTGTCCGGCTTTAGTCTGTGTGTGTCTGTCTGTGCGTCTCTGGGAGCCAGTGTGTCTACAACCTTGCGCTGAGGAAAAGGGAAGAGGAGATGGGGGAAGGGGAAGCACAATTCTCTGCAGCTCCATATTGATATGTGCTGTAACTTACAGTTTACTGTAGTAAGACTTAGGTACCATTATACTGGTTAATTTTTATCTCTCATTTCCTTAAGTTAGTGATGGATGAGGGTTGTTACTCAAGTTCTAGACCTGGCATACATACCTTGGTCTTGTTTATTTACTGTCTTTCTGTTGTGTTTAGGGAAAAGGAACCTATATGTATGTACGCTTTCAGCTCATTTCTTGCTGCCTCCTTGATTCAGAGGGGAGAGAAGTGGGGACCTCAGCTAGAAGGCAGACCCCACAGTCTCACCTACCTGGCAGTGGCTAGAGCAGTAAGTGGTTGTAGCAGCCCCAAGGTCTCCTGGAATGCTGGGCTGTCCTCTTCTGAATAGGAGTGAGCCTGCATTTCTCTCAGTAGGTACCAGCAACATGGTGACAGGGGGACAGCATAGCTGGAGAGTGAGTTGTCCCTGAGATGAGAAGGAGGGCTTCTTCTTGTCCCAAGGTTGACAGAGTAGACTTGTGGTTGTCATTAACCTCGCCAGATGTGTCCAGCTGGTTCACTTTCTATCCCATCCCAACCAAACATACTTAAAGTTCAAAACAACACTTACATCATTAAAAGGAAAGTGTTTACAATGTGAAGCCTTAGGCTTTTAGTAATATAAGTCATTAATCTAGTGACAAAGGAAGTGGAGTGTTCTTCCATGGCGTAGTGAATGGGAAAATCCAGACCCAAGATGGATTTTCCTGGGCGCTCCTAAGACTGTAGGATTTGATCCAAGATAGTGATGGAGTAGGTGGATGTCACACTCACCTCCTCCAGGACCAAACTGGAGTTACAACTAAAATATGGAGCAGTCAACCTGAATCACCAGCTGAAGGCTAGCTGAAGAGAAGTCTTATAGCCAAGGATTTACAGAAGAAGCCATATTGAGACTGGTAGGAAGGGTGGTTGTGTGAAACGGGCTGGCCTTGCTTCTGGAGGGATATCTCAGCTGTAGGGGGCTCCCCCTTAAAAGTATGGGGTCTCAACTATAAGTTGGGCTCCCTAGCCCAAGAGCCCAAGAGCACGAGAGCCAGGAATAGGCACCCGCATAATGACTGGCTGTGAAAACCAGTGGGCATTCTGTCCACCAGGGCAGAGAGTCTGCTAGAGACACACAGGCACCCTCTTAATGGGCTAACACGTAAAATCTTGTTTGCAGCCACTACACTGGGCCCCAGCAGAGGGAAGGCAGAGTGGATCAGAGTCGTATGAAGAGAGACTGGGGTTTGTGGCTCTGGGGAAAGAGCTGAGGAGATAGCCCCCATGATACCATGCCACAGACACCATCTTCCTTGGGTGGAGCACCCCCCTCCATAGGGTACCAGCCTGGGGGAAAGCAATAGCTCTGCCCTTTGGACTCCCTGTTGCCCCACCCTTCAGAGCTCCTGCCCTGCTGCCAGAGTCAGCTGCCTAAGTTGTGGTGTGCAAGTCTGGGCAGACTCAGGGGATGTTAGTGACTAAGTTCATGTGGCTTTGGGGCAGAGGCCGTTCCCCTCAACTCTCCTGAGAACCTTATTGGCCCCTCCACCTCATGGGGGGTCCACTAGCCCCACTCTCCAGGCTCCCAGCAGCTCCACTCTCCCAACTCCTGATGGCTCTGCCCAACTCCTGAGGTCTGGGCAGGGGCTGGGACAGACTGATTTCTATATGGCTCTTGGGCAGAGGCCATGCCTCCCACCTTCCCTCAAGTCTGACTGACAACCCCCCCCATTCCAGAAGATCCACTAGCCCCATTCTCCCAACTCCTGGTGGCCCTGCACTGCTTCTTTGGAAAGATAAACAGGATTGACAGACCTTTAACCAGACTCATCAAGAGAGAAAGAGAAAGGACTCAAATAAATAAATCAGAAATGAAGGAGAAGAAGTAACAACTGACACCAAACACAAAGGATTGTAAGAAAATATTATGAACAACTATATGCCAACAAATTAGACAATCTGCATGACATGGATAAATTCCTATAAATATACTTCTTCAAAAACTGAATCAGGATCAGAAGATTTGAACAGACAGATTACAACTGATAACATTGAAGCAGTAATCAAAAAGCTTACAGAAAACAAAAAGGCCTGGACTGGATGCCTTCATGGCTAAGTTTTACCAAACATTCAAAGAAGAACTAATGCCTTTCCTTCTCAAACTATTCCAAAAAATTCAAGGGGAGGGAGGACTCTCAAGCCCATTTTATGAGGCAAACATTATCCTAATTCCAAAACCAGATGAAGAGGCTACAAAGAAAGAAAGTTATAGGCCAATATCTCTGATGAGCATGAATGCTAAAATCCTCAACAGAATATTAGAAAACTACATTTAAAAGAAATACATTTAAAAGGTTGTACATCATGATCAAGTGGGATTTAACATGGGGGATACAAGATCGTTAAAACACCTACAAATCAATAATTGTGATACTCCACATAAACAAAGTAAAGGATAAAGACCACATGATCACATCAAGAGATGCAGGAAAAGCATTTGACAAAATCCAGCACCCATTTATGATCAAAACTCTCAGTGAAGTGGGACTAGAGGGAATGTACCTCAATATAATAAAGGTCATATATGACAAATCCATAGCCAACATCATACTCGAGGGGCAAGAACTATTGCACAAGTGTTTTCCTTATGATCAGGAACAAGACAGGAAGTCCCCTTTTGCTGCTCTTATTCAGCATAGTACTGGAAGTCCTAACCACAGCAGTCGACAAAGAGAAGAAATAAAAGGCATCCAAATGGGAAAGAAAGAAGTGAAAGTGTCATTATTTGTAGATGACATGATACTGTATGTAGAGAACTCTAAAAAATCCACGAGAAAAATACTAGAACTGATAACTGAATTAAGTGAAGTAACCAGATGCAAAATAAATATTCAGAAATTGGTTGCATTTTTATACACCAATAATGAACTATCCGAAAGGGAAAATAAGAAAACAATCTCATTTACAATTGCATCAGAAATATTACCTAGGAACAAATTTAACCAAGGAAGTAAAAGACATGTACTTGGAAAATTATAAGACACTGAAGAAAGAAATTGAAGAAGATACAAATAAGTGGAAGCATATATTGTGTTCATAGATAGGAAGAATTAACATCATCAAAATGCACATACTACCCAAAGCAATCTGCAGATTCAACGTGATTCCTATTAAGACACCAATGGCATATTTCAGAGAAGTAGAACACATTTTCCAAAAATTTATATAGAAACCACAAAATACTCTAAAGAGCCACAGTAATCTTGAGAAGGAAGAAAAAAGTTGGAGGAATCATGTTTCCTGATATCAAACTATATTTTAAGGCCATAGTAATCCAAACAGCATGTTACTGGCATAAAAATAGATGTATGGATCAATGGAACAGAATAGAGAGTCCAGAAATAAATTCATGCTTTTATGGTCGATTAATATTTGACAGAACAGGCAAGAACATACAGTGGGGTAAAGATAGTTTATTCAGTAAATGGTGTTGGGAACTTTGGACAGATACATGCAAAAAAAAAAAAAAGAAAAGAAAGAAACTAGACCACCTTTTTAAACCATACCCAAGAATAAACTGAAAATGGATTAAAGACTTAAGTGTTAGACTCAAAACCATAAAACTCCTAGAAGAAAACATAGGCAGCAAAATCTCAGGCATTTCCCATAGCACTGTTTTTTTCCTCTTATATCTCCTTGGGCAAGGAAAACAACAAACAAGTGGAACTACATCAGACTAAAAAGTTTTTGCACAGCAAAGAGAACCTTCAGCAAAACGAAAAGACAAACCACTGAATGGGAGAACGTATTCCCCAATGATACACATGATAAAAGGTTAATATCCGAAATTTGTGAAGAACTTCAACTCAACACCAAAAGTGTAGAATAATCCAATTAAAAATGAGCAAAGGAAAAAAATTGGGCAAAGGACCTGAATAGATACTTCTTCAAAGAGGATATAGAGATGGCCAATAGACATATGAAAAGATGCTCGACATCACTAATCAGAGAAATGCAAATTAAAACCACAATGGGATGCCATCTCACGGCTGTCAGAATGGCTGTCATCCATAAATCAACAAACGGAACTGCTGGTGAAGATGCAGAGAAAGGGGAACGCTGCTGCACTGTTGATGGGGACGCAGATCGGTGCAGCCACGGGGGAAACAGTATGGAATTAACTCAAAAAATTAAAGGTGGAACTGCTTTTTAACCCAGCAATTCCATTTCTGGGAATATATCTGAAGAGACTGAAAACACTACTACAAAAGAATATATGTAGCCTTATGTTTATTGCAGTGTTATGTACAGTAGCCCAGATTTGGAAGCAGCCCAAGGGTCCATCAGTAGATGAGTGGATAAAAAAGCTGTGGTGCACTTACATAACAGAATACTACTCAGCTGTAAAAAAGAAGAAAAGCTTACCTTTTGTGACAGCATGGATGGACCTGGAGAGCACTACGCTAAGTGAAGTTAGTGAGTCAGAGAAAGACAAGTACCATATGATTTCGCTTATATGTGGAATCTAATAAATAAGACACACTAACAAAATAGAAATGGACTCATAGATAGAGAACAGACTTAGAGCTCTTAAAAGGGAGGGGTATTACAGGGTTCAGAGAAAAAAGTAAGAGGATTAAGCAAAGAAAAAACTTAGACACAGACAGCAGTATGGTGATTACCAGAGGGGAAGAGGGTTGAGGGGAGGTAGAAGAGGGTGAAGGGGGATAAATGGTGATGGAAGGAGACTTGACTTGGGCTGGTGAACACACAATACAATATACAGATGATGTATTTAGAATTGTACACCCAAAACTTATATAATTTTATTAACCAATGTCACCCCAATAAATTCAACACAAGTTAAAAAAATAAAAATATAAGTAAAACCCATCAGTTAAAAGAAGGAAGGAAAGAAAACAGAAAATTCCTTACTTATACTAGGGAGTTAAATTTAAACGCTTGCTTTAAAACATTTAAATAACATCAAATCAAATAACATTCTCCAAGATTAGAAAAAGACATTTGAAAGTCATTTCATACTACAGCCAAAGGAAAGGCGTAGTACTGTCTCTTAATACTGAGCAGATCATGAAAGACATTCTGAAAGCCATTTGAACGACTATAGGTGTTTAAGTAGCATTTACAATTTCTTATTTATGAAAATGCTCCCAAAGTATGTTTGTGAGCTGAACAGAGTACCAACGATGTGTTTTTGTATTTGAAGTCCCTCTAGAAAAGGTTGAAGAATAGAGAAATTCCCTCCTCAAAACATACATGTAAAGCGATAGATCTAGATCATTGACTGGTTAAGAGGGAAGCACCCTTAATCCCAGCTTCTTTTTTTCCTTTGTTTCTCATGGACACCTTGTCTCCCCGAATAGCTCGGTCACCAGCCCCAGCTGAAATACCTCGAACAGGCTGAGTTTGTTCAGGCCTCTGTTGCTGCTTCTGATGAGACCCTGTGTGGTGTCTCTGGGGGGTTGACAGTTCGCATTTCAGACTCACCTGGTACGGTGTCATTTCTTCCTCTCATTCAGAGTCTTTCATTTAGGGCACTTTTGGGGGTTTTGTGGCATCTTATCACTGTGAGTATAGCTCTGTGAACCATTTGCCTAAGTTAAAGTATTGTAGTTTGGAAAAATGTTGTTCAGTTTAGAGGGTTTTAATGTGTCACAGTCAATAAAACTTAAGATTACACTGGAGAGCAGGTTTCCTTCCAAAGGCTCTGTCTGCTGCTAAAATGCTCTGTCCATATACTTTTAGTAGCAGTTCAGCCTTTTTTCTGGAATTAGTTGGTATATCTTCTTTATATTCTTCATTATTTATTAGTCTTACTTAGCTAATGATTTCAGTTCTGTCTCTCAGGGAGTGATTAAGTCTGGGTGAAGCTTATTATTTTAAAGTATACATTACATGCCACAGAAGAGAACTGTCCTAGGGAAAGGGAGGGTCGGGCCAGCAGGGTAAAAACACAGTAACTCTGTTCAGGAGTCCCCAGAGACCTTGACTCATGTTATTAAAGAAGTAATGACATTATGACTAGTCATTCTTCTTATTCTTCTTATTCTTAGAAACTGGTAATTATAGAACACTTAACCCGAATCGTACAATTTTAATCATTGGGAGGTACATCATAAAAGATCGAACGAGGGCCTGTTCTTCCTGTCACCATCATAATTTATATTGTAAAAGATCATTGAAATTGGCTTTCAGTTTTATGCTGTGACTTTTACAAGCGTTTGCTTCCTAGCCCTGCGTGGCAGAGATTCTGTGGCACAGCATGGGAAAGCGAGGCTCAGAGAGGTTGCCCATCTTCCCTTGCGGCACTAGCAAGGTCCCACTGTGCTTTGTACAGGCTCACATTGTCCTGTTTTGCTTAACTGATCACTCTTGGAATTTCTGACCTAATCCCTTTCCTGTATTTTACTTCCCCTTTCTTCTCTACCCATTTTCAATGCTGCCTACTTATTTATCGTTTTACATAAAATACGCCTTTTAATATATGTACCTGTGCCTTTTTATTTTATAAATGCCATGTGTTTGGCACGAAGGCTCATGGTAGCTGTGCTCTGCATCCTCTGTTAGAATCCACCAGTGGTGGCCCATTTATCCTTAATCTTCCTGACTAGACAGGCGAGTCCCTGTTATGTTGGAGGCTTCCAAGGGTAAGCTGTTAATTCTTTGTGTGTTGTAAATGTCCAGCTACAGTATGGGGGAAAAAAAAATTGAGCCTGGCACGGAATTTGTTCCTTTCTAAATTTAACGTATTCTTTCCTTCTTAGTTGACTTTTAAATGTCCATTGCTTATTCCTTTATCCTCACTTTGTTTCTCCCCAGAGTGACACCCCTTTCCTCCCAGAACGTGATGATTCATCACGGCCAGGCCCAGGAGTACGTGCTCAAGCCCAAGTACTTCGCAGCCCAGAAGGTGCTCTCGGGGGAGCAGTCCACGGAAGGTTCGTTCCCTTTCAGATTCGGGCAGGATCAAGTCTCCGCACCTTTCCAGTGTGAGTATCCGTTCGCCGGTCGTCTCTCTAAGTGTTGGTATCACAGTCTGAAAACACTGTTTTTGGTTTAGATGACTTCAGTGTGTCAGAGGAGATAAAATTTAAAAAATCATTTAAAAAAGCCCCACATCAGTTCTTAAAATAGCCAGACATGAGCACCGTTTCCTTACTCCGAGGAAAGGCAGCCTTCTTGGATGTTGCAAAAGAATGTGAAGTGAGTGGCCTGCCTGTAATTCTGTTTCTGCAAGACGGTTCCATGTCTGAGACGTACTCACTCTAATTTTAGATGCAGTTATACGCCTGACATGTTTACATTGATACAATATGCATTGAGCCAGCCAGGATTCCTCCCCGGCGACGTGTCTGCAACGCCCCGAGTTTCTTCTCCGAGCACACCTCCCGCGGGTGTTTGTCTGTTCGGAGGTCCGCTTCTGAGTGCGTCAAACAGATGGCGGGGCAGCGTTTCCTCTGGGTTTGTAAAGAGCCATTGTATCGGTGGCCAGCTTGGTTAATATCGCACTATGTGGGGAGCTCAAGGACAAGCCCTGGCTCCGAGGGTGGGGAATGTGATGATTTGTGGTTTAGGTATTACAGAGTGTCTCCTGGCAGCATCTGGAGAAAGCGTTCTGGAGGGAGGCGGCAGACCATTCAAAGGCAGGAGCTAGACACGCACGCTCGTTGCAGCAGCTTCCTGCTCGGTCTCACGTTGACGGATTGCCGGCACCATAAGTTATGAAAGAGAATGCCAGTTGTGAGCTTGAAAACAACTGTCTTTCACCACCAAGAGTCATGCATAGTTGAGATAGAATTTTCACTACCGTTTGGCACTTCCGAGATCTCTCTCTGTGTGGATTTGATTCCCTGGGCCCACCCCCGCCTTCCAGAACTGGTCACTCTTCTAGAATGATGGGTTCTTCCCTTAGAATGGGTCACTTGATAAAAAGCGCATCAAATAGAATACATATGCATCCCGCTTTGCATCTTGTGAGAAAATTCTGCTCAGGGACCTGAGGCCAGGACCCCCAGAGCAGAAGTTTGATGAGGTTTATTAGGATGATAAGGAAGGCAAGCCCTGCCGATTCCAGAGGAGGAGGGATGGAGAAATCACAGCTGGTTTCTTTGCCCTTCAGGCCAGACAGCTTCACATCATGCACAAACGGTGGGTGTGTCCACCTTGTTGTAAAGACCCTTTAAGTGGTTCACAGTCTATTCTGTGTGAAGATCCCTATTCAGTGCATGTGGTACCTTTTCTAGTCGTAATATGGTTGAGGAGGTGAGGGGGTTAAGAAGTACAAATCGGTAGTTACAGAATAGCCGTGGGGATGTACAGTACAGTGTAGGAAATGACCCAGGGACAGGAACAGTAGCGTGGGGATTGCCCGAGAGAGTGGGGGGGGGTGCTGGGTGGAGGGGACAAAGGGGGAAAGATTGGGACAACTGTAATAGCATAATCAATAAAATATAACTTAAAAATATAAAAGAGGTACTTCTGATTTCCTTGGGATTTTGTATAGATCATATATTTTTTAGAAGCATTCCCCAATTACAGTGGGATGGGAAGAGAGTTTTTGAAAGCTTATGATCCTGCGGATAGAGAAGAGAGTTTCTAAGTACACAAAGGTATGGGGAAGAGACGGTCTGAGAATCACCGGCATTCAGACTGGAGGCTAGACTGTGGTTTTGGTTTCTTACCGATGATTTGTTATTGGAAGGAAAATTCCCACTGTGTATGTATATATTTTAAACTCTCAAACTTTTGTTGAACTGTCTTCTGAAAGATGAAATTATATTTTAGAAGAATGTGTAGATAAGTTCCTTATCTGTATTGTCCATAAATTTCCCACCCATCCTGTTTCAATGTAGTTTCTCCATAGTTGGGAGCTGGTAAAATAATTCAGACTAACACATGAACACAGTGATGGACTTACTTCTCTGCTCACCAACCCCCTTGCCCACCCCCACCCCCCCGCCAGAAATTGGCGGGCATTCAAAAAAAAAAGGCCCAGGAACTAACAAGCAGGCATATAGAAGGGCCAGGAAAGGAAATGGGGCTATTTTTTGCTGAGACCAGACCTCTACTGAAAGCTGGAGGGCTAATGGGAAAGTTTTAAAAAGAGGTAGTTTGGCAGGACTATTAGGATACTAAAATAGCAAAACGGAGTAAGAACAACAATAGAAAGATTAAAACTAGAAAGAAGGCAGGAGTCATAATAAAGATTGAAAAGTAGTAAGTGTCCCGACGTCCAACTTTGCATTGGATGAAAAGGAGCCCCCACGGAAACCTGACATGTACCAGAAAGGAGAGGGAGTCTGAGCAAGAGCAGAAACTCGGTCTTCTTTTTCATCGTCATAGAACAGAGCAAACGCAAACCGACAAAACTCCTTCTCCTGAAGGACTTGAAACTCTGACAAAAGGAGTAGATAATTCTGGCTCTAGAAAAATAGGAGTGTTGTGATGAATCTCGGGGTGAAACTGAGGGCCTTATTTGTGCTAACTGTGTACTGTCATTACTTCGAGGAGCTAGGGGGCTAGAGAAAACATTTCATTTGGCAAGGAAACAGGCGTTTGCCCTCTTTAAGTGGGATACAGAAAAAACAACCTGGCCTACAGTAATTACCAGTTGGCAAGTGTAATATTCCCTCGAGGGCAGTCATAATGATGTATTCCCTGAGCTGTAAGCATTGTGTAACTTAATTAGCTTATAATAGGAGGAGGCAGCAACACTCCAAGCCCAAAGGAATAAGGATTTGCTGTTGACACCTGGCAGGCCAAAGGAGAGTGGGTCAGAACGAGCAGGAAGAGGATGAGGATGGGGATGATGGGTTCCATGAAGCAAAACGTGGTCACGTGTTAACTCGAACACTGTAGGTAAAACACACTAGACAGGGAGACACCAGCTGTCGAGTTGCCAGTGAGATGTTCTCTGTTGGGAGGAATAAACGTTTGTGGAGTTTCCCCAAGTTTCGGTGACGTAACTCACCATCCCTGTCCCATGTGCGTCCACTGCTTTTCCTGTTTCCATTCTGTGTACTCGTGGGCCTTCTGAGTCACTTCCTGGGTCACTGGACCTTCCAGGTTGGGTGGGCTCTGGTTACTGGACGTCCCCTCTCTAGTGATAATAACAGGGTGCCGCTTTATTCACTGGTCTTGGCAGACTTTAATTGGCAGGAGTATCACCTGGGGCAGAGGTCCATAAACTTTTCCTTAAAGGACCTGATAGTAACTACTGCAGGCTTCACGAGCCAAGACTCAAATTGAAGATGCTATATATAGGTACTTATATAACTATTTAAAATGTAACCATTTAGAAATGTAAAAATAATTCTTAGTTGGCAGGTTTTAAAAAATCAGGCAGCTAGCTGGATTTGGCTCAGGGGCTGCAGTTTGCCAGCTGCTGACCTAGAGACTCACAGTCTCTCAGTCTGCTAAAAATATCTAGGTTTTGGACCTGGTTGGTACCTGGAACATGACACTTGAACCCTACCCAACTGTCCTTCGTGGTCACAGCAGCCCACCCTCCTCACTGTGAAAATTCTCAGATATATCTCCACTTAGTTTGAAGGCAGCCAGAACGATGAGGAAACCAATGATAAGACTTACTCATCTGGTGGCAGATGAGTCTAATTCCCTTTAATGATAGAGGGACAGGCCACAGAGCAGTTGGGAAAGTTTATTATAGAAAACCTTTTGATATTGATGGAAGTAACATCTTCACTGGATCAACCAGTAACTGCCATACAGTGGGACTGAATCCCATTAAGATGTCACTGGAGTTCCTCAAAGCATTACACATAGAGCTCCTATATGGACGAGAAATTCCACTCCTAGACACATGCCCAGTAGAATTGGAAATATACGTGTACACAAAAACTTGTATTCACATGTTTATAGCAGCGTTATTTATGATGATCGAAAAGCCAGAACAGCCAGAACACCCACCAGCTGATGGGGGATAAACGGAATGTGGTGCGTCGTACAAGTGGCTGTTCAGCCGTAAACGGGAATGAAGCACCGGTGCACGCCACACCGCGCGTGAACCTTGGAAGCAGAGCACACACAAAGAATCTAGACACAAAAGAATCCAGATCCCATAGTGTGATTCCACCTGAATGAAATGTTCGGAATAGGCAAATTGTACGGGATGTCTGCACAGAAAGGGAGTATATTTCTTAGTGGTTGCCAGGGCCTGGGGAGAGGGGGGTGGGGAGTGATCGTTGATGGGTAAGGAGTTTCTTTTGGGATGATGAAAGTGTTATGCAATTAGATGGTCATCATGGCTTCATAAACCTTGCAGATTTCCCAAAAGCCATGTTATGTTAAAAATAACATGAAAATACGTACAACATTATTTCCAAATAGGTAGATATAAAAGGTTCAAGGAATGGAGTTCATTGGCTCTTAGAAGTCCTAAAGGTGGTGTGGGGTAGAGGGGTCTTCTTTGTCCAGTATCTTCTTTGGTGGCTTCTAGAAAAGAATTGAGTATGTAAACCAAATTCTGTCACGCTTGGTGTAGCAGTATTTTTAACACAGAGGAAGAAGAAAGGTTGAAATGACATGATAACATTTGAAAGGCAATCTTACAAAAACAGGCAGTTGAGATTATTAGAATACCATATGCTCAGGAACAACCCCAAATAACTCACGCAAAAAGACATTAGCTTGGCGCAGCCTTCTAGAAGGAGACCTCGAGGGTCGTCAGTGTCCACAGCGGAATATCTGCTGTTGCAGTAAAAACAGCAGGGGATCGTTGAGAATGTTAAAACCAGAAAATTACATTTCTGTTACGGACTGCGGTGGAAGGGCTGTTTGTATCACGAGGGTTAACCGTACTGGAGAGCTCACTGAGGTAGAGTGTAGTTCCTCACGAAGGAGGTCTTTAGGATGGGCAGCCATACCCACGTAACGGAACGGTTCCCCAGACGGCGGGCTCCCAGGCGATGCCGAGTCCTAGAGCTCAGAGACTGGGGAATCCCTGATGGAGTTCCTCACCTGCTTCGTCTCTTTTTCTGTCCTGTCTCTTTAGTGTCTGGGAATATTTAGAAGTTTAAACTTTTCAAAATGCAATTTCTCATTGCCAATTCTAGTTGCTTTCCTATCAAGATGGACTTAGCTTTTAAACAGGTTATTTATATTTTAAAGTTGTCTTCCAGAATGCTAGTTCTTTAAGTTTAATGAAGTCCGCATTTCTAGTTTCAGGAAAGGCAGATGTCCTCTTTGATAGACTGCCTTCCTCAAGGTTTTTAAACCGACACAAGTCAGACTGTTAAAAGAATTTCCCAGTTCCCTCTCTGCTGTGCCGAGGGACGAAGAGAGTGAGCGCTGGCATTGCAAACACGTGGCACTGTTAAATTACAAAAAGAAGATAGCGTGAGCCCACGTTTTATGTTTACGTAAAGCGTAGGACATAATCTTTCTGCTTCCGGAAGCAGCCACAGTGGTGCAGGAATCACGTACACGGCCCTCACTGGGCCACTTCTGGCAGCAGAAAACCTTGTCCTGCCCGCACTGGGACCACAGGGGACATCTCTTATCCCTGGATGTGGTGGTTTGTGCTGACCTCTCCCAGTCCTTGCAACACACCAGTCAGCCCAGCAGCCAGTCATGGGGCTCTGCCCTCTGAAGACAGAACAGCCTCCCGGCTCCCAGGTCTGAGCAGGAGGCTTGTTGCCCAAGTCCCTGCAACCAGGTCTGGCCTGACCACAGTCCATCGTCCCAGATGTGGACCCTTTAGGCACTAGACCCCTCTTTACCCTTTGACCGACACCATGGTTAAATGTGCTAGCATTAGCCTCCGGCTGTGTTCACACTGACGTGAAGAAGCATAAGACATGAACGCATCTCAGGGTTTCATGACAAATAGTGTATCTCCCTTTGCAAGAAACTAAGCTCATGTGTCTGGTGTGAAGATTTCCTGTGGTTGCAGATTATACAACAGAGAGGTTACCAATCTGTCTTCCCGGTTGCCCTGACCGAGAGGAGTGATTGGTTCTGCACAGAATTAGAGGAGACATCCAAGATATTTGCTTTGGCAAAACAAATCTGAAAGTTAGCAGATAAAGGCAGTATTTGGCCTGGACAGCTCTGTGCTTATGCCTGCCTGTTCCAGGAGGTGGGCAGACAGTGATTAAAGGCTCTGGGTCCCCAGGGGCAGTTACCTCCGAAGGGAAAGTGTCTGTGTACATTCAGACCTCACCCCCCCCCCCCGCCCCATCATGGAATAGGAGTTGACTGCAGAGTATAGAAGACCAAATTCATCCTCTGCTTACTGGCCTTTTGCAAAAGAGGGGAGAAACTTTGGAGTGGCAACTGGCTAAAGGCAAACAGAGCTGTAACAAGTACAGATGAGAACAGTTGGAGACAAATTCTTATGTGCAGGGTGAACTGCAAGTAGGGAGCTCTTCACAGAGGAAACGGTTTGAAAATGGTGATGAGGAAGAGTGTGGTTCTAAGCACCACCTTCCCCTCTCTCTAAAAATAAATAAACAAAATCTTAGAAAAAAGTATTTGGGAAAGGTTAGCACTGGGCTTTGCTGAAGCTTCAGGAGTCCGGAATCCTTTGAAGGACGACAGGGCATTACCTATTGCGGAGCAAGTTCCGTGTGTGGTCTGGTCAGGAGCACTGTGCCTCGGCTGGGGGGCGAAGGTGGGTGGTATGTTTTACGCAGGCGCAGTTTTACGCAGTTTCATCCTGTCCCAGTCGGGAAAGGTACGTGAACATGACCACCCTGTCTGCATCCTGATTGGTCACACACAGTTGAAGCTAGTTGGGGAACAGTGGACATAGATTGATTATAAACACTTCCAAGAAGCTTATCCAGCAATATGGAAACAACCAAGGAGGAAAACCCAGAGTGAAGAATTATGTAATCTACATTCCCAAGGGCCCAAGATTTCATAATAAACAAACCAACCAAACCGGGGATATTTCTGGGTGTTGAGACTGAGTTCAAGATATTGAGAAATAAACACTGCATGGCTCCAAACCATTCCGTGATCAGAATGTGTTCTTTCTAGGGGGAAATAACACATATGAATTTGCAGGTTTCCTGGAAGATACTACAAAGCAACATTTGGTGGTGGGGGGAGAAAGCTTGCATCTGAAAAAGAGAAGAGATGGTACTTCCTCAGCCTTAGCTTTTGTGGGGAGGGGCAGGAAGTGAGGACTTTACTTGATTTTACTTCTGAGTGGGAAGATAGTTTCTAGGGAATTAATCCCTATTACAGTTGAAATGATAGTTTTGATTCAAAATAAACAAGACTGCACAGAACACTGCTCTGAGATGTTTTGAAGAGAAAGTGAAATGCCTTGTCCTTTTGGGTGTTTGTGTCCTTGTAGAAGGGTCCTCTTAGCTTTGAAAATGACTGCCTTGGGGTGAGGGTGCCCCCTCCCCCCAACCCCAAGGTAGAGACCTCAGAACCTTTCTTACATTTTTATGCAACATTTCTTTAAAAAAGACTTTTTGTTGTAATTGTCTGTGATGTTAATTCTGCATTATTTTTCAGTACTTACTTAGTATTAGCTCCCAGTGAAATTGAAATGTAAATAAACCGAAGCCCAGCTGCTCCTGTTCCCTTTACTCACACGCGTCTGGAGGAGGAGACCTTTCTTTCCTGAGAGGTCCTAATTGCAGTGTCGCTATATTTGAGTCACTCTCTGACAGGCAAACCTGAAGTCATGAGATATACAAGTTTATATGGATAATGTACATATCTGTATATGCACACCATGCGTGTGAATTTGATCCCATATAAATCTGTGTATTATTTAAGCAGTCACTTTTGGGAACTTCTTTTTTATCCACATTAAAAAAATTACTTATAGCTCTAACTGCACTTCACAAGTTTGTTCTTTCAAGGCTCCAGCTTTTTTTTTTTTTAAACCAAATAAAAACAATGTAAAAGGCAGTGGTTGCTTTTGTGAAACATCTCATCATTATTTGAGAATCCCTGTATCCTTGAAACAGATTAGAAAGCTTTGGTGAGAGAGAGAAACGCACCTGTGGAGCAGGTGAGAGGGTGGTGAGCTGTTCCCTTGGTTAATGGCCTCCGGGCTTCTTGGGTGGGATTGCCGTCTGGAACCACATGCCCTGGCAGCTGTTGCTTTAAAGAACCCCACTTCCTGGCTACAGGTGCATCTCACGATCACACCACCCCCTCAGACTCAGGCCCAGCGGAAAACAGAGCTCTTCCTCCCACACAGTCACATCTTATTGATGGGTAATTTTCTTCCCCTCCCTCTCTGGCCATCGCTTCCCTGTGGGTATAGTGGACTTTTCCATCCCCTTGAATTTGACCTTGGCCATGTGACTACTGCAGTGTGGGCGAAATGGTAATGTGCCAGTTTCGAGCTTCAAGAGGACTTGTCTGATTGCATTCTTCCCGCCTATGGTGGAAAAGGCGTGGATCAGGTCTGCTGCCTTGCCAGCTCCTTTCACATCCACAGCTTTTCTTAGATGACCGTATCAGTGGGGCAGAGAATTTACTTTCCAAAGCAATCTGGAGAAGTCAGTTGTTGGTTTCGGTCGAGTAGATGATACTGTTTTAATCAGACAGGACACATACAGGCAAAAATGCTGTTCTGGGTGACCTCCCTTTCTTGCCACAGTAGACTGAAAATTGGGTAGATCCTTGACTCAAGGAAAACCTCTCTTGAGCTGGCCAGCTGCCTCTAGGGTGGGATGATATTGATGAAATTAGATGAATCAGACTCCCTCAAGGAATTTGTAAGTTACCGTTGCACACTAGGCAGCTAAATCAGAGGTAGAATACCAGGTAGAAGCAGAAACAGCCAGAGAGAAGCTCCGTATCATGTTAGTGTTGCGTACGAGACTGCATTTCTGCAGCATTTTCTGTAAAGGGCTGGGAATAGGGCAACATGTAATGTTGGGGCTAAAAGTACTTTGGATTCATAATATCTTCCCACTTGCTGAAATATGTCCTAGTCTTCAGGAGGTCTAGCTTATATGGCTGGTTGTTCCTGGGTTTTCTTGAGACTTTTACCTCCCGTATTGCTGCGCACAGCTTTAAGACACCATCCCATCCCTTGAGATAACGCGCACCCCTCCCAGCGTGTGGTGGGCGAGGACCCCAGCTCACACGCGTTCTGTTGGTTCCCTTCCCTCTAACAGCTGCATGTCCCAATAGCTCAGAGCCCCAAAGATCGCCTCTTAGAGAAACCCCAGCTGCTTTCGTTCTTTTCTTCACTCCTTTTTTTAGCTCTCACCCCAGTCCACACCCCTTCACTTCTAAGAAAGCTGAGGGTGGGTTGGCAGATGGACAGAGGGGGTGGGTGGGTCGATTCCATCATTTCCCAAGATCACCCAAACACTTCGAGAATTGCTCTGCCTCGGCATTTATTCATGTTTGAGTACCCATTTGGATTTTGAACAGAGCATGCTCAGGTCTCAGGGGTTCTTGCTTACATGGGGCGGAGAACGTCCGGTTTCAGTTCGGCAGCACGGACAGGAACCTTTTCAAGAAGACTCCCGGCACCCCATGGCGCTTCCGGTTCATCCATCATCCTTGTTGGTGTGGGTCGTCGGGCAGCCGCAAGGGGGCGTGTGTGTAAATACGTATCAGACGCCGCCTGCCATGTCTCAGACATGGAAACATAGCAGAATTGGATGCCTCTTTTTAAAGGAGTTTGCAAAAGGCTCTTAGTGGAGAATATGATTTGTAATGTTTCTTGTCCGAGATCCCAGTTTCCAAACCACACCTTAATATACCTCAAGAACATGTAATGTGTATTTTTAAAAACTTCTAAGGGTATTGTAAATTATCTTCTTGTCTCTGAAGATCGGGTAATTAGGAAATTTGGACATAGGCTCATTTGTCCCCATCAGGAACACTACGTAGTTCCATTTTCCTCTTTATTGAGCACTTACTGTGTGCCAACCCCTGTACTGACTGCTGTGTACTAATTCATTGTTATAGTATCAGCACATTATTTGACTATTGAAAATATACCCTGCATGTTATTCATATAAATGTGTTAGGAATCAAAAATATAATGAGTTAAAAGTTGCCACAACAGATCTTATTTATTGAAAAGAGTGCTATGTTAGCTCTGTGTAAGTTACTTTTAGGTGAATACAAAGCAAAATCTGACTATATTTTAAAAACTTGTCAACTTTTTTATATGCAGGACTTTTATGACAATAACGTGTTTTAAAAATTATCCAAATACAGAGCTTCTGGCAAGAATTGTTTAAGTTAACAAAAATTATTCAAATGCAAAATTAGCCTTTCTAGTAAGTGGGTTTCTACTGCTGGTTGAAATCCATTTTGGTACCTTTCAATGATGTCAAGCAATAAGATCTTGTCTGGAAATCATGTAGAAACCAACATCCACAGGAGAATTTTACTTTTTTCTGCAGTCTTGAATAATATGTAGGATCACGAAAGCAAACATCTTGAGGTGAAATTTTCCCTTATTTAGAAGCTCTTGTGGGTTTTTCTATGTAATATATCATGAGGGAAATGTCACTATTAGTTGAGTTTTTCTCAGTTGCTCCACGAAGAGCTGACCACATGTAACAATATCCTCTTGTATTTGCATAGTGTTTAACAGCTTATGAATTATGTCTTTGCAAATTATTTCATACGGTCTCTGCCGTGATCTTGCGAGTTAGATGGGTTGGATGGCATTATTCTGTGTGTGTCCTGGGAGTGGTTTCACTGTTCCAGCCTCATTAAACCTCTGAATATGAGTTTTTCTGTCAAATAAAAGTCTTAACACTTATTCCACAGGACTGTTGAAAAAGTGAAATGAGATGTAGGATATGGTAACTCTAACAGCCCAACACGTAGCATGTGCTCAGTCTATGTGTGTTTTTCTCCCTTGTTCATCGTTCCCAAGTACGTAGCATTATCTAGTTTTCCTAGTAATGCTCATTGAAAGTATAGGAGAGGCACTGAAATGGTGAGGGAAGAAAAGCAAGGGCTTGTATTGAAATCCTAGCTCCACTGTTTCCTAACTAAATGGGCGTGGTCAAGCTTCTGATGCAAAGGCTCTGCAGTGTCCCTGTCTGTGAAATGGACGCGAGTGTAACTTACCTGGTTGTGGTGGGTGTTTGAGCTCTGCACCTTAGTGGGCGCTTGGTACACTCGGTTTCATGAGTCCATTCATCATGTAGGCAGTGCCGTGTACATTTAAGAAAGTCCAAAAATTCTGCTCTGTGTTCTCAGAATGTAGACAAAAAGGAGGAGCAGAGGAGGGTATGTTTGTGTTAGCTATCTATTGCTGTGGAACAAATTGCCCCAAACCTTAGTGGGTTAAAGCAGCAAACATCTGTGGTTCAGGAATTCAGAAGTACCTTAGCTGATTCTGTGCTAAGAACTGAGCCGCGGTTCTGGCTCAGTTGCCGTCAGGGTAGCCGCAGGGGCTGCCGTCATGAAGATTTGACTGGGGCTGGCAGATCTTTCAGAGTGGCTCACTCACAGGGCCATCGGCAGGAGACTTCCGGTGTATTGCCGTATAGACCTCTCCCTTGGCTCCTCTAGTGTTCTCACAGCACGGGTGCTGGGTGTCCCCAGAGTGAGTGAGTGACTGAGGAGAGAGAGAACGGGACAGAAGCTGCAGTGCCTTTTATGATCGACTCTCTGAAGTTGCAAACCATTACTGCAGCTGTGATCTGTCCCTGTAGACAAGAGCCACTAAAGACCAGCCCATGCTTAAGGGCAAACAGTTACACTTTACCTCTTGAAAAAAAGAAATATTAAAGAATTTGTAGATAAACTTTGCAAACCATCAGAGTGTTCAACAGGAGAGGCACTATGTCGAGGCGAGTCAAAAGCAGAAGAGGAAGCTGGAAATGAGTAACCTACAAAGAATGAACTGACAGCTGGAAAACTTTCACTGTGTGATTGCATACCAGTAATTCATTTCATATTGGCCAGCTAACATTTTTTAATTTTATTTATCACATGCTTCTGGAGCATAGCTAGATAGAATATGATGACTTTGAAAAAAGGGGTTTTGAGACTGCAATCTTTCCTAAGGATGGGATCTGTTGAATTAGGCAGCCATCCCTTGGGGAGAGAAGTTGAGGCCATTTGATGGAGTCATTAACAAACCGAGCCAGAGAGACGTTATGCCGTGGGGAAGAAGAAGTGACAGAGCCGTATTCTGCAAGCTTGGATATCCCTGGTCTTGTAGCTGTAAACTACGTCAGAGATTTCAGAATGCCAGTTTTCTTCTATGTAACTAATTGCTTCACCAGATCAGATCTGAAAGTTGTTTGGGCAGTTGCAAAAATATTCATATCTTCAACCTCCTTAGTGCTTCTTAAAATCAAGCGTGTTCAGATGGTAATATTTTTGTTTGCTCTGGATTTTCGTTGCCTATGTGAAGGGATTGGACTCCCTGGGGGGCACATCAAGGTTTCCACTCCTGGCCCGGCCGCCTCCGTGGCTCAGAAGGCTTGTACAGGGAGCAGGTGTGCGTTTCCTTCTCTGCCCTGTCTTTTGACTTTTTTCCCTTTAAAGCAGAATTTAAATTTTATAAAATGCAATAGGTCGTTTTCTTCCTTATGTCTGCCTTTATTGTGAGAGGGACGAGTCCCCTTATGAAGATAAGGGAACCCTTGACAGCATTCGCTTTGCTGCAGTTTTGTGACTTGCAGGTGTTAGTGGTCCGAGGAAAAGTCACTCGTCTGCCCTTAGGCAGTGGAATTCTCGTGTATCCCCAGCCTGAGCTCACACCGCCTCGGGTCACTTGTCTTCACTGCCTCCCCCTTACTCTTTCCTGTGTCCTTCACCTCTCACCACACACCCCTCCCCTCCCCAAAGAGAGGAGACTCACCAGGTGGCATGTCTGTTATGAACAGACAAGGAGGATAAGAATATAAACTGTTTTCTTTGGTTTGACTGAGGCCAAGGGAAGGTTGGAGCAGCAGAGAGATGCACATACATGGAAGTCTGTGCAGGGCCCAGTAGTACAGATGGAGGGTTGTCATGTCCGGTCATGCCGGGGGTGCTGAGAAGGTAGTGTTAGTTGCCTCAGAAGGGTAAAAGGTAGAGGAGAGAGGAGGGAAGCGTTTCCAGGAGCAGGAACTGCGTGTGAAGGAAGCAGGTGCGTGAGTGAGGACGGCCGGCGAGTTCTGCCCGGCCCGTGCCCGGCCTGTCTGCGGGGGAGGCCGCCGGAAGGCAGGCGCGATCCGGTCTAGATGGCGAGGGGCCCTGATTTTTTTTTTGGAAGGAGTTGGATTGGGTGAGAAATGTTTGTCAAAGCAATGATGTAGCCTATGTGGAATCCTCCTTCTCAGAATATCTGGTTGAGATAAGCTGGGACCCTCATGAGAAATGGCCCCCACTCAGCCCCGCTTGTGACCGTGTCATGAGATCTGCTCCTGGGTGAACGCACAGCTCAGTAGATCTCTGCCCTGTCCGTCAGCCTGGCTGCTCCACACTACCAGCAAACAGATGTTATTTATGGAAATGGTGAGTGACAGGCCGAGAACAAACGCCTCCATTTACTGCTCTTTAGGAAAACAACAAATGTGGGGATAAATAAATCCTGATTCAGTTCCAAAATTAAGGGACAGAACATTTCAGTCATGTGAAGTGCATCTAACCCACTTTTTCTGTAAGGAGCCCGTGCAAACCAGCCAGACTGAGGGGGTGTTAGAGAAGGAAGAGAGGTGTGTGTTCACGGCTCAGACGCTTGCTCTGTTCACTCAGGGACAGTAGTGGCGCCTTCCTCTCGTCGGTGGTGCTTCAGCCTCTCCCCCAGGACCGTGGTGTGGTATCGAAAGCTCCGTTGCTGCCATTAGAACTGGCATAGGTTCTTAATGGAGGTAGGGATTTTCACATGGAAAAAATACACCTTTTAAATGGTATTGCTCCCTTTGGAGACACTCTGACAGAGAGTAACATCTTGAATGGTGATGGTTAAAAAAAAAAAAACAATCCATGGCAAACTCATTTAACCCTCTCCTGAATATGGTTCCCATGACTGGATCCATACTCTAGATCCAGGCGGAAGATTGCATTGGCAACTTGGAACCGAGAAAGTAGGTCCAGTGAGTTCCCTCTCCTTCCCAGACTTCCTTCTTTGCCTCTTTTTTAACCTATGAACTGGTTTACGTGCTGTCATCTTGGGGTATGTTTCTTTGTAATATAGCATGTCACACCCCATGGTTCCATGCTGACGGGATGGCAACAGTAGGGTCTCTGGTGCTCAGGATTAGGAGCAGAGGAGAGAGCCCAGATATGCTGTAGACGCGTGAGGTTTTGAAGTCGCATTGAAGATAGCACTACGGGAAACCTGGTGCAGTTTCAAGGCCACCAGGACTGTCCCCATTGCTGCCTCTGGTTGTGGTGCCATTCCCAAGGCTGTCTCCCCTTTCCTGAGACTGCAGTCCAGAGCCTGACTCGAACTTCGCTGTGGGTTCCTCATCCACAAACCGAAGCAGCCTAGACAGTTCACTCCCCTCAGGGTCTAGGATGTTAAAGAAAAATAGCTTAGAGGAAAGGTCAAGAAAATGAAAACGTCAAAAAGCCATTGGTTTGTTTGTCTAGTTCTCTGCTTTTATTGCCCACTGTATTTTCTTTCCCCAAACACTGGGTCACATTCTGTTGGTTAAGTAAACTATTTGTTGGGTAGAAGTTAGTTTTTTGATTGTAAAATATATTATACCTTCACACATATTTGATTTTGTTCCAGGAATAAAAAAATAGGATCTTTAAAAAATATTTTTAGAGACATACCCTGGCTGGTGTGACTCAGTGGATTGAGTACCAGCCTGTGAACTGAAGTGCTGCTGGTTCGATTCCCAGTCAGGGCACATGCCTGGGTTGCAGGCCAGGTCCCCAGTAGGGGCTGCACAAGAGGGAGGCACACATTGATGTTTTCCTCTCTCCCTCCCCCTCTCTAAAAATAAATAAATAAAATCTTAAAAAAATATTTTTAGAGAAGGAAACTTACGATGACTGGTATTTAAAGAGGGGAAACTCCAAGGGAAAAAGGAAAGATAAAGTCTCAACATCTTTCAGGTGTACGTTTTGAAGTCCTACTGGGCGCAGCCATGTCTGCATACAGGGCAAGGCTGAAGGTGAGAAAACGTGATTTTAGGTGAAAATCTTAGTTCTTAGCTCTCGAGTCACGGCAAAACAAAGCTTAAATGAGTCAAACAGGAAATCAGACCTGACTCCTGAAGTAAGTGGAAATTAGGGGTGAAGTCTATTATCTTTATTGCTGGATCTCTGCTCAGTTCTTTAGCCGATCTTCTCAAGCGGGGGACCATAATGCAGTTCTCCTTTCGGGGAGTTTTTATGGCCTGGTGACAATTCACATCCGATGGCAGAATCGGAATAGCAGTGTTTTTAATTTCCTAGCTGTTCTTTGCCTGACAAAGGGGGTGGATACTTAGTAAATCACAAATATGTTTATTATAAACTCAACTCCTTACCCACCACGAATTTTATTTATAAAATAAGAGGAAGTTTCCATTATTTGTCAATTTGACTTTTTGCATATTGTGAAATTTTTGGGAGCAAGTAATTGTCTATTTTGCTATTGAGAAGTGTTTGGGAAATTTCTGTTTCCTGTTGTTTACTCACTTATTCTCTCATTGGCATGTTTAATTGAAAAGTTTTACTTTTTGGTGTCACTGGCCATTTTGGGGTAATGTTTTAATGATTTTGGGAAACGTGTTTTGTAATGATTGCAGGCTTTCCTGACTAACAACTGTGCTTTCCCTTGAACTGCAGCTTTCATGGCCAAACATTTCTCTCTGGCAAATACAGCATATAATAAATATATTTTGAGGCTGAAGGTTTCATAGGCACGTTCTGTGTTTTTTAAAACACTACTAACAGTTACCCCATACATAAATATTTGTTATTCAGCTTCCTGTCTGTGAAGTTTTTTTATTGATTTAAATATTTCTTGAGCACTTACTGTGAGACACATGTTGGGTATCCAGCAGTGAGCAGACTCTCATGGAGTTTGTTTTCCGATGACAGTGATCGGACACTCAATATTTGCAGTGTTTTTATAATAAGCAGGAAATGTAAAGCAGGGTATGGGGATGGGTAAGGTGTAGGGGTGTTGCAGTTTTATGTCAGAGAGTCAGGAAAGGCCCTTTGATAATGTGGCATTCTGGAGAAGTCTTGAAGGAGGTGAGGGAGGAAGCTATGGATATCTGGAGAAGAGCGTGCTAGGCAGTGGGAACAGCAAGTGCAAAGGCCCCAGAGAGAGCTGTGCCCAGTATCTGAGGACTAGCAGGGGAGCCCGAGTGAGAGGGCTGGGCAGAGGTGTAGTGGGTGAGGTCCTCACAGCTGTGGAGAGCCTCAGAGACCATTGGCTTGTATTCTGATTGAGTTTGGAAGCCACCCCAGGGAGGAGTGCCGTGATCTTATTGATATGCACTAAAAAGGATGCTGCAAGTGCTGTGTGGAGAATAAACGGTGGGAGGGCAAAAGCGGAAGCAGGACATCTGGCTAGGACAGCGTCAAAATAATCAGACAAAAGATGATGGTGGACCACACCAGAGTGTTGCCATGGAGGTGCTGAGAGATTGATAATTTCCGGAAATAGAGCTAACAGAATTTGCTGCTGTATTGAGTCTCAGGTGACAGACGGTCTGGAATAGACTTGCCATTTTCTGAGATGGGGGAAGGCTTGCAAAAGAATAGGCTTGGATTTGGGTGCATGAAACACTGGACTTCTACCCAGCAGAGCTCCATAAGCAGTTGGATAGTTGGGTTCTTGGACACACACATCTTCAGTAGCCACATGCACACACGAGGGACAGGTGGTCCAGGCTAGACTTCAACATTTCCTATATTGAAGTCTGTAGATGGTACTTAGACCCATGAGCTAGGACAGGATGTTGTCATCCAGGGAGTTAGGAAAGAAAAGAAAAGGCTATAAAGATGGAGCTCAGTGGCCGGGGAGGTGGAAGGGAGAAGCATGAGAGAGGGGGGTCACCTTGAAGCCCAGTGAAGAAAGTGGATTTTATGAAGCAGTGTTCTACTGTCACATAAGCTCAAAGTCTGAGTGAGAAAGAGCCAGAGCATTTGCCATTGGATTTGACAATATGGAGGCCACAGGCACGCTTCAGATGGGTAGCTTTGGTGAAGTGCTGACAGGGAAAGCTGGACTGCAGCGGGTTCGAGAGAGAATGGGAGGGGAGGGAGTGGAGGCAGTGTGTGGAGCAGCTGTACAGGGAGCAGAGTAGGGCCCGGATTTGCAACCTTGTTCAACTCACAGCACACATGAGCTAATGACTGAAATTCTGTAGCACACCAAAATATATATATTTTTGCCAATCTGACAAATGAAAAAGGTATAATTTTGATTTACTCATACTGCACGGCTATTGTTGTGTTGGTTGTTATCATTTTTTTTTTAAATTTGACAGTCTAAGGGAAAAGAGGTCAGTGCCTCTGGCTCGATAGTCGGGTATTGCATGTTTTACAAATTCTTGCAGCACACTGGTGGAAAATCTCCGCAACAGAGCATGATCTGCAATAGAGTGGAATGGGGACAAGGAGCGGTGGGGTCTTCTGGGACAGTGGGAAGTAGTACATTGCAGCACGTTTGCACACTCACAGGAATGAACTGAGAAGGAAGTCTTTGTGTAGGCAGGAGAGGAAGGGGGCCCACTGCTTCAGTGGAGGGGCTGGCCTCAGAAGGACCGCCTCCCTTATGTGGAGGCAGGCGGGACAGCTGCAGATCCAGAGAACCTGGGTAGGCCTGGGTCGTTCCAGCGTCTGTTTTCTCCGTGAAACAACAAGCAAAGTCAGACTTGACTGTGCATGACTAGGTGGCATCTGCATTTCTGCCTGAAGGACTAGTTTGGGGGCTGTAGTTACATTTTCAAACATGGTATACATTTGATCCCTGCTCTTTGATGCGCAGTAAGCAATTCTTTCAGAAACTCAGAACATATCCCAAAATTTATTCTCTTATTAAATGACCTAACATACTCCTCTTCTTTGCCTGTCTATATTGGTCGGCCTCCTGCATGTATGTGTAAGAGAGCGATGAATAGCTGACGTGTAGGTTCCTTCAGTGAATAAATGTTAAGGGAGAATTGAGAGGAGGAGGCTCAGGCGTTGTAATTTACATTGCCAGTGTAGCAACTATTTAAACCCTGTGCCTCTTTGTTTAGTTACTTCTACCTGGAAAAACCTCAAGAGATGGTGCTGGAATGCAGCCCTAGATTATCTGAAGAAGGGCCCACATCGGAACTAGAAATCTCATCCAAGTTCCCTCTGGGAGGGTTTTCCAGGACTGGCACAAGCTGATGAAGTAACAGATTGGATATTCATTTCTCTCTCCATAGCACCTTTCCCGAGGAACACAGCGTATTCTGTGGGCATTATTTTAACAGCCCGGGAGGAGTTACGCAAGCCTGGAGAGCCGAACAATCAAGTCCTGTTGTTCTAAGCATTATTTAATACTTTTATGATTTGTCCTTCAAAGAATTCTTGGCCTTCGGGCAGGCAAGGAACTGCAAGTGGAAGAATTAGCTACTAGCTCGGTTTCTGGTCCACGTGACCGGTGTATGGAATCAGCTCCTACATCTCCTGAAACTGGCCTCAGTGAATGGGCAGGGGGATAGCTTTTAACCACAGCGAGGTTGCTGCTCCCTCCTAGAGGGCACTGCCGCTGCTGCTCGTGGGTCCCGGTTGTTTGAGTTGGATGGTGCCGAAGTGCAGGCGCAGCACTCTGCGTGGATGCAGGGGAGACGGTATTTGTTCCTGACATCCGACGGGAGTCTCGAACTTGTTCTATTTATTTCTTTGGCTGCCTCGGCTTTTGGTCACATCCCCGTCTAATGACTCAAAGAGGGCAACTGTGTTCTTTTCTCGACTGGAGTCCATTTGTCAGGAACCATTTTCACATTTTTGAATATTTTTTTCTCTGTCATTACCGAGGGGGAAGCAGCAATGAAAGCTTTTTATATGGAAAGGGTATCGGCTTCCCTTCCATCCCCGCCGCCATTCGCTCTGAATATCTGTGGTTTGTTTTACGCCGTGTGCCAGCGCCTCTTCTTGGAGGTATAAATTCACACAGGGGCTGGCAGAAGCTGCAGACAGGATGTTGACTCTCGAGCGTCTTGACGGACGGGCTGACCAGGAGGCCCCGTGGAGGTGCTGCGTGGCTCCAGGCGATCGGCGTTCCTCGCCAAGCCTCTAAAACCCGCGGTCTGAAAGTGCTTGCTGGAGATTTCTGGGGCTGAGTTACCTTACAGGGACCTAAAAATCGCATGTTTTTCGTCAGAGGGACCAAGCATGTGAAAGCTGTGCCCACACTTTTCCCGATTAACTCCTGCCTGGCCTGACTCCTGCCTCTCGGATTTGTGACTCTCAGTCAGCCGACAGATGCCACCAGGAAGGGTCTTCTGCTGCTGGCTGGGCCGTGGGCTTCAGTGTCCTCGCTGGCCGAGCATGCTTGGACCACAGTGACTCCGGCATCTGCCGAGTCCCCGGTCTCTGTGGGGTGGTCATCCTTTGGGTCACTTCGTTTATTCCATATTTATTTGGTACCTCCTCTGTGCATGGAACCAGAGGTCCTCGAGTATTAATTCATTCAAGCATCTGAGGAAGGTGCCCCTTAAAGACCAAATGGTCTCTGGAGGAGAAGCCACCATTACTCAGTTCTCGCCGAACTCTTCAGACATGAGTGGCATTGTCTTCTGCTTGTCACATGTGAGGAATTTGAAACCCGGAGCCGAGTTAACTTAGTTTTGGGCACTTTAAAACTTAAACTGCTTTGGCCAGGTAGCTCAGTTGGTTGGTGTGCTGTCCCCGCATGTCAAGGTTGCGAGTTTGATCCCCAGTCAAGGCACATACGAGAACCAACGAATGACTTCGCAGATGAATGGAACAGCAAACTGGTGTTTCTCCGTCGGTCTTCCTCTCCCTCCCTCTCTTCTCCTCTTCTCTCTAAAATCAATTAAAAAAATTAAAAAACCAAAAGCATTATCAAAAAATTACACTCTTCACATGATACCTTAGATATCTGGAAATGATTTTAAAGAAGTGGGAGTAGAAAAGTGTGTTTTCTAATTTATTTAATGTTTATGGAGATCCTCTGAAAGCCGTGAGTGGCAGTCTAGTGTCAGACAGCTGTGAGTGTTTCAATACTGACTTTGAGGTTGAGTGAAGTTATTTGTAATGAAAAATAAATGCCTGGTGAAGCACACAAACGGACCTGCTGAGAACACAAGTGTCTGTTTTAGAGTTAGATTACTTTATACTAGAATTCTTGTAAAACACAAGGGGAAATTTGATGTAAAAATGTATCTCCTGCTTCCAGGAAGATGTGAACATTGTAAAAATCGGAATTAAGTCATATGAAACTGTCTGTGCCTTTTTGAAAATCCAGATGATTCTAAGCCAATTCTTTTTTTTGGCAAAGAAACATAATCAGTTTTTAAAAACAATAGGCTCGGAGATTCTGAAGTGCCTATAAAGCGACTACTGTAGCCGGGAGGGGCGATGGGGATAACGATTAAGTGCCTGCTTTCTTTGGACGCCTGGGTTTGCCGCAGCGAGCGCAATTTAGGTGGCGATGTGGGCATCTGCGGGGCAGGTGCTCACGCGTCAGTGCCAGACAAGACAAAATAGTTGGCACACCGCTTCTAATTTCATTGTTGTACCAAGAGCCAGAAAAAATATGAGTTCATATTCTTTTGAAGTAGGACGGCGTTGTCTCTTTTTTTTTTTCCCTTGGGCTTCGCACACTTACACAAAGGATTCTCAAGATATTCGTGAGCACGGTTTGACAACTTAGAGTATGGACTGATGTATTTATTTTTTGGTGCTACTGTAAAAAAAGTAAAACTAGGTGAATTTTGTCTGATCATGAAATCAGAAGTCTGTTGTAGTTTTTAAAATTTCCGAGATATAGTCTTAGAATACATATGAGCATTTAAAGCCGTGGTCGGCAAAAATTGTTTCTTTAAATGAAGCATATTGGGACATAGCTACCCCCATCTGTGTACTTATTGTTTTTGACAGGCTGCTTTCCTGTTACCACAGCACAGTTGAGTAGTTGCATCAGAATCCTTTAGGCCTAGGACCCTGAAGTGTTTACGCTCTGGCCCTCGATAGAAAGGTGTGAAGTCCTGGCCGGCCACCAGGGTATTTCCCCACCTCAGGCTGTGGCCTGATCTCCTCCTGTGTTGGGACCTCTGGCGAATGAATGAGAAATGGTCTCGGAAAAACATCTGAAGAGAACTGTGAGGGCATCTGTGCTCCAGAATCGTTTTCTTCTCTTAAGTGAGAGGGCCAACCCAAGCTGATGTCCTCAAGTCCCTTCTGACTTCAGCGTTCTTTGTTTCTGTGGTGGTTGTCTTTGAGCACCGGAAGGGCCATCCTGCAGACGAGGCATTAAATGGGGAGCTGTGGGGAGCCGAATTAGGACTCATGGGCGCAGCAAACTGTGAGGACATACTTTAGCTCAAGAAGGAAGAGCACTTGCTAGGAACTGCCCTTCACCTAATGCACTGTCTTGGTGGAGAATGAGCTCCCCTGTCACTAGACATGTTGAAATAAAGGTTGTGACTTAGGACCTTGGAGACCCCGTTCCAACCTTGAAATTCTAATGGCGTATTTGGTGAAGGTTCTTGGTTTCCAAGCTCAGGTTTTGACCACAGTTTATTTTGTTGAGGGCTTATAGAGGGGCCTCTTGGGTGATTTTCTGAGAATATAATCTTAGTCCAATCAAAGCGGTATTGGGGGAGAATTGCCTCTGGCAGGCAGGGGATAGCGGAGGACAGGGTGACTCAGAGCCAGTCTCCCTCACAGTGGCAACAGGCCCTTAAACCTCAAAGATGGACCGTCTGTCTTCAGCGGCTGCCACCATTGTTGCTCTCTGCCTGGCTCCTGTAAAGAGGAAAGACTGGCTGCCATAGACAGAGAAGTCGCTATTGCAACTTTGCCAGAGAGTTTATGCTGGGACTTGACTGTGAACAGCAGTTCTGGGTGAGGTCCTACATTCTCCGTGCAGCTTTGCAGTTACAGTACAAAAGCAGCCATAGACAATGCATAAACGAATGGGAGTGGGTGAATTTCAGCTGAGCATTATTTACAAAAGCAGGCAGTGGGCCAGATTTTATCATGGGGCCATGGCTTGTGGACCTCTGATAGAAGCATTGGAAGTTAGAACTGGCTGGAAGACATCAGTTCCAGTTCTCTCGCGTTCTAGAGAAAAGATGAAGTGACATGTCCAAGGTCACACCATGGTTGAGCCAAACTTAAAACCCAGAATTTGACAGGTAGTTTTGTTTTATAAATTTTTAATCCTCACCCAAGGATATGTTTATTGATTTTTAGAGAGAGGGGAAGGGGGGGAGAGAGAAAGAGAGAGAGAGAGAAAGAGAGAGAGAGAGAGAGAGAGAGAAAGAAATTAGTTATCTCCCATATACTCCCAGACTAGGGATTGAACCTGCAACCTAGGTATGTGCCCTGACCAAGAATTGAACCCACAACCTTTTGCTGCATGGAATGATGCTCCAACCAACTGAGCCACCCAGGCAGGGTCAGAATCTGACATTTAGATTGGTGCTCATTTTGTGGTTTTGTGCTGCCTCTGCTGTACAGTCAGGTTATAGCGTTTGGTTAAGAGAGGGCCAGGAGAGTGAAGAATTACCTGCCTTAGGTGGCCTCTGGACAGCAGCAGCAGTGAGGACTCCAGGATGGCATTTGAATAGAGGCAACTGTTTAGCCCTGTGACCCGGTCGTCTCACTTTTCCTGAGCTGGACCCTGTTCACAGTAGAACAAAATATATGTTGCACGCATTTATGTGGAGAAATAATGCCCCCGAGTTGTGAAAAAGAAATGGGCTCCCGCAGCTGCGTCACAGGATTCGATCACTTCAGCTGAGAGTGCCAGGAGATTTGAGACAGATGTTTTCAGACATGCCGCATGCCTAAAACATTTCCAGGGGTCGGGCTGCAACAGTGACTTCATAAGTGGAGAAACAGGGAAAGTATGCAAGGCGAGGACACAAGACTTTATTCACCACTAGGTGCATGGCCAACCCCTTTGCATTACATCTGCCTGACAGGGTTGGCTCTTTCATCTGTCGTGCCCTCGGTGCTGCTCTTTGTCTGCCCGTGAATAAAGTGCAGCATTGTGGTTAGTAATCCCACTCCAGTGACTCGACTTCAAATGTGGTTTTGGAGTGCATCCCAGAGTTCTGTTTGCTAAGCTTCCTACTCCTGTTTCAGAGACACCACTGGATACAGAGCAGCGAGCACCAAAGGCTTCCCTCTTTCCTTAAACCTGTCGGGTTGTGGGCTCTCTCTTTTCCCCCTCTCCTCGCTCCTTTCCTTTCTTTTTTTTTTTTTTAACCCCCCCTCCTTTTTTTTTTTTAAAGAGAAACCTTCCAAGGCAAGTTCATGGATACTAAGCTGATGTGTTTGTTGTTCTTTTTCTCCCTGCCTCCGCTCCTAGTGAGTAACCACACTGGTCGCATCAAGGTGGTCTTTACTCCGAGTATCTGTAAAGTGACCTGCACCAAGGGCAGCTGTCAGAACAACTGTGAGAAGGGGAACACCACCACTCTCATTAGTGAGAATGGTCATGCTGCCGACACCCTGACGGCCACGAACTTCCGAGTGGGTGAGTTGAGTTCCTCCACGGTCCCTCACTGTCCTTACCAAATAGTGTTATGAGAGATCGCAGCACCGAGCCACCCCCCTCCCCTGCCCAGTCACACACTGCTCTCTGCTTGAATGGGTGTCTGTCTAGGAGTGTAAATGTGCTTTTGTCACGAGATGGTTTAAATTGCTTTCAGAGTAACTTTTAGCCGGGTTGGAGCTTCTTGGAGAAATGGCAACTAGGATGTTACCCCTTCTGGCTTATCATCGACGCCGTGGTGATGGGGAGGTGTCAGCTGCACGGGAGGGAGTAGCTTTAGGTGAGGACTGAATCACATTAGTAATAAAGAAACCACAACTTGCGCCGATCAGCGTCAAATCTTGTCTTCTCAGTGATACATAGAATTTATGTTAGCTTTGACTCACGCTGTAAAATGTGGAAGGTGGTGATTAAATTTAAATTTGTACTTCACACATAGCTGTGTTCTAAAGAAATTTTTAAAATTGTCCAAGTCCTGTAGTTTGCTTGTCGAAAGGGATACAGACTTGCATCTTTAGCTACGTTTCTGCTCTGCCTCAGAAGACTGAACTATAAGTTGATATATGACATGGATTTAGGGGGATATAGGCTCGTGGATTGCTGTCAACACTAGAAACCTTTTAATATTTCATAAATAATTTAAATGTGAACTATCGTCATTACCGATTACAAAAAAAAGGCTTTTTACTTAGAAAACTTTTTTTGTTTCTTTTTTGTAAGTGGAGAAAGTATTGCGGTCCACAGAATGCTGTCACACTGCCAGGTTGTCATTCAATACAGTATTTTTGTCACAGAAAAATGTCTTTTATTATTTTTTGACCAATTATGGTTTGCCATGTGTACCCAAATAATCACAGACACCCACGTTACTTTATGAGTTGCTCACAAGAATAGCCCAAATGTCAGACAGATAATAACACTGGCTAGATCTGGTCTTTTTATGGAATATTGCTGTTTAGTCTTGGGAGTGCATGTCTGGGGGGTAGGAGAAGGGAGGGTGTCTATTTCAAACCGATTTCCATCAAGACAAAAACACAAGGAGGCAGCTTCAGGTCCTTGTTTGCTCTTTGATGATTCTCCTTTATTGTGACTCCTAATCCGTATGAGGTCTGACTAGTGTATTCTTGTTCGCCTGTCCTTGGAAAAAACTTGTGCCCATAGATACTGTTTAAAAGGGTATTGTGAATTTCCTGGCCACGATCGGGGTACTTGGGGCATATTTCTAGAGGAATTTAGCGGTTAGGTGCCAAATGGCACATTACGCTCAGCAGGGCAGAGAGCCGAGTCGAATGGGAAGTGTGTTGAACTGATGATCAGGAAGCTGGATTCCGGTCCTTGTGGTGCCCCTAACTAGCAGCACATCCACAGGGCGTGACGGTCCCTCTTTCCGAACCTCAGTTCTCCTCATCCATAAAACAAGTGGCTTACATTGACTGACCTCTAAAATTCAGTCCATCTCTAAAATCTCATGATTTTTTTGGGGGGGGGTAATAAGTAATATTTTCAGACTTTTTCGGAAGGTTACAGACAAGGAGGGGAGGGGAGAAGACAATTCCAAGCAGGTTATTATGGGCTTAATGGCTTTTTTCTCTTTGACTTTTCTTGATTGTTTTCCTTTCTCTCATTGCTTTCCCTCCTCCGTCACCAGCAATGTCTGCTCCCCACCTCCTTGCATTTTTTCATAAATCCTTACAGGAGGAATGACAAAGTAATCGGATGGGTGGTAATTTTTTGGCTTACTGTGTATTCATTTTGAAACTAAATATTTAAAGACTTTGAGAAACAGAGGAAGTGTGCTTGTTAAAACACGCTGTACACTTTCCTTTCTGGCATTTAAGCAAATGTTGAGGAACAGAATACATGTACTCTATTCAGAATATAAAATGCAGAAAAAATTATTTACAAAAATACTTCAAAGCCTGAGCTCAACTCTGCCATAAAAGGATTGGCAGTGTATTTTAATGAAAGAGAGTGAGAGAAAGGGAAAGAGAGAAAGAATAATAGTGAACAGTTTCACATTGGAAATCGTGTGAACTATTTCATTTATATCCTGAGCTATTTCTCTCGTCTCTTTACATTTTAATTCAAACACTGGATAACTTGAGGGGCAAGTTTTACTTTTTTAAAGAATGCTAACTTTGTAAGATTTCTAGATTATGATTCTTCCGAAAACCAGAAAATTTTAGAAATTCATTTTCCAGACATACAAGATATCTTTGTGGACTTCAGTGGTTTTTAATATAACTTTATTAATTACTTAGAAAAAGCCACTTTCTAATTTATTGCTTTTCCCTCCATATACTTGTTTATATTATGTTAAACTTTTGACAAATAAGATATGTACATGGAAAATAGTTCAGTTGGGGGAAATCCAAATTTTATCATAACTGTAGTTAGTTATTCTCTGTGGCCTCTGATTACTTGTTAGCTACTATCTTTGGTTACTTAAGATGGGGGCTGGAAAGATTTTTCTATAAAGGGCCAGATGGTAAATATTTCAGACCTTTCAGGCCATACAGTCTGTATCCCAGCCACTCAGCTCTGCCCTGGGTGCGGCAGCAGCCGCAGACAGCACACGCGAGCACGGATGCGGCTGTGCTGCGGAAACGGTCCATTGGCCGGATATGATTTGTGTGCCGTCGTTTGCTGACCCCTGCTCTAAGGAGTCAAAATAATGCAGGGAAGACCATATGGACTTCCTAGTCAAGGCGCCCTAGTGAAATAATCCATTTTGATCATCAGAAGAGCAGACATAATTTCAAACATTTACACGGTGATTTACAGGTTTTTGTTTTTGTTTTAAAGTGGAACAGGTGTTCTGATCACCACTTTTTTCGATGAGGAAACTCAGGCACAGTGGCTTCTGTGTGTTTGCCTCGGTGTACAGCATGTTAGCGAGGACTGGCACTTAGATCTCCTTATGTCCCCTGTTTCCCTGACTCCCCGAGGTGTGACTGTTGTGTGGGAGGGACAAGGTGCAGGACCTTGTGGAGGGTTGAGTTTGTAGGAAGGCTTGAGGGGACAATAGAAAATAAATAACTGAGAGGCCAACAGCCCTGGGTTCAGATCCTGGCTGTATCACAGCCATCGGGCACATGCTGGCTGGCTCTCTGTCTGCTGGGGCCCAGGTCACATGTCTGTGCAGTGCAGGTAACAGTAGGTACGCAGAGGGGGGTTCTGTAGCAGGTGCAGGGGTGATGTTAGTCTCTTCCTTCTGTCACGCTTTTTCAGTGGTGGTCACTCTGGTCTGGGGTGATGGCGCGTCTGGGCTCGGCAGATGGGAGAGGCAGGTGCATTTTTCGTTCCTGTTACGCACACACTGTCTGCTCTTGGGTAGTCAGCTGGGGAAATCTTAACTAGAACTTGCATTTAATGTGACTTTAAAAGTGAGGCCCGAATGAGGATGATACCAGGGGAAGTGCTCTGGGACTTTAGAAGAAACTCATTTATTTGGTCTGATGTAATAGGATATTTACATTAAGTGGCATTTCCTATAATATAAGCATATTTTCATTATAATAACTTTTTTGGTGGCATTTTGAGCTTTGCCTCTTTGCTCTTCCTGCTTTTGCCTTTTTCAGAAATGGAAATGTGCCCCCAGTTGGGTGGGCCAGCAGGTTAACTATTGTTGCTTTAATAGATTCTTTCCATTCCATAGGAATATAATGAAGATGACCTTCTGGTATTTTTAAATTGTTTATAGAATCTCGAGTTCCTCTAATAAGAAGAGCATAGGAATTCATGTTGTCACAACTAGAGTATTTCAAATAAAATAATTCTGTCCCTTGGCATGAGTTATTTGTAGAGACATTGGAAAGCAGTCACGATTGCTGAAATAACATGATGGGTTTATATGATGCTTCCTCTAAAAGATTACAAGGGACTGAGATTCCATTAGCACCAGATGAATAATTATAAAAAGTATTTGATAATTTAAAAAGGGTCTTCCCACGTTACTTTATTTGATGCTTATTTCCCCCGAGAAAAGTAAATGGTGGCATCGTATTTTGCAGACGTGTGTACCAAGGCTTTTGTGGTGTGATTAAAGATGACTTTAAGTTGGTTTTCCTATCCCAGAGACCAAACACGTCCTGCCCTCCCATGTTGCCTCCTGTGACCATATTGTAGGTGGTTATGTATAAAACACTAAATTAGATTTTCCAAGAGAAGCCAATCCTAAAGCTGCCCTCAGAGAGCTTATACTTTAAGGAGGAGATGAGACACGTATGTAAGTAATCCTGAATCAAGGTAGAAATCTCTTAGCAGAAACTCAGAGGAGGAGCTGGCATTTCTAGTAGAGGAAGGATGCTTTGAGAGAGAAGGGATGGCATGTAACTTTTTCTGTTTAGTTCACCAGGCTGCCTCCCAGCCGCTCAACAGGTTGGCTCGTAGTAGGAGCTGAGCAAATGCATGTTGCCTGACTGGGGACCGCTGGGGGCAGTTCTGTTTGAAATGTGGTTCTATTTGAAATGCAGTTCTATTTGAAACATGGGCAAGTTCCAAAACAAAGGTGGACAGGAAGTAGAGAGGAGGGAAAGGTAAAGTTGATGTGGGAAGGATTTACCCGTCAAAATAAGGCATGGAGGCAAGAAGAAGGCACGGGTGGTTCTGGGAATTGGGAGTGGTTTCCCTTAGATGTGCAATGAATGAAAGACAAGGAAAGATGACCGGTCTGGGAAAGTAGACTGGGGCAAGGCTATATAGTGCTTTGATTTCAAGCTTAGCAATGAGGTCTTTCCTCTTTCAAATCTTACTGACCTGCTCTGGAAAGGGGACATTGATATATTTATCATTTTGAAGAAAAGAGGGAAGTTATGCTTTTGAGGTAGGGCACTAGTGTTTTCATAGTCTAAGTAGGCTTCTGAATGGCCCATGGTCACTGCGACAACCTCTGGGTGCTTTGTGCTGCTCCGAGGTCAGCTTGCTGCTGCTCTGCGTGGGGACCTCTCCGCAGAGCTCACAGTGGCAGCTCAGCCCTGCAGCGTTTGGGTGGGGAGTGGGAGCTGGCCGTGCTGCTGCACTCATTGTGCAGGCTCTCCTCTGAAGGAGGGAAGAAAATTCTCCCGCAATGAGGCATTAAATAAACCAACAGAACTGCTCAAGGAGGGGCAGGCATTGAGATTTTATTTTTCTGGCAACTTGATTCACACACTGAAGCTTTCGTCGTTTGCCAGTTGTCATTGTTTGGATCCCTTGATGTTTATCCAGCGCAGAAACCAATCCAATACCAACATGTCACTTTTTGATTAACTGAGGCATATATTTTTCCCATAATGCATGGGTACAGGTTTCATGTTTTTCATTTAGGCAGTCTAGAGTGAGTAAGAAGTTGTTAAAGAAGCTATTCCCACAAATAACCTTTTCAAATTATTATTATTATTTTTTTTAATTCTCACCTGAAGATATGTTTACTGATTTTAGAGAGAGAATGGGAGAGAGAGAAGTAGAGAGAGAAGCATCGGTGTGAAAGAGAAACATTGATCAGTTCCCTCCTGCGTGCCCCCCTAGTGGGGAATGAACCCGCAACCTAGGTGTGTGCCCGGACAGGGAATCGAACCCTCAGCCATTTGGTGCACGGGATGACACTCCAACCAACTGAGTCAACCAACTCTGCCCAGCCAGGGCTCAAGTTATTTTATTTTCTAACACTGAATAAATGTCATCATGTAAAGCATTTCCTTTTGTATTTTATTTAGGCTGTGGAGAACCCATAAAAGGCTGGTATGGGAACACCAGTTCATTTACCATATTTTTATGGAGCACCTGCTATGTGCCAGGGATTGGCTTAGGCATTAGGAATACAGCCATGAACAAGATAGACAAAGTCCTTGACCCTGCAACATTAAAAAAAAATAGAATGTGGCTGTGCAACATGTATGCATCTCGAAGACATTGCATACGATGAAATGAGCCAGACACGTAGAACAAACACGCTGTGAGTCCACTTGTATGAGGCGCCTGGAGCGGTCTGGTTCCTAGAGGGAGAGAGTGGTGGTTGTCAGGGGCTGGTGAATGTGGGGAGACAGAGACACAGAGTTGTTTAAATGGTACTGAGTTTCCGTTTCGCAAGATGAGAAAGTTCTGGAGATGAAGGCACAGCAGTCTGAATGTACTTAACACTACGGAACTGTACACATGGAAATGCTTATGTATTTTGCCACAATTTATAAGACTGAAATGTGTAGTACCAGAATAAGCTGTAAGAAGCGTTCTGTAGGATAAAATGTCAAGGAGTGATCAGTGCTATGAGGAAGTACAGTGTTTGTGGTGGGGGGCTCTCTGGTGAGATGCTCTGTGAACAGGGACCCAGTGGTGTGAAGAGCATCACAAACTTTGTAATTGAGCTTGTGACAGTGCTTGTTATTTTATTTACACCATGGAACATCTCCAGGGGCTGGTCCTGGAGAATTTATGTAAACTATTCCAATATGTCTTGTTGGGTTAGGCTTTATCCAGGTATTGATATTGTATTGTATTAGGGTATCCCATGTGTCGTATCTGTACGTAAAGAGCCTCACACACAGAAGATGGAGACAGGTAAGTCATTGGGCTAAAAAAGTGGTCCTGGAATCATTGGAGAAGGACTCTTGCTTGTTTAGAATAAAAAGTATGGGGACTTTGATAAATGAATTACCAAAAATACTATGAGGGGGGACCCAAAAGAGCAGGAATTTATTTATAAAAAATTGTGTATTCTAATTTGCTTAAATTTCAGTCACCTTTGAGGTACTCTCCATTTGATGCACTACATCTGGTGAGATGTTTTTCCCGCTGCTCAAAAGTTTTTATACTTATTAATTTTCATGCCTTTTAGTGTTTCTGCTGTTTTTTGTTTCAGCTCTTCCACATCGGTAAAACGTTTCCCTTTGAGGACTTTCTTCATTTGGGGGGAAAAATGTTGCTTGGGGCAAGGATCTGGTGGGGAATAGGGATCATATTGTTTTTGGTCAAAAACTGCAGAATGCTCAGCATGGTGTAGGCAGGTGCGCTCATAAGTCACCTGTCATAAAATGGGCAAATGCATTGGAAGAGTCTTCAAATAAAATTCACTGTGGCCAAATGCAGCTTCTCACAATAGATGATACACTGATACAGATGGGCTCCTAGAACAGTCACCTAGCAGGGGAAGCTTGTACTACAGGGGCCTGCTCTCTAGGAGATAATTCCTCTTTTTGGGGGGACCCCCTCATTTGTCACCTCTTTCTCCAACATGATTTTGGCATGGAGCTTTCTTCTAAGGAAGGGAAATGCAATGGGTTCCTACTTCTGAGGGCAGGGCTGGGTGTGTGTAGGGGAGAGTGCCCAGTGAAGGAGCGCTGCATGGGAAGGTGGTCCAAGGGTCGGCTGGACCAAGGAGGGGCTTGACTCTAAGGGCCAAAATCAGGAAAAAGTGAAGTCCTACTTGGACGAAGAGGAAGATCCTTGGGGATGAGGAAGTAAGGGGCGTCTTGGCCCTAGTATAAGAGGCTATGTCTATAGTCGGGATAGTTTCGAAGACACTCACCTTAGGTAGAGGAGGGTTCCACAGTTGGCTTGCCCAGGGAGAAAGGCGTGTGTGATTGATATTCCCGCTTAAGCCATACTTGGCCTGTACCATGGGGGTGGACGGGACGGGACTCCTTAAATGGGTTGTGCTAGGTTAGCCTAGAATAAATGACCTTTCAAAATTCCTTGGAGTCTGTACCACCATGTCACAAAGTGCGTATTCTTTCCCAGTCTGTCGGCTTGAGCATATGGAATGATCTTTGGAAAACTCCAGACTGCTTAGCATGGCACGCGGGGCCCTCAGGATTAGCTGCTGCCTGCCTCCCTGGCCTTCACTGTGGCTGTGCCCCTTCCTCTCGCTTCTGCCAAACTGGGCTTCCAGGGATGCCAGAGATCCCCAAATGCCCCAGCGCCTCTGTCTTCACACCGCCGCCCCGCCTGGCAGTCACACTTCCCCACGAAGCCTTGGCAGCGACCCACTGCTGTTTCAAGAGTCCGAGAGCGCCGCTCCTGCTGCAGAGCCTCCCCCCCTTCTTTGTTTTCACACAGGGTTCTTTCACTCCACTCTGCACTGCTTGGGGACGCGGACCTGTCTACCTCATGTCGGCCTCTCTAGTGCCAGCACTGTGCCTTGCTCTGGAGATGCTTACTGCGTGTTTGATGACAGAGCTAATTGTCTATAGCAGGTGCCTGTGTCGTGGTAGCACACACACATTTTCGCTGCTTCGGCTCCATCCAGCATTCTCAGGTGACTGAAATCACAGGAGTAACGTAATCGTGTGAGAGTTTGGGGGGTGGGGTCACAGGAAAGGAGAAACATTCTGGTGACTGTAAGATGCAGGAAAAAGGCTACCTTTGTAGCACTTCGTACGGTTAAGTTTTCATACCTGCAGCGGTTCCAGGTACATGGAGCTGCCGCTTCCCAGTCCTGCGGTCTGTCTAAATCTCAGCCTCAGGGTCCACTTCCAGCATTTCTGCCTGCACTGTTTTTCTCTTTCCCGTTAACACCTGTAGTCACTGCCGTGTCAGTTGACTCGCCGTGGTCTGGCTCAGGTGCCACTGACTGGTGCTGGCACCCTGGGCTGGTGACCCCGCCTCCCTGATTCCACACTGGTTAGATGACTCAGAGGATGCCCTGAGCTTCTCGCAGGGCTCTTCTGAGGCTCATGAGAAGGAGCAGGCTGGAGGTGTACATGGGCTCCTTGGGTTGGTCTGAAGAAGACGCTTCTCTTCTGAAGAAAATGTATCCTCTTCTTAATTTGCAACCCCTTAATTTGCAACTCTCTTAAGGAGACTTGATTTGTCTCCTGTGACGTGGGGGAGTGTGCTTACATCTTCTGGAGCTTTGGACAGGGTATGCCCTGTGTCCAACAGAGGCAGGGTTTCCTTTCTTCACTGACCCTGACAGCACAGTAGCTTCAAGAAAGACCTAGAAAGCTGTTTCCATCATGCCCTCCCTTTGCTGCTCTGCTGTGAGAGCACAGAAGGCTCTTCTTTTGCTCGCAGTTAGATTTGCTCACCAAGTAATGTCAGATACGACATCATATGGCAGGCGCAACAACATAGTAGCCTCTCTTCCTTGGACCGTGCCCCTCCTTGTGGGGTTCACTTGCTTACCTAGGAAGCTCTTACAGGTTGTCAGCCTTGCTGGCAACAGGGAGAGGGCTGAAACATTGTAGCATTTTGGGGGACCAGAAGCTGTGGTCCGGAAGAAACGTCATCATCTTGAATAGATGGGGCCATCTCCACTGATGTCTGTATCATTAGATCCCACTTTGTGCTATTCACTTTGCTATCATTTGCGTAAATCCTTCTGAGCTCCTAGGATAGAGTAAATTTAAAAAGGCTAGCTGTAAGGTAGAGACTGAAATTTCATTTGTGGATACGGCGTATACCTGCAGCATTCATTGGCATATAAGCTGGGCTTTGGCAGCTAAGTATAAAAGTAAAACATTTGTATCAGCTTTTAATCTCGAGGTATATATGTCTTTTCCAAGCGGAGAAGGAATTGTGCATTTGTGTACTGTTGGAAAAACCTCTTGGCACTCACATCGCAGATGATGCGAGAATGTTTTTGAGGGCAGCCACACAGCCATCTCCATGCTCTGCCGTCCAGGAAAATCAAATAACTACCAAATGGGACAGGACAGAGTTAGTGAGGACGTTTGAGATGCACTCCCCAAAGTTACATCTCACACGCGCACGCGTGCGCGCGCGCACACACACACACACAACGAGAAGAAACATGCCCTTCTCTTTGCCAATGGAATGGAAAGTGGCCATCAATGCAGGGATTAAAGTTTGATTTTCTGTTTAGTGAAGGGCATGGGCTTAAGGAATGGCTCAACTCCATTCTGTCAAGTTTACACTCGTGCCATAATTACTGAAAAAACTGGTGTGACTGCAATGTGGGCTTTTTAATCTTTTATTTTCTGGTAAGATTTGGTGGAAGAAAGGGAACAACTTCATGCAGTAATGAGAGATTTTTTTTTTTCACTCAGAGAGCAAGCTTCAGATGTGCATCAGAGCCAGGACAGTTCTGTTCTGGATTATGGGGACTTTCGAAGCTTTCCTAGTACAAAAGCTCAGCCCAGTCCTCATCAGACTTACCCTAGAGGAGGTACAAGGGAGAATGGACATTAACATCTTCTGCAGTGGGGAAAGCAGACCACTGCCTTGTTCTTGGCACGGGAACATTCTTAACAAAAGTCTGAGCAAGATTAGACTGTGGCACTTTTTGCCACTGCATTGTCCCTTTCTGAAGCAAGGCTGATTTGTAAGCCCTCAGGATCTTCTCGTGGTATTAACAACATCTTGAGCCAGCTATTTTATTGGGTGTACACAGAGGGTAATTAGAAACATCTGAGAGCCCCATCATGGGCCCAGAAAACCATGATGGTGTAGGGAAAAGGAGAAAAATAACATTCCTGCCAAAGCTGTATACTTGGTAAATAGACGAATTAGTATTAAACGACATTTACGCTTAGTATACCATTTTTGAAAAAGAAGCTCAGCTCTTCGGGCTGAAAATACCTTTTAACTGAAATATACTCACTGCAGAAATCATAACCTTATTTGGTAAAAGACTTCTGACTGCTGTTCATGCAGTAATTATCATTTCCCTCCTGTCAAACTCCATCATATTATAGAGCATTTTCTGCCAGAGGAAGTATTTCTTCTTTTTACCTGGCAGTTACTTGAATACTTTAGAATTCTGAGGGATCTCATGTAAGGAAATTAACTCTTAGAAACATTCTGCACCAGGGACTAATAGTGCCAATTTGTCTAATAGTTTATCCTAGAAATCGGGTTGGGATTCAAGAGTGTGGGCTCTCTTTTAGCCGGTTATTTGAAATTTGATCTGTTCCAATGGTGGCTGAGCTTGAGCAGTCGGCTGTGTAGCAATAACAGTGGCTAAGTCAGGGTCTGATTTAAATCAGGTCCTGTTCTTTCTTCCTTCAAGACCAAATCTAGACAAGAAAACCTAACAATTTGCTGGTGGCTGGTGAATGGTTCCTTTCATCTTCATTCACAAATAACAAGCCCTTGTGACAAGTCCGCGCGGAGCCAGGCTGACGTGGCCCAGGCGGCCGTGGACCGGGTTCCCGTCGGAGGCCTCCGGCGTCTTTTCAACCCGCGTTGCTGTGTGTGTCCCCACTGGGTGTGACTTCTTTGTCCTTCTTGATCATTTTGAATGCGATTCCTCCTCGATCCTGGGGACAACACCGTATGGTTTGTCAGAGGCTGACAGAGACTTAAGAGAAGTTGATTCATTCACCTGTGTGAAATTGTCTGCGGTGGGAGATAGCGCAGCAGGTAGGCGGGAGTCCTTGCTGAAACCCGGCGTTGAATGCCTTGCCCTCTCCAACGCCTGAATCAGCGGCTCTTAGTCCTGGTTGTACAACAGAATATCCCACAGATCACCTAACAGTCCAGGTGCCCAGGCCGCTCCCTAGGCTTCCTGAATCAGAGTTTTTGGGTGTGCTCTGGGTGTGTGTGGCTTGAAAACAATTGATGCCGGCGATTGTTGCACACGTGTATAGCTCTGATACAGATCCCATGGTCTAAGCCAGTGCTCCTCACCGTTTACTGCTTGTGGGAATCACTGTGAATCTTGAGTAAGTGCTGATTCTCATTCAGTAGGTCTGGGGAGGGGCCGGAGACTCCGCGTTTTTAACAGGTTCCGGAGGGATGGGGTGCTGCCTGGCCCACGGGTCACCCGTGGCATAGCAGAGATCTTAAGGTACTATCAACTCATACTGAATAATGGCTCACAGAAAAACATGTATCGTGAATTATTTATACAGACTTACTGAGTTTCTATATGAGGCTGATACTGTATTAGGAAGTGATTTGTAAATGCCAGAAGAGAATCAACTACGGAATCAAAAGATGTTAACTTTTTGCAGCTCCCCCACCTCAATTCCTAACCCTCTTACAGCCGCGGCTTCCTCACCCTGCCAGGCAGCCTCCTCCGCAGGGTCCCCTGAGGACACCCTCTTTGCCCCATGAAATGCTGGGGTCCAGGCTGCCTTCTTTCTTCATCCTACTGCCTCAATCTACTCTAGCCTGCCTCCTGCTTTACGAATTTGCCAGGGGACAGTGAGAAAGTCTCTTTACCCATGTCCTCTGTTCCAAGGGATATGTGTCAGGCTCTCCAAAGAATTTTCACCGCCGGAGCTCCAGCGCAGCGAGTGGGTTTTGGCAGCACAGCCCGCATCCCAGGAAGTGAGATGACGTCACTGACTTTCACCCCCAGCTTTGCGGTGTTGCCCAAATCTCTTAGCAAAAGTTCTACTCCACAGTCTGCACACCTGTGTGCAGAACTGTGTGCATTCTTGGCCCACTAGCAAAGGACATGGAATTATTATTCCAGGAAAAGTGGGAGAGGAGATATACCTGTGCAAATCCATCCTTGTTCTAGTTAAGTCCTGCTTGTGATTCATAAAGAGCATTTTAAAGGTATCTGAGGACCGTCTTTAGGAGAAGATGCACTTGAATGATACTGAGTTGTCTAAACCTGCCATGCAGACATCATCCTGTCTGATAACATGCAGTTTCTACCCTGAACTTCCTACCTCCAGTGCTTCGACATTGACCTGTGAACAAGATACTTGAGAGCGCTTCTAGCACAGAAAAGAAGCTGAATGAATGGACAGTGAGAGGGAGCATATCTTCATTAGCAGGGATAGCAGAGCTGAATTCCCCTTCCTGGTGCCATCAGAAGCCCATTGTATTTCCTTCCTTCCCTAACTGCTGGGTTCTTCCTCTCTCCGATGTGGTCCACTGGCACCTGGGTTCTGTGTCTTGGTCCCTCTCTCTTATGTCACCTGCATTTGACAGGCATATCCTTTGCTGCGTGCTCACTCAGTTCCCTCTGCTCCTCTGAAATACCTGGTTTACACCCACAGTGCAGATGGGAAGATGAAAAGCTGAGTTTGTCTGATGGTTCTCGACCAGAGGATGTTTGGCCTCCCAAAAGAGACATCTGGCAGTTGTCAGGAGACACTTTTGGTTGCCCAGACTGGGGGGTACTCCTGGCACGGAATGGGTAGAGGCCAGAAACACAACTAAATGTCCTACAGGGCACAGGACAGGCCCCAGAACAAAGAATTATTTGGCCCAAAATGTCAGCAGTGCCCAAGTTGAGAAACCCTGCTTTAAGCATTGCAGGTTTTTCCTGTTGGACAACATCTTGACCCCTGTCTTTGACATTTTGTCCAGGTTGCTGGAGAACAGTCCCTCTTAAATCTCAAGACTGTTGCCTAGGTAAAGCCTCCAGCATTTGGTCACAGTTGCAATCCCCTGTGGTGCTGAGTGAGGCTCAAAATCATAACTAGTTCTTTCAGCCCATCTTCTAAGGCTGTTACCTAATAAACTGGGCCCTGCCTCCTGGAGACTCGATTTGCCTTTGACCATTTATACGAGATGATGTCACTGGATTTCAGAAGGGGCAAGGATTGAGGTGGTTCGGGATGTCTCAGGATGACTCAACTAGTGAGCAGCATTGGCCTCTTTTATGGGGATATTTTGGAAGCTGTAAGTAAGAAATAACGAATGGGGAAACACTTAGGACAGGAGGCATTTTTTTTCACATCTCAGAAGTGGTTGTATAAAACAAACCACTTTTCAACACTGACCATTGCTACTGTGGGACACTCGTTCGCAAAGCATCTGTGCCACCACCACGTGAGAAGAGACAGGGCAGGGCGTGTTTATTTAAATGATAGCACCGTCACATGACCAAATAAACACGGCACCTTGGGAGGGTGCAGGTTTGTTGTTTCTAACCCCAACGCCTGTACGCAGGCTTTTTGAAGGGTTATCTTGCCAAGTTTGAAAGAAAAAAAACACCCAGGCATTAAGTCTGACACGTTATTTTATTTGTTGGGAAAAGGAAAACCTCGTTGTGGCTAACATACTCTAGGTTGGCTGGACGGTGACATGTATCATGTTTTCAAGCATTTGCTTTCGGACTGCGAGGGAGCCCTAGAGAGTAAGTCAAAGCCATTGCCTTCACTTGCGTATAATCTCCTGCTTGCAGTCCCTACCGCCACCCCCTCATGTTTTGGTCATCTTGGCCAGGGAAACTTGAAATTCTCACAGGTGTGTCTTTTGTGCTTTTTTTTTCTTGAATGAAATGCATTGTTCTTAATTTATCAGTATAGGGATGATACATTTTATTGCTTCTCTTCATGAAACCCCCACCCCTAATTCATGTGGCTAATTTTTTTCTATTATATCTTATTATTAGTTGTGGTAAAATGTAACTTTTACCACTTTAACCATTTTTCAGTGGATGCTCCAGGGGCATTGACGGCATGCACAGTGATGAGGTACAGCATGGCCACCGTCCATTTCCAGAGCTCCTCATCATCCCAGACAAACCCCACACCTGCCACACAGTCATTCCCCTTCTCCTCTCCCCTCTGGCCCCGGCCACCTCTGTTCTACCTTCCATCTCTATGCATTTGCCTGTTTTGCGTACTTCACATAAGTGAAATCGAACAGACTTTGTCTTTTTTTGTGTCTGCCCTTTTTTCACTTAGAATAATGTTTTCAAGATTCATCCATGTTGTAGGATGTGCCAGAATTTTCTTCCTCTTTAAGACTGAGTAATATTCCATTGTGTGCATGCTGCTACATTTTGTTCATGTATTCTGTTGATAGACACTTGGGTTGTTTCCATCTGCTGTAAACATGCCGCGATGAACATTGGTGGGCGAGTATCTGTTGGAGTGCCTGCTTTCGTTTCTTTTGGGTTTATTCCCAGAAGTGGAATTACTGGTAATTCTGTTTCACTTTTTCAGGAATTGCCAAATTGTTTTCCACAGCAGCTATACTATGTTAAATTTCTACCAGCAGTGTATCAGGGTTCTAATGTCTCTATGTCTTCACTGATACTGGTCACCTTCTTCCTCTTTTTAAATAATAGTCATCCTATTATATAAAATGGTATCGGTTTTGCTTTGGTTTCCTTAATTACTAATGGTGTTGAACCCCTTTTCATGGGTGTGCTGTTCATTTGTAAATCTTCTTTGGAGAAATATTTATTCGAGTTTCCTTCCCAATTTTGAATTGGTTTGTTGTGGTGGATTTTTTAAAAACTGGGATTTCTACTTACCAAGGTAAATATATAATTACAGCGTTATATGTAGCTGATCTTGATTGTGAATCTTCTGGGAGACCTGAGTTCTAATCCTAGTCTGGTCATTTGGACAAAACTAATTTTTAAGTCTTCTTTTTTTCATCTGTGAAAGGAAGAGTTTAGGGAGTAGATATTGAGGATCCCTTGCACCCCTCAAATGCTATTATCCTGTCTAAAATAAAGCCTATCTTTTGAGGAGAATGATAGAGTGTAAACAGGATTTAGTATGTTTTATTCTGAAAACATTTATTGTGATTTTCAAGTATGTATATTTTGTTCCCTCTTGTACTTTTTTTTGTTGTTGTTCCACTTCAAATCAAAGGATGATTTTACACAACCCAGTGATATCTTGTGTGGTGACGTGTCATCAGTCCGACAAGTTCGATCAGAAAGCCGGAGTCCTGAAACATTTGACAAGCTTACAAGCGATTCTGTGTTTTTTCTTACGTAGTTTTTTAACCAAAGTGCTCGGAAGAGCTTGGCCAGCAACAGAAGGACGGGCTGGTGGCCCGAGGGAAGCTCATTTTAAATGGAGTGAAGGCGAGTTCAGGGCTCGGTTGGGCCAGTCGGGTTGTCCGGGACTAATTTTTTTTTTTTTTGAAGGAAATGGAAATGAGGGCCTATATGCCTTAGTATGTGCTGGGGGCCCTTCTACAGACTATAACAAATGAATGGTTTAGGATTAAAGATCTGAACTATAAGATTTAAATCACTGGGGCAGGAGTGGGGGGGAGTCAAGAACGAATCCTAAATTTAAGGAATATAGTTTTTATAGTAACTAAAGAGGCAGTTTTCCCATCTGATCCATGCTTCTTTATCTCCTGCCAGTTCCCTGGATTTCTTAATTTACTTGGATTAACAGCTTTTTAAATTTTTTCTTCTTGTGGAAGGAGAAGAAGACCAGATGTCTGAGCATTCTTCAGTCAAAGTACGGCGCGCAGTGGTGCTTGTGCCGGAGAGGCGCCCTACTCCGCGTCCCTGTGGGCCTCAGTGGGCTCCTTTGTCCTTCAGGAGTTTGGAGGGACCGAGAGGGTGGGGTGTTTATTCCCAGCTCCCTCCTCCCGTGGGGTCCTCGGGGGTCATTATAGTCAGAGTAGTATCCACACGGTGTTCTTGTGAGTTATGATTAACTGCTCGATTACCATACATCATACATTTGATGACATCAAAATGCAGCTCCTTAAACTACAACTCTGAATATATTTTAACACATTGTAAGATAAGAGATGATGTATTTAATTTATTGTGTGCAAAATATTATAAATCAGTGGCATTGCCTAGTACTTTAGTATTTTTTAGATCATATAGCTGTAGTTTCATGTCTAATACAAAGAAATTGCCTTCTGGTCATAGTTTTAATAAGTTTTAGAAGAATCCAAAGAAGTTGGATTCAATTTAGTTTACTATGTAGGTTTTTCATACGGAATTTAAACATTTCATAGTTTTTTTCAGCTGACAAATTTTACCCACTTGACAGGCACTCCTTTGGTGTCAAAAGAGCAGATTTTATTTGGACTGAAGGCGTGCGTGGAAAGCATACATAATTTCCTCTCTTCTGAAGTACTTGGCCTTTGAAATTTAATACATAGTTTAACCTTAAAATTATAGATGCTGAAAAATTTATAAGTCAAACATCAAAGGTGTTTGGATTCCAGAGACTTGGTATTGTCTGCAATTATTTAAGATGTTATTAGTGCAAAGAGCATTAAAATGTGGCTAATACACGCATGGGAATGAAGAGCTATGAGGACAGTAAGCCATGAAGGAAGGGAAATGGTATTTCATTATTCGCTGTTGTCAGTGTGCTTCTGAGAAGTTGAAAGCTAACGATGGCATGGTTGTTTGAGATGACCCTGTGTGCAGGAGCTGGTTTATGGAAATCTGTGGAGAGCTGTTTTGTGACATGAATGGGAGACCCTCAGAGCTGAGAGTAGGTCTCAGAGCATCTCTCAGAGGTTTGCCCGTTTTGTTTTATACATCAGAAAACTGAGGCCCAGAGAGGAAAGGTGGCTACCTCAAGGTCACAGCTAGTGGCACAACTCTGGGTCAGACCCAGGCCTGTGATCCTCACTGCATTGCCAAATGAGATTTTTAGGTTTAATATTTTTATACCTGGCAATTTCTTAAAGTGGCCTTCCGTTGGACAGTGCCACTGTGTGATGGTTTCGAATGCATGTCGCCCACGTGAGAGAGGAGCATCAGAGCAGGGTTTTGCTCCAGCCCTTCCTCACTGACCCCATGCCCACCCAAATATGGTGGGATGACCGAACTCAGAAAAAACATACATGTAGAATAGAATATCCCCTAATTGCTCTGTAAACCTTTGCCCAACAAAAGAATGATAGATTATACTGTATAAACTTCAGATAGAGATTGATGTGTAGAACACCGAACCCAGACACCCAAGGGCTGAGGATTAAAAATGCAAGTAGTCCTGCAGAAGGAATATCCCGAGGTGTCGGCACACGGGCCCTTGGTCCCAGCCACAGAAGGCCACGTACTACCTACAGCACCTTCTGTGGGGGCAGGCACCATAAGGACTAGCAGTTTTGTGCCATTTTGTGGAACTAACCCAGAGGAGAAATTAAGAGAGGGCATCCCAAATGAGCCCAAGTCTGGGAGAGTCACTTTTCCCTGACTAATTCCTGGAGGTAGGGGCGGGGGGTCCTGAGTAATGTTTTCTTAGCTTATTGAGAGGAAGTCGAGTCATAGAGTATCTGTGATTCACTGCCTTTGTGGTTATCAAAGAAGTCACCTTTTAGCCAGAAAATGGAAGATTTCTTTCCAGTGATTCACATCTATTGCCCAAAACACTTTGGCCGGAATTCAAGGTATAAACTCAAGTCCCTTGGTAGTAACATTTAAACACCAGAATCAACAAATCTTCCCTTCTTGGCTCCTTCTCTTCCCTCTCTGCTGCTCTTCTCTCCTCCCCTCCCCGGTAACCTTGATCCTTCACATTGGTCGTCATCGTGTACCTAAATGCTGGGTAGCTGTGAAGATAAAACTATCAGTCCTTCAAAATGGCAGAAACACGGAGTCAGCCTTTTTCCTTTCCTATGAAACCGATGACATATTCTTAGTCTAGCACATCATATAATGAGGCAGGAAACACATTTCTTTGGAGAGCTCAGCTAAGGTGAGATGAAAATGTCTGTTGCACTTCTCTGTCTCGTGGCCAGACAGAATGCAATGAGACGGGAATGTCGGGGGCTTAGCGTGTGCTTAATCCCAGCCCCGAGAGTGCCTCTGTGAGTGAGGGAACAAAGCGCAGCCTGGGGAGCCGTGGCTGTAGTAGCAACAGCTGCGCTTAGCTTGGCTCCCTCCCCTTGGCTTTGACGGACGGAGCCCTGCTAGTCTTCACAGAGGGGAGCAGCCTGCTGCCACTGTGGCCCTGCAACTCAAGGGCTTCTTATCACAAATAATGAAAAAATATGGGTTCCCCCCAGGCTGCAGCTAAAGTAATGATAACAGTCCCTGTGAACCGTGAGTGCTTTGCTATAAAGCCAGGGCTCAGCCAGTTCAGCAGCCGCATAACTGAGCTGTTGAGTTTGAGTTATCAAAAAGCCATCACCATCAGTACTTCCTGTCTAGCACCTTTTAAAAGTAACTTCACTGGTTTTATTGCCAGAGAAGGAATTTCTGCTGTTCATCTCTTCTAATTCTTAATCTCTGTGCCCGACCATTCAACCCCTTTAAATAATACTTTGAAATGATGGAAAGACAGGAACTCCTGTGGTTGTGCTTCTATTAAAAGGCATTTACTGACTCTGCCTCTGGGATCAATGGGTGGGTTAATTTGGGCTTCTTTAGCTCCCTGTATGATATTTCAATGGCTTATTAAAGAAGAAAAATGTCCAGAGTAAAAGTACAGGAAAAGATATGGTTTGGAGCTGGAGGGAAAGGAAAATTGATGTTTATTGAGTACCTTCCATCTACCTGGCATAGTTTTAGGCATTTTCATACTTTATCTGTATTGTGAGAATAATAGGTATAGTGTTCCCATTTATTGGTTAGATAACAGAAGCCTAGCAAGTTTAAGTATTCAGTCTGGAGAATTATAACTTTCAATCCACCTGTGAAAATAACTCTAGTGGACAATTTCCATTTCTATGGACACACAGAGAAAATTGACTGGGGTCTTCAAGAGACTTGCCCTTTTAATTGTCAGCAGATGAGTAGCAAAACTTGAATTTGATGGACCCCAAGTGCTGGGGAGTCATTGGAGTGGGTCGTTCATGTGGTCAGGGCCACGCTGCTGCCACCTCCAGGGGGACATTTTCACTGATTGTGTCATTGTTCCCCGGGTGGCTTTCCCGAGCGCTTGAATGACTCCGTAAGTTTGGTTTCCTCTAACTAGCGTCTAAGCTTTTACAGATGAGGCACCACATCTTCGTTCTGTTCCTCTCACAATGATTAGTGTGATACAGATGGAAAAGTGTGGGAATTCAGGGCAGGGGCTTGACCTACTATGGAAATAGGCTCTGTTAGCTCTGCTGGGAGCAACTGCCTATGATAGACTTGTACTGGTAACTAGCCCCTGGGCCCTTGTGGTAGCAGCTACTACTATTTCTGCTTCATTATTATTGACCATTACAGTACCTAAGGATGGAAAGTAGATTTTATCTACTGACTGCCCTTGTGACTGACCTGTGAAGTGTGGCAAAGGATTCAGACTCTATCGAGGCTCTGTAAGAACATGATAGATTCGTAATTTTTTTGTTAAAGATAGAGGAGGAGAGACTATAGCAACTGGCCTAGAGCTGCTGCTCCCGGGGGGGTGTTTGCAGCAGTCCACTGGTCACAGCAGTGGTGACATGGCCTCCTGACCCCTTCAAAACCTGTGGGGATGACGTGCACCCTTGTTGACGGTGTGGTAGACTTTGAATACTGACTCTGCCACTTGTTAATGGTGTTCTCTGGGGAGAATGCTAAATGTCTCAGAATCTCAGTTGTCTATATGTTTTAACTATGATTAGAAAACTATGACTAGAAAACTATGTCATTCACAGGGTTTCTATAAGGAGTAAATGAGATAATGAAGTTAATACCCTATAAAAAGAGTAGCCAACAATTGTTAGTATCCTTCATTACATGGAGGCCAAATAGCCATTTCCTTATTGAAACTTTATTATCTTTGCTTTTGGTGAACAAATATTTTTATATGCATGAATAAATGATGTTGATATTGACATTAAGGCATTTTAAGATAGATATATTGTCATTCCCATCACTGTAATGTATTAGCTGAAAAATTAATGTGTTTTAGTTTATTAACAAAGTGAGTGGAAACCTTTCCACAGGTTTATGTTGCATGTAAAGAACTTGCATCTTAGACTAAACGTTCATGACACTTTCACTGATCAATCTTAGAAATTTTGAGTCATTTGATTAGTTATTAAATAATCTCTCTGTACTTCTAGATAGCTTTCATTCCATGTTTTTCTTTGCTCTGTATTCCCACCATGGCTTCTGAAGTTTTCTTCTAGAGGAGAGTGGAGAGACTCGCTAAAAGTGACCATACTTACTAGCATTCCTTGGTAGATTTGTAGGAGCCTGAGAAATAATGTATTAAGGAACTTGTTTGATAGCCATCATTTTTTAAGTAGAGTGATAGCCGTAGATAAATATTTTCTGTGTTTGGTCAGGCACAAAACAGCACATTTGGAGGGAGACAATAATATTGTTCCCATTTACCTTTTGTACCTAAAGTATTGAATTGAAGGAACCAGAATAGAGGGTGAAGTTAATCAATCCTGAATATGTATTTGATAGATTTGTATTTGTTCCTATGTGTGCCAATACAGTCATACAGATAAGTGAGCATATAACGATAGTGGTTAAGCGATATCCTAACAATCAAAACGAATCCTTTAATCATTATTTCTCTTGTTTGTTTTAGGAATTCTGACTGGATGTTATCCTATTTCTAGTAATTACTTGGAAAGTTCTATCAATTCTCTCTTCTTCCTCTTTTCATGAGGTATCGGGCAATGAAAACCAGAATTCTCCATTTTAATTGTAAGAACTCTGTACAGTTTTAATGCTGATGGTGAAAGCAGAGATTTTGTTCTTGTCTTGAAATCCAGTCTGAGCTTTCCTAATCGAGACCATATTGGCGACACATGCAGTTGACAAGGAAGAGTCACTGTTTCCTCTGCTTGGCTGATGATCAGCTTGCTAGCAGCTGGAAGATCTAATCATAAGTCACTCATGAAGATTATGGATAAGCTGTAAGTTTATCTACATCTCTAGTCTTTCTCCTTCAGTGATCATGAAAGTTTCACATAAGGAGAGCAATTACTTTAACATTGTAGGAAGAGTTCAGAGGGGATCTGTCAGATGTAGTCGAGGACTTGTCCCTGGACCCACAGCTAACGGAAGTGGCACAAATGTATGTCAGAAGCAAAATCAAAGGGCTTTTATGAAGAGTGAGAGAATATTCCTCTTAGACCCAAGAAATAGGAAGCTTTAGGAGACTTTAAATCATCACTTACCATTGGAGATATTCCATTATGTTAAAAAATTATGGAAAAACTATAAAATATAGTTTTAAAAATATTTTGGACATAATAGTTAAAAGTTTTGAGACAGTTTGAAGCTTGGGACTAGGGTTGCAGAACTGTTGGATCTTTGCAGGGTTGCTGCCGTGCGTAGACTGGGAAAGCATTGGAAGCAGCCTGACATACTGTGGGCTGCTAGCTGAAGATGGTCACTTCGCTTTAAGCATTCTTATTCTCCTTGTTTTGGCGTCATTTGGAATAAAAAGAAACTCGAGAAGCTGTCCTGGGAAAATATTCTTAATTGGTCCTTGTATAAACCCAGAAATAGTTTAACTTTGGGTCTTTTGCCTTTTGTTAAGAGGGCTGGAGAGTTGGTGCCACTGAGGTTCGTTAAAATCATTGACGGGTATTGGGCACCTATGTAGGGTTCCTAGATTCAGAGGAGCAGGAGCACCTCAGCCTGCAGAGAGCGGTCAGAGGAGGCCTCGCAGAAGGGGAGTAGTGAGGGGCCAACCCCTGAGGAGGAAGAGTGAGAAGAGGAATCCTTCCAGAATCTAGCCATGTGCCTTGGCATGGACTTGGCAGAGAGAGGGGTGTGTTCTAGCAATCACAACTATGTCTGTTTTGTGGTCTACAACGCCCCAAGCAGGGCATGGTGGAGACAAGGCTGGCAACACCGGGTACTGTGTGCACTGTTACTATGAGTGGGGTCTTTAATTCTCACCGCAAACTCAATGAGGCAGTTGTTCCACTAACCCCATGGGGTGGTCACCAGAATTCCTTTGAGAAGATTTTTTTTTTCCTTTCAGGTGATGGGGAGCTATAGGAAAGTCATGCAGGGAGTAGTCATGTCAGAAAGTACATTCTGGACATGGTATGGAGGGAGAATGTTGGGGAGAGAGGTAAGAAAGGCATTAGGGAGGATTTTAAGAAGGCTTTGCCATAGTCTGTGTGAGATAGAATAGTCTGAACTTGAGCAAAGGCCTGGGGAAAAGGAGAGGAAGACACTAACTGGAGAGATACTGAAGTGAGAATCAGTAGAACTTAGTCATGGTTGATGTGTGGGTTATGGGCATCCAGCTTGAAACTAGGCTTCAATGCTTTGGGCTGATAGCAGTCTTTTTAAAAATGTAATACATTACAGAACCACAAAAGTTCTAGCACTGAAAAGGAAAGGTATATATCAGGTAGATCTATTGTTTTATCAATTAGCAAAACAAAGTCCAGAAAGCTGAACTAAACCACTGATGGTCGTTTAGCTGTGTGATGCTGGCCTGAGACTGGAATTCTCAGAATTCTCCACTGGGGAGATCTGACTGGGGGTCAGATCTCCTGGCCCCCAGTGCAGGGATCTTCTGACACACGAGACTTTAAACTTGTATTGTGGAAATGTCTACAGTAAAGGTGATTTTATTTCATCCCGAAAATACCACCATTACTATTACTACTATTGCTACTATTACTACTACTACTACTACTACTACTGGCTGGATGTCTTTCTGATAAAAGTAGTGGCCTAGGAAATGTGAATCATGTTGCAGAGTGCTTAAATTACGTGGTAAACTACGTCAGTACCTCAGTTCCATGTAGAGAAGTAACAGAGTTTTGGAAGGGAGCTGGGGACAAGTCTTTGCTCCACATGGCTTGTGAAATGCATTTGAGAGCTGCTGGGTTTTAAGCTTTGATGACACCGAATCCGTTAATATGCAGGGAAGTTGTAAAGTGCTTCCTTCTTTCTTCACGGGCTTTTTCAAGTTTTACAAATTGCCTCTTCCAGAAAAGCTGTCACTCTGGAAAGTAGACACACATTGTATGGGCTTTTTCTTCTTGTTTGGATCAAATATGTTAGAAACTATAAAACTTCATTTTGAACTCAGTTTGGCAGATGTTTTAGTTTGTAAGAATGGTAGGAAAAGGATCGGAGTTTGTGAAAATGTTTCATTTTGTATCAGTAAAAATCACTATATGGTGCATTTTTATTCCAAATTAAAATATCCTTATATAGTTTTCTTAACTTCAGTGTCTGAGTGGCCATAAAAGGAAGGCAGAAAGAGGGACAGGAGGAATACTAGGGGAAGAGTTTCTGAAATTCTTCTCCATCCAACCCATGTAGTTTCCCTGATGATATTTGGTTTATTTAGGAAAGTTGCCAGACGGGTTTGGAAATTTCTCTAGCCCTGATTAATGATGGTAGTTTTAATTTACTTTTCTTCCATGTCTCCGATTCTTACCCTGTACAAAACTTAGACCTCCGATTGTTTTGTAGTGGTAATGGGGTATTAGATGTACACTAGGATGTTTCAAAAATCAATTTAGTCTAAGTCTGAGCTACATCTCAAGAGAGTTAATTAGACGCATACCCTTGGGCCAGTACTGGGGATTAGAAGGAATTATCTTCAGGAAGTCGGTTTTAATGCATATTGTCTTGATTTAATGGAGTTTTCCAGATTCAGGAAGTATATATGGAGCTCTGAGAAATGTACAGGCATATTTTAATAACTTGAACTTGACATATCAAGTTATTTAAGTTAAATGGAAGTAGACATCCTGGCTCATCTCATCAGTAATGAGTCATGTGACTTTGAATATCCTACACATTTGACTCTTGAGAGGTCTGTGTGACTTTAAGCAGTGTGCGGTAGAAGCTGTATGAAACTACCACCGTGTAACTGACTTTCCAAATTAACCAACTCCCTTCACTGCTTTTTAAAAATACACCGACTGATAACCATGGCTTGCTGAATATTCTTGGCCGATAGTTCACCCCACACATTACAAAGGGTCAATTCTTTTGTTTCTCACCAGACAGATATGACATCATTTAATTAAATATTGTGTGACCTGATCAGAAATGAGTACAAAAAGAGTTGTTTTATGAAAATTAAAAGACAATAAAATGACTTGGAAAGACAGTAAAAGCAAATGACTAATATAAGACTGACTATCAATTTAAGGGTAAGACAATATTAAGAACTGGAAAGCAAACTATACAGAATTTGGCATTCATATGGCTTCACAGTAAAAAAGTGTTTTACATAAAGCTCCATTTTCTCATTTGTTCATTCAGAAAGCATTTATTAGGTATCTACCATATGACTAGCATTTTGCTAAGCTGTTGGGATGTGCCCCTGAAAAAGACAAAGCCCCAAAGGCAAGGTTCCTTTCCTCCAGGAGCTCAAGACGAAGTGTTGGAGAAGTCAGACACACCCCCAGACAATTACAGTCCAGTGCCTTCTGGGCTGGGTGTTCACATGCATTCATTTCTGTGAGTATGTGGCGGGCCGTAGGAGCTGTCAGCTTTCCCTGCCGTCATCAGGAAAGGCCTTCGTGACGAGATGCAGCTTAAGCAGAGCCTTGGGTCGAGGTGGTAGGGTCGGGGTGGTGAGCCGGGAAGGAGGGAGGGACCACAAGTGCACGAGGAGGCATGGAGTACTCGGCACGGACCAGGGTTGGCTGTGTGTGGAACTGAGGGGCACACAACAGCAACAGTGGGGAATTGGGCTGGACAGGCAGCAAAAACGAGGTCAAGAAGAGCCTCACTGCCCTATTTGGGTCTAGATGTCTCTCACCAGCGAGACATCTCTGATAGAGAGAATCTTTGAAATAGATAAGCAGGAAGTTGATGTGTTCCGCTTTTAACTCAAATGAGTCTGGATCTCAGAAGGAATTATCTAGTAGAAATTACATGAGAACCTCTTAACCACTGTTCGAGTTTTTGACGACAGTGTCCAAAAATCACCTCCTAGTTTGCACTGGACATTCTCATCCCTCTGTGCATGCTGTGTAAGAAAAGAAATCTGGGTTAAAAATGTTTTAATGTGGCAGGTTGTAAAATTGAAACCTGTGATGCAGTCTTGCAAATTTTATTATTGAGTTATTTGTAAAAAGCCCTTTTTTAAAAACCTCTAACTCTAGTTCCTTCAGTTAAAGCCTGTGAGTCTGAAAGACAAAGAAGTGAAAAATCATTTCTGAGTAACTGACGTAGAAACTGACAAACAGTCCTGACAACAATGTCAGCAGGTTTCTCAGCCTATTTTGGCTGTGAGTTCAGGCACCCTCTGTACATCTGTATCCTGTGGCACACGCCTATAACTTTGGTACTGGTAGTGTTTGGGATAGCTTACCCAGCAGTCTGTAGAGGCCAGTGAACTGGTTTTACCGAGGCATTTTTGTGTTATATGGCAGTTTTAAGGTTACAACCTGCCTGTAAAGAGGGATTGGGAGCCTGTTGTCCCACCTAAAGGTTCTTTTTTTTATTTTCAGTTCAAACACGGAAAGATCTGAGGCAGAGGTCAAACGTCTGTCCCTTTGGCAGCCACACAGGATATTTCACATCCCTTGGAACGGATACTTTCCTGAGCATGGAGCTTTGACCCTTTGCACTGCATCCCGGTCACCTACCTTTGTGCTGACAGGGACTGCTAACTACTCAGGAAGACAGCTCTGAAAGGGCTCCGCGCCCTGTAAAAGATACACGAGACCAGGACAAAGACAGTGGCCTCACTCGTGGTGGCGTAGTGAGAGGGGAGCCACAGGAGGGTAATGGTCCGTGGAGGGTGGGAAGAAAAGGAAGCTGTAGACAGACCCTGCAGATTTTTGTTTATAGCGGTGGTTCCCAAACATTGTCTACCCAGAATTTATCGCTTCTGGCATGTGACTGAGTTCTACAGACCCCATTTCGTTTTATTACCCAGCGTGCTGCTGCTTTCATGTCTCACGGGGAGTGTTCTACCACTTTGTAGCACTCCTTTCCTTATCCTGCATTCTTCCCGGCTCTCCGCCCTCACTCCGTCCTCAGCAGCCAGATTCCCCCGCCCCCACCACATTAGGTCTTCCCGGCTTTTGAAACCTTCTATTCAAAAGAACAGCTTATCTTTAAAAAATGGGCAAGCAAGTTTTATTCAATAGCAGATATTAGGACATTTAGGTTGCAATTTGAAGCAAAATTAGTTGTAATCCATGTCTATACAGTAGGAAATCTCCAGCTGGAATGAGTTAACTAGTTAAGAAAGAGATGAAAAATAACCTAAAAAGTTAGCATGAAATAAGTCACTTATCAGATACTTGGAGGGATAGGAGCTTTTAAGGAAATTAAACTGTAGGACATATTAAAGAGAAAAGAACTTATAAACCTAATTATATGACTTTGACAAAATAAATATGTGCATGCAAAACTAAATTTAAGTGAATGGGAAATATATTTACAAAGATATTTTCATTAATATGACAAATAAGATCTTAAAATCTATTACCCATAAATATCATCACAAAAGTAATGAAAAATTACTAAGATTTTTAATGGGTATATCTAAGGGATAGTAAAATATATGAGTAAAAAGATGGCTCAAACAAGAGGAAATAAAAATAAACTATGTAGTGTTAGTATTAAAAATCTCTATTAATGATTTGTATAAATAAAAATATAAAGACATGGAAAATCAGCATTGTGATCATATAATCTGGAGGTAAAATGGTAGTGCTCAGAAGTTATTTCAAAGTTATTGAACTAATATACACTTTTAAAAATGAAATTCAATTTGACAACATGTGAATTTAACATGTTAGTATGCTGTTACTGATGTTAATAATTGATACTCTGTTTTTGGAAGACCCTTCAGCTCTGATATACTGAGCAACTCCAGGTCTCCTCTCTGGATTCTGGGAACAACACAGTGAGTGAGATAACACGCAGTGCCGAGCACGTCCTGGCTGGGGGTGTGCACGTTCTTTCTGTGCCAGACGCCGGTTTGGTTTCCCCTTCTGTGTGTTCCCATTGTACCCGAATCATGAAGTGGATGCTGATGGCTAACATTTGCTGAGTGCTTATAATGTGCAGACTTTTAAGTGCTTTGAATATGTGGCCTCTTTCAGGCCGCAGAACAGCCATATGAGCTGGGTACAATTTTTATCTTCATTTCATAGGTGAACAAATTTGAGCGGCAGAAAAATGGTAAAAAACCTGCCCAAGGTCATGCCACTATTAAATGATGAAAATGGCATTCACACTCCCTGGACGTCTGGTTCTAGGCCTTTGCTCTAAATGTCTGTGTTCATCCGTCCTCTCTGTGAGACAGTTACATTGGTACAATTGGCTCATAAATGTTTGTCTTTTTTACTCTGTAACCTAGTGCATTGTCTGGTGCATACTAAGCAATCAGTAAATATTAGTTGAATGGATAAGTTTAGTGGAATAACTGAGAAGGATAATATTGTTTACTTGAGGATGTTCCTTGCAGCTTTACATGTAATAATGAAAGAGAGCCCTGGCTGGTGTGGCTCAGTTGGTTGAAGCTTCATCCCATAGACCAAAAGGCCACATGTTCAATTCCCAGTCAGGGCACATGCCCAGGTTGCAGGTTTGATCTCCAGTCAGAGCGCATATGAGGGGCAACCAATTGGTGCTTCTCTCTTACATTGATGTTACTCTCTCTCTCTTTCTCTTTCTAAAAGCAGTGAAAAAATGTCCTTGGGTGAGGATAAAAAATTTTTTAAAAATAGAGAGAAATACAGACTATATAAATACACAATGAATGAATGGATATGTGGTTTATCATCTGCCCACGTAATGACATATTATGTGGCTACTAAAAATGTTAATTATTAATGCTCTGCAGCCACATATACCCTTGTGACATGGAACAGTATGATGGATATGTAGTAACAGAACAATTGCCAATATGAACTTGGTAATTGTAACTGTAATCTGGATGTCCCTCTTGGCTTTTTCAGCCTGTGGGTATAGATAATATAATGATAGTAATATACCCAGCTTATGCTAGCTCCAAACCTTTACCTGCTTACACAGCACCTTTGTCCCTTCTGTCCCCCTGCAAGTGTGTCTGAGGTCCCCAAGAATGCTCCTTTCCCCACCCAATACAGGTGGGCTGCACTCACCACATAGCATCTGCCTAGGTCTCTCTGTCCAGACCGCCCAAGGGCCACTGCAGATGGAACCCCAGGAGAGAGCCCTACCCCTGCTCAGTGGAAGGGCCCTCCTCACGATGCCTGGCTCTGTGCCCCGCCTGACATCTCCTCCAGTTCCCTGGAAGGGCCAGAGAGGTGCTTGGTAGCCTGCAGAACTGGGAGAACGGCCCTTTCTCCAGCCCTGTCCTGTCCTCTGATCCCTGGGCCCCAGAACAGTCCTCTTTGTGCCCAGTCTCACAAAGACTCTGATGCTGAAGGCTCAGTGCTGGGAGGTGGGATTGGCTTTTTATGCTTAAAACAGGGAGCAGGCATGGCAGACACAACATAAATCTTCTCTGAGTGAGTGAACACCACCTTTTGAGTTTCTAGCCTTCACGTCTCACCTCGCTGGAACTGAGGGGACAGGTGACGGACCCTTGGAGTGCAGTAGAACTTCTGCAGTGATGGAATTTTTCTATAGCGATGCTGTCTATTCAATGTGTTCATTTCCTTTTTCATTTCACTGTTGTTGACTCTAACCCCCCTATTCCTGTGATGCCTGTGCCCCAGGAAACTCCTGGGTTCTTCTGTTAATAAACAAGAAGCGCTGATGTGTTTCAACTCATATATTTAGATTGCAGGGAAAGTTCTTGAGTCTACCCAGTCTGCAACTAGCCAAACCCTTGATCTTGTTCGGACTCCATTAGCACACCCCATGACCTGTTAGGAAAATCATGAGGCTGTGGAAGAAGAAACAGAAAGGGCTTGGGACAGGACTATGTGGTAAGATTTGAGGGAAATCTCTTGGTTCTTTTGTCATAAGAGCTGTGTGAGAAAGGGCTTGAAAACCTGAGTTCCTGTTCTATTTCTGTCCCTACCTGGCTGCGTTGTCCTAAGCACACACAGTCTGTAGATCACTCTATATCCGTAGAATGAGGTGGTTGAAGTAGATTATTTGGTAGATCCTTTTTAGAACCTCTGAGGAATCCTTAGCACTCTCTGGAACATTGTTTGAAAAATACTCTTTTTAAATATACACTAAAGTTAAATTGCTTCAGAAAAAAGCGAGGGGTGTGAAAAGAGAAGTAGATACAGGCTGAATTTTTTTTCCATCTGGAATTTTTAAGGAATTAATGTCAGCATTTTTTGGTTGAGCTCTTATCTGTAAAATGCTGGGCTGTGAAATGTGGTGGATGGAAACACTGTGGCCTCTCTCCTACCACAGTCCAGATCCGGCAGGGGAAAGGAGAGGAAGAACTCACAGTGCAAGGCAGCGTGATTAGTGACACGGAAGTGATCTTAGACGCTGCACACTTTTGCAAATGGCCCTCAGGCCCTTTCTGATTCAGCAGTTCCTTCTCTGAAGGAGCGTTTCTCTCTTGGAGGCTGTTTTTGGACCAGAGGTTCGGTGCGGTTCTGTGCTCTTGAGGTAGGTGGGTATGTGAAGGTTTTGACTTCACAAATACTTCAAAATGCTAAATTTAGCTTCATTTCAAGTTCTTTTCTGAGGCAAAGGAATAAACAAATAACAAGCAGATATTCAGGGACGTAGTGGGAGCATGAACTTGGCCTCCAGAGACACCCCAGCAGAGTTCGCAAAGTACAGTGGTGAAATAAGTACAAAAGGTTTTGAAACTTCTTTCTGTACAGTGTATGTAGCTTACGTGGTATTGTTAGTTTAGAAAGCATTTTGCAGTGATACTCGAGAACATGCCAGAGCGCACTGAAGTGGCATGGGACCCAGCCCAATGTGGCAGTGACGCCCCTGGAAAAGGCAGGGCCACCAAGAATGGAGCGTGTCACTGTTTTGATGAAACCGTTTCACTGCCTGTGAAGGGGCAGGCAGCATTATCACTGCTCCAATTTGGAATGTTCCCATAATTCCCCCAAATGAAGTCAGCTTTTCACAAACCCACGAACCTTTTATTAACTGCTCTGTCAGTAAGCATGAAACTTCCATTTGAATCAGTGTCTGATTTTACATTCAAAATCAAAACAAAGCACACTGCTGACCAGACTAACTCCTCTCCCTTCTGTACAAATCTCAAGCAGCTAGATGTACATTTTAAAATTTCAACCCTGACAATGCCACTAGATAAGATGAGGAAATCTGAATTTCACTGTGTTTACTACTTGGCTAGACTTTTGAGAACCAGAATTTCAGGGATGGACTAAAACACTGTGGGTCATGTCACTGTGCAGCTGGGGACACTGACATCCATGAAGTGAAATGACTTGCCCCTGTTTTCAGAAATGTTGCTCGAGGATGTCTGAATCCCCAGGGGTCAGGGATTCTTCTACTTCTTCTGCAGCTGTAGATGCTGTTATGTTTTTCCTGAGGGTGAACCAGTGTTGGGGAATTTCTAAGAGAGAGCACCTCCAACAGCCTCTGTGGACGAAGGGTATGAGTGGAATTTTGTGATGTGCTCGATATTTGGAGCTCCTTAGGTTCTGCAAGGTACAAAATGGGATTAGATCAGGGAGCCCAGCTATGGGGAGGTTCATGATAAAGGAGAGGAAATTTATAAACAAAGCTGAGATGGCGAATGGCAGCCTCCTGGAGGAGAAGCTCTGGAAACGCCTGTGCGTGGTAGGGCGTGAGATCTCCCGGACGAGAAACAGAGGTGCTGTCGCAACATTCGTTCCTGGGCACCAGTGTGAGACACCAGTGAGAGACATCAGTGATGTTCTTGGAAGTTTTGTTCGTGTTAAGGTTAATATTTCTTTTTGCATTTGTTGAAATCTGCAGCCCAATATGCTTTAATACTTTAGTGTTTGATAGGTGTGGGCACGATGAAACAATCTTCCTCATTTCTAAAGCAGGTGAGGCAGAGATGCTGCCTGGCAGGCAGTATGCTGGGTGCATTTTTAACTCTTATTAAGGCATTTTCCCCTTGCCCCAAGAATTCTTTGGATTCTGATTTTTCCCTTTTGCATGTGTGATTGAGAATACTGATTGCTTCTCTCACACATTAAAAAAATCCTTTTATCAAAAGAATGATTATATATTTAATGAGTTTTAAATTAATTCTTCCGGAATTTGACTGGAATCGGGCTAAGGAGTGACCGAAAACGTACAGGGAGGTCCAGGAGCACAGAGCACGTGACAGCGGACATGCCCTGTGTACACAGTAGAGGGTTCTACTGATCCCGAGGGACGCCTTTCCTTTTCCCCGGATGCTGGTGCCTACGATTCCTTTTACTTTTTGACCTATTATTCTTTAAATTTTCAATTAGAGTTTATTTTCAGTGTTACTTAGTATTGGTTTCACGTAAACAGCATAGTGATTAATTATATATTTTATAAAGCGGTCCCCACGATGCTGCCAGTACTCTCCACACGTGGTTATTGCAGTGTTATTGACTATGTTCCTGATGTTCCCCATGACTGTTCGGTGACTGCCAATCTGTACCTCTGAATCCGGTCACCTCTTTCACCCAGTCTGCCCAACACCCTCCCCTCTGGCAGTCACCAGGCTGATGATCCCTGTGTCTCTGTGACTCCTGCGATTCTACCCGTTTTGGTCCTAAGTTTTAAGATTTTACATATACATATTTGTTTTACTGTATCTACTTTTATAGGCTTCCCTATATGCATGTGGAAAGAAACGGGAATCTGGCCCTTGTCTGTCTGTCCAACAAAGCTGTTCTCACTTCCTCCCTGTCACCTATACTCCGGCCATGTCAACCTTCTCTCAGTGTCTGGGCCTTTCTAAACCATGTCTCACCTCAAGGACTTAACTCCTGTTATTTCTTCTTCTGCAAGCCCTTCTTTGGCCAACGTTTCATGTCACTGGATTCTTCTCCTTTTAGGTGTAGCATAAATGTCACCTCCTTGGACAGGTTGTCCTGGACCGCTGTATCTCACTTGTTTTCTTGGTGGAGCCCATGAGTCAGTATAAGTTGGCAGACAGATAATCAAGAGCTGGCTGAAGGCAGTTTTAGAGACAACAGTTGTAAATGTCTACTTTTCATTAAAACCCCTCCAAACCCAGATTGTCATTAATGCCTACTAATCTCTGTCCTTCCTTCTTGGATTCACAGGTAGGATTAGGTCTCCTCGCTCCCCTATTTGACCTTCAGGAGAGCGTGACCTCCATGTTTGCTTTTAGTTCCAGGTTTTTATTGGTTGGTTTGGTTTTTGGGGATGCATACAGGATCATGAAGGAGGTACACGGTTTTTCTTTTTTTTAAGAGTGTGATAGGTACTTGAAGTGAGCTGTGGTTTGCAGTGTTTGTTACCTAACATACATGGTGGCTGAAAGCTTTAAACTGCGACGGCAGGAAGTCACTGCCTGGCCGAACAGCGTGGAAGGGCACCATTGAAAAGAGGGCAGCGCAGTGTAGGTATGCTTAAGGGAAGAAATGAAGTGGTAACTCTTACTTTCTAAAGATATCACTACTTTTTTTTTCACACTCTTAAGGATATCAATAAAAATGCTGAAAGCTTGTAAGGGAACAGTGTTTTGCCAATACTCAGAGACAAGTGGGAAAGCTGAAGTAGCGACTCAAATCAAAGTCACGTGTGTGTCTGTGCTGGGAGATGACAGATGCACGTTTTCTCCGAGTGGAGGTTTGTTTTCCCTGTTCTGCCTCAGCCATAATAACTTGAAATGGTCTGTCTGCTGGCACAGAAAGCAAGGGGGTGATGGAGGGGCCGAGGTGCTGCTGCAGGAAACTCAGGTGTGTTCTTAGAGCACCTTCTGAGGATACACAGTGGAAGTATTTTTGTAGTTAGCTAACAGGAAAGACAGACGGGGTATAGCTTTGTATAGTACAAGTCTTCAGAAAATTCAGTTGGCCCATGTTCACATACAAGTCATTAGTATCTATTCAGTTACACTAAGTTCCAGTTTGCGATCTAGAATATGAATGCGATTCTGGCACCCCAGTTTCTGAAGTGCTGCAGATCGTTTTATGGGCCAAAGCGAATGGTGGGATGCACCGAAACATCTGACATATTTAAAACCTCCAACGTGTTGTTCCAGCATGGGTCCTTTTGCTCATTTTGACCTTTTGTAGCCATACCAGGAGTATGTTGCGTGGGTTGTCATGCAGATGCTTTCTGGAATAACAGGCTGAAGGCCCACAGACTTCTTGTTATTTTCAGTAGGTCCCCGGGGACCACATGATGTGATGCAGTGAGTTATGGTGATGGCCGGCTAGATGTCAAGCAGATAAAAGTTACGGCATTTCCCAGCCAGCATTCTATGGGACACTTCTAGTTACGTGTTCTGAAATATATGTGCCATAGCTAGACTCACAGCCAGCACACCACAAGCTTCGCAAGTCAGCCTTAAAGATAACTTACTCTTTTTCCTCTTTATGTGTTGAGAAGGATTTATGCAACCCTGGCAGCACGGACTATATATCTCTAGGCAATGTTATGAGAGTGACATGAACTTTTGAAACAGAAAGAAACCATTCATAGTTAAATCCTTAAGTTTGTCGGTCAATTTTAAATTTGTTTTCTTTGACATCAAAGACTATTTAGCTATAAAAGATCACCTGCCACAAAGGGCTCGACCATGTATTTATTGACCTGAGGCAAAAACCTTTATATTGTAATTTAGATTTTAGAAAATGCTGGAACAGAAGAATAGATATTTTCTTCTCATTCATAAGTGGCTATAAATAGTGGCCTTTTGTTGGTCAGAATAAGTCAAGCAGAGACCATTTCTTTCATGACCAGGGAGACACAGGGTTATTGGATTCTGTTCTATGATTATGGCTGTGCCCACTTAAACTAGTAGCCCTTGCCTGGGCTGGTGTGGCTCAGGGGGTTGAGCGCTGGCCTGTGAACCAAAATGTCATGGTTTGATTCCTGGTCAGGGCACATGCCTGGGTTGTGGGCCAGGTCCCCAGTTGGGGATGTGTGAGAGACAACCAATCCATGTATCTCTTGCTCATTGATGTTTCTCTCCCTTTTGTTCTCCCTCCCTTCCTGTCTCTCTAAATTAAATAAATAAAATCTTAAAAAAACAAACAAACTAGTGCAGTCCTTGAAACATTTGTGTGGAAGTTCAAAGTTAGATTTAAACAAAACTAATTAAATTCATATTAGATTTCAAAATTGGCTATTTATACTAGAAATATCTAGTAAAAGTCAATTGGTTAATGTTTATTTGTAAAAAAGATGGTTACGTATGTGAAGTTATTTTAGTACAGACTGTAGTCATCTTTGCAAGGTAGTGTAGGACCATAAAAATAATCAAGCAAGCTCGTGCAAAATTATCTTAATAATCAATGGATTATTAAGTTCCATGACCTTGAAAAAACTTTTTGTCAAAACATTGAAACTCTTTTCCTGTAGGGTCTAAATGTATAGGAAAGTAAAAAAATAGTAAAGCTAATATTTATTTAGTGCCTTGTAATTTAAAATGTTAGAAACATTGAGAATTAAAGCATTGTATTTCTTCAAGGAGAACTTACCAAGAGTAGTCTGATCATGTTCACTTTCTTCTCATTGTATAACTTATGATACGGAGGATTTTTTTCCCTTGCCTTTGTCGGTTGTCATACTCCTTTCCAAGTCAGGGTCAGCTGCCAGCGTGTTACCTGTGGGCTCTCAGAGTCATAAGGTATCTGGGAGTTCCTTTAACGTTACTTCCTCTGGCACGTCGCCATCCTTTTCACCACATCCACTTCCCAATTTCATTTCCGGTGTTGCCACTCATTATTTTTTTGCTGTGCTTTTTTTTTGTTGTTGTTGTTGTTGACCCTTTGAATTATCCACTTCCATGAAATGTTACGTGATTTTATCCCCGAGAGGTGAGGAGGCAACGCCACTACACGTTTCCTGTCTGTGCGTGAACTGAGAACAGATGTGCAGGGATCACTCACCAGCGGCTTTGAAGGAAGCGACATGATTGGTTGCTGATCACGATAAACATCTGTTATTCGCGCAGTGTTTATGGACCAAAGAGCTAGCAGGAAAGTTTGTGCTTTATGCAATTACTCACACTTAATACACCGTGGCAACTGAAGTTTGAACCATGTTGTTGGGGGACTGGTTGTTATTTAACTAAATTGCGGAAACTGAAATTCATGCACATTGGAACCATGCAAAGCGAGTGGTGCCTATATTCCAGTTATAAATTATTTGTAGTACATTTAAATCTTGGCCTGGTTCCCCTCGCCCATGACACATCGAATCCGCCCAGAGTAGCCAAGTTGTGGTGTAGAAATCCAGCTCCAAGCTGAAGTGGGAGTTAGGAAGTCTTCGACTCCACCTTGGAGTCCGCTTTGCCTCGTCTCTTTGCCTGCACCCCGGAGTACATCGGGCACTGCACAGAGCTTGTTTCGGAGCCCATTCAGCATGGGTAGTCTGGGCTTGGGCTGCCTACACAGACATTGGGCATGGTTTCTGTGTGGTCACCTTGGTCATTTTTTTTCCTGACTCTCTTGCCTCCCCCATGGTCTCCCCTCTTCCTTGGCCTGCTCTTTACTTTGGCCTGCGCCCCATTTCCAAGTTGTACTGATTCTCCCTCCACCATTATCGTACTTCATGTTTCTTTCAGTTCTTGTTGCCATTGTCCTAATCCATGTGTTTCTCAACTTGGATTTTAATGATTTTGATGCTCTCCTAACTGGCTTCTCGACCCAGTCACTCCCTGTCCCAACCAGTCTCCCCTTCCGTCACAAGTCATGTTCCTGGAAGACTTTCAGCCTTGTTTAATCCTGTCCTTGGAGCCTCCAAAATAACTTCCTAATTAAAAAATAAAACCCAAACTTTTATATTGGGCCTTTATCCCTGGTCTGACTCAAGCCGACATTTTCTAGTTTGTCATTGACCCCTCCCTCCCTTTAAGAACTGGGGATTTCAGCCAGACTTTCTTGTTGCCTCCTAAATATGCCTCCCTCCCTCTATTTTGTCCTCCTAGGATGCATTCTTTGTTTTTTTCGAATCTTGCCCAGTTTCAAAGACTTACCCTAAAGGATCCCACCTATAAAATCTGTCTTGACTTAACAGAAATGACTGTCCTGTCCTCTGAAGTTCCACAGGGTTTATAGTTTATATTTTTTCAACTGTTGCTTACTTGCTGATCTGTTTTCAGTTATCATGTGTTATTATCTAATCTCCCCAGTTAGCTCTTATTTCTTTTTGTTTTTTAAGTGCTTTGAGAGAAAGAGTGAAGGGGATGGGTGGAGGGAGGAGGGAGGTGGGGGAAGGGGAGAGAGAGACATCAATTTTGTTGTTCCACTTATTTATGCATTCATGGGTTGATTCCTGTATATGCCCTGATCGGCGATTGAACCTACAACCTGGGTGTATTGGGACGGTGCTGTAACCAACTGAGCTACCCAGCCAGGGCCAGCTCTTACATTCCTGAGGGCTGGGACTGAATCTTCTGTAGTACCTCAAATGGTATTTGAAAGTGGTAGGCATAAATTTTTCATCCAGTATTTTTTTGAGCAGCAGCATTTATCCTAGAAGCTAAGTTACATGCTAGGGGTAAACAAGACAAGGTAATGCCCCTGACCTCACAGAGCTCTAGTTGAATGAGGTGTACAGAAAGGTTGTGAGACACTTGTAATGCAGTAAGCTCAGTGGCATGATGAGCAGTTAATGAGGGTCCGTGGAAACGCAGATAGGCACCAAACCTAGATGAGGGGCAGTGGGCAGTGCTTCTAGAAGAAGTGAGGTTTAAGCAGGGTCTAAGAGATAAATAAGAGTTCGCCAGGTGAGGGCGCCTGAACAGACTGAGTGTTCCAGGTCAGGGATACAGTGTGGATAAAGCTTGAGTGGGGGAAGGGGGCCTTACGCCCTGAGGAACTGAGTAAAGCTCCATGTAGCTGGATTGTAGGGAATGACGTGAGATTCCTAAGTGATGAGGTTTCAGAGGGCACAGGGACCCTGTGATGGGAAAGAAGTGCACACATATGATGGGTGTGTAGAATGGAGAACTTCCAGGGAGGGATGTTTGGATGGGTGAAGGGATAGATAGCACTGCACTCAGGTTTCTGTTAAGGACCCCTCCTCAGTGAATGGGGACATTAGGGGGAAGAGGATGAGTTAATGTTTTGGACATTTCAAGTTTGAGATGTCTGTGGAATATGTATATGGAGATACATAGTAGTAGATGGTTGGCAGCACGTCAGACATCCCTTACTAGGAAGTAGAGATTTGGAAGATGTCAGCATAGGACAGGGCAAAATCGTAGAGGAAGACTGTATACAGTGAGTAAAAAAGAGGATTTTAAGACCCAATTTTAAAGAGCCGGTGTTAAAGGACAAGCAAAGAGTGGATTCTGCAAAGAACACTAAGATAGACTGGGCAAAGAGGAGGGGGCAGAATAGATGAGCCAGACGTTGTGGAAACCAAGGGAAGACCGAAATCCGTCCTTTTGATTTAGCAACACGGAGACGGTTAGTGACCTTAGGAAGAGCAGTGTTCGTGGCAGAGGGGTGGGGTGGGGACCACCACCCGGCCATGCTAGATTGCAATGCGTGGAGAAGACAGTGGACAGACAGTTTGATCATGGAGGAGAGGATTTAAACGCAGTAGCAAATGGAAGGAGATGGAGTTGAGGGTTTTTAATTTTTTAAGCTGGTGGAAAACTGCTCTTGTTTAAAGGCCGATGGGAAGAATTCATTAGTGATAAAGAGTTTGGCCACAAGCTGAATTTCATCAGAATGTAAAACTCCTCTTAAAATTCTTTACCCAATGTGGCCTTTTATCTTCTGGTATTCTAAATAAAATTCCAAACTACTGATCACTCTGCACCTTCTAGTTTCACTGTGGTCTTGTCATCCCAAAGAGATTGTGAATTCTGGCAAAGCAGGGCTCAAACTGTGCCACTCCCATATGATGGAGCAGCACTTAGTGTGTTTCAGATTACGTTCCCAACAGAGACTATTTTTAAGTATCCTCATTTGTTACCCTGTTTATTCTTTGAAGAAGTATTTAATGTCCACTGTGTACCAGGCCTTATTTTAGGTTCTAAGGATCGAGAGGTCACTAAGCCAGACATATCTTTTTTTTCTCAAGGATTTATAATCTAAGGAGACTGCTAATAAATAAGGAATTAAGTAGGAGAAAGTAATTACAGAACGCAAGAGATACTGGAAAGGACGCTGTGATAGATGACAGCCCTGAGTGGCTCCTTTGTACATGCCTTTTCCCAGGAGTTCGTTCCGTTGTTGAGGGGGGACACCACAGGCCAACGGAGAGTTAAAGACTCAGGAGGGAAAGAAAAAGATCGTGAATAATAGAGACTTTTTTTTTCCGTAGTGTAGTTAGTTCTTTGTTCACTGATTCAAAAGTCAGTCGAACTATGATGGCTGTAATGGGGCCGTGTGTTTTGGGAGTTGTTACTTAGCATTTGAGAAACTAACCAATTCTCCTCAATTTCTCTTTTCCCTTTCAGTAATTTGCCATCTTCCATGTATGAATGGTGGCCAGTGCAGCTCGAGGGACAAATGCCAGTGCCCGCCGAATTTCACAGGGAAGCTCTGTCAGATCCCGGTCCACGGTGCCAGCATGCCCAAACTTTATCAGCATTCCCAGCCGCCGGGCAAGGCCTTGGGAACGCACGTCGTCCACTCCACACATACCTTGCCTCTGACCATGAATGGTCAGCAAGGAGTCAAAGGTAAGCATATTATTTTGACTTTGCCAGATTGCCAGACCTCTGCTGACCTGCCAGACTCATAGAGAAGCCAAGTATCTGCAGATGGCCAGGGCTGGTGTTAGAACAGAAAGGAGCATGTGATGTGTGGCCTGAGAAATGACAGCGGGGACAGAATGTGGGCCCAGGTATGCGGCTGCAGTGCTTACGAGGCCGTGGAGATTTGGTATCTAAGAAATGGAAACAACAAAGGAGCCCGGCCTCCTCTGACGCCTCTGAGCACCGAGAGCTGGTGAGGTGCCTGCCCCTGCTCTGGCCGGGCCCGGGGACTGGGAAGACACACAGCGAGTGTTCCGGCCCTGCCGGCGTTAAAGCACCAGTGACCACGCCATTCCTGCAGTGGATCCCACGTCTACGCAGTTGTTAAAGAGTGCTTGGTTTTAGTTCTGAACGGTCACTGAACCTCCCCGGGCTTTGATTTATTCATCTGCAGAGGAAGGTAAACTAGGTCACTTGGAGCTCAGAAATTCTATGACTCACTCATTCTTTTAACCCTGGCACTTCTAACAGGCGCGATTTTTTTTTAAGGGGTCAGAGAGTGTTACTGGCTGTTATTCTTTAGAACCCGAATATTCGCCTCAGAGGATGAAATTTTGTTTGAAAACGGCACAAAATAAACCTTGTTACAGATATAAAATATCACACTGTGATATTTTGTGTTTGTGTCCCAGTATGCACCAAAGTGTATCTACAATGTGTTATTTAAGCGTTAGAGAATTGTGCTTTATGAAATTATGTTTCCTTTTTGCGTAGAAAGATATATCCTACAACTTTTACAATAGAGACTTCATGAGAAATTAAAAAATAATCCAATTCCTGAGTCTTCATTGCTATCATTTGATCAAATGTACCTCCCTATGGCCACAAGCTGCACGAATTTAATAGTTTCATTAAAAAATATTTTTACCTTATGAATATGTTACTTGAGAGGTTTGAATTTCTCTTTATAATTAGTTTAGTTTTTAAAATATATAAATTCAGGTTTAATTTTTAAGTGTACCCTTTTATTCTCACTGATGTTGATGGCTGTGCAGCAAATATATGTATACGGTCCGTATGTATAATTTAGCCTGTGTACAACATATGTGCATGTCAGTGTGGGTGTGTACGCGTGAAATTTACTCTCATGCTGACTCACTTGTGAATTGTTCACGACTGACAAGTTTTCCTCCCAATCCGTTTTAGTGAAGTTTCCTCCCAACATAGTCAACATCCACGTGAAGCACCCTCCTGAGGCTTCGGTCCAGATCCATCAGGTTTCACGAATCGATGGCCCAACGGGCCAGAAGGCGAAAGAAGGCCAGCCAGGCCAGTCCCAGATCTCCTACCAAGGGCACCCCGTCCAGAAGAGCCAGACCGTCCAGAAGAGCCAGACCGTCCAGAAGACCCAGACCGTGCATTCCACGTACTCCCACCAGCAAGTCATCCCTCACGTCTACCCCGTGGCCGCGAAGACCCAGCTTGGCCGGTGCTTCCAGGAAACCGTCGGGTCACAGGTGAGCCGCGCTGCCCAGCCTGTGTGTTCGCTTTCTAGAAAAGGGCTCATTTTCACAGGAAAGCCAGGCGTGGTGAAATGGTTTTCTGTGGAAGGAGTAGGCACACTGGCCCGCGGGCCTGTTTTTGTAAATAAAGTTTGATCGGAACACAGCCACACCCAGTCATTTGCATATTGCCTGCCCTGCTTTCTTGGTCTGGGCGGTAGAATTACTTTGTCTCAAGGAGATCATGTGATCTGTAAACCCTAAAATACGGTTGGCAAAGCCCTTCACAGAAAAAACTTGCCAACTGCTGATCTATGAATAATTTTAAGTGGTGAATTTCCCAAAATGCTGCTGGAAGGCCGTGATTATCATTTATGTTTTTCGGTTAAAGTGATCTGTGGATTCTGCAAAGTGTTCAAAATACTTCAGCCTTTTTGCAATAGTTACAGGTGGATAGGTATAGTTGAGTTTTGAATGAAATCAGAGTTTGTCATCTTTTTTTCCTTATGAAAAATCATAACTAGAATGGCAATAACTGAGTAGTTTCAAGTGCAGAGTGAGATGTTTTAAATATCTCTGGATTTGCATGTAACATTAGGCCTATATCTGTTTCGTAAAGAAGGAGGAAGGCCACTTTTTCTTTAAAACTCATCCTTGGAAGTGCATAGTGGAGGCAACAAAAGTACTGGCTCTTTTACCCGAACCACTTGGTGCGACCCACTTTGGGGTTATGTGATAATGACCTAGCTTGGTCCTGTGGTTCTCATCCTGTCATTTGATTCTGGTTTCAGCCTCATGTAAAAAGAGTAGATGATGTGCATGTATTATACCTCTGCCCCTACCTGAATTTTGAAAGAAATATTGTGTGTGTGAAACATTTTGGGGTAGTAAGAAACCATCATTATTGCTTTAGAAACCTGGAAGATACTTTCAGGTACTGGGCAGGTCTGTGGTAGGCCTCTCACCTTTCTCCCAGGGGAGAAGGCGGAGCTGGTTCGTAGACCTGCATGGACGAGCACCCACGTGCAGTCAGAAGATCTTGGCTAGAGCCGTGGGCCCAGGACTTGGTGGCGGGGAATCAGCTTTCTTATCTGTATGGTGGAGACAAGAATATGGGGCTTTATTAAGATTAGACGAGGTAACATGAGCATTGCTTTCCAAATGTTATAGAAGTATGCAAATATCTACTTAGAAGACACCCATCTATCTGTAGTGTCAAACTTACAAATAGTCAGAGTAGGTGATTACTTGCTTCGCATAATTCCAGTAAGACAGGCAAAGCTTGATCTCCCCAAACACAACCTTTGTCTGCCTGCGGAGACTTGAAATGGCTCCCAAACTTGCCACAGCTTTTCGTTTGTCAGTTGAAGACCCAAGTTTAAGCAAACACTTCTGGGAGAAGGAACAGCATCAGTTGAAATTTAGCTTAGAGCTAAAGTCTGGATTCTTGTGCTGATAGCAGCTTGTTATAGGGGCAGTGGGACTGAAGATGAACTTTATACTCTTCACAGTTTTGCCCTCGACCAGCCTTGGAGAGAGAGGATGGATTTGGTGCCATTTGCATTGTTTAGTCATTCCAGCTGAGGCTGGTCATGAGACAGGAAAAAGCAGATCCTTTTAAAACTGTGTGCCCAGTGCCTTTCTCCCCAGTTTCCAAGTTGGAACACAGATGAAAAAAAAAAAAAAAGCAAGAAAATGAAGTATTCGCAAACTTGTTATTCTTGTGTAATATTGGGCAGATGATTGCTAACTAAAAAAGATTTAAAAATGATTTACTTTTAAGCCTAAGATGGACTATATAATCAAAATGAATTGGCTAATTGGTGGAGTTACTTGGGTAATTCAGATTCGGTGGGATACTTGTGCCTTATCTGCGTGCCTCTCTCTCTGACTTTTAGTCTGGATGGTGCAGACAGTGACCTCTATTCTTAATTCTTTTTGCATGTGTCGTCCCTGACAAGAAGCTGCAGAGTAAGGCCTGTTGTCAGAAAACATCCTCAGTAGACACACAGTGTACATCCTCAGTTTGCCTTCTTGTTGGTGAGACACGTTGCTGGGTACCTCTAATTGCCCAGTTGATTAGTCCAATTAGGATGACCCAGGCATTAAAAAAATGTATCCATGGTGCATAGTTAATAGTATGTAAATTATATCCTACAGAGATGTTTGCAAACATTTGTGCTTTCTTGCTGTGGCTGGCTCATATACACAGCTGCAGGGGGAGGTATAGGTAGATTTTAAATAAATGGTAAAAACAACTGCATAAGTGCTCAATAGTGCTTTGCTCATGGCAATAGTCTTTATTAGCTGCAGATTTCGACTGTTGAGACTTTTATGCCATAGAGGTGTCGGTAAGCATCCACGTTTATGCATTGCAGTAAGAGAGCACATACAAAACAAATCCAGCAGAAATAGCCCTGTTTCTGTGCACATTCTAATAGTTAGGCAGTCAGCTGGGGGTTGAGAACCCAGCATGAACTGTGGTTAATGTATTTAAATTCAGGGAAGCTCCGTAGAGTAGAATTTCATGAACTGCTTGGATGATGGAGGAAAATGGGTGATGGGTTAGGAAAGCAAACTCCTAGAGAAGAGGGGGAGAACAGTGAAACAGAGGAAAGAGAACTTGGCGAGAAACGGGCGAGGGAGAAGTGTCCGTGAGACTGGAGACGTGTGACAGCCCGGGACCCCTGGCAGGTGTTTGTACAGACGCGAGGCCTCTTAAGCCCGAGGCCCGGTGCCAGCAGAGTGACTCGGTGTCAAAGAACAAGGGGTGCGAAGCCCGCTTGATCAAGTCATCCAACTCAGAGTCATCAAAAGTGGGGCAACCAGCGTTTTGTGCCTCCTGAGGTGATATAGTACAAAGTTTGCACATCACCCTAAAAGTGTTTTGGCCCAAAATGTTCAACCTGAATCTAATCAAGCCTTTGTACTTAACCTCCAGCTTCTAGGGAACCCCGAGGGTAAAGACACAAGCTAAAAATATAACTCCCACCCATTGCCATCAGACAGATTCATAATGTAGGATATTGTTGCCTGTTTTTTTTTTTTAAAAAATCATATAATGGAAAAAAACTAGAATGACTTTTCTAGAAAGAAACTAAAGAACCACAACAACAAATGTAATGTATAAACCTTAAACAAATTGTGATTTTTATTTAAGAAAAAAACCTCCTCTAGAAAATATTTGGGAACAATTGGGGAAATTTAAGTATGGATTAGATATTAGGTGATATTTTGGAATTACTAATTTTTTAGGGGTAATAATAGTATTAGGGTTTGTGGGGCAGTGGCCTTGTTCTTGAGAGGTAAGGCTGAAAATTTTAGGAGTGAAATGCCATGATGTTTATAATTTATGTGCCAATGAACGCACACAAACATTGCAAAACTAACAAATTTTGGCTATGGGAAGTGGACATACGAGAGATTGTGTAGTATTCTTTGGATAGCTCAGCATATTGGAAATTTTCTAATGAGTAATAAAGGGGGAGGTTAAAATTTTCTGGATGCACAAACACAGGCACACTCCCTTTTGTTGTTTTCATTACATTGTGCTTCCTAGATACAGAATTTTTTTTCATTGAAGGTTTCTGGCAACCCTGCCTTGGGCAAGTCTATTGGCACTGTTTTTGTAACAGGCTCGAATGGTGGTTAGCATTTTTTAGTGATAAAGTATTTTTCATTAAGATATGTTTTAGACATATTGCTACTGCACACTTGATAGACGACAGGATATTGTAAATATCATTTTCTGTGCACTGGAAAACCAACACATTCATGTGACTCGCTTCTATGGCAATATTTGCTTTGTTGTGGAGGTCTGGAACTGAATGGCAATAACTTTGAGACGTGCCTGTGGAATACTATAACTTGAAAGCTGAACTTACAAGTTGTAACGTTCATATAGTCCGTGAATTTTTATAAAAGATTTTAAAATGTTGCAACTTGTGAATGAATAGGGCAGGTGGGCAGGTGTGAGGTAGACAGGAGGAGGTCAGGGAAGAAAAGGTGGCCTTGGTCCACGAGGGAAATGGCCAGGGTCCGATCTAGGAGAGACGTTGAAAACAAAGGGATGACAATAAGGGCTTACACGAATCATCGAGCATCAGGATTTGATTACAGGCTGTTACAAAGGAAAAGATGGTGATGAGTTGGGCTCTTCTGCGTTTCCTTGCTTCAGAAATCAGACAAATGCTCGCTCTGATTGATTCACTGGCCCCTGGGGGAGGATTGCGAGGTGAGGATGAGTAGCTACATCTTGTTTTAAGCAGCCTCATTCTCGATTGACATCAGCATAGTTTATTCCTGGATATCAGTCAGGGACGGCAGTGCTGCGTTAGAGATAGAGGGAGAGAGGACTAATGGGAAAAACACAGCGGTCAGTGAGTGGATCTAGTGATGACAGTTAGGTGCGTGAGCACAGAGGACATTTCTCTGGCATGCATATAAAGAGAAGAGAGCAGGAATAATGGAACTGGAAAGAACTATAATGTTTTTCACCTTGACAGAGTGTCAAGGAATGGGGTTGGGGGGTATCCTTCCTATCGTAGAAACTGATGTTTCATCTTTCAGAGTCCTAAAAATAATGTCTCGTTCTTAATATCATATAAAGTATTGATTTTTATGTGAATTGGACTGGGTACAGACATCATTAAATTCAAAGTATTAAAAGAATAGACATGAATAAATATATGGGGTGGCTTAGAGGAATGGGATTCTTCAATGTAAATCAAGTTCAAGTACTTGATGGGTGACAGCTCTGGCAGAGTTAGGCATTTGTGCTGCCTGGAGTAGAGAGGTCCACTGTGGATATTTGAAGACATTTTGGGGCATTTGCTCACTGCATAGGTCAAGTTAGAGCTGTGTCTCTAGTGGCTACAATTCGCAGCCACTTTCAGGGCCATCTCATGTTTTCATGTAATTAAAATTGGAATGTTCCCGTGCTAGTGTTCATCAATAAGAAGAGAGCAAATTTCAGAAAATATCCCTCTAATCTATTTTCGAACCACAGGGACGTTGAATATTCATACACCCGTCCCACTGTGCAGGGTCCCCTTTGCTTTAAACTGGGATCCAGATTTGAAACTTATTTGGCATCTAAGGTTTTGGTTGTTTCAGATATGTTTTATTTGTTGCCTAATTGCTGGAAATAAATATTTCTATTACTGAATGATGCCAGGTGGTATGAAAAGGCCTTGTCTGTGAAGAGGTCAGGATCATGGTGTAGTGTTCAAGGCCCATCTCCCACGCTGGGTCTGCCATTGCCCAGTTGGCAGGCAGATGCTCTTTTGCTCGAGGGCAGAGGTCGCGCTCCTTCCTTACTCATAGGCACTGCAGGACGAGACAAAAAAATTATTCCAGACCATTTGCAAATGCCAAAAGACCAGAAAATGCCACATCTGAATACCCGAATTAACTAAGAAGAACAAAAATACTGGAAAACCTGAAAAGAGGTAAACAGAGATATTTTTAGTACGGCACTCTTACATGATAAAGATGATCAAATAATACACAAACCCACCTTTATAGTTTGCAGCCATAAAATCACCCATAACAGTAAAAAAAAAAAAGAAACAAACACGTAAGAGACAAACGCTCTAAGATTAAATTTCTTAATCTTAGGTACTCTATAGGAGAAAATAATCTTTATGTGGATTAGGAAGAAAGGATCAGGACTGGATGTGAAATTGTGAAACCACTGGAAAAGCCTTTCTTTCCTTCAATTACCAGTCATATAAATAATAAGACATGAGGCCAAACTGAGTTAAAGTGACATGAGAACTGGTCGGGATCCCCTCAGAACTTTCAGAAGTTGTTCCAGCCCTTCTCTTTGGATGGGAAGAATGGAAACAGAATGGGCCATTGGAGAAAAAGATTATTTAATTGGAGATAGGTCTCTTGGCAGATAAATTGAGTAACATCATCAAGCTCTAAACCTTAGTACTGGAATACACACACGCGCACACCACTCTGAAGGGCCAGATGCACTTAGCTTTTGTTTAAAAAAATTTTTTTAAATAGGCATCATGGAGAAATTAACAGGAACGTGTGAGCTCATTGAAGTGGAAAGTATCCTAATTACATGGCTGAAAGGACTTTTTGAAAAAAAGTCTCCATACTTCTGCCGCTGGACTTTGAAGAAAAATATTTCTTGGTCTGCACCACACAGAAGCCGGTGAGAAAGCAGGGAAACAGACGGCAGGCCTGCCAACCCCATGCGGCGGGAGAAAGAGAGGTGGATGCGTCGAGGCAGATGTGGGTGCAGAGACGGGCCGTAGATGTTCACCATCGCTGCCCAGTGACGGACAGTGAACTTAGTACTCAAGGGAGCTGGGATAGTAAGTGCTGCTCGGAAACCTGTTGTTTAATTTACAAAGACTCCCCTCTGCCCCGACTGTAAGAGTATTACTGAGGCGAGGCCTAAAGCTATGATGAAATAATAGTTTTATTCTGACGGGGATAATGCCAGAATGATTGCAACACTTTCACATGGGTCATTTCCCTATACGGAGACCAAAATGATGTAAGCAGATGAGAGGACTGAGGAAAGAATAGCTATAAAACACTTCCTGGAGACTTTAGTCTCTCCTGCACGCGGCATCCTTTGTGGGGGCAGGAGAGCCGAGTCAGCCCGGCTGGGTCAGCAGGTGTGCGTGTTACCTGTTTCCCCAGCTCACGTGCTCTTAGGGCAGGACCTTCCCAGACAAACTTCATCTTGCTGAGGTGCTGCTGGGCGATGATTAAGGAAGGCAGGGCTGGAGCTACCAGACGTCTGCCTTCCCGCCATGAGCAGAGAGCCCTGCTAGGGTGTGCTGATGGAATTTACTGAAGCTTGGCCTCCTTCAGGTGGAATAAGTCATTAACACCAGGCCCTTCCTGTGCCATCTGGGTTTTTCTTCAGTGTCCCACTTAAATACTCCTTTGGCATCATCTAAGAAATATTTAATTGAGTGCGAGTGAGTCTGGTTGTCTCCAGTGGCTCTACCATGGCCATCCTTGCCAAACCTTACCTGTGTCAGCAGCGGAGGTATCGCCAAAGGTGTGACCCACGTCTCAGTGATAGGTGCCTGGAGCTCGGCGGTGCTGGCTGGCCCCGCTCCTGAAAGCCCTGCCAGACCGGCTGCGTGGTGCAGGGGCCTTCGCCCCTGGAGTCGAAGACGAGGATTGTATCCAAAGGGGGAAATGCCGCATGGGAAAGGGAACACATCTGCAGGTTGCTGGGCTCCTGCCAAGTGGCGGGGAGGCCTGCTAGCTTTATTTGGATTGAGAATGTGGGACTGAGCTGTTAGGATAATCAAAATACAGATTCTTAGAACTGAAGTAGAGCACTTCAGAGAACGGGTGATGACCCAGACATTACCCTTCCTACTGCCTAATATCAGTCTTTACCGGGACCGGCGTCAGCCTCGAGCGTTCACTTACCCCGACTTGTTTCGTAGACTCTCAAGTCCATGTTTCTCTGGTCCTTCCCACGCCCATCCTCTCAGCCCTTCTTTGTTTTATTGGCAATGAAAATGCCTTGATCGTGACGTGAGATATCAAATGTCTGTATTTTATACCTCTAGGACTGACTGAAATAAGGTACCTAGTAATAATTACATTCTTGCTTTTACAGAAGAATGGGTGTTGGAAATAATTATAGGGAAGTCCGGAGTGGAAGTATGTTACATCATTTCTGATACTGACGAAGTGGCAAGATGCTGTGGTCATTACATTTGCGAGAAGATGATAGTTCTGAGCATGTTGGAAGTAGTTTTAAGAGACCATGGCTTGAATTGATGGTTCATTGAGGCTCTATGAATTACAAAAATGTTTAAAGAGTCACAGCTGGTATTGCTAGGGTCTGATGTTTCTTGGTCTACATGATGCTTTGAAACTGAGATTTATCCACATGAAGTGGAATCATCTGGTTTACTAAAACACAAAAAAACCAAAAACTGAAAAAAAAAGAAAAGAACCCGCCATCCAGTCCTCTGGAATCTGACCCATAAAACTTTAGTGAACATGGCAGCATCTCCCTGTGTTGAGAGACAACAAAGTGATTGTTCTGCTCCACCCTGCATCTGCCCCGACCACGATGACCGTCTTTCCTTCCAGTTTTCTTTCTCCTCTTGTCTCTTTTTGTGTTTAAATGAATTTATATATAAAGTTGGAGATTCTGTTGCAATAAGATCTCCTTATGAGACTCTGCTTTTACTCTAGCAGTACTGCGGTTGTATAAACAACTTTGAAATTCCTGTTTTTGAAGAACTGTTTCAGAACTGTTTCTTCACTCCTCATTTGCAGCTCCCTCATTTGTTACACTGTATCCTCAGTGAATCTGAAACTCCCAGAAGTCAATGCAGCCTTCGGGAGCTTCGATTTGCTACCGTTGAGGATGTTTAAAATAACATGTCTGTAGACCTGAAGAGGATTCTGTAATCCAGACAGAAGAGTTTTAAATATTTTGAACAAAGGTAGCAGTGCCTTCAAGGTGATCGATCACCTTGTAGAGGACTGGATTTGATTGTGCAAACTTTAAGATAGTTGTTAAGAACTAAAAGGTAATGGGAAAAAATACAATAAAGATTAAAAAAAAAAAAGAAAATGGCCCTAACATTCTGTGGCTTGGGGGCAGGCATCTTAGGAGGACAGTGTATTTTTGTAAAGTTGATAGCTGATAGAGAACATTCACATTTATGCCCTTACTTGACCTTCAGAACAACTTCAAAACAAGGGAAAGTAGGTATTCTTGTCTCCCATTTACTTAAGTGAAACTTGAGGCCCACAGAGGTAGGGACAGGCTTGCGTTGTTATTTCCAAGTCGATTGCTCTTTTTTCCATTTTGGCAAACGCGCCATTCCATTCTCTGGCCCTCAGTGTCTTTATTTTACAAATAACTGGTTTGGCTGAGAGGACTCTGTTAGCCCCACAGTCCTCTGACTGTGACGGTGTCAACATCTCTCTTCTCCACAACCTTAGATGCCACTGATGCTCACAGATGCACAGGCTCGTGGACCAAGCAAACTGCAAACATCGGACATAGTCAACACTTAGAATGCTCTCTCAAATCCACCCCGACTTGAGAGACTCCTCTCGGGTGTCAGCACCTGCCCAAAACTTTCTGGTCCCCCTCTGACCCACATTGTTCTCTCCTCCGTGACTTCTTTTTTAAAAAAGGTTTTATTGTGGGAGGGAGTGTGCAGGGTAGAGAGGAATAAAGGGGGGGGATGGGACAACTGTAATAGTATAATCAATAAAATATATTTAAAAATATATTTAAAAACAAAAAAAAGATTTTATTTATTTTTAGAGGGGGAGGGAGGGAGAAGGAAAGAAACATCAATGTGTGGTTTCCTCTTCTCGCCCCCTACTGGGGACCTGGCCCACAACCCAGTCATGTGCCCCGACTGGGGATTGAACCAGCGACCCTTTGGTTCACAGGTCGTCACTCAGTCCACTGAACCATACCAGCCAGGGCTCCTTCCTGACTTCTTACTGTATTTTTAATCCATCAGACCATTTTGAATTAAGTGTCTTAAAGTTGTTGATTTTTTGCCTTTTTTCTCTTCCCCTTAAAGCTTGTCCTTTTCACAAGGGCAGGGCTCTTATGAACTGAGCTCAGGGCCGGGCACAGATGAGAAGTTCATAAATACGTGAGCATTAGTCAGGTTAGGCTCAGTTGTGCGGTAGTAATAAACCCAACAAACGCTTCCATTCTGCACATGCTAGATGTCTCACAGATGAGCAGGGGGCTGGGTGCTGCACATCTCTCAGGGACTCGGGCTGCTGGCGGTTTCACCATGTTACTGCAGGGCTACCTAGAACACGCAGCCTCCTCGGTTTCTGCAGAAAAAGAAGAGAGGTACTGTGAGGACACGGAATGGGTCCCATGGCCCTATCTCACTGTCAGTCTTACGGCATTGTTATGGTTGAACTGCGGTCCCCTCAAAATTCCTGTGTTGCAGCATTAACCCCATTGTGACTGTATATCAAGATAGACTCTATGGGGAGATAACTAACATTAAATGAGGTCATGTGTGTATGGGGGGCCCTGATACCATGGCAGTAGTGTTCTTATCAGACACGGCAAGCTTGCTCTCTTCACGTGCTGAAGACACAGCAAGGGGGCAGCCTCCTGCAGGCCAGGGAGGGAGTCCTCACCAGAACTGACTGTGCTTGGCACCTCAATGTCGGATTTTGACTCTCCAGAACGATGAGGAAATGAATGTCTGTTGTTCAAGCCCCTACCCCACCCCACCTCTGTTGCAATCTATGGTATAATACTTTGTCATAGCAGCCCCAGCAGACTCATACAGTTAGGGAGCCAGGATTAGGGGGGAAGCACGTGGTTCTTAGGTGAGTTGTAAATGTTCCTGCCAAGTGGCAGGGCAGTGGTCAGGACAGACGTGATTTCCTGCTTGCAGAGAACTAGAAAAGGCAATTAGTATGATCATGGCATTCAGTTTATCTACACTACTTGCAACCAGACCACAAGTAATTATTAGTTTTGAGTTCTGTGTACTTGGATAAGACATAGAAAACTGAAAGCTTAACCAAGTGAAGCACGTGTTACAATTTACGTCATGCTGTGAGGTCCCAGAAGCACATGTTATAATGCACATCATGCTGTCAAGGTCCAAAATGGTTTTTGTTCCTTTAAGTAGCACTACGTAGACAAAACGGAAACTGATAGACATTGAAGTTTAATACAGAAAAGTTTTTCCCAATACAGTTGTAGAATAAGCATTGGGGAGAAGAGGTCTTTTATGCTTATCATTTGAGAGTGATCTGGTTGCCATAGTAATAGTAACCATGCCTGTGTGCCCATCTTTCTTTCCTCCCTCGATACAAATATATCTTTTTTAGACACATTCTTGGTAATGGAACTTAAAATAAATTTTGTATTTTCACCATGTAGTACTAGGATTTATGATGTGACTTGTGTTGTTTTGCTGCAAGGAATGGCTAATAGGAATTAACATGTCAGAAATACAGTCATGCCAATACTTAATTATGCTTTTTGCAATTTAAGAATAACAAGACACATATATCACAGCCTGGTAGACTTTTAAAACGCTCATATCGTTGTGGAGGTGGAAGCCCAAATCCGACCATTTCTTTAGAAAAGATGTCAACTCAGAAGTTTCACGCTTCGGAATTTTTTTCCCTTCTGTATGTTACTTTAAAACCTTTTTTTGCCTTGGTGTAACTTTTAAAATACCATTTCATAAACTAAAGTCGTTGTCTGGAATTCCTTGAAGCCCATGGTTTGGCTTCAGCAGGCTTTAAACAAATACACTCTCAGAAATCGATGTGGATACCTTTCCAGCAGTTAATGCCCTAGTCACAGTCGATACTTTATAAAATCAATAGCCTGAAATATCAGAGGATTATGGTTGTATAAGATACCCCCAAATACCTAACATTGTTTTAATTACTCTAATAAAAGAAAGCTGGGTGGATTTTTTTTTTTAAACCTTGCTTATAAAGAATGCTCTGCTCAAGCCAAAGCAAATTTTTTACAAGTTCTTTTAGAAAATCTGGAAGTATTTAAGCATTTTCCTCCTCTTCTTATGAGACAATGCTTGTGAGCCTGCCAGCGCTCCATCGTACAATATTCTCCTTTATGACAACAAGCCTTTAGAACAAGTTGATCAAATAATGTGGCTGTGGCTGCATTGGTGACAGGGTTCAGAGATTTGGACCCTCTTTCTTATTGGCACACGGATATAAACATATTTAATGTTCTAGTACATGGACTTGAAGAGCTCTCATGGGGTTTTCCAGTTTCATTTGGAGCCATAGTTGGTCCAGAGGCCAGAAGAACTACCATTTTGCTTGAGAGATGGGCAAAAAGTCGCTCTGCCAGAGGACAGATGTGTTTATATCATGGCAGAAAGACTGATGATAGGAACAAAGAGGAGCTGTGACAGAAGTTTGGACCGACCCCGCGCATTACATACAGTGGAACTTTCCCCATAAGGAACCTCACTCTTGTTTTTGCGAAAAGGAGTCCAAGATTTCCAAAAATGGCATTCACATCCCTCAGCCAGTCTCGTTGTACTGAGGTTGTAACTTCTGTTTGCCAGAATACCTCAAAGTTTTATGGCAGAACATTGGAATAAGATACTTCTGTGTGTGTGTGGGGGGGGGGGGCATGGCAACTGCACAGGTGGAATAATTTATGGGACACAGCCGTGGCCATAACATGACTTTATCATGGGTCACAGCTCAAGGCTGGCAACATCTGCATCTCCATGACTGTCTCAAGTCATTTCTGATATTTTGCCTATTGATAATCATAATATGGAATTTGTTATAATTAGTAATTCCAGTATAATCTGGACAGGAGCCATTAAAGAGCCATGGTGACTTTCAGGAAGAGAGGGCTGCTTTGTTTTTTTTAAGCATAGACTGGCAGAAAAGGGGTTGCAGGAGGCAGGGTAAAGAGCGGGAGGCCCATTCTGGTTATCACTGATCGAGTTGGTGCAGGTCAGGATGTGATGTTTGGACTGGGTAGCAGGTGCAATTGTGGGCTCCAGCGTGTCAACCAGGGAGGCAGGTGACATTTAAGGAACACCGACCTTCACAGGCTCGCCCTGACACAAGACACCCTTCCACCATAAGTCCCAGGATATCACCCGTGAACTAGAGCCTGCATGAAATCATAGATTTTAGGCACATCCGTGAGTATTAGCCTATTCTTAAAATTTCGTTGATGAGAATGTTAAAGTCCAGAGAAGTAAGTTCATTTGCTTCACATCTTATATTGAGTTTGTGATTGGTGGGAATTAAAACTGAGGCTTTCTTGTTTCTACTCCAGTGTTCTTTCTACTCTTCCATCTGGCCCTTAGACCATCCCTTCTGGGAATGGAGGATTCACAAGAAACCATTGCTATCTATAGAAGGTGGCTCGGGCTGCCATGACAATATACGATAGACTGGGTTGCTTAAACGACCAAAACTTATTTTCTCATAGTTCTGGAAACTGGGAGTCTTAAGACCAAGGTGCTGACAATTCATTTCCTAATAGGTTTCTCTTCTTGGTTGGCAGGCCCCCACCTACTCACTGTGCCCGCACCATGGCAAAGAGAGAAGGAGCTCTGGTCTCTTCTCCTCTTTATAAGGACACGAATCCCATCACAAGGGCCCACCCTCGTGACCTCATCTAAAACCAATTACATCCTAATGGCCCCACGTCCTAATACCATCACATTAGGGGTCAGGGCTTTAACATATAAGCTTGAAGGAAGGAGGGAAGGGGCACACAAACGTTAGTCGGTAGCACGAGGTGAGCACGGAAGGACACACACATTGTCTGGGATCTGTGGTTGGGAGTCCTGTGTTCTCCAGTGGGTCACGGGTGCTTGCGTGGAGGAGACGCACAGTCGGCTCTGCTATTTTGGCTGTTCAGTCTCGGTCTTCTGGCACCGAGATGGGGTGCATAACCAGAAAGATCCTGATGTCCCCGAGCTAAAATCATCTGCTGCTTGAGCACTGATATTAGCTGGTTGAATTATTGTCATTCAGTGATGCCGTATTATGCTTCTCCAGGAGAATTAAAAGAAAATCCATAGAATTATAAATCCTTCACAGCATTTATTTTCTGAGCACTTTTTTTACTAGCCTTTTTTTCACTTTTGTGAAAACCTGAGCATTTCAAGCAAAATCCTAAGAATACCTTATTTTACTTATTTTTATATCTAACTTAATTATTTACTTTCATGTTACTTCTTCATAGGTTGACTCGGGGGCATTGTTTATCAAGTAGCTGGTAGAGTCCCTGGTCCTTTGCTAAATAAGCCCAGGTTTTGAAGTGGGGGCCCTGGAGAAAGGAATCCAATACTGAGTGTGAGCCCAGTGCATGCTGGCTGTGTGGCTGTTTGATGTAGAATCCGTCTCCGATGTATTGTCTCAGTCCTCTTGAGAGCTCTGTGAACATGGACATTTTTGGTTCCATTTTGTGGAGGACAGAGAAGGTAGAAGTTGAAAGAGTTTTGCCCACGGTTATGCAGGTGGTAATTGATAAAGTGAGGACTTGGGTCCATGTTGGTCCAACTTTGAAAGCTATGCTCTTGTCGTTTTCTCAGCTACTGCTCTCCTGCACTGCTTTTCATGGGGCGCACTGGGAACATGATGGTGTGGGAAGGGCAATTTCTTCACTCATCAAGCACTAACTCTTCTGAGCGTGGAGATGCCTAGGCATTTGTTTTGTGTTAGGACATCTCTCTTTGGGAACAGAGCTCATCTGCGCTGAGCTTCAGTTCCCTTCTGCTATTTGTTTGAGGAGAAGAATAGCCAATGGGCCTTTAATAATTACTAAGTTTCATTTTTTTGTTCTTTGATGATTACTCGTCATGTTTATCTTAAATATAATTTCTTCCTTTTTCTCCCTATGAGTGAATACTCTATTCCAATAATTCTTTCTTACTTTTGAGAAGTACCAGATGGAAAAAAAAAACTATACATTTATAAAAACACTTAATTGTTTCCTCCTCTTTCTTTTCTTATTTATCAGTATTTCTGTGTTTGCCATTATTTTGAAGATGCCAAATATTTAATTGGAAGCAATCTAAAACTTGTTTTGCTTTGAGAAAAGAAACGGGATGTTTCCTTTTCCCTGTCTTTTGGTTAGTTTTGATCTTCAGATCCAAATGGAATCACAAGTCGGGAAAACCCCCTTGTTCAGCTCCACCTCATTCTCAGATGTCCCCGCTCACTTGCTGTTCCCGTGTGTTTGGCCTGCCTTTGTCTGTTCTTCCCCTCCTACCCATCCACCCCTGGGTCCTCTCCCAGCTGGTGGTGGACCCTGGCGTAGCTAGAGCTGCTGCATCCCTTTGGCGTCTTTCTCCCCAGCACAGCAGGTGAGTCACTGTCCTGCTTCAACTCCTGCCTAAACACGGTCCCGCGTACTCGTGCCAGAGTCGCAGTGACTCAGCATCCCCTCTTCTTTCATGTATGACTTCAGTGCAGTCTCTAGAAGCAGTTAAAGAATCTGTATGATTTTAGCATTTTGTTTTACTTGTTCCTTGGCTCAGCGCCATATTCTCTCTGAGAAAAACGGTCTCTATTCAAACTCAAAATATTTTATCCTTCATTGTACAATGATAATAAAATAAAATGAGTTATATATACATTTATGTGACAGAGCTAATTCATAAGAGTATTTCAATATTACCATTTTCAAAAGGGCATTCACTAGTAATACTAAATTCAAGTCTTTGGTATGGTGGCCATCTTCACGGAGTGGCCCTTTTACCAGTGAAATATTTATCTGAGCTTCTTCATGTGTCTGAGGGCCTAGCAGACGGGCCCAGTCACAGCACGTTCTAGGCTGTACCTGCCCAGCACACCAGCTGAGGGGGCAGATGGGGGTCCAGCCCACACACTGCTTGGTGTAGAACACATCCAAAAGGTCACCTCTTCCTGGTCCCCAGAGGGGACTAGGCAGCCTTGGCTGCCACAGCTTGCACTGTTCTGCTTGCACTGCTCCAGGTGGGTCAGGCATTTGCTGAGCCCCGGCCTGGATGTGTGGGGTTCCAGGGCCCCCTCATCTGCAGCCCAGAGTTCTGTGAATTTTTTGAGGAGCCACAGCACATTGCTCGTTTGACAGGACAGGCTTTTCTTTCTGACTTGAATGAGCTCAACGCTGGGCTATAAACTCAGCACACTTCTCCTGGGTTGCTTGTGCACAAGGTCTGCCTTGAGACGGGAGACTGGCTTTCTCTGAAACTGTGGTGAATGATTCACATAGGAGAAATTCCACTTGTGTTTCTAACTTGTCACACTCACCTCAGTCTGGGCATAAACATGTAGTTAGGCAGACTCGGTCCATGGCCGTGTGATTATGCGTCATGAAGAAGCAGAATGTTCCAGTCTGAAAGAAGGACATTCCGAAGGCTAGCATCCTCTTCTCTGTGGTTCTCTCCAATGCAGCCTTCTGCCACGGAGGAAAGAAGATCCTTCCTTTACCTTCTTTTCCTCTAGTTATATTCCAGCGTCCAGGGAGGACCTAGTGGTGCTGGGTGGTGGCGTGTATGAGAGCCCTGAGTACGGCCACAGAGATCTCACAGGTGGAGTTTCTGACGGCACGTTGAAAGCTCCTCACGGTTAAAAAACTAAAGGGGCACACACAGAACTGTGTGCCTTGCTGTGAGCCTGCCTTCATCCCTTGTAGCCTTGTCTCGTGCTGTGCAGCCCCAGTTTTGAGAAGAACGCAGTGTCGTGGTACCACCCACACGGCCATTTATTTCATCGATTTGGATGGCTGGCACTGCTCTTGGCCGTGGCCCTGCAAAAGCAAAACCATGGGGTACAGCGGCCTGAGTCCCATCATGAAAACCTTGTACCTTTTCTGAGGCCTGGTAGAGAGAAATGATTTATTTTTTTGCCCTACCAAATAAAACATTCTAGGAATCCAAGGTGAAAATTGGATTTTAACTGCTACTAAAATTTTGAGCATATGAAATCAGCAAGTGTTGAGAGCTTTGCTTGATTAAGAGAAGAACCTAACGAGTTGTGTTCAAGAATCATCAACATGGGTGGGCACTGGTGTCTCCCGGAAGTCCGACTGGTGCAGCTGGAAGGAAACAGGAGGCAGCAGAACGCAACAGTGGAGAGCTCCGTGTCCTTAAAAAATTTTTTTTTTTCTTTAAGAAGTTTTTTTTCAATTATAGTTTACATTCAATATTACTTTCTGTCAGTTTCAGGTGCACAGCACGTTGGTTAGATAATCATATCCTTTACAATGTGTTCCCTCTGATATTTCCAGTACCCACCTGATCCCATACACAGTTAGTACAGTCGTATTGACTGTATTTCCTATGCTATGCTTTACATCTTCACGACTACTTTGTAACCACCAATCTGTACTTCTCAGTGCCTTCACCTTTTCTTATCATAGCCACTTGTTTCTAGTCTTATGCCTGGAGCATTGCTTCCTCTTCCCTGCTCCTTGCTTTGCATTTCAGACTTACGCCTTCTGTGATCACGCTGAGGGTGCCTCGGCACTGCCTGTGTCCAGCCAGTACATGTCTTCTCCATTTCGGTCACGTGTTCCCTCTCCCTCTCTCTGTCAGCATGCACCAGTTTTGGAGAGCAGACAACTTCCTGCTGGAATCATTAAAAACCATAAAAGAAAAACCTAAAGCCTTCAAAGCTGGGATGTAACTAAAACTTCATTCACTGTGCTGGCCACCTCTGGTTTTGTTTCACAATTCGGACACGTGGAGCCTCAGGCTGAGTGCTGCATGGTGCCGGGACCTGGTGGAAAGAGGCCTGCCAGGGGACTGGGCTCTACCACCTGCCGCCCTTCGAAGGCGCACCACCTGCCCGGACTTCCTGCCACACTGTCCTGCTCACTAGCCTCTGTGCACTTGCTCATTTCCATTGGTTTTCTAAGAACCCTCACTTGCCTGGACGGACGGCAGGCAACTGGTTTGTTCCTCCCTTCCTTCATTTACTGAACGCCTGTGATGTGCACTGTGTATTGGGATGGAAAGATAAATGAGATGCATCTATGTCTAATTAAAATGCATTTTGGAGGCTGCGGGACTGTGTAGAAAGTGCCGTGGAGAAAAGAGGACGTAGCAACTCGCTGATGCTGAGACTTGAGGCTTCCCATGGTGGTTCTTCAGAGTTGGGGCTCACGAGATAAAGGAAGTTACTCTGGGCAAAGAAAAAAAGGAGGGCCATCAGAGAGAGAAGAGACAACTTTTGGAAAGACTTTAGAAAACTGTCGTCCTTCGATGTGCCTGAAGCATGAGTGTAGAGAGGTGAAGCGGGACAGAGAGAAAGTCAGAAAAATTGTTTAAGGCAGGAGTAGGAAGAATCTTCTATGTCAGGGGTCCCCCACCTCTGGGCTGTGGATGGGTACCTGTTAGGAACCAGGCCACACAGTGGGAGGTGAGCTAGAATGTAGTGCACTTGAATCATCCTGAAACTACCCCCCTCTCACCACCCCAACTCTGGTCCGAGGAAAGATTGTCTTCCATGACACCTGTCCGTGGTGCCAAAAAGGCTGGGGACTGCTGTTCTATGTCATGCCAGGGAGCTTGCAGTTTGCAGACAGTGGCAGTCACTGAAGGTGTTTCATCGGTAGAGGAGTGTGATCGGATTCATCTTTGGAAACATGATTCTTGAAACCGCTGAGAGGGTTTTATAGAGGCTGAGGCAGATGAAGGCCGAGGGACTGACCACTGAGATGTGGGGTGTGGACACCTGCCTCCTGCCCTGCCCCCACACCCTGCACAGCTGCCCTCAGGATTGATACACAGAGTAGGGTCGGTTTCCTTAGACCTTTCCCACGCCCACTGAGTTGGTCTCACTTCAGGCCCCTGCCTCTCCGCCTCTTCTGACCGCCCGTGATTGGCCAAGGTCATGGAATGGATATTTACATTTGACAGCTTGAGTTATTTCAGGAGCCTCTGAGCCCTGCTTTTCTGCCTCCTGGTCTTGTTTAAACCTGCCGGTGTCTTCCTAGCTTGGTGGACCTCCCTGGGTCAGACCACTTGGCTGCCTGGAGCCTTTGTCTCTGCCAGAGCTGACCTGGCTTGGCCAGTGACCATTTCTTGTATTGTCCTCCCCTGTTCTTCCCCTGCCCAGGCCATGTTATTATAAGAAGACCAGAAGCCTATTGTAAATGGGGTCTGTGCCGCCTTCTCAAGGTTCACAGACCCTCCATGCCCTTATAGCTCTGATGATCCCCCACAGAAGCGATGTCAACAGATAGTTGAAACTAAAATTGTAAAAGTTTATATTGATCTTTTAGTTTTTGGGTTTTGTTAAGACAAAAGGCACTGGAAACAAGTTTTACAAAGTGCCCCGAACAGGGACAAATTTTCATAAGACTCTAGCAATGCTGAGACACTCTGGAAAATATGCTTGTTCATTTCAGTGTCACCCTTATTCTGCTACAGTGTTTAGTTTTGATGTTTTAGAGGTCCCCTCCAATTCTGTTGATAACAACAGAACCGTTTTTGTAATGTGGCTGAAACACAGCTGTGCCCTATAGCCGGGCACCCAGCATTCAATTAACCTGCATGTACACCCCTGTCGTTGCAGTGTGGCAAAGCGCTCCCCGGCCTCTCCAAGCAGGAGGACTGCTGCGGAACCGTGGGCACCTCCTGGGGCTTTCACAAATGCCAGAAATGCCCCAAGAAGCCATGTAAGTGACATTTCCTCATTCCTTTGCAGGCTCATGGAGCGTATCTGTTTCCTTATGACTGCCGTTTTCACGGTGAGACATTACACTTTCAAGGAACTCTCCTTGAATTGTAGAACACTGTGCAATAATTCGCATTTCCAGAAACCTTATGGATCGCAGAGGAGTTTCAGACCCATTCTGTTTTTTAAATAAGTACGGTTATCAGTTGCCTTCTTCAGTTGGATTGCATATGTTTTAAAAAGTCTTTTAACATGCGAGGTGCTAAAGAAAACAGGCTCTGTTTTCTCAGGTGAAGAGAAAATAAGATCGTTCTTAAAATGAGATAATTATTAAATGTGTCATTCCCTCTAAGAAGTCAGTGCAGTTGTGATTTCTTAGGTCAAAGTCGGTGACTGCTAGTGGGGAGAGAGGTGAGCAGAGATGGAAGAAGGGGATTAGGGGGATAAATGATAATGGAAAAAATACAATAAAACACAAAGAAAAGAATAAAGTTCTTAAGTGAGATTTTTAACAGCCACAACTTCTGTTGTAGGTGTTGTTATACTCTAAGTGTTCAATATTCAGGTAAAAAAAAACAGCTCAGATGAAGAAATGATTGACTGCTGATTGGTAAAGGAGAAACTTGTAACGACTAGGACATAGTACTTTCCCCTTTCCTTCCTGGTCATGCCTTCACACCGTCACAGTTCTCAGTGACCTCACTCTGTACTGACACCCACACGCTTTGACTAGTCTGTAAAATCCACTTTCCAGAACATGTTCATTTGAGTAAGTCCAGATTTACATCTTCCTGCTCTTTTATTCTCAATTATAGTTTGTATTTTTAGTTTTTATATGTAGTATTAACTCTGGGAGACTGATTTCTAATATATTTTTTAGAAAGACAAAGATAACTTGATTTAAGTAGAATGTTTTTACACTTATTCGTCATGTTTTTTCAAGAAAGCAAGTGATAGTTTTCTCAGTCATTTTTCTTCACCTCATAAAGCTGAAGATTTTTATAGTTTTTTAAAAATACTTTATGCTGCAAGGAATTTCTCATTTACTGCAACTGGATCATTTTTGTTTGGTTTGGTTGATATTCTCAACCAAATCTGCCTCTTAGCCTCGCTGCTCCTTATGTTTGTCTTATAAACTATTCTTTCATTCTAATAATTTGTTTTAAATAATTGTCTCTCATCTGGACTTCCTTGTCTCTCAAACTTACCTGTTCTCTAAGTCTTTGGATGCCTTAGAGATAATTTTGCTTAGTATCACTATTTTGTTTGTATTACTGTCTTCTCTTAGAGGACTGATTTGCAGAAACACCCACTAAAGTTTCTGATAATCAATGAATTCTTCAGTCAGGGGGAAAAGTCACACAAATAAGGACATCGAGTACTACAGGATGTCCCCAGTGGACTCCACACGCTGACTCGATAGTGATGGACAGTGTGGATTTCCAGCGGGTGGGTTGAGTGTGATGGTCCCTCTCCGCTGAAAGATCCATTTGCCTAAAACCGTGTGGAGAAGCTGTTGAAGGGCTATCTAGGAGACACGTGACACTGTTTAAAGCGTGTGGAGTTTGGATTAGGTAGCCCTGAGTTAGACTCCCAGCTGTCATTTGCTCTGGGAGTCTGTATCTAAAACGTTGGAAAACATTGCCTTTTTTTTTAACTGCCTGCCCTTCGCTGACCGTGTACGTGTGCGGGTGCTGTGGAGGGTGGCGCGTTTCCCGCCGCTCGGTCTAGGGCTGAGGGAGAGGAGTCCGGTGCTCACAGCTTTGTTTCAGGGCTAAGTTTTTGCTCTCTGATACCTTTTTTCATCTTATACCTTATTTATCTTTTTTTAGTTTCCCCCTTCTCTATAAATCTTTTGCTTAGTTTCTTATCTTTCCTCTCTTTTCTAAATCCCCAAATTGCAAGACAGAGGTAAGGGGAATTGTAAGTTTTTTTTTTCCTGCTTGTTTTTGCTTTTGAATCCCTAACTTCCACTCCAGACCTTTTTATCTTTTTAATCTAGAATTGTGTCATCCGGGGATGAATTCACGGTTTTATAGGGTTTTGTTGGCTCTATAGTTTGACAAATTGAGGGAGAATGTGAAAGAACAAAGTTGCTAACACTTTAAAGGCTGATGAACGTAAACTCATATGTTGGCTTAAACTGATGAGATCGATCCACTTTAGGAAGGACAGTGAGGACCATGAATGAAGTAAATGCTTAACATCTTGACATTTATTTCCTTTGTGCTGAACCAAGTGACTCACTCTCGAGAAACTCTCTCGGGGTCGCATTCTTCCTGTGTCGTTTAGAAACTTTCCTTTCCTCGGTTGGTACTGCTGTCTGAATCGGGCTCCTTTGGAAGAGAGCAGACTCTCCGTGGCTTTCCATGCTCTGGTTCTGTGATCCGTGTCTTCGTTTGCACTCCAAGTGGTTCAGCCCTCAGTTTTCACGTGGCTTTTCTTCAATTTCTGTTGAAGGTTTTGTTTAGCCCCGTACAGAAAGACCTTTCATTGTTGATCAGGTTTTACTGTGAAAACTTAATTTTAAATCTGCAAATGATTTCATTAAATCATCTGTAATCTATTAAAAAATATACTTAACATGAGCAAGTCTCTTGTCCTGTAAGAGATTTTAGAAGAAAATTAATACTGAGTCCTGGGCTGGGAGCACTTTAGATCATCTGCCTTGAGGTAGATGACACTGACACTTCCGGGACAAGTTGCTGTCCCTCTCTCGCCTTTGAACAGTTCACAGACCGAGAGCCCACAGTCCCTGCAGGCGGTCTCCTCCGGTGTGCCTTTGTTTTTTTGGGAGAAGACGAGACATTTGGCCAAGGAGTTGAATGGGGCTACTCCCAACAAGCTGGCCTCTATTTTTCTTTTTAGCTCACTAATCTAAGACCTCTCACTGTAACCACTCCCTGGGATTCTGAAGGGTCTGAAGACAGGGGGAAAGTATGGCAAAGAAAGGAAATGGAGGAGGGAGAGGAACAACACTAGTAAATAGTCACCCTGCCCCCTTAGTGCTAAGAATAAAGAACTTGTGTTAGGGGCAAAATAATTTTATTTTCCATAATACCGTTGTGTGTGTGTGTGTGTGTATGTTGTGCTTTTACTGTAGCTTTCCCTTTTTACTCGTCCTTCAGCTCTTGTACTAGTGTAACCTATTGTGATTATGCCCCATTTTCTGCTGCTCATTACTTTTTAAAAAATATTTATTTATTTACTTTCAGAGATAGGGGAAGGGAAGGAGAAAGAGAGGGAGAGAAACATCAGTGTGCCAGAGAAGCATCATCAGTTGCCTCTCACATGCCCCCAACTGGGGACCTGGCCCACAAACTGGCATGTGCCCCGACCGGGAATCAAACTGGTGACCTTTCAGTTTTCGGGACAATGCCCAACCCACTGAGCCACACAGTCAGGGCTGCTCATTATGTTTTTAATAAAAGAATGCCTCTTTTCAGGAAATAACAATGACATCTGTCATTTAGTGAGTGCTTGCATTTGTCTGCACTGTTGCAGACATTTGCATAAATGATCTCTAAGCTCCACCACAACCGTGACATGCTTGGTAGACGTGATACTCTCATTGTACAGAATTGCCACTTGAAACCCAGGAAGCTTGTTTCCCAAGGCTGCAGAGCTATTGATAGGCAGAGCCAAGATTTGAGCCTACGTTTGCTTGGTCCCAGAGGTTGTGTTATATCAACTTTGTCGCTCATGTTTCACTTTAAAGTGTCCAAGTTTCAGCGAATAGGGTTTTATTGGCAAGTTGGTGACTGCAACATTTGTATGGTCGATGAGTTTTCTGAGTGGTGAGCCCACACAACTGATCACAGGAGCCTCCTAGCTTCTTATCATCGCCTCCTGTTCTTTCCAGGTTCACACTAGTAAGAATCAGCTTATAACTCAAAAATGTGATCCTGCAGCTAAGACGAGCCTATAATGTACTGTCTAAACTGGGACACTTTCGAGAGTGAAATGGAGTGCTGTTAGTGATCTCTGCTGGAACAGCAGGCATAACTCAGGGCTGTCCCAGGCAGACCCTGCCTGCGATAAGAAAATTCAAATGCCTGTAGCAAATCTTTGGGGAGGAAGCTGTCCTTTGTCATATAAACAAGGAATCACTAATGGGAAGAAAATATAAAACAGTTTTATGATTCTTTTGTTTAACATAATCAGCATTTACTGACAAATAATTGGGGCTATATCTAATGCAAAATATGAAGTGTACTGAAAAACAAGGATAATGTGAAAGAAATGAATACACGCTGAACTGGTATCTTAGAAATGAGTAAGACCACTGCTGCCTTAAGTGGCTTTGGTTATCACACATACTAGTTTAGGATTGTAAGAATTTAAACTATGCACGTAACAAAGAATTATTTCTTCTCTTACAGCTTATCACGGATATAACCAAATGATGGAATGTTTACAAGGTTTTAAGAGGGTTAACAACACCTTTTGTCAAGGTAAGGTTAACTGGATTCATTGGTATGGACTCAACAGTTGTTACGGCTTTTCAGAAACCTGAGCTGTTTTGCCACGCTTTGCTCATTCAGCCCAGCTGGTGAAGGTCATGCAGCAAACCGCCTCCTGCTCACCCCGTTTAGCCACGTGTGAATATAGAGGTTCAGTGTATGGTTGCTAGAATTGCTTCACTACCATTTAAACTTTATGGAACTTTCTTTCCTCCTATTACTTTGTAATGAAATACACAGGAGACTAGATTACATCACAGATCACTTGGTGGTCTCCATGCTGGTCACTTCCTGTCCCTGCATGGGCACATGCATGTGCACGTGTGAGCACATACATGTACCTAGCAGTACTGCTTATTTGCTGACACATGACTCAGCAGCAGAGTCCCCCTTTTTTCTCTCAGACTATTGCTGGCCACCTCAAAGTATCCGGGCATTAGACAGCAGAGTGGACACATGTTAAGTAGGCAGTAGGTAAAGCTATGTAGCTAAATGTGAACCATCCAGGGTGCTTCTGCTCAGCTTATTTTGAACCTATAGCAGAGATCATTATAAGCAGGGTGAGCCGCAGAGTTCGGCTAGCCCAGGGTCAGTACTTCACAATGAATGAATAGATGGCTAAATGTATACATTACGGTGTGAACCACATCACAGTGTCACAGATTTGGATGACAATCTGTATGGAAAGCCCAGCCCTATTTTAGGATGCATTGATAGAAGCAAAATGAGCAGGGCTTTAGAAGCAATGACCTTGTACTCTGCCAGTGAGACTGAATTTGGGGTTTGGGTATTTGGTGTTCATTGTCTTTCGGCTAGTAAGGTCAGCCAAGCCTGTGAAGGGCCTGGAGACCTGAGAATATTTGGCTAGGAGAAGTGCAGACCAAAGAGAACTCTAATGGCTGATTTATAAACATGCCTTCAATATTTGTAAATGCGCCTTTAAACGTTTGATTAACTGTCTTACAAACAAGGCTTTTATGAGTTGCTTCAAAAGCCAAAGTCCATAGAGTGGTGTTACAGGGGGCATGGTTACAACTGCAAGTCATTTCTCCTGCGGAACAGAGTCCCCCACATTGTCCTGAAGTGCCAAGGGCAGTGCTGAGCTTCCTGCACGTGGAGGTCCGGTGGGTACTCTGCTGTTGGCCAGGGAGGCTTTGGGGAATTTCTGTCTCCTGCCGTACCTAAGGTTAGATGACTCTGGAGGTACACTTCCCTGATGCTGTCATTACTCTGTCTCCTGGGACAGAGGCTGTGCATGACAAGAAAGAAGCGACATCTTGTCTGCCAGACAAGGTTTAGCCCCCAAGCCTGTAGTTTCCCGAAGTGTCCCCTGGGATTACGCTTGTCTTCTTGCTCTATTAGACTGCAGACAGAGGGGAGTCCTTCATCATCCTTCTCTGTTATAACCCTTCACGGCCAGTTGTTAGCGATGCTCCAGAGTGTCAGATGGTCCTCATTTTCCCGGGGGTTAAATGCTGAAGAATATACATGTTTTCCTGGGGTGGGCTAGGATTTGGGCATTATCAATTGCAATTAGAAACCAAGGTATAGAGAGTAGCTTTCTGAGGGTCATGTAGGTAAAAAGAGGCCCAGCCAGGATTCAACTTGCAAACCACCTGTTTCTGTGTGCAATGTGGCCTCCTTTCCAGTACACACACACACCCACACACCCACACACCCACACGCATGTATGTATGCATCTGAGAAGTATCACTAATATGGATGCTAGCTAACTGCAACAGAAGATATACCATGTGTGGTGGACTTAATGTTATAGAAGTCAAAGCAATTAACATTTACTTGGTTTTGTTTAATAAGAAAGGGAGATTATCTAATATATTCTTTCTACTGGCTGGTTCAAGATTCTAAGACTTCCTATTTATAAAAATTCTGTAGAAGTAGAAGTGAAAATTTGCAAGTAATCACTTGCTGTCTCATTTAACAAAAGTAGAATGGAGACTCTTTTAAATACTTGCTTGAGGGCTTTTTTTTTTTTAAATTTCCCCCTCCTGGTATGGCTGGTATGAAGTGACCTTCAGCCAGCTCTGTTCCTACGGAGCGTAGCAGGCGGCTCCTCCTCAGTCATTTGCACCGATGGTCAGTCACACCAAATCCCGGCTTATGGTTGTCTCTGGCGGCTATTGGCAAAAAACAGTGTTATACTTTTTGGCATGGATTCTGAAGTAAAGTATCACAGAAAATTCTATTTCATGGTACCTCAAAAAGGCACCGCTAAATTACACTGCAGAGAAGATTGACTCATAAAATAATATGATTTCATTCCGTATAATCTATTTAAATTGCTTGTGAGAGTAGGGCTTAATTTCACTCCCTTTGTGATATAATTGGTCAGTAAAATTAAATAGGACTTTCTCATGTTACATGTGTACACTCAGTTCTCCTCGAGCCTTAAAGCTTTTTGACTCTGTTATCCTGAAGTTTTCAAAGGGAGCCCATTCAGCATTCCACACTGTTCTCACAGTTAAATGTCTCCTCGGTTTACCGAGCACATTTACAATTAAAATGATTAATAACTAGAATTACATTATTTCCTTCAATGAAGTGCACTAATGTTCCTGATACAACTCTCACTAATGTGCGCTCGGTAACAAAGAACCAACTGTGCACAAGTTAATTTGAGGAGCTTTCAAACCCCTGCCCTCAAAGCTGGTTTTTTTCTTCTCTCTCACGGTGCTGCAATTATCTTTTCAAATGAATGATTTATTACATATACACACAGGGGGCCCTGAAACCTGCCTCACTACCCTCAGCGTTACGGAGTTGTTATAATTTGCTTATTTCTCATAACAAACAAAACAATTCTGTTTTCTCATGCATCTAGAGTGGCATTTGTCATTTGTCACTTGATTAGTATGCTACTGGTCTGATATTGAATCGGAATTAAATGAAAGAATATATCATGGCAGTGATGATAATAGGAACCTCTTATGTTCGTACTGTTTTACTCTAAAATTAAGTTTTCCCCTGAATGTTGAATACTCTCACCTGCCTGTAACTTTGCCATGAGATGAGTTATTAAATTAGGTATAAATCTAAGTTTTTAGAGTAGAATTTGTTTCAGACAATACGTGGGGACCAATCTATTTAGTGAAACCTTTTATTAAAAGCAAATATGTCTTTCAATTTACTAAAATCATATACTTGGTTCGTGACTGTGTGGGTATAAAATCAACTTAGTATTCTTTTCTACATTTTTAGCATGTGTCCAGGTGCTGAGGGTAGTGCCAAAGTGTACAACTAGAAGGCGTCCATACTTCTGTGTACCGGTATACATGTATTCCATGTTTGTGGATAGTCTTGAGAATTCTTAAAAGTATGCAGTATTTACAACACAAACATTAATTGGCAGGGCCCTCTCAAGCTGCAGACCAAGCGTACGTAATGAATGATGAATAAGCCACCGTTCCTGCCCTTGGACTTAGTGTAATTAAATCAGCTTGAATCAGCAGGATGTAATTTGCTTTATTCACTGTCCCAACCAGCTGAATTCGAGCTGGCTCCCGAGGAGCCTGTGAAAGCAGATATGAAAGAGCTGTCCACGTGGATTTCTTTTGCCGTCACTTTATCACACTGGTTGTTCTGCTTTAACGTAATGCATTTACAAAACAGATACATTAGGGCACAGTAATGCCCATTACCAAAACTTCTACTGTAGGGCTCCTTTTAGATAGCTCCTCAAAGTGCATCTGAAATCGGATTTTATTTGGACATTAGAAAGAGATAATGCCTGCTTTTTTCCAAGGGCCTATCTCTGACATGAAATGAGACTCAACAGTCTTGATTAATAGTCTATATGAGTAAGCCATTCATAGGACTTTCTGGTTACGAAGGGCCCGCCTGAATTGTAGCTTGCCTTTCAGACCTCTTAATGATTACCAGACAAACTGATTGTGGCTGCAGCATGGTGAGCACATAAAGACTGGTCTCTGAGTATCTTAGAAGACTAGAAAGTGCAGGCGAGCCCCTCAAGAAAACCTACTTGGCTGGAGAAAAGAATGTGGCCTATAGCATGGTGCAGGTTGGGTAAGACAAAGTGCTTCATAACTTTCAGGCAAGGCTCCTATGATTGATTGCATGTACCATGTACAATAGAACAGGCTTTGCGATGCATGCTGGGAAATAGACTGCTTTTAACATGGAAATGTCCAAAGGCCATTTATGACAACATCTTGCATATTTAAAAGAAAATGCATTTATGGCTTAGACAACTCATCACTTTATAATTATTTTAAAGGTATAATGTAAATATAGAAAGGGTTTTTTTAATAGAGTTAATAGTTACATGAACTTACCGCCATTTTACCAGTTTTTGCTGTCAGTAGAGTTTCTTATATCCTGTGTTTGCTTGCTGGGTTCACATTTTCTTTTGAGGTAGGTTTGCAAGATAAAATATAGGAAACCAAGTTAAATTTTAATTTCAGATAAATAGTAAATAATTCAGGATATACTTATGGTAAAAGACATTCATTTTTTATCTAAAATTCAAATTTAATTGGGTATCCTGTATTTTGTTAAATCTGTATTTGTAGTTATATCCTTTAACAGTTTTTTTAATGAGACTCACTGAGAAGTGTGTACTTTATGTGTCTGAAAACTTCTTTATTTTGAGCTCCTTTTATAATGATACTGCTCAGGCGTACAATTCTAGGTTAATGGTTGTTTTTCAACAGTAATTTTGATTGTTATGCTGATATCATTTGGCTTTTGGATTTTTGATACTTCTTTCTTTGTAGATAATTTGTCTTGTCTCTCTTTTGAGATAGTCTCTTAATTCTCTATGTTCTTTAGTTTTATCATGATGTGTCTCCATGTGGATTTATGTTGATTTTTACCCAGTAGACTGTACATTGTCAATGGGAAGATTCACGTGTTTCCTGAAATTTGAAGATATTATCTCTTAAAATACTGCTTCTCCACACTGCTTTTAGCTGCAGTTCCTATTAGACAAGTATTGGAGCCTCGGTATTTTTCATGTCTGTGAACAAGTCTTTCATGCTTTTATTCTTTTGCCTCCCGATTTTTAAATTCCTGCTTTACTTTCCCCAACCAGACTGTTTCATCCGTTACATTTTAATTATAAGACTGTTTCATTTCTGAAGTTTATAATTATTTTTCATAGCTACCTGCTCTTATCTCCTTTTTTCATTTTTTTAAAAAATGTATTCATTCATTTAGTTATTTAAGCATGCTAAAAAAATCTTTAAAAATCTTTGTGAAAACATTTCATAAATCTACTCTGATGTGGAGACTATTCCTGTTCAAATCTTTGACACATTTGCTTTCTTCACATGACATCTTTTTAATGGAGTTCATAGGCTCACTTTGAATTGAAAGTTTATTTTTATCTCCTCCATTTCTTGCTTTTTTTTTTCCTATCTGCACCCCCAATCTGAAGCCAGATTGTAATGCTAGCTCCTGACAGTGTGCCTTTTGGTGCTATTGTCCCAGATTTCAGTTGGGGGGGGGGTTTACAGGGGTACCTTTAGCTTCTTACCCCCAATGACTAACCCCTGGCCATCCCTACTTATTTCCAGAGAGCAGGCCCAGAGGTTCCATGGCCTCACCCACCACCATGAACTTTGTCTTTGTCTTTGCCATTCCAGGTCCACTGAGACGATTGTCTTGTTTTTTTATCTTTTTAAAGAATTTATCTGTAGTTGGTATGTGTTTGGAATGGGGAGGGAGTGTGGAAGCATGAATTCACTGTGTAACCCTTTTTTAACATATCCATACCAGGATTTTTTTTTTCATTCAAGAAATCAATATTGGAATATGGTGTTAAGCTAATGTGTATATATTATATATTTTTTAGTATATGGAAAGGTTTTCAGGAAAAAGATGAAAATTATATAATCTGTTGTGCACAGGTAAAAGTCTCTTTGTCTGTTGGAAGTAAGCAGCCTATCAGCATAAATTTGCGACCATCTGCCATTCATACACTTACCCATCCGTGTCATTGACATTTAATAGTGACTTAAGTAGGGCACTCTGAGAAATACGGGCTGTGATAAGGCTGAACTCTCACCCTGATGAGGGTTGCTGCTCTCACACATAATTAAAAAGTCAAGGTAGCATGTAGTAAGTATTTTATGAAATGAACTAAATACTGTATGGTTTCAGAGGAAAGTTCCCATTTACTTAGGAAATCACAGACAACATTTAAAAACATATTCCTTTAAAAATCATATTGTCCTTCCTATTTATAAAAATAATTCTTGCCTATTCCTTAAAATTTAGAAATGAGAGAAACATATAAAGGCAAATATGAAAATTACCATAATCTCCTACAAAAATTAATATATTTTGTTGTATTTTCTGCCAATCATATATATGATATAAATTTATTTCTCTCTCTATATACACTTATATATAGAGAGAGAAACAGAGAGAGGTTTGAAATTTCATGGACAGCTATGAAAACCATTTTTTTACTTCATATATAATGAATACTTTCCGATATTATTAAGTAGTCTTCTAAAAAGTACTGCAGTGCTGACATAGTATCCCAGTTAATGATACAGGATCATTTCATTTACCTACTCCCCTGAAGCTGGATTTTCAGATTGGCTTTTGTTTTTCCTCATTATAGATAGTGCTGTCAGGGGCATATGGGGCCGTGAACCTTTATGTGACTGTGCCCGTGCTTAGAAGAGAACTTGCTGGTTTCCAGGCTTTGCCTCGTCTCGTGCACATTCCCTTTCAAAGAGGATGTACTGTTTCCCTTCTCCCTAGCAGTTCGGAACCCGCTGACTGCGTCCACACCCCCCGCCCCACGATTTCCTTTCCTTTACAAATTTGAAAACACAAAAGGGACAGTTCAGTAGTACATTTTGCTTCACACAGGCCCTCGACATTTGTCTTAGGCTGTCCCCAGTTATTTTATATTAAATATGGCTGTGAGGAACGTTATTATTTTTTTCATATTTATTGTATTACTGGAACTAGCTCTTGCTGGTTTCAGTGGTTTTTTTTTTCAGTGGGTTTTCCATGTAGGAATAATTTTACCTTCAAAAAAGTATAATTGGGTAAAATGATGATGGGGCTAGGGAGATGGTGGGAGAGCGTGCTGCATCGTGCAGGTGCAGGTGCAGGTGCAGGTGCAGGTGCAGGAGCAGGTGGATAATAAGACGGTGAAGGTATTTGGAGGGGACCCAGGCTAAATTTGAAGTTTGCAATACTAGCTAGTGAGTGTAAGCTTCCAAAATAGACATAAAGTCGATATATTTTGTTATTTACAATATGTTACTCTGTTGACATTTCTGGTTTCCATCAGATGTCTTGGAGAAAGTTTTCTTGGAGCTAAGATAAATGTCTTTTAAATTAGTAGTGAGTGCTAAATACATTCCCTCACTCCCTCTTTTCCGCCCTCCCATGCTCACTTCATCTCTATGTCCCTCTCTCTCAAGGCCCACCCACCCTTTTCAGGGCTTCCTTCTTGCAGTGGTAGTAACCAAGCCCAGTACATCCGCATTTGATGTTGTTAGGTTCTGTGACTTTAGGTGAAATGACATAAACTGAAACCAGTTTCACCCGGGCTAATTGATACACACAAGAGTTAAGTCCCCACAGCATCAATATTGTAACAGAATGGTGTTATTCAAGGACTCGGTGCACAAGGGGCACAGCAGTGACCTACAGCCATCAGTGTTTTTGGTGATGGTGATCCTGACACAGCAAGTGACATAAGTGGCCTGTGTTACCTAAGTTCCCATCAGTCAAACCCGTTTTAACCCTTTTGTACATAACCTAGGTTCTTCCTCTAGTAACCCTATATTCTTACCCAACTTTTCCTGGAACTTCTCTCTTTCAGGGGAAGATAACAGTTTCTCTTGAGCCCACAGGGTCTCCTTTGCCTTCAGATCAAAATGATTTACCTGCCAAAGGGACACATCCTGGGGCGGCTTGTCCTGAACTCCACCGGTGCTGTCTCTAAAGTCCCCTTCAGTTCCATTGTCAAAGCAGAATTGACTGTTGTGGTGTTTTTTTCTTTCTCGGGGATGTGGAGTTTGAAATTGGAAACAAGTCGATGAGCGTTATGTGGGTGTAAAGATGAAACTTAGAATCCATTGTTCTTGCTATCTACTTGGGAAATAATAGCAGAAAATCAATAGGTATAAACTAAGACGGAAGTCAACTGGGCTTGATAATTCAGTTCTTCAAGACACTTACACATGTGTAAAGTTCTTTTTGTTTAGCCTGCTGGGTGGAGATTCACACAATGCTCTGCGGTAGTTGGTGCTTTAACACCAGAAACTGTGGGACACAATGTGAGGCTGAATCATGCTTTAGCATCGTCAGTGGCTGAGAGGGAATTATTAGACATTTCACCTATTTGAAAGGGAAATCTTACTGTTTGAGGTATCCTTTTGGAACTCCTGCTACAGTTTCTAGTTTAAATAGGGTTGTTTTTTTTTTCAGTTAGGATTTAAACAGTTTTGATCTGGACCTGAGCATCATATTTCAGCATTTAAAAGTCAATTTGGGACCCGTTCCTATCCGTTCTAGAATCACTTTCTCGTGTGTCCTCTTACTATGCTCAGATCACTGGGATGAGATTCAAAAAGGAAATGTCTGTTTGTTTTATTCAGTTTTCTTCAGGAAAGACAGTGGTGAAGTGAGTCATTAGCACATTATATTTTCCAATAGCTCTTTGACCTTAATCTCTGGGGCCATGAAGTCAACGGGAAGGTGCCTGTTGCATCCTGAGTGATGAGGAGAGCCCACGATGGGTTCACGTGACTGTGAATGTTTCAAGCAGAAATTAATGCAGTGTCTGCAGACTAGAGTCTGAAGGCCAAGACCCACAGAGGCGTGGGTGCGATTAGCATCTTGCATGTGTAGTACACATGTATCAGAAAATAAATACAAGCTGTTCTCTGGGCTTTGATAATTCTTTTATCATGTTACCCCGAAGAGAGAAGAATTGGAAGGAGCGGAGTTGCTCCCACAGTGGCTGGCCTCCTTTTATGATCAAAGCCATCCTATGCTAGATTATCATTTTGTAGTGGTGGGACAGTTACCGGTCAGGAGGGAGGCTCCCGAAGCAGCGAGGCCTAGGTGTGTGGCCAGCCCCAGACAGCAGCGTTGCCCACCAATTCAGGGGGGTGTTAATAGGTGGTCGTGTGAAATGGGTTCCATGGCCAAGTGTATGGAACACACCAAGTAAAAGGAAACCAGGAGTCCTCGCAAAAGGGCTTCTCAGGGTATTTCCTCAATGTGCTTGTGTTTATAGAATACACAGTGTTTCTCAAAGGTATTTGGCCACAGAACCCTTCTCTTAGTAGAATCCTAACAAAGTTTGGGTTTTGTGTAAGCTACTTTGGGTAAAATGGCTGTAGAATTCTGCTCTTCAAACATTATTTTTACTCACTTATCACCTAAAATAATTTTGAAAAACTTATGTGCTCACACATTTTCAAGCTGACATCTACATTTTTTTCCCATCAAAAACTAATTGGATGCAGTGGATTTATTTCTGCTGTTTTTATATTAGTTATGCGCTTTAAGCATATTTTCATCAAAGTCGTGGAGCTGCAGAGTTGGCTTTTTCCGTTTGAATAATGTCTGCCATCTAACCTAATTGGCAAACTAAACCTTCTTATGAGAACTTTTTCTGTGACTGTCCCTCAGGACGGATATTTGTCAACTGTTCAGTTTTCAGTGCCTTGGAGAATTTCACTTTGTAGAGCAATGTCCTAGAAAACCTAGAAAGATTGTAGATCGGCAAGAGGTGACCTGACTTTGCAAAGAGAAAGAAGGCACGGAGTCACGGAGAGATAGAAAAGGAAGATGGGCCAATGTGTCCTTAGGCAGATCACTTTTCTGCCTAAGGAAACATGGGAAGGCTCAAGATCTAGAGTCTGATTCCCTTGAAAGGATCCAAGCATTTTTATGCACCCTGTGGGGCAATTGTCATGCACCTTCAGGGGCATGAAGTTTAAGAGATACCTATGTCTAATCAGAGAATGAATTCCTCCTTTATCTAACTAAAGTAAGTGATCTGTGTTAAATAGCCAAATGGTTTGGCTGGCTAAGAAAAGTATTTACCTCGAAAGGTTTTTCTTTCTGCTTTCAAGGAGAGGTTATCTGCTAAATTACTTGATGAAATTTCTACCCATCAGCAAAAGCTGAATATACACACAGAAGAATCACAAAAAGCTTCATGTTTTCACACAGTGTAAAGGTATTCATGTACTATTCTCACCTTGTACCTAATTCCTGTTGTTTACTGGACATGTCTCATTTCCTGTATAAATGTGCGTCACTAAAAAGGCAGTAAATTATTACTCACTTTGTTAAGTGCGCAGTATAGATACATGAAATTGTGTTTATTTCCCACAAGGGTAGTTGTGCTATTTATAATGTATTATCCATGAATGTTACCATTTTTTCCTTGTCATTTCAACCCTGGCAACTGGCAGATTGCTTTGAAGGGAGAATATTGAAGCTAGAAGTTCTAGCTTCAGCTACATTATCCACTTCAGCCCCTTGGGGTTGCAGGAGAGAAAACTGAGATCAACAGAAATTAAGTGACTTATTCTAGGTCACATAATTTAGCGTCCTAGCTAGACCAAAGCTGGACTGTGGTGGCACAGTTCTCCCATGAAATTTCCCCTCTTCCCCTTAAACCCCTTTAACAAAATGATCTTGAACAAATCATCTCTATAAAATGGAAATAGCTATCCTGTGGCTCACCTTCCAGAATTGTTGTGAAGTTTCCATGGGACAGGGTGTGCCATACAGATGTAAATGTGATGGTGAGGATTCTTGCCTCATTGAACTAGATTGTTATTTCCTTTCCTAGCTCTGAAATACGAAGGCAGTGTTATATTAGGTTATTTAATGAGTCTCTTGTTCTGCGCATGTTTCCAAACTGCTTGGCCCAGATCTCTATTTTATCTCTAGCTGAGCCTCGCATCTACCCTGTGGCCAGAGACAGCCTCAGAGACAGTGAGGGACTGTCCAGAGGCAGAACACCCAGACCCTGAGTCCAGTGAAGGAAACCTGTCAAATCCCGTCAGGTGACCAGCACCCACCTCCACCCCATCGTCTTCCTCAGACTTTACTTCAAAATGGTCCCTTTTGCACTTACAAACACGCATTTCCACCACCTCTGTGTGAGTTTCTCAATGAGGGCATTGCTGTTTTTGGCAGAACAATTCTTTGTTGAGAGAGACTTGCCGCACTTGTAGAAAGTTTAGCCCCCTGGTGTCCACCCACTGTTTTCTCCCCTAGTCCTTGTGATGACCCAAGACGTCCCCTAGGCAGTCACACACCCTCCCTCTGTGAGGATCACCAAGTGGTCCTCCCTGAGTGCCGAAAGGAAAGCAGTCTTATCAACCTACCACTTTTCTATTTACTTTTTAGAAGAGACCAGTTTTTTCAATCCAAATGGCTAGTACAGGGAAATGCAAGTTGAGACCTCCCTGAGATAATGCCACGCTTAAAGTGACTGCAGCGGGGAGACACAGATTTGACAAGGGGGTGCAGCACCTGGCACTGGGAATGGAAATTTGGCATAGGCTCTCAGGGCCACTAGGTGACAACATTCAGGGCCTTCTCTTGGGCTACGGACGTCCTGCTTCTAGAGGTAGACCCAAGTGTGATGAGTACCTGGCCTTCCAAAGACATGTGGGAGTGCTCCCAGAAGCATGGGTCGTGACAGCCCCACACTGGCACGTGTGAACAAATCTCGATCTCCGCACACACTGAAATGTCCCACAGCAGTAAAAGAATGAACTGCTACATGCAGCCAAGTCGGTGAATCTCACAGGTGTCATAACGAAGGACCATGTCAGACAAAGGAACATACACAACGTGATGCCTTGTATGTGAAATTCACGAACACATCTAATCAATGATGACAGCAGGCAGAACAGCAGCGACCTATGTGGGCAGAGATGTAGACTGGGAAGGGGCATGAAGGAGCCTTCTCAGGCAATAAGTGTGTTCAAAAACACCTTCTGGGTGGTGGTTGCATAGTACATGCACACACAGGCGTGTACATGGGCACTCACAATATGTGTATGTAAAATTTATCTAGCTATATACTAAAGATGGATATTCTTTTCTGTACATAAGTTCTTAAAAACTTGGCAACTTAATTTCTAATTTATGGTATTTTAGAGAATATGATAAAAATAAATTGAGGCAGTTGAGGGAGATGCGAGTTTGTCTGGAAGCTGTGAGAGCGTGTCGGGAAGAAAGGGTCAGGCTTTGGGGTTCCGGAGGCCGAAATTAGGGGAGTTGGCGTTGCCAGTGCCGGTGGTGCAAGCTGCTTAAAAGAGAGAGAGCAAGAAGATGGAGAGCTTTACACAGTTGCCCTTCCTCAAGGATTTTTCCACTCCTTCCTCTCTAGAGCTGTAGTTGTGCTTTCTTTCTTTTTTCTTTTTTTTTTTTTTGTGTCTTCATCCCTGTCCTCCATCCCCATGGATGGCATCAGGGTCAAGGCAGCAGGCCATGTCGAGGAGAGTCAAGGAGGGGACACTGACAGAGGGCACCCTCAGTGGTTGTGCACCAGGTGTTTATATGTGGGGCGCAAACCCTTCGCCTTCGCCTGGCAGCCAGTGGTGAGGCCGGGATGCTACTGAGAAAGAGGCAAGGGGAAGTCCTGGGTCCCGAGCGGTGAGCCTGGAGTGTGTGCAACCAGTGAACAGGAGTGGAGGCCCCCCAGAAAGAGGAAGGCCAACAATCACAACTTAGTGGGAACGTGAGCATAAATGGGGGAGTGGAGGTTTTGTCCTGCTTTCTTGACTACAACTGGCTCATTACCTGAACTTGAGGTTTAATTTGGGATGTACGATAGGGGCTTATTACGGGGCTTGTGTCCAGCCTTCTGGCATCTCTGGGCCACACTGGAAGAAGAAGAGTTCTCTTGGGCCACATATTAAATGCACAAACACTAACCAAAACTGATGAGCAAAAAAAAAAAAAAGGTTTTAAGTAAATTTACGATTTTGTGTTGGGCCGCACTCAGAGCCATCCTGTGCTGCACGCGGCCTGCGGGCCATGGGCTGGACACCCCTAGTACCATGTAAACCCCACCTGGACTTGGTACTCCTCCTAGTCCCGTATGGTGGGTTCCTTAAGGCCAGTGAGTCCTGGGGGAATATTTTCAACTACACGCTGTGCATACATGTGTATTACAGCACAGTACACCGTGATAACGGATATGAGGGTCGGGAGCAGGACCGTGTGCTATGCCGGGTGGAATCTAGCTGGGTCCAGGTTGGAATGCTGTGGAAGTCATACGGCAAATGTGTCAGTTTGTCATTTGAGCGTCATTGAGAATTAATCTTACCACTAAAATTAAATTAAAAACTGCATGCGTTAGATAAACTATGGCCATATAGAGTTGATACCTCTGGCTACTTAGAGTATGCAATGTAAGCAAATAATTGTTTATTGAGGGCTCGATTTGCCTTTTATGTAACAGTTCTCCTGGTAATGTTTTGCTACCCATGTGTTCAGTTTTTATTGAGAAAATTAATATTTTGGGATCCTTAATGAAAGTTTGATTAGAATTAATGATAGAAGGAAACGAATGTTATTTGAACAGGAAATACTAATAACCAAGTTTGTTAACCTTAAGCTATATAACCCAAAATACAAGTGACTACTAATTATTTATTTTTAAATTGCTGCCTTCTGTTTTTGCCTTTTAATTGATTGGCTTTGCAAATGACTCTATGGTCTTTCTTTTTAAAATCAGCACATTTTTATCACTCCTGTTTGAAATAATTTTGATTTCCCTTTGGATCGCTGCCTGAGTCCCTTCTGGCTACTCTGACAAAGCACCAGCAAGTGGGTAGCCTATCAACCACCGGTGTTTACCACTCACAGCTCTGGAGGCCTGGGAAGTTCAAGATCCAGGCACCAGCAGGATCTCCCTCTGCTGAGGGTCCTTGGCCAGTTGCAGACTCCTCCCTTGTGTCCTAGGTGGAGGGAGGGACTAGGGATTTCTGGGAGCCTGTTTTACAAGGCACTAATCCCATTTGTGAGTGTTCCACCATGAAGACGTAAGCACCTCCCAAAGGCCCTGCCTACTAATAGTATCTCCTCTTGGGGTTAGGATTTCAAGGTAGACACTTAGGTCTGAATGAATTTCAGACATTCAGGTCCTAGCAGTCAGCCTATGCAGATGACCTTAAGTCTCTATTTCCAGCTGTGGTTTCCTTTCACTCACTTCTTGAACCTTCCCCTCCTGCTGGATATTTATACTTGAATATCCCAGTGTGACCTTCACTATAAAACTAATCTCTTCATCTGCCTCTTTCCTCCTCAGTACTTTCCCCAAAACCAACCATGTCTTTTCCTCTTTTTTCGGATTAGAAGCCTCCTGGGCACCTTCGACTCCTTTTTCTTTCTCGTGTTGTATTTGGCCCATCAAACGCCATGCACTGTCAGTTATTCTTAAAAAAAAATCCTTTATTCCTCCTCTTCCTGATAATTCTCACTGTCACCAACCTGGCTTGTCACCCGTCTCATACTTGCATTACTTCTTCCGTGGTCGAACTTTTACTCTTTTCTCACCAAGCCATGTGCTGGCCAGATGGATTTCCCAGAGCCTGCCTCTGATTCTGTCTTCCCTCCTGCATAGCAACCTTTAGTGTAGCTCCCTGTTCTCAGTAAAATTGAATCGTAACCTAGCCTGGCTTTAACCAGCTCTTTTTCCAGATATATGCCTTCCTGAAACTTGTTTTCTAGCCAGTGGTTTGACACACGACTTCCTGGTCCCTCTTCCCTTCTCCAGGATCTGTTTGTGCTCCAATGTCCACCCACACAGATCGCTCACCTCTCCCTCCCCCTCCATCCCACCTTCCCCCAACTTCAACACCTGACGTCTCACCTCCACGTCAGTGCTGCAGTCTCCTCTACCTCCAGCTTCCTCTGGCAGCTCTTCCTGTCTATATAGGCAATGTCATAGTTTAACTTCAAGTTTATGGCCTTTCTTCTAATTGTGGTAACTTGAACTTCTTATCAGTTTAATTTTTTCCATAGTCGTAGGTATAACTAGGCTGTCAGTGTCTCCAGGGTGAGGCTGTCTGCCTTCCCCATGGGCTCTAGGATACCTACTGTGTGCTAACACTCAACCGTAAGCTCTGTGAAGGCTGGAACCTTTCATTGGTTGTGAGCACCGGTAAATGCCTAGTATCTAGAACAGAACTGTGTACGGAGCAGGTGCATAATAAATATTTGTCTTATAAACTGTAGATGTTCAATAATGTGTGATTTCATTGTGGTTCCTTCACAACTGCTGCATTAAAACTTGCTCGCATTTCTTATTTACCGTAACCAAGAGATCATGATGAAAAAGAAAGTTTACAGCCAGATCTGTCCAGCAGGGCTTGAGGGCTCCTTCTAAAGGAATTGTGTTTTCCTGCAGATATTAACGAATGCCAGCTGCAGGGCGTGTGCCCCAATGGTGAGTGTTTGAATACCATGGGCAGCTATAGATGTACCTGCAAAATGGGATTTGGGCCGGATCCTACCTTTACAAGTTGTGTTCGTAAGTAATGATCACTTTCTATTCCGATTTTGGATCTGAGGGGTTGGGGGTGGGAGGTTATCCAAAATGAGGTGAATACTCATCTGGTCAACTGAGTATTGCACATATGCAGGGAAACCTCATTAAAATGACAAGAGGGGGGAAGCAGGCCTGATATATTAAAATAAACCTATGTTAGGGAACCAAAATGCATTTTTATTGCACTCAGAAAAATACAATAGCTAATAGTCAAGGTAGAGAATAAACACACTGAGGAAATACTTAGATGAAAAGAAAAGAGTCAGTGAAAGTGCGCATACCTGAGAGATGAAAAGTTTTTTCCTTCTTCAGTATTTTGAGGGTTATTTAGGCTGAGTTAAACTTTGTCCCAGCTTCTGTTTTTAATTAGTCCAAATTCTGAGTCACTAGTGTCTGATTTAATGAGGTTTCACTGTACTTTCTTAGGTGGAGAGTCTGGGAAATAGTTTTGGATTTTCTATTCAGTTCTAATTTCAAGCATCCTGTTCTGTTGTCCTCAAAAACCACCAAAATGTGTCCCTGAAATTATACTGTTGTGCCTTATAAATGTTGCCTCTAAGATTTTCTCTTCATCTGGTATGGGTAAAAATCCTCTATCAAACCACGTATTCTAATATTGGACAGAAGATACAGTTTCTCTAAAGAGCCCCTGTCCCTGTAAAATCTAATCCAGTATAATCACTATAGATCACCTGATGATTAAAGATGGATGCATTTTAGGTATAAAATTTGCAAATGCAGATTTTTAAAAAAGATTTTACTCATTTTTATTTTTTGAGAGAGAGGAAAGGAGGGAGAAAGAGAGGGAAAGAAACATCAGTGTGTGGTTGCCTCTCATGTGCCCCCCTACTGGGGACCTGGCTCGCAACCCAGGAATGTGCCCTGACTGGGCATCAAACCAGTGACCCTTTGGTTTGCAGGCTGGTACTCAATCCACTGAGCCATACCAGCCAGGACTCAAATGCAGATTTTTAAAGGTACCTTTTTTTTTAAAAGGTACTTGTGCCCGTTATTACCAAATAGGTAAGCACTGCAGATTTTTCAAAGCTGTATACAACTAAGAACAATTCTGTATTAATTTCTGTCCTGCAAGGCTTTGGTATATGTTAAGCTGCATCCTCCTGGTCCCCAGTTTTAAACTTGCCATTTGGACGAGACGTGTTATTTGTGAAAATACCATTGTTTGTTTTTAGCTGTGCGTGTCTCTAACTCTGCACCCTAGGGTGAGAACATGGCCTTGATGAAGTAAAAACAAGTGCAGTGAAATAGAAACGACAGTCTCATTCATTATGTTTAGATGGGTTGGTTGAGTCTTTTGGAACATTGTTACTAATCACTACTATTTTCCTTTAAAAACTATCAAATGCAGATTAGGAAATTTTGCACGTAAGTTCTTTTTCCATGTTCTTTTGCAGATAGTTCTGGTCACGAAGCACATAGACAATTTGGCGGGTGGTGAAAATTAGACTCTAAAATTATGTTTGCATATGAGGTGCGTTTTAAAACTGGTGCAAGAATTTGGAAATGTCCAGCCAAAAATCACATTGTTGACAATGTCCAGAAAGTTTGGAGATAATTTCTGGTTGATCAGAATTACATGTGTAAATATTTTAAATAGTTTTATAATTTAAGTAGAAAGGATTCGGCAGAGTTTGGATATAAAATTTTGTTATGAATGTTTGTTTCCCCTTAAATTATTTAACTTGTCTGGTTAAAATTACTACATTGAAGGCTGCAGATTAGTAAAGATGGAGAATTGGTCCCAGAGTGTTTTATTAAACTTTGACTAGATCAGGTGTCTAGTGCTAAGGGCAGACATCCAGGTTTTAATAAGATTGTTGAAATTTGCCAATGAGATTTTTGAAACACACATTTCCTTAGCATTTATTTTCCCTGTCATTGCCCAAATAATACTGAACTTATCAAACCACCGTGCATTCTTATTTGAAAAATAAATAATTCAATTTTCTGGTTCAGCTACAACAGCTGAAATGATAAGTATTGGGAGATGTTTGTTGCTAGTTAAATGTTCCAGTTTAGAGTTTGAAGTTGAAACCTGGGCCCTGTACCAGTACTGAGTGGGCAAATTTATTTTTCTTTCCTCTGAATTTGCCACATGTAGCATTGCAGAGATATGTAAAGTTCCTTCAGGATTTGTGACTTGGTTCAATCCAGTCACTGGTGAACTATGCTTCGAAGAAATCAGTAGGGAAGTCCAAAGACAGCTGAGAAGAATCAAGAAAGAAGGTGATGTTTCCAGAGTAAGGGAAATAAAATGTTGGCGAGATGGCCGCATTCTCAGCGGTCGTGGGAAGTAGCAGGAAGAGAATGGAGCCCCACACAGACATGCACACACACACAGAGGCACCGAGCAAAGTTGCTGTTGCGTTGACGGTTGACCTATATGTTCTCGAGGGATATAAAGACAGCTGTGGGTACAGCATGCAGGCAGATTGAGGGAAATTGACCCCAGTTGTTCAGACAGCATGCTATCCAGGCAATAGAAGGTGTGGCTGACTCTCTGAACTCAAAGCGATGCACTTGGCAATGGCCGAGGAGCAGTAAGAAACTCTCCCTGTTCTTGAATGCGCTAAGGTGAACACCCTCAGAATTCCTTGACTTCAGCCAAAGGTTGCAGTCATTTCTCTTTCTCTCCTTGCCTGCTCTCTGTCCTTGACTTAGCCAAGCTAAAAGAAGGGAAGTGGGAGGGTTCTGGCATTTGCTGCCTCTCACCTCTCTGTCTGTGGCTCAGGATGCTGCAGCAGCATTCTCCAGACCTGCCCCTACCCACTTATGGGGGAAGGTGGAATTTTAGGACACATCAGAGCAAATCCAAGGAAAGCATTGGGTTGGCCAAAAAGTCTGTTATGTTTTTTTCCCATAAAATAAAAGACACATTTTTCATTTTCATCAATAACTTTATTGATTTGGATATTTTGAATATGTCGGCTATCTCCTGCTATTGGCTTCTAGTGGGTAGAGGCCAAGGGTGCTGCTAAACATCTTCCAAGACATAAGACAGCCCCACAGCAAAGAATTATTTGGCCAGAATGTCAATAGTACCAAGAAACCTCTCAAACCACTTTTTACATGTTTGATCAGTCACAGCACCTTCTCCATACACTGCACAAATCTTTTTTTACATTTCAGTTGAGCTTTTACCTTTCTTGAAATAATAAGGCATAATATGCTGAAAATGTTGATATCTTCTTCCATCTTCAATAATAAAATGGCTGAACAAAAATTCACCAATTTTGTTAAGTTTTTTTAAATGCATGTTTATGTGACAACTTTCACAATATAATCTAACAAAATTGTTTCGAATGAAGTTCAAGACAACTGAGCACTACTAGAGCCATAGTACGGGAAGAAACTAAATGAACTTTTTGGCCAACCCAATATAATAACCTTTTGTAACTGGAGTAGGAAAAGCTCCTGATTTTCTCAGTGGCAACTAATTTTCTTCTGGAATTCAAGAGCTTCAGGATGAGTGCTGCAGAGGGGGCATCTGTAGGTTTAGTAAAAAGGAGCCCAGATCAAAGAATTATAAGCCTGTAAGTTTGCTCTTTCTTAGTAGTATTCTTGAGCCATGGACTTGGTGCTAATTGATGGAAATAAAGGGTTGGGGAGAAGATGTGCCCAGGACCTTCTGCGGTAACCCTGGAAGTCATGAGATGCAGGGCAGATCCCTTCTAAAAGCCGGTCATGGTTATGTACATCATTTTAACTTAACTTCCCTAGCATCTTTATGGGATATGTATTGTTCTTATTTTACACGTTAGGAAACTGAAGCTAAGAGAATTTAAGTAACTTCTCAAGATCACATAGCTAGTAACTAACATTTGAGATTTAAAGCTGGGTTTTGTGCCTCCAAATTCAAGGTACTAGATCTAGTTAATGATGCCTATCATTCGAGTTTGAATTGATTAGAGTCTTTGAAAGTAAGGTCAGAATTTATTGTACAGCCCTATAATTAGGTGTAAATGTTTAATACACCACTGGGGAACTCAAATAAGAGAACCATAGCATCTTACCTTCTTACTGTATTTTGTAATTGAAACACCATCAGCATTAGATATATAGTGAAGATTTAAGACTTTACCTGGATACAGAGCTATAGGTTTATTACTTTTGAAGATTTCCCTCATGTCTGTAGTCAAGAGCAAAAGACTTGTTTTCCTGACATTTCCAGTAGGTTTTACACCTCTAAAATGTTTTTCCCTCTATAAAGAGTCCCCGAATCTTTTACCCTAATCTTTACCCTACTAACAACACACCCTGCAAACTCCTGTGTACCTACTTACATGTGGCTATAAGGCCCTTCATTATTGCTCCTTCGTGCTCTGTCTATACCCATTTCCAGCTATTCTGTAGAGATCTTTTGATAATACTGATTGTTTTTAAGTATAACACAAGAACTTATGACTCAGTAGAATGTATGATTAATACATTTGTTACTTTATTAATGACCTACCTTTACAACTAGCCTTCCCTCTATGGCTAAAGATATTCAACAACAGAAACACCACTCTTGTATAATCCTGGGTAGCATATTATCCCATGTTGACAAGATATGAAAACACTGCAGGTGTTTAATGAAGTAAGTGGAATTGCCAAGCAAGTCACTTGAAATCATAAAAGAATAATGGGTAATTTTAGGTTACCCATTAAAGTAGGGGCAGTTTTTAAAAAAGTGCACTCTGTTAGGAATCAGAGGCATAAATCAACACGTTTTGGTTCACATGTAAAACAAAGAAAGTTTGAATAAAAGCACCAGTAAGATTTAGGTATGTAAGCTAGACCTTTTCAATGGCCTCCTTCTTGGTTTTCTTCCATCTTTGAAGGAGCAGATTTTTCATTAGTTATTTGCTTATTCATATGTGCACTTGAAATGAGGCCATATTTTTAGAACATGGTCTGACACTCCCAGACTCTTCCCCAAAATTGACTTGTTGATAACTCTATAAACCAGTGATTCTCTTATTCCCCTAAAGATGCCCACTTGAAGTGCTTTGGAAGCTGTCATGGAAAAAATCACCCCAGCGTTTACAGAGAACACTTGGGTTAGGAAATGATGAGAACACAAAGGTCTATAAGATAGCTGTTTTAGCATAAGATGTTTAGGCAGAATTGACTTGCTAGACTTCTACCTTTATTCTTTGATGATAAAATGCCCAAAGTTGTATGGTGTGTGTGTATAATGCATGCGATATCAACATCCAGAAACTCGCTTTAATTAACAAGCAATCTCTTATAACACATGCATGCACACACATATATTAATTGCTTAAAACACTAAATTGCTGATTTGGTGTTTTGGTTTAATTTTGGAGACAAGCATGGTAGGCTACTTCAAAGTAGCATCTTTGGATAGGGAGGCAGCCAGCGTTAAGAACACAGGGATGGTGCCTAGATAGAATCACAGCCCTGGATATGCGAGAGGGGTGGACACAAGGAAGTGAGAGTGGGAAAGGAAGTGGAAGGGTCTGATGTCACCGTTTGCCAGTGCCGAGGATCTGAGGACACTCTGCTTTGTTCGGCTCTGAATGGCCCTTGTTCCTGGGACCTAGAAGGAAGAGTGATGTGATTAGTATTATAAGTAAGCCCTGCCACGTGTGAAATAGACTCTTGTGAGTTGACCTGAGATTGTTTCTTAGAAGTAGGTGTTGTGAGTTCCAAACACTTTGAAGACAAAATTTTGGAGCAAAATCATTTGTGAGCTGATTACACTAGAACTATGTATAATATGTTTTTAAGATTATACAGGTGAACTCTATGATGGTCTAACCACTATGCTGTACACCTGAAATTAATACAAAATAATACTGAATACTAAAATATTATACAGGTACAACCTGCAGACACACACAGAGTCCTACAAATATACATGCTATTCCAGACTTTTCTTTTGGGGATAATAACCATACTCCTAATTTTTTTTTTAACTTATGCTCTGTGATCTTTGATTTTTCATGACTTTAGTTGCACAGACTCCAGAAAGTGAGAAGGAGAGGGTAGGAGAAGGTAAAGGACAGACTCAGACTTCTCCCTCCTAGCCTTTATCAATAGGAAAGGTGGGCCTTGTCAGGCTTTGCAAGTTTTGAAGCCTCCTGGAAGCGTCCTCTGCTCCCCTCCGTCCCCTGCCCTCACTCCCCAGGTTACTAGTCTCAGCTATTTTGACTGCCTCTGCTCCACCGAAATTCTGCTAAGCAGTGATCAGGCTGGATACAGATGCCCTTGGGAGTGTGGAAATAGCTGCTTTTATTATCAGTAAAAGTGAAGAGTGGCTGACACATATTTGGTGTCTCCTCTGTGTCACCGGTTTAGCTTATGACATGTCTCCTCATCTGTACATTGAGCCTTTCATTTATAAGTGAGGAAGTTACTTGATGAAGTTCAGCCAGTGTACTGGTCAGGGTTTTCTCTAGAAAAGCAGAACCAACAGGTGTGTGTGTGTGTGTGTGTGTGTGTGTGTGTGTAGATTTTAAGGAATTGGCTCACATGATTATGGAAGCTGTCAGGTCAAATATCTGCAGGGTGAGCTGGCAGGCTGGACACCCAGGGAAGAGCTGATGTCGTGGCTTGAGTCTGAGAGCTGCCTGCTGGCAAAAGAAAAGCTTTTCTTCTTAAAGCCTTCAAGTGTTTGGATGAGGCCCATCCACATTTTGGAGAGTTTTTTACTCAAAGTATGCTGGTTTTAAATGTTAAACTCATGTGGAAAAAAAAACCCCAAAACAAACTTTTATAGCAGCATTTAGACCTGTCTTTGACCAAATACTTGGGTACCATTACCTAGCCAGATTACAAAGAATGTAAAATAACCATCATAATCAGTCGTAGCGACTTCCCCGAGGTTATGCTGCTGTCAGGTGGCAGCCCTGTCATGTGAACTCAGCTGTGTCTGGCTCTGAAACCCTTGATCTTTTCACTGTGCTTTGTAGCCGCTCAGTTTCAGTGGGTCATTTGTCGTAGCATCTAGCCAAGATGTCAGTCCTTCTGGAGGAATGAAAGTTTAGATCTGAGCAGGAAAGAGGGACAGGATGCAAGCTTGGTGTATGCAGCAGTTTTGACATGGCCTGGAGCTGGCTCTGCAGAATGTACTTCCTCCACATTTACCTTAGAAGGTGAACTGGAAGGCAGGGCTGGAGACTGCTTCTCCTCACAGGTGCCCTTTCTGTCCAGTAGAGTGTTTAGCTGTTAGACTGATGAAGTCTTAGCTACTAAACATAGAGTGGAAGAGTCATCAGGATTAGGGGTTAGATACTGGATGAATGTCAGCGGGTGTGCTTTCACAGTGTTGTCTGCAGGATTGAGCACTTCGCCCGTTCCTCCGCTGATGTGCTGTCTGGCTGCACCCGGGGCCACATGTAGCATTGTGTTTGCTGCCTCCCACTCACTGCTCACTGGCCTAGGGTGAAACCTCACGGGGGCCTGCCAGTTCTCACTGTCCTCAAAGCAAAAAAAGCATCAACAGCTGGCTTGCAGCATCAACTGTATTCAGTTTGTGATTTCCCATAGTGCCTGGCTGCTCGCCAAATCCTTCCCAACAACTACCTCTATTATGGCTAATTACAGGGAAACAAATGAGGTGTAGTGATGTCACTAATAGGGGACGAGGTTTATTTGAGAAGGTAGATGTCGGGTGAAATTCTTTTTTCCACTTATGTCCACCTGCCTGATTTAATGCTTTTTCTAACATAGAAAACGGGATTAGACAGCGTCCACTTGGTGCCCTAACTTACTTGGTAAACTGCCTCTAAGTGAAGAAAGGTCTTATCCTAAATGTGGACAGATGTATTATGAAGTACAGTCTCAAAGCCAGACTTTAGGGATATTTTTACTATTCCGTGAAAAGTCGATCTGGTTTTTGTTGTTTCCTGGGTGACGTCAGGCCTTGTCTCTCTGCTTCAGCGGACACCCCTGTGATCTCGGAAGAGAAGGGGCCCTGTTACCGTCTGGTCAGCCCCGGAAGGCAGTGCATGCACCCCCTGTCCGTGCACCTCACCAAGCAGCTCTGCTGTTGTAGTGTGGGCAAGGCCTGGGGCCCACACTGTGAGAAATGTCCCCTGCCAGGCACAGGTAAGGCATGCCCGGCTGCACGCGCACGTTCATGCCCGGCCACACCAGTGCACAGGACAACCTGGGCAGCCAGAGTTATTTTTTGTTTCTGACTCTGAATTTAGTTTTTAATAATACAATGTGTTTTTGTCACTTCTGTAGAAAGTGTCCATGAACATAGAATGGTGAATCAGTGGAAAAAATCAGAAAAAAATTACATGCAAAGAGATTTTCCCATTTCTATGTAACATGCAGCTTCCTTTTGAATGCTAACAAAGGCCGTTATAATATATCCTCATTTCTAGGACTCGCAGGCTGCTGTTTAAAAGTGTGGCGAGATCAAAGGCCCTGCTAGGCCATGTGGTTTCCTAATGGTTGGCCGCGTACCACTTGCAGAGTAGCTAGACCCCGCGCAGGTTGCCTCATTCTCTCATGTACGGATCCTGTGCTTGTCAGGTTCTGCTGTGAGCGTTGGAAATGGGGGGCGTTTTAGGAGCTCAAAGGCAGACTCTGCCAAAGCCCCTATGAACTTCCTGGTGGGAGCTGAATATTAAGAAGTTGATTAATCTTTATCCTTTAATTTGGTACCCAATTGCCTAATGCCCTGAAGGAGTAAATTTATATAAGTGCCTTAATTTTACCAAGGAGTCATCAACTTTCCATGCAGGGCCAAGTGGCATTAAATGGAAGGAAAGAAACATGGCCTGCAAATACTGGGCACCGTAATATTATCAAAGAAGCAGTGGCCTCAATTCCGCTGGTGTGGTATGGGCATAAAAAGTTTATTGAGTTGCTTATTTAAGAGGATGCTTCCCATCTCAGAAAGTGGGTCATCTCTCACAGGGTCATTGAAATCTTAAACTCTAACTTACTTACACTGTAGCAGACAGTGTTTAAATAGAAATTTATTTTTTAAAGATTTTATATATTTATTTTTGGAGAGAGGTGATGGGAGGGAGAGAGATAGAGAGAGAAACATTAACATGCAAGAGAAACATTGATTGGTTGCCTCTTGCACACGCTCAGTCGGGGACCTGGACCATAACCCAGGCATGTACCCTGACTGGGAATTGAACCGGTGACCTTTCTGTCTGTAGGACGAAGCCCAGCCCACTGAGCCACACCAGTCAGAGCTAAATTTAAATATTACAATCCACCTTTGGTGATGGGCAGGATTAGAAAGAATTGGTAAGGCAGAGGATAGTATAATGTTGGTGGTATTTTGGTAGACCAGATAATTTTAGACATTTCCAAAAGGCTCTGTTTTCCTCCTATAGGATCTGATCCACTCATTATTAAAAAGTAATAATCAAAGGGTAAATTATCTTATAATTCATAGACGGATTTCTCTGTAAGTTCAATTCTGGTAGCTTTGTAACCTTTACATGAAACATAAATCAAGATGGTGACTATCACACAGGGAGACTCCTCCATGTAATACAACAGCTATATTTGAAAATAATGTAACAATAGAATTTTTACACTTAACCAGGTTTTAGTTATATGGTGATTTCCATACGAATCATATTTAGTTCAGCTATTTGATAGAAAGCCATGTTTTCTTCTGGAAACATCTTTTTTTTGAGTAAGAATTGTATTTCATCGTTAAACATAAGCATCATGTTCCTCCAGTTAGAGTTGCCTTTGCATTGAGCACTAATTTTAGGTCGAGAACATTCCACAGATCTTTTTTCCAGTGGAAGGGAGAAATGACTGATTTTGCTTTCAGTTTTAAAAGTATAAAGGAAAAGTTCACCATAAGCACCTTGGTGTCCACGTGCAGTCACTTGCCTCCAACACCACGGGGATCAGGTGGATTTCTCCTCCTGGTGCTCCACACCTCCTTGCCCCGTCGCCTTCCCCTTTACTTACGTTACGGCTGGGGAGTATGCGCGATGGAGGTCAGCCATCACATGCACCCGGGCTACTTTTTGTAGGTGTACAAAACCACTTTGCTGGTTAGGAGAGCATCTGCTCTCCTGTCCTCTGGATGATTTAGCACCTGCTCACATTCAGGCTTTGCCCCCTTAGTGTTCCTTCCCTCAAATACAAGCACATTCTAATATGGCACATCCTTTTGTGATTTGACTCCTTTCCATCATCTCTTGAGCTTGTCCCAGTTCACTGGGTTCCTCCTCACTGTCCTGAGGCTCTCTCTCCAAGAGCACGCCCCCTTTGCAATCCCCCTTAGCCACCCTCTCCATGTCAGCGTAAGCCCTCCACGCTGGCTGAGGCCTTTGGGTTCTTCAGTTGGAAACAAATTACAAAAATTTCAACACCTCATTTCCCTGAATAGTGATTTCTCTTTATTTTTTTTCTTGCTCATCATCTAGCTTAGAAAGATGTCACTGAGTTTCTTGTTAATAATTAATGAAATTAAACCATAGCTGAAGGAAAGAAAGCCTGATTTTTGCTGATATTACACACATACCTCCAATAGACATATATATTATATAGTGTCCTTTGTACATAAACATCTAATATATTACATATATTTTATGTGTAATATATATTGTGATTTATATTAAATATAAAATATATATCTTATAACTCATTACTGATACATAGAATATGTTATATAAAATATGTTTTTATATATGCTATATATAAACTGGTTGTATAGGATAAGCAATTAACAGATAGAGAATTGTCTAGTAAAAGAAAGGGTTGGGGTTTTTTTTCTGTAAATATACAAGTTTAGCAGAAATTCAAGCATTTTGCATCTGTTTTTGAAGATTTTAAATGTAACTATTTGAGTGATGATTTATTAAGAGATACTCATCATGATATTTTCCTCTGTATAAGTTTGCACTTTTAGATTTTTAAAAGGAATATTTTCCCATCCCAAATCTAGCTGCTTTTAAGGAAATCTGTCCTGGTGGAATGGGTTATACGGTTTCTGGCGTTCATAGACGCAGGCCAATCCATCACCATGTAGGTAAAGGACCTGTATTTGTCAAGCCAAAGAACACTCAACCTGTTGCTAAAAGTACTCATCCTCCACCTCTCCCAGCCAAGGAAGAGCCAGTGGAGGCCCTGACTTTGTCCCGGGAGCACGGGCCAGGAGTGGCGGAGCCAGAAGGTGAGAGTCAAAATGGGTCATGGACCTAGTCATCTGTCTTGTGTGCCTTTGCTTTGGATTCCCTGTTTATACCCATCAGAAACAGGGGTTTCCAGACTTAGTACTACTGGCATTTTGGGTGGGTTATTCTTTGATGTGGGGGCTGCTTTGTGCATTGTAGGATGTTTAGCAACAGCCTGGCCTCAAACTTCTAGATGCTGGTAGCAACTTCTCCCATCCAGTTTTGCAACCAAAAAGGTATCCAAACATTTCCAAGTGTCCCCTGGGGGGCAAAATTACCCCTGAATGAGGACCACTGCTCTAGAGTAATGTGCAGGTAGCCGGTAACGGTATTCCACGGCAATCTCAGGACATGGTCTTGTGTTTGGGGTCCCTTTTTCTTGGTGTTTAGTCCTGGAGAGTGGTTTAGATCCTTAAGGAAACAGCTAGAATTCATTTCTGTGCCTGGAGGGCCATTTAATAAATATTTATTTACTTAAAAAAGTAAAATCCAAAAGTTTACGTTTACCACATGATAGGCTTCCATGAAATAAAGTGCAACAGGCAGTTGGGGTTAATGGGAGGCAAAGTGCAGGAAGATAGGGTCAACCGAATGTGTCTCAGAGATCATTTAGTGCCGTCCTTTGGTTTTCATCTTGAGAAACCTGGGACTTAGAGAGGGGACCCGACTTACCAGCTGTCACGCACTGAGTAGGTGATGGGACCAAGGACCACATTTTTCCAAGGAAGTGGTTTAGGCCTTATTGTCCAAAGGGAGTCTGGAGACAGTTGTCTTTGACTATCTCTGGCATTCAGAAAGGATTCTGTCTGTCTCTGTCTCTTTATATAAACTGGCCTAATACATTGACTAACTCTGTTACTACAAAAATTCTCACCCCCTATAGAAGGAACAAAACCTTAGGTTTGCATGAAATATACATTGGATCTAATAAGGCTCCTGTTGGCTTTTGCTACTTGATTCTTAGTTCAGAATTCAGGATGCTCTTTTATGGATTTTGTAAGGAGAGCAGATGCTCTGAGTTAGTGAAGAGTTGGGTGCTTGGCAAAGCCACCTTCCTGGTACAAGGGTCTTTATTTCAGGGCTCTGAACCCGTGTGGGCTCTAGCCTGTTTTATTCCACCCTCTCACTTACTGCCCTTCTTGCTTGGTTAGGCAAAGCAGGTAGGACCTCACCTCGAGTTGACCGAGTTGACAGGGTGACCAGTTTGCTCCTATACACTTGGAGTGTCACAGCCGGATGTTTGTAACTCCTCATCTTCTGTGTAAGCAGGAGAAAATTGGCTCTGGCCCAGGTTCTGTCTCGACTTTCTTAATGGTGGATTAGCAGGATAGAACAGTTGAGTTGTTCAACCACAAGAATATTGCAGCAGTGGTAGCAGTCTTGTACCTGATTGCTTTTGGGAGCTAATGCATTAAACAAACCTATATACTAATGTTTATGGAGACATTGACCCCATGAGGAAAATTTTGGTGCATGTTCACCTAAGGCTGAAGGATTGATTGATGAAAAGCAAGCCTTTCAAAATGCAAAGGCACAACTACTACCACCCTATAATCATGTTTATGATTGTGTAATATGTGATTCGTCCACCATATTGGTGCTAATCTCTCATTGGATCTTATTGGCTAGTGCTTTTTTTTTTTTTTCATAATTGCATTATCACATCTTCTTGAAAATGCTCCCGGGGCTTCACTAGAATTAGTGAAGAATTAGTGTGCATCAAGAAGGCAGCACCCATTCTTCATTGAAATAGTGGCATTCTTTTTTAACATTGACATCAGAAAGCATTTCAAACATTATATATTATGTTAAGGATATGTATGTGACCAATTAAAGAAAATGTTTGTTTTCTGAGATATAGGAAATTCTACAAAATTGAGATTAGACATAAAGTAATGTACCAAAAAGTGTTGCCTCCTTTAACATTTTTAATTAATAAGAGACATAGAAAGAACATCGCATGTGCTACCTGACCTTCTGTAATTGAGGAACGACGTAGCACTGATAGGTTTGCCCTGCCAGTAGTCGTGTGTAAAATTCTCTGAAGTAGTAGTGACTATAATTCTGCATTTGACTTACTTTGATTCTTAATCCTTTTGGAGAGATACTGGAATTTTATTGCATTTTTAAAATTAAAATATTATGTAGTAGATTGTTTTAAATTATACTAATGTCCTCCTTTCTTTTCTGGTTTTAGTGGCAACTGCACCCCCTGAGAAGGTAATTCATTCATTGTTTGCAAGTCACTTTTTTTCTCTAACTTTAAAATGATTTCCTTTTGGAACATGGATGGGTTTTTTTAGGCTCAAATATAGTAACATGTCTATTCATCATTTGGTTGAAGGAAATGTGGCATTCATTCCATCAAGAAATATTTAGTGAGCATGTACCATATGATCAGCAATATTCTGAATGCTAGGAAAACAATAGAGAGAAAAATCAGACAAAACTTCTTGTTCTGATGGAACTTAAATTCCAGAGAAAAGGAAGTGATGGGACTCATAGGAATCAGGAGCTTTAACAGAAATCAAGGAGTCAACTTATGTCCTTGACCATCAATGAAAGAAAGGTTCTGAAGTGTTTATGTAATTGTGTATTCTTATGGTGCATATCTGATGCACCATAAGAATACTGAGTGATGTATTTCTTAATTTAATTAAAATTTAACATGCATGTTTGTATTTGTTAAGAGTCAGAGAGCTTCTCCTTGAAAGTTATAATCAATAGTGGAGTATTGCTTCTTAGAAATTTTTACCAACCTATTAGTTTTTGGCTTTCAATGGGACTATGAATTATGAAATGTATTAGTAGGAAATACAGAAATTTTCTGGGACTAGTTTATGGAATAACATTTCTTGCCTGAATCTTGCTTTGATTCTTTACTAACATGAAAATGAAGTTTTATTTATTCAGTTGACAAGAATTCAGTAAGTATTTGATTTTAGATTGAGCGAATACATATGTAAATTATAATAGTTTAAAAAATCATTTCTTATGAATATGGGATATAATGACATAAGTGTTATATGTGCGGAAAGAATCTGGAAAAAGAGGAAGTAGAGAGATAGTATCCAACAAGGAAGAATGTTGCGTTAACCCTAAGGGAAGTACAATAGATATGCATATTTTACATGAATGTTTGCAGCTCTTGGTTAGCATCTCTAAAGTTCAGAGACGCACGGCAGTGTGAGATTTTGTTAATCTGGAATTGAGTTCTGGCTGACAGGTGGGAGGAGCCACTCAGTGGTGAGTGGGCCGGCCAGCTCCCTGACAGCCTCCCCTGGTCTCAGTTTTGTTCTTCTCTGTGTATGGTCGAGTTTATGCTGCCTTTCGTTAGGAATCTGAAAGAGGACTGGAAAATTCTCTGTATACTCTTAAAACAATTTTTTTGGAGGGGCGGCAGTGAGAAAAATGTGGCCACAGTCTCTGTGGTCTTAACTCCCTGCAGAAGGAGGCCTTGTGATACTAAAGACTGATGAAGAGAAAGTGGTCCAGGGGTGGGAAGTTATATGTGCAAAGGTGCGAAGGGACAGCAGGAGGTCAGTGAGGGGAGCATGAGACCTGTGGTTAGACAGGGAAACTTGGAATCCCAGCATGCTGTTGTCATCCTCGGGAAAGTACCCTGCTCCTCAGCTGGACCCTACCTGTCAAGTAGAGAAGTGGCATTGATGAGGGAGGCTGCTGCCCCATGCTGATGGGAGACATTCTGTCTGGAAGCTGCGGGAGTGGGTTAATGGTTTTCTTCTTGCTGGCATTGACCATGGACTGCAGGGATTGGGGTTCCATTGAGGCTGATTGAGGTCACCTTAAATACGTAATAGACAACTGGTCTGTGTTTTTAAGGAGAAGGAAAAATGTGGGGGAAATGAATGTGTTCAGTGTTTTTAAAAGATAAATCACAACAGGATGAATTGAGACAGGGAGAAAGAGGAAGCTGGAGAGGCCAATCCAATTACTAGAATAAATTGAGGAGGAGGGAGTCCAGACTTGAAGTAGTGGGGGCTATGGATATGGAAATGGATGGACAATGTAAGGAATAGAGCACATGGGCAGGGGTTGGAATGAGAAATGAAGGAGAGACGACTAGAAAGAGACTTTAAACCTGAATGGATTGATGATTGTGGCATTGAAGGAAATGAAGTTGAAATGAGATAGATATTGGAAGGGATGGATTTAATGTATTTGTGGAATAGCTAAATGGGGTTACCCTATGAGACTTCATACCTATAAAACTGGATCTTTGATGAGATACTCAGGCAGTATATCTACTTTATAAAAAGTAGGAAAGGTGGTCATGCAAACTAGGAGACAGTGAAAGGGAGATGGAGGCTAGGGGAGTGAACTTTCTGGAGCACGGCCATAATTAAAGCAAGGGGGTGTGTAAAAATTGTGCAACCACTATGCTGTACACCTGAAACAAATATAAAATAATACTGAATGTCAAACTATAGTCAAAACATAAAAAAGAAAGGGACAAGCATGAAGGAGTTGTGAAAGAGGATGAGAAGAAGTTATCGAAGCAGTAGGAGAATCTGGAGTGAGTGATGCAAAAGGAAAGACAATTTGAAGAGAAGATTTAGGTCTCTATATGTTTTTTTTTAAACCCTCCAAAGTGGTGTAAAAAGAAAGTTGACAGAAAGATGAACAGTAAATTAAAAAAGAATGTAATTATTTAAAAAATGAGAGAGAGAGAAAAGAGATGAGAGAGACAGAGACAGGGAGACAGGGAGTATGTAGGGTAACAGTGACCAAGTAGCTTGATGAATACTTTTAATGAAGTTTTGAGATGAGCGCCCTGACCCCACCCTGGTGTGGGCAAGGTCGCAGACCCTTTACAAGCCCTATTGCCTAGTCTGCATGAGCCCCAAGGAGCTGTAACTGGAAGCTGAATCATAAGTCTCTTTGCCTGTGGTCCAGGGTGCAGCAGTGGGCAGCAGGACACAGGAAGCCTGGGGCACTCCACCAAGTCCCTGTTTTTCTGTGTCTCTGCTGGGCTGCCATGACTGTGAGAGCCAGAGGTGCAAAGTTATTAGATGTGAGGTTAAGGGCAGCCGCAATAATGGACTGACATCAGATATTTTAATATGTGCATTTTGTTATGACACATCTGCTAGATTCGTGATCTGCTCTGGGGCAGAGCCGCATGTGAACGAGCTGGTGGTTAAGTTCTTCTCAGGGTCCGTTTTGGTCCAGACAGACCAAGTGTGGGCCCCTGGGCCAAGGCATCTGTTTAGAATGTCCGACAAGGCCCCTTGCCCTGGGCCCTCGGGAAGCGGGTGAGGATGTGTGCATGGGTGGGCACTGTAGGAGGAACTCGGGCTTGCCCGAGTAGTGGCCTGGCAGTAGTAGCCCGGATAGTTTAAAAACTATCACACAATTGCACAGGTTCTGTCTAATGTTCTCTGCTATTGGTTGCATTTCTAACAGTAGAATTAATTAAATAGAAATAGTTATAAGTGGAAACTAGAAGTAACTCCTACTTCCAGTTCTCTTTTTGTCTTCTATTACAACCATGCAGGAAATACCTTCACTGGATCAGGAGAGAACCAGACTTGAGCCTGGGCAACCCCAGCTCTCTCCAGGCATTTCAACTATTCATCTGCACCCACAGTTTCCAGGTAGCCTTTGCTCCTCCCTGCTGTTTGTAAAGTATTCCCAGTAAACCAGGAAGATAAGAATATTGTGTGTCTTTGATTTGAAAGTTTAATAAATCCGTAGAATTATACACGTAAGTATCTCGGTATACTCATATGTTACTATTATAATCACATTATAAGTATCCTAATGGCAAAAGAAAAGTTCTTCACTATTTTCTGTGGTGAGGAGTAATATTTATTATTAAAACATTATTGAGGGTCATCATTTGATGAAGGGTCACTTTTCATTGGCTCCTGAATTCTTCCCAGATATTCTTGCTAAATGTTGACACTTGGGCCATAGGCTAATACCACGAGCTCTAGGAACCGATAACAGATCTTTCGATCCAAGAACTACTGCGGTGTGTCATTCGACTGCATTATGCTTGCATTTCGATGGGCATCTCAGTGCATCTAACTGGCTTTAATTTCCTTTCCATCCCCTCCTTTGTTTAGTAGTGATTGAAAAAACATCACCTCCTATACCTGTGGAAGTAGCTCCTGAAGCTTCTACCTCAAGTGCCAGCCAAGTTATTGCACCCACTCAAGTTACAGGTAGGTGTGGTACCTGTTACATTTTGCAGCCTGGGAAGGAGACGTGGCTATGAACTTCATTTTAAATATAGTATCAAAACTGTGTCAAATGTATAACATTGCTTATGGCAGGGTTAGTCATAACAAGAAGATTTGGAAAGAACCTAAATATTTTTTGAAGGAGGAATATGCTTAAGTAACTTGTGGTACAGATGCAGTGGTGCACCAAATAGCTATGAAAGTGATGTTTAAAAAGAATACTTAATGATATGAGGAGATGCCTAATGGCATAATATTAAGAAATACAGAACACAGTATAATGACTTTAATTTAGTTTTTAAAAGTTTACGGACAGAAAAAGAGACAGGAAGTGCATCAAAGTGTTCAACTATTGCCAGTTAACAGGATCATGGATAATCTTTATGTCCTTCAGTATATATTTTATATTTTTAAAAAATTCTTTATAATAAACATTATTCATCATTAGTGACGAAGTATGAGAATGCACAATAATTTGAAACAAATCAGCAGCCTAAAAAGTTCATATCCTTAATATAGAGAGAGATCTTATAAATGAGCAATAAAAAACCAATAGAAAAATGAAGAGGGTGCGTGTGGGACTTTAAGCACCAGGCTGGGAAGTCCAGGGGGCGTGAGTCTCTGGGTGGACAAACATCAGCCCTTCTCACTGGGGTGGCTGGGTGATGACAAGGAGCAGGTGGTTCAGTAGAACCGCGTTGTGCAATGTGATAACTTTCCTCATCTGTTAGTCAGTGGACCTGTAGGTGCTGATAAAAAGACGAGAATGTTGTGTGTTTACATAACCTTTATGGTGTTGGAGTAGAAAAATAGAAAATTGAAGGTCAGAGAGTTCTGGTCAAGATGGAGGCGTAAGTAACCACAGCTCACCTCCTCACACAACCACAGCAAGAATTACAACTAATCTACAAAACAACTATCACCCAGAATTGTCAGAAAATTGAGTTGTATGGAAGTTGGACAACAAAGGAATTAAAGAAGTCACATTCATCGAGATGGGTAGGAGGGGCAGAGACTTGGAGACATGGAATAAATAGGTGGTCCCCCATCCACATGTGATGGATGAAAATCTGGAGGGAGCGAAGGATCCCAGCCCCATAGAAGACCACCCAGTCCAGGGTTCCACTGCCAGGAAGATAAGTCCCCATAACTTCTGGCTGTACAAATCAGTGGTGGTTGGGATGTCAGAAGAAACTGCAAGTGTTCTCAAGCTTCTTCTCTTAAAGGGCCCACAGTGAACTTAGGACTTACACAAACTCACTCCCTCTGGGCTTCAGCACCAGGGCAGCAGCTGGAAGGGCACCAATGACATATGGGGAGAATCTGAAGTGTCTGGCATCAGGGCAAGTGTTGGGGGGCAGTTTCTCCCTGGACAAAACTCCAGAGTCCAGGCAGTGGCTATTGTCTCTTTTCTGAGCCCTTCCCAACACAGAGCCATAGAGTGGCAACACCATATCCTCAGATCAACCTGGTTCATCATACCCTCCATCAACCTGGTTCACATGGGTTGCCCTGCCTGGGCAATTACCTAAGGCTCCATCCCATCCAGCTTACTAGTGGGATTTTCTACTACAGTCCACGCTACTAAGACAGGAAGTCAAAGCAGTTCATCATCACCAAGTCATTATTACATGAAATGTTAAAGGGACTTATTTAAGAAAAAGAAGATAAAAACTATGAATATTAAAATGGCAACAAATTCACAACTATCAACAACTGAACCTAAAAAAACACACTAAGCAAACAAACAGAATGGAAACTAAATCATAGATATGGAGATCATTTGGAGGGTTATCATTTGGAAGGGGAAAGGGGAAGGATGAGGGAAAAGGTACAGGAATTAAGAAATGCAAATTGGTAGGTACCAGATAGACAGGGGGATGTCAAGAACAGTACAGGAAATGGAGTATCCAAACAATTTATATGCATGACCCATGGACTTACACTGAGGCGAAATATTGCTGGAGGAAATGGGGGTACGGGGTTGAGGGGACAAAGGGGGGAAAATTGAGAAAATTGTAATAGCATAATCAATAAAATATATTTAAAAAAAGAAAATGGAAGGTCAGACCATCACAACTCCATCTAAAAAGAAAACTGAAGTTAGTGCTATTGCAAGCACTTTCCACCTTGCAGCTCTCCGTGTGATGCTGGAAGTGGTGCTGGGGTGGTAATTCAGGAGATGTTGAAAATAGTGGCATAATCACAGCAACTTGAAACAAACTCTCAAAGAGACAGGAAAGTGGTGAGGTTGACAGAGGTTGACGAACGCACCAAAGGTGCCCAACATGCCTTGGGTAGAACCATGGGAAAGTGTGTGTGTCCCTGAAGATTGATCTTGTGCTGCAGTTCTACATGTAAAGTGACACCACCCTTTTGTAGTAGGTATCAGGCAGTTCACGTGCTCCCAGCATTTGCTGTGTGTGCAAGAAGGAAGGCCTGAATCTTCCTTCACAGCTGGCTCGTAGCCTTGCAGAGAACTGCTGCAGAAATCTCAGAAAAGCCCTGCTTATGTGTGAATCCCACAGAGCGCAACAATGTCCTTTCACCGCAGATTAAGAAGTCCTCGAAACAGACAGGGAGGTGTATCTGGGGAGACTGCCAATGCTATTGTTGGTCAGCAGGCTCCACGGAGGCTCCCTGAAGTTCCTGAGGACTCGGTGAGCTTTTGGCCCTTGGTGTTCCTCCTGAGATCATCGTAGAGGGCCTCTCTCAGAACTTTTCATAATTGTGAAAGACAGCTGAGCGGAGAAGTGGGCCAAATGCAGCTTACTGTGATCATCGCCTACAGCTGCGTAGTAAAGCTGTATTTATCACTTGGAAGCTTTTGTGGCCACATTCATGGCACTGGGTAAGAAGTCCATGGAGGATGGATTAGAAGGCATGAGGTCCTGACATCTAGCAATGATTCTTCCCAATATTTCTCAGTATCAGCATTGACATTCAGTTTATACTGGAAGAGCGGCAGGTAAAATAAACGAACTTTCCTTTAAAAAAAGAAAAATGAGGAATATAATCAATAATTCATAGAGAAAAACAATACCAAAAAACATATATAATAGGAAATTTCAATTTTACTAATAGTCAAAGAAATACAAATTAAAATAATTCTTTATTTTATTTTATTTTTTTTTTTACAATATGAACCAGAGAAATTATTTTTTGAGAGATGTAATGCATCTTTTTTGTTGTTGTTTTTCAGGTACAGTTTTCTGCCTTTTCTCCCCACCACCCCATTTATTTTATTAAATTAGTATTTAATTCTCACAGTGTGAAACTCTAAGGCTCTCACATTGCTGAAAGGAATGTAAACTGGTTCAGTTTTCCTGAAAAGCACAAACTGGCAGTGTGTAGCAAGGACTTTAAAAATGTGCAGAGCTTCTGACTCGGTAATCCAATATTAAGATATCTCAGGATATGTCAAGCATATCTCCTGGACATGAAGATATGTCAGGAAATAATATCCCCAATGGCATGGATAATGGTTTCTATAAATGGATACTTACTACAGCACCAGATATAATAGAGAAAAAGTAGAAATAACCTAAACATTTACCTCTAGTGAAATACTTATGTTATAGCTATACATTGGAACGTTAGGCTCTCATCAAATATGGTATTTTGAAGAAATGTGTTAAAATTTAGCAGGAAATGGTTACACAATATTGTTTTAAAAAGACATATATGTTGAGAAAGTGCTGGTAAAAATACATTAGATGTTAGCAGTGATTATTTTGTATAGTAGGATCCAGGAGGTTTGGGGGTGTTGTAGAATTTTTTTTTATATTCTACAGTGGGCAAGTATCCGTTTTATAGTCAGATTAAAAGGCCATTCTGATGCATTATCTCGACTCCAGTTCGGGATGAGATGGCATTGTGTAATAGGAGAAGCTAAAAGAGAAGTTTGCAGCCACCTCTAAAATGCTTTTTCTTCAAAAGCATTATATGCATCATTTTTCAGATAGAAATATGCCTGATAGATATGTTAACTATTTAGATTGTGGTGATTATTTCACCACAATACGTATATATGTAATTTTCATGTTAAAAACAAATATACAGTAGTATACATATATGCAATTATATGTAATTATCCAACTATATAAAATATAAACAATTTTATGTGTTTAAAGACATTGAAAACTTTTAGCCATTTTCTCAAAAATGTGGATATAAGCTCACTTACACATTTGAATGAGCAGATGGGAAGGTATTTTTTAAAAGCACCTTTGTTCCAAGGTGAAGAGTGCAGTCACAGTGTGGACTTAGCGGTTCGTTTCCACGTCATTTAGGGTCCCCTTTCAGGGGTGTCCACCCTTTGGCATTTCTGGGCCACACTGGAAGAAGAGTTGTCTTGGGCCACACATTAAACACAGAAACACTAACAAAAACTGACAAGTAAAAAAAAAAAAAATGGTTTTAAGTAAATGTACGGTTCTGTGTTGGGCCTCATCCATAGCCCTCGTGGGCCGCATGGGGCCCGCGGGCCGAGGGTGGACACCCCTGCGAGGCCCAGCTGCACCCAGAGCCAGGGCCTTCCCCGCAGATATTCGTGGCAAGTGCTCTTTGGTTTTGCTGTTAATTCTACGAAAGCAGTATAAAAATGTTCCCTTTGATAGGTGTTTCTGGTGATAGGATGAAATAATGGTTATTTTTTTTAATGACCATGGATGGCTAAAATAGTTGCTATCCATTCTGAAGTCACCTATGTATCTACCCACTTCATTAAACGCCTCTAAAAGATACGTGACTGTTGTGCCCGGAAATGCATCTGAACATGTAACAAGCTATTTTGGTCAGCAAGGGTCTTCTCGTTGTTAACCTCAGGGTTAAAAAGAAAAATTGCAGTGTGACAATGCAATTCACTATATATAATGTATTTCTATTTCCCAGTGTCAAAATATACTTCAATTTGTGCCTTTTTAACAATGGCTGACTTTTCAATGGACGGACCTTTTGCGAACTAGCTTTGTGGAGGTTCAGTTTGGCTAGATAAGTGCAGTTTTGTCATCTTGGTGCAGCTGTGTGGGGAATAACAAACTGAAGTTACTTCGCTCCAACTGAACTAGATGGAAAAAAATGAAAGGAGCTATGCTATATGAAGATGTTAAAAGAACTTAATTTGAGTTTGGCAGAAAGCCAGGGCTAGCATCTGCTATCACATGTTTGAAGCACAAATATTTCCTTCCAGGAAACAAGTTAACATTGAAATTTCATTTTCATGCAGCATTTGTAGGTGCTCCCGCTTCCAATAGAATCGGACACAATCCATGGGGAGAACATTATAAATAGTCTTTGAGTTAAAGTGGTTTGCAACTGTGGAGCAACACTATAATCAGTCATCTACAGTAGAACAAGAAGACTTTTAAATTGTATCACATTTAATTTAAATGTAAACATAGATGCTCCCATTAGTTTGATATGAGAACCAAACATAGATTGAGGGAGCAATATGGTCAATTCTCTTAAGAACATTATGTAATGATTTCTGCCCCCCCACACACAGAAGAGGTTAATGTTATTTGTCACTATTAGTTTCTTCTATAAGTTGAAGAAAGGGATAGAATAATGAGTCTAAAATAAATAAAATCAGCTCCACATAGTCTAGTGATGATATCTTTACGATGGTGCGATTGGAAGTAGACCTTCGGAGTTTGTCAGACACCCTTTGACATGCAACGATGATAAAGTGAGCCACATATTTGTAGGAACTAAGTGTGATATTTTCCACTCTTAACAGCTGAGTTGGTGGCTTGCAACATCATTGGCACGCTGTTTGCAAATAAATTATACATTTCAGCATATAAATTCTTGATTTAGCATAGTGTCTTAACAGCTCAAGGATAAGTTGGAAAATGAAACCTTTATTTCTCTGGCAAATATTTGCAAAGTGGAAACATCTGTTTCAATTGTTGTGGGACAACTTATGCTCATTGTGTGGCAGGGAGGAAGCCAGGGCATTTTGTAAACCTTTCCATGAGTTAACATCTGACGCTTCCTCCTGCTCTTCCCAAACTTTCTCCGTGGCCCTTGTCGACCAGCCAGAAATTATTTTTTGACTTCATGACTGCCTTTGCAGAAACCTTTGTGGTTATCATCACCCAGAGATGAAAAAAAAAAGACTATTTGCTCATCAGATCTTTTCCAGGACTCATAATTGACCTCTCATAGAGGTGGATGTCCCTGAAGCATTATCACCAGTGTCACTACAGCCTCAATGAACCATGCATACGATGCAGAATGAACTCCTTTTTTTTTTTTCATGTAAAATCACCATGCGTTAATCTTTCCACGTTCAATTTATTTATTTATTTATTTATTTATCTTGAGCAATCCTATGATGAAGGGAAAACAATCTAAAGGTCAGCATACTCATTTTCATATTTTGCCAAAAGCTTTCTTTTTCATTTAATTCTAGAAAATATAAGAGATACCAAACTCCTGAATCCACCCTTGGCCTTGCTGCTGGGATAAAGAGAGCATTTGGTTTTCCACTGGCATTTCATTGTGGCTCTTTTTCCAAATTCTAAATGGACTCCAGTGGGAAGCAAAGACTAAGTAAGGTCCTTGGCCCAGTGAAGTTGAAGTTGTTCTTGGGGGCACGCACAGGCAGAAAGGGTATGGTGGTGCTGAGCATCACGGGGCACAGGGTGGGGGTTAGGAAGGACACACGGGGGCGTCCAGGGGAGCGGTCTCTTGATGATCTGTCTGGGAAACCAAATGTGCTGAAGGAGGCAAGGCATCTCACTGTCTAGAGTTCCACCGAGACCAGCAGTGGGAGCTTCCTGCGTGAGGCAGTGCTGTATTTCCAGGGGCTTACAGCGACACAGGCTAATCCAAGAAACGTGTGTTTCAACACACACCGGTCCATTCTCTGGGAACAGGTTCACGTACCTCTGTGTGAGTGACCTCTTCAAAAACTCAAAAGCATAATGCCTTTCCTCTAAAAAACGTGGGCAAAGCAGAAAGCTTTCCTCATTCATCCAGACAGTACCGTCAGGGCTCGCACTTGTGTGTAATAAATACTATGTGCTGGAGAATGAAAATTTCATAGAAGTGGAGGGGAAGCATGGGAGGAAGTGGTAGGAAGGCACTTTTTTAAGGCTTTAAGGTAAAAGTACTGGGAATTTAGTCCTGCCTTAAACAATGATGATGATTAACTTGTGGTAGCCAGTGAAGAGAACGTGGCAGAGGTGTTTTGAAGGTGTTATGACTCTTCTTTCTCCGTGGAAGGGTGGAGTTCTGCCTGGCATGGGGCTGAAGGGGATCTCTCAGGTCAGACTGATAAAAGTTACGTGAACTGATGACTTGGGTGAAAAATGGGACAAACTGTAGAAGTCATGTATATTTTAGTAAATGTCCCTTCACTCCTTTGGTGTGTCTCTTAGTACCCTCTAGTGGTGTCAGAGGGACTTATTCTTACATGTGTTAGTGCCCTGCCCATTGGGACCAGCATATTCAACCTGCATCTTGATGTACTCATTAATCTATGAGGTGATCAACTAAAGATCCTCAAACATGCCTCATGAATATAATTTCAACCTCACAGCTGCTGCTCAAGATACTAGATTGGAAGGAAAGGCCATTAGTATTCATTTCCTAAGGCTAAGGAGTTATAATTCTTCAGAATTTCTTATACCATTGAGCTCACTTATGGAGAAAACTAGTTAAATGTGTTGGCAAACTGTGGCATAGGAATGTATCTCATGTGAATTAAGCCTCACATATTTTTGAAGATTTCTGTTCACACATGTACAAATTCCATTCTGATATGCTTGACAAGTGAAATATTTGGTAATCAACAAATTAGTATGTGTGGGCAATGGGGCAGTGGGTACTGATCAAGTATTTCATGAAAACCCCAGATTTTTATAGGCTTTTGATTTGTTCTGAGTTTTTTGTCCTTAGTTACTAATTTATCTGCTGCTTTATCTTTTTGCAAATCTGATCATTGTCTTTCCTGCCTTAAAAAATGACAGTGAATAGTATAAGGAAAGATCAGTAGTTACAATGAAAACCAAGAAATGTAAATAGCAATGATTTTCAAACAAGGCATCTAACTACAATATGGGTTAGATGGTTAGAGGTGTGCTTTTCACACTAATCTGTGGAAGAATTCCTGTAAACAGAAGAGAATTCTTACCTGAGGGTCTATGGATATAACCTGGAGAAGATTACCTTTCACCTTCAGATTTTTGTGACACATAGAAATTATAATTTTTTAAAGGAAGATCTTTCTGATTATAAAATTATACATATTCATTGTAGAAATTTTGAAAAAATACAAAAATATTTTTAAAAAATCCATCAATCCCCATAATCATGACACTAGATTTATTTCCTTATAATCTTCTTTTCTGTGTATTTTGTAATTTAGATGACATCTATATTAAAATTTGTACACAACTATATTTTGTGACAAAGAAACATTTTCCTGTCCTGCTATTGATTATATAATAATCTATGCTATTATAGGGTGGGGTAAAAGTAGGTTTACAGTTGTTTGTATGGAAAAGAATACAAAAATTAATAATGCAAGAATAAACCATTTCATGTACTCACAACTGTAAACCTACTTTTTTCTCTACTCTGTATATGTATTATAATTCATTTTTGTTATAATTGCCCATCACTTAGGTCTAAGCAATCATATTAGTCACCCATGGTTTTTGCTTTCTAAATTATTTTATTTTTGTATAATTTTATATTGTATAATAAATACAGTGTTTATAAACAAGTCTATTCTTCTGCAGGTGAATTAGCATAACTAGGCTCAATGAAGATATCCATAATTTGTATTAGTAGATGTGTGGTTTTCTCTTACCTTCAAGTGATTTTGTGTAAAACATTGCAACTCCGTATTCATGTTTTCATTTAAATTCTAGTCACTTTCAAGTGACTTGCATCTTGTGTCTTAAAGTCACAGCACAGTGAATAACACTTGATGAAATGGGAAGAACGTGGTTGGGTTTCAGGGAGGAACCTCAACCCCACCTAGGTCATTGTCGTAGTGAGTCGTTGCAAAGACGCTGTATCCTTCCGCCGCAGACTGCAGAGTGGGTTATTGGTAGGAGCACACCTGCTTTTCTCCTCATTTAAATTACAGACCCCTCTAATGAGGCTGTGCTTCAGCTTGTCGTGCTCGAGGCCACACCTTCTTACGCTGGGCCACTCTGCTCTTCTGTAACAGCACGTGTTTTAAGCATTGTTTACTATCTGATGACAGTGAGCTAAGAGCTGTCATTTAAATGTGCAGCGTCTTTGTTGTGTATTCTTAAGTGACTTGCACTTGGAACGGCAATAATAGGATGATAAGGGCTGACTTTTCTGAGCATGTATCATGTGCCAGGCATTGGTCTGCATGTGTTATTTGAGTTATCTCCTTTGAACCTGACAGTCCGAAGTTGGTGCTTTGATTATTCCCATTTTACATGCGCAGAAAAGTGAAGCGTAGAATTATTGAGTAGTGGCCCCAGTGTGACAGAGTTACGAAAGAACAGCAAGATTTGGCCCCATACTGGACTTCTGACCACTGCCCCACCCCCACTCCACCATTATACCTCCTTGGAAAGGTTACCGAAAGCAGATGATGTTAGGGGGTAAGTCATCTCAGAAAAAGGCCACCTTTGAGTCCTCAGGTCCTTTTTGTAATGAAACTCCTTTCTCTGGCCTTCACCCACCGTGGATTCCTCCGAGCCTGTCTCTGTCACAGCGTCCTCTAGAGGTAGAGCGAGGACTCAGGGCTCACCTGCTCGGGCTTTATGGAAGAAGCGAGTCTCAAGCAGGAATCCATGGCACAGTAAGGGAGAGAGTTATCAGAGAAGATTTGGAAGAACGTTCTGCTTTACAAACATAAATAAAATGTGCTTGTGTTGAAATTGGTAAATTAAGAGTAAAATTATACCCAGAAGTTTTGCTTTGATTAGAAGTGGTACATCTTTCTTGAGAATGAATGAGAAATTTTGTTGGAGGTTAGACATAGTTGTTGGAGATTGAACTTGGCCTGCTAACAAATGCAAATTCACCATATATTTCGTATCAGAACAAATCACGTGATGATTCAGTGTCCACCATCTAAGATAAATCTGGGTGGATAGAAACTCATTGATATAGGCCATCTTAGGAGTTAGGAAGAACTGATTCTCTTACAACTTCCCACATGGCCTCTTTCCTGAGTTTCCACCCACTCCGGTTCATCCTGGAAGGTGTTTCATTAGGAACTGTTGATGACCTTGGGAGGGCCTACTGGAACAATTATAAAGTAGACAAGTGAATTTATACTTGATTTTGGAGGTGGTCGCTTTTTAATTTCATGCCTGGCAGTAAGCTAATCAGGGAACGCAAAGGAATGGTTTACAGGTAGCAATGAAATCTTTACGTTTATATTTGTTTTCTTCCCCCACATTTATTTATTTTTAAAGAAATCAATGAGTGTACTGTGAACCCTGACATCTGTGGAGCAGGACACTGCATTAACCTGCCGGTGAGGTACACCTGTATATGCTACGAGGGCTACAAGTTCAGCGAGCGACAGAGGAAATGTGTTGGTAAGAGACACTTCTCATCATTGAAATTATTAAATAGTAACTTTTTTTCTGCAATTATCATGGGGAGATATTACTGTGCTTCATATTTTAAACTTTTTTTTAAAGATTTTATTTATTTATTTTTAGAGAGGGAAGGGAGGGAGAAAGAGAGAGAGAAACATCAATGTGCGGTTGCTGGGGGTCATGGCCTGCAACCCAGGCAGGTACCCTGACTGGGAATCGAACCTGCAACACTTTGGTTTGCAGCCCGCACTCAATCCACTGAGCTACGCCAGGCAGGGCTTCATATTTTAAAGTTTTTATCCCTGAGCTAAGTATAAGGATGCTGAAAAGGAGATTTGCTAAAATCATGGGAAACTCCTACCTCTTGGTTCAGTACTGCCTACTTTGCCAAGTGTAATACAATTACATAAAGGTGAAATGATTTCCAAAAGTTTTATAGGTAAAGTATATAAAATAAGAGTTCTAGAAATAGCTAGCTACAAACATATTTAGCAAAGTCAAATTAATATTAATATGTACTGCAATAAAGAATTATATTCTTTCTCTAGGTACATACAATCCAATTTCTAATAGGGATTTCTGACTTGAAAATCAGTAAATACTGGCAGTTATTAATGTATGCTTCTTTGGAAAAATGTTTCTCAGGAAGAGATGTAATGGTGTTAAGTAAATCATGTTAACATGTTAACACTAAATTTAGTTTTTGGAAACTAAGGGTTGTAAGGCAAGTAAAAGCAACAAAGGCATATGGCTAATGAGTATTATTTTCATATACTAAATGCCATCAAGGAAGACTTGTGACTTTTGCTCTTTGTTTTTGTATATCTGTGGGTTGGGTGAGGGGGCAAATACCTGCTGATGATATGGCGATTCCTCTTTCATTTGCATACACTGTCTGCATTATTAGAACCACAACGAATGAAGTGGAAAGGACAGTCAAGATGATCTAGTCTAGCTCCACCGGTGTGTACAGTGGGAGAGTCCCTGTCACAGCACTTCTGACTCTTCCTGCTGCTTCCTGGATTTCAAAGTTTAGATGCCTCCAGTTATCAGGCAGGTCCTTCTGTGTTGACCTGGAATCTGCGTCTTTGAAACACCAATGTCATGGTTGTAGCTTTAGCTTTGGAAGCAATCCACCAGGTGCATCCCCTCTTCCCAGTAACAGCCTTCTGAGTGTTGGAGGAACAATCATGTCTCCTGGTCCTCAGCTAGGAAGGTTTGCGGGACGCAGGGAACCCTCTCGTATTTCATGAACCCGGAGACTGAGAATTTCATGCTACAACACACTAATCCCTTTATCCGTAATTTTCTTAACAGACATTGACGAATGCACGCAGGCCCAGCACCTCTGCTCCCAAGGGCGCTGTGAAAACACGGAGGGAAGTTTCCTGTGTATTTGCCCCGCCGGATTTATGGCCAGCGAGGAGGGTACCAACTGCATAGGTAATGGTCGTGTTCTTCCTGATGCGTAACATCCCAGGTTGGGGCTCTGACCTTCCCTGAGGTCCCATCAGTTGAGTGCTCATTCGGACAACACAGAATTTTCATTAAACACTTGCTATGACTATGTAATTTGCTAGATAACTGAAAGACATAGAAACAGAATTTTTTCTCCAACACTTGTTTTTGCATTTAAAACATTTTTTTTCTAGGTACAGTTGACATTTAATATTATGTTAGTTTCAGGTATACAGCAGAGTTGTTAGACTATAGTCAGGGCCTGGCAGAAATAATGAATGTCATTGAGTGTGGTTGGTAGGACACATGAATGTCACACATGAGATGGACAGCAATTTGAACATTTCACCTAAAATGTCATATGGTGCACTTGAGTGTGATATTGTTATGTTACAGAATTATATGCTTATGATTTTGTAATAAAATAAAATAGGGGCATTATTTGTGCCAGACCCTATATAACTTGCAAAGTGATTCCCCCAATAAGTCTAGTATGCACCCAGCATTATACAAAGTCAGTAGAATATTAGTTCAACACTTTTAAGTAAAAAGAGTGTCAAGTGTGTGCAAAGACCAGAGGTTTCTTTCGGATCCCACAGAAATAAAAAACACCCCATTTTGAACCAGGCTGTAGTAGGAATCGGGTACTTGATTCTTAAACTCGAACTACACTGGGAGATGGGAGAGGTTTGAAATTCTGTTTTGGGAAGTAACACTAAACAATCTTCCCTGCTTTGTGTAGATGTTGATGAGTGCCTGCGGCCGGACGTGTGTGGGGAAGGTCACTGCATCAACACCGTGGGGGCGTTCCAGTGCAAATACTGCGACAGCGGGTACCGCATGACCCCAGGGGGACACTGTGAGGGTGAGTCTACTGAGAGAGCGGGCAGACTGTACCCACCTCTAAGTGCTGAGCACACCTGACCTGGAAATGCAGGGCTGGGCCGAGGACCTGGGGCCAATGGGGCCCTGGCCTGGTGTTGCCTCCCACCAGTCTGTGCCTGCCGTCAGCTTGTCAGCTCGTCTAAGCTCTTCCCGCCTTCTGGAGTTGCAGCCTCTTTGTCTCATTTCAGTGGTTCAGTCTGGATTGTTTTCTGTCTTAATGCTCTTTCTTAGGCACTTCAGGATCTTCCTTCCCGGGCGTTTCAGGTGAAGTCACATTAGAACAATTACGCACAGAGTTAGGACAAGCCCAGACTTAATTACAGTGTCTGGATCTTTCATCTGAGGATGTGGTGCAGGTGTAACCACCACTGTTTTTTTGTGTGTGTGTTTTTGACCTTTCACCTTGGTACCTTCCTTTGTCTCAACTTGCTTCTTGCACACATGTTTTGGGACTTGCTTGCAGACTCTCCACTGAAACTCTGTCTGACCATCTCCAGGTCAAGTTCTAACTGTGCTAGATAAAAAGTTCTGTATTAGTGACCACAGCAGTGAGTTTGCTCTCCTTATAAAAATGTTTTGAAAACTTTCTACAGCATGGTCAACAGGATGGGCCACTTAACATGTTCATGTTTGAGTCTAAATTACACATAGGTTCTTTTGAAACCACAGTGATTACTTTCCTTTTAATTTTTTTCATGAAGGAATTAGCATAAGCCTGATACCAAAACCAGACAAAGTCATGACAAGAAAAGAAAATTACCTTGAACTTGTGCTGAAATTCTGACATGGAAACACGAGGGCAAAGGCACAGGGGTACCTGAGCAAGTGTTCAAGGAGCCTGGATGTGGGGATGGTGCTGGTTCTAGGGGGTCCCCTGCCTGGTACCTGAGCATCAGCCTCTTTTTTAGCACAGCTGGGCCTCAGAAAGCGAGAGAGGGATGGATAAGTAGGGACAGGCTGCTCTCATGTCCCTTGGCTTCTGCTCCTTGGTTTTCTTCCCAGTTCTAATGACCCAGGCCTGGAGGGAGAGCTAATTAGACACATTTTGGCAGCCTGCACCTGCCTCCTGCTGGCCGCTTGCCCTGGCCCCTTTCATTCTAATGGAGAGAGAAGTAGGAATGGCGTATGTCAATGGATCTCTGGTCAGCTCGGATCGGAACAGAGCTGTGGACTCTCCCCAGACAGCCAAGGGGCAGGGATGCGGTTGAGTGCAGGTGTGAAGTGTCCTCGCTCTCCCACTTCCTGGGACTCTCCCTCTGACCAGGATGGGTGGCATGGCAACAGGAGAGAGGAGGAGCCAGGGTCCAGCTGGTGACCCCCATTTAATAATTGCCTGGGCTGCAGTTACTTAGCCCCTTTGAAAGTCACAGTCTTTCTTCATCTGTAAAATGGCAACCATGAAGGTAACCTTCCTCAGGGTTGTGAAAGTGTAAAGGTGTGTTGCACTGTCTTGTATAGTGCCTGATAGCTCTTCAGACCTTATTAGCTCTGAAGAAGTGTTAGATTCTTAACCCTCCCCCTTCCCTGACTTCTTTCCTTTTTGTGTAGATCTTCTCCATACAGCTATAATTGTGGGGGATGTGGGTTTATTCGATAAGCATCTAGGTACAAAGCAACACTCCCCACAGAGGTCAAATCCTGATCCTTAAGTTCTACATACAGTCTCAGAATGGGAAGATAAGACATTGAAGTAATAACTATAACATAAGCATGGGAAGTAGAAAGGAGTAGAAAAGAAATTTGAAAATTATGTAAATAAATGGAAAACAGGAGACTATTCAGTAATATTCAATGTATGCAAATTGTTCAACGGAACTATTACCAGAGTTCCCTCAGTAAATAATATATAATTCTAGCCCCATGAAAAGGCCTGAGAGGAAGAAGGAGCCAAATGACATGGCTATTTTCTAATTTCGTCGTGGACCAGAACCAAAGGTACTCGGGCTCCTGGCTCACCGAAGATTTTCTCAGCTGTCACTAACACAGTTGCTTTCAAACTGCGCCAGTCCCCAAGGAGCCTATTGTAGTTTACAGACATTATCTCATGCATCCTTCCTTTATTCTGTTAAAATATTACCAGTCAGGTACTCCCTAATTTACACATGAAGGAAGAAGCTGAGGTGAGCGCAGCAGGAATTCAGGGAGGTTATCTGGTATGGCTCAGCCTTGTTTCTCCGACCAGCCTCTCCGAGTGACCTTCTCTGACTTCGCAGTTGTAGTTCTATTAAAAAAAATCCCATCCAGAGAATAATGTAATACTGTTTGGAAAGTGAAACTGGCAAGCATCATCTTTTTGTAGAACAAGAAGTCCCAGGACATCTGACCTAAAAAAAAAAAATCACTGTGTGTCATTGTCTATTGGCAAGAATTTTTCGCTGATAGGAAAAATAATTACAACATTGACCTGGTGTTTATTCTGTTAATATCCTCTTCAACTTTTTTACTTAAACATTTTTTTACACACATCTGGGGTATATAATGGGATGTGACTTTTGAGAACTTACCATAGTGAAGACATCAAACACCCATGTCTGTTCTGTGTATCCATGATATATTTCTTTCACTTTTCAGTATATATTCTGAAATATCTGTTTATATTGGAAGTATGATTAGAGGGCTTATATGCTTTTATATTGGAACCCTCAAGCATTAAATCTGCTCACTTGAATTCAAAATTCAACTCCAGAAAAATACTTATTTCAAATAGGGCCAGCACCTGATGTGTTACCGCTTATTTTCAGCTTTCTTCCTGCATTTTGTTTTACCATTCCGAAAGATGCCTACAGCTGTTATCTCTGACACAGTCCCAACCACACTGAAGGCGTTGTTTTCTCCTCACATTGAAAAGAACAATGATCAATAACTTTAGTTAGCTGTGAATGAGGAAAGGAAGGTATATTACCAGAAAATACTTTTACCAGAAAATACTACCATATGATTATTTCACCATATTTTCTGGAAAATCTTGGAGGTATGTGATGAATTTATTCTCTCCTCATGTTTTCTCCTACCTCCAAGGAATTCCTACCATATGAAATTAAATTCTTCAAAAGCAGGATGCTCTTGGCCTGGGAAGCCAAAGTGAGGGTTTCCCCAGAGCACCAAGAGTCTTCAGAGCCACCCTCCAGCTGGGTGGACACGCAGGGTGGGGCAGAAGTAAGTTTGCAGTTGTGAATATGCAAAACAAGTTTATTCTTATATTATCATTTATTAATTATTATATTATTTCTATACAAACAACTGGAAACTTACTATTTTCCCACCCTGTGTGCCTCCCCCCTTTCATCCCTACCCTTATTTTTGGGGGTTGGGGGCAAGGTGCATATAACTTAAAAAGTTTGATGCCAAGACAGTGGCCCCAGAGAAGATGCCAGCTCCCAGAATGGAGTTTTAGCCCTGCCATTGCAGAATTGAGTTAAGGTCTTCCTTGGAACACACATAAACATTTCCATTAAGGTGCACCTGGCCATGCATTATCACTGCGTGTTTATAGACTCAGCGTGTCACTGGACAGTTACTGTTCTTCCCACTGTATAGGACATACATTTTCCCTTTCATTGCAAAAGTAAGGTTTTGCTTTAGCATCCTGATAAAATGTCCGTGACCTAGTTTTTTGATTTTTCAGACATTGATGAATGTTTGACTCCAACCACTTGTCCGGGTGAGCAGTGTGTGAATTCTCCTGGATCTCACCAGTGCGTCCCCTGCACAGAAGGGTTCCGTGGGTGGAACGGGCAGTGTCTCGGTAGGTACTAGAGAGTTCCATCACCATTTTATTTCTTCTGTCTGGCCTGTTTTCTGACAGTGGTACAATGCCAATTGAGCCCTCTTTCAATATATATATATATTTTTTTGGAATATATATATACATGGATTATAACACCGTATCATTCTGAGAAAACTTCTAAGAAAAGTTCTTAAGCTTTAACGGTGGAGAAAAATAAGGAAATGAGTTGGCATGAAGAATGTGTGATTTTATGAGCGACAAATACTTCTGGTTGAAACACATTGTTATCCCTAATGTAATAAACGATGAAAACCAAATAAAATAGTCACCACAGGAAGGAGACTGGTGGAAGGTAAAATGCTTAAAAAATGAGAAAAAGCACAAGAAGCAGCTACCACAGACTAAATAGAATTAGGAAACACACACACGCAGACTTGCACCAGAAAGAGCAGACACAGAAAGAGAAATCTTGACTGACTGCTCATGCCTCTTAGAGTCATACATTTATTCATTTAAGTGTTCGATAAGGACTCAGTACTGACACCAGACACTCAGGAAGGTAAGTGCAAAGTGTGCTTCGGTTCCGATTACCTGTGCTCTCGTTAGCTTTTCCCTTTCGTGATTTTCCTGGGTGTTTCTGTCTGCTATAGGATCGTTTCCTTGAAAGTTGAACTCTGCTGCACTCTGTGCTAGACTCTGACAATGCAGGTTAAACTTTTCATTCAGTCAGTCCTTCTGTCCTTTCTTTCACAAATGCTGAAGAGCTTACTCTATGTGCCCAGGGTGCATGGAGAGCTAGGATACACTGGGGGTCCCCCAAAAGTGCCTTTCTCATGGAACTCACTCTCTAGTGCAGGAGATGGATACTCGCCTAGACATCTCATAAATCAATGCGAATGCACAGTGATGATGGAATGAGTTGCCTCTAGGAAAATTCTTGCATTAATGTTTAACTGGGGGAGGGGATGGGAGAGAGAACACTTTGGACAAAGGAAACAGCATACATGGGGGGCTTGTAGGAAGAGCAGGTCATGCTCCAACCCCTGAAAGGCCCGTGTGGCTGAAGGACAGAGATCAAGGAAAGATTTGCTGCCAGATGAGGGGTAGGCCATGCCAGACCCTTTGGTCTGTTAAAAACCTTGGCCCATTTCTACATCTCTGGGAATAGATTTAGGTGTTTCAGAAAGGGTGGGATAAGCAGACTTGGCAAAAACACGCCCAGTTTCAAAGCTTTGGACGCACCACCCGGCAGCATGGGCTGTGCCTGGCGCAGGTGGCCCCATGCCCTGATCCTCATGCCCATCCCAACGGCCTCTATCAGTGGAGTTGTGAGATGTTGCTCTTTGGGGAGAACAAAAGATTTTTTTTTCATTAATTGCTTATTTGATAAGAATTTGTTTATGCAGTACATGCTGGTCAGAAAGTGCATTTGGTTTTAATTTTCTCATTTGGCATGAATTTTATAGTTGTCTATGAAGGTTTCATTCGTGTTCTCATTTTCACATACTGATGCATATTGTAATCCAAGAGTAGAGCCTGAACTTTACCTTAAATAACTAAAATTCACAGTGCTGGTATAAACACAGCCCTGATTCATGAATTTACTAATGGAATGTGACTGATCAAATTGGCAAGTGATTATTCTTCAATATAAATGCATTTATCTAGATTGGATAATAATAATAAATGACTTCTCATAGCTAGATGTTTACAGCCAGTCTAATTGTGACTGCTTTACTGCAGTTTTAGTGACAGAAACACAGCACCTCATTTAAAAGTCATTTCACTTTGTGTACCCAATGAGTCGAATCATAAGCAAAAATACTAAGTCACTCTGTTACTCAACCAAAGTCACATACTTGGCCACTCGTTCCAAGCAATAGCTTTCTTTTTTGCATTCCTAAGGTCATGCATTTCCTATTAAGAGTAGGCAGTGTACTTTTTCCTTCTGTTTTGGGTGAAATGCTAGCCTCTTTGTCACCTATAGATCAAGCTTCTCTGTGATATAATTGCAGTTCCATCCACTGCTTGATTGGACGTGTACTCATTTCAGTTTTTCATGAGGGCTTTTGCAGATTACCCCAAAATGGATTTTCCATCATCATTTTTTATGGTAGTAGAGCTTTCAAATGTTGAAAAGTTGAGTGTGACAAAAAAGCAGGTAGATATTGCAACATAACCTTTCTGCTCATAGCGAGCCAGTGAATGGATTGGATTTTTCTGCTAAACTCTGACAGTGCTCATGAATACCCAGCCATATCTCTGTTTCTGTTCCTTTATATAGTTTAGTTCTCACTTTTGTACTTGCGGTATTCTAAAATACTTTCCAGAAGGTGTAGTCCTGACTTAAGCTTAACTTGGAGTTGATAACACAACTTCATATATGTTTTTTCATTCATTTAACAATTGAGTGCCTACTCTGAGCCAGGAATTTTCCTGGACTATAGGGATTGGAGAGTGAACAAAATAAATTCCCTCCCCGAGTTGCACTTCTACCACAGAGCCATTGGGCTTACAAATAAAGAAGCCAGCAGTGAAGCACATGGCGTGTCAGATGTGGTGTGCGTCGTGCGGGGAAGACGAGCAACCTAAGAGAGGGTGGGGAGCGTCAGAGACTCTGCGGTGCTCAGAGACCCGTCCTTTACAAGGTGTTCCTGCTAACCCTCTGTTTTCGTCTCTGACCATTATTTGCGCTAGTGTCGTTTTTTACCCTTTTAGGTCAGATATTTCAGGATACATTGGTGAGACTGTTTATGGTCCGACTTAATGTATGAAAACATTACTGACGTAAAAAATTTCCAGGATCCTACTGTTTGAAGAAAAGTCCCACGCTTGGCATTCGCTGGTTGTCATCCATAGAAATAAATGCTACCTCACAAGGCTGTTCTGTCCCATGTATTTAAGTAGCTTTCTTCTTCGACTACTCTCCTCTCGCTCACTGCGTATTTTAAATTTAGGTAATTCAACGTGCACAGTGTTGTGCATAATGGTACTTTTATTTGGCATTATGCTTGTTTTCTTCTTAACTTGTCCGTCTTCGTTCTGATTTCGCTCATTTTTCTGTGAAATGGTTTAATCGGGAATTAAGAATCGCTATTTTGACCCTTGTATTCTGTAGGGATATGATGCCAGCTACACTTTCCGCTTCTTTCACTAACTAAATGGTGAACTTGCTGAAGCCGTTAATAGCCTCTTTGTCCTCAGGCCATGTGTGCTGGATCTTACTGATTGATGCTTCTCCTTGATTTGTGAATTAGAGCAGGAATTGTCTGGGGCAGAGACAGGTAAAATGACAGCAGGTGTTGTCACCAGGAACACACTCTTTCCTAATGTTTAGCCCGTGACATTCAATCCCTCATTCTCAATAGTTTATTGTCCACTTTCAAAATATCTGTCTCTAAATATTTTCTGGCAGCTGTTGTTGGGCTTTTCTGCTAATGTAGCTTCTCCTTTTAAGTTGTGGATTTTGGTCCTCTCTTGGGAGTGGCTTGCATCATTCAACACTGTATTCCTTGGACCTCACATTCCGCCTGGACTTGTTTTGCCCATTCAGTCCCCACCTCTAATGACTATTTCATCACCCTGGGTTCTGTCTAGTTCCAACTGGCTGCTCAATCAGGACTTTTCTTAAGGGAAGCCAGCCTGACAGGTACTCAGTTTACAGGTTTGTCTTGACTCACGGAGAACTAGTCTGACTCCAGCTGGACTAGAACCATTCCCCAAAGGAAATGCTCTAATATTTAATTGTTTAAAGGTACTTTAAAGTAAGTCTGACATAAAGATTATATTTCCCTGAATTTAGACAGACTTGGAACCATGTGACGGCTATGCTCTGAAGTTTAATTTTAGTACCTGTAAAATGGGGATTGAAATACTTTCTTCATGGAGTTTATTGTCAGAGTTAAGTAAGTGATACAAATCACCCAGTAAGGTATCTAACACAAGGAAGGACCCAATGAATGTCATAACCCTTCTTTCCCCAGCTCGCTGACCCTTCTTTTTATCTCCCTTGTCCTGAAATACAAGAAATGCAATAATGACTGGTACCTGTTAAAGTGAATTACATGGTGAACATTTCTGTGTATCTGTCTTCTTTCTGGCATTCTTTAAGCTCGTCTCATGTTGTTTTTAACTCTACATCACAGCTATCTTATAGTTTCTTAGATTATTATCAGAGCAGTCCTTCTTTGTCAGCCCCTAATTAAGTTAATGATTACTTTGTGACTCACCTTTACTTTTTCTAACTGCAATAGGACTTAGGCGTTTGAAGAACTTAGTATCATTCAGTCCATTGACAACTGGTTAACCACGGTCTCCACCAAAACCGGGCTCAGAGAACTTGCAGAATAAACGTGAAGAGCTCACTGTTGTAGGACTTCCTTTCACAGTAGGATTTATTTTCAAGTTTTCAGGTTCATTGTTAACCTTTACGGGGTATGTAACTATTCAGAGACTTAGCTGGAATTGGAGGCTTTCATCCTACATTAATTTTTTTTACATAAGGTGGCAACTGAGCTTACGGTCTAACTTTTGTGGATATTATAACGTGTCCATATCAGACTTCTCCCTAAATCATTATATGCTAAAGGAGCCTCTCATTGGTCAATAGATTGTTACTGAGCACCTAATTCCATGTCTGCCAGATGCCAGAGAAGATTTGAAGTTGTAAAACAGCAAAATAAAACAGAATAGAATGTGACTACCAGGGGCTGGGGATCAGGGAGATATTATTTAAGGGCACAGACTTGCTACGAGTTGATAAATAAGTCCTGGAGATCTAAGGCCCAGCGTGGGGCCGGTAGACGGCAGTACTGAATTGTGAACTTTGAGGAGACGAGGTCTCAGTTGTCCTTACAGCAGGAGAGAAATCGAAATTATGTGATGTGAGAGAGGTGTTAGCTGGTGCTACTGTAGTGCAGTAAGTAAGTTTATCAAGGCATCATTTAAAAGTATGCCATGTTATATGTTAATTACATCTCAATAACAAAACAAACAACAAAACTCCTTTTGCGAAGGAAAATGCCTATATGGGAATAACAACAAAACATTCCACTTTATATAGTTCACAAGGGGCTCTGACTTCGTTGTTTCCATTTAGTCCTCCTGGCTATGATCCCTGTAGTCCAGACAGAGAAAGTTACTCCCAAATAGGTTAATTGGCCTGCTCAAGGTCACACAGGGAAGAGAATGGCAGAGCTAGTCAAGATCCCACGTCCTCCTTCTCCAAAGCTAGTGTCCTGTTTTGCTCTGTACAGGACACTAGCCTGTCTCTGTCATGTCCACTCAAGAAAATTCAAGAGCAAAGCAATATAATGAACATAATAAAAAAGTTAAGTTCATAGAAAGGAGAAATCTGTGTGGGTTGGAATCATTCTTGCAAGACGCAATACTAATGGCTCAGGGATTCTAGATCTGCAATGTCAGACCTGCACTGCAGAGAGCCCCACTGAGTGCTGCTGAAAGACAGACGTTCTTGTGCAAAGGTAAGGCCAGACGCCAGTGGTTGGGCGGGATTAGCTGATTGACATTGTGTGGTTGTCCTTGGCCCTTTATCTGAGATGTGCACAGCACTGGCTGTTTTCCAGTTGGGAAAAGCAGTGATGAGTCTTTGAGGAACATATATTTTTGTAGGCAGCTCTGCTACTGCATGTTTTAACATGGTCAAAATTGACAGGCGTGCCTGGGACCCTGAGGACACACTGTGCCTTGAGTGCAGTTGAGGTGGTTGTCACACTGGCCTCGCCAGCACCTGTGTCTCATTTGCCATGCTTGCTTTCCTGTCAAATACGTTCTCCCCTCATCTTGAGTATAAAAGCCTATGTGTGAAGAATAGTGAAGGGATAATTGAAGTAAAGGCATATTCGGGGCAAAGAATAATCCTAGATTTTCATGTAGCTTTGGTGATAGAATGAGGTGTTTTCTCCCCATATCAAATGGTGCTCCCTCACAAAGTCTGTGTTGGTCACTGAGGAATTGAGTGAGGCTGAATGGACTCCGAAAAAATAACTGGTTCACAGTGTGGACAGCTCACTCTCCTTGAAAGTACAGGAAACAATGCAGGCAAACAGTTGCTCTGGAACCAGCCCTGACCCACCAGTCAGCCATTGAATACCCTCTGTACCTTAGAGGTCAGGCCCACGGTGAGGGGGCGGGGGAGGAACGGGGAGGGGTGCTCCAGGCCATCTGCTGTGTTCCCAGGATTTGAGACGGGAACATTTCAAAAGGGTTCCTGACCCAGATGAAATACACCCCAAGGCAATGAGAGAATTTGCAGGTGGGATTGTTGGCCAGCTGGGAGTCATCTTTGTGAAACTGTGGGGAATGGAAAGTTGCCAGAGAGCTGGAGCGAGATTAATGTCCTCATTTCCCTCCAAAGAGGAAAGAAGGTGGAGTCAGGAACTAATGACCGATGAACTTCCTATTGATCTTGACAAAGAGCTGTAGGCTGCAGGATTCAGATGATGAGGTGAAACGTTTTTAAGAGGAAGTGATGATCGTAAGAATCCACCAGGGTTCAGTAGGGGCAAATCATGCCAGGCTGTCTTGACTTCCTCTTCTGATAGAGTTATTAGAGGAATACATCAGGAAATTCTGTAGCTGTGGCACTTTTAGTTTTCAACACGGCATTTGTTAGTCTGTCAGTGTGACAGATGAGAAGGATTAATTTGGATTGGGCAATAGTATAGTGAAGAGAATTCATAAACTTCCTAACTATCATGTCCACCAAGTGCTGGCCTCATAAACTCCTGACAACTTCCTTACTGTGGGAGGTTTTAATTCATTCATTGAATTTCCAATTTAGTTCCAAAAGCCTATTGGTAATTTTGTTTTTGGAGTTTGGAAGCCATTTTTCTGTGGGTACAGTGTTTTTCACGATAAAGTTTCCCTTTGAACTCATTATGTTTATGCATTGTTAGAATTTGGGTAACATGAGTGTTCCTTAAGACTGTAATCTTAGAGTAAAATAGTTTTGGTCTCCAGTATAAAAAGAAGCAAACCACCACAAACATTGCCATCTCCCTCTGCCGCCAGGGTCAGAGGCTGTGAGTGATGGGTGGTGAGGTGGGCGGGGCTGCCTTGTGTCACATGGCCTTGATTCTCCCAAGGGTTGGAACTAAGGGCTGTGGGGCCAGCTTTTCCTTCCCTGCCACTCAGGGCCCCACAAGTCAGTGTCCTTGACCAAACTCTGGAAGAACACTGGAAACCACTGAAGGTTTTCAAAGCAGAGGAACAACCCCATTGATGGGATTTGTATTTTAGAAAGATTACTCTGGCTGTAGGTGGGGTAATGGACCAGAAGAGGGCGCCACTTGAAGTGGAGGAACAAATTAAAGGACTCTGGCAGTAATCCATGTGAGAGAGAATGGTAGTATAGGAATGAAGTAAACTGGGGGTATTTGAGAGAGATTTCAATATTTGGAAGGTAGAATTGATATGACTTGTTTCTAAACGGAATGTGGGGAAAGCATTCAGTTTAGAAAGGATGGTGCCCATCTCTCTGACTTGGGTGTTTGTGTGGAGAGTGTCACCGTATGTGGATGTGGGAGACCACCTAAAGAGGAGGCCGTGAGAAAGGTCAGTTTGTTCGTGCACACGCAGAGGGCTCTCCTGGACTGACCCGCTGGACACAGGGACCTGCAGTTTAGGAGATAAGTCTGGGCTAAAAAGATACAACACTGAGTTTATCTTACATTCACCAAACAAGGCCGCCACACTCTAGATACACTCCTTCTGTATTTTTCTACTTGAGGTATACTTGGCATATAATATTATATTAGTTTTATATGTACAACATAGTGATTCAATCTTTGTATACATTGCAAAATGCTCACCACAGTAAGTCTAGTTAACATACATCACTATACATAGTTACAAAATTTTTTTTCCTTTTTTTCTTGTGATGAGTTACTTCTAAGATCTACTCTTTTAACAACTTTCAAACAAGCAATATAGCATTATTAACTGTAGTCACCATGCTGTATATGGCATCCCCAAGACTGACTTATTTTATAGCTAGACATTTGTAACTTTGACCCCACGTAGAGTTACTTTAGTGATATTTTACTATAAAGTTATTTCCTTAAGGACGTAAGCTCCATTAAGGCCAGGTACTCATTGAATTCAAACTGCTCTATCTGCGTGTAAATGGTTGACTTGAAAGGATTCTGGTTCCCTGCAATTATGTCTATAATGAGGAGAGAGAAGAAAAAACACATCAGACTACTAAGGTATTTCAAGACATTCTGCCTCATAGTTAATCATGGTAGTAGCCTGACAAAATAGAACTTTTATAAGTATCTCATGCATAGTAATCTGTAATGTCTGTTAATTTACTTTAGAGAAAATATGCCCTTAAATTGATTTTGCTATTACATTCTGCAGGCCTGTAAGTCACATTCCCTGGTGCATGAATAATTAGATAGCAATCCATACATTTTACATTTTTCAACTCGTTAACATTTTTGAAACCAAACCAGATACTAGACTTGACATTTTCATGTTGCTGTCAGGAATTTCCATGCTTAGTGTCTAGGCTCATTTTGTCCTGTTATTTACTTTGGCTTCCATGCCTGGCTTCTTCTTTCAAGTTGTGTGCTTTCCATGTGTACGAAAGTGGATTCCCACAAAGGAAGGACGGATAATGAGTCGGTCTGGAAGTGCTATTCTGGTTGTTGTGGAGAACACTCAGTTCACCATAATTAGTGATTCTGGGAAAGTGCGGCAGAGCACCGAGGCAGTGGAGGTTGCTTGGCTTGTTCTCAGTGTACATACGAAATGCACTTGCGCGTGCACGCGCACACACACACACACACCTTTGCCTCACCTTGGTAATACTTTATTTCTCAATTCTGTTGTAAGAAAGGTACACTATAGTTTTCATGAAATGCAGTGCAAATGAATGTACTCTGAATTCTGGATCGCTGACCTAAAATTAGATCTCTTGTTAATGTGTTCATGACTCTGCCTGTTAACATTAAGAGGGTGAAAAACTCAACTGCTTTTGTGGTGAGCATTATCAAATGAAATGGATATAATCAAGAGCCTTATCCAACAACTTCCAGTCAAGATGAAGGCGTAGGCAGATGTGGCTCACCTCTTGGCACAGCTACATCAAAATTAAAACTAAAATATAGAACAGCCATCACTCAGAATTGTCACAAATCAAGTTGAATGGAAGTCTGATAACTACGGAATTAAAGAAACCACATCCATCAAGACTGGTAGCAGGAGTGCAGATGCAGAATGGGCTGGTCCCTCACTCATGTGTGGTGGATTAAAATTTGGGAGGGGCATCTCTGGAGTGGGGAGTGCCAGCCCCATACCATGCCCCCCAGCCCAGGGTTCCAGTGCCAGGAAGATAAGTCCCCACAACCTCTGGCTGCAAAACCAGCAGGGATTGAGTCAGTGAAAGAAACTTCTGCAGCCCTAAGCAGTTCCTCTTAAAGAACCTACACTCAGAATCACCTACTTGGACTCACTCCCTTTGAGCCCCAGCATTGGAGTAAGAGCTTGAAAGGCACCATTGTCATAAAAGGAAGAACAGAAGTGTCTGGCATCAAGGAGAGCGGAGGTCATTGTCCCTTTTCTAAACCCTTTCACCACAGAGCTGGCAAGCTGGCACCATATCTGAGACTTCATCCACCTAGCTAACATTATATGACTCGCCTTGGAGATCCCCAGAGACTCCACCAACCCAACTTATGGGCCCAGCCAAGCTGCTTTTCTGTATGAATGGCTGGCCTTGCTTATGCTTCACAACTTCCTAAATCCTATCAAACAAGCAACAGTTGGCCTCAGTGAGCCCCAGGTCCAGCACTAGCAGCAGCAAGCCTAGATTCATAGCTTAACTGAACCCAAGCTTGCTCTGGGAATCTCCAAGCCCAGAACAAGTGGTATCCATATAAGATTGCTCTATAACTTAGGCAAGACGGTCCTGGGCAAAACACAGGTGGGGGCTGACCTTGGCCTTTACCACCTGGAAAACCCCAAGGCCAGTATACCCAGTGGACAGCTACAGATCACATCAGAGCACCACCACCTGGCCCCTACTCAGCTGACTCTCCACAGAGGGTAGAGGTTGGTGGTCAGTGGTCACAGCCAGACCTTGCAGCTGACTGGCCTGGGTAAATCCCTGCTGTTGATCTGCCAACAGCTACCAAGGCTCAACCACAAGAGAAGGGTGTGCTCAACCCACACAGAGGGTGCACCTCGAGTACATAGCTTGGGTGATGGGGAGGCTGTGCCACTGGAACCTACAGGATATCTACTACATGCGGCCACATTACCAAGACACGGAGTCACAGTAGCTCTACCTAGTACATAGGAACAAACACAGGGAGGCTGCCAAAATGAGGAGACAAAGAAACATGGACCAAATGAAAGAACAGATCAGAACTCCAGAAAAAGGTCTAAACAAAATGGAGATAAGCAATGTATCAAATGCAGAGTTCAAAACACTGGTTATAAGGTTGCTCAAGGAACTTAGTGAGGTCCTCAGCAGCATGAAAAAGATCCAGTCAGAAATGAAGGATACACTAATTGAAATAAAGGACAATTTACAGGGAAACAACAGTAGAGTGGATGAAGCCAAGAATCAAATCAATGATTTGGGAAACAAGGAAGCAAAAAGTAACCATTCAGAACAATAAGAAGAAAAAAGAATCCCCCCAAAATGAGGATAGAATAAACAACCTCTGGAACAACTTCAAGAAGTCCAATATTCACGTCATAAGGGTGCCAGAAGGAGAAGAGAAAAAGCAAGAAATTGGAAATCTATTTGAAAAAATAATGAAAAAAAACTCCCCCAGTTTAGTGAAGGAAATGGACATGCAAGCCAGGAAGCACAGAGAGTCCCAAACAAGATTAGGCCCACCCGAAGACACATCCTAATTAAAATGCCAAAGGTTAAAGATAAAGAGAGAATCTTAAAAGCAGCAAAGAAAAGAAGTTAGTTACCTACAGAGGAGTTCCCTTAATACTCTTAGCTGATTTCTCAAAAGAAACTTTGCAGACAAGAAGGGATTGGCAAGAAATATTAAAAGTCATGAAAAGCAGGGAGCTACAGCCAAGGTTGCTCTTCCCAGCAAAGATATCATTTAGAATAGAAGGGCAGATAAAGAGCTTCCCAGACAAGAAAGAACTGAAGGAGTTCACCATCACCAAACCATTATTATATGAAATGTTAAAGGGACTTATTTAAGAAAAAAAAATCAAAACTGTATATAAAAAGGTGGCAAAAATACATATCTATCAACAATTGAATCTGAAAAACAAACTAAGCAAACAAGAAGGACAAAGACAGAATCATGGATACAGAGAGCATTTTGATAGTTGCCAGATGGGAGGGGATTTGGTGGGAATGAGTGAAGCGGTGAGGGGATTAAGAAGTCCAAATAGGTTGTTACAGCATAGCCATGGGGACGTAAAGTACAGTATAGGAAATGGAGCAGCCTAAGAACTTACACGCATGATTCATGGACATGGACAATGGTGGGGAGATTGCCTGAGGGATGGGGAGTGCTGGGTGGAGGGTGGACAAAGGGGGGAAAATCAGGACAACTGTAATAGCAGAACCAATAAAATATAATTAAAAGCAAAAACTAAAACATACACATACACACACACAAAAGCGCCTTTTCCTCCTTATTGTCTGCCTGCTTTACAATGAAATTGCATAGATTAAGTTACCGACTGCTATCTAATTAAGCCTCAATTTCGATGCTGTGTGTGCGTTTAGCACTTTGTGCTTTGTTTTTCCTCTAAAGTTTTGGTTCTTCATGTTAAATTATGTCTTCCCACTACAACACATAGTGGACTTACCCAGGGCCCCTCAAGCGGGACCCAGAATTAATTATGTCCTCATAGGAGCCTAATGAATGTTGTTGAAGGAAATCAGTGAACACTTAGATGATTATTTTTTATACAAATGCTGTGTTAACTAAGAATAAAAAGCATAACAAGCAAATAATAACAAGCTTAACTCTCTCCGTTTCTATCACTGGGCTTCACTGGACTTAATGCCTTGACGGAAACTCACAGGTGAAAGGACGGGCTTTGGTGTGAACGCTGACGGGGCTCAAGTCTCAGAGCCTCCCTTTTCTAACCGCCTGGCCTGGGGCAAGCCACTGAACTCCCTCCTTCACCTTGGCTGCTTCCTCTCTGTGAAATTGCTAGCTGGGTGTCGTTAAGATTAAATGAGATAACATAGGTGAAACCTTTAGTGCCTGCATGCAGTAAATGCTCGACAAAGATTGGTTGTTATTATTTTATCTGCCTTTTCAGCCTACGGCATACCTTCAAACTGCCCACACGTTGGTTTTTATGACAAAGGCTATTTTAGTTTTTTTTTTCACTTTACTATTACACTTTTCTTTGCATTTCCTCTGGGTCAGGATGCATATTTTTTTGCTTCTACAAATACTCTCATCCTACTGAACTCATCAGTTTTCTAAGTGGAACTTGATGCGACTTTGATTCTTGGGATATTTTCTTTGGTAGGACATGTCATTCTAGAACTGCTGTCTCTTTTGCTCTCCTGTCTCCGACAAGCCTTCCACTGAACTTATTCATAGAGTGTGTCTGGTTCCTTTTTGAGTTATTTTGTAGAAATAAATTAAGGCATAGGACCATCACCTATGCAGCTCACACTAGATTTTTTCCTTCCAAGGGCTAATTTGAAAACTTATCTTAAAGAACCTTCCCCTCTTTTCAGAATCCACTATTTTCTTTCTACTGAAATTTAGCCTTATTCATGTGTTATTTCTTTTTTCTCTGTCTGTTCTCCCCCCTCCCCCGTCTGTTATGCCACATTCTTCAAGATGTGGATGAGTGCCTGGAACCGAAGGTCTGCACCAACGGCACTTGCTCCAACCTCGAAGGCTCCTACATGTGCTCCTGTCACAAGGGCTACAGCCCGACTCCAGACCACAAGCACTGCAAAGGTAAACGCTGCGATCGCATTTCTCATTTTTCTGTGCGCTGCCGTGAAGAATATGTTAGAGTAACTAGCCTTTGAGAAGGGACCACGCTGCCTGTCCTTCAGTTGGACTGAGTGACGTGGGGCACGTGTTGGTTGGCATCTTTGAAAGTGGCTCCTCCTTGTGGTTAAATATAGACCATTTCTATTTGTATAAAGAAAGACAATGTATTTTTCCAGAGCATCTATAAACCATAGATCTGTTTATTTAATTTTTTTTCTGGTTATGTAAATAATATATGCAGTTGCACAGTCCTGTGGATATACTAAGAACACTTAATTGCATACTTTAAACAGGTGAATGGCATGGTATTCGAATTGTATCTCAGTGACTTGCTATTAAAAGACAACATACAGTCATTGTAGAAAATTTAGCAAATGCAGAAAGGTAAAAAAGGTAAGGTAGCAATGTTATAATCCCATTCATAGACATTTATATCTCATGGATATTTTATATAGTTATGTTCTGTGTATAATTTTGAATCCTGCTTTCTGTTACTTAATAATATATGTAAGAATTTTACATCTCATTAATGGTGCTTTTCACAAGTCTTTCAAAAAGCCGCATAACATTCTAGCGTATTGCTCTATCACCATCTCCTTGCTGTTCTTCAGCTGTTGAACACACACACTTTTCCCACCTTCTCATTATTATGTGGGGAAAAAAGATCTTTAACAGTCACATTTTTAAAAAAGAACCTATGTCTGAGTTTTAGGATTATTTCTTTACTCACAAAAGTGGGAACATTGATGATCTGAATTATTTTTACTATTTTGGTAGAGCACTAATTTCTAATTGTTAAAATGTATGGTTTTTTATAAAAGGTTTAATATTTCTATGTTTATTTCCTTTAATACTGACCACTTCTATTTATTAAATATTAACTTTATTACTAAATAAATTTAACTGAATATATTTTAAATGATATAATTGTATTATAATAAATAATAACCTCTAACAAACATAATTATGCATTTATATTTACTCTTTTATAAATTAATGTTAGTATCTTTTCCCATTTATCAGGTTTTTAAATCAAAGTATGTGAACACTTTATATATAATTTATACAAACCTGTGTATATGTGCACATATGTTACATATACCATTTTTCTAGTATATTGCTATAGTTTGCCTAAGGTTTTCCTAATTTTCTTTTTCATAATTCCTTTTTTTAAAGAGGTTATAAATATTTTTCTAGTTAAATCCATGAATTCTTTTCTTTTGCTTTCTATGGTTTTATACACAAAAGCATGTTCTTTGAAAGGAAAAAGTAGTGAAATAAGTAAAAGTTTTCTTCTTTCTAAGTGTCTCTATGCAAGGGAAGGACCCAGGGTTCATGTCTCACTGTGGCAGGCAGTCAGTGGGCGGAGACCCAGCTGCCCTGTAAAGCATCTCCCACTGGCATCTGAATTGGTGCCGTACCCCTTCATGCAACAGAACACCAGCCACTCCTTTTCTCCCCAGTCCTTCCCCTCTTGGCCCGAATCCACAACTTGCCTACCAGCTCCTTAAGCCAGGCATCTCAGACCAAATTAAATGTGTGTCGGAAAGGTATCATTTCTTCCCTCCTACACAGGGTTAGTGGTGGGTGAAGATCGCAGGCACTGGAAGTTATTGTTCACTTTTATGTGATGACTATTTCCATTCTAGTGTCATATCCTGTCATGTATCTTCTTTCTTCCCAACCTTTCTGCTTCTTTTCATCAGTTTATTCCTGAAAACTCTTGTCATCTGTGCCAACCTTCATATTCCAAATGTATCGATCACTACTGCTTTCTTCAGCTTGCATTCTCTGGCCCACCCAAATGGATGTTACGATTGCCCTGTGGATAGTCTGGGCATATTTTGACCCAAGGCCCTTCTCATGATTATCCTGCCTTGCACACACATCTCCTTCCTCACTGCTCACATCCTACGTGAACCACGGTTCTCCGGGGGCTCGCCATGCAACCTCGGATAAATGATCTCAGATTTTCACATCCTGCATCATCTCTAAAATGTTGGGATTGGACTCCACATGGATAATGCTCAGAGTAAACAGATGCTGAATGAATGACTCATTCATTGACACTCTCTTATTCTTGGCCATTGCCATCCTAGCTGGGCTGCTCCTCTCTGATTGGCCTCCCTGGCGCCCAGGATTCACGCCATCAGTCGCCGCCACCCCTAGGAACACTCATGTTATGCAGTCTGGTGGCACTCTGCCAGGCTGCTGGGAAGCCTCTCTTTACCTTCCTTTTCTTCCGCTCCAGTATGTCAGGGGCCTGACATGTTCCAACTGCAGATGTCACTCACAGGATATCATCCCTCAGAGAACTTTAACTCCTTGGAAGAGGTGAAAACCTGCAACAGACAAGTGTAGATACTTAAGTGCCAAGAGATGTTATGCGAGTGTCATGTACCCCTGATACTGTGAGGACGAGGGTGCTTCACCCCTGTGACTGTGACTCCCATCTAATCCTGAGAAAAGCGTTAGACTAGGGACATTCTACTGGATTCTGGCCCTACCCTCAGGAAAAATAAGAGGACAAGGAACAGAAGGAAAGACCGCCTGGGAAGACGAGACACCCACCTGCAGCGTGGTACCTGGAATGGAATCCTGGAACAGAATGATGACATAAATGGAAAATCTGGTGAAATCCAAATCCAATCTGGACTTTAGTTTGAAAAGGCAGAAAAGGCAGCGTATCAGATTCTAACGTGGACTTTGAGAAACTGCGTGAGCTTGGATAAGTTCTTTCAATTCACTAGGCCTGACTTGCTCATCTGCAAAAAAAGGCAACAGCAATGTTGCCTGCTGGGCTGGTGTGAGCATTACACATGAGAATACAGGAACAGAGGTGATACATGCAGGGGCAGGTGAGGTAGTGCAGGGGCAGAGCAGGACACGTTGTCGTTGGTAATGTCGATGGTGTTATCTGCTGAGTTGTGCGGAGGCGAGTACTACAAAGTTCTGTGAAAGCCCAACGGCATGTGACTAGTTCTGCTTGCGTGCTTCCGTGATAACTTCACAGACGTGTTGCCATTTGAAGTTAGTCCTAACGTACTGAACATGAAGGAAAGAAAAATGTAGCAGGCAGAGAAAACAGCACATGTCAAAGCTTGGTGGTGGGAAAGGGCTGCTGCCTCCCCTTGCCACTTAACCTTGCCCCCCACTCCAAGTCTCCTGGTGTCTATCCATCACGGTCTGGCACACTGTCCCGAGACATCCCCAGCTTCTTCTTCAGAAACCTACGGTGTGCTCCAGGTTTTCCTTACTCGCCAATCACAGCCCTTCCTTTTTACAATAATAAATTACATAACATCCTTTTTCTTTAATTATGTCATTATCTTTCCTCAACCACATCAGCATACAGATGTCAGAATCCTCCCAGATCATAAATCTCTCCCTTTCCCAACATTCTAGCAACTCTGCTAATCTTATCTCATTGATGGTGCTAAATACTGACTTTGTCTTCACCTCACTAAGTGTACCAGCAATCTTTATCAAGTTTTAAATACATTACCTAATGCATTAATTTATTTCTCTTTGTTTCTTTGTATCTTTTTGTATCTGTCTCTGTGTAGCTCCTTGCATCTGCACATTCTAGGACTGTATTTCCTAAATTTGTACATAACTAGAGGTGGTCTCTATTTTAACTCTGACCTGGACTTGTCATAGTGTAAAAAGTCTCTCAGTTCCCTTTCACAGAGAATAATATTTTCTTTCCATCTCTTGGCACAAAAGAGAGAGGACATTTGTCCTGCATGCCTGTTTTATTGGAGAGCTTCCTTTTATCATAGGAATTTTGTCCCTCATCCGAAAAGAAAAATGCCTTTTTTATCTATAGAATTCAACTGCCTCTGTTCCCCCTTGGTTATTGTAAAGACTCCAAGATCACCTTCTTCAAGATAACTGGGTTGCCCCAAGTTATTCCAAATGTGTATGTCATTACTTATAATGAATTACTTCTGACCGTCTTCCCAGTGTAAATGAAGAACGTATGGAAGATGTCTGGCCTCCCCTGACAGACTTGGAGTGGAGGGTCTAATCTTCACATGGGAATGCTTAACCTGTCATCTTCTTTGAGAAAGTCAAAAGGAGTCCGAGGCACTAACAGTGTTGTCAGGCATTACGTGAGATCCCCCAGCTACACGAGCTGTTGCGGGTCTTAAGTTCTCGAACTGAGAGATAGATCGCGAGTATTTTTTAGAATGTGCTGAAAGAAATTATGGTGTGAGATGTTCTTTGCTGTCGACCACTCCTAGAGCTAATAGACTTAGAGTGCTGGAAAGGTATAAAATAATTCTTAAAATAAAGTTCAGCTCGCTTCTTTAATTTCCCTTTTGGTAGTCAGTAGTTGGCAGCCAGGACTTATTTATAAATAAAAGGAAAGAGCCAATAACACAATCAGTGAAACAGAAGTTTCTAGTAAACTCATTTCTATGTAAAATTAAACGAATAAGAAACAGATTCCTGAACTTCAATTAGTTTATGTGAATTTATTTTTTTCAGAAGCATTGGTTGAGACCTTGCTTATATCAGGATAAAATTCAAAAGGTTAATGCCTCCCTAGTGGTTCCGAGATGCAACTTTGCTCAGGAAACAAGTAATTGGCACTAATGCATAAGGGGAAGGACTGTACAGCCAATTGAGTTCTCCCAGGGAAAACTTTTATATGCATTTTAAATATGACATTTTTTGGAAGAAAGTGATAGTCAGACATTGATTGCTAGGGGCTGGTTTCCTTAAAACAAAGTCTGTTCTTTCTAGATGAGGGCTCCTTTCTCCCCCTCTGAGCACAAAGGGCTGGTGTGGGTTTCTTCTGTTCAAGACTGACTGATCTAATTAGAGCAGAACAACCTAATGGCCAAACAGAACCGTTTAGAAAACCAGCTCTACTTCTGCTACAAGTGTTCTCAAGCTATCGATGAGGCCAGTCCTCTCTTCATTTGTGTGAATGGTATACGCAGCATCTCCTAGAACACTTACAAAGAGTTCTATTCTTTCTCAGTCAATAACTTTATGTTTAATCAAGGCATTCAAAAAACTCCCACCGCTTTCTCTTTGACATTCAAGCAGCTGTCAACATGATTCCATCATTCCACTTGGCTTTCCTTGTTTCTTTCCAAGTAAATTCAGTGTCTTTTCACACAACTGTTTGTTCTTACCCTCTTTCAGCTTCTAAGTACAGTAGGAATGTTTATTTCTCGTGATTACTGCCTACAATATGGTTTTGTTTTGAAAGTTCCTGGTAGAGTTTTCATTCCGCCTTCTTTCACGAAATTCTGCAGGTCTACAAACTGCCCATTGTCGTTATTTTGTGCTGGAGGTTCTGTCTTTTATTTTCAACTCTAAAATATTTTACATTGTGTTGCTGCTGTAGCCGAAGCATGGGAGAGATGGCAAAGGGCTTGATGTTGTTTTAAAAGTAGCTTTAACTTGTTCATAAATTTATTGTCCATTTGTAACTATTTCCATTCTACAGTTCAACTACTACGTTGGTATGAGGAACATGAGTGGGCTAAATCATACTAAAATTTATGGTATCTCATATAGGAAGTTCTATCATTTTTGTAATAATAATCCCAGAATGCCCTGTGGAGAACATTACATTCTCTTGGGTTGTTCCCATTTTTTTTTTATTTATAGAATTTTTTGTTTTTGTGGACTCTGCCTTAAAGGGCCAACCTGGAATTGGAATGCCTCGAAGTCAGTTGATTGGTTTACAGTCTCAGAGCAGAACTAACTGCATCTTCTGATGTGACCTAATTTAAAACAATCGCCATCCTTTGTGTGTGCAGATATCGATGAATGCCAGCAAGGGAACCTGTGCATAAATGGGCAGTGCAAGAACACCGAGGGCTCCTTCAGGTGCACCTGTGGGCAGGGCTACCAGCTGTCCGCTGCCAAAGACCAGTGTGAAGGTAGGAGAGTGGCGACAGGAACTACAGAGATTGTAGAGTAAGACACCTGGCCTGAAAATGTGCACTCGGGAACTGAATGGATCTCTGGGGAAGTACATAGGTGACTGGAAGGTCAATAAAGACAGGATGGAAAATGTTTTACATTTGAGAAATATGTCATTAGTGATCAGTAGTTGACCATTAATATTAGTAAGAAAAAATTACCTCTCTCCGTAATTCCTCACTACAGAAAATCCATTGTATTAAATTCATTTGAAAGTTTTACACACTAGGATTCCTGCAATTAGAAGGTCATTATATCACCCTGGTGTATGCTGCAGAATGTTAATGACCTTAGCTTGTATGTATATTCAGCTTTATAAAATTTTTCCCCTTTTTAAAGAAGTATCACTAAAGAAGACTGTTCAACAAGACTGAGATAGTGCCCCATTTCTGCTCAGGGATAACGTTTGTGAAACATGTCCTATTCCTACAGGTGGTAGTGAGGATTTTCGACCTCACTGGGTTTGACCTTAGACTTAAAACAAATGTAATTGAAGCAAATACAAAATCACTTCCCAATAATTACATGCCTCAAGTTGCTACGTTATCATCTGCGACCAGCACAAGTATCTGGAGTTTTTGAAATGTCATATATTTAAGAAAAGAACACATGCTGTACAAGTTCAGTTTTCTTATAAGGAAACAAATCATATTCATGTTTGTATGTCATCTTTGAATACTTAATGAGTAATGATGGTGTTATAAGAGAGAGGCACAATGTATGTATGGTGATACTACAAAAGGATCTACCAGTATTATTGTAACTTTCCCAAGTATCCCTTTGGAGGAAGTCTTGACAATATCTAGTCTAAAAATGGAGAATGTTAGAGCACACACCGGCACACTCACACACACGATAGATAAAGTGATTGGTTCTGGATTCTATGAGTCCCTTTCAAAGTTTTACATTTTTAGGACTCCTGGCCTCAGTTGGCTAAGCATTTGTCCGACACCTCCCATGCAGAGAAAACTACAAATGAGCAGAGGTCTACCCATAATGGAAGAAGGCAATAACAGTCCAGATCCTTTCTTTGGAGGAGACTGTGACATCACTACCTAAGAAAAGTCAGATACACGCAGAACCACCCACCAGACCATCAACAGGGCAAACCAGGGTTAGGTGCAAAATGCTATGATGACCAAAAGGACGCCGTTAATCCGAGTGGGGGAGCGCAGTGGTGTCAGGTCCTGGTGGAAACCGCTGTTTGCGTTAACTCTTAGAATCACATTGCCAGGAGTCGATGAACATACACAACTGTTACGATCGAAGTCTACCGTGAATTGAGTGTCTGCTAATTTAAAACACTAGGTCATCTAAGAAAAATAAAGGCTGTGGGAGATGTAGTCCCTGCTCTCAGGTATCTTAAAATTTAATGAAGAAGATTAGATTAATGATGAATAATTAAAATGTAATAATAAAGATCAATCTACTTGCACATGGGCAGTATATTATTGTGCCTTCTGTGTGGATATGAGGCAGCAATGGGTGTGAGCCTGAGCTCAGGACTGTGGTTACGGAACAAATAATCCCTCAGCCATGGGTATGTGGGTCAAGGAGGAGAGATTCATTGGCGATGTACACGCCCGCTGGGCTGAGAGGAGGGAAGGCCGTTAGAGAAAGTCATTGTGATTGAGAGGCAGGGAACCGGATGCCTGGTGATCAGGTGGCTGACGGGTGAATCATGAGAAAGAAATGATGTACATGGGATGAGGCTTCTGATCAGGGGTCAAATAGTAAAGGAATCAGTGGTGCTATTTTCCAATAAAACTGTATTCACAGTAAAGGCAGTGGGTTGTAGTGTGCAGCCCTTTAGACTGTTACGGAGTGTCATAGTCAAACCTCTGAAAGAAATCTAAGGCATTTACTGGAGGCTTATAGATTCCAGCAAAATATCTGCCCCTCACCCGTGAACAGTGGGATGACTGTGTACAGGCTCTTAACGCATCGATTAAATCTTTAAATTCATCTGCATTTTTCCCTACTCGGGGATTAATGAGTTTTTACTGGAGCGTAGTGTAATTCCCAGAATGAAAAATCCAATCTAAGTTAATTACAAACTGGAGAGTTTATAAATGTCCTGTGCATGAATGATCAGAAGTGTTTTGAAAGCATCGCTTCTGCAGCTCCTGTTTCCTGTCTTGCTCCCAGACATCGACGAGTGCCAGCACCAGCACCTCTGCACCAACGGGCAGTGCAGGAACACGGAGGGCTCCTTCCGCTGTGTCTGTGACCAGGGTTACCGGGCATCCGCCCTCGGGGACCACTGTGAAGGTGAGCTTTGCTCCTGATTTCAGAATCCAGAGATCTGGGTGTTAGCCCTGCCTCTGCCCTTGAGCCCAGCCTATTGACTTCACAGCCGAGGGCATTAGGTCCCTGCAAAGAATTTCCCCATGGTCACACAAATAATGCGGAGAAGGGAGTGGAATCCAGGTTTCCTCTGCACTGCTTGGAGATGTTTTTTAGAAGACCAGTAGCAGCTAAAGGAGTAGAGGACCGGTATAACCTTTCTCAGCTGTGGATGGTTAGCCGTCTGGGGTGTGGAGTTCTGAATTGTAACCTAATTTATGCAGGACCAGCATCCAAAGATCCAAGTGAATAAACCCAAGTTAATTTTGCAGATAACTGGAAAGTTTCTGAGAGCCAAACATTAGTTCAAGTTTGAGCTTTTTGCATAAAATATTTCTAAAGGATATCCCATGGGTACAGCATCATGCAGTTGTTAACCACTTTCACTGTCCACGTGGTTCAGAACAGCTCCCAAGTACTCTGGGCTGCTGAGCCAGGCTGCCACCCACCCGTTGTCGTGTGTGACTTCTGTCTGACTTTTATATCCATCCAAGTACGGTGTTCACCCAGCCCACCTGCTGCCTCCGGACCCTGTCCGTTGTGAGATGTGAACGTGGCAGGTCAGAGCCCCACGCGGCGTGTGAGAGTCTCAGAGTGGGGATCTGGACTCCACGTCTGAGAGCAGTGGATGAGCTTTTCAGTGAATGGGTTTATGGGCCGCATTTCAATGGCCCCAGGTACTTTCCCCTCCTCCCAGCCTCATTGGTCAGGAAAGACCCACCGTCTTGTACTTCACAGCCTCCTGCCTCTCTGCCCAGAGAGTATGGCCCAAGCAGTCACGGCCCCTCTGGAGGGCACTTTGGGCATTTTCAGGGGCCTTAAAATGTCCAATATTGTTCAATCAGTAAATTATCTTCTAGGATTTTATCCTAAGGAGGTAAACATCTGATAGTACCGGTGGAAAGTTGTAATGAGCATGCCTATTGAAAAATAGGCAAATGGTCAAACAAATGGTAAGTCGATATAATAAAGTTCGATTGTGGGGAAGGTCATGTTCGGGGAACTCTGCAACCCATGGCTGCACGTTCACGATCCAGCATGGAGCTGTTCCAGAGGGAGAGAGGCGGCCTTGCTGGGGGAGCCCATGTCAGGAGAGCCTGTTGTCGGGTCTGCTGGTGACATGCTCAGGCCCTAGAGGTGTTCTGCCCCAGCCCTGGCCGGGCCGAGACGTTGACTGAGCCATTGATTCAACTTGGGGCAATGGGTTTTCATCCAAGGGCACGTTCATCTATTTTGGCTGTTATAACATGTAGCCACCTTTCAGAAGTCCAAGATTTGTAGTCTAAAAACATCCGTTGCCTGAAAAGGCAAACAAAAACTGTTTAGCCAACTCGCTCATCATTGTTACGATATATGTTTATAAAAGACTATTATGTTCCATGAGAAAACTTCTTTTGGAATATATTATCAGCTGTTTTTTCTGAAGTCAGGGCTAATTTCCCTACTGTTCTAGGTTATAAATAGGACTGGAGTCCATCCAACTAAGTCAGAGCTCCCTTTGAAACTATATTAGCACTTCAGCCTGCTAATTCCCGACCCTCCCCAGTGTATTTAGCTGTAATTAACTGAGCCGTGATAGTCCACATGCCTCTCACAGCTGTGGGAAGAAGAGCCCTCTTTCTTGTCGGCTCTTATATTTACATGAGTAGTTTTTCTCCAGCAATCCTGGCGAAGACATTGTTTTCTGACAGTTATCCTGCAGTCCTGCTGGCCTTTCACGGCAAGTCAGAAGCCCAAGTGTTGTGTTTGTTTCTGGGCGCAACCGACTCCTCTCAGCAGCCACTTTGTCTAAGATCATGGGGTTACGCCGGTCGTCCTGGTTCTCAGGGGTCTGGGCAGCTCCACCTTCACAGGCTGTGCCTCTGGCTTGTCCCCCTTCCAGGCCCAGCCCCTAATTCCATGCCTGTTGTAGCGCCTCCCCTGCCCCTCACTGCGGTTGCTTCCTGCCGATCCCTTGCGAAGCCTGAGAAAAAGATTTCTGATTTACTCTGACTTCCCGTGGCCCTGTCTCTTGGTCCTTTCTTTGTGGACCGAATCAACAAAGGTGGGAAGAGGTGATAGTATTTCTTTCCTTGTCAGAATCATTCAGTTTATACATTTGTTCAACAAATATTTATTGTAAGCATGGGACATTTAGCAATAGTAATACACCGAACAGACAAAAGTTCCTGCCCTTGTAGAGCTTACATTCTAGTGAGGGAGATAACAATGAACCTGATGAGTAAGGAAAATAGGTAGTGTATTAAATGGTAATCAATGCGATGGAGAAAAATAAAAGGGAGATGTACACAGGGAGTGCCGTGGGAAGGAGGGTGGTGGTTTTAAATGAGGAGGCAAGCAGAGGCTTCCCTGAGATGACGATATTGGATTATTTATGGGAAGAGCGTTTTGTTCAAAGGAACAGCAGGTGCGAGGTTCCCCAGGAGCAGGCTTTGCGGAAGAGATTAAGGGCTCAACATGGGCCATTTAAATTTATGGTGCCTATGATGGGTATTCAAAGAAAGATAGCTGAGATGCAACTGGACCAGTGCATTTGGAACTCAGCAGTGAGTTCTGGGCTGGGAGTCATCAGCAAATAGACAGTATTTAAAGCCGTGAAATTGGAAGAAGTCACCAAGGCAACTGAGTGTAGTGAGAAGACAGAAGAGGTCCAGAGACTGAGTGCCGGGTCCTGCAGCACTGAGAAGTGACGAGATGGGTGGGAGTGAGCAGAGGGACTGGGAAAAGTGGCAAGTAGGAAAGGAGGGAAAGCAGAGTCTTGGAGAAGAGAGTATTTCAAAGGGGCGGGGGTGATGAACTGTGTCAAATGTGAACCAAAGGTTAACTGCAGGATCCAGCCCATGGAGGTCACGGGTAACTGTGACAGACTCACTCTCAGTGGAGGGGCGACCAGGATCCAGCTGCTGCCTTCCTTAAAGCCTGCTGCCCAACTCCTGGAAGGAATCTGTCTTTCACACCGCCCTAGGTGGCCGCTCAGGACAGTCCCAGGCAGGGCTCTTAGTGTTCAGCCTACTTTGTTTGCTAATTTGTTTTGTATTTGAAGATAGAGGTCTTGCAAAAAATTTTTTTAATTAAACCAGACTCCAACATAATGCACTGAGTTTTAAAGTCTGTACAATTATTGATAAATACTTAATGATTCTTTTTCCTCCCATATATTATTTCTCTTAGATTTTGGAAAATGAGTGAAAACCAAATTATTTTAAAGTAGTGTCAGCAAAGCTGATGTGAGGCAAAAGTCTAGGTAATAGATGTTGTTGCTAAAATTCATATTCTCAGGATTCTCCTTGATTTTTTAGAATTGAGGTTTTTTTTTTACATGATGCTAATAATCAAGTATTCCTTTTCTTACTTCATTATCTCAGTTTCCTACAGAGCAAATAAAGAAAGAAAGGTAAATCATCATCAATAAAAAAGACCGTCTATTCAACACGCATTAGAATAGCCGTGGAGTTATTATAATTAAATGTGGGCCATGGGAACTTTCCTGCCCTGCTGGTGGGGTTGTAGAGTGGTGCAGCCCCTTCAGAAAACAGTTTCTTCAGAAGTCGAACCCGCTGCGTCCCCCAGCCGTTCTACCCCTAGGGGTCCTCAGGGCAAATGAAAGCACATGGTCACACACAGACTTCCCCATGGGTGTGTATAGAAACTTCATTCATAACAGCCAAAATGTCAACAATCCAAATACTCACCAAAAGGGAAAGGGTTAAGCAAGTCGGAGGTCATTCACACAGTGGAATGCAACTTGGTGGGAAAGAGGAGCAAGCTAGTGATACATGCATTTGGGTGAATCTCACAAACACTGTGCTGAGCAGCGGTAGTCAAACAGAAAAGGGGCACCAGGAAGCCTTTTGGGTGATGGAAATGCTTGTACCTTTTCATTGTTGTTAATGGTTGTCCATTTTATTTATTTATTACGTTTTAAGCAAAGATTCATAAACTGTAGATTAGAATTTATTCCCAGTTGGTACAATCACTATTCAAAGTCATGAAATTAGCAGACCATTGGAGTTGAAGAATTAGTTTTACAGAATATATATCTCTAAATGCCTATTCTTAATTAACTTTGTTTCCATTTTTAGCAGTCTTGCTTATACCAAAGATTTGAATAAAACATTTGTTGGTATATTCAAAGTTCATAGAAGATGTTTAATCCTCCATGTTTTTATCTGTCTCTGTGATATATAATGGTTCCTTCACTGTCTCTTTCATGGCAATTGTAACACCCAAGGCATCAGGTTAATAGGAATGGAGAGGTTAAGGTCAGACTGGAAAAAGAGTAAAAAAAAAACACTACTAAGCTTTACATTTGGCACTACAGAATAACATCCTTACAAGGAAATCTCATCAATTCCTTAGGAAATTATTGCGTTTGCAATGACTTAACAATCCAACGGTAGATCTGAACAGATAGAAATCGATACATAAATGCCTACACCTTGAGTGCGATCATAGTCACACGGATGTTTGACATTTGTCAGACTCATTGAAATGGACTCTTAAAATTAGGTGCATTTATTGTATGTAAATTGTACTTCGATGAACTTGGAAAACACATTAAAAATAATAACCCACGTAATTGGTGACAGAGTCACATCAGAATTTGTTTTTTATGTTTTAGGATCAGTATTCAGAAACATTTTAAATCTGGGTGAATACCATAATAACTTGTTTTTATTTTGATAGAATGAAATTGTAAGGTGCTTATTTCTCTTTTATTTTCCCCATGAATGGCACAGAAGCCAGTTAACTGGTCGATTGGGTTCTAAGACGAAAATTTAATTGGCGCCTCCATATTTTGAACCAGACGGCACGGAGAACTGGACCTCGGCAGTTTCCATATTCACTCCCACCTGGAGCTTCTCATGTATTTTCACAGCCATCATGGCCATTTGCAGGAAATGTCATAGCATGCCAAATTCTGAGAAAACAAAGGAGGTTTGGTTCCTTAGCTTTCTTCACTGCTAATAATTTAAATCCTCTGCAGACAAAAGAGGAAGGACCCATGGAGTGTGTTAGGAATAACGAGCTCTGACTAGGAGTAAACGTGGCACTAACCAGCTCTCCGGGAAGTTCTGCCCAGCATTCACGCAGGGAGGGGGGTCATTAATTGTCTCACATGCTTACAGTCAAAAACTCATTACTGGTTACACAAACCATTTTTAGTCGTGCATGTGCTTTGAATATGTATATTAAAAAATCCAGGCAACATCAGACCTGTTTGTGACAGCTGCTGAGTTAGTGACTTGAGTGACGCTTTGATCTTGCTGAGTCCCTTTCCTTGCCGAAAGCCCCTCTTCCTCCTCCTCCTCCACCTTCTGTCCCACTGACCGAGCTTCCAAGTAAATCCCGTTCGTGACCACGAAGCCTTCTTTGACCTTTACGGTATCTCCTTTCTAAATTTATGTGACCTCTGAGGTTGGTACTGTTCTTCTGACAAATAATTACATTTTTGGCAGCCTTTATGTTAAATTGTTTTGGACTTCTAAAACAATTTAATACTGCATGTATTTATTAATACAATTTTTTTAAACAATCATTTCTCTTGAGGGGCAGGGACCATGCCAAATACTTTTAACTTTTTCCTATAATGCATAATACAGGAACTTGTATGAACAGATACTCAAGATACTCTTTACAATACATATTTAAAGAATATTTTTATTCTCTATCATCACCGAGAACATAGCCAAGTAAATTATTCTTTGTTACAGAATTTTGACTTTTCCTCTTCCAATTAATTTCATTTGATGTTCAAATTTCAGATTATCTATGTATTGTTCAAAGTTAAAATTCTTTCAAAGTGTTTCATTTTTTAAAAAAAACTCTAAAAGTTAAAAAGCATCACGCATTTCAAATCGCATGTTACGAGTGATGTAAAAAATGTGCATTTACGGTACCGTATGTGACTTTTGTGTAAAGGTAAGGAGAAATACCTCATTAAGAAAGAGTTTACTTAATCTTTTCAATTTTTAAAATTGATTTGTAGATGTTAACGAATGCTTGGAAGACAAGAGCGTGTGCCAGGGAGGAGGCTGCGTTAACACCAAAGGGTCCTATGATTGCACGTGTCCGGACGGGTTCCAGCTGAACGACAACAAAGAGTGTCAAGGTACTGCTCTCTCCCTCGCTGTCCCCCTTCCCACAGTTCTCCAGCTCCGGGTGCTTCCTGATGACCTGTGGTTTTGCCACCTGCTTTATGTGTGAATGAGCTTTGCCAATTTGTATTTTAAAAAAATCTTTCAGTGTGCTGATTGCGGTGGAATGGGGGCAGGAAGGGAGGTTTAAGGGGACTAAATGGTAATGGAAAAAGTACAATAATAAAAAAATAAATTCCAGTCTACCAAGGAGTGGGCTGCCTCCAGGGTCAAAAACAAATAAGTAAGTAAAGCAAAGGGTCTTTCTTGGGCTTGCATCGAGTACAGGAAATTCTCCTTTGCGTGGCATCTTGTTACCAACTGGGACTCGTGTGCTTTAGAACTGCGTCCTCGCTTTGCGTGCTGTGCGGTAACGGAGATCACCTGCACTTGTTGTTTCTTTTGTGGGTCACCCCTGGTACTTCATTCTAAATTACATTTCTAGCTTTTTGATATCCTTCATGGGCACATTTCATTTGTGCCATAGCTGATATTTTTTCTTTCTTTTTCCGTATCCCTGTTTTACTGAGTGTCCAGCTGTTTCTCTTCCTAAAAAATCTGCATAATTCTATCAAAATTGTGAAGAATGAGATCTGATATTTTTTCAAAGTGCTATCACATTTACTCTTGCAAACAACAGTACAGCAGATACACGGTACTGATAAGAACACAGCACTGATTACAACTCAGCTTTAACTAAACACCTAGCATCTGCTGAACACTGTAGGTACCTCTTTCCATTCTTATAAAATTTGAGGTAGATTTTCTTTCATTCATTTTGTGCATAAATAACTGAGGCTCAGACAAGTTAATTAGCATGCTTCTCCCAAATAAGTGATAGCGCTTTGAACCCAATATCTTTTTTCACTACGGTTCCCTCCGTCTCCATACCAGTTTTTATTGCATTTATAGCAGAAAGAAAGAAGATGTGAGATTTAGTTGTTTTTCCCAGTGTAACACGCTGAGTTGTCATTGATGCTGGGACTGAAAAATCCAGTTGTGCAGATCCTGTGTCCCAAAACTGTTAGCCATACCTGGCTGCCCCTCAAGTTTCCCTGTGTTTATTAGTTTTAATAAATCCATGCCACTGAAAACCCACACTTTCATATACCTTTACAGATACATATTTCTGGTTCTTAGATAAATATTATTTTTTCTTATTGTTCCTCTACCATATGGAACTCTGTCGTGTACCCCTAAGTAACACTTAAATAAAGGATTGTTGAAGTTACTTTTTATGCACTGCTACTGGGCAGGTACACCTTTTTTTTATGCTGCATTTTCATAAACTATATCTCCTCTCACATGTCCCAGATTATAATATTCTTGAAAGGAAAGATGGTGTCTGCTCTTTAAAATGTGGTACTGGCATAATATTATCACCTGTGTCCATATCTTTATCCACGCCCAGCCGTGTGTCTCTGAGATATCGAAGACATGGGCCTTTGCGTCAAGGTCTTCTGAAATTAATTTCCTTACTGGTCCCAAGATTTAAATACACTGCTGTATACCTCATTCAATATCATTTATTTGTCATCATGATTTAATACGGTGAGTTTTTCAGTATTTACGAAGCAGAATTTAAATGTACTTGGATTTAGTGCAGTTAAAAAGGAGCATTCAAATTACAAATTTATGTGAGAATATCCATTTTAGACTTTTACATCTTTACAAAATGAATCTTGATTTATATAAAAGTGCCAGCAGATGCCTTGAAACAAAAAACAATCTGAAACCCGTTTGAATACAAATTTGTTTTTCTTGACTGAGAAGTAATAGTTCCCTTTTCTAGTATCTCTCGTCATAATTTTTTTGACCGAACAGAGGCAAAACCAAGTCTTAGCATAACTGGACCCTGATTTGATATTGTCAATTTTATTGTTAAACATCTAGAGCTAAATCACAAGGAAGTAATTTAGCCATCTGATTTATTAATTGCACTACTATCTTTTCTCAGTACATTAATTTTTTTGTGATTCAATACATGACTATTCCAAACAAATTATGTTTAATTAACTATTTATGAAGTGGGCTTCTTTCTGTGTCTTTTTGGTGATTCCTGTTTCCCAGAATACATTAACATGTCTGCTTTAAAAAATATAAATCCAAATGGGTGAAACATAATCCTGAAGCAGGTTTTAATACCTTTTAAATAATATCATCTGTGAATATGCTCTGTCGTCCACTGTCTCTTATCAGAGGCTGGTTATGATGGCGAGTGCACTGACTTTGTTTTGAATCATCTTTTCTTGCCGTGTTTCTGGAGGCAATTTGTAGTCGCCTGTTTCTATCTAATCCCTTGGTCATGTCACCATTGTGTAGATTGGTGTAGAATTCTGAGTTTGTTTTAATGCTGAAAATGTAATTGGCGACAATGCTAATAACCACGGGGCGTGTTTGAATAACAATGTGTGAAAGGCATAAACTTTAAACCTTACCCAATAATGTGAAGTTCCCTATCAGTAAGGCATTTTCAAATGGAAGTGTATCTGAGAGTCTCTTCCCCCAGCAAAATTAATGATGATATACAGACAGCGTGGAAATTCCATGTTAATTGTCTCTGTAGGAATGTGGCAGCATACATTTGAGATTGAGAACACACTTCAGTTTCATGTTTTGACTTACACACGCCAAATAGTGAATTTCTGTGGAATCTCAGACCCATGAAAGAAACCCAACGTAAATACAGTCTGGCTTTCAGCTGAGCTCCTAGCAGCATAGTTCAGAAATGCCTCAATAAGTACAACCCAAATTGAATGCATATGTTTCTCCGGTTCCAGATATTCGTGTTGTTCTTTCTTAGTGCTTTCCTGGAAAAAAGTCTGGGAATTCATTTTTCAGTTCCTGTCATCAAACTTTTTATACAATTATTTGTTAATCAGTGACTTCTCTTGAAGCAAGAACTTTATGTGCATTATTCCCTGTGAGAAGTTGCAAAGCAGGCAGCTTTTAATAGGCCACATTGAAGCATTGGATAAAATAAGGAGGTGGTCTTAAACAACCTCTAGGGATTTGCAAGATGGATATAGACCTTGAGCTTGATCTCTAGACCAGTGGAACTTTTTGGCACCTTTTTGCCCAGGTAGAGGTCACTCTAGGCAGCAGCTTAGAAAGAATGGCACTAAGGCTGAAAGAAGGTCAGAGTTCAAAAAACATGACCAATCTAAGAGAGCAAACATAGAGGCTATCAGAGATTTTTATTAAAAAGTGGAGAATTTTTTTAGTGCAAAATCATATTGAGAAATAGTTAAGTAGGAAATGATTCATTCCTCTTCCTTGAAATATTTTAAAATTAATGGCAATAACAAGAATGGAAGGATTTTTAAGAAAATGAGTAATTCCTGCTTGGTTTCTTATTTTGATTTAGCAATGGATAAGCCAATTAGTCTGAATCATATGGCATGTGGAAGGGTAAAGATTTCAGGATTAATACAGAGAGTTGGAACAATCATTGCCAGAATTCCCGTTGCACAGCGAGATCAACACGTCAAAAAGAAGTGCCTGGGAGATGCTGGATGCAGGGAAAGGGACGGCTTTCTCGAGAAGGATCAGAGTTGGTGGCTAAGCATGTTCTAGAGGTCACTAGGAAGGCCTCTTAGCTTTGAAGTTCTTCATGCCTGTTTCTTCCTCCCCTGCTATATTGCGAGTTTCATAATATCAAAGGCCCCATCCTATTCCACCTTCTCATAGGAGGCATTCAGTAGACATTTTTCATTAAATCAAAGATCGATTCCTTCTAAGAGGCTATATCGAGGACCTCTTTAGTAAGAGATAAAGGAGGGTCTAAGACACTTGGGAAAATAGGAAAATGGCCTTAGTAGGACAAGTTCCCTGGATGTCTCAGGGACCTGTGATAGTTTTTGTGCCCCCCACCTTAATCAAGAGAACTAGTTAATCTCTGTTCAATTAGTAGGGTATGAACATAACTGTGAAATTGTGTGCTGGACAGACATAATACAGTATTCATGTGCTGTACTAGAAGCTGGAGACTCAGACTTAAAATATTCAGTTCTCATCAAAAAGCAATCAGTGTAATGATGAACACGGATGAGTAAAATAACAATTAAAGCACAGTGTAAATAGTTCCATGTGTTAGTACCAACATGAATAAATGAACTGTTCTCCAAGATTCCTTATGTTGTCAACTTGGGCACTGTTAGCCAACATAATTAGAACTGGCTCGAAAGAACAGTGTACTTACCCCAACCCTTCCCGCCTTATCATGTTCCAGAGTGCATCATCACTCTGGCCACAGGGAGCATCAGCACTCTTCACTGAGGACAGGCAGAGCACAGGTGGTCAACATAAGTTTAACTAGAGTAGGATTTGCTCGTAAGTCGTAACAGTTAGCAACTCCTGCTCTTTGACCCTCAGTTGTGTGCTAGGCACTGCGCTAAGCTGCTGACCCTCATTCACCCATCATTGCAAAGCTGTGCAAATCATAGGAACTCCCTGGTCAACATGGCCTTCTTTTTTCTCGTATTTTCTTTCTTTTATCCATTTTTAATGAAATAAAGATTAGAGCCTATTTCATGTGTATAGTCAGGAGACATTTGTGAGGCACCGTTTATGAACCAAACACTGTAAATCAGACATACCCAGCCTTGCCCTTAAGAAGTTCCCATCCTGGGGATAGATAGGCAAGGATGTTACAAGGTGTGCGGGCTACAACAGAGTTGTATGCATGGCAGTGGGAGAGGACAGAGGGGGTACAGCTTTCTCATGGAGGAGTTCTTGATTCTATGAGACGGTTCCTCAAGTCTAAAGTAAGGGGAGCGTTGTGTTGCACCTATGAAACTGTTTCTGTTTGGTAGGTTGAACACGGCTGAACATTGGCTATTTTGTACGATTCAACCCGAAGAGTTTCATGACAGTCCACCAGTCTTATGATGCTCTGAAATTTGTACAAATGCTGTGCCTGTGTCACAAAATATGTGTCTGACCATTTTGTAATAGATTACTGTACATCTAGTATTACAGGGAAGAAAAAAACAGATTTTTTTCACGTGTTTGGAACTCTCTTTTCAATTCCAGATATTAATGAATGTGAGCAGCCTGGGCTCTGTGGTCCTCATGGAGAGTGTCTAAACACAGATGGTTCTTTTCACTGTGTCTGCGAACAGGGTTTCACAATCTCTGTAAGTGGCCGTACATGTGAAGGTAAGATAAACCATGAGAGATCCTATTGTTACTGCGCGATAAAGCGGCGAGGACGTTGCTTTCTATAAAACAGGCAAAGGCCCCAAGACACTAAGAGATAGTCACAGTTGGAGACCTCGAAGCATGTGTACATCAAGGTGACTCCTACTGGAAATCATAGCTCATGGTTCCTGAGATTTACAAATAGGATACCTTGAGAGTAAGATGTTGAAAGTACTCACAGATGCTTTCACTACTGGTACTGAATTAATGAGCCAGCAGGCGCAGGAGGTGATGATTTAGGTGCACGTGGGAGACCCACAGGAAACCCGTGGCAACCTCCCGGGTGTAAGTGGAGCCTTGCCTGTTTTGATTATGCTTCATATAGATCATCTCCATCATTCTGTTTATAAAAATAATGTCTTGCTTGATTTCCCTGCACCCTTGTCAGCAGAGATTTTCCAGAGTTATTCCCCTCATATCCTTAGTTATAAGCCAGTGTATTTTCCTACCTGTCAGTATTCATTATCCCCTAAAGGCTAATTACGTTAAGATAACACTGTTGGCTTCCCGTCTGCAACCTCTGTGCGTTTGCAGGGATACGGCACTGGTTAGATTCATAAAGTTCGTGTTCTTGATGATGTTACACTTTGATAAATTGAGGAATAATACATCTGAATCTTTTAAAAAGTACACTGAGAAGATTCCCATAAGCATAATTTCAGTTCACCTCTTTGATAACCTAGGGTATGAAAACCCAGCTGTGTTTCAAAGAAGTAGGTTGTGAAGTTTCCATTCGGGGGCTATGAAAGAACCCGCATTCTTCGCTCTAAGAAAGAGTGCGGCAGGAAGTCTCTGCTCTCCTTGCTCATACCACAGTGGAACCAGGCCGAGGAACAGAGACCCGGTTCATCTGAAACTAATTATCATATTGGGAGGAATAAACTGATCTTATAAAAAGTAAGACATTGTTGAAATTGCTCTCCTGCTGAGCAGACAAAAAACACTGATGCCAGATCTGGCGTCCAGTTAAAGAGAGATAGTGCAGGGTGCGGTTTGAGTAAGCCGGTTTTGAGGGCTTTGGAAGCGATCAGAAGTTGGGAAATGGAGCAAAAACACCATAAAAAGGTGGCCATGAGAGATTTACAAGGACGCCATGTCTCTGTGGTTCGAGTAGGTTAGTTTTATAGGTCCAGGACCAGGGCTCGTGAGAGAGACAGTGCGTGGACGTGTACATTCTTCTGGAGAGATCACAGCATCCGAATCACTGAGGAAGCCTAATGGCAGAATGCATGTTGCCCCCCCCCCCCCCATTCTGGAAAGATACAGGTTTGCTTTTTGAGTTAGCACTACGTCACAGCTGCCCAGGTGTCCCTTCACTGCAAAATAGTTCACGTTCCAACTGCCAGTAGTTGTGCCATGAAACAACTGTGTTCAAATACCTCACGTGCTCACTTGCCGAGACTGTCGTTCCAGGAGAATATACGAATATAAGTATATTCATATTTATTTTTTCTTTTGGACTTAGTAATTTTTCTGTAATTCTGTGTCCTTTTTCATACCAATTTCTGCAACCCGAGAGTTCTATATTCACTCTAATGTAGTTGCAGTTCTAATTTTGTTGGGCATTTACTTGTCAGAGACTTGAACTTAAAAAGGAGTTTTTAGAAAATATCCAGTGCTTTGTAAATTACTGTGCCTTAGTATACATTCTCTGACACTTGGTACATTTTTTTTTTTACTCCAGAACCTGGACAATTTTACAAGTGATAGATAGGTAATTTAGAATATTGTGTGACTATATGGCAGTATAATTACAAATCACCTAATTATTAGGCATCTTATTCTCTTTCTAGAATAAGCTCTGCAAAGCTTTCATTTATTTTGGGCTTAATCCAATATATTAAACCGGCCTGAATTTCCTTTTCCTGGACTGAAACCTGTGGCAGTAGCAGTATGTGCTGACTCCGCCCTTGCTGGGGTGTAGGATGAGGCCAGTCCATGTGATCGGGAGTTACCCGTGGAGCACAGGTACAGAGGACAGCAGGACAGCAGGTCCTTGAGTAACGTTGTTTTGTTATAACTTTGATGAGATGCCATAGGAAGTTACCTCCTGTTCACTATGTCGATCAGCCTGTAGTAAATTGGTTTTGTTATATACTGTTTCACTCTGCATTGCGGAACATATTGATGACATCAAGTGAAGACTTACTATACTTGAGTTGACATTGAGAAAGTGTCTAGCACTCTTATTTGTGCTGGTTCACCCACATCTGAACTTCTGGCAAAGCAACTGAAGCCACATTGAAGCTAGGGCTGGCGCACCCAGCTCTAAGCAGGACTAAATGAATCCCACCCATGAGGAAGCAGACTCTGTGGACATGAACCATCTCAAGTACCAAGTAGCACGGGAGGTTGTACAGGAGTAAAAACAGCACTGCCGGCTCCTTCCTCTCCCTGCTGTTCGTGGCGCTCGGGGAACACCTCAAGGGAGAGGGAGGAGAAGCACCTTGCTTCTCCCACACGCTGTAAAGAACAATGGCGTTATCTGACGTTCAGCTGGAGTGCAGTGGCAGCTATTTTCTCACTTACTCTTTCACTCAGCAAATATATATGGCGGGCTTGTTCTGTGCCCCCACTGTTACTGTGCAGAGGGCAAAACACGCACAGTTCTGTCCACATGGAACCTACATTGCAGGAGGGGAGTTGGGGATAAATAAGTAAACAGAACATAGAGAAACTGATGTATTTATATTTAAATAGTATAACATAGTTATACTTTATGGATATAAATAAGCACCATAAATAATATAATGCACAGATTTTTTTTCTCAAGTCCCACACGTGAATGTCACAAAAGTGCAGAGAAATGGGACCCTCTGATCAACTGCCTCCTCATTGGTGTGCCCTTTCCTTTCTCCTCGTAACCATGGCTCCCTGGCTCCTGCCGCCTTCTCTGTGTCCTCCAGCCGGAGCTTTTATCTTCTGTAGAAAAGCAAAGAAAAACTTTTTACTTCTCTTGCTCAGCTCACTGTTTTACACCCCAATTTATCTCACCCATTTGCTTTGTAAAAAATCACAATTCTTTTGCTCTTCTAGTTTATCTCATTTTTTATTGTGGCAGTTTAATTCAAGTGAAAAGTATTTATTATCCCATGTAAGGTGACTCAGGGTTCAGTTTCTTCATCACTGGCAGAATGTGTGTGAGTGGAGGAGACAAAGGAAACTCGTGACAGATTCCTAAGTGTCACCACGTCAGTCCCCTGACCCCACAGAGTGATGCCTCCTGGTGTCTGACTTTGCATCACTCCATTCACGCGCCTCTTTGCGAGCTGCTCTCAGCCAGAGCTCTCCCAGGTGGGCATCCCAGGTCGAGTGAGAGCTTGTATGACAGATAGTGGAACTGGGGGCCTCTCCAGGTCCCAGCGTGCTTTCCAGCCTGTTCACAATAGAATGACCACGAGGTCTAGCAGGGACCTTGAAAAAGCCCAACAAGGCAGAGCAAGAGTGGCTTACAGAGCCTGGTGGTCCTGGCTACTTAGGCCACCAAATGATGACAAAATCACTCCCTAAAGCCCTGTCTTTTAGAGAGCATCTTCATTCATTCATTCATTCATTCATTCATTCATTTGACATATAATCATTAAGTGTTATACTATGTGCCAGTCACTATTCTAGGCATTGGAGCTATCAGTGAACCAAAAAGCCCTACTTTCTTGGAAGCAATGTACTAGTAAGTCAACTGTATAATATGCTATAAAGTGATAAACCCTATGGGGGGAAAAAAAGTGGAGCAGAGTAAGGGCCCCCGAGGGCTGGGGTAAGGAATGGGAAGCTGGTGTGATACTAACAGCAGGGGTCAGAATTGGCCACTCTGCTTCACTAATGCAGGTTTATGAGAGAAATATTGAAGTTTTTGTCTGAGAAACAAACGGAGCCTTTTTCAAACTGGCCGTCCACTGCCTAAGTGGTAACAGCCTGTCAGTAAACACAAAGAGGGCATGCGAGTGTCTGCTCAGGGCTTTCTTCCTGTTGCCAATAGGAAGTCTGTTGTCCAGACAGAATAAGAAGCGCAAACCCTAAGGTCAGCTGTGGACCCCGGGTGGTAATGATGTGTGAGTGCTGGTTCATCATTTGTAACAAATGTACAGCTGTGCTTTCCAATGTCCATAGTGGGGGAGGCTGGGGAGGGGGCAGGGCTTGGGGGAGCCAGGGGAATATGAGAATTTTCTGTCAAATTTCACTGTCAACCAAAAACTGCTCTTAAAAATAGTCTGTTTTCTTTTTTTTTTTTTAAGAATCAGACATTTCTGGTCTACGGGACCATACCACCCTGAACATGCCCAATCTCATCTATAAAAATCAGACATTTCTGGAATTACCTATTTTTCATCAGAAGAGAAAAATCGTAACCTTTAATTTTATTTCTGTATTCTGTTCCTTTATTTTCCTCCCCTGAATATTGTTTACTTCTCAGTTTTCAAAATAATGTCCCAGACAGACTGCACGATCAGAAGCATCTGCTCCCACTTTCAAAACTATTCTAATAATTGATTCAAAAACTGAGAACTGAGGATTGGAAGGGGACTGACTACTAATGTCCCCCCTTGGAATCCCAAAGTACTCCAAAAATCAAGTCCTGTTGTTACACAGATAAGAGCACTAAGCTCATAACCTTTTCAGATATCTACTACAAACCACTTGTTCATTCATTCACTTAAAAGTATGGAAAGTATACCAAACGCACGTGGTTAGGGCGGCTAGCTTCTTGACGTTCACTGGGAACAGTGGTCTTACCGGACAGACTCAGAGAAGCTGGGTTCCAACTCTCAGGCCAGTTTTGTGTTCACTGGAAACCAGAAAACACGGTAAAGGCAACCTTTACCAAATCAAAGAAACAAAAACAAATCGGGAGCAAGCGTGGTTTTGTTTTCAGATGTTTCAGCACCTTTTCTACTGTGTTGAGAGCCTAGGACTACTGTTGCCTGCGCTCCGAGGCAGCCGGCGGCCTTGTGTCCCTGAGATGGGGCTCTGTATTTGTCGCCAAAGAGAAAGTATTCCTGAACGTGCTTTAGCCAAGCAGGACGCTGAAGTACCCTGAGACAGCACCGTATTGCATCTGGCCGCTGGGACCACGGAGTTTTACAGTGTTTGGTAGTTTGGAGGTCAGAAACGGAAAACTCGAGCAGGAGAATACAGCCCAAGTGTTTATGACTTTTGTGAAGAAAGGGAATTTAGCTTAACAACAGGATTCTTTTGCTCCCATGTGTGAAAAGAAAAAGGGTCATGCACCATTCCAGGTAGGAGAGGGAAGTGGCTCCCCACCATAAAGGCTACCGTTCCTTAGCCTCATTCCTCCTGTGAATGCGCATCTGCAGCACTGGGAGTGAAGATGGATGTTTAAATCATCAGGGAGCGAGCTGAGGAAATTTCGCTGGAATACGCTGCTTTTGGACCTGGAATACATATTTTCCATGCATTGCATGATTGTCTTCCGTATAGCAACATTTGTATAAAGAAATTCTTACTAGTAGCAAAAAAAAAAAAAAAAAACAAGAAAAACTCAAGAGCTCTTCCTAAGCCTTTTATCACTGCTGACCTTTAAAAACCCCAGAGCTATGGAAAATCATCTGTTCATAGAAAGAGAAGTAAACACGTTCCTTGGAGCCAGAAAGTAGATGTGACACTTCCAGAGAGTGAAGTCTGTGAATGAGCAAGCCACCTCTCACACTTTCCACTGCCACCCAGCTCAGGTCCGGGGCAGCCGGCTTCCTGCATCTATTTCGGTGAATGTTTGGATGTCGTCAACAACACAAGCACTTGACAGGTCATGGAAGGTTGTTGTGAGTAGTAATTTTATATTCAGACCAAAATTGCGGTGCTTGATATGTGAATTCCAGAATTTGTTACTTGTTGAGCATCTAACTGATAGAATATTTTGTGGTTGTCTTGGACTCTCCATGAGTAGATGCAGATACTTCCTGTATCTGATTTCACGATTGTATTAAAACGAGAGCAGTTATAATACCCAGCAGGCCCTGAGTTCTTGTTATGAACCAGGCACTATGCTAGCTGCATTGTACCCGTTTTCTCCTCAATCTTTGCTGCAGACCTATAGGTAGGTGAAGTATTTATCGGTATGCTTTAGTTGCAATGGACAGCTTAAAATAAGGAAGTTTATTGTACTAATAATTGCACCAGTTGTCACCTCACATCTGCTGTAGGTCCTTATTCACATGTCACTTTCTCAGGGAACCCTGAGCACCCTTTCTCACATTTACTTGAATTCCCTAGTTCTATGTCTTTTCCTTCTGTATTGTTTATTGTCGGACCCCCCCACCCCCACCCTCCGCTAGTCTCCAAGGCTGAGAGAGGAATTGTAACCTGTTTTGTTCACAACTGTGTGCCATTGAGAGTAATTAGGACAGAATAAGTATTTGGTGAATGAATGAAGGGATGAAGAGATGGTTTGTAGTAACTCATCCTGGACTCTCAGGAATCACAGAAGATGATTACTCCAAATTGAGTGTGCTGAGCACTTTTGGGAAGCCTTTCCTATTTTTGGAAGACTGACTTCTCTAAGGCACACCCTGCATAATTACTGGCTTCAGCAGTGTTCAAGAAATTAGGCTGTGGCGTCTCAGTACGTGGGCTTGAACTCTTACTTCAGCTCTTCTATGCTGTGAGAACTTGGGTAAATGACTAAATCTTCTGCCTCAGTTCCCTCTGTGCATATTGAGGGTAATAAGAATACCTACATGGAGTTGTAGTGAGAATTAAATATTCCAATGTGTGTTGGCATGTATGAATGGAGCTTGGCTCGTAAAATGTGCTCAGTGACTATGAATTGCTGTTAGAGTTTTAGCACTTCTCAATACTGGTACCATTGTTACTGCCAGTTGTTCCTTTAATACTGGGGCACTTAAAAGGAGGGAGCCTTTAACATCTCTCTGTTTTTATTTGATCAGTGCTTACAAAATACACAACACACTGTCAGATAAAAGAAGCGTTTGTGAATCAAATTGTCTGCTAGTTCTAAATCCAGGTCTGGATATAAATGAATTACTGCATTTTATCTCATTTTAAGCCCAACATTTATTTAAAGTCATATAGAATATAACGCAGTAACTCATTTATATGTGATTTACTTCAACTCTTACCCTTTGTTGCCCCCAAAAGTTTCATGTGGCTCTCTGTCCCCACTCACCCCCTAAGGATTTCAAGTTTTAAAATGTCTTATGTGTCAATTGCCAATAAACTGATGGCTAATGCTGATGCTTGTTTGCATTTATGCATTGGAGTTATTTCTAGAGGTACACTGTCTGTTTCCTGTGGTTTCAAAACGGATCTTTCTTGGCCTCTTATTTGAATATGGAAAAAGAAAAACTAGAATGGTGAAAAAAGTGGGAATTTTTTGGCTGATTTTATATTGCCTCTGGGGCCTCCTGTCAAAAAGATGAATCTGGGTCTGATGTGTTTGGCCTGTGCTTGGGGCCTGCTCCCCGTGCTCACTGGCTGCGCCGCCAGGAGTGGGAAAGGCTGTGCATAAGGAAAGGGAGAGTGCCCGGCCTCACTCTGAAGTGAGCCTGAAACGTTTATTTTTAAGCAAATCTCAGGTGTTAAAATACCAAACTGTTAAATTAATGCACACATAATCCAAGTAGCTATAAATAAATGTGAGACAAAATGGTACTGCATTTTAAAAACATATAGTGTAAACACACAAGTGTATATTTCACACGTACTCTCTTTTGCAAGTGTTAAATATGATAGGAGAAATATGCAGTGAAGTTTAGGATATTTTCCACAAGTATCTAAAGACCTTTTTTCTGAATAGCATACAATGTATATATAATGGAGAATTTATTCAAATATTCTACTTTTTATGACTGTCCATTGTATAATAGTAAATTATGATTTTTTTAATTTCAAGAGGAGAAATTTTTTTAAAGCTTTCTTCTCATTTAAATTTTTAGAAATGTGCCTTTTCTGTAGCAAATTCAAGTCCTTCTCATTCACTTTTCCAGTTTTTATATAATATTCTGTTCATCCCTACTGGGAAGAAATAGGAAGAAAATGGCTTTTTAAATTCAGAAATGCACTTTGGTTCCCTTTTTCTCGAAAAAAGCACAGATGACTTCATGTATTTACAGGTTTTGCTTTTGTGAAAAGCAAAAGTATTTTGCTTCTTCTTTAAAAAAAATATACTACTTTTCAACTTAATCCAGAAAGTTTCCGTTAGAGGTCACGGATATTCAGTTTTCGCTTTTACCCTGCAACGTCGAGGCTTGTCACTGAACAAACATCTGCCACATGCCGTGGCTTCCTCATGCCACCCCGTGTCCCTGTCCTGTGAGGGGAAGACTGTGCCCAGTGCGGACGGCAGGCTTCCCAACCAGCTTAAGGACACGAACGCCCTTTGCAGACCCCGAGATCCCTGAGCCCGTTCACTGAGGAAAACTGAGACAGCACTTTCCCCGTTTTCTTCGTCTTTCACTGCATGAGCTTGTTAATGCAGTTTAAAACGTAAAAGCCAAAATACTCTTCTTGGGTTGTTTTTTTTTAAGCAGCTAATTTAAAATGCTTTTATTTATAAGGATTTTCATCCTTGACCTGATTTTGGATGCTAAAGAGAAAATCTTCATCTGGACGCTTATCCCCCTTCCTTGTCTTCAAAAGCTGAGTGGAAATGAGAACTAAAGACATAGTTTAAATACTTGAAGAATCCTTAGGACTTTTTGGAGTGTTCAAAAAAGTTTACAAAATTTAGAGACTCAGCTTTATGTTTTATCCTCACGTGAAAGAACATGTACTTGCTGTGCTTAGTTATGAGCACAACTCGCTGGATGTTTGGAATCTCTGATCCCCCTGAAATTGATTTTTGCAAATGGTGTGAAATAGAAGTCGAGATTGACTTTTTCCTAAGTGGATGTCCAAGTGGGTCATCACCATTTGTTGAGGAGGTCACCTTTCTCCCGCTGATCTGCAGTGACAACTTTGTCATGGAACCATGTCATCAAATATGCAGTGGACGCCTCACCTCCAGGGCAGTCAGAAATCTGTGTCTAACTTTTAACTCTCCCAAAACTTAACTCTTAATGGTCTCTGGTTGACCTGAAGCCTTACCAATAGCATAAGCAATTGATTAATATGTATTTTGTGTTATATGTATTATATGCTGCATTTTTACAATAAAGTAAGCTCAAAAAAAGAAAATATCATTAAGAATATCATAAGGAAGAGGAAATACATTTATAATATTTCCTGGAAAAAAAATCTGTGTGTAAGTGGACCCACACTGTTCAAAACCCTGTGGTTCAAGGATCAACTGTGTATGGGCCTGTCTCTTTCTCCTTCACTCCACCCCTAAGCTCATCCATTCCTGCACCAATAGCATCTTGTCTTAATAGTAGTAGCTTTATAAGGATTTTTATTATATAGTGCTTTAGATTCTAAATTGTCCAATTTTGTTTTTAATTGAGATTGCCAGGGCTATTCTTGATCCTTTGCATTCCTATGTAAGTTTTATAAGCTTATCAATGTTCACAAAAAATTCTGCTGGGATTTTGATTAGAATCACATTTAATCAATTGTTCGATTTTAGGAGATTTGATATTTTAAAATATTGAGTCTTTCAATTTATATTCCTCTAGTTATTTAGGTTTTCTTCCATTTGTTTTGATGTTTTGTTGCAGGTTTTTTTGTGTGAAGTCTTACATGACATAATTTAGACTTATTCCTATGTTTTCAATATTTGTATGTTGCTATGAATGGTATTTAACATTTTTTTACCCTTATAATTATTTGTTACTGCTGTGTGGATCTGCAGTTTCCTTTGTTGTACATTAACCTTGAATCCATGTCCTTACTGAATTCACTTGCTATTTATACTAGTTTATCTGCAGATTCTTGTGGATTTTGCACATTTATAATTATGTTGTCTGTAAATAATGTAGTGCAAGTTTTATTTTCTTTCAGTAATTATACCCTTATCTCGTCACCCTCTCTAAGACCTCCACCACAGTGCTGAGTAGCAATGGTGACAGCAGAGTGTCCTGCCTTTCATTCTGCTTTGTCTCTTGTTCATGCAGCTATAAGCAGATCTTCCGGTTGGACTTTGCATGGGTTGTCCTTTCCTGCCTTTCCGTGTTCTTGTATTGAAAGGTCTTTTTTGTGAGTGTGAGCAGGATACTATTAATTCTTTTCTAATCCAGATAGACAGTCTTTGTCTCTTACTTAGAAAATTTAGTTCACATACATTAACGTAATTACTGGTATTTGGTTCAAGTCTGTGCTTTAAGTTTTGTTTTCCACTTGTCTTATCTCTTCATTTTTTTCCTTTCCTTTTTTCGGCAGGGGGGTGCCTTCTTATGGAATATTTTTTATTACGTAATCTGCCCCTGTTTATATATATATGTTTTGAAAGAATGTTTCCCTATGATTTTTAGCTAAAAAGGGTATGAATAGGAAATCAAACACACCAAAAGTTAAGATAAATTTGGGATCTGAGACGCACGGGCCCAGGATCTCACATGATTGACAGTGAAACTGTGTGCGGTACTTACCTGAGTGCAGTAGGAAAGTCCATGTTCAGACAGAAAACATGTGTAACTGGAAACTTAGCATTGTGCACTGAGGGAGGGATTAAATCCAAAGCATTTTTATTTTTAACTCAACAGAATCTCTGCATTTCATGTTCAAAAGATTGTACTTTTGGGCAGTATGTCCAGAGTTTTTTGAAACTAAACAAATATAGCTTTGTATCCACCAAACCGCCCCCCCCCCCCAATATACCTTGGCTACATTAAAAAGTATATATTTTTTGTCTTGGGGGTTTTGACTCTTTGTTTGCTTGTTTTCAGTTGAAATTGCCAATGTTGAGAATTGCTATGTTTTCCTAACTTAAAATATGTATATACTATTAAAAATAATAATTAGTAGTATTTTCTTTTTTAAATATATTTTATTTATTATGGTATTACACTTGTCCGATTTTTACCCCCTTTTTCCCCTCCACCCTGCACCCCCACTCCCACCCACATTGCCCCCATCCTTGGTTCATGTCCATGGGTCGTATATATAAGTTCTTTGGCTTCTCCATTTCCTATACTATTCTTAACCTCCCCCTGTCTATATTGTGCTTACCATTTATGCTTCTTATTCCCGGTACCTTTTCCTCCATTCTCCCCCTGCCCCTCCCCACTGATAACCTTCCATGTGATCTCCATTTTGTGATTCTGTCCTGTTCTAGTTGTTTGCTTCATTAGTTTTTGTTTTTGTATTTTTAGGTTTGGTTGTTGGTAGTTGTGAGTTTGTTATCATTTTATTGTTCATTTTTTCACATAATTTTTATCATTTCAAGCAAAGTAAGTGTTTTTTAAAGATCAAGAGCATGATTTGGATGCATTTGAGTATAGTGGTCTATGAAATACTCATGTAGGTTGCATCAGGCAGGCAGTTTGACCAAGTTAAACCTAGTGCTTAGACAGAAGAGTAGGCTGGAGATGCAACTGGGGGTGGTCAGCTGTGGATGGCATTTGGAGCTTTTAGAACAAATGAGGCACTAAGAGACATCATATAATGAGAAGAAAAGAGGACCTAGAACTAATTAACTTCAATATCTAGGGGTCAAGTAAAAGAGAAAGATTGTGTGGGAGTGGCCAAAGGATTAAGAGGAAACCCAGGAGTATGTAGGCCCTTGGAACCCAGGGGCAAAGGGACCAGCTAGAAACACAAGGATTCTATACCATTATCTATGGAGAAAAACTGCAGAGGCTTAAGGGGAGAATTATTTGGGTTTTTTTAAAAGATTTTATTTATTTATTTTTAGAGAGGGAAGGGAGGGAGAAAGAGAGAGGGAAACATCAATGTGCAGTTGCTGGGGGCCATGGCCTACAACCCAGGCATGTGCCCTGACTGGGAATTGAACCGGTGATGCTTTGGTTCGCAGCCTGTGCTCAATCCACTGAGCTATGCCAGCCAGGGCTGGGAGAATTATTTGGTAGGACTATTTCAAATGGCAAATCATTCTCTCATTATGGAGGATGGGTTTGGAGTAGCAATGGGTGGCTGGAAGCACAATCGCCAGATGAAAGGCCACAGTAGGATTCCTGGTGAGAGATGGTGAGGCCCTGAATTAGGATGGAGAGGAGGGGAGAGGTCGGAGGCAGTACCAAGGATGGGATCAGAAGAGGGTGATGACTGGGTGTGGGGAGGTGATAGAGTATGTCTCATATTCTGGGGTCAGATGACTAGGGTGATGGTTGTGGTTTTAGGGTGGTTTTTATTAGGGTTTTGTGAATAGTGAATATTCATCATCCACATGATGCTAATTAAATCAGAGCAGAGTTTCGGTTTAGTTTCTCTAGAACTTCTAGCTGTTTCCAGAAACTAAATGGGAGGCTTCTCTAGGGGGTTGTTCCAGAATAATTTAAGAAAATCTTTTTAAAAGTCGTGAATTTCAAGGCTGGGTTGTTGTTTTTCTTAAGGACCTCTCATTGGCCAGCCTTACTTTCTAGAATTTATGTGCTAGGAAGTTAGCCTTGAAATAACTTTCTTACCTTTGTTATTTCTTGTTGCTTATCTTAGGTTGCCAGCTTTCCCAACATACCTGTGACCCTTGCGGTCCCCTGGGTTTTCTCACCTTCTCGGTCAGGCAAGAGCCTGGCTGTCAAACTCTGCACAAGGGCATCATCTCCATTTCCCAGAATGAAGTTATTTTCCATAACACATAAGGCCCATATTCTTCAGCCTTGTCAGCGTTGCCAGACCTCAGGGAACTGTTTCTAAAGGCTCTTTCCATATCCTATTGTATTGTGTGGACCATCTCCAAATCCAGTTTTTAATTTCCTATTGGCTGCGTTTTATTATTTTTTTTTTTTCCTTTAGGCCGTGCGCTCATCTTCCGTTTAATCCTGGCTTCCCTCCTCTGCTGGGAGAGAGACCTTAATCTCTTCTGGGCCAGCAGCCATGCCATTTAAAAATTCCTTCGGGCCATGATTCAGCTGGGTTAACACTGCTCAGTCCTGCTTCTTGGCCCGGGGCACTGTCTGCTGGTCTGCTTCTGCTCTTTTCGGGAGGGGGTGTGAGGGCCGCGTTTCTCCTGAGGCAGGAACCCCTGCATCCCTTCCAGTGTAAGCCCCTTTTCCTTTGGCTCTATTTTCCTAAGGTTCTGGCACCAAATATTTAACCAATTCCAGTGGGTCAGGAGGCCCTGGGCTGAAATAATGGATCATTTCCTTTTCACGAGAGATCCAGAGAACACCAGTGCTAGACATGCGGTCCAGGGCCTCCTGTGGCTTCTCCGGCCTTACTGCCCGATGGGCCTTTCTGCCAGGGGGCCTCGTAGAGAAACTTCATTCTCAGGACTACACACCTCAGGTATTTACATTTCAGACACAGTGACGATTGATGACAAGGCCTTGTTTAAATGACAGGATGAGGGTACTTGATTTAAACTGCAAGTCAAGTAGCAATAAGTCAAGGATCATGCTCTCTCGCTTCCACCTGTTCATGCTTGTTGGTCCCCCACTCTGGCTGGTTTGTTCACCCTCTCAGCCTGACCCGTAATAGCCATCGCCATGGTGGGAGGCAGGCGGATGTGGTGGATGGAGCCACAGAGGCAGATTCCAAAGAGGGTTCCTTACCCAGGCTCTGTCCCTTTGCCAGCTCTGCCACAGCAGGTTGCATAACCTCGGGGCTAGTTCCTTCCCCTCTCTAGGCCTGTTTTCTGGGTCTTGAAATGAAGGGTTTCAAACCAAATAATCTTCAAAGTCTCGTCAAGTTGATATGGACCATATCATTCATCTAGAAATCTTTGGATGACAGTAAGGCTTTTTCTTCCAACATGCGCAAGAACGGTGAAGGTTTTTCTGTGAATGATCCATTACTAACAGTGGGCCTCTGTTCCATCACCCCCCTCTCTAAAGTGCCCCGGGAACACACAGAGGGCTCGTCAGTGAGCTGCTTCCTCCAACAGGTCGATATGTCTTGCTCAGAATAAAGAAAAAAATCAACAAAGATAGGACATGTGAAGAAAGTATGAGAAAGAAGCACTTCTTTTCTTAAAACAAACTGAAGAGTATATTTGAGAGAAGGAAAAGTAAATTATTTAACTGAAAAAAAAGTACACAAACATGCCATTTTCCCCATGCACATACTTTTCTGTATAATACAGAAAACCTAATGGAATTACTGAGGTGTTGTCATGAATTTCATTGTTGATGTCACAGTTGTGATTTTTTCGTGAGTAACTAAGGTTTACCCGACCCCAGAGCCTTTTACACAGGCATGCCTCCTGTTCCTGCTTTCACTTTTCTTCGTAGTTCACCTTCCTGAAGCAAGAGGGTGGTAGCGAGTCTCTGGCCTTCAATCTTTCAGAATTGACGGTGTAGGTTTGGAGGTCTGCTTTCTGGAGAGAACCGCTGATAACGCTTAGTAAGTTTTAGTAAAAACGAGTTATATTTAGTAAAATATTGATAGCCAAAAATTGCATGAGAAATCAACAATTCTTGCAGCAATATACCTACCTGATTCGCTTGGGGTGCTGACCAAGCAAGAGCCGTGCACGGGTGACGACGCCAGGGAGGGTTCTCACAGGTGCCGCGGCAGCGTTTGAAATTTAGTTTCATCTTCAAAACCCAACTTCAGCATAAAACAGGATGGGTCTCACTTGTCCCTTTATGAAGCTTGCATCTTGACAGGGCTTTTATTATTATATAATCATAATTTTTTTTAACATTTGCTTTTATTTTGATAGAGTTCATCTTAATTGTAGCAGTTCTGTAAGTTGCTTTACATACAGAATGAACAAGGGAAAAATATCTCAGAGAGCTCACCTGAAAAAAAAATCTAACAGAATAATGGTTTTTCTAAAATACAGACCATTAGTCAGAGAAGCGAAACAAACATCTTCTTATTAAAGCTGTTACCTTATCTCATTGTTGAAAGCATGAAACTGCTGAGCATTACAGTCTATCATTTTTATAAAATACTAGTTGTTGAAGAGCCAGTCTCCAGCGGGCATTCCAGGTTGTTTTTTCCTATTTGTTCAAATTAAAAATGTTGCTCATCTAAACTTTCTCTGTCAATCACTGTCACAGTAGGTCTGAGACTGCGAGATGCCCGGTAATTAACAGCCATCTCAGGACTCATTCACCACACGGTCAGTTCCTCAGTCGATGAGCTGGCAGTCATTAACAAGGAAGCTTCGTCTGCTGTAATGGCATAGAATTACCAAAAAGGGAAGCAAGAGACTTTGTGTCAGGGATCTGGTCTGAAAAGCCACCAGATTTCTTCTAGCACTTCTTCTTTGCTATTCACTGTCCCTTTTAGTAGAGAAATAAGGTGCTGGGGAGGCTCAGCCAGAGAGCCCCCACCCCCAAAACAACGGATAAGCACAGTAATGGCACAAAATGCTCTGGGAGCAGAGAGGAGGGGCCCTGAAATCTGCTCTTGGAGTAGCTACAGAGGGTGCCACGTAGGAAGGACCCCTTGGATCGTCTCCTGCAAAGCCAGGAGTTTCCGAACAAAGCAGGTGGAGGGAGATTTGTAGTGGAGGAAGGGGTGTGCACCAAGTCACGGAGAAATGACCTAAAAAACATGGTGTTTTCAAAGAACTCTGATACGCTGGTGGGGATGAGTATTTACCTGGAAGGAGGTTGGCTGGGCGCGGTGGCCAGACCTGCGGCCAGAAGCCAGACGACGAAAGGCGCTCTGTGCTCTGCTAAGGAGAGCGCTTGGAATCCTCTAGCCCAGAAGGATACTGAACATTCTGAGCAAGGGAGAGTACTGACAGGGCTGCAGTTTGGTGGAGAAAGGATGGGAGAGAGGGCAGCAAGGCTGGAGATAAGGAAGCCAATCAGGAGTACGAGTTTCAGGAATGTTAGATCAATGGGTACGATGGGGGAGGGGTGGGGAGGAGGAGCGAGAGAAGGATGGCTCAGATTTCTGGCCTGGGTGACTGGTTGGAGTCTCTGACGGAGGGATTATAGGCGAGATGGAGGAGATGTGAGGCAGGGAGTGATAATAAGTTCAATTTATTACAAACATGTCCGGTCGGTAGTAGGTAAGTGGTTCTCAAGGACAGAGGCTGACCCTTGAGAAAGACTGGGAAATCAGTCTAAAAGTGGTAATGCAAGCATTTCCGAATCTCTTTCCAGCCCTTAGATCCAGTGGTTCAATGAATAATGTGAGCTCTTGACCAACGTCCGTTCGGGGAGACTAAAATTAGCAGCGGTCTGTGTGAAGTGATTCGATGACACGGTGTGGTTACTCCTCTCGTGGTTGGGATCAGCAGATAAGTTGTAATCCCAGCCTTACGCTGACAGTGCACATCCATCAGGACAGATTTCTGGAGCGTCTTCTTTGTGTTCAGTGCTGCAAGGGAGATTTCATTTTTTTTTTAGATGTAAAATAATATCATGGGGCTTTCCATTCAGGTTGGGGAGGTCAGCTGTAGAGGCAAAAGGGGAAAAAAAGGAAGAATAAGAGGTGAGAGATTTCTCACTAAGTTCAGGAAATGCGGTTTAGGAGGTTTCACACTTGCTAAGTTTGACGTCACAACAGATCCAATGGTGTGTGGCACAGAACACAAAGGATCCTGGCTGGAGAGGAAGACTTGGGATTCATTCCGAGGACCGTGGTAGTTGCAGTTGGGAGAGTGTGGACAGGGTGGAGAGGGGAGCTCTGAGGATGTCGCTGCTCCCAGAGTGTGCCTGAGTCCCCTTCCTTCAGGTGGTAAAAGGTGAGGGCCAAGTAGTGGTTATAGGTAGAATGAGATAAGGGTCTGTCTCTGGTTATGAAAAGAGAGATTTCTAGGAGGGGGTGTTGACCAGACTTAGAGGTCAAGGGTGATAGTGACTAATTGGCAAATGAGCTGGGGATTTAATGATGGGTCAGTCACCGGTGGCTTTTCTCAGAGGGGTTTTGAGAGGGGGAGAGTCAGGAAGGAGTACGAGGAGTAATAGTAATAGTTGACATGCATTGGATGCTTCCTCCGTTACATGCCAGGCAGTGTTCTTAAAATAACATTTTATGCATGTTATTTTGTTTAATCATCACAGTAACTCTAGAAATACACTAGTATTATTAGTTACTAATATTAGTATTGCTGCAATTATTTCCTTATACTGATAAGATACATTGGGAAATAAAGGCAGTGAGTATAGACAGTTGTTTTGAGACATTTTGTAGTGACAGAAAGAATGGAAAAGCACAGTAGGTGACATCATGGTCAAGTGACAGCTGCTCCAAGAACTTCTTTAACATTTTTGAAGGCAGTGAGGAAGGAGCTGGGGATGGAGTGGGGAGAAGGGGGCATAGTTGAAGATGCTAGCAGGGCAGGCTTGAGGGAGAACAGACTGGTGGGCTTGGGAGAAAGGGCCCAGCCTTGGAAGTTTTCTTCTTCGGGTTGAGAAAACTAAGAAAGCTTAGATGCAGGCACTCACATTTTGCAACTGCAAAAGGGAGACAGTCTCTGGACTGTCTGTTGTCTGTGTTGGAACATGAGGAAGGGAAGTGAGGCACTTGCCAAAAATCGTTGAATATATCTTCTTTTACAAAATTTCTTGGACTCGGCTTTAAAAATTTTCAAATGAGAAAAGCTTGACTTTATTAACATGAACTCTCCAAAACTAAATTCTGTCAAGTGCAATTTGACTTGTCATTTTCTTTATCATTTGTAATTCTTGTCTCATTATTTGAACCCAAAAGCACTGTCTTCTTCAGATGTATTTAGATACAGTAATTGCATTTTCTTGTTTTCTCCCAAAACCCATATCTGGGGGCTGGGAAGCCCAGAGTGGGCGGGACAGAGAGCCTGGCCAATGGAAGCGTGCAGAAAACAGAACGGAGATGGGAATGAAAGAACATCAAGGAAAATTAATAACCAAGGGTAAAGAGAACCCTATCTGAAAATGCTTTTGTGACTCTATAAATGAGATCACTTTTATGAGAACATTTTTTATTAATGGTGGGGAAAAGGCCCAGGACCACTGTCTATCATCAGGTTTATAGAGAGCAAAATGAATTTACCAGGTTGGCCGCTGACTAATCAGCTGGAGCAGCATTGACCTTGAAGATCCTGAGTGGCTGTAACTTGGTGACAGGAAATCTTTCCTCGTGAATAACTGGGACTGGCTGGCCAGCTACACAGCTGAACTCATCAGAGTCTCTGTCCCTTCCCACTCCCTCTCCCCTGTCTTTCTCCTCCTTCCTCCCCACGTTCCCTCTCCCTCCTCCTCCTCCTTTCTCCCTCCCTTCTCCTTCCCCTCTTCCTCCTCCCTTCCTTCCCTCTCCCTTCCCACTCTCTCTTCCCCTTTCTTCCTGCCTCTTTCTCCTCTCCTTTCTCCCCCTCCTCTCCCCCTCCTCCCTACCTCCTCCTCGTTCCCTTCCCCTTCATGGGAATTCTGGTTAGACTTGATCGAGGTCATCTTGGAGCTGAGTAACCACTGCCCAAGCAGGCAAGTGCGTCTTGCAGCCCCTAACTCTTCGAATAGAACTGTTAGTATTTACCACAATCATAACATGTGACAATGCCTCCACATAGGAGCTCTGTAGGAATACATGGTAATCTCCCTTGAAATAAAGAGTCAAAAACATAGAGAAAATACTGACCATGGTCATTAACAGTGGTTGTTTCTGTTTGAAACCATTTCCTGAGAAAAAGTAAATGTTTTGTCATACAACCCAGTGTTTTGTCTCTTAAGACATTTTCATCAAAACATTTTATTTCCGTGTAAAATGTTTTTAAAGTTCATCCTGTGTAAACATGGTCATCTCGTACTAATCGGGGTGTGTTGACAGCCTGTTTCTCCATTAATACCTGGTGTTTGTCGGTCTGTGTTTTGTGTCTTTTTTGCAGATATTGATGAGTGTGTAAACAACACTATTTGTGACAGTCACGGGTTTTGTGACAATACGGCCGGCTCCTTCCGCTGCCTGTGTTATCAGGGCTTTCAGGCCCCACAGGATGGGCAAGGGTGTGTGGGTGAGTTTTTAGATTTCTTTTTCCCCAACACATGTCATATCTCGCTCCGCTTGGAAAGGAAATCAAAGTGATCAACCACAGGAGAGAGTGCAAGCACGGTCATTTGGGCAGAATTTCATCACAGTTTGCTTTTGTCACACAATTTGGGGCTATGCACAAATGTCCCGTGGCTCCTGAAATGGTTGGGGACATTCAGAAATATAGAAGTATGTAACTTTGAATGTAAATGAATGTTCAATGACACACCTGTTTAAACCCTTAGCTGAGTGTGCAGAACTCTCCTGTCTCTCCCGCACAGGAGACAGAGTGCAGTGTAGGGGGACAGCTTGTCTGTCTTCTCCCTGCACCACCTCGGGCAGTGCCTTTAAGGAAAGGTGTTAGCAAGACTTCCAGTTTCCAGGAGTGACAGCTGTAAAGCAATGCTTTGGGTCGTGCCACCGTATTTCTTTGCTCTTCCAGGATTGACAGGGCGAAGGTGTCTTGAATTTCGTCAGGTGTCCTGATATATTGTGCAGCGCATGACCATGCAGAAGAAGAGGTGCAGCATCTCATTGTCTGAGCAGCTGTGATTTGTTTCATTCAAATGCATTATGACACACATTTGCAGTTTAGAGCAATTAAGTGGGAAAGAGAAGAATGGCTCTTAAATTTAAAACTTCACCTATAGCAAGGCTTTTTCTTTATTCTTAATTAAGGAACATAACTCTTTGTGGTAAATGGCACTTGCTTGAGGAGGGGCCAGTAACTTTGTAGTTCGGAAATTTGCAGTAAAAGCATTAATTCATTTTTCATTCAGATCAAACTGGGAAAACAAAATCTAGGTGTTTGGAAGTTTAATGATAAAATTAGTTAAAACAGCAACCACTTTTAAGGTAACATTATCATAATTGCTACTTCCAGTGACCGCTTTAGTCTCCTTTGCACTAAAATACAAGCGATGAAAGTTATCTGACATTCATGAAATATTTTGACTAAATAGGTCATGTGATCTGACCCCCCGCTTGCCTTCTCAGCCTCACCCTGTCTTTGCTCACCTTTTGCATTCCAGGGACATACAGCTGCTTGCAGTTGCTTGTGTGACTGTGCAGTGACTTGGCTGTTGTTTGCTCCCTCTGCTGGGAATGTCCTCCCAGCTTCCCCTCCCACAGCCTGGACTCACCCCACTCATTGCTAAAGCCAGAGGCTAGACGTCATCTCCTCCCAGACACTGTTTCTCTTCCTTCTCTCACTCTCAAACTGAGCCGTTACCCTCCTCCTGCTTCCAGAATACCTTGAGCAAATTCTATTGCAGAATTTACACCCTTTTTTTGGAATAACTCAATTATGTGTACAGCCCACAGCCACCTCCTGCAAGGCAACGAGCTCCCTGTGACTGAGAACTTTCTCTCTCCCTTGGCTGGACCATACCTGTTTGTAGGTGCTCAGTAAATGTTGTTGAACTGTTTCTGAGACATCAGATACTGAACCATTGACTCTGCACAGCTCTTACAACCCCTGGCGAGTGTCCGTTTCTAACCAGCCAGATGAGCTCACTGAACCCATGTTGAAGTTTCAGCTTGGCACACAAAACGCCACCCTTTAAGAAATAGTTTCTATCATTTTAGTGAACTCAACAGGTGTCCTCTTGTCTGTTTATTCACTCCTTCAGAAATACTCACTGAGTGCCTGTCATGTGCACTTGACCGCACTGATGTTCTGGAGGATTTAAACTAGGATGAATCAGCCTGGATACCAGCCTTTGGCCATGCTGTTTCCTCTGCTGGGCTCCTCCTGACTGCCTCCCCTCTCCCTCTCTACCGCTTCTTGGTACCACCTGCTCATCCTGCAGACAGAGCTCAGTTCCACTGTCATTTCCCTAACCCACCCCTGCTCTAAGGCCCGCTGTCTTGTGCTTTCATGATGCTCTGTACTTCCTGTTCTTAGCACTTACCACAGCCCATATGATTGATTATCTGATTAATTTCCCTGACTCGACCATAAGCTTGGTGAAGGCAGGAGCTGGACCACTTGACTCATGGTTTCTTCCCCAGTACCTGAGGAAGTAAACTAGAAAATATTTTTTGATTGAGTGAATACAGCCTGATGGGAAAGATTTCGGTAGCCCTGTAAATAATACCAGTTAGAAAGTAGAACGTTCCAGTTGACATTTACCTAAAATTTGACAAATGGGAACTGGCAGATTTCTAAAGTCAATTTTTCTGGTCTAAATTAGGACTGTCTGGGTTGATTAAATATACCACCTCTTTGCTTTACTTTATGTTACAATATCTTTTGACAAGGGAAAACCAGCTCATTGGATTTTTATCTGTTTCTATACAAAGTGAAATAGAAAACTGAGTAATCATTCAAATAAGTCAAGATACATAAACTTTCTGTTCAATTAACTGAGCCTAGCCAGTGAAAATAGGGTATTTTTTTCTGAATGATTTGGGTAGCCGATCAGATTTTTAACTTTGTGTAAACTGTCTCCGAGTGTGCCCATGAAGTCTGATATTGTACATGCTGAATGCTCAAAACACAAAAGCATTTCAGATATCAAGTCAGGTGCTTTGCTGAGCGGGCTACTCATTAATAAAATTCCTTAGGAGGAGTAAAAGTGAGTGGCAGTATTGGGCAGAGTCAAACATAAAATTAGCCTTTCTTTACAGCTGTGCCCTTGCATATTATAAGCAGTAGATTCCTTGACTATCTTTTAATTATGTATATTTAATTTAAGTGCAAGAGAAAAACATTTAGCAAAACAGAAATTACACTGTGGAACACCAAGAGAGTTTTTAAAAGCACTGTGAAATCAGTGAGAAGTTACTGAATGGACTTGTTTTACGTGAATGATGAAAGTGGCCCACTGAATATTTCCAGGTGTCTCTGTACAATCTGCATGCTGGTTGTTAAACGAGGGACATTTTGGCTGCTAGAGAACTATGCTCCAGACATTTAAGTGGATTTAAAACCATTTTTTAAAATGAACTTAAAGAAGTGTATGATTTCTGAAATGCCAATGGGGATCCTTTTCCTTGAATTAAGAACTGGCTTACTTAAGACTTCATCCTGTGAAAAAGTTAGGGAAGAGGAAACGAAAGAATCCAAGGGTGCATAGGGTGCTGGCATACAATTCTGGGTTGTCCCTTAAAAGGCAGAATTGAAATTTGGAACCTTGGCTTTGCATTTCCCCTGACCTTCCCTGCAAACCACATCGTGCAGCCGCCCCGCCTTCGGGAGCAGCAGGGTTTGGCTGCTCCCTGCCATCACCGTGTCTTCAGCAAATGCTGCTGCTAGCCTTGGCACAGCCGGTAAAATGAAGAGCTGTCAGAAGCGAGGCATGTGTCCGACTTGATCTGTGTTCCCTCTTCCAGATGTGAACGAATGTGAACTGCTCAGTGGCGTGTGCGGCGAAGCCTTTTGTGAGAATGTGGAAGGCTCCTTCCTGTGTGTGTGTGCTGACGAGAGCCAGGAGTACAGCCCCATGACCGGGCAGTGCCGCTCCCGGGCCTCCGCAGGTAAGTCACAGTGCCATGTGGAGGGGATGCGGGGCTCCCCTCGGGGATCTGTGTCTACACAGGTTTGGGCCAAACGCTCCAGGAATGAGGTAAGGGATAACCAAATGTTTTGGCACCGTACTGTCTCTGGAAGCTTCTGTGCTCTCCCCGAGCCTGCCTTATCGGTGGAATTAGGATGTGACTGAGGACTGTTTGGGCTAGAAGGCCTCCAATGTGCATTCCAATCCGGAGATGCCGTTAGCTAGGGCACGGGATCCAAAGGGATGAGAACATTTACTGGGAATTGCTGAAAGCCCAGAGAGCCATCACTCGGGGTTTCATATGGCATCATCTCATTAAGTTGCATAATCCTCCTTTCTTGGCCCTTGGAGAAACATATCTTGACACTTCTCTAAATTAGGAGCAACATATAGGCCTCTCAGGATCTACAAAGACTTCCACTTGGAATTCTTAAGGTGTTTTTCCAGAGTTTGGCCTAGAGAGTGGCTGTGTTTGCATTCATTTAAAATTGGATTTAGGCTGTGTTGTCAACGGCGCGGATTGAAATGGAGGAATGATGCTTTTCCAGAGAAATTAATCAACTTCCAGATCAGCCTTTTAGTCTGTGCCATGTCGCTATAGCTTGGTTGGGTTTTAAGAAAAGCAAAAGACTAACTGGTCCTTTGAGAGCCAGCTAAAATGACGCATAGACCGTTTTGCTTTCTTGCTTAATATCAGTTGAATTTATCCACTGCTTCTAAGAAAGCTTTCACTATTCTGCAAAGGGGTACACTTGTTCTGTGAAAAACAATCGTTGCAAGTAATAGGGAAAAAATATGAAGCTACACATTTCTGTCCGCACACATTTTACCTCTCAATTTTTAACTAGAGAAAGGAGGGGAGTGCAGATTTAAATGAACAGACAGTAATTCACAAACATTGTGAAGGGGAGGAGCTTCGGGAGGGAAAGCTTGCTCTTCATTCAGCACCTGTGCTGTAGAGAAAGGACTTCTTACCTTAGTCTCACCTGTAATAGCAAAAACAAATGACCAACAAAAGTAATAATAAAAAACCTGGCTGGCCAATAATGGTATGCATTAAGTAATGGTCTTTTTCTTATTCATCTTTCATTTTTATAGAGTACCTCCTCACCCATAGTGTTATTTTGACTTAGATAATTTATGTGTCATAATACTATATAGTCAGTAAATGAACTGCATAGAGGTTAGGTGGTCATGGTAAATGCGTGTGATACAGTGTGAAGTGAAAAAAATAAGATATTCCAGTAATCACAATCCATGGATAGAAGGAAGAAGAGAATATGCAAAATGACTTGGAATCAATGAAAATTTTAGTTTTTCCCTTTATTTTCCAAACTTTAAAAAAATAATTGAAATTGCAATGACCAGGGTTTTGTGGTCTGTGAACTAATTTCCAGCTGTGTAAGCTTGGGCATCTCATTTGACATCTATGAATTCTTATTTTCTTATCTATAAAATAGGAAGGTTATATTTACCTCACAGAGGTTTATTAATTTTTTAAAAAGTCAGATATGTAAAAGCCCTTTGTTAGTGGCAAAGTACTGTATAAAATAATAAAATAGTAAGCTATAACCCAAACCCTTAAGGAGTGTTTATTTCCCATCCTTGTATGAGCTCTTCTGAGACAATAGACCTTTCCACTGCAAACATTTTCTTGCTAAAATGTCTTAGTAATATGAAGAAATGGTTCATTCAGCTTGCATAGCTTTAATTAGGGTATATGTCTGGGATCCTAAAGCTTGCTCATTTATTTTTTGGAGATTTCACATGCCTTAATGGGATCATGTGAACCACTGAAGTTTAGTCATGAGACCATCTGAACCACTTTTGGTGAACTGGACTAGCTCACTGAAAACTTCTTCTTAAAACTTTGTCTCTTTTTGTTTTTATCAGTATAATCTGACTAAACATTAACTGGTGAATCTTATTAATTTCTGTAGTTCCTAGCATTTCTGGCTTGGACCATATCTCAGTTTGTATAGTTCTTGGCGGACTTGGGTTATATGGAGTCTTCAGTGTCCTGAGAGACAGATCAGCCATAAACTCTAGTGGGGACCTTCTCCCTGGCTTCAGAGCCAATAACTGATCACTTCTTTGAAAAAGGTGATGAAAGCTGAAAATCATAAAAGTGATAATACAGCTTTTAAATATTTAAAATTTAATTTAAAGAATTTAAAGGTGCATTCATTCACCAAAGTCTGAGGAAGGACCAAGGTCTTTCTCTGAGTAGAAGTTCACTGTCAAGGGTCTTCCAAGCTTGTGTTGCGTACAGCATATCTACCATCCATTATCTACACTGCCAGCAATAAAGGGGGTAAGAATTTAAAGGCCTTTTCAGAGGTAAATGAGTGCAGAATCCTTCTAGAGTTTTACGATTTTTCTCAGTTCTTTACAGCTGTCTTATTCATGCCTATTTGATAGCATTCCTTTCACTGAATAAACTGTAGCCTTTCTAAAGCTTTAACTTGTTCCAGAAACAGCTCTTGTACTCACACTTGCATTTTATTGGTTTGTATACCCTTTAATTGTGTACTCACAATCGTCAACACCCTGGCACAGAAAGTTTGGGAGCAAGCGTAGCTGCATCTCGGTCGATGCACTGTTCAACACTGGAGACCGGAAGTCTGCGGACCGCCCAAGAGTGGCCGGCCGACTCCGAGCAGTTCTCCTGCGGTGGGCGTCCGCCAGCCTGCTTTCAGAGGGCGAGAGAACACCAGTTGATCCACCGAGTTGGTTAAATGGAAGCTGGATAAGAAGCGTTTGTGTTCTCCTCCAGCCTTAGAGCCTGCTGCTACACAGAACAAAACATTTTGTACTGGGCTAAGTTTTTAAGAAGGATTCAGATTAATTTTATTATAGACGTGACAGACTAACAGATTTCATCCTTCGAGAAAACTGTTAAGAAAGGAAGGATACATTTGCAGTGTAGGCTGTGACATTCTGACTCGGCTGTAAAATTTCCCCAGCACCGTGGACCTTCCAGCAATGAGCAGGAACATCATAACCTCAGGCGGTGTCATACTGAGGACAGAACTGGGCCTGAGGGGTGGCTGTCAGGAGGGCAGGTTTCAGGAAGGCAGAAGAACTTTCCAGTAACTACAGGGTCAGCAAATACCTGTCTCGTGAAGTCGAGGTGTTTCCCTCGCAGGAGTCCCCAACCTTCAAGCTGAGATCCTATACTGGTCCGTGGCCTGTTAGGAACCGGGCCGCACAGCAGGACGTGAGCTTGGATGTAACACACTTGAATCATCCCAAAACCATACCCCCTCCACCCGTCCGTGGAAAAATTGTCTTCCACAAAAGCAGTCCCTGGTGCCCCAGAGGCTGGAGACCACTGCTAGAGAAACTGTGGGAATTTCCCTATGGGTATCCAAGAACTGGAGCAGTACCCCCTGGCAGAAGGGCACCCCCTTCCAGCAGGACGTTGTCCCAAGTGACCTTTAAGGTACTTTTGAACTTGAATGTCCTAGGGTTTTTATTTGTGAACTACATCTTGGCTTTCACCTAATTATTTTTTAGGTCTGGTCTAATGTTTTTCACTGCCTGGGCCTTGGGCCACTAATGGACATTGCTGTGCATTACCTAAAAGCACCTGAAACAGAAATAACCGAGAAGTGGCCACACCGGACCCCTCATCACACGGAAGAGGGGATGGGTAGGAAATGTGGCCTGATGCTCGTGTTTCCTCAGTGCCTGTGATAATTGCTCAGTAAACACTTTATGTCCTTGGGCACGCTAAAGGAAGCAGTAAATATTTAGTCTTGGCAACTGCAGCCTTCAAGCCCTACCCACGAAACACTATTCTCTGCCTTGATTCGTGCACAGAAGAGACTGCGGTAGAAGCTGAATCTTATTTTTAAAACAGAAAGTATAGTGAAAAGAATGCAAAGGGACATATTATAATTGATGTAGATGTTCCTTACTTTCAGAAAAGCAAATAAACAAGATCAGAAATGATAAAACATATATATATTGGAGTGAAAATTTGCATTATGAAATAATTGTTCTTCACACAATTCATTATAGGGTTTCCTTAAGTATCAGTTTTCTCTAATATATTTGAGAGCTTATTCTCACATCACAGGCTAGGACCCAGACCTAGCTAGAACCCACATCTGAGACGCACCTTAGTGATTTTCCAGCCCAGCTCCTGTACCTCAGGTGAGGAGGCCACATTCCAGAGGGAAGTTCTGAATGTTCCTGGGGTCCTGTAGCCACTGCTGGGCAGAGTGGGCACAGGGACCCGACTCCGGGCCCCTCCCACTTTCCTGTTCCTCCAGACTGGGGACACCACGGCACCACATTCTTCAAAAAAATTGGCTTCCTTTTCACTCATTTCTTTGTTTTATTCTGATTATTAAAACAATGCATGCTCTTCCTAGAAAATTGGCAAATACAAACATCAGATCAAAAAAGAAAGTCTCCCCCAGAGTCACCGTCCTGGGATAATCTGCCACCATGCTGACCTCCAGAGTGTGAAGGGACATCCACACTTCAGCCACCTCCACAGAACTGTCTTCTGTTGGACCCTCAGCCCGGGGAGCTCAGCGCTCAGACCCTTCACCTGAGGGACACACCTTTCTCCCGAGTCAGCAGTGAGCGTCTGTATGCTGACGCCATTGGTCAGCACAGGCTCTGTCTTCGGAAACGATGACAATGGATTCTGGTCTTCCCTCCCCTTGTTTTCCCTCCCACTGATTTCAGGACAGCGCTCCTACCCGCACCTCTGTTACCCCTGTGGGTAACCTCCCGCCTCCCGGACTGCTCTTTTTCTGTCTGTTCTCGGACTCTTTATCTGTTGCCCATTCCTGAAATAATGCTGCCCCAGGGAGACGACTGTCCCAGGGAGATGCTGCTCAGCTCTGTTTTGACTCTGTATTCTTCTCCTGGGATATTTTGTCCTCTTCTCTGAGCCAGCTGTGGTTACTCATACGATGTGGGCACCTTCTGCCTCTGCCTGTCTCCTGAGGGCCACGCTCCCATTCACAGCTGCCAATCATTGGACCTTTTTCCTGGGGTGTATCATAAGTGTCTGTCTGAAATTGTTTAAACCAAATTAATTACTGTTCTTTCTCCACCCTGTTACTCTCCCTGTGTTCACTCATCAATAGCCAAACATCAGTCATATGTAATATAATTTTATATATTACATATGTAAAGTCATATGTCATACATAATTTTTTCCCCTTCCTTCCACATCATCAAAACAACCTGCCATTCCTACCCCAGTAGCACCCTCTGCCTCCCTCCCCGTGCCTCTGTTACCCCTGTGGGTGGCCAGTCCTGCAGCCCTTCCTCCCCAGACCACGCAGGCACCGCCCGACTTCCCTTCCGGGCTGTCCCGTCCATGGGTTCCTGCTCCACTGCTGCCACAGTGTCTGTTTTCCAAGCACACATCTGGCTGTCTTTCTGTAAACTTTCAGCTGCTTCCTAATGCTCACAGCATGAAGTTCAAATCCATTAGCAGGGCAACACGGCCACTTTTCTTCTGTCTCATGCCTCTTTGCATCCCCTGTAACCTAGCTCACTGCTGAGCACAGGGCCTGAGCTATGACAGACCCTCAGGACCTGTTAAATGACATCGCCTCCCCACATTGGAAAGTGTGTCCCTTGCATACCCTACCATCTCATCCCCAGCTAGTTGTGTAAAATAAAAGCAATTATGCATTGTGTCAAAGATATAGAGGGGCCATACTTAGATGAGGAGTTACCTGTTCACACTGCTGTGTAGGGGGGCGGTTCCTCCATGAGCTTTGGTCAAGTCACAAGTGGCACAAAGGAAAAGGGGTGTTTCCCTGCTGTCAGGGGACGGGAGCCAGTCCCCCTCCTGGTTCTGACATCTGAACCCAAACAGAGTTCTTGATTTCTCTTCCTGGTGAGGGGCACTGCAGGCTGTGTGTGCGCGAGCATGTTTTTGTTAAGGCAGGAAACCGCATAATATCATTCAGCTGTTGTATTTGGCAGAGTGAGATTTTTTTCTAATGTGTTTAGTTAACCTGTAAGATCAATTAACATAAAGTTTTAAAAAAATAATTTCTGGTGGGAAAAAGTTACCTTTGGTAGGAGGAAAAAAAGAATGAAAGACAGTGAGACTACAGTATTTAGAAGACAAACACTGTAAAATGCCATAAAACTCTCACGGTCTTAATGTGTCTTTGTGATGGATTTATACCATAAATGTAGGTAAGGCTGAAGAAAATGTGCTCGTTTGTTTTTTCTTTGTTTTTGTTTTTAAGTCGGGTCAAATTTCTTCTCACATTCCAAAAGGATACTGAGAAGAATTTACTAATTACGAAACCATGCTTTTATTTTTATGAATTTTTTCTGCTTGTTACATATAGTATCTAAAATGACACCTGAGCTTTTAACAGATGTTGATATTTGAATGAACTGACATATAAATAGGTCAAAGTGACAGGTTCCAGCTATATAAACGAACCATTTTATCTTAATTCTACAAGAGACACGTACACTTTTGCATTAGAAATGCATGTTGTATCTTAGAATTTGCTGTAAAAAAAGTCTCAAGAGGAAGAGTTTGTACATTTTCTTTTAAATGTTTCCGAACATTTTACACGTGCCTTCCAACGTGGCTTTAGTTTCGTGGTCCTCTTCACTGGCGCTCACGATGCGCGCGCCCACGATGCGCGCGCCCTCGATGCGCGCGCGTCTGTGATGGGGCCAGTGTTGCTGTGACGTCTGCTCACGTCTCGTCTCCACAGGCGCTTCCCGCTCCCCCCATACTGAGGTGTCTTTCCATTCTTCTCTCTCGGCAGGGCCTTATCCTGCTCCCAGAAGCCTCTTCTCTTACCCATCCCTGCCCGCTTTTCCTGCCCTCGCATTTCCAGTCTCTGCTAATACTTCCCTAAGTCACAGACTGGCTCCCCTCGCCTTCTCCCCTGTTTAGTCCTATTCCAGAACCACTTCTCCCGTTCTCTTCTAACTCCTTCCCCAGAAAACCAAGAACAAAACAGCCTTCACTCTATCCAGCAAGTAACTGTTGCCTGCCTTGGAGGTGTGGGGCCCAGAGGCCTCCCGGGAGGACTGGCGTTGTCTTCAAGCCCGGCACCTAGGTCAGAAAGGCAGCTCTCACCTGCTCACGTGTCAGTGCATTCCTGCCTCTCCCTCGGGCCCCCAGTCCTCCTGTGGCTCCCTCTGCAGACCCAGCATTCCTTCACTCCACTCTACCCACACAGAGCTAAGTGCACTTGTGCTTTTTACTCCTCCTCGCCCCATCACATCTTATTTGCTGGCCAATCTCTTTAAATTTTATTTTTCAAGAACATGGCTCAACTGTCAACTCCTCCAGGGAGCCTGCCATGATTGCCTCGCTCGCCCCATCCTTCCACAGTGTGGCTTAGGTGCTTGGGACTTATTCTCTCAGCACCACCTAATTCATTTCTTTAAAGAGGGTATCTGTGTGGAGAAATGTTTTTCGAAGTATTTTTTTCTCTTGTATTTTGCTTTCTAACCTTTATTTTGACTTCTTTCATGTCTTTTACCACCTGAGGTTACCACCTATCTTCCTTTTTCTTTGCATCCGTTCATCTTCAGTCCATTCCTATGGTCCGTGTTTATTCTCTGAAACTCACTGATGGCTTCTCTTGAATTGCACTTACACATACACACGTACACGTGTCTCATCTTCCAAGTCCTTGAATTAGGAAACTAGGGGGAATAAAAGGAATACAAGAATTGCCAACTTCTCTGTTACTCCTCCATGGAATGTTACACTAGAATTCCTTTTCTCATAAAAACATGCCTGTGGTGATTTTAAAAATAAAAAAGAGAGAAAAGCATCCTGAATAATTCTGTTGAAAGGAACTTACTGAACATGATCACTGCAGTCGCAGAGTTTCCCGAGATGGTGTGTTTTTCAAGACAGTGGCAGGCAGGGGTTTCATTTGCGGACACTGTTTATTTACTCTCGCATGGTTGTGGTGTTCCTCTTTGGCCACCGTCATAACCCTGACTGTCCCAGGGGGTTAGCTCAGAAAGGCCTTCAGAACACACTGCAGACGGAACGTGAAGGCAAGGACAAGGTCCACCTAGAGTGTTCAGGTCCACTTTAACCAAAAAATGTTCCAGATTTCCTCACCCCAACAGCAAAGCTAAATTGGACACACTTGGGTAAAGACTAAATCCTGTAAGTGAGCGACCACACCCTCTTCTGTCTGATGAACCAGACAGAGGAGCTTCTAGAAGCTTCTAGGAACTCCAAAAGTGGCACCTACAGCTCCAACCCACGCCTTTCTATTCAGAGCAAGGGCACCCACTCACGCTCAGTGGCATTGCAGTTGAATCCACACCTGCAATAATTGTCTGCTGCCCCTTCCCTGTTTGTCTCAAAGATGAAAAAAGAAAGAAAAAGCCAAAGCAAAACAATCTCATGCTAGTTGTGATGCTAAGAAGCTGAGCTTCTTAAAATAAGGCTAAGAAAGTGCTAAACCCTGGGTCTTTGGACCCAAGCTAGACTCTCTCTTCGGAAGGTGAGGATACTTTATCACCTGCACCATGTGTCTCATGGAGTTCCTCCGTGAAAGTTTCTTCCCCAAAAAGTACACATGGAAAAGATCCAAAAACTAAACTTATTGTCAGTCATACCCACCGGATTAAAATTCACAAATTGCTGTTTAGATACAGATGTTAAGCCAACTTCTTGATACAGATTGAAAATTCAAATCTGAAAATACTGGAGGAGAAGTGATATATTTCTTCAAAGTCCGTGACGTACAATATGTAACACAGCTAACTTATTCATAATGTATTTAAGAAGAAGTCATTCTTTTTCATGTCTGGCACCTTTCGTAACCATTGATCTTTTAAAAGTATTTTCCGATGGAAACATTTCTCCCCTGGTAGCAGCTTCCCAAACTCATACAGAGATTCTTCAAAGGAATCACACACACACGTGTTTACGGATCAGAATGTTCCCCCAGTGGAAAAATGCTCTAGGAAGTTAATGATTTAAAGGTTAGAGAGATAGGAAATTGTAGGTTTTCAGAGAATGACCTTTGTGGACCAGTTTTTGAAAAAGAATTTGCTTCCCTTTCCAAACGTAGATGAGGGCCGGACTAACTCTCAACTTCAGCTGTGTAAACATTGAACTTTCAAACTGCTTGGAGAGAAAAATCAAAGGAGAACTTGAGACAACCAATGTGAAACCAGAATAATACAGTGATATTATTGATTGTTTCCCTCGCAATAACCTGTGGATTTCCTTCTAAAGAAAGGGGAGGAAAAAAGATAATTTTATGTCTTAGTTTCTGTGCTGTGGGTATAACAAACATTGTAGAAAGCGGTGTTTAATATAGATATGATTTTTGAATGCTTTCACTCAGAAGCCTATAGTTTGATTACCTATGTATACAGCAGTTTTCAATGACTACGGTATTGTATTCCATTTTGTAATAAACACCATGACATTCCCACAACTTTGTACACAAGGGGGAAAAAACGGTTATTGAGCCATCTATTAGCACAGACTGTAAACTTGACTGGCAAAACTGGTTGTGTTGCTGACTTGATTTATACTTCTAAATACATTCATTAATAGCTGGCTGCATTTTTAGGCCAACTGTATAAAATAATTGAGCTGAGTTGTTAATAGAAATAGGGTGTCAGTTGACTCACAGGTGTTGGGGGAATGTTTATGAAATATTCCACAGGGTTCATGATTGATTTAATAATCATTTAAAATACCTCCCCTCAGCTTCCCCGAATGACTCCACGTGCGAGGGCGTGGAGCCCCTCCCGAGGGGAGTGAGCTGGCGGGGGTCCCTGCGGCTGGTTGGGGGCCCTGCGCTCTCCTCTCTGCAGGCGAGGCCTGGGGGAGAGGAGGGGTGTGGCCGGTTCCATCAGCTTCACACACAAGGAAATGATTTAAAACCGCTTCATATGCTGCTGCTTAGGAATCAGCATTTTGTTTTTTTCTTCCTGGATACTTATTTTAGGTTTGAATTTGTCATCAGCTATTAACACTGACTTAGAGTCCAAGCTGCAGTCTGTCAAAGACAGCGGGGTCTGAGAGGGAGCCGGACTCGAGCGTGCGGGGGTCTCTCGGGTTCCCCGGGTCCTGAGAGCAGCGCGGGTGTGAGCATGGCTGGCTGTTTGCGGCCGTGCTTGGTGCTCATGCCCAGAGAGGAGAGAAAGCGCACTCGTTTTTCTGAGAATTCTATGAACTTAGGTTGTTAAAACACCTTTGCTATTTGCTATGTTAATCAAGTTTCCACAGCCAACCCGATGCTGCCAAAAGAAATACATAGACAACTATTGTGAACATAACTCGTTATATTTTCCTCATGTCATTATCCAGCAACTTCAAAAAATGGTGTTGACACTCAGGTCTCAGCCTCACTGGTCAGCATTTCCCTCTGTCCCTCCAGTGTCTTTGGGTCCAAGACTCTGGAAACAGTGCTGTTCTCCTGAAGAAAACTTCATTAGAATTCATCTAAACAGCTGTGATGGTCGTAGTCAGCTTGTTATTTGATATAGCATCAACTAAAAACTGAGTAAATTCTAACTGGACCATAGGCAGTAATTCGAACTTCCTGGCCTGTGGTAGGGAAGGGGTTAGATTACTTGCCGTTTAGTCACAAAATATTGCTCGTTTCTTAAAAGCACACACTTTTCATAGACCCCACCCTGCGAGGATGGCCTGCTTGGTATCGTCTCAAACAGGTGCACTGTGTCCCCATCGCCTGTATCCCGTCACGTCGCCTTGTTTGTCCTTTATCACAGAGGGTGAAACTGAGTCTGTGAGAAGGTGTTTCCCTCTAGGATGCACTGGAGCCAGGACTGGAACCCAGCCTTGAACTTCTGCCTTGAGGCTTACCTAACCCTCATTATTCCGTTCAAAGCCTTATATTTGCAGCAGTTTAAGTAGTTAGATTTTCAGTAATGAAAGGTGATTTTGTAGACTCCAGGTTACTACAGTGTTTTTTTTTTCTGGCTACCATCTCCTGCTTGGCTCTGTCGGGGGCATGGTGGGTTCAGATACCCATCTAAGGGTAATATATCTTGTGTGGCCCCACATCTCCGGTCAGGTGCTGGGAAAAACGTTCGTTGATTTAAGTAGGTGTTATAGTTCAGTAAAGAACGGCCCTATGTTTGGCAAGAAAGCAAGTATGGAAACTCGACTCACAGCCAAATTTACAAGAATAAAGTAAATTAACCAAATTTACGTTTGGTTAACGTAAACGAAATGATTTGGACAGACTTGCACTCGCTGGGCGGGGGCCGGGGGTGGGTGTTAGAAATCCACCAACATTCAGGATCCGAGTGCATTTTTATCTCATCGTGGGAGAGCCCCGCACGAAAGCGGAAAGCGGCTGTCGGCACGTTCAATGCCCCCGTCACATCCCGTCTGCTTTACCACCGTGTCTTCCACTCTGCTGCGAGACCGATAAATCTGACGTGTCCCCTTAACACCCCTTTTCCTCTGTCCACTCTGTTTAGATGTCGAGGTGGAGCAGCCCAAAGAAGAAAAGAAGGAGTGCTACTACAACCTCAACGACGCCAGTCTCTGTGACAACGTGCTGGCCCCCAATGTCACCAAACAGGAGTGCTGCTGCACCTCCGGCGCTGGTTGGGGGGACAACTGCGAGATCTACCCCTGCCCGGTCCTGGGGACAGGTACGAGTCAGCCCAGCGGTGCTCTCACCTCGGGTGTGGTCCTGGGGGGCTGGAATGTTCTCATTCTGGTTACTCCGAGGAAGCTTTGAGATGCGGATGGTCCCTAGCGGCTGCCATACGCACACTGAAGTGAGGTTACCTTATAGTGACTTCCATTCAGCTCGGGGGAAAATCACCTTCGTCCCACCTCAGCGTGAATTCTTAAAGTTCTTTCCATCACTGAAAACACTGGTACAGTGAGATTCTGTACTGTATTTTGGCAAGAGGATAATTCAGTTATACCCCATTTTTAAAAAAAATTAAAACCAACCTTTTTATAACAATAATACAGTGTTATTGATACCTAGAGATTATAGGTTGAAGCTAAGATTTTGCGTGATGGATTCTTATTAACACTGGAAAATACTAGTGACCACAGTGAAGGAGAAATAAGTCACACCACTAAGTAAAACACGGGGAGATAAAATATGTGTGAAGTAGGATGGATTGCAAAATTTGTTTTCAAGGTACTTAGTCTTGAAAAAGCAAAACCGAATTTAAAATACACATTCATGTAGGATGTTGATGTTTTTTCTTTTTTCTAACGTCTTTCTTTTTTTCCCCTGCCTTTCCTGAAATCAGCTGAATTCACTGAAATGTGTCCTAGAGGGAAAGGTTTTGTCCCCGCCGGAGAGTCCTCTTACGAAGCTGGTGGCGACGACTATAAAGGTCAGACTCGAGCAGAAATGGACTGGCCACGTGTGTGCATATGAGACACTCAAGCAAGGCATGGCTGGGTTAGGCAGCATGCGAGCTCTTCTGAGCCGTGGGAAGGGATTACAAAGCCTTTATTGTACCACTGGGAGAAAGCCCCCTCGGACTCTGGAGCTGTGTGTGGCTGGGGAATTGGAATCCTTAGGCCACAGGGGCCAAACACAAGGCCTGAGGACCAAATCGGGCCCTCCACCTTGTTTTATCCAGCTCGGCACCTTGTTTCTACCCGGCAGCAGTGCCAAGCTCCTTGCCCCTAGTTAGGGAGTCGTTACATTTACACAGTCCTAACATTACATTCGGCCCTTCGAAGGCAACCGGGAGGCTGATGTGGGCCCCGGCGAAAATGGGTCTGGCACCCCTGCTGGGCTGTCTGATGGAGGGACATCACGTGATCTGAGGTTCCATCTTTGAGACAGGAGTAATGACTCAAAGGTTACCGTGAGAATTAAATGAGATGGTATATGGAAAAGTACCCAACATCGAGTGCTGTCCTTAATAAATTATTTTCCTATTCCAGAAGGATATGAGAAGTCTTATGTTGTTGAGACTGTATGAATTTGGTCATCATAGTCTTTAATAGTCATCTACAGAGCCAAAATTCTTGCTTTGTTAGAACTCATCTTACTGTTGTTAGGACCTTTTACTAATGGCCACGGATTCGTAATAAGGAATGGAAAAGAAGAAAGCAAAAGTAGATGTGTTTTATATATTCAGTGCTATTAGTCTGTAATTCTAAAACAAACATGCAGCCTTTTTATTTTGGTGGAATTTAAGCCACATGTGTGAATATCTCCTCATTAACCACTCACTTTTGACATTCCCACAATGAAAATATTAAGACCTTTATACACAAAATGATTTTTTTCTGTAAAATGTAATATTAAAAACTGCTAAGTGATGGAAAACAGACTAAAAACATTTTTTTATTCACTTTCTTTGGAAAAATAGTGTTTTAATCATATGCCATAATTCAGTAGCTGGATAAGAAATTCCCTTTGTGTTTTTAAATATAGTTATTATGATTTGGTCCAACCAAATAACAAAGAGTTGGTTGGTGATATGTATTTAATGGTTTTTCATGTTCACAAATATTACGTATTACGTTTTTGCAGGGATGTAGTTACCTCCCATTTTATGTTGTGGGATGAAGCCTTGATTCACCACAAGGTCGTCCCCCTCTTCTGTAGGAAAAGCAGTTCCTCCTCTCCCTGTCTTAGCAGCACTGTGAGTGGCTGGAAGAACATTAGATTCAGATCCAGACAGCCACGTATGTGGACTTGGCCTTGCCATTTTCCAGCTGTCTAACTTGGAGCAATTCATCTGTGGAATCTCCGGTTTTTAAAACCAGGACTGGAGGGCAGGGGCTCTAAAATGTGAGAACTGATGGTAACAGAACAATAACAGCAATAAAAATAACAGGTAACACCTTTTGAAAGTATACTGCGGTCTCTGCATGGATTGTTAAATCACTGAATCCTTCTGGTCCTATCAGGTAGAGGTTGCCAGCATCTCCAGTTTACCGTGGCGCACACCGAGCACTGCATTGTGCTGTGCAGGCGTGGTCTGCCAACACCCTTAGCAACTGTGCCTTCCTGAGCTTATCATTATCACCAACGAAGACTATCATCCAAGTCCATCCAACTCTTCTCAGGAGTTTTTCATCCCCAACTAGTTCATGGGCCTAAATGTGCACTTAAAGAAAGGCACCTCTCTTAAAAGGCATTTCCTTCAAAGAATGTTGCTGTGCCATTGTAGAATTTTATAGACTTTCATCAACTACAAGGGAGCATCCCAGAAGCCACATTAACAAATACATCTTCCCCCGTACTGTTTGGGACCTTGTTTCTTAAATAGCACAGACAAACCTGATTATGTTTCCACCTCTGTGGATTAGTCCCAACTTTAAGAATTTTGTGTTGCTGTATCTTTAAGAATCTTTAGAATATAAATATTATAAAATGTAGTGTGAAGCTTCTGCTTAACTGAAAGACTGGAGCCAACTCTTTGTTCCGTCGCTCCGTTTTGCCCCGGTAGATGCGGACGAGTGTCTACTTTTTGGACAAGAAATCTGCAAGAATGGCTACTGTTTGAACACCCAGCCTGGTTATGAATGCTACTGTAAGCAGGGGACATACTACGACCCCGTCAAACTGCAGTGCTTCGGTGAGTTGGAGGGGGGCATGGGGTGCTGTGAAAATAAACTGGTGGAAAAAATAAGTAACGCCGTGTAATACTAGAGCAATTGTTTGCATCTGAATCACGAGTTGAAAAGATCCGTAAATGGTTTATGGATTTTTTTTGCGAGTGAGATTTAAGAAAATAGAAAGCCTCCATACGACTATTGGAGTGGATATCAAAGAGTTAATGTTCAATGTGGAATTATAATTCAGGCCACTGGTTGAAGGGAAGTGTTTGCTGGGCCTGGGGAGCCTCCTATTTCATCCCTCGCGCAGTGCAGGTGAAAGTCATTGTTAAATACCGACCCAGACGTTAATGCTTAAGCAGAAAACCATGTACACCTGGCAGAAAAACGTAGCAAAAGGAAATGACTTTCATACTATCATAAAGAGCATATTATCTTACATTTCTGAGCGCATCCTGTTGCCAACTGTTTTCTTTCTTTATTGAAGGCCAGCATCAGCCTGACAGTGTCATTTTCCCCATCAATACAGCTTCACAGGTTTACCATCAGACTGTTCTCCTTTGGGTAATGACGTGTAGTTCATGAAATTCTGGGCGCCCCTGGAAACCTGACTTAATGTAGCCGTGGGTAAAGTTCGGTAAGTGCATGAGGTGCAAGTGATGACTGGTTGTCTTCAACAGTTTTTCTTGTCTCTGCAGATTTGGATGAGTGCCAAGACCCCAGCAGCTGTATCGATGGCCAGTGCATCAATACAGAAGGCTCCTATAACTGCTTCTGCACCCACCCCATGGTCCTAGATGCTTCAGAAAAAAGATGCATACGACCATCGGGATCGCACGGTATGTTTGGATATGAGGTGCAAGCCTGTGTCCAAATAGATGCTGTAATGTTTTCCTTTGGACTGAAATGTAAGCTATCGGAAAAAGAGAGAAAAAAATGATTCCACGGGTGTTTTTGAAATAATTAGAATGAGACGCTCAGAGAAATCATCAAATGCGTATGTGTGCACCTTGGGGATTTACTGCCCTGAATACACTCATATCATGGACAACAGAATGTGGAGCGGCCGAGCAGATAACTGTGGTTCCATACCTGAGGGCTGAGCAACACTTAACTTCAAAGGCAGCTGGGGAAGCGCAGGCTCAGGGGAAGACAGTTTTGTTTCCCAGATTGCACTGGAGGACGTAGGTGGAGCTGGGTGGCATGGAGGGCGGAGCTGGATGAGGAGATGGAGAGCCCTGAAGTCCTGGGGTAGGAATCCCTGTTCATCCCTGGAGAGCTGGTTTGCCCCTGGTAGTTGGTAGAATTGATTGGTCCATCACCACACCAGGGGGCTACTTTGGACAAAATCCGCTAAAGGTAGAAAGGCTAGGATGGAAGACTTCGGGATGAAGTGTCTCTAGTCCCAGGCTTTCGCAGATGAGATGGGTCAGAAAACCTGAATTTAAAGACTATTGTGTAGAAGGGCGAGGGAGGATTTGACAGAGAACTAAATGTGAAAAAGCTGAGATTGGAAGAATGGGAAGTCCACCAGGACTGTGATGGACAGGCAGGAGAGTGGGTGTGTTGTGCAGGGATGGGAGCCAGAGAGGGAAGGGTGTCATCGGAACATGATGAGCAGGCGGAACTTCAGCTGACAAAAGTGACACCCCATTGGACATGACAGAGGTTTGATCCGTGAAAAGACCACGGATCAGACTTTTACTTGGGAGTCGCTCTTAGAAACAGGGACTGGAAACCTGGAGCCTCGCTGGCTTCCACGGCAGTGTTTATGCAGCAGGAATAACGGTGCAGTCGTCACGGAACCGCGTCTTCCCTTCCAGAACAAGTCGAAGAAACCGACGTCTACCAAGACCTGTGCTGGGAGCACCTGAGCGAGGACTACGTGTGCAGCCGGCCCCTGGTCAGCAAGCAGACCACGTACACAGAGTGCTGCTGTCTGTACGGCGAGGCCTGGGGCATGCAGTGCGCCCTCTGCCCCATGAAAGATTCAGGTGAGCTGCCTCCTGCTGCTCCTTCTGCGGGAGCCCCTGGGGTTAGGGTTCCTCCCACCCCCTTAGGAGCCCGACGACTCTTCTACTCGCTGCCGACGTGTTGCTTTCACCAGACGTGTCTGTGTAGAAGGAGGGGACCAGCCGCACGGCATTGCCGTCCGACTCCTGGTTCACCTCCACCACTTCACCAGTGCAGACCCCCACTCCCCTGCCCAGAGAGCGACGCAGGACCCAGAGAGGCACGGGGCAGCGTAGCAGTTGGTGGCCGAGGTCTTTCGACTCTGTATTTCCTGATGCTTCTTTTTTCTTACAATTCTCCTCATTTCTAACAGTTTCCACTTACAGCACAAAGTATTAGAGACTATAAAAAATATCTTCAAATTGGTATGTCAGTCTCTTGGTGAGAAAGAGAAGAAAGGGGTGAGGACCATAAAGGAAGAGAGTTGGAAGTAAGGGAAAACACATCTGAGCAGATCTCCTTTCCTCTCAAGTTTTAGATCTGGGGTTAACCCAATGGTCCGAGGGAGAAAACACAGCAGGCTAAGCTCCGGGTTTCATCCTCTCCTCGTGCGGGAGGGGCTGGAGCGTGCCGGCTGGTCCACAGGGGGGGCTCCTTGGGGGCTCTTGGGGCCAGCACCAGTTGCTTCTTTCTCTTGGGCCACTCACTGCTTATCAAAGGAGAGCCCGCAACCGTGTTTGGTAGTCCGTTTTGTCTCAGACTATAAAGTCAATCTGTTAAAATGAGGAAACTGCATTCACAGTAAAGAGAACGAGTTTATAATGAGCAAATTCTCAGAATGGTCAAAACGGGAGGAATTGCTAGAAAAGAGGAAATGCATCAACTCTTTGTTAATTTAGTTAACGAATGCAACTTTCAAGCGATTTTATAAATTAGCTTTTCAGCTTGGAAGGAACATAACACCCATGTTGCATAAGAAAAATCCTTGGGAATACCATAAAAGGGAACAGAATAACAAAGGCTAAAGGGCAGGTACATAAAGAAACAGACGGCGATGACCGTAGCCCAGAAATGGAAAGCGTGCAGGCTCTGGGGCCAGGCAGGCGGGGTCTGGCATCCAGAACTGCCCAGGGCAGCTGCGTGACTCAGGGACGATGACCTCATCGTGGTGGGTTGCTGGGAGGACTGGGAGGGGGCAGGTGGGGCAGGAACAGGGAGTGGGGTAATTACCACGGCCGTCACTGCTGCCTCTGTCCCCGCAGGCAGGCAGACGCCACAAGGCGAGGAAAGCGCACTCTGTGGCAAGTGGGCACAGTGAGGCAGGATTCCTCTTCTCATGGCGCTCTGATGATACCTCTCCTCGTTTCTGCTTCGGCAGTGTTTTTATTGTTGAATTGTTTTCAGAAGTAGCATAGGTTCCTTCTAAAGAATTCAACAAAGATGTTCTGTGCCCATCCACCTACCCCATGAGTTGAGCTCCGCTCCTTGGATATGTTCGCCCTTCAGTTGCTTTATCATCATTGAAGCCTTTCCTGCCACACTGGTTATTATTACATACTTCTGCTCAGGAGAACAGCTGAAACTGAGATCCGTATCTCTGGTCTAAGGCACTCTTTTTGTTCTACTCCTCAGCATCTCTGGGGCATCTTATCATTGATGGCATCTCCCAGTGGCCACAAGCCCTTTTTTTTTCACATTTTACTGTCTGTAATACTGGGATTACAGTCTGTGGTATCTTAGAATTGATGCAAGGTGGTAACTTTTAAATGGCTGCCTAGACTCTGTTTTATGGATGCACTGTGTTTTATTTTGCCACCTCACGCACTGGACGTTCGGGTTGTCCGTGCCCCACCGTGCCTCTGCCGGCCCTGCCCGCCCTTGCCCCAGTCTGGACTTTCCTGGTTTACACAACGCTGCATTGAACCGTCACAGATGTACCTTACATATGCCTGCAGGAACGCCTTCGTAAGAAAATTCCTGCAAGCGAAAGGCTCAGGGGAGAAGGACGTGACTTGAAATTGATCCTATTCCTCTCCAAAAACACTGCACAAATTTACACTCGCGTCGGGAGTGTCTGAAAAGCCTCCTGCCACATGCCCTTCTACCCCTGGACATTCAGTCTGTAAGCTTCTTTTTCAGGTGGAGGAGAAGGGTATCTCACGCACATCCCCCTCTCTCCAGGGAGTGTGAGCACCTTTCCCGTGTTGATAGGTGGTCTGTATTTCTTTGTCAGTGACTTGTTTATCATCTCCTCGGCCTGTCTTCATTGTTGTTGCTGGACCCTGTCTCTTCTTGCTGATTTGTAGGAGTTTTGTCCGTAGGCTGCTTATAACCCTGACATTTGGATGATGGTATTCTTGTCATTACGGAAACGCTTTTATGAAAGGGTCTGCGTGTATTTAGAATGTGTTCTGTCCCCACCCTGATCCCGTGATATTAAGTCTTTATGGCATGTGAATCTGACAGGCCAGATCCTTTGAAAGTCAAATGTAATCGTTTAAGTTTTTAAAAGAATAGTCAAGTATGTTCTGTTAGAAATGAATTTTAGAATACTGCATCAATTATCTTTAACTGAGACTCTACAAAACAAAATTTTTAAATGTGAATTTGAACAAATACCTGTGAACAATATATATTGAATCCTGTTTTTAGGAGAGTACGGGAGAGCAGGAAAAAAATAGTACTACAAGCCAAAAAACGTTCCCATCATTGCTACACATTTTCCAGTTTATAGACGCACAGCACTTATGATAACTTCTCCAGAAAACCTCCGGTATCTAGTCTGCCAAGTCTCAACATCAGGGGTTTTCAGTCCTTTATTTTTAAACGATGGTAGTCTTTGTCTACCAAATTGCTATTTTAACCTCCGGTAGATAAATTCATTAACATCAAAGATGCTGGGGTGGGGGCTGGCTGGGAAAACAGCTGCTTGGGCCCCCCGGGTATCAGCGAAGGGCCCCAGCATTCCAGCAAACATGGATGGGCACCGTTCTGCGTGTCCCCACTGGAGTACAGGAATGAGTGGGCGGCCCAGGGGCATTTTTTTTAATGTCCCGAAAGTGATGGGCCTCGTGCTAGACTTAAAGACAGTCTCCTCTGAATCCAGAGAGAAGCCCACAGCAACGTTAAGCAGTTTTTCCAGAGGCCCTATGACGAGCTGGCATTCCCCTGATCAGCAGCCGATGTCCTAGTCACACCTACACGAAACCATCTCCCACCGAGCACATTCCTGCGGGAGAGTGGGAACTAAAAGGAGTCAGAGCTCAGGGGTTAACACGTGGGCTCTGGAACCAGGTTGCCTGGGTTCGAGTCTTGGCTCAGCAACTTCTTATCTCGGCCTTGTTACTTAGTCTCTCAGTGCCTCCTGTGACAATAGTTATCGCCTGCCTCACAGGGTTGTTGTAACAAAGAAGTTAATATGAACATTTTAGAATAGTGCTTGTTGCTTGGGAAGCATTCGGAAGATGTCAGCAGCTGTTGCTGCTCCTGCCAGGTGACTGAGATCACCTGCATTTCCAACTGTGTCTGACATGCAAGGCTCTTACAAAGTCTACAATGGCCTAACAGCATCTGAATGTGAATGAGGGGTAGACAAATTCAGGAAAAAAGTGGTTCTCGTATAAAACTTTCTCTTCTAGACCATGGCTTCATAAACATTCATGGGAATGTCAGTTATCTGGAGAACCTATCAGAAAACAGAACCTGGTCCCCGGGTGGAGGGAGGCAGGCAAGCTTCTGCATTCCTAACAAGCCCCAAGGGGAGGCAGCAGTGGCTGGTCCTCAGACCACGCTAGTGAGGTTCTAGGGACACCTAACAGCAACCAACTTGATTCCATTAAAACCGACTCTAATGCCATCACTACTTTTTCAATGAGGAAGCAAAGAATGTGAGTTTGAAGACTGGTTTGCTCATAATTTCTGTCATTGAACCTTTTAAATATACCAGTCATGCCTACCTTGATCGTTGGGAAAGGACCACGTTGTCTATTTGTTACCACAAGCACTGGCTGAATCCCAACCTGTCTGGCACCGACCCTTCCAGTTTCCTTAGCAGTGCAGGGCTGCTTGGGGGAACAATTAGTTACTGATGGAAACAGTGCTGGAGGAATGGAGGAGTAAATCACAGCCTTTGTCATCAGCTTCGAGCATTAAAGTGTGGTGTAAAGTAAAACTTTGGCTCCAGGGCAGGCTTTCACACTTCTGGTCCAATAGGTCACGGGCACTAATTCTTGCTAAGGCAGCAGCTACATTGGAGAAGACTGGTAGTTGGAGGAGATGGAGTGGCTCCTTAAACAGTGGTCTCTGAAGTCAGATGGCATCTTGCGGTTTGGTGCCACATGCAGGGCAAGTGCGTGCAGGGGCATGGACTGTGTCAAGGTAACCTGACCCGAGGAGAATTGCGTGGTTGTACAGTTCAGTACGTTTCCGGGGCGGCTGAGGGTTTCACTTCAGTCCTCAGCGGAAGTCTCAGAGGGCAGACCAGGCGTTAGGAGAAGGCTCCAGCTCCAGACCATTGAGGGCGGTGTTGCAGATGTAGCGGTGGGCAGTTTGATGACATGGCCATACACTGATGGCCTCTTGTCCTTGGCTGAGGGGAGGTGTTGAACTGCTTTGGGAGGACCTTCAAATTTGTGTAATGACATCATGTATCATGTATCATGTACCATGATGTCATGCCAGCTTCTGAGAGAAAGTGCTGCTTGGGAAAAAACAAGTCAGGAAAAAGAAACCATTGTATCCATATCATAAGTGAGAGAGGGTGGTTATTGCTTGATCTTTCTGGGAATGTTCAGTGCCATTCTAGAAGAAAATCATAAGAATATCAGAACTTTGAAGTCTTTGGTGGAGTTTTCTATAGGTTGGTGTTTCTGGGTCTCCACTATAGTAAAAAATAATGGTAGCTGGCATGTGTATACGTACGGCATATATAGAGAGCTAGGTGCTGTTCAGAATGCTTCCCATCTATTGAGATATTTAATTCTCCAAGGTGTGTAGTTGCCTCCTTCTAGACGAGGAACTGAGTCACTGAACATTGTTTCCTGCCGTGGTCACTACCAGCGAGTGACAGATTCAATCCAGAGCACCTGGTCCAACATCCGTGCATCTAAACCATTTCCATGCTTCTCCAGCCTTTTGCCCCAAGGTCTGCGGGCACGTCCTCGATAAACAGAATCCCTTAGGATATAAAAGTAGCCAAGTGAAAAATTAAAGCTGAGATTTTTAAAGTTTCTCATGCATTGTATGTTTAGAGAAGAGAAAAACTGCATCTGTAGAGCTAGGCAGTGAGCTTGGCAAAACTAGAGATGGAGCCTCATCAGCTCTGCATCAGAGGTTAGCCCACTGGCGGGCAGGATAGATAATATATATTTGATGAGTTAATGGATTAACGGAAGTCAGTAGTTCCTGATAAATAAAATTGTTGATAATCCTAGGACTTACCTAAAATTAGTTTTTAATGTTTTTATAGGCACTCCTAAACGTATAAAGTTAAAATTTCTGGAAAATGTACCTATGGATTACAAGATATATAGGGGGCCATTATCTCATGAAATAAAAACCTACTGACCTGTAAATGAAAGAAAATTCATTTGAAAGAAATGAAAGAAATGAAAGTAAATGAAAGAAAATTAGGCGCATTTAAACACTGCAGTCTAAAGTACCCAGGGGTCCCAGTGTCTGTGGTTATCTTGCTAAAATAATCAGGTGCCCTTCTTTTAAGTAAATTACGTAAAATAACTAGACTTAGTGTAAGTAAATTGAACATAATGGCTTGAGGTAGTCTTGATCTCTCTGTGGGACCCTTAGCATGTTGGGAGAGTGCCACCTATTGGTAGATTAATGTACTGCACTACAGGTGTTTTAACCCTATCTGATGACAAGTCAGGCTTAGAAAGGTAAGAGTGTTTAAAAAAGAAAAAAAAATCTCTGAGGAAACTGAAGTGCCACAAACTCATTGGCAAATGTTTACAAAGATTTGTAAAATACTAGTATGGGTCCGAACACAGAGGCAGGAGTCCTGCCCTCTCTCTTTTGCTGAGAGATCAGTCTGAAGATGTACAGATACATTTGAGTTTAAGAAAAAAAAAAACCTTCTAGTTCTGGGAATACAGACTAGCCTTGTACTTGACTGCCAGGAATAAAAATATAATCATTACAGCAAAAGAACAGTTTGAAATCATGACTCCCAGTAGGGAATTGGTTGAGAATTTTTGGTGCATCCATAGGGTGGAAAAATACTGTACAGACATTTTTTAAAGGAGACCACATCTATAGATTGTAATAGAATTATGCTTCATTCTTGTTTTTCAACAAGTCAAAGAAAAACATGTTTATTAAACTGTTATGTGCGAGGTGCAATTAGGAGTGAGAACCGTGCCTGAAATGCGACCTGAACTATTTGTAATCCGCCCGCTTTAAGTTTCAGCGACAGTGTTTACATATCCCTCCCTTCGCTGCCTTGTGTGCTGTACTCGCTACCAGGCAACCAATTTGGAAACAGATGTAGTTTGTGTTTACAAGAAATGTGACGTTTCGTTTGGTAAAATAATGTACCATGCCGTTACGCTGGATAGTGAAAGTAGAACAGTTTATTCCTAAATACTGTGCCACTTAAGTGTGTGAGCGACGGCCTTATGTAATACATGTGCCATTTGCTGTGACACAAAATGTTGGGATACGTCCCACCAGCTACTCTTCCCCAGTTTTCTCTCGAGTTTCTACAAAAGGGACAGACCTTGCAACCTGCGTCGGAGCAACTGAGCTCGTGATGCCTTCCACATCCACGCGTGCCTCTCACATGTTCCCCAGGATCGTAAGAATCCGTGTAAGAATGTTCATCATACCCTTTTGACTCATGGACCAAACTTGAAAAAATGTCGTAACTGGGCAGTGGCTGCAAAAGGCCTTTCAGCAGTCAGGGTTTAAAGGCATTTCCAAGAAATATGTTTCCAAAAAAAAAAAATGTTAGTAATGACTTTGGAACACGCGGCCTGTGAGCAGCACAGCGCGCGGTCGCCGCCTCGGGCTCAGGCCGCCCGGGGGCCTCGTGCTGCCTTTGGCTCGCGCCGCTTCTGTCAGTCGCACTGGATGCATCACTCGCGGTCCCTTCAGCCAAGGCGGAGAACTCTTTTGAGAGGTTATGGTGATTAATACTCTCTGAGTTTGAAAGCATTTATCATTTTGATCACAGATCCCAAATACTATGATTAAAGAAAGCGTAGCTGTTAATAAGCTGTAGTAGAGAATAAAAAATCCAACTGGAAAGATATAAAAGTCCTCCTCAGCTGAGTGGCTACCACGCCTGCACACAGAATGTGTACACTGTATATATATATACATTGCGTCTATTCTCCGTGAAAAGTGGTCCATTTAGTTCCTTTGGGACTGAATTCTTGGTATCCACAGAACTACATGGATACTAGTGCTTAGGAAGGATTTGTCCAACCACGCTGTATATGAGGAAAGGAGAGTAAATTTCATTATGGTTATAATCACACTGATGTCCCATTAGAATGTTCTAATTGAGAGCCAAAGTAGGCAAATTAGACACGCATGTAAAAATGATCACAAAAGCAACACTTTTATTTTTAATTAACAAGCAGTCTAGTTTATCTCAAAAATAAAATTTGCAGCAGCTTAAACTTTCTTCCTTGAAATCAGAGGTAATGAATAGGCATTTAGTTTCCTCCAAATGGCTTTTAGTTGTGATCTTTTAGGAGGTGATTTGCTCTTTAGTGGAGATTTTGCTTGCGCTTTTTTGTTGCTGCTGATTTCTATGATAACAATAGTTGAAATGGTCTCCAAGAGAAATGAACTACGAGGAGTGGGACTCTGAGAAAGTTACAGTACGTAATTGTTTTAAAGCCTGTTCTGTTTGAAGTTTTGAATTTAAGTGATATTGTATCTGTTTTGACCCTTTCTTAATTAACCTTATAAGACAATAATGGCTAGAACAGAGATGCTGACTTTCCATACCTTTTAAATGTGGACCTCCAGGCCAGACAAGGCCAGCCTGCAGGGGCGGGGGCAGGGCAAGTGTATCTACTCCCGCTTCAAGCCGGACAGATTGTGCCTCTTGTAATCAAGAGAAAAGCATCTAGAACAGTGAGTTTCAACCCTTTTCATCCCACGGCACACGTAAACTAATTACTAAAATTCTGCAGCATGCCAAAAAATACATTTTTTTGCCAATTGAACAACAACAACAAAAATAGGTGTAATTTTGATACATTCACACTGGATGGTTATTGTTGTGTTGGCTGTTGTCATTTTTTTTTCATTTGACAGTCTATAGGAAAAGAGGTGAGTGCCCCTGACTAAAGAGGTACTGCACGTTTTAAAAATGCTTGAGGCACACCTGTTCAACATCACTGCTCTAGAAGGTGCTTAGAAAGCTTCTTGTCTTTGTGTTGACACAAACCTGCAAGGAACAGAAGCTGGGGAGGTGGTCGCTCTGCTCAGCATGGGTAGCCAGTAGCTTAAGAAGCAAATTACAAAAGGTGAGCTCACCAGGAAGCTACACGCAGCAACGCCTTCCTTCCGCTTCCTTCTGAGCTCGAGCAGGCTGTTGTGAATGGCTGTGCTGGTTGTTCACTGCTCAGCCCCGAAAGCACCATCCACACATTCATCTATGGGCGCCTATCAAGGACAGCCAAAGAAATCACTACAGGAGGGAGAGCTGGTACCTGATTCTGAGTAGATCCAGAGGGGAAAGTAACTGACAGTCTGTTCAGATTAAGGTGATAGCAGTATAGGAGAAAAATCATAAAACAGAGTTAGGGATCTTAAAATAGTTGTTTTGCTTTGCAGTGTTGTCTTATTTCTTGTAATTGAATGGAAGATGTACTTATGAATAATCATATGAGTATGTTTACTTTAATATTACATTGATTGCCTAGAACTTACTCTTCAAATAATGGCAGTGGATTCAGCAGTATATCTTTATCCCATAGCCTTGAGATCTAAACTTCTGAATATTAATCAAGGGCTTTGAACAAATATTAAAATAGCTTTCTTTGCTTCAAAGCTTAAAAAGAATAAGCAAGGTGAAAATACAATAATATACTTACAGCACATCTTTGCCCTCCTGTTTTAATAACTTATTGTTTTTAATAACTTATTATGTTATGAGAATTTATCTTGACTTGACCTTCAGAATATCACTAAATTTCTCTGGACCTCAGTTTCTTCAGCAGAAAGATGATAGTTAGACTGTCCTTACAGGTTGGACTGCCCACGCTCCCAGTGTATTAAAGGCCACTATTGTCAGGCCACTGAAAACACCAGGTGAGCACCACCTGAAGGCAATAGCATCATCTAGTGGTGATTACCTCACATTACAGCCACAAGTTTCAACAGCAAATTGTCTTTCCAGGATTTTGCAGCCAAATACCTTTTGAATTGAGGTAAAATTCATATAACATGAAATAAAGCATTTTTATGTAAACAGTGGTGGCATTTAGTACATCCACTATGTTATACAAACTCCCCTGCATTCTTTTTTTTTTTAAGATTTTATTCATTCACTTCTAGAGAGGGAAGGGAGGGAGACAGACAGAGAGAGAGAGAAACATCAATGTGCGGTTGCCGGGGGTTATGGCCTGCAACCCAGGCATGTACCCTGGCTGGGAATCGAACCTGGGACACTTTGGTTTGCAGCTCGCGCTCAATCCACTGAGCTATACCAGCCAGGGCATGCCCTGCATTCTTAAGTACACACTTAGCTCCTACTTTTTAAAAAAATTCTACCTGGTTAATATGAGTAGTATATTAAGAGGGAAGTCAAAATGTATTTATGTTTCCTGATTTTTTAATTCTCAGCATGTTACTCCAGGATGGTAAAGAGCAGGGAGGGAGGAGATGAAGTTGTTTATCTGAACTTACAGGTAGAAAAATGTGCAGTAGGTCAGTTTAGAAAATTAACATATTGAGCTTCCCTCCTATTGTCCACTCTATTTATTATTGACTTGGCCAAAAAGTCCGTTTAGTTTTTTCCATAAAATAAAAGACACATTTTTTATTTTTCACCAATAACTTTATTGATTTGGATATTTTGAGTATGTCAGCTATCTCCTGCTATATAGCCTTCTAGTGGGCAGAGGCCAGGGATGCTGCTAACCATCTTCCAGTGCACAAGACAGTCCCACAACAAAGAATTATTTGGCCAAAATGTCAGTAGTACCAAGAAACTTCACAAACCACAAAACACTTTCGACACGTTTGATCAGTCATAGCACCTTCTCCATATACTGCACAAATCTTTTTTTTTAGCTTCAGTTGTGTTTTTACCTTTCTTGAAATAATGAAGCATAATACACTGAAAATATTATATATCTTCTTCCATCTTTAGTATTAAAATGGGTGGCCAAAAATTCACTGATTTCGGTAAGTTTTTTTTTAACGCATGCTGATATGACAACTTTCGCAATGCAACCTAACAAAATTGTTTCGAAGGAAGTTAAAGACAACTAAGCACTACTAGAGCCATGGTGCAGAAAAAAAACAAACGGACTTTTGGCCAACCCAGTGTATTGTGCAGCCTGTCCCTTCTCAGTTATTAGAGGTTGCCTCATTCTTGCTTTCCTCTGGGATGGCCTGAACGTAAGACTTAGTGATGTATTTCCAAAGCCCCGGACTTTTAGAAATGGGGAAAGCCTTTTATGTCATTTTATAAGTTATCCATCATTATTTTAAGATCTTCATGTGTGGCATCACTTAATACTATTACAAGTGTATACATTTTGAGTTCAGGTTTTAGAAAGCAAAGAGAGCCTTCACGTGTTGGCGTGCAGACCCAGCAAGTCTTAGAGCCTGGCTGAGTCAACAGCAGCCCGAGGGGGAAACTCGGGGAACGGCTGACCTCGGAAGGGGGGCAGCGTTCCAGGAAGGCTGGGTGGGGGAACGCGACTGGTCTGCGCCCCCGAATTTCTTTAGAACACTAACGTTTGCAGGAGTCCCGCAGAAGCAGACCCCGCCAAGACGAGCCTTCATGACTTCCCTGTTCTCAGCAAGTACGGTTTAATTGAACATTAAGCAATTTGATCTCTTTCACCTAATAAATCGAGCAAATTCAATAAACATAAATCCTGCTCATGACAGAGCTGACCCTGGTGGGGCTGAGCTCGTCAGCGTTCACGGTTGTTACTCTCCCTGGAATTTTCGTCACAAATGCTTCTTGCTGAACTAAGTACTTACCTGATGCTTAAGGCCTAGGGAGTATATTTAATCACCGTTCTTAGGGTTTCAGAAGGGCAGCTGGGGAGGAGAGAGAAGGAGGGTTTGCAGACCCACCAATTTAGGTTCAAGTCTTTCACTTAAACCACGGCCTCACTAGAAACATAATTTTTCTGACTGGGAACAAAAGGAGCTCGTCACAGTGATTTCATAGGGCCGTTCTGAGATGTAACTGAAAACGGTGTATGCACAAGTACACAGCACCTGACCCGAAGAAACACCGATGCCTTAGCTGACTTTACTTTCTTCAACTGTTCTTTAGCGTTCGCATGGTACTTCAGTTTCCCTAACGCTTCCTTATCTGTTGCACCCCTTTACTATTGGGGATGGAGTCCCAGATCCCCAGGGGATGCCTGAAATTGCGGGTAGTACTGAACCTTAGGTATTCTACAGTGTTTTTTTTTTCCTATTCATGCCTACCTATGATAAGGTTTAATTTATTCATTAGGCACAGTGAGAGATTAACAACAATAAATAAAATAGAGCAATTTATAATAACATACTGTAATAAAAGTTATATGGTTGTGGTCTCTTCTCTCAAAATATCTTATAGTATCCTTCTCACTGAAAAGGAATGCTTGGCAGCTTCTGCTGGCACATTTGGGTTGCCAGCATTGCTACTCTTGTGCTTTGGGGTCATTATTAAGGAAAGTAAGTGTAAGTTGAACAGCAGCACGGTGGGATCACAGAAGTCAATCTGCTGACCTGGACGGCTACTGAGGCGCTAAGGGGCGGGCAGCACGTACAGTGAGGAGACGCTGGACAAAAGGATGATTCACGTCCCAGGCGGGACAGAGCGGGATGGCACGAGATTTCACCCAGTGCTCAGAACCTTGTGCCATTTAAAACGTATGAACTGTTTATTTCTAGACTTTTCCTTTTAATATTTTCAGACCATGGTAGACCCCAGGCAACTGAAACCGCGGAGGGTGAAACCGCAGATGCGGGAGGACTACTGCACGAGGCTGTGACTCTCTCCGTGTTTCCCACCCTCCTCCTCCCCCTCACCTGGCGGGGCTCCTTCCTGCGCATGCGCACCCACAGGGTGCAGCCTTCCCAGCTCTTCCCGGCTGACTCAGTCACCACCTCTTCTGTGCCCTGAGAAGCTGTGGCACACATCCCGTGTGCTGTCATGACAGCCTTTTTCTCTCTCAAACCCCATTCAGCCTCTGCTGAAATGAGTGAAAGAGCCAGCCGATCGCTGGGTGAAACAGTGCCTCGCCTTTAGCGACACTAAGGCAAAGTGCTATAATCTTGTTCAAAACACCAGAAAATGTGTCCTGTCCGAGGCACTAGAAAGCGGGGAAGCAGGACTAGAACCCCAGGCTTTTGACTCTGGGTCCTTTCTTTTTTCAGTATACCCAGTTTTCTCCCACAACTCAGTAAGTGTAGTATCAGCGAAGCTGGATTCTTGCCTGTTCCCCAGGGACTGTGGGTGTGAGCGGGTCCTCTGAGAAAGAGTGTAAGTGGACAGATAGCCAACCTGATGTCCAGGTGTAGCATGGCCAGTGAAATCATCTTTCTTCACATTTCTTTCTGTATCATCCGTCCTGGGTGGCATGTTCTGTAAATGGTCAACAGTTTTCTAATTTCATAAATTATGCTCATTTAAGCCCCCCCTCCCCCCCACACACACACAAAAATTGCCTGTTAAACTGCGGACTCAGCATGCATTGGGGTAAATATTCATTTCGTTCTCCCTGTCTCCTTTCTCCATTTCCTGGTTGTATATTTCCCAAACACCATCATCAATTAATCATACATATGGGAATCTGTAAGAAAAACACCTGGTCTAGAAATTTGAGCCAAATAAGACCCATTTTTCTAACGCATAAGAATCAGCCCTTGTTTCTCCGATGCTGGAAAGTGATGCAACTCCAGCGTCAGAGTTTTTAGTTGTGCCGTGTGGAGGATGAAAGGCAGCCTGGTAGCTCTTCTGACAGCAGCTGAGTTTAATGGGCCTCGGGCAGAACAAAAACCTCACCTCCCAGTTTTCTCACATGCCAGAGTGGCATGGTGACGTGTGACTGTGTCTGTCACCAGGAATGGAGGTCTCCTGCCAGGGTCTAGTAATGTGCTTCCCATTGCCACCCACAGCAGGGGCCCCAGACCCACGGGCTCCAGGGGGCAATTTTTAAACTTCTTTTTCAATTTAAAAATTAAAATCAAAGCACCATCTGTTATGTGAATATGCCGTGTCAGGGAAATGAGCGTGATCGATGGCCTGGATCTTGTTTAGACTGCTAAGTCTGTCAAAGCTTTGATCAAGGGCTTAGCATTTGTCCTTGGGGACGCGGGGACTGCAGTGAGTCAGGGGCCGGGAGGTGTGAATATTTCTATTTTCTATGTGGTTTACATCTTTATTTGGCAAGACCGTGGACCGACACGTTGTGTGGTATCTCATAAACAGTGCTGGCCCCCCAAAGACAGCCCTGTCTGCTAAACCAAGTTATTCATTTGCATCAAGCCCCAGGAAACTGGGTGCTTAATTATTGTTGATGGAGCACGTGAGGCTGTTTTGGAGAAGGAGAAAGACTCTAGGGACAGAGTGTATCTGTTCATCTGCACTCGATGAGCTGGATGAAATGACCGCTCAGAGCTTCCCTTGGGCTGTCATGGCAAGTTGTGCAAATGGCTTAGGTATCCACCATCCTGAGCTCCATACCCTCACCAGCCACCATTCACTGCATCCCCAAGCCAGACTCAGCTGTGACCCAGCTCTACAGATAACCGGGCACCTCTGAGCTAGAATGGGTTCTGGCTGTGGCTTGGGGTTTGCTCAGAGGCCCAGACGTGCTAGGAATGTGCATGTGCCCAGATCCTGAAGAGGGTGCCCTGCCCGAGACTCATAGAAAATGCTGTGACACTCCAGTCGCTCCCCGGGAAGATGGTAAGAAAACTACTGTCAACTAACACATTTCTGATCGATTCAGGCACGTAGTAAGAATTGTTGAATGTCAGTTTTTTCCCTACACTTCAAGTTCTATATATCTAGTGTTAAAGGGTACTATCGTTCATGCTTCATCACTGTCTGATGAAGTAATTATGTTTGCTAAGGCCGTCAGTAAGCCTCATGTCTGAGATGAAGGCTTTGGTCTCTTTTGACGGGATTAAAGTTTTCCTCCATCTATTAGAAAATTCTAAATAATCTTGCAATGCTATCTAAAGACATCTAGAGGCTGTGCTTTCATTGTTCTAAATTAACTGCACAGTCCTTTACCCACTGTCAACTGCCTTTGAGTTTCGCTAACACTGAAGTTTGTGTCCGTCATTCTAACGTCGTCTTTGCAAACCCTCACTCACTTCCAGTTGTGTGGTAGGGGCTGAATGATTCTACCTATGAGGAAAAATTGTACCCTCCATTTTCTTGGTGCTTCAGAATTTATGAACAGGTCCAAAATGGGATCTCGTTTCTGTATGTCAAGAACACAGAAGCAGGCAACACAGCAGGGAGTACTGCCTGCATGTGACAGGCGTGGAAACGGGGGCTCACCCCAAAAGGCTAAGCAGGAAGTGGAGTGGTATAGTCAGGCCTTGAGCCCCAGCTTCTGCCTCCAGAGCCCCCGTTCTTTTCGTCGCCCCATCCTCACTTCACCCTTGACCCTGGCCTAGAGTGACAGCAGACGTGGGCAACTGGAGAGGAGACGTGGACAGATGCTCCCCGAAAAAGAATAATTCAAAATGCGTGTCCTGGTGATGACGGGACTGTAGCCCATCCTCAGATAGGAAAACAGTGCATGTAATGCAGAAGTGTTTTGATAACTGACCAAAACTGTCTCCAAGGTTGGAACGTGTGTCCTCTGAAGCAGCACAGGACAGTAAGTCCGGAATCTTAAGAGAAAAATGCACGGCTGGGCCAGAGGGGTGGGCAAAGGAAAAGCCTCAAGTGCCACCCCCGTTCTTCTCCTCCGCCCCCTCCCCAGCCAGCGTCAGGGTAGACGCCTTCCTAGGAGCCACTTGGGAGTCCCCAACCCAGCTTACAATGACTTTCTTGATGCTTTTGGGTGAGCACATTTTAAAATCAATCCAAAGTGTCTTCTCCTGAAGAGTAAATTCTACTCATCTCTGTAGTTTCAGGCCCAGGACCCCCTTGTCCAGGAAGTCGCTCAGCAGCCTTTCACTGGAACGGAAGTCTGTTCATCCTTGCCACTCCTCTCATGCTCAGTGCCTTCCTTTTGCATGCTAGACGGGCAGGGTGGCCCCCAGCTTGTTTCTCAGCAGAAGAGACATGGTCTAGGGCAAGGTCACAGGCTGGCAGGTCACACAGCCCTGGGATGGCTGCCACTCAGTGTCACCAGCCCCGGGACCTCAAGTCTCAGCAGGGCTCCCCGACGAACCACATGTCAAAGAGGGGCTTGCCCAGCTGTGTCTGGACTTAGTTTTACAAAATAAGAACATGAATTAATTTATTTTTAATATCTATTCTTGATCACAAGTGTTGCTTGGATATAAAACAGGGGACAAGTCTCCCTTTCAGATGCACAACAAACGCACATGAAAAGCCATGAGGGAAAATGACCTCAGCTCTCGAGACTCGTGAACATCTCGGCGATCTCGCCCTCCCAGGGAAACCTGTGATTCTTCTTTCTCAGACTTGAAGCAGAACTGACAGCCGTGTGTGTTCTCTCTGTGTGAAGTTGGGCTTCCCCCCCCCCAAGTCAAGGATCTTTTCCCAGGTTCAGCTATTTCCTTAATGAAATTAATCTTTCTCATGAAATGCTTTTGTGCAGAAAGATGGGGCTGCCTGGGGTCTGTATGTTCCTCCTGGAATGCTTCTGTCCGAGGAGAATTTTAGATAGAGGATGCACCCTTATCCAGCGGGGCAGAGTTAGACTTTCTGGGGCCTTAGACTTGCTTGGTGCAGTTCTGGGAGAGATTTGTGTGTGTGTCTGTGCACTTAGGCTTGCCTCGCATTTGGAGGTGAAAGAAGTTCCTGAGCATTCACACTGTTGCCTTAGCGTACTTCCTGAGTTTTGCATGTTATGGAAGGAAAGAAAACAGAGGGCAGTTCTCCCCAGCCGAGGCCCAGGCAAGTGGCTGTGGCCTTGCGTGACTGCCCTGAGGGCGTCCACCCAGCCCTAGGACCCGCAGGCCTGCAGCTCACAGTTCTGGCAGAGCTCTTGAAGTCTGGGAAGCCCCAGAATCGTGACCATCTGCCAGACGAATCCTCGGGCAGCATACGTCTGTAAAACACACATTCAGAACAGAAGCTGTCCTTCATAAAGCTTTCGTCTCTAGACCTTCCACATAACTCTGCTCCTACATGCAGGCCAGGGCTGGGACCGTGGACCACACCAACAGCCCAGCTACCTCAGGCCGATGAGCTAGTGGGTCCTGTGAAAAGGACTAAAGGGGAGTTTAGGTAGAGGTCCGACAGCCGTGGGGCTGGCCCAGCTTGGAACAGGAAGATGGCCTCAGGAAGCGGCAGCTGCAGATGAATCCATCTGGGGTGCAGAGGAGGTAAAGACAAGAATTGCAAAGGAGCTGAGACACTGTAGGAGAGGCAGAAAGTTAAATGTGCAGGAACTGAAGCTTCCGTACTGAGTTCAAGTCTGGCACTGCCACATATCAGCTGTTGCTTCACCACTCTGCTTCTGTTATCTAGTCTGTAAAACAGGGGTGGTGATAGCACCTCTTCACAGGGTGCTGTGAGTAGCATTTTAGTGGAGTAGTCCGCATTAGATAAGAACAATGCTGTAACGGTGGGAAATTGTAACCCACCCCACCATTCTTTTGACATTGCTTCTGTAAGTGCTGACTCTGACAAGTCGCTTGTAGGTGAACAGCGTGTTGGTATAGGAATCCTAGGAACTAGTTGCAGAAGATGCAGACTCCGACCTTCAGGCTCTGAGAGATTTGCTGACCTTCAGTCATGGGACCAGGCTGACGTGGAGCCAGGATGACTAAGCCAGGATGATGCACCCTGGACACCACTGTCCTTATGGGAACGAACTGTGCTCATCTGCACATACAGAACTTCTCGGCCCCCTCCCTTGGTCTCTTAGTTCTGTTCTTGTCTCTCTCCTTATAAAAACCTCTGCCTTCCCTGAGATGTGGAGATGGGCTTTGAGACGCGAGTTCCCCATCTTCCAGATTGCTGGCATCTGAAAATAAACCGCTTTCCTTTACATCATTGCCTGCGTCTCCAGTGCCGGCTTTCACAGCGGCAGGCAGCCGGACCTGCATTCAGTTCCAGGACCCAGCACAGAGCACTCATTACGCGGCTGTTAGTGGTCGTTATTACTGCTCCCTTTACTACGCTGTGACAATGGGGATGATGATATCATCTTTACTGTAATACCATTCCTAAGGACCAGATCTTGAGTATAAAGTTATAATAGCTTTTGCTAAATTTAAATGCTACTTCATCACATCCTTGCTTGCTAGTTGTCTAGTTTTTGGATCATCAGAGATACATTTTTTCTCTATATAGTGAAAGCACCTATTTGTAAGAATGACTACTTGATACCTTTAAAATGTTTTGATGATAACACCAGATGGGTTCAGATAAAACCGTCCTTCTCACAGGCCTGTCTCGCTCTCGGATGGCTCGTTTTGTAGTTCCTTACTCTCCTGGGATCCATCCTACCAGCTGATCAGCTACTATTTTTGATTTAGAGTTCAAGTTGGAATCTTTTTTTTTAAATCTTTTTAAAAAGATTTTATTTATTTGTTTTTAGAGAGGGAAGGGAGGGAGAAAGAGAGAAAGAGAGAAGCATCAATGTGCGGTTGCTGGGGGTCACGACCTGCAACCCAGGCATGTACCCTGACTGGGAATCGAACCTGTGACACTTTGGTTCGCAGCCCGCGCTCAATCCACTGAGCTACGCCAGCCAGGGTTTCAAGTTGGAATCTTAATGACGTTCTGCAGCTCCCCTTGTGTGTGGATGGGCTGAGCTCTCATGAGGAGCACTGAGACGCCTCCAGGGCCAGTGGTGTGTGGGGTGGGGGACGGGGCAGGCAGGGGACAGAGAGCCCGGGCAGGTTCCCGGTGCTCTGAGCCGGATGTGGGTGTGTCTGGGTGCAAGCAGACATTGAAGGCCGGTCCCTTCCCTTGTTGTTTCTTTCTTAGACGACTACGCGCAGCTGTGCAACATCCCCGTCACAGGACGCCGGCGGCCGTACGGACGGGACGCCTTGGTCGACTTCAGCGAACAGTACTCTCCAGAAGCTGACCCCTACTTCATTCAGGACCGTAAGCGAACATTTCTGGTTACTCTGAAGCTCAGCTGTGGTTAAAGATTGGCCAGCGGTTCTCACGATGTAGTCCTGGGAACGTGTGAGAAATGCAGATAGATTTTCAGGCTGCATGCTAGGCCTGCTGAATCAGAAACTTGGGGGTGCCACTGGCCCTCAAGGAAACCCATACACATCTCACGTTTGAGAACCGTTGGTAGGGGTGCTGTTATCTTTACTGTCTTTAAAGTAAATTACCTTACGGCAATAATTTTCAACATAAAATCATTTAAAAATTTTTTATGGATTTTTAGAGACACAGAGGATGGGGGGAGGAGAGACAGAGACAGACAGAAACATCGATTCATTGTTCCACTTGTTTATGCATTCATTGGTTGGTTCTCTTATGTGCTCTGACCAAGGATAGAACCTGCAACTTTGGTGTATCAGGGAGGCGCTCTAACCAACTTAACTACCCGGCCAGGGCAACAAAACCATTTTTACCCATTAAATGGTTATCTAGTTTGCAGGTTTTCCTGAATGCTCAGTTAGAACTATAGCCTCTTCTTCACACAGGGAAACAACAAAGGTTAACTGCTCCTACTTGCTCTTAAAAGTATTCTAGAGTGGGAGGTCAAAAAATAGCTCGCCTGGCCAGAGACCGATGTTTAGAATCCACTTGTGAGGGCGTGCCTTAGGTAGGCCATGACGTGTGCCAGCTTTTCCTGGGTTCGTGAGCAGGGTTTTCTTGTGGGAAGTGGCGTGTGAGGACCTCACTCCCTTTTAGAAAGCAACTGTCTGACAGCGTGCAGCCCAGCAGCCTGGGGGAGAAGGCCACACAAACTCCATGTTCCAGTGGGGATACCAGAGCTTTCATTGCAGACCAAGTACCTGAAGGCTCGGAAACAGACGGTACAAGTGAAATGCCAGTAGATGGCAGGTGTGCCGCTTCAAGAATGAGAACAGGGAGACAGGGGTCCCAGCTGCCTCTTCCGAGTCTTACAGAGGGGCCCTTCCTGCAGGGGGAGTCCCCGTGGACCAGGGAGTGGGGGCGAGGGGACTTTGGACAGACCGCTGAATTACAGAATTCAATGGGGCTTTTTCTTTCTTCGGGCCCCGGCACCTGCACTGTCAAACTAGGCGTGACCTACTTACTTCCTGAGGGGCAGCACAGGCTTTGTAGGTGCACTTGGATTTACTTCAGTGCTGAGTCGAAGAGTTTTTTCCTTCTTCCCTTTTCCTCTTCCCTTCTCCTTCCTCTTTCTCTCTCCCCGTTCCCTTTCTTCTTTCTTCCCTTCCTTCCTTCTGTTTTTTTGAAGGGGGCGCTGTATAGCTCATCCACAAAGAGTGTGTTAAAATTTACGTGAACACAGCGCCTTATGAACCCAGCGAGGCTGATTGACACACACAGGTGTAACCCCCACCCAGGCCTTGAGCACGCCTGCACCCAGAAGCCTGGGTGCCCTTTCCTTGCCCACTCCCTGCAAGAGCAGCCCCCATCCCGGCTCCTGACACCTTAGATTGTTTTAAACCACCGACGCATAACCGTGGGCGACCTTGTGAAATGTGCCTGAAGGCGCTAACAGCTGTTAGAGCCTGCGCTTACGGTTTCTACACTTCTCTGTGTTTATGTTATAGGTCGATAAACATTTACCTTAAAAAGACAGAGAAAGGAAAAAAAGGAGGAGAAATATTGAGGTTGAGAGAAAGCCAGCTTACCTGGCCCATAAATCCAGAATACCAGCTCAAGTCTGTGTGCAGCTCGACATATACCCACAGCTTACGCATGCAGCATAGTTCAGATGTCAGGAATTTTGAAGTTGAAATGTTCTGGCTTATGTACCTTCTTTTTTTTAATGCTGGCATTGCCTTAAGACTCCTTTTAAATTCGCTACAAATGTTAAGAAAGAAACAAGTTGTTATCACATCAATTTCCTACTTAGCAGCAGAGGAAGTGGAGATGCAGTTCCAAGACCTCCAGCCTGGACTTTGTCAGGGCCTTTAAATTCGGTGCAAGTTAGGAGGAGAAGTCCCTCCTCCTCCTCAGACCGGGAGCGAGGGCTCCCTGGCCCTGCTGGAGAAATGGTGATACTGAGCAGAGAGTAACACAGAGGGGAGGCTAAGTGTTCTTCCCACCTTTCCGATTCACCGGCTCCTGCCTTCTGGTTACTTCAGAGTATTAGCTGATGGTTGATGGTGCCTGTACTTAGAGTGATGTCTGAAAAACTGGAATCTCCCACAGCAGAGACCCACTCTTTCTCCTCAAAGGACCAGACAGTAAAAGTTTTAGGCTTTGCAGCCATGTTGTCTCCATTGTAGCTACTCAGCTCTGCCAGGCTTACATCAGTGAGTGGGTACGACCGTGTCCCACTGAAGGTTCATTGACCAAAATCGTCAGCAGGCCAGATTCGGAGCAGCGGCTGCACTGCGCCGAGTCCCGTGGAAGTATTTGGGGGAGTCTCCTCGGTGTCTGTATAGGAGCTTAAAATTTAATTTCACAGTTTGCCTTTTTTTTTTATCTCCACCCTGGGACATATTTATTGATTTTAGAGAGTGAGAGAGAGAAGCATCAGTCAGTTGCCTCTTCTGCACGCCCTGGCCAGGGACCGAACCCACACCCTCGGCCTGTGCCCTGACCGGTAATCAAACCTGCGATCTTTTGGTTTATGAGATGACACTCCAACCAACTGAACCACACTGGCCAGGGCTAATTTCAAGTGTAAATTCATATAATAAAAAATAATTTTACTAGATATAGAGTTGAAATGATGTTGCTGTGGTATCTGGAATTTGACTTTATTTTCTTAAGTCAGCATTTATCAGACTGCCTTTGGGGATCAGCTGACATATTCTCGATGACCTGTAGTATTTTTTTTCCTTTTCAATTTTAAAAAGGGCTTGCCACGGATGTGTTCACTAAATTTTTAAAATCACCAAGTTAGACTTTGCAGCCCTGCATAAGCAATGATATTTTGCTGCCCCCTGCAGTTCCACTGGAGAATTACTTCAAAGGCCTAATAGGTCCACATTTTAATTTTTTTTCTTAAACTATGTTCAATTACTGTTTACATTCAGTATTATTTCGTATTGTATTAGTTTCAAATGTACAGCAAAGTGGTTCTAATCCCATGCACTATACAGCCTGGCCCATACACAGTTACCACGGTATCATTGACCATGTTCCCAAAGCTGTATAATCTGTGCTTCTGTAACTCCAGTTTGCTCTCCTTCATCCCGCCACCACTGTCACCCAGCCCCCTAACCCTCCTCCCCTCATTTTCATTTTTTTCAAATCGAATACATGGTGAGTTTCGGCAGGTGGGGAGGGGGGAGGGGCCACATCAACAGTGTGTTTGATTCACCATGGTTTTGTATTGGCAACTCCCTTCTCCAGAAAGAAGGCTAAACATTCTTGATGCCTGGCTAAATTCTTTTTACATTATTAAACTGTAGCTCTGAGTCAGTATGAAGATATCTAAACTACACGTAGAGCCAAACAAGAGCTTCTTTGTGTCCTTACAAAAAGCCTTTTGGTTTACTAAACACAAGCAAGATGTACTCTCCTCATTTATCAGGATGTTTTGAGTCCCTTTTACTGCCTTTGTCCTTTCATCCCCAAGAGCCCCGCTCCTTCCAAAGCCAGAGCAAACAAACAGACTCCGCAGGGTGGGTGAGGCGAGGCCAGCCTGGCTCTCACTCTCCTGGGAGCTCCCAGCGGAAAAAGCACAAACTGCACCGCGGCACACTCTCCAGGGCTTTCTGAGCACACATTGCCCGAAACTCTGGTGCATTCGCTCTGGGCTCCACACTGAACCACTCCTGGTGTTTGCTAGTGAGAACTCAGGAGGTCTGGAATTTTAGATGCAAACTTTAAATAATGAAGGGCAAAACCAAAAATTATACTTGCTCGATCATTTTAAGTGACTTTGATACAGAACATCAGAATTCAAGATGTGGTGCTAATCTATACAACATAGATAGAAAGTTTTTAATATTTTCTGCTTAATATTGTGTTGTGGCTACATTCAGTACTCACTTAAATTTTAATGCTAACTTTAAGGTGTCTGAAATATTGAATATGTCTGTCTGATGAACCATACGCTTAATAACCATATAGATTTTTTCTTTTTATAATATTTTATCTATTTATTTTTAGAGAATGGGGAAAAGGAGGGAGAAAGAGAGTAACATTGATGCAAGAGAGAAACATTGATTGGTTGCCTCTTGCAGGTGCCCTGACTGGGGACTGAACCCACAACCCAGGCATATGCCCTGACTGGGAATCGAACCGGTGGCCTTTCTCTTTGCCAGCTGACACCCAACCAACTGAGCCACACCGGTCAGGGCAATACCTGTATAGTTTTTAAAAATGGTTGAAGAGGGTGAAAATTTCTAACTTGGCTCCTACCCCATCACTTCCAGGATTTTTAAATAGCTTTGAGGAGCTGCAGGCTGAGGAATGCGGCATCCTCAATGGGTGTGAAAATGGCCGCTGCGTGAGGGTGCAGGAAGGCTACACCTGCGACTGCTTCGACGGGTACCACCTGGATATGGCCAAGATGACCTGTGTCGGTAAGAAGGACGCGTCTTACGGGAAACAGTTCTCTTCCTGAGATCCCCGTGGTCAGATCTCACGCACTCAGGCACATGTAAGACAGGTTAGCCGAGTTCCGGTTGCAGAAGGGGAGGGAAGTTTTAACGGTGGATGGCAGTGGTGGTTGCACAACAGTGTGAATATACTGCGCTTAATTCCACTGGACTAGCCGCTTAAAAATGGTCAAAACGGTCAAGTTTAGGTTCTGTGTATTCCACAGTTTTTAAAAAATAGACTTGATAGCTCATTTAAGAATTCCTGTAGAATTCCTCACATGTGGAGAAAAGGCCAGAATGTTCTAGGGAATGACTTTGCCTCTTTTTGAAATTTTTTTGTATTTATCAGTTTGAGAGAGGGAGAAACATCAATTTGTTTTTCTATTTATTTATGCATTCATCGGTTGATTTTTGTATGTGCCCTGACTGGGGATTGAACCTGCAACCTCGGTGTATTGGGATTATGCTCTAACCAACTGAGCCACCTTACTAGGGCATGACTTTGCCTCTTTTAAATTCATCTTCTGACTGTGCAGCCAGTAATGTTTTCGCTGAATACCTGACACAAGCATAAGGGAATACAGATGTCTGTAAAAAATACAACTTATGTGGTAGTCATTCAGAAAAAGTTCCTTTTAAAACTCTCTCTCATTGCCTTCCCAATTATTTTTAAAAGAACAGTAAACACGCATTTATCCTTCTCCATGTGACCATGGAATGATCTTCCAGATTGTGTTCCAGGGCCCTTTGGCTTCTCTGCTAAAAGGCCTTGGGTTAAAGGGTTGGTTTTTTATTTTCCTGTTTTTTCACCCTATTTTTTATGGCTCTTCTCCCTCCTGCAGTGTCCTTCTCCCTCCTGCAGGGCCCTTGCCCTGTTAGTTTCGTTAGCCTTGATGTGTGGCGGGCCTGGCAAATGGAAACCTCGGTTATTACAGGTGTTTCAAGCGCATATGAGCCTTTCTTTCCTGTGGAAAGAAACCCGAGGCGGGAACGTCAGTCTTAAGAGCGGCTGCTCCAAAAGCTCTGGGCTCACTGCTTTGGTTCTTCCCTGGATTCCTCCTGACAAATCCAGCTGTTCTATACCTGTAGAAAGGAATTTAGGAATAGGGTAGTTTTTCTGGTTTTCTTGAGATTTGACTGTAAAATGTCAGGCTAACAAATTGTTCATGTTGTGTTAAATAACAGGGAAAGAATTCTAGAACTTCCCTGATAATCTGCGTTTGTAAGACTAGAAATTCTTATCTATCACGTGATTGAAACAGAGATTAGTGGGAAAGTTTCCAGAGTGGGGGTGTTGGAGGGGGAGAGAACAGCCCCGCTGTGTTCGGGCCAGACCCCTCGATGCCCCAGGTAAACCATCACTTCCGTTTGCTCACGGAGTGCATCAAAGCTTGTTTACTTGGGCTGTCCGGCTTCTTGCAGACGTGAACGAATGTGACGAGCTGAACAACCGGATGTCTCTCTGCAAGAACGCTAAGTGCATCAACACCGAGGGCTCCTACAAGTGTTTGTGTCTGCCAGGCTACGTGCCTTCCGACAGGCCGAACTACTGCACTCCGTCGGATGCCGCCCTGAGTCTAGAGAAAGACAGTGACCTGGAGTGAATGAATGTCCGCATAACTGAAGCCCGTACACTCTGCACTGTGTAAAGGAAAAGAGAGAAATGTATTATACTTGAGACATTGTACCTAACCCAGCATGCGGGGAGCAACGGGAACATCGCGGTATTGCATACTCTCGGAAGACGATGCGAGGATTCGGTGTGCGCCTGACTGGTGGAGCAGACCAAATGGACATTTCTCTGAAAAACCAGTATATATAGTCTGTTCATATGTAAAATTCAGTGGAAAAGAGGTGGAGCAGTGCTGTTATTTTAAACAGAAGTTTGTATTATTATGTTGTCTTGTTTTTTTTTTATTATTGCTTGATTAAATTTGGCATTTAAATAGTGGTGGAAATATTTTATATGATTTTCATTTTTTGGTTGTGCAGTTCCTTGGCTATTGTTTTTCTTTTCCCTCAGATTTTTTTTAAAGTCTCAAGTGCACAAGTCGTTGATAAAATATTGTTAAATTGTATTGTAAGTATTGTGACACAGGGTTATGCTATTCCTAGTCTGGAACATTTTTAAATTCAACTTGTCTGTCCTGTGGAGCAGATGAGCTTTGTTTCAAAACTTTTATACACATTTGGAGAAAAGTACTTTGTATTTACGGTGTATTGTCTGATCTTGATGTCCATCCGTAGCCAAGCTGCTGGCAGGTGTCGGTTGGTCCCTCTCCCACGCCGAAGTGGAAGCACCAGTGAGCACATGAGTGCCGAGGTGTGGGAAGTGCGCCCAGCAACATTGTGTGACAACTCGATGATCCCAGCATATTTACCATTGTATATGAAAGCAAAATAAATCACCATTTTTTTTAGAAAAAACTTCTACCTGAGAGTACTTGTCAATGAGTACATGTGTACAAGTTGTGTCTTCCCACCTGTATTCTTACCAGTGGTTCTCTATCAGTGTAGTGTCTTCTGCAGGCTCATTGTTAAATGTGTCAGATACAGTAAAGGACTGAGTTTTGTCCCCTCAAAATTCATATGTTGATATCCTAACCATGCAGCGCCTCAAAGCAGGGCTGTGTGTGGAGAGAGGGTCTTTAAAGAGGTACCTAGGGCTAAACAAGGTCATTGGGGCAGGCCCTAGTAGATGCGACAGGTGCCCTGATGAGACTGGAGTAGGACACACGCACGGGAAATGTCCTATGGAGACATGGGGAGAAGATGACCATCTGTAGGCCAAGGAGAGAGGCCTCCAGGATTGTAAGAAAATCAATTTGTTGCGTAAGCCTCCCAATCTGTGGTACTTCGTTGTGGAAGCCGTGGCAAGTTATTGAAGATATGTGTCTCAGGAAGAAGGAATGGTAACTTTCAAAGTTCCGCTCCCTGCTTAAGACACATCCACAGTCATACAATTGTTACACAACTTCGGTCGAATTTCAGAGTCCATTTTTTACTTAATAGAAACATCTGAATTTAAAAAAAAAATTAAAAACATATGTATGGGCATACTCAGCAGATAATCTCCCAGTTTACCATTTTCCTGAAAGACAGGTTTTTGGTTTTTAAAACCTGTCGAAGGCAGAGTAATGGCCTGTCACAGATGCCCGTGCCCCGATCTCCAGAGCCTGTGAGGATGTTGCCGTACGTGGCAAGCAGGGATCAAGGTTACAGGTGGAATGCGTGTTGCTAACGCACTAGCCACTAAATGTGTGGTACTTCAATGCAGCAGCAATAAAAAGTTAAAATAATACCCAAGCGTCATAAAATGTACCTGTCTTTTTCTCAACAATTTTCAATTAATGTTTATATATAGGAGAAACATTTTTGTATCCTCAAAATACTGTATTGGCAGAGTCTTGAGTTATATCCCAAATGCAATCACAGTTGGAATTGCCGCAGATGTTTAGAAAGCACTGTCGACAAGTGCATGTGCCTGGGGACCTCGCTGGGACGGAGAGTCCCACCGTGGACACTCTGCGTGACCAGCCCCAGCTCACGGGCTTGTCCTGAGTGTATTTCCACAGTGCAGCCATGTCACTCTAGCCCTGATTTTTACCTCGTGTTGTGTGAGTCCCCCCAAATAAAGCCAGTATGGAAAATTGTGACAAGGAAGCCACATGCAATTACAGTGGAAGAGAAGCTATTTCTGCACACAAAGCGACTTTGTAAACATCGTTGACAATCAGGAAGAGATGCTGTAAGCATCTTACATTCCAACATGTTTTTTTTTAATGTTTAATTGTATTATTAGGAAATTGATTAGGGGACCTTGGTTGAAGTGCATCATAAATTCAGTTATCATTTCCCCACAAAATGTTTGATTTTACACACCGCTGACATTAAGCAGGAGATACCTGTACATGTAATAAAAGTACAAAGCTTTAAGTGGAACTTCTTAGATTTTGCGTGTTTTGTTGCATAAATTTGGTTTCATGGCCCTGGAAAAAAGTTTTGTTTTTGTAATACATATACTTCTTTTAGTTCCTTTCTTTAAACTAAAGAAAGGAGTTCCTTCAGATGAATTATATGTATTACATATACATACGTAATTGTCCTCCAAACCCCAATGTTGGGGTTCTGTGGCAGTGGTCCTAATTGGCCATGAAGAGACAGATTCATAGTGCAGTGCGTTCTGGTCATTCATTATACTAATTATATGTAATCCATTATGCTGTTGCATGTATTTCCCAGCTGTCTGAGTAAGAGTCAGGTCTCTTTCTCTGTCCATCCACAAAACAGGTCTCTGTACTTTAAAATACCAATCATTAGTAACAGTCTATTCTTTTGTCATAATAATCAAGCATTGTTCCAAAAACACTGGACCTGGCTAACTGATGTAAGCCTATGCAATTTGAAGTCATGAGCTTGAAACCTGCCATGTTACCTGAAATGAGAACCAGGTACAAAGCCAGCAAACCAGACCCTTACTGTATATATTGAAGTTTTGCATAATTCCATCATTCATATTTCTCTAAAAAATGTTTATAAATTAAAAAGAATACTGTAATTTAGCTTTAGTATTCTCACACACAAAGGACTGACTGACTCCAAAACGTACTTGAATTGTTCTGGTAAATGTTAATGACCCAATGTTGGCAGAAAGCACAAATCTGGTATGTTTGCAAATGAGGTTCATGGACATTTCTTTTGGGTCAATAGTGGAAGAAAATAGTTACCACACATGCCAATACTGTATGTCCCTGCTTGTGGGGACAAACCATAACCGTGAATTTAGGAATTATTCTAATAACTGGCAACATTGAAAATACTATAATTCTAATACTCTAACTTTCCAATGAGGTTGATTTAAGTCTATACTAAAGTACCTTTGATTTACTGCTCAAATCTGTGGTAAGAAGAAGAAAACAAAGATGGCTGTCACAGCTTAGCATGAACGTCACAGCTCATCGCAATTATGAGGAAAAACAGGAATCAGGGAAAGAAACTGCAAATGCAGGCATAATTCACAGTCCACTAACACAGAAGACACTTCTCAGGGAAAAGGGCTCCCTAATTTTGGGATCAAACAGTGGCAGTCATCACAGGGATGTGCGTGGCCTGAGCCAGCTTCCACCTGTCTTTGAGTGTGTGGGACTGCTGTCTCTGGTGGGACGCAAACTCGCCCGGAGGAAATGGCTGCGTCCCTCATTCTCAGAGCCTTCTCTGCCTCCTCACTACTCTAGACCAGTGCCTGTTCGTAGACCTTTCCGTGATGATGGGAAGGTTCAATATGTGCCAGTCTACTGTCTTCTTACTTGTCCCAGGCATTGTGCTTGACGCTGGGACTATGGAGATGAAGAACTTTTAGCATCTGACCCACACCTGACTCAGAAGACAGAGGTGACTTCAACTAACATACCACAATGAGGTAAGTCACCCAGGGGAAGCTAGGACTGTACAGGTCTTCAATTTTACCAGGAAAAGGGAAAGAAAGCAGCAGCACAGCCACTTTCCCTGTCCCGTCCTTTTTGTCAAAGAATGTGCGCCTGGTCTTACACAAAGAGCACCGGACTTGGCATCTTAGAACGCCTGCCTTAGTCCTCATTTCTGGCTCTTCTGCAGCTTGCATTAAGGCCTGGAAAAAGTCTATATCTCTTGTCACTGTTTTCTCATCATTAAGTGAACTCTGACGTCCCTGCTATGTCAAGGGTTATCTAATTATTTGATTTCCTCCTCCTAAACTTGTATTCTCTCTCCCAAACTGATTTCTTAATCCTGTGAACTGTGACCACATAAATGATCACTACTTTAGGATGGCTCAACAAAGCTCTTTGACGGCATAGCCAGTCTCTGGAAAGATCTCTGGAAGCAGGGTGTTTCTAAGTTCCACAGATGCATGAGAACAGAGCAACTGCTCTAACAGTCCATGGGCATCCTGCACATATGAGCTTCAACATTTTATAAGAGCTTGGCATGAAATAGATCATTAGATTCTAAATCTAATAGCATCATGATGAGAGATTTCAAGTTTACATTTGCCAATATGAAAAAGGAAGAGCTTCTTTACATACAATTTCGAATGTCTTATGTTTCTAAATAAGTTTAATTTTTAAATGTTAATTGTTCAAGTACAGTTTTCTGCCTTTTACTCCCATCCCAGCCCACCCCTCAGCCCTCCCCTCCTCCCTTCCATTGCCAACCCACCCCCCCCTTGTTATTGTCTGCGTGTCCTTTATACTTATTCCTGCAAACCCTTCCGCTTTTCTCCTGAAATTCCCTCCCCTCTCCCCTCTGGTCACTGTCTGCCTGTTCTCAATTTCATTGTCTTTGGTTATATTTTTCTTGTTTCTTTGTTTTGTTGTTTAGGTTCCTGTCAAAGTATGGTATTTGGTATTTGTCTTTCACTGCCTGGCTTGTTTCGCTTAGCATAATGCTTTCCAGCTCCATCCACGCTGTTGCAAAGGGTAGGAGCTCCTTCTTTCTTTCTGCTGCATAGAATTCCATTGTGTAAATGTACCATAGTTTTTTGATCCATTCATTTACTGATGACTTGGACACTTTTCCAAATAAGTTTTACAAGATTCAAAAGTTTTAGCCATCTATTTGTGCATCTATTTGTGCTATATTTTACTGATGCTATTTAAGAATCTGAGAGATGTATAGAAATACAAGTGACTTTTATGAATTGATCAGAACCATGCTAAACTGTCTTCTTAATATGAACAATTTATCCTTAGATTACTTTGAGATTTTATTGTCTTCTCTGAATGAGTTTTGCTTCTTCCTTTCCAGTCTTCATATTTTTCAATTTCTCATCTACTGAACTAGTAAAGACCTCTAATATAATATTGAATTGTAGCATGGTGATAGCAGGCATCTTGATTATAAAGAAAATCCTTTTATCACGATGATATTGAATACGATGCATGCTTATGTGTTTTTATGTGTGCCTTTTATCTGGTGAAGAATGCTCCTTCCCATTCCTAATTTGCTAAGGACGCTTAGTATGAATATAAATGTTAAACTATGAATATAAATGTTACTGAATTATTTTGCAGCCAAAGAGAAATTTCCTCTTGGTTGTGTTGCTTACAGGAACAATCCTCTAGCTTTTGTGGGTGGCGGTGCATGTGGAGAGAGCACTATCAAGCCTGCAGTGTGTTGTGCTGAGTTGCCACCAGGAGGTGTCTGCCTGGCGACCCCCACGGGTTGCAGCCGCCCCTCTGTGCCCTGTGCATCTTTGCGCCTACCCATGTGGTTCCCACATCCCACTCCTGGTACTTTGTGTCTCAGATGAAGAGGGTGAAGAAATCTACAGTCAAAACTGTCTACTGTGGGCAAGTGTTTGAGAAATCCCCGTTCCAGGGAAGAACTTTGGCGTCTGGCTGCGCTACGACTCCCACAGAGGCACCTGCAACATGTACCCGGGGTGTCACAAGCACAAGCCACACCTCGCCAACAAGAGGCCCAACACGCTCTTTTAGACACAGGGCCTCCCTGTCCTCTGGCATGCCCAAATAAACTCCTTGGGAAAACCAAAAAAAAAAAAAAAGTGAAGGGAGGAAGGGAAGGGGGGAGAGAAAGAGGAAGGAAGGGAAGAGGAAAGAAAAACAATAGACCTCTCAGTTTGAAACATACCTGTACTATTGGGAGGAATACCCAATGTGTCATCCAAGAAACCCAGGCCACTTAGTATTATATAAAATTTTCCATTGATTAAGATAATACAACCTTTTATTATCCTGCCCTATAAGCAGACAACTAAGTCAGCCAGTTACTGGTTATTGTAACTTGATTTCTCTTTTTTTTTTTTTCTCCCAATGCTTCTCTTAAACAGCATGTAACTCAGGGTTAGACTGTGGTACAAAATTAAAACCATGAGTAAGTACATTGTGTTTCCAGTGGGGTCATCTAGGAAACATGCAGTTCGGAGACACAGAAGAGACGGATGCAGTGTCCTGGCACCCAGGAAGCACAGAGCTGCAGTGTTTTCTCTGACAACACACACCCTCCCCTCCCCACCCCAGTGTCCCCATAGTCAAGGCGGAAGGCTTGACAATGTGCAGAGGGGGTAAGGGAAGGAAGAGCAGAGAACAAGAAGGCAGTAACAGTAATGTGACCTTCTAGTGACAGCATAGCGGCACCAAACAACAGAGCAAAGAGGATGGTCACCTATGAACCCATGGAGGCACTGCTATAATCTTAAGGTCAAGTGCTTTGTATTAGAATACATTCGTTTCTTCTGTCTTTTACTGTACACCAATACTCAGTGAAATGTTTACTTCTAGATGTAGAAGTGTGAAATAGGTAGTCCTTCATATTGATTTTTCTTGCTGTTTGTGCCAAGTTTTTACTGGCTCCTTTGACTACTATACAGAATTTGCTAGTCGATTTGTAAAAATGTATTCCAATTTACTTCATGTGATGATTTACTTTTGGTTTCTAGTATTTGTTAGGAGATCATATTGATATTTATACAGTATTCCATGTGTATGGTGTTCCATTTACCAGTAAATTTTTGTTCTGCAGCCCACTCAGCACCAAAAGTCACTAATACTGATAGACTCCTCTTTGACTCCATGATTTTGTGTTAGTAAGGGTCAGTAGAATATTGTTGCAAACCATAACCAGTGATTTTCATCTGGACTCCTGTATATAGTATACTACATCTACAGAACCTTAAAAATCTCTTTAAAACAAGTGAGATGAAAACTATTTCAATTTTTTCCCCACATTTCCCTCCTCCCCCAGGTTGCCTTGTGAAACTGGCATGTCTTATCTGCCGTCACATACCATACAGAATGGCTTTTTATTGGACGCCATCTGCATACTTTGGGCTTTACACCCTTGGAATCATATAAGCAGAGCCTGCACCGACTTCTCTGAAAGGGTTCCTTTGGCCCGGGCCAGTCCCTGGCAGCCAGCAGCTCAAGCCGGTGGGCATAGGCAAAACCCTGTGGTCACCCAAACCCCACCCATCACAACAGACTACAAACGGGCAGGAGAAAGGAAACGGAGATCTGGGTAGTGTTTATTTTAATGTCAAGGAATGACATCACTGCTAGAGATTCGACTCTGGACGAGCTGGTGGGTGGGCTCGGATTTGCAGCACAGAAGGGTCAAACCTTGGTTAACAGGCCAATTATTAGTGAACAGAGAACATATATATATATATATGTTTTAAAACTAGGAAATATTAACACTTTTATGAGCTTCATGTAAACTGCATGGTGTTCAAGTCCAGAAAGTGCTTTATACAAAACTGGCATGATATGTTTGTGCCAATCTTTTTCTTTTCCTCTAAATCTTATAACAATGGTTCCCCTTCTCTCCCCACCCTCCCTTTCTCCAACGCCCCCCCCGCCCCCCCGTCTCTTCTCCAGTGAGCTGGCAAGGCTCTTGCTTGGTTAAAATCAATGAGTTGGGGTTTGGCCAGTTCCCTTATTTCCATAGGCTGTAAATATCAACAGAGGAGCTCACATTTACAAGGGCACAGATAAAATTGAACTCGGAAGTGTCTAGCAGGGACTGAATAGTGAATCGGTGAAGTTCACTCCCCACACAGGTGTGTATGTGGGGCGGGGCAGGGAGACCAGGGCGGGAGTTCGTTGTGTCATCAAGACCAGGGCTTTAATGGGCCAGATGCTCCCGGCGTGGAGTACACTCTTCACGCCCACTGGTTGCTATGGGAGCCTATGACCTTATTCAGGACCACAAGAGGGCTGATTTAACACACTGTCCTAAAATTGGGAAAACACAATACAATTTTGGGGGCAAGTTAACAGTGCAGGTCATCCCTGAGCTTGAATGAATGATGTTTGGGACTTTGCTGTGGGAAACAGAGATGAACCACGGGGTTTGTACCATGTACATCTGAGAGCACCACCACTGGATGGCAGTAAAAATCCTTGGATTTCCCTCAGTTTTTTTTTCCTACTCATTAGCTAATCCTTCTTGTCCACTTTAAAATGCCAGGCTTTTAGAGTTAACTTTTACCAGAATATCTTAACGTGATATGCATATGACATGTCAGGCTCAAGTTCAGAAACAAAGAGGAAAGAATTATATGTATTATGGTCGAAACAGGATAAAGAAATGTGGAGGACCACAAAAGTCAGGCAATTTCCCCATTAGTTAAGTCCAATACTCAGTTACGATGTCATTTTAAAATCAAATTAGGTCCAAAGTGATGAGATATTGATTGCCCAGGTCTCATAAGGACTTCAGACTCCTAAATACCAAGGAGAATAATGGCCTCAAAATGGGGACACAGACATCATCTTTTCACTGGCTACTTTCAGAATTGAATTAGAGGTGAACTTTCAACAGAAGACTTACGAGCACTCAAAATTTTTCATATCCAAAATTGAACTCATTATCTTCACCTCCAAGATTATTCACTCATTTTTTCAACAAAGAGCTATCAAACACGTACAGACTAGGGCTGAACATTGGGAATACACCAGTAACCAACACAGACACGGGCCTGCTCCCACGGAGCTTAGATGTCCCCTGCCTCAGCGAGTCGTCCAGCCCAGAGTCTGCAAGTCACCCCTGCTGCCCCCCATGGTCTCCCACAGCCAATCTATAGCAGGTATTATTGGTTCTACATCCTCAACATCTCTGGATTCCATCCACATCTCGTCTTTCCCATCTCTGCCTCTCTGGTCCAAGTCACTTCCCAACATATCACCACAACCTTCTAACTGGCCTTCCTATTCCCACTCTTGCCTCCTTCTAATCCAGTCTCTGTTGGGTAGCCAGTGATATTTCAAAACCATAAACCTGACGAAGTCAGTCTTCCGTATAAAACCATTGAGTGGCCCCCATGGGCTTTCAGACCAGTGCCGTATGTCCCCTGCTACCTCCCCAGACTCATCCCTTGCCACCTTTCCCCTTGCCATGTGCACTCTGGTCACCAGTCACCCTGTCACCACGCACTTCTTTTAATTCCACCATCGTAGCCCACTCTTTCTTCCTCTGGGACTCCCCACAATGTCTTTTGGCCTGGAATACGCCCCCTGTTCTTCCCAACAACACTCCTGGGTCAAAGTGCTCCTTCAGATGTCAACTGTCACTTTTCCACGGAGACCTCGCTTGACCCAGTTAACTGGGTGGACCCTCTTTGTACGTATTCTTTAAAAAAATTTTTTTCACATTTTTAAATTGTTGTTCAAGTACAGTTGTCTCCACTTCCCTCCCACTACTCACCCCCACCCCAGGCACCCCCACTTCCCACCCTTGATCCCACCCTCCTTTGGCTTTGTCCACGTGTCCCTTATGAACATATACATATAAAGGACACGTGCATGTTTTCCCTTAGTACCCTGCACCTGCTCTCTCGTAACACTCAGCACACTGTATTGAAGTTACTTGTTAATATTGACCTCTCCCGTGATACGCATGGTTGTCAACCCCAGAAAGTTAAAAAGGGAAATACTGCTCCTGTTACCCTAACCACTGAATCAGAGTCACTGAAAATGGGTTGGGGTCTGACCGTTTTATTTTAGTAATTTTTACTGTGATATGAACTCAAACTTCAGAAAAGTTTGAAGAAAAATACGAATAATTTCCCTATACCGTTTACCTAGATTTACCTAGATTTACTGTTTACTTTTTGCACCATTTTCTTGTGTCTTTCTCGCTCTGATCCTCCACCTGTCCATGTACGTTTTTTTTTTTTCTGTATCCTATCGGATTAAGTATGGCTGTACCCCTATTTACTTCCGTGTGTGTTTCCTAAAAACAAGGACATTCTCCTGCACAAATACAACACGTGGCCAAAAATGAGGAAATGTAACACTGATATAATCCTAGTATCTAATCAAGGGTTCATATTCTAATTTAATCGGGTGTCCCTGTAACGTTCATATTCAAGTGTGGGTTTCCCAGGAAGCAGACTCTGGGATGGAGGGTAGGGATTTTTACAGGGAGCTGTCACAGGATCAGCATTGTGGGAGGGGAGATAAGGAAGGAGCCAGTAGGGGAGGCAGGGAGGAATGGGGCTGTGATTTAGTCTCAACAGAGACTGGGCCAGCCCTTTGGGGACCTTGAAGCTGTGATGGCCTTTTAGTGTTGTCTTGAGATAAAATGAGGAGTCTGGGACCTCATACTCCACAGTGAACAATCACTGGATCTGGGCCACCCTGGGCTCTGTGCAAGGCAGAGGGTCGCAGCCCCGGGTCATTTCTGAGGACTTCTCTCCAAGAGCGTGCTCAGTAACTGGAGGAGTAAGTCCCTCAGTCTCAGAGGGGTCAGAGAGGCAAATCACAGCTTCCACTCGGGTCCACATTTGTGCTATTCAGATCCACTGCTCCAGGTAAATTCTAGGAAGAATTCCTCTACAATCCTGTGGTACCTCTTTTCCCGAGGGAAAGGGATAAGAGAGTTGGCAGGATGAATTACAACCCCAGCTGTAAGCAATTAGGGCTACAGCTGATATTCATGATCTACTGCTGATACACTACTCAGCCACCATCTTTGCTGCGCAGATGGCTTACCTGTGGGCATGATCCTCATTCCCGAGTGTTCTGAGCTCCCGATCTCCATGCCCTTCTTAAGCATGACTGCTGCGTTTGTCCTTGTATCATTACGATGGGGAAGGGAATGCCAAGTGTTACCCCAGGGGATTGCCAGGAGGCAGGCCACCTCACTCTGAGGCCAGCGTCCTCACCGCAACCTGATGGGTGAGTGGCAGCTGCAGAACCCCCTATGAGCACTTGTTTTCTTGGACCACTCCTGCCGTTGTTACAGGTTGGGTGTCCCGGGAAGCTTACTCTGAAGTGGAGATCAGCACACAGGGATTGCATTAGAGAGGATTCTTTGGGAAAAAATGCCTGTAGAAGGGGAAGGGAGGAAGTAATATTTGGATAGAAGAAAATGGGTTATGATGCAATCTCGACAGACCCTCCATCTTATTACGGTCTCGGAAGGTTCTGCTGCTTAAAGGTTTGTGTTAAAACGAACCAGATCAGGGACACGGCGGTACAGTGCGCAAATCCAGCATCGGCATCTTCTCTGCTCCATGAGACCCTGGGTCAGCACCCCAGAGTGAACATCCCGGCAAGGTTGCCTGAAATCCTTCCTTTCATTTCTCTGCAGGAATACATTTTATGCTTTCGAGTTCAGGGGTTACACGTCAACAGTTTTCCCATTAAATATTTTTTTTTGTTTATGAAAGCATTTATCATTGGGATGTTCTTTAGTAAGATTTTTCTTTAAAATGCCTTGCAAATGAAAGCAGGAATGTTAACTATTAAGATCAGATCTAACAAATATTGCAAGCTGAGACTTATTACAAAATTTGTACAAATGAGTGGCCAATACTTAGTAATCTTTTCTAATATTTGTTTCTTTGTATCTTCAGCAATGTTTTCTATGTGACTTCCCCAAAAATTTGCTGATGAAGGAACACCTCTTAGTTTGTTAGTCTCTTGTTTTATAATTATTTCAACCATTTTTTTTACTATTACAGGAAGAACAGAGATTTGTGACTTTTGTCCTTAATTGTAAAGTGAAAAACTTCAAAAGGAGGTTCTCAGTAATTAGCAGTAAGTTTGGTGAGATTTGTTAAGAACTGGGTTTATTCCAGATAACTTTATCTCTGAAAAGCTGCTGGAATTTGTCTTCCTGTTCTGGATGCTTAGCTTTTACATGCCTTGCTAATCACCGGACTTTATTTATTACTACTTGATAGCTCAAGACATAATATGCTAGCCAAATAGCGTGAATTTTATTACTAATGGCAGCGGATGTAAATGCATGTTTCAAATGACTTTCTTGGTAATTTTAGATCTGGAGGGACTATTTCTTGCTGGTCTAATTATGTCATCACCTCATAATGTGGCTGATGGAGAGTTTACACTCAGAGCAGAAAACTTGACTCTGCCATTTCCTTCAGGTTAATTTGGCTGTCTTTCTTTCACTTGTTACTTTTGGGCAGAAATCTTCTAGCACCATTGTTCAGCATGAGTGCTTAGTCACGGTGAGCTATCATCTAAGACTCTTACTGGGCTCTCGTTACCAGAAATGCCCGAGGACTTGCTAGGAGCAACCAATCGGCTGAGGCAGGCCTCACTGTCATCATTGTCTCTGCACTTTTCTCTCCTTGGCCTACGGTAAACACCCCGAGGCTTGGGAATTGTAACTATAACCATTAGCAAGCTCCAGGTGATGTAAAATGAATAACAAGGTTAAAAAGTACAGACTCCTTGCTTCAGCTGCTGTGGTTCAGTGGACTGAGTGCCGGCAAGTGAAGCAGGTTCGGTTCCCAGTCAGGGCACATGGCTGGGTTTTGGCTGGCTCTCCAGTCAGGGGCATGTGAGAGGCAACTGGTTGATGTCTGTCTCCCTCTCTTTCTTTCTCCCTCCCTTCTCTCTAAAAGTAAAATAGCAAAATACTTTTTTAAAAGATTTTATTGGGACTTCCGGCAAGATGGAGGAATAGGTGGACGCACCCGTACCTCCTCGCACAACCAAGATTAGAAAAACAATAAAATACAGTCAGCATAACACCCAGAACCGACGGGATTCATTTGAATGGAAGTCGGACAGCCAAGAAGTTGAAGTAGACCCGTACATCCAGACTGGTAGGAGACAACCAGCCGAGCGGGCGCGGGGCTGGCGCAGGTCGGCGGCGCGCCGAGGTCGGGGAAAATTTGGCACGAAATCGGCACGACAGCCATCTGGGGCGCAAGAACGCAGCAGTGGACCCTGAGTACGCAAGCTGCGGCTGCCGGACCCAGTGGGGCAGCGATTGTGGACCAGGGCAGAGCTTGCAGCCCAGGAGCCCGGGGAAGGGTCTGGGCCCAGGAGAACGGATCTGCCGCCATTGATTCCCTTCCGTCCCCCGCTCCCGCCCCCTCTCCCGCCCCCACATATAACGTCACAATCTAGCGACTGGGGCGCCCAGCCCCGGTGAACACCTAAGGCTCCGCCCCCCACCGTAACAAGAGCGACCAGACCGGAAAGGGGAGAGACAGGGAAAGACGTAAGACATGTGTGCAACAGAGCAGATCAGTCCCCCAGGACTCATCCTTTTGAGCGACCAAGAAATAGCCAATCTGTCAGATGCACAGTTCAAAACGCTGATGATTAGAAAGCTCACGGAATTGGTTGATTTTGGGCGCAATTTAGATGAAAGGATGCAGGTTACCATAAAAGAGATGCAGGAAGATACGTGGAGGAGAGCCAATAGAGAAAGGAAGGAATCTGAGTCTCAAAACAATACAGTGGACCAGAAGGCAGATAGAATCAACCAAGCAGGAAAGCATGATGAAATAAGAATTCAAAAAATTGAGGAGACCCTTGGGAGCATCCAGGACACCTTTAAACGTTCCAACATTCGAATTATAGGGGTACCAGAAGGGGAGGAGCAACAAGTGGAAAAGTTATTTGAACAAATAATAAAGGAGAACTTCCCCAATCTGGCAAAGGAAACAGTCTTCCAAGAAATCCAAGAAGCTCAGAGAGCCCCAAAGAAGTTGGACCCAAGAAGAAACACATCAAGGCACATCATAATTACATTAGCCAAGGTAAAAACCAAGGAGAGAATCCTAGAAGCAGCAAAAGATAAAGGGACAGTAACCTACAAAGGAGTTCCCATCAGACTGTCAGCTGATTTCTCCAAAGAGACCTTACAGGCAAGAAGGGGCTGGAAAGAAATATTCCAAGTCATGAAAGACAAGGACCTACATCCCAGATTGCTCCATCCAGCAAAGCTCTCATTTAGAATGGAAGGGAAGATAAAGTGCTTTTCAGATAAGGTCAAGTTAAAGGAGTTCATCATCACCAAGCCCTTATTTTATGAAATGCTAAAGGGACTTATCTAAGAAAAGAAGATAAAGAAAAAGACATGTATAGTAAAAGGACAGCAAACTCACAATTATTAACAACCACACCTAAAGCAAAACCAAAAGAAACTAAGTAAACAACTAGAACAGGAACAGAACCACAGAAATGGAGGGCACATGGAGGGCTAGCAACAGGGGGGGGGGTGGGAGGAGGGGAAGGGGGGGGGGAAAAGGTATAGAGAATAAGTAGCATAGAATGTAGGTTGAAAATAGATAGGGGGAGGGCAAGAATAGTACGGGAAAGGTAGAAGCTAAAGAACTCATAAGAATGGCACATGGACATGAACTAAAGGGGAGGAACGTGGGTGGGAGAGGGGGTACAGGGTGGAGGGGAGGGAAGGGGAAATGGGACAAATGTAATAGCATAATCAATAAATTTAAAAAAAAATAAACATAAAAAAAGATTTTATTTATTTATTTTTAGAGAGAGAAGGGAGGGAGAAAGAGAGAGAGAGAGAAACATGAATGTGCAGTTGCTGGGGGCCATGGCCTGCAACCTAGGCATGTGCCCTGACTGGGAATTGAACCTGGGATGCTTTGGTTCGCAGCCCGTGCTCAATCCACTAAGCTACACCAGCCAGAGCTACAAAATAATTTTTTTTAAAGTATGGGCTTCTGCCAAGCTGTGTTTCCCCAATCTGAATTTTTGCAAGTGGCGATTCTGGACCTCCCTGCAGAATGTTGCCTTTGCTCCAGCTCATTCTACCCTCTTCTGCTGTGTGTCCCTCGACTTTAGCCTATCAAGAGCTTTGGAGCATCTGATTCTATCCAGTTTGCATCCCTTTGCATCTTTATCCAAGATGTTAGTATAAATATGAAGAAGGATTTCTCTTTAAGACAAAAACAAAACAATACAATAAAACTACTTCCTTTCACTCACATCTTTGCTCAGCCCCTTGTGGGACTGACAAGGCAGGAAGGTGTAGCCCGTAGTCTCCACAGGGTTTCCTGTCAGGGGCCTTTTGTGTTTCAGAATCAGGCAACAGGAGTGTAGGGCTCTTGGGGTCTTTGTTCTCAATCTCCTCCCTCTGATCAGGGCTGGTGCTCACAGTTCCCTCCCCATGTTCCTAGTCACCAGCACCGGGATTTCTCACTCTCTCTTGGTGCCCTGCTAAGGGAGACATTTGAAATTTTTTTAAAAGTCTTTCCCAGATTTATGGTACCTTTTACTGATTTTCTTTTTTCTTTTCTTTCCCCCATCGACACAAGACTTCATCTTATCCACTGAGATGCCACACAGATTACTCCAGCAGTTTGAAGCCAGAAAGAGAGAAGGGGAGATTCTAGGATGATGACACCGGGTTTCTAGTTTGGGTGGCTGCACTGAAGGAAACTAGTGCTTCACACCTACTTTCCGTGGGGAAACACGATGTCCAGCGTGGAAAAGACAGCGTGACCCTGAGGCTTTTTCAGCCCATGGGGAAGCTGCGGGAAATGGGGGGATGGATTTCCCAATGTCCACCATTGTGTGCTGCGGTGAGGGGCGGGGTGCCGCCCGGCAGTGGCAAGGACCACCTCGGAGCAGGTCTGCTGAGGTGGGGGTGTGCATGCGTGTGAGCATGCGCACGTGTGTGTGCATGCTTGTGCATGAGTATTTTACACACACACGCCACCAGGAAGGTGGCTGAGGACCAGGTCCAGCGCTGGTCCTTTGGCCGGGAAGGCGGTGCCTGGAGAAGCCTGCCCAGGTCCCAGGCTATCACAGTTCAGGGAGCCTGGGGCAGCCACAGGGCCCAAACCAGACAGGCAGGTGCCCCTTCCACCAGGAAGGGACCTCCACATGTCTGGGGGTCCCCCAGGCATGGAGGGGCAGAGGTCCTGAGCAGAGTAGCTTCTGGATCTGGATATGGAAAAGGCCCTTCCCCAGACACATACTCAGGTATGTCCAGTTTCTCAGCCTCAGGAGGTCGCCGGGGACAGTCATCCTTTCTCCCCAGAAGCGGAGGGGCACCTGTGGTGCAGCATCGTGTCAGCATGGAGCTGACACAGGGGCTTTTCCTCCTGAAATGAAATGCAGCGTGAGGAGCCCAGGGGCTGACTCCGTGACCGTCCTCAGCTGCAGCTGACACACAGGCGTGCGCCTGTGGCGGCCAGGCTCTGGGTCCCAGACGCAGCTGGTGGAAGCCCAGACGGGAGTGAGCCATTCCCGGCGCTTAGCCACCCCCAGAAAGGACAAACGGTCTGACACGGCATGTCCAGTGTGGGCTGCTCCCCTTGGAGCGCTGCCTCAGCCAGTCCGGGAGTGGGGGGGTTACCTCTAACATTACCACTGCTGACACTTCAGTGTGTTTCCTTACAAACTTTTTGCTATGCATTGGCATCGTAAATACAACAAATAAATACTGAGTTAAAAATCAAGTAGGCTTTCCCATTTTAGACCATATTGTAGTTTTCTTCCTTATTGTGATCACCTACACAAATATGGTCAGTCATGATATTGGCTGGCCCCAGCTGCCTGTGACATTGCCCAGCCTGTCACAATATTGGCCACCCCCCATCCACCTGTCGCAATATTTCTGGGCCTGTCGTGATATTGGCTGGTCGCAAGCTGCCTTTTTGTTGTAACATTACCTGCTCTGTTGCTGCCTGTTGTGATACTGTCCAGCCCTGTACCTGCTTGTTGAGATATCTCTACGTTTTACTTCTTGATTCATGAATATACAGGATCATGTGAAAATATATTATGTTATGGACAGGTTACATGAAGAGGGACTCTCAAAATTGAATTTCACGTGTGTCTTGTCAGATATCTGACTGCTTTACATTTTGGCCTTTGCACACAAATACATGCACACGCGCTCACCTTTCACCAATATGAGACCACACTGCTCGACCACTTTCAACTGAGCATGACCTCTGAGTTGTTTTCCCAATAGTGGTTTAAGGTTTACACTTGCAGCCCCTCTCACGTGACTGCCTTGTAGCCCACTGCATGTGCTTCCAAAATTTCTGGCTGAAGTTACATTTTCAACTAAGGAGCTGGTTTTTGTTTTGTTTTGTTTTGTTGTTTTTCCCATGAAAAGCTAAGTGGTTTGGTAATAATAATTATAAGATTGATTGAATACTCACCATGCTAAGCATTGTCCTCATGCTTTATTTCAATGAACTCATTTAATCTTGATAACTCTGTCATGTAGATTCTATTACTAATATCATAGTTATTCCCTTTAACATAGCAAAACCAAGACACAGAGGGGTTGACTAACTCACCCAAGAGCACACAGAGTGTAAAGAGAGCCAGGATATGAACTCAGGAAGTCTGCTTCTAAGGCCCGTGTTCTTCATCACTAAACCACTATTGCTATTGTGTTGTTTTCTACATTTTCTGTAACAACTGGTATTTTAAAACAGTGAAAAAAAAGGTAGTTGGTTAGACAAAAAGACTAGCTAGACCCTAAAGAAATTAGTCTAATGGACAGAATACCTTCTACAATCAGAAAGATCTAGGATTGTGTCTGCAATGTTAACATTTGCTGCTCACTGGATATCTGAGTGCTTTTTTATTTTCTAAGCTCATGGTAACAGCTAAAGCCATGTAACTTGCTCTGACCATTGGCTGTGAGTGGAAGTGCTTCGGGGAACTTCCCAACAGAAAAAAATCAATTCTTCAGTTTAGCGTGTGACTGTCCAGATCTCCATTCATCTGCCATGGTGATGGAGAAAGCCACCTGGTCCAGCTGCTGTAGCTATGTGATAGTACAGCCTCAGTCGGCCCAGGTCCATGAGTAATTGTATAAAACAGAGACTGTAGGAGACTGTTCTGCATGGTGCGGGCCCAGCTCCCACTTGCAGATGCACAGGACCCACGCCCAGGGATAGGTTCTGCTGTGGGGAATCAGGCCTGCAATGTACCTAGGACGCTATGAGTCTTGCTTTTTGCTAAAACTCCCTCACCCTGAATTGAGGACATTTACTGCAAAGCAACTTCCTAAAAACCATGCTAAACCTTCCAAGGATGAGTGTAACAGGTTCAACTACTTTTGCCTTTTCATTTGCAAATATCCCTCTGCTGTGATGTGATTAGCTGCATTGGCTCCTTTGTTTTCTGTAAAAGGTAACCACCTAAAGCGAGCCTGTGCATAGTAAATGAGGACCTTCTTGTAATGTGCCCAGCAAGACAATAAAAGCTCATTGGAGCAAGGGTTGAGACTTTTGCTCCCCTTGAGAGAAAAGCTGTGCTGTCCCTTTTCCTCCACCGGACTCTGTAGTCCATGCGAATGTCTCATTTCATCCATAATGACGTGGACACTGCGGGCCGGTGTCTGCATCAGAGATCCTTGTAAGTCCACTTGGATGTGAACCATGAGTAAGAAATAACTGTGGATGTCTTAAGCCACTGAGAGTTAAAGACTACTTTGTTTCTGACATTCTCTGGCTAATATTGTCTACAGGTTTTACCAGGTTTTCTTTGCATTTATGGAAAAGGTGTTTGACCTCTCCAAGCCTCATTTTCTTATTTTTAAAATACAAGCACTAACGCTTTCTTGGCAGAGTTGACAAGAGAAGTAAATGAGAGCTCTTGGTGTGCTTGGCTAGTGGGAGATGCTCAGTAAATGGTGACTGTTGTAATTACTCAGTATTATAATACATACGGTAACAAAAGCTCGAGTGACATCGTATATAAAGAACATGAAGGACTGTTTTAGTGGAGCTTATTATTGTATTCTTAAGCATGGCTCATAACTATAAAATAGCTAAAGAATATTTCCAATACGATGCAAAAACAGGGTTATAATTTGTACCCATTTTATAAATCTCCCTTTTTTTGAAATCTAGGATCCACACTCCTGCCTTTTGTTAATGGTAACCCAATATCCCATGGGAATCCTTCTCTTCCTTCATTCTCAACCAACATGCCTCGGGTGGGGATTCAGAATCAAATGCCAGGGTGGAACATGTGACTTAAGGCTAAATCAATGGCCATAGTTCCCTGGCTCCAGTGACTGGTTCTCACAGCCATTGAGATGCAGTGAGAATGCTGGGAATCCTGAAAAATTCTGTCATTCTTTTCTCATTTGAATCTGAGATACTGAAATATTTGGAGGTAAAAATATGGTAGCTATCTCGTGTGACAGGGAAAAGCCCGTGTGAGAACAGAACCGACATGGACGTGAAAGGTTCACGTGGAGGGATGGCTGTGACGGAGCTATTAGGGTCTCCTGACATTGTTCGAGCCCCAATCATGCTGCCCCTGAAACAGATGGGAGCATTAGTAGGATAAATTACAGCCCCAGTTGTAAGCAGTTAGGGCCACAACTGCTATTTATGAAAAAGAGATCAAATCCAGTCTTGAATATGGTGAGGCTGAGATTCCGGGGGCATCTACATGGAAGTGTTGAGAGTACCTGAGTGGACCAGGCTGCAGCTGAGCAGGCCACTGGGCTTAGTGCTCTGCATGTTCAGATAGCATATCCGAGGGCTCCTTGAGTAAGTGCTCCCAAACTTCGGTTTCAAGGCAACCCTGGTCTTTGGAGCAGACGTGGTGGGCCAGAAAGAGCAATGAGGCAAAAAAAAAAAAAAGGCATCTTTTCATGTCTATTGACTCTATGACCATAGATAACCGCTTCTCTTGGAACTCACCAACCCCAAATATAGACAACTTGTGTCCACTTTGCCCAGGATTCTTAATCCAGCACTACCCACTCTACTGAATTCTGTCTGCACCATAGCAGCAGACCACTCCCTATGGTAATCATCATACTGTTGTCTGTGTCCATGAGCTTTTCTTTTTCTTTGCTTAATTCCTTCACTCTTCTTACCCAGCCCCCAAACCCCTCCCCTCTGACAGCTGTCAGTCTGTTCTCTGTATCCATGAGCCCGTCTCCACTTCGTTAGTTTGTTCATTAGATTCCACATGTAAGTGAAATCATATGGTACTTGTCTTTCTCTGACTGGCTTATCTCATTTAGCATAATGCACTCCAGGTCCATCCATGCTGTCAGAAAAAGAAATATTTCCTTCTTTTTTATGGCTCAGCAGTCTTCCATTGCATAAAAGTACCACAACTTTTTTATCCACTCATCTACCGAGGGGCACTTGGGCTGCTTCCAAATCTCGGCTACTGTAAATAGCACTGCAATGAACATAGGGGTGCATATATTCTTTTGAATTGTTGTTTTGGGTTTTATTTGGATATATTCCCAGAAGTGGAATTGCTGGGTCATAATGCATTTCCATTTTTATTTTTTTGAGGTACTCCCATATTGCTTTCCACAGTGGTTGCACCAGTCTTCATTCCCGCCAATTGTGCATGAGAGTTTCCTTTTGTCTACCTTCTAGCCAGCATTTGTTGCTTGTTGATTTATTGATGACAGCCATTCTGACAGGTGTGAGGTGCTAGCTCATTGTGGTTTTAATTTGCATCTCTCTGATGATTAGTGATGATGAGCCATCCAGCTTGCACATTTCAGCATGGTGAGGATAGACTAGCAGCCTTCAAGCACAGATGAAACCAGCTTCAATTGCTGCAGAATCTCACCCATCTCCTTTCTTCAGAGAAATTTGGAGGTAATTACAAGAATCTCGTGGGCTTTTTTAAGCAGTTTCAATTATTCTCAGGCTCCGGGCTGCTTACTGGGTGTTGCATAACGAATCACCCTCAAATTTATCAGCTTGAAATAACAACAGGAATTTGTTGTTTCTCATGGTTTCAGTGGGTCAGAAAACAGGAAGCCACTTGGCAGAGCATTTGGGATTGAGATCTCTCACAGACTGTTGTCTGGTGTGGGGCGAGGCTGGGATCATCTTGAAAGCTTCTAGCATCTGGGCTGGGAAGATTCAAGTAGCTGGAGCAAGAACACCTGGGCTCCTGAGGCATCTCAGCCTCTTTCCTCTCCCTCCTCCTTCCCCTCCCCCTCCTCCTTCTCCTCCCCTTCCTCTTCCATGTATTTTTTCTACATGGTAGTCTCAGAGTATCTAGATTTGTTACATGGTAGGTAGCCAATGGTTCACAGAGCAATTGTCCCCCCAAAAGCCAGCAGACACTGTGTTTTTCTAATTTCACCCCGGATGTCAGACATCACCATGTCTGCCACATTCTGTTTCATCAAGGCAGTCAAAAAACCCACCCAGGTTCAAGGGGAGAAACCACAAACTCCACCCTTTGATGGGACCAGTGTCAAACAACTGGCAAACATTTTTAAAACCCACACCTAAGGGGCTGGAGAAACTTTGAACAATTGTTTTTCTCATATTCAGAATTACATTTCTTTAAGTGGCTGCCTATCAAGAATTCCACTGCAGACCCATATCCATTTTCTAATCACAGACTCCCAGCCCTCTACTTTGGCACCTGAATCTCCATAAAATTGTACCTCGAGTAGGTGGAGAACATTGCCTGCGTCTCGGAGGGCAATGACCGAAAAGCCACATCTCGAATGTGTCTCTGCGCCTGGTATCACTTGTGGCCCCTGCATTTCCCCAGCCGTTCTCTAAATGCCAATAAGTGGGATACAGGAAAAACTATGTGCCTACATGACACCATGCTTCCAGACAAATATCTCATGGAGCTTCCAAAATCTTTTCACATGCTCGCATAGGGATAAAAACAAAACACACGCGTGGCCTACTGGGGCGAATAGAAGGTTCTGCTCTGCTAGGAGACAGCTGACCTCAAACCCCACCCACCCTGCTGTCCAGAAGGCCGAGGGTGTCTCTCTTTTGGTAACCTGTGAGCCACCCTTGGTGCACTTGGCAGGAACTGGCAAATGACCACAGAGTGGGTATCTTCAAACAACAGAATGTATTCGCTCACGGAGTGGGAGGATAGAAATCTGAGACCACGGGGCTCACGGGGCCTGCCTCTCCAAAGGCTCCAGGGAGAACACTGCCTTACTTCTTCCTTCCTGCTGGCGGATCCGGGTGTTCCTTGGTATTCCGTGAGCTGCAGCTAGTGCATCACTCCAGTCTCTGCCTTTGTCTTCACAAGGCCTTCATCTTCGTGTGCCCTTCCTTCCTCTTATAAGGACACCAAATACTGGACTTAGGTGCAGCCTTAAATTCAGGATGACATCATCTTGAGATCCCCAACAAATGACATCTGCAAAGATCCTTCTTCCAATTAAGGTCATATTCTGAGGTTCTGGGTGAACATGAATTTGGGGGGTATGCTGGTCAACCTGCTCCCAATGTGGCTTTGCAGTGTTGAACAATTCTGTTTTATTGTTACTTAAGTATTCAAATATAAAACATAAATTCCCCTATGCTTTTCTAATCACATGTAAATTGATCAGTGATGTGACTATATTTAAAAGTAAGAGCATTAATTTAATATGACAGGTAATGTTTTCTAAGAGTAAACTCCTTCACTCCTGTGAGTTGTTCCATCTGCTCTTTGAAGTCTGGTCACAGTTACCATTTATTTCTTCAATCACCTCTCTCTCTTCTCACTATTAGGAATTTGGGCACATACAGCTCTCCACTGGTGTATCCACGGTGCACACTTGTGTTCTTTACTTCCTTATATGCCCTAGACTTCCTGAGTTAGAAATCCTCTGAGGCCAAGGCCAAAAATCTGCATGTGCAATGAACTGGGTGTCACTGTGACACCGGCTGCCACTGGACCACGATTTGAGAGATTGTGCCCTAGAATGTGCGGTGCTTTTAGAGCAAGGACCAAATGTTTAATTTTATTTTTTCTCCAATGGCTCAAGTTTAGAGTTTTATACTTAGTAGGGACTAACATGTGGTTAAAAAATACAGTAAAAAAGCATTTTGCCAGACTCTTCCAAATAAAATATAAGCTGTTCCATTAATTGTGCGATAGTATTTGGTATTTGAGCAAGCCATATACATAATAAGGAGCTATAATGTGATACTTGTTCCAAATACGTGGCATTAGTGTTTAGTGGTTTGAAATCCAGACTCTCAGGTGCTCTGATCTCAAAAAGCTCTGAAAAGTCATTTTCATCTTGAACTTTTTATCCCTCTTCACCCTCTCAATGAAAACGAAGCATTCCTCATTTCAACCTGACTTAAAACTTTTAATCTGGGTTCTTAATGAAGTATTACAGAACATTTATAATGGGTTCCATTGTAGAGCCTGTCCACACAAGAATAACTGTGAATGCTTGTTTAAACCTCTATTTACTTTAGAATTAAATTTTTTTTGCCCGAAGAAAGAGAAACGTTCATTTATCTAATGAGGAAAGCAATCCGTGGTTGCCTCATGTAGATTGAATTTATAATTACATTTTTAACAGTCACATTGATGGGTCACAAGGATGTGCACTGGCAGTGTTTTTACCGAGGCATTTGTCAGTTAACTTGTTTTTTATTTCTGGAGAAATTTGCACATCAGATGGTAGTTAGAGAGATGTCTGTGAAGGGTCTCTCTAACCCTGAGAATCTATGAATTTACACTGCCAGAGTAATTTCTGGATGCGCTGAATATTTTTTGGATATAATGTAATTTGTTCCCCAGAGAGAACAATGTTCAGCCCCAAATTTGCCTATACAAAGCAAATTTCATACCGGCTTGTCTCCATGTATTTTTAGAATGCCATCATTCTTAAGAAATATAAACATTCAAATGAAAAATCAAAAATTATAACACCCCAAAAGGTTTAGCTTCTCACTTTTGTAAGTGACTAATCTGTTTTACATATTTTTTTCCTCCTGGATTGTTCTATTAAGATGCCAGCAGTGACACCGAGGTCACCAAATACCCAGCGGGGCTAGAACCAGGGTCTGTGGCATTCCAAACATCCGGAGAGGCTTGGAAGGGCAGGTCTGACGGCAGAGGCGCTTGGAGCTGGAGGGGTCTCAGAGGCGGAGCAGGAGAGCGCTTTGGAGGACGTTTTGGTTACAGATTGCTCGAGCGCGTAATGGTAGAGAGCGGACTTGCCTCTCTCTCAAGGCGGTACACTTCCCGCTGCTTTGAAGGGGGGAAATGAAGAAGTTGTTTTGTCTGTTCTGCTTTTGGATAACACTGTCCCAACCGTCCTCTGGTAATCCACCGGGTTTTACATGTACGTGTTTCTTCTTTCTAGGTTGGTTACCCAGAGGATGCTCCTCCCACCCTTGATCCCCTGCCTCTTGGTATTCGTGCTCTTTGACCTCTCCCCCTAAGGACAGGCAGAAACTGTGACTCGCTTCTAACCAATAGAAAGTCGCAAAGGTGACTGGATACACATGGTTATGTGAATATAATTACCTTACATTCAACTGCAAACCATTTTGATAGGAGACTCTCCGACAGCCCACCTGGGCAGATGTGGCTTAGCTGGGTCCACTGCTTCAGAGTCTCACAGGCTGCAGTCAAGGTCTTGGCTGGGGCTTCTGTTTCACCTGAGGCTTGGCTAGGGAAGGAGCCGCTTCCAAGCTCCTGTGGTTGTCGGCAGCACCCAGTTCCTTGCGCGCTGTGGGACCGAGAGCCTGGTTTCTCACTGGCTGTTGGAAGGAGGCTGCCCTCTGTGCCTTGTCATACAGCACTTTCCAGAGGTAGCTCTTGTTTCTCTGAAGCCAGCAGGGGGAGAAAGAGTCTCTGGCTCATGTCTAATAAGACCAGAAGGCTCAATTGTTTTCACTTGCTGCATCCAACTGAGGTGAATTGCACCCCATTATTTATGTTAGAATTCTAAATCCTGTGATTATGTTCACCTTGACAATGTCGATGTAAACTCAGTTTAAACTTTTTTTCCCTCTTTTCTATGGTTCAGGAAATTATGTGAATTCAAACTAATCTATTGTTTTTTAAGCCAGTAACCTGTATGGACTATTAAATCAGCAACCAACCTACTACTTGGTTTTTCTTGGACCAGAGTATCTGCCGAAGCGGTCAAGTTTACTCTTTGATGGGTAGATCAATTTCACTGCCATGCTCTTACCCCTACTTCCCTCCTTCTGTCTAAACGCTGTGTAAGGATAAGGCGAAGTCGGCACCAGTACTCTCGAAGCCCACCCTCTGCCTTCAGAAGTGGGCCATGCCCTGTCCTTGCAACGACCTGTTCTCTCTCCTTCTGCAGATTTTCCTTCCAGTGATGGATTGGCTTCTTCCTGCCTCCAGCACTAATTAGCATCGCAACCCTCCTTCTGGGGGAGTCTAAAGGCTTTTTCCCAAAACACCGCTGGCAGAAACAGCAAAATGAGGCTTCCATGCTTCTAAATTAATGGACCAAATTTTTACCACAGCACCAAAGAAGATTTCCTTTAGGTATTATGACATCAGATTTGAGTCTCGACATCACTGCAAAGGCTCTAGGATTGATTATTAGAGAGTCTCAAAATCCTCTGTTTTTTCATTGCATGGAAACTAGTGCTGTTTTATTTTAGGTGCATGCAGGGCAAAGCCACGGAGCACCCACAGGGCCTGAGCCAAATCCACTGAGGGCAATGTGGCTTGGAGTCCCCCTAACCTTCCCCAAGGCTGGGCTGCTCCTGGGAGATACTGGGAATTGTTTTATTTGTGCCAGGATGATTATAATTTTGCAAGGTAATTCTAACGATATCGTTTACTAAGAATTGGGCTACATACATATGAACTACCAATGAACACAATTCAATTTTAATGAGGGAAAAGTTTCATTTCTATTTTACTGTCTTCTAGCCCCTTCAAAGATTGCTAACTCTTCTATCTTATTTTTATTACACAGAACTCCTTCCTAACTTTCAACCATCTTTTTAGGCTCCTCCTGAAATTCAGGAACCCATCCTTCACCTGCATCCTCCTGATAAGTCAATCCAGCGGTCTGGTTAATTTTCGTTTCTGTGATGCAATTCACGCCAAAGGGACACGTTTCCCACAATCTGGTGATCACCTTGCCCTTCTGCACTTTGTGAACAAAGATAGGCTATTATTAAAAACATCAAACGAGACATACAGCTTCAGATACATACAGTGCATTTAGCTCATTTGAGCATTATTATTCATTCTTTTTTTTTTTTTTTTTGCATTTTCTTTGAGAACTTTTGCTTGGGTTTCCTCTACATTGTACATGCACATTGAAATTCTCTGTAGATGACTGCAATTTTTAAAAATGTATTTTCCTTCAGTTACAGAACCAAAATAGTTGAAGGAAGTCACACATCACTTTTCCCTTAATGCCTTTGAGAGCATCTGTCATTAATGTTAGACTAAGAATAAAGAGCCTTTCTGTTCCTGGAGGAGTTCTGATGCTTCACTTCTACAAATGGGCTATACAGGGAGCTTGTGAAGTTGTTCTTTTTGAAGAGTAAAGTATTTCCCCACAAAAGAGAGAAGGAATGTCTCTAGAGAACAATGAAAGCCTGGTAAATGTCCTTGGAGTTTCTTAGAAGTGTTCACTCTTCTCACACGAGGGCACGGTTTGCTCCCAGGACACGCCACCCCACTGCTAGCCAACGTCACCTTCAGGACACGGCAGCTGTTAACATCCTCACTGCTGCGGGCTTCCTTCTTTTTTTTCCGCTATGACAAGGAGGTCATTCTCTTCTCTCTCTCTTTAACAAATCTTTTCCTCCCCGTCTGTACCTGGGATACAGATACTGTTGCTTTTCCCTCACCAGCTCCGGCTGAATTCATTGTTCAGCCTATTGTTTCTAATACACAGGCCTCTGCAAGAAGGCTAGATTAGATAAGAAATGGCTGGATCAGAAACCTATAATAATAATCAAATCACTAAGCAAGAAGAGGGAGTGTCTTCACCTAGAGACTTGGTTTAATTTCTTCAATATTTTCTTTGGTTCAGTCTTATTTCAGGCAGCTTGTGAGTTTCACGTATGCACAGGAGGCAGGTCGGCTTTGAAGGTATCTGTTCACATCACTACTGCCCCAGAGTGGGAGTGCCTTTGTCTCGCCTTTAAACCTCCTCAGAGTGCTCTTTCCACTGCTTTCGCCTTGCTTCGGGTTGCTTCTCTGAAGTCACTGGGAAATTAGTGTGTCTTCTTAACCTTATATGTAAGGATCTTTCTAGCCTTCTAAATAGGAGTCACACGCATAAAAAGCATTTAAAACTTTTCCTTTTTACGTTTTAAAAAAGCTTTTCCTTTATTTATTTTTAAAAAATCAGTTGTCTCAAATCCTTTTTAGAAGGTGGAATATAAACAAATAAACAAAACAATTCTACAGACCAGGGCTTCTCATCATGTAGTGAGCATCAGAATCATCTGGAGTTAAAACACAGTTCGCCAAGGCCCTGCCAGAGATTCCGGTGGAAGTGCTACTCACGCTGCTGCTTGGGGAACAGTGCTTAGGGCAGCCCCTCCTTCGAGGGAATCCTCTAGCTATTCCTGTATTGCTTCCCACAACGTTACCCCAGTGCAAAGAGCAGCTCGTTGACAGGCTTTAAGTCTAGGATGACCAGTAGACACATGATAAATAAATATTTAATAATCATATAAAATAACATTTGTAAGAATTCCCTCTTGAAAACTAACGTTTTAAAACACGGTATAAAAGCTAAAAGAGCACAAAGGGTGTGTATCACAAACCAAACTCTGCCCCCTTCACAGAACCAACCGTGTTGAAGGCCCTTGTTAGAGAGAGTATGTGCACTTAATGTTTTGGAAGAAGTGGAGAATTGCCCTCCCAATAGCTTATGTCAGTGTACACTTCCAACTCCTACTCTATGAACCCTTATTTCTCCACATTTCAACGGTATCAGACAATACCCAAAATGGCGGTCTGCCAATCTGCTATGTGAAAAATGACATCTATTTTTACTTTAGTTTGTGTTGTAGTTATGAGAAGTCAAACAACTTTAGCAAGGCTGTGAACAGTCTATTAGTTTGGTGTAGATGAATGACTGGTTTATAAATTCTAGCTCATAATTTCTTTTAAGCAAAATGTCTGCTTTTCTTGTTCACCTGATGAATTCTTCCTTTTATTGAACTTTGCCTCAAACAGTGCTTCACCTCCTTTTGAATGAACAGAAGCAACTACAGCACCGCCCATTGTCTGCCCTCTCCCCAATTTCCCCCAGGAAATTCAATTCATGTGGTGTTCCTTTAGAAAATTGAAGTCTTAGATATAGGTTTGTTTATAGTATTTTACATGGAAAATGATACATCTCCAAACCTAAGTTTTGCTTATGGTAAATGACAATGTATAGAGAAACTAAGACTCTAGGAAATGAAAGAAAATTTTGAGTATCTTGCACATACCAAAGCTAAATTTTCCTTAGCTTGTTTATTGCTATTCACTTGAAAGAAATACACACACACACATACAATTAAGACTGCTTTTTGAAATCAAATGCATTTCCTGCCTTCTTCTTTCCTCAGTACTCTTACGACTAGCCTATTTATAGCCCAGGAAAGGAAAAAGCTCCACTGGAGGCAGGAAAACCAAGTTCAGAAAGAATAGGAGGAAGTGTGCCTGCCATTTAGCCAAACAACCTTTAATTCATTGAGCTCAAAGCTGAGCAGCTTCACTGTTGTTGTCAAGCATAAACAGCTTGCAAATTTGATTTTTTTCCTCTTCCTATTTTTGAACTGGATTTGGGCAATGGAGGTAATGACAGCATTTTAGAAGAGAGAACAGGAATCTCTAGGTGTTTCGACACGTGGAAGAGAAACTTGTCAGGGGTTGGTGAAGTGGGAAGAAAGACGACTGAACAGAGAGATGAAGTTGAAATGATTCCACGCCTGGAAGGTAAGGTAAGTGTCCTCTTTAAGACTGTCCATTGTGTCTACATGCAGATCATGAAGCAGGATCTTAGCTGCAGACAGTGGATATGACTTGAGGACAGACCCTCCTGCCACTTGTCACTGAGCTTTGCTTACACCTCTGAAGCAATGTAGAAATCAGCCTCGGTTATGAAATCTACAGTTTTTAACAATAATGAATATTTTTAAAGGTAGCTGTTTCCTTAAGATAACTTTATCTCTGCTAAGTTTTCCTTTGTTGCATTATTACCAGGGTATTAAATAATATAAGCAATTTCATTGAAGATCATTTTTAAAAATAATTTCGGGGTATTTGCCAGCTTTTCTATCTTTCTTGAAGTGCTGCTTAATAATCCACGTACCATTTCTTTGATCAAGTACTGGCTTAGAACATTTACCGGGCTGTTGAGTGCAAATGAGCAATGTTTGAAAAAATTATTTTAACTAAAATTTTAATTTTGTGTGGAGATGAAATGTTTTTTCTCTTTTTCCTTTTTTTAATACAAAGCTTCTTCTGCACATTCATTTCCAGACAAAGGAGAAGCTTTTAGAAGCATAAAACACAGTATTGAACAGCCACAGAGATAAACTGTTCACAATAACTATTTACATTTAAGTTATTATCGCAAAACATTCACTCAGCATGTGTTTTCTGAGGGCCCTGAAAAGCGTCACTTTTTGGAAGTGAAAGGTCGAAATGGAATGGATGAAATCCAAGAAGAGTTGACAGTTGCCCACAAAGACTTGAAAAGCTCCTCGGGGCATCCCAGATTCCTTTCGCATTCCTTGACATCAAAGGAGTGCGTCCGTCTGTTTAAATGATGCACCAAATTTGCACCCACTGCTGACAGTATCCACATCTGGGTCCTGGAATAGCTTGATGAATGTCACCACAATGTTGAACAAAGGAGTATGGCTCTGGTGGTTTATTGAAAAGGAAGAACAGCAGGAAATACGTTGCTGTTATTTTGGCTTCTCCCGGTCTGAGATTGGTATGTTTAGAATCTGTCATAAGATAGCAAAGCCAGAAGCCAGAGAAGTGGAGCCAGGCAGACGCTAACTGGCCCAGGAGGCCAAGGCTCGGTCTGTCTTAGTGTGGATGTTAGTGGCTGTTTTCTTTTCCTGGGAGAACCTAAAGGTTATTTTTTCTGATTAGTTAATTATCATTTATTCCATGGAAACTGCAGCAAAATATAAATATTCTTGAATAGAAAGAACAATATTTTTTAGCTAAATTCAGGTTGCTAAAAATAGAGGGAAATAAAATTAATCTGGACAAATATGCTGGATCTCAGGAATCAAAGAAAGCAAAGTCTTAGCACCTATTTCCAGGACAGGCAGGCGCTGCCACCTCAGCTCTGCATCTTATTTCCGCGGCGCCCGATCTGAGGTAACCTAATTCACTGCCGCTCCCCATGGGTCCAGTGATAGAGACGCTGCCGGCAGCGAGCTTGTGAACGCTGAGCTCCTTCCCCTTACAGTTTCAAAACAACTTTCTCATTGGACACATTTGTATGTTTCCATTGTGAGAATAAAAATGTTTGAAATACTATTGAAGATGTAAATAACAGATAAAACTGTAAGTTACATATTTTATCCCAGGGATATATTTTTTCACTTTTAGAAATTCTTTCTGTTGTTTATTGGTTTCTAGATACTCACAGATGCTTCTCAGTGTATCCATGCAATGCCAGTTATGTAAAATAGGTTTCTTGGGAATTGCTTCATAGTTTCACAGGTTTCTTGATGAACTGTCAAACTCCTGAGACTATTTCATGTTATTAGAATTTGGTAATTTGTGGAGGGGGAAAGGATATGCCATTTTTTAAAACGTCTCTATCAATTAAATAGAAATTTATGTTTTGGTTTCCAGCATATCTGCTATAATCACTATGTGTATGTAGGTTACACAGCATAGCCACCCCTGGCCCTCACGTTTAAATATAAGTGAAATCACATTACTGAGGCTATGTGTGAGATGGTGAGAAATTTGGATTGTCAGCAAATGAACCCATCATTTGTAGGATGTGATGGAGTGGGGTGTAGGGAGAATCATGCCTAGGTCAGGCAGCCATACCTACCTGGCCTGAGGCTGTGTGGGGAGAGGGAATTGCATATTGATTTTCATGCCTATAACCCCCTAAATCCAGATTATTGGCCTCTGGAGGTTTTTCTCCCATGGTTTCAGCCCCTCACATCCTGTATGACAGGTCAGCAACAGCACCGTACCACCAAATGGTGGCTTATTAAATTCTCCTACTTATAATGCAATTACAGAGGACACAAGACATCCTATATAGGGAACCAAATGAATGAGGTAGAGAGTGAATACCAGATAAGAAAAGCCCGATCCAGGCAGGCTTCCTGGGGGTTGAGCTGGGCCTTGAAGGGCAGAAGGAGGTCTGATGGGAACAGGAGGAGGTAAGAGCATCCAAGACAAGAATGGAGCCGCATGCCTGGGCAGAGACAGGAATGTCCTTGGAGGAAAGGACATTGCCCTTGTGTTGCTGGAGGAAACACAGAATTCCCATTTAGATGTGAATTTCAGATCAACAACATATACTTTTTTTTTTAAGTAAAGGTATGTTCTGCTGCACAGGTGTGTGTGAGGCCCATTGCATAGGACCTACTTACACAAAACATTGTTTGTTCATCTGATTCACATTTCCCTGGGTGTCCTGTTTTTATTTCCTGAATCTGGCAACTATTCCAGGGAATTGTGCGTCAGCCAGGCTTGACAGGAGCAGAGGCGCTGAGCATATGGGGCAAGGGAGAAGCATCTGGAGGAGGCTGGGGCCAGACCGGGATGGGGATGGGACTGCAACGCCAGACTGAGCAGTTTACAATCTAATTTAATGACACTGGGGAGCCACTGAGGGGTCTTGGGAAGGGAAATGACATCAACAAGGTCTGCCCATTTGAGGCAGGACTGGAGGGCAAAGAGAGCTGGTCTCTGAGGCCTGGGCACTGGCTGGTGACAATAGAAAGAAACCAGATGGAAACACATTAGAGAGCAAATCGACTTGTTTTGTAAACTAATTGAATATGGTTATAGAAGGAGGGGAAGTATTGGAGAGGAGGATACGTTTCATGTCCATTCGAAAGAAACAGCCAATCAAAGAGACTGCAGCACATCAGGGAGTTAGTAAGGGAGATGAGGATTTTTGTTTCGGACATGTTAAATTTGAGGCAGGGATGGGATAATTAGGTGTACATGATAAGTAGATAGCTGGAAATGGGAAACAGCTCCGGAGGGAGGCGAGAAGCAGGAATGGCAGCAACGGGCCAACATGCATTGAGCCTTTACTGTATGCCAAGGTTTTTGTATCCACTCCATGACGTACGGCCACCGATGAGCAGTTCCCATTGCTCGCCACAGTTTACCGATGAGGTTAAGCAAATTGTCCATGGTTACCTAACTAGGGAGGGACAGATGGAAAATGGAACCCTGGCGCGTATGGGGCCAAAGCCCTTGTTCCTGCCAGTTCTCAAAGAGATGGTCGAGTACCTACTCTGGATTTGCTTTCTCCATCTGCAGATATCTAAGGGCACCAACTGCTCATGCTATAACCCAATTTTTAACAAGATTACTGGTCTTTAGTTCCCAGTGGTAGCAGTCTTCAGAAATCTGTATCTTTTGGTTAATCTCTCTGATGAAAAAGGAATAGTTTATACACAGAGACTTTTTTTATTTGTGTATTGCTGAGACTGTTTTTCCCTTCAGTGCCTCATTTGTAATTTCTCCTCGCTTATTTGGTGACACAAAGATTATGCCGAAGAGAAAACCAAGAAGGGTGTTAAACTCCTCTCTCTGTCCCTGGCTGCCCTCTAGTGGCAGTACAAGGTGACAATGCTCAGCCCAGGTCAGGGACAGCACAACCTGCCACTAGAAGCTCCTTAGGAAACTGAGAGTTCACAGAATCACTGCAAAATCATCTGTGGGCTCCTAGATGGTTGGAGGCTAACTGTGCTAGGGAATTCTGATAGGGGACTTCGTAGAATTACGTACACCCTTAACAGCTGCTTGACCTGAAATATGTTTTGAATAGACCGATTTTAGATTTATCTCAAACTCTATGGCCATGAACGGTATTTCACTTGCTGAGATCCAAGATGGTGGTGGAGTAGGTGGAAGGAAGGTGCACTCACCTCCTCCCAGGACCAAACTGAAATTACAACTGGAATATGGAGCAATCGACCTGACCAACCAACGGAAGACTAGGATTTACGGAAGAAGCCACACTGAGCAGAAAGGGCTGGCCCTGCTCCCACAGGAAGTGGCTGAGATTCCAGAGGGATATCTCAGCTGCACAGGTGCCCCCTGGGGAGCGTGGGGTCTCAACCGCAAGCCAGCCTCCCCAGCCCAGAGCACCAGAGCCAGGAAGAGGAGCCCACAGTAACATCTGGCTATGAAAATCAGCAGGGATTCTGACCAGCAGGGAAAGATGAGTCTGCTAGAGACTCAGGTGCCCTCTTTAAGGGCCAGCACACAAATTCTCCTTCGTAGCCACTCGCCCTGGGCTCCGGCAGGGGGAGGGCGAAGCGGACTTGGGTTTGCGGCTCTATCGGAGGTCTGCGCAGAACCTGGGACAGACCCCATTGTGTGGCTCTAGGAAGAGTCACACAATGTCCATTTCCCCTCATACTCCTGAATGGTGCAGAGCCCTCCCTTTACACGGCCAATTCATGGTCTGTTTGGGCCTGCTGTACTCTGCTGGCCGCATGACAATAAGTCCCTGACACCCTGCTCCACCACAAAATTTCCTCAGGGACCAGGCGGGGGGGCAGCTAGCCTTGGTGTGCCCTGGGACTTTTGCTGAATGGCCTTAGACCCAGCACTGGCACTGAGTTTGAATCTGTATCAGTCAGATGAATACTACTCTGCCATACCTCATGACTCACTGAGAACCTACCTCACGCAACTCGAGCACAGACAGGCAAATCTTGGGGTGCCTTGGGCCTTTTACTGACCTGCCTTGGGCTCAGTGCTGGTGGAAGCTGGCCTTGGTGTGTAGTTTGGCTCTTCCCACGCACACCCAGGCCCAGCAGAGAGAGCCATACACTGTGGATCGCTTTGTAGCTCCAAACAGGTTGCCCAGAGCCAGTCACAGGCAACATCTGACATTGACCTGAGAGGACCCAGACTAACACACCCAGTGACAGGATTCAGACCACATCAGAGCAGAACCCAATTAGCCACACAAGTGGCGTGTCCAAAGGGAGACTGCCCCTGCCAGGGCAAATTCTGGCAGGGGTCAGCACCTGCACAGCAGCTCATGCACTGTGGTTGGGCCGATCCCCACAGTCAGGCAGCCTAAGAGTTGACCCCACATACAGAAGGGCCAATAGCAATCAAGACTCAACTGTGACAGGAGGGCTCCCATAACCCATACAAAAGGACATTCCACGACGACCTTGCTTGGGTAGAGAGGAAGACTGTGCTCCATGGGACACCTACTGTATAAGACCACCCTACAACCACTGGGATGATGCAGATCCTGGCTGGCAGGATCTGTGTGTTGTGGCTGCAAGAGACGGATTCACACGGACTACAGAAGTCCTGTGGAGAAAAAGGGACGACATGGCTGCTCTCTAAGTGAGAGAGAGGGCCCGGACCCCTGTCTGGACAGGTTTTTATTGCTTTTCTGGCTATATTAGATTGAGGATGGCCCTCATTTACTAGGCACAGGTTCACTGTAGGTGATTACCTTTTACAGATAACAAAGGAAAGAATGTTGCTAATGACTTCAAAGAAAAGGATGTTTCAGATGCAAGGGGGAAGGTAGTTGAACTGGTTACACTCCATACTTGGGAGGTTTAGCACAAAGACTTTAGGGAGTTACTTTAAAGATATGCAGTAAACATTTGCTGCCTCAATTCAGGGTGAGGGAGTTTTAGCAAAAGCAAGCCTCATAGCAGCCCAGGTACAATGCAGGCCTGATTCCCCATGAGAAAACCTCTCTGTGGGTGTGGCTCCCGTGTGCCAACTCACTCCCCACTGGCCTTTCTGAGTGGGGGCTGAGCTACATTCCCACGCCACGCAGAACGGCTCCCTGTACTGGGAGACGTTGCAGATCTACCTAATATGCAGACACAGATAGAGAGGCAGCCACAATGGGGAGACAAAGGAACATGACCCAAATGAAAGAACAGGAGACACCCCCAGAAAAAGAACTAAATAAAATGGAGGAAAGCAATCTACCAGATACAGAGTTCAAATTAATGGTTATAAGAATGCTAAAGAAACTTAGGGGACGAATGGATAAACTCAGTGAGAATTTAAACAAAGATAGTAAGCATAAAAGAGGACATAGAAAGCATAAAGAGTTGGTCAGAAATGAATGCAGTCTCAGAAATGAAGAATACACCAGAGGGACTAAACAGGAGGCTGAATGGAGCAGAGAATCAAATCAGCAATTTGAAAGACAAGGTAGCAGAGAACACCCAATCAAAGCAGCAAAAAGAAAAAAAAGAATTAAAAAAAAAACAAGGATAGTCTGAGTGTAACAACATCCACATCACAGAGGTACTAGAAGGAGAAGAGAGCAAGGGCTTGAGAACCTACTTGAAGAAATAATGACTAAAAACTTCCCTAACCTGGTGAAGAAAAAAGATACACAATTCCAGGAAGTGCAGAGAGCCCCAAGCAAGATGAACCAAAGAGGCCCACACCAAGACACATCGTAATTAAAGTGGCAAAGGTTAAAGACAAAGAAAGAATCTTAAAGGAGAAATACAGTTAGCTACCTACAAGAGAGCTCACATAAGACTGTCAGCTGATTTCTCAAGAGGAATATTTAAGGCCAGAGGGGACTGGCATACAAAGTGATTAAGTTCAATCCCCAGAAGGGATTAAATACAAAGCAATGAAAAACAAGGACCTACAACCAAGACTACTCTACCCAGTAAGGCTGTCATTTAAAATTCAGGGAGAAATAAAGAGCTTCCCAGACAAGAAAGCTAAAGGAGTTTGTTACCACCAAACTAGCATTATGAGAAATAGTCAAGGGTCTACTTTAAGAAAAAGAAAGAAAAAGGAGAGAGAAGAGTAGTTATAAAGGATAAAATGACAATAAATAATACCTATCAATAATCAATTTACATGTAAATGGCTTAAATGCTCCACTCAAAAGACATAGGGTAGCTGAAGGGATAAGAAAACAAAACTCATATATATGCTGTCTGCAAGAGACCCACTTCAGAAAAAAAATACACAGACTGAAAGTAAAGCGATGAAAAAAGATATTTCATGTAAATGGAAATGAAAAAAAAAAGCTGGGGTAGCAATCCTAATATCAGACAAAACAGACTTTAAAACAAAGCCTATGTATAATAAGAGATGAATAAGAACACTATGCAATGATGAAGGGAGCAATCCAACAAGAGGACACAGCCCTTGTAACCATTCACGTACCCAGTGCAGGAGCACCTGTGCATATGTGTGAAGCAAGACTTGATGAATGTAAAAGGAGAGATTCACCACACGTAGTCACTGTAGGGGATTTTAACACCCCACTGACGTCAGTAGGTAGATCATCCAGACCAAAAATCAATAAGAAAACAACAGCCTTGAATGACATACTAGACCAGGTAGCTTTGATTCATATCTTTAGAGCATTTGATCCCAAAGTAGCAGAATTTACATTCTTTTCAAGTGCACATGGGACATTTTCTAAGAAATGTGTTTCACTAGTTTATCTTATTTGGAAGGCACATGTGTGAAGTTTGGTTATTAAACTGTTAATGATAATGGGGGAAAGAAGGGGAAAGGTCATCAAGGAACATGTATAAAGGACCCAAAGGGAGGTGGGATCAAGAGTGGGAGGCTGGGGTGGGTGAGGTGGGGAGAGTGGTGGGAGGGAAATGGAGACGACTGTACTCAAACAACAATTTAAAAATTTTTTTTCTCTTTTAAAAGATTTTATTTATTTATTTTTAGAGAGGGAAGGGAGGGAGAAAGAGAGAGAGAGGGAAACATCAATGTGTGGTTGCTGGGGGTCGTGGCCTGCAACCCAGGCATGTGCCCTGGCTGGGAATCGAACCTGGGACACTTTGGTTCGCAGCCCGCACTCAATCCACTGAGCTACACCAGCCAGGGTGCTTAAAAAATTTTTTAATGCACATGTGTGTCTTTATTGTCAAGAAAATGTCCTAGACCTTTTATTCTAAAGACTTAAAAATATACAGTATATGTTTTAGTAAAAAGTGAATATCATTTACGAATACATCCTAAGGAAATAGTCATAGATCGAGACAAAAATGTATGTAAAAGAATGTCTATTTGTAACAGCCAAATTTTTGACAAATATACAAAATAGGGAAATTGTTAAATAATATTTCATAATATGGAATTGTATATAGCCATTAAATTACATTAAAATAGTTATTGGCATTGGAAACTATTCATTATAAATGTGAAGTGAAAAAGAAAAGGGAAAATTTATATATATGACATGATCTCATTTTCTTAAAAATAATATGTGTACATATCAAAAAAGTTAAGAACTAAAAATGTATATACTGAAATATTAATAATAGGAATCTCTGGCTGGTGGGGCAATGACGATTTTATTTTCTACTTTGTCTCCAGGATAAGCATCTACTACTTTTATCACCAGGAACAAAAACCAGCTTGTTTTTAAAAAGTAGAAAGCAAAGCCCCAGCGCTGTCATTTCTTGCTGTCATGGCTGACAGTCATGTTTGTGCTAATTCAACCCCATTTACAGCCTCTCTGCCCGGTAAAGAGCTGTATCCTGTTTGTGACAGCATAATTCATTGTAATGGAAAAGATTATGATGCACTAGCCTTGTCTATGACTTCACTGCATTCATCAGCGACAGGAAACAAAGACACACACATACTCTTTTTTTTTTCGTAATTGTTTTAGTAATAATGGACAATTGGAGGAAATGAATGGCAGAAAACAATTATGCGTAGACAAGATGGTCAGCAAATCAGACTGGGAAATGCAACGGAGCTGGTTTCGTGCAGCAGTTTCAGAACACTACAAAGATATTATTGTTTTGTCCTCCACGTATTCCTGAAATCACTACTGTTTTCACCAACGGTGACCCAATTTTTTGCTGGCAGCAATGAGCCCCAATATGTTTTTAATTCAGGAATCTGGTAATCCCACATCAGGGGTTTGGTACTGAGTTTTTTAATGCATATTAGTATTCAGGGTTAATGTAAACCCTCTGTGCTCATGTTCAAGAATAATATTCCTATAATAATAACTAGCCACTTGTTGTGCACACATAGAGTCTTAAAAGTTTTATGCTCCATTAAACTTCTAAAAAATAAACTCATGTTTTTCTTTCCTGTGAAATAATTCCTAGTCTTCATTTTGGCAGCAATGGAGGGGGAACAAACAGCGAAAACGCAAAACAAGTGAACTCATGACTCACTCTCCAGTTTCCATGTGGTGAAACGAGCACAATCAATAACGGCCGAGATGAAAATGAGGGTTGTGCTATCCACTAGCAAAGAGCCAAGCAAGGCAGGTGTTCCACAGGCTAAGGTCACATTTCTCTCCTGCTTGTGTCCAAGACACTTCGCCTCTCTGTGGAGTACTATGAACATTCTTTGGATGGGAGAACTGAACATACAGGGGCTGCTTTAACCTTTATTCTAAGTCAGAGTCTCCTCTCATAAGCCTGATCTGGAGTAAAATTCTGTAGCAGCTCTGACTTCCCAGGCTAAGGACCCCTCCCTGGTCCTGCTCTCCACTGCCGAGGCCTCTAGGCCGGCGCCGTCCGAGGGAAGTGTGATGTAAGCCACAGATGTCAGCTGTGCGTGCCATCTTATGTGTTCAGGGGCCAGACTGAAAAATAAAATGAAGAGGTAAAACTAATTTTAAGAACGTAGTTTATTTAACCAATATATAGGAAACATTGTCATTTTGGCATGCAATTGATATGGAAGGTAATTAATGATATATTTTACCTTATTTCTTTTGTACCAAGTCTTTGAAACCCAGTGTGTATTTTATAGTTACTACATACCGCAGTTCAGACAAGGCTCATTTCACGTGCTCAATATGTTCAGAGGCCTAGTGGCTATTTTACTGGACGGTACCAATCTAAACAGAAGAGCTATAGCGCTACCAGTTACAAAGCTAGCATTTGAAGTTTGGACTGTGAGGTTCTGCTACCTGTTCAAGACTCAGAGTCTTCTCCAATAGGATTCTGTCAGCTGGCCACTCTTACATGTATCAACTAAAGCTGAATAACTGCCTGCAAAGAATGGGCAGTTTTTGAGTTCTGGCCTATTCGAACAATCCAACTATTTATTTAGGTTGTGCAACTATGGATTCCTCAGTTGAGAATAAGGGTAATAGAAGTTTAAAAAAAAACACACAAAACTCCTCATTTTGAAATCTGGACTATGTGATTGTAAGAAAACTTGATTTTATCATGATGTATTCAAGTGACTTTAGACATAGAAATTGATTACATTATACAGACTAAAATTAACTTCCAGGAAGCATTGTAGACATTGTGCTCTTACCCATACATACAATTTAGTCCAAAGAAAGAAACCTTTAGCAATTCTCACACACGCACTTCTGACATTGTGACTGCTTGCTGAGGTCTTTTCTGCATTCTGCATTGTTTTATTTGAAGGGTAGGAAGTATGCTTCAGTAATCGTGTGTAACTACCCTGCCCTGGGGATTCTCATGGCAGTCAGCTGGAATGATAAAGATAGCCCTGTGTGCTAAATGTGGAGCTACAAAAATAGAACTGGTGGAAGTGGATACAGCTAGGAGACATTGTAGGTCCTCACGGCCCCGCTGATGGCCGAGACCTGGAACAAGGACCCCTGAAGTGCTGGCAATGAGTCGCAGCCAGCTGGAACGACCGTATTTTGGGCTCATTTCTTATTCCAGCAGGTTTGGTTATAAAGCCAGATTTAAAGCAGTCAGAAAGTTATAAAATCAAAAAAAAAAGTTAAAGACATTTAAAATGTAAATAATGACCACCCATTGCGTGATTTACAAATTGGTAGTGCTCCAAAAACTTGTTTTTAAGAATGTTCTTGGCCCTCTGAATTCACTTTTCATTTGTCCCGTGGAAACGAAGCCATAAATAGTGACTAATATGTGCACCTAAAATAACATACACTTACAGTGAAGTTATTACAATGTATTTACAATGTACTCACAATGCATTCTGTTAAATTTGTATCCCTTATTAAACCATTATAACTTATTATAAACGTGCATTACTAAATTATTAAAATGCATTGACAGTGAAACATTAGTAACACGCTGTTTCTCATTAATATATTATACCACACATTAATACTATGTTACTAATTATGTTACATTAATAATATATTAATAATTAACCCAAACAGAAAAGGACATATTGAATCACCCTGCAACCTCCTTATGTCCAAAGCAACCAGCACTGAGCACTGGTATAGCGTCTGGAAAGTGCCTGGTGCTACACCAGGTGCTGGGAAGAGCATAAAAGCTAAATTGTATTATTTTGTCTGTTAATGTTGGTAGGAAAGCAAGTTTTCTAGAGAAGAATGAGGAAATAGGTTGAATTCTTTTCCAAGGAGACTGCTTTATCTACTTGACCCTTAGGTGGGGAGGAACTTTTCATTTCTCTGTCATTTTACTTCTAAGCTTTGGATCTGCCTTTTCCTTAAGGACGGTGTATCTCCAGTATTGTCTGTAGTGGGTAGCCATGGTTAGGAGTTTTTTTGAGTTTCCAAGTAGGGTAAGATTTCCCTAAGTAGAATTGGGACACTTAGCGAGAAGTAGAAGAAAGGGAAGTGGAGAGAGAGGTTGTAATGCAAGGAACTATGTTGGTACATGAGACAGAAGGTCGTGCACCTTCGCTCAGTTCTCGTGAGGGAAGGAGGAGGGCGGGGCTCTAGGGCACCCAGCTTTGGGTCATTAAACCGGCCCCTCTCCCCAGCCCCCAGCCTGGGAAAAAGGAGGGCAGGGGCTGTGGGTGCCACTAGTCTTTCCGTGTAAAGTGCGCTTTCCAAGCCAGTTTTTTAATAGCTTCACGAGTGCCACTAACTGTTGGATCCTGCATTTGTTTCCACTGCCTTTTCTAATCACTCGGGAATGAGGAGAGGGGGACAGAGTCAGGCATTAACTGGCCCTCAGTCAAGTTCACGAAATCTGGGTCGAGTAGGGCCACTGGTTACATTTACTCATCAGCAAGAGAATTCAGGGGCATACAGGCCGGTCAGGACAGGTATGTAGCCCGAGGCACGAGAGTCTGGCCAAGAGAACAATGCACTCCTGTGACTTACGTCTCCCGTGACTTCTTCTGGCGGGGACCTGGGCTGTCCCTCTGGGTGGCCGTGCCACCTGCTCTCAAAGAGGCACACCGGTGCAGCGCTTTCTGCACCTGAACCCACTGTCTTCCCTCCCAACTGCTTACCCCCTCCCTACTCTGGAGCCTCTCCCAATTTCTCTGGCTTGTAGGGCATTCGCTTTAAAACATCCACGTTTCTTCTTTGCCACGGAAAACTATAACCCCATCCACCTGAGCCTGTTGTCCCCTCTGATATTTTTAATCACATGGTGTTTAGTTTTATTTCTTTCATCTATCCAGCCATTGTTGTCTCTATAGTTAATGTTCCCAGGAGTTTCTTGTCTCATGGACTTAATGATAAATTCCTTGAGCCATGTTTTGTGCTTTTAAAAAAATCCTTCTGGAGCACATCAATGCTCATAGAAGTGTCACGCATGATGGCCAAAGAGTGGAAACAACTGAAATGTCCATCCACAGATGAATGTAAGAAGTGAGCATACTTTACATTCCTTCAATACATTCTGGGCTTCTAGAGTCCTTTTCAGATATATGATTTCATTTGCCATCCAGAAAAATTCACGAGACAGATATTGCTGTTTCCACTTTGTTGACTGTTAGGGGAGGGGGGACTCATAATGGTGATGTGATGCATTCAATATCCCTCAACTAGGTGAGGTCGGAGCTGGCACAAGAAATCCAGTCTTTTGATTCTTAATCAGATTTGATTTCTATTTCAGCATCCCAGGGATCAGGCTAGTATCACAGGTGCCTAGGTAACAGGGCTAGGAGAGGCATTGGAAGATGCTGTTTCCAGGCAAGGACCACATCCAGTCTCCTGGGGTCTAAGCACAGCCCCTTGCACACAGACCTCAGCACGTATAAAACCGGCCGAGGCTGGGAGAGGGCTGCCGCCAGGTGCGCAGCCTGGAGGAGCCACGTGGGCTCCTTTTGGAAAAGGCTGAAGAATTCACTTCTGGGAAGAAGTCTCCATCTGTTTTCCAGACAAGATTGATTAGAACCACCCATCTTGTGTTGCAGATTCTGTGGAAAAATGGGTGAATTGTCCCGTGTGGCCTGGGTAGGTTTCGTGCACATTTCTCGGAGGTTCCAGACCCCACCGTGCAGGGAAGGCCCCTTCACCGTCAGACCCCTTCTAGGGAAGAGGAGCTGGGAGGCCCCTGATGGGAGCCCACCCTGCTCCCCGCCAAGGGCCTCAGCGTTTTCTGCAGGCCAGCTGGGCCTCAGTTAGACAGCCTCGCATGCATCCCATTTACCATTTTGCTGAAGTCACAGCAGGGAAATTTCATTTCTCTTTGCCAGTTCCCTTCCACTTCCCTCCCCTTCTCCCTCCCCACCGCACCAGTCCCCTTTGTTATTTTTGGTAAAGAGGACTTTCCTTCCGTTAATTTCAAGGCTTCAGAAAAGCAGTAAAAAGAGGCAGAGTAGGGGAGAGGTATCTGCTCCTTTTATCTGTGTGCACACACATGTACACGCACATGCACACACACGCACACACACATAGGCACACATACCCCGCACACCAGTGCAGCTGAACTGATTAAAAATAGATCCATGTTCCTGTTTGCTATTTTGTTGACATAAGAAAGGCCCAAACCTGTGCAGAATTTTTATGAGTTTATTTGAGCCACAATGATGACAATTTTCAGGAAGCAAAATCCCAATGGACTGTGAAAACGCTCTGGAGAATGGCTTTCGCAGCTTATTTTATCTCTTAGCATCAAAGAAGGAGCTGTCAGGAGGGCTACATGAACTCCACTGGTGGTAGATTGAGGGGGTGGGAGAGAGCAAAGTGGAGAAATCACTGAGATTGGATGAAAAGCAAAATGGAGAGAAACTGAGTGCTTTTACACAGTTGGGGAGGGCTAGTCAACATCACGGCGCACAGAGAGGGAATGTGCGCAAGACAGCAATGAGGAGCTCCACGGCCTCGTGCTCTGACGCCAGGTGGTTTTACCCGGAGGGAGCTAGGAAACAAGAGGACTCTGACATTTCAAGGTGTGTCATCTTAGATGCAAAAGGACCATAGACGGGCTCACTGAAAGACAGACCTTTGTCAGGGAAGCCACCGGCCCAGGCCATGACTACCTGCCATGACTCCCTTCCAATGAGGAATTTTTATGTTCAGACCATCGTGAGTGGTTACCTTCGCTCTCAGAGTTTGTCCGGCCACCGCGCAGCCCTCCCCTGAGCTCGTCAGGTTTAGTGTATGGCCCTTTTTTTTGGCCACAGCTGAATGATCGTCTCTGCATTTTAATGGTGAGTTCAGACAATCCACATTAGTTGTGGGGATTGAGGTTAATATATCATTTTCATTTTGTATTATTATTCTTTTTCTCCCCTCCCCTGCCTTCTTTTGGATTTTTCAAGTTTTCTTTATTCCAGTTTCTTTCCTCTAGTGTTCTAGAAGGTTTGTAATATATTCTCTTTTAGTGGTTACACTTAAAATAGGAATTTTATTTAACAACATCTAATGTTAATCTCTTCATATTGACATCTTCTGCATAACATAAAGACCTTAGAAACCTTCAGTTCTGATTTTATTCTCCCATCCTTCATGCTATCACTGTTGAAAAACTTAGCTCTACTTTTTAAACACAATGTTGTGGCGGTACAATCGCCGTGTACTAAACGGCACACATTAAAGGTGCACACACATGTGCAGCCATGGAGTCATCGCTGCAGTCATGCTAACCAACAACCACTTTAAAAAAAGCAGATCCAGCTCGCACGGGGACATAACTGGTTGCACATTACCAAGGTCTGCTGGTTCTCTGCAAACTCATTTTACTTAAGAAGTCCTATAGCTTCTGGACAGAAGTAACGGACAATCATTCATCCAAGACCATTGGGCACTGTGCTAAGTGATTTCCATGAGCTATTTCTCGATGGCCCTTAATTTTTAATTATGAAAACAGTACAGTTTTATCATAAAGGAATGTACTCAATGAATAGGTGGAAAAGGAAGGACCTGGGACTCTGGTAACCCTCTTCTTTTCTTCCGGGTGGACGTGTATTTATAGACGGCCCTGAAATACGCGGCAGGTGTTTTCTGGGCATTTGAAAACATACATGATTATAATAAAGGTGGCGCTATAGGCTTAGTGGGGTTTGTTTGTTTGGTTTTTTTTTTTGGCTTAAAACAATACTTCTGCACAACGCTTTTGCAGCTTGCTTTCTTCACTTATGACATCAGCTGTCTTCCCACTTCCTCTTTTTCATGGCTCCATAGCGCTGAATGAAGGCATCCTATTATTTTGATCCATCTCCCCTTATTTTTAGGGTGTTTCCCTTTTCTGTTTTTATTATAAGGGCACACGTTGAATTTGTCTGATATCCTCGTGCACTTACTGAACCTTTTTGTGGGATAACACCCTGGAACGCAGGGCATTATTTCCAACCCACAGAGCCACCTTTGATTTGGGCATTGCCCTTCCCTTTTACAAGTGAGGATTCTGTACCTAAAGGGTTAAGTGAGTGGCTGCTTGGGGAATGCGAATCCTGATTTCCCAGTGTTCCCACATGCCAACAGGCTTACCACTCACCACACTGCCTCTCCTGCTAGTCTGAGAAATGGTTTTTACAAAAAGATTATTAATGTTGGAATTGTCAGGAGGATTGCTGGGGGTTTCCAGTTCATAGCAGTTCTCTGGAATTAGAATGCTGGGGCCATATTTCAGGCAATTTCTATTTTCACCTGGCCCCCCCGCTGAGGACATTAACGGGAAAGTTGAGGGGCTATTTTTAGCAGGTTACTTCTAAGCACCCTGGGAGGCTGCGAAACCGCCTCTCCCTGTCCAGGGGGGGGCTGGGGATTGCTTGCCCACTGCTTTGTTCCGAAGGAAAAGACACAGACCATCTGGGCCAGTAAGTTGGGTCCAACATCGGACTCGTGTTTATTTTATTTAACAAATGTGCGCTTGAATTGCATGAGTTGACTTTGGGTTGGTTGAATGCCACTTTCCATGCACTCAGGGGTGCACACGTTTCTTGCAGCCCTGTGATGAGTGGCTTTCTAAGACAAAGAATGCTTTGATAATGTGAACACATTTCCTTTGTGCTGAAACATAACTTATTTTTTCTTTTCTTAAGGCAGAGAACCCTGTGCTCAGTCATTTGTGTCTTAGAGTATGTTGGCTGGCTTAGCATTATTAGTTAATGGTAATGGGGAGTATATGTTGTTAAATACATAGGCAAATAGAGTCCAGCTTCTCACTCCAGAGTTTCAAACCAAACAGCACGTCCAAACGGGGTAATTTAGGAGAGGTGGTTTTAGGTGAACACCCCCAGCCAGAGGGCTACAGCTGTGGACATGGGGTCCTCCTCATCCCTGTTTGGATTGCGGGGGCCATTCCTGCTTCACTGAGGTGGACTGAGGAAGAGAGGGCTCTTCAGTTCCTAATCTACAGTCCAGGAAACAGATGGACGCAAGGGAGGCTGTGACCGGCCCTTTTTCGCACCAGCACCAGGACAAGCTTAGAGAGTGAGATAAAATACTTTCAGTGCAGTATTACCATTTTGTGCTTTATAACATCGATTCACATGTGCCTATACACTGAAAAATTAATCAGCAAGTGATTCTACAACTGGAAAGGCCTTTAGAGTTCACAGAATTTTGGGTGTGTGCCGATCCTAAGCATTAGCTGGGGGAAATGAGACCCACTTTCCACGTTGACAAGTTTTAATCAGTCTGGCTTCAGATGCTTTGATCTTGGAAAATATTAGTATTCTACATGAAAAGCAAGCAAGATTCAACACAATTAGGTTAATACACCTATTGGGATATTATTCTGAAATGACTTTTTAGCGTGTCTCATTATAACCTTGATCCTCTAAGTTGATGTTTATCAGTCTTGGGACGGCCTTGACCCTTGCATTGCTCTTAGTTTAGTTTTGGGAAAATAACTGAGCACGTGTAGTACCATGAATAACTTTGCACTCCTATTACCACCCCCTGTTCTGGAGTTCTAGTCTGCAGAAATAAAAGCCCTAGAAACTAAAGATATGTGTGCAAAGATGTTTACTGCAACACTCTTATGGGGGCAAACATTGGGAGCGCCTTAAGTCATCACACTGTGGAGGTGCACGCAACTATTAAACCAAATACTTTGCATCTGTATTATGGTCTTGGAGCCCATATATGTGACTGTGATACATTGTTAAAGGGGAAGTATCTAATAATACATTACTTTTTTAAATGGGAAAATAGAACCTCATACATACATGTATATATGAGATACATTTCTCATAGATGTGTGTTATCTCAGCAAGATGGGAATGAGCGGGAAAGAAGGGTTAACATTTCTCCCTGTATGTATATCTCTGTCTTGTTTGACTTGCTATCATGAGCATTATTGCTTTTTAAATGTAAATATCTCATCAAGTAAAACACACACACACACACACACACTCACACACACACGAGTCCTGCTTATTTTGTGACAGGAAATAAGGCTACACTTCAATGTGATAATGTAGTTATTCCGATCAGTAGAACATGTATATTTTAACCTAACTTATAGGTATTTGACTACCTATGAAGCCTCAACATTTAGGATGGTATTTTTCAGCTGTTTTAGCCCACTCTCCCTGTGCTGATTTCTCACTACCTGTGTTTAACTCCAGCAGCCAAGAAGCTTTGTTGAGCTCTGACCTCCTGTGGTTATATTAAAGGAATACAGCACCCACCTCTCGGTTCTGACTCCTCCCTTCCACTGGCCCTGCAGTTTGAGAGTTTTAGCACAGCCTAAATCAATCTACGGCCTTTTGCTAGTAAGAATGGCAATCACAAAGATGAGCTCTGAGAATAAACACTTCTTGTTTAATTAGAACATGAAACAAATTGGAAATTTCCCTACCATTTTTTTAAATGTGCTTCTAAAAATGTTTCTTCGTTTACCTCCTGCTGATCTGCAAATAAGAAAATCCTGTTGTGAGAATGTGAGATACTCCTTCCTCAGCCGGGTTCCCACTCTGCCTGCGGTTGCCTCTGTGTTCCCAGGAAGTCATGAAAAGGAATACCTTATCCAGTGGCCTTCTACACACGGGGGTGTGAGTAATCCCATGGCTGAGGCCACGAGGTTGAGCAAGTACAGTGTGAGTCAGTCATGGCCGTGTTTAATGAAGTATATATAAAGGATATGGAAATGAGATCAGAAGCTCAGGTCTCGCAGAGTTAAAACCTAAAGACAGTCATGTTTGGGTTAGAACTTGAGCAAGCAGTTTGGCTATAAGGATGAGAAAATGGGACTCGTAGTCAGCTTGCTGGGTTTGGATAATATGGTAAAATGAAGGCAGAATGATTAGGGAGAGCATATAGAATTATGCGCAATTTTGAACAGATGGGTTTGGTCTCAAACTAATATGGCTGTTTTCTAATTACAACCATGGTGTAAAAATTCATTCATTCATTCATTCTTTCTGAAAAGTGTATGCTGAGCATCATCTTCCAGCCAAGGCCAGTGGGCTGTGTGTGGACCCAGTGCCGCTGAGCAGACTCAGAAGGCCGGTGCTGAGTGAAGCAGCCGTGGGGGGTGGAGAGGAAGGGGGGGTCCATCATTCACGAACAGAATAAGAGGATTTAGAGTTTCTAAGTCTGCCTTTCCTATGAGTCCTACAAGACCTAGCCGCACCCCACCTCATGCATCCCCACTTTTCAAGGAAAAAAATTTTGAATATTTTCTTTTGCCTCATTTATCTCTGAATCAGCTTTGTATTTTCAGCTTTGATATAGTAATGGTGTCAAAGCTTGAATAGAAGGGAAAACTGCCCTTCTCTTATCTTCTAAACACTAACTAATTCTTAGAAAAATGCACAGAGAGAGCCTTGGGGATTTTTTTTTTCTAAGCAATTTTTTCAAGAACTAAAAGACTTCTGGAAACAGCAGTGGCATTTTAGAAGCTTTAGATTCAGATTATAGATTCAGATTATAGGGATCTCACCCCATTTATAGGGGTGAGATCCTCACAGATTAATAAAAATTGCTGTCAAGTCAAGGTGCTAAAATAAAACTATTAGGGGAGTAAGTTATTATGTAAGTAATTATGCTAAGTAAGGTGCTTCGCTCCATGAAACTAAATGTTCCTTTTCATGTTTTACTGAATGCGACTTCTGCTAGGAATCCTACTTAATCTAAGAAGCTGATTAGGTAGAGGGAAAAATGCTGCCATAAAGGTGAATTGAAATGAACTCGATTAAGTTAATGCCATTATACTAATATGTTTTGTGTTATGTAATGGTTTTTTAAAAAAAGTAAATGAATTTTACAAAGAGGAAGAAAGAAAAGAGAGAAGATAGAAGACAGGAAAAAGGAAATAAAAGCAGAAGTTTATTTTTAATGTGGACAGATCTGTCCAGACATCTGGGAGTCTCTCCAGAGATGCCGAAGCAAGGAGAAGGAGGCACCTTCTGCGGAGGCTGCTCTGGTAGGGGCTGTCTGCCTGGTCCGTTCTTTTTATTTTTATACAGCCTGCCTCCGGTTTACGAATGGCTTGCGTTCCAAAGGCTCCCATGTATAGCCGTTGTTTGGAACTCAGCATGTGTTTGACCCACAGAAGGTGTCATCCCCAGGAACAATGTTGCAAATGCCGCTCAGGTGATACCAGGCTATCACCCTCGGAAGTGTCGCCTGTTTGCCATGGGTAGTAACGGGAAACTGCTGTTGCCGTGCCAATAAGTAAAGCCCAAAGTGCAGTAGCATTGACTTGACCGTGGTGCTTGAGGGTAAGCAGATTCAATTAGAAAAGGATGAGCCAGAGTCTATGACAACATTTGCAGCTACTAAATCATTCTGGGGGTAAATGTGAGGAGTTTGGGGTCAGGCAAGCCAGGGCCCACATCCGTATTTCTCTCTTTCTTTCGAAGCTGCTTACTAGTCGTGGGCAGGCTCGTCCATCGCAGGAAGGTCACCTGGGGGTGACAACAGTGTTTCCTTGGGTCACTGTGAGGAGAACGAAATGAGTATCAGGCACAGGTGTTATTAGGTCATTGTATTTTGTTAATGACATATTAATGTAGTAGAATAGTAATAGGTACAATTATTAATATTCATATCTATCATAACACTGGTTGTCATGATAGATGATAATTATTATTCCTTATACATGGCTTCTGACCTGTTCCACTTTTCTCTCAGAGAGATTATAAACTCGGAGAGCAGAGATATTTGTCACCTACTTTGGTAAATCCCTAAATGCAGTGTACACCAAACCAGACACTATATTTTTTCAGGTATTGACAACGATATGCTTTGTTCAAAGGCTTGAGAAAGGAAAAACTCTTCTCTATTTCAGAACTTCCTTCTGTGTGCTACAGGCATGTGGTGCTTGTGGCAGGGTGCTTGTGGCAGGGTGCTTGTGGCAGGGTGCTTGTGGCAGGGTGCTTGGGCTCATGTGTGGTTCAAGGGGATGGACAGGGGGAGGAGGAGGAGAGAAAATTCTCCCTGATACTTAGATAGATGTTGAAAGAAGAAAGAGGAGAAAAAATTTAAAAAGTGTACGTATCTGAGAAAGAGATGACCAGGCAGAATTTGCTGAACGAGAGAAATAAAAGAGTAATGTTGTGTAAAAAGTCCTCTGAGAGAAAAAGCACTGTGATGTGGAAGTTAGTACCTCATATTGACCAGCAGGTGGCGTGTCACCAACTTGGAGCAGCTTGTTTGGAGTTAGGAACAAGGTGGATGGACAAACCAGTGGTAGGCAGGGGAAGTTCCTGCTATGTGACCACGTGTGCATGAGATGAGTAGATACGATTTGGGAATTTCTACTGAAGGGAATGCCTCAAATAGGCACCAAGGCCCATCAGGACGTCTCTGAGAAATTGAATTCAGAGTACTCAAGAAAGACTATGCTACCCCCGTCTTCCTGCGTCCTTTTAACCTGATATTTCCACCACTTCCAGCGACTTGCAATCACATATTGGGCCCAGGACCAGAACATTGAGACAGTGTGGAGGTAGCGTCTGGCTTTGTTAATGGATGGCCAGGCTTTTCTGCTGGGAGTCCTGTTTTTCTTGATCACATTTCTCCTCGACGTCTTCCCCTTTTTGTGTAGATGGTGAAAGTACTTAAGTGTGATTGTAGGGCTTTTCTTACCTAAAAAAAGATCTCAGTTAAAAATGAACAGCCAATACCCATTTATCAGAGAGACAGTAGAAAAAAGCTGATGAGCACACAAAGGGGAAAACACCAGTATGTGGCCCCAACTCCCAAAGATAACCACTATTAAACATTTTAAACATGAAATGTTTCAGACTTTTACACGTGTTGACAAATTTTCTTAGGAAAACCAGGTCATACTGAATGAACTGTTTTGTAACTTGTGTTTTTCACTTAATCTCTGTTGAGTATTTTTCCATGTTAATATAGTTCAAACATTTTATAATGATGGCGAAGTGCTACTTCTTATAAATATATTATAATCTATCCCATTACTTGTGGCACATAGATTGTGTCTAATTTTTAAACAGTGTGAACAATGCTGTGAGAAATATTCTTATACCTGTGAAAATCCATACTATACTCATGGGGTATATTTCTAGAACAAAAACTTATGAACCAAAAGGTATACATATTTTAAAAAGTTTTTGCTAACATATTACAAAATTTTCCTCCTTACATGTTGCACCAATTTATACTTTGCTAGCAGAGTATAAAGGTGCCATTTTCCAAACCTAGAAACATCAGAAATTATCAATTTTTTATTTTTGTCAGGTTTGGAGGTAATATATGGTATCCTATTGTGTAACATATATTATTTTTAGGATCTAAAGTCTTTTTCGTATGTATACTGGTCCATTATATTTCTTCTAATATCTTTTGCCCAGTTGTTAATTATAAATACTATTGATATGGTAAGACTATTAACCCTTTCCCATATAGGCTTCATTTTTTAATCTTATTTTGTCATTTCCGATTCAATTTCAGTTATGGTAGGGTTATTTTTGATATACTTTTTATATTTTATTTAAATATTAAAAATTCCTTTATGGTTTCTGCTTCAGTGTTCATCATTAAAATAAAATTCATGATAAAAATATTTAATCATGATTAAAATTTGGAAGATTATTTTAAAAATCACAATTGTTTCACGTTTGCATGTGGTTTTATTTTCACATTTAACTCCAGCCCACCAGTTGCTTTGCATACAGTGTGAGGTATAATTGCATCTTTATTTCTCAACCAGTTATTGAATAAGTCATTTTCCCCCACTGGGTTTAAATACTGTATTTAACAAGTAAACATTTTAATATAGTTCCTGTATCTATATTTCGGGGCTTTCTGTGCTGTTCCAACACGCTCTGCCTCTTTTGACATCGGTATCACACTTGCACTTTTTGAAGGTTTCAGCCTATTTCATACCTAGAATCCCCTCCTTGTTGTTTTCTAAAATTTTCTTGGCCATTTTCAGTTTTTTAAAATTCTTTCAAATAAACTTCAGGATTTCTTTTTTGGCCCGTTTAAAAAATCTCTTTGAGATTTCAACCAAAATTTGATTATATTTATAAATTAAATAGGGGAGAACTGATACTTTTACAATGTCGAGTTTCAATCCTGAAAAACTGTGTAACTCTCCATTTATTGAAATGTTTTCTCAGTAGAGTTTTATTCATTTTTTAAATATTTTATTCACTTTTTTGTTATTCCTAGAAATTTTGTTATTGTTGTTGCCATTATGAATGAGATTTTTTTCCATTATGTTTTTAAACAGTCTTTGGCTATTACATGGAGAATTGTATGAATTTTGTGTGTCTATTTTGTAATCTCATCTCACTGACATTTCTAATTATTCTGTATTTAAAGCATTAAAAAAAGTTGATTCTACTGAGTAAATGATTGCAACATGTACAAGCTGGATAATTTTGTCTCCCGCTTTCTCACAATTTTTCTTTAGTTTCTTTTCCTTGTCTGGTTGCAATGGCTCAGATGCCCAGAATGGCTCAGATGCCCAGAATGGTGCCAATAATGGTGGTAGTGACAATAAGCATCCTTTTCTTCCTTCTGATTTTGTGTTCAGTTTGCTATAAATAAATTTAGCATGCTAAGAAAATTCTCCTAACTCCATTTTATTAATTTTTTAAAATTAATACTGAATTCTATCAAAAGACTTTTTAAGAGTACCTATTGTGCTAATTCAAATTTTTTCAGTTGACTTATTTATGTCATTATGCTAATGCCTTCCTTAATATTGAGATGTTTTTACATCTCTAAGGTAAACTGTGTTTATATGTGAGGTTAGTCTGTGGCTTCCTTTATTATGCTGTATCAATTTGTTTTAAATCACAGATATTACATTAGCTTTTTGTTACTTTTGTCCACTTGAATGTTTTATATAGTTTGGAAATTATGTGTGGTGTAAAGATCAGAGAGAACTTGATTGTGCAAGTAATTTGGACTAAAAACATTTCTTGGAAACACTTTCTCAATAATTTTTATATTTTTCCATGATTATTGGCCTGTTGTTTTTCAACTTCTTGGGACCATTTGCCTCTAATTAACTCTTTTGGCTCTGCCCACAATATTTGATATATGATTTTCTCATTATTAAAAAACTTCTAAGCATCCTATAATTGCTTCTTTGATTTCTTCTCCATTCAATGAATTTTTTAAAAGGCGTGTTATGAAAATTTTCCTAGAGCTTGGCTCCTTTTTGACTTATCCTTTTGTAATATTTTATAGTCTTATTACAGTGTGGCCATAGAACGAAGCCATAATTTCTTTTGGGGGGAGGAATTACTTTAGATTTTTGGGCGGCCTAATGTCAAATCAGTTTTTGCAAACTTGTATGTTTTCCTAATGGAATAGGCAGAAGATCTTCCTCTTTAGTCATTCACTTTTTTTATTCAGCATTGGTTCAGCTACGTGTCTCCTCCACATCAGGCATTGTATGAGCCATGGTGAGATATAAAATAAGTAAGTCACAAACGTTCCCTGAGATTGTCAAAACTTAGAAGGAACGTGGACGTACGAAGACCTACTTCTAATACAGAGTAAGAAATGCAACAGCCGTGGAATGTATTCCAGCCCAGTCATAGACTGGGAATACCAAGGTGCCTAGGATACCACTGTGGCCTCCGAGACGCTTTCAGTACAAAAATGTAAAACAACAACAACAACAAACAAACAAGCAAAGATAAATTGAAGGCAGAGACAGGGCTTTTTTTTGGAGGCAAGGCAACCAATTAGGAAACCACTACGTCATTCGGTGATCAGTGAAGGCGTGCGAGAGACATCAGAGACCAGACGGAAGGGAGGGGCTGTGCGTGTTTAAGGGCAGGAAAGAGAAAAGTCCATGTAGGAAGCTGAAAGAGGTAGGAGCAAAAATTTCTTTTAAGATTTGATGTATTTTTAGAGAGAGGGGAAGGGAGAGAGATAGAGAAGGAGAGAAATATCAATGTGTGGTTGCCTCTTGTATATCCACAACAGAGACCTGACCCACAACTCAGGCATGTGCCCTGACTGGGAATTGAACCAGTGACTCTTTGATTTGTAGGCCAGCACCCAATCCACTGAGCCACACCAGCCAGGGCAGGAGTAAAATTTTAAGAAGCCACCAGAGAATATTTAAGGACTGCTTGGTGAGATGGGTCTAATGCAGCCAAGAGGACAAGGGGGAGAAAGGCCACAAAGTGTCCAAAAACCTGGGTCTTTGGAGACTTGGGGTTTTCGTGAAGTGGGAAGAAGAAGCCAGACCATCAGCAGGTTGAGGTTTAACTGGGATGAGAGACAATGGAGACAAAAAGTATTTCTCCAGAAGCTGAGTTATGAAGGGAATGAGTGGGTTTGGGCATTAATTATAGGAGCAAAGGAGCAAAAGTGATTGCTTTTAGGACATAACAATATGAGCGTGATTAGGTATTAAGGAGGGTATGTGGACAGGGAGAGAAGGCATTGTTGGAGGCGGGGTCCTGAGCGGGTGGGGGCACAGGGTGAGACACAAGCCCGGGGCTGAGGGCTACTGGCAGGAGGAGAGCCCCTCTTTCTGAGTCGAAGGAAAGGATTGGTACCTGCAGGCTGTCTGGGCAGAGAGGTGGGGTCGAATATTCTGCAAGGCTGGAAGAGGGTGTCTTTGTCTAGCCTTCTCCAGCGCTCTTGGGCCTGTTGGAAGGGTCCATGGTCTTGGTCAGTGTTGAGAGTTGGCTCCGTCTGTGAGATCAGGATCCATCC